>NC_083560.1:18386349-19788951 GCF_019925205.1 Metopolophium dirhodum
CGAGCCAGTGAATAATTCACTCTGTTCATCTAAAGCAAAACAAAACGAAAAGGTAGTACTTCCACTTTAAAACTATTTATTTTTAATGATTCTTCTCTAAATGTGTATTATCAGGGTCAAACAGTTGAAAATAGTATAGATGAATCAACTATTAATACTATTAAACCTCAATCATTGCAGCTGGTAAATCATATTCCCAAGTTCGTTCCAAAACAAAAACGTTTTAGATGTGCATTACCCAAATGTTTTCACTTCAGTGAGAATTTTGGAAATCTGCAGCAGCATATAACGAAAGATCATTCCAAGTTTTCGTATTTTGTGTAAGTATAACTATGTTACTATAAGCAGGAGCACTGCAGCACCACAATATTCCTTTATTAACGTGTTTATATTTCATCATAATAATATGTTTTTATATATATATATACGTTTCTAGATGTCCACATTGTAGGCCATTAATTGTTACGTTCGACAGTTTCCATGCATTGGCGTATCATTATAATTTTCATGGTAGTAACTTATACATTTGTCAGTACTGTGATTACATTCATTATGACTGTTCAAAAATAGAATCACATCAGACAAGAAAACACCCGTTTAGAATGAGCGGCGAGAATAATTTAAACGTAATCGCGATTAGAAAATCCAACTATCCAGGTTTGTGTATATGTTATTATACAGCTAATTTGTTTGAATGACTCATAGGTATGTACTCTATGTGTAAAATTATACCAATGCCATTTACTTATTTCCTAACACTTGAAATAGATATGGAAACGTCCAAATGGCAATGCAATATATGTGAACCTGGTATTAAGTATACAGAATCACAAATTGCTGCACACCTATCAATTGTTCATAAAATAAAGAAAATGTTTAGATGCCCTATTTGTCAATTTGATCACAGTAATTACGATGTGTTTGAACAACATTTCGCGTTGCATCATCCATCTCTGGATGTAAAAAACTTGGATGCACATTTTGAAAAAGTAAGATCCTGTAGCTGCCCGATAAATATTGCGATGGACAATATATTAACTTGTGCACTATGCTAACGTACTTGTCTTAGAAAATTATTGACCGTTTTTCAAAAATAAAAATAAAATAAAACATTTTTAGATTAGTCCAGATGTAGAGCTCGAACCAGCCGACAAGCAAACAAACGTTGACAAACAAGGTAGGACTAGAGAAAGTCCTTCGCTAAATGTGCCAGAAGCTTTTGACGGTGCCACTGAACCAAGGGCCGCGTTACCCTCACCACGAAAAACTCCGATAAAATTGACTTCCGTGCGCAAGACATCTGCTAAATCGTTCAACATACCGGAAGATCAAGGGAAAACACTTGACAACCCTTCTAGCGAACTGAACGATTATTCGAAATTAAAGTGCTCGACGGCAAAATACGAATGTCCTGTATGCAACGAGTTCGCAGTCGAGGAAAAAGAATCTTTCCGAGAACACTTATTAAAAGAAATAAATAGTACACTGTAATGCAACTGTTTTTGTTATTTTTTCTCACTCTTTCATAAACATTTTATTAATTAACAATGTTTTCGTTTACTACAGATGGAAGTGTTTGGAATGCTTTACGATCAGCAATTCAGCAATGAAAATGAAAACGCATGTAATAAAACACAACCGATTAAAGCGGAAATTTGAGAAAATCGAAATAACTAAGAAAAGTACTTTGGTGAATATTATCATTTTTATTACTACATCTCGACATTTATTACCAAAAGATAATATCAAAAATAAATAAGATTTTTTTTTGTATAAAGGTTGATGGAATAATTGACTATCAAAATATGCTTATGGAACATAAATTGCTCAAAAAAAACAATCAACATACCGTAAAAAATGGAGCCAAAGTATAAAATATTATTATTTTACCATTATATCATAATATTACATTTTTCATCAAGAAAACCAAATTAAGTTAAATTAAATTTTTTTTAAGCATGGTAATGTTCAATAGAAATAGATGTACTCAACGCTCAAACTTTTCACATATGTTCAATGACAAAATCGTTAATACCAACGTTTCAATGCTAAAATTATTGGTAAGTAATAACCACACGTCATATTATTTTATTTTGTTTTGATTCGAAATTTGAATATAATGAAATGAAAAACTCATGTCAGTCGTGATCTTTATGGTGATACATCGTGGCATGCCTCAATACATTTATTTACTGATGTTGTAGCGTGGGGGAGGGGGAGGGCTGATCAGTGGAAAATAGATAAACTACAAGTACAAAAAATAGTGCATAAAAAAAATATTAGAAGATTAACTCATTAACATGATAAATGCAATAAAAAAACAGAAATTATATAAAACAACTACGGAACAATAGATTTCACGCACTCAAGCCATAAATCATTTACTCAAGAAATGAAAAACCAAACAAAAAGGCTTCAAAACTTAAAAACATAGGAAAAATAAAAATGTGCAATGGTCATAGCAAGTCTATAAGAACAGAACTAAGACACTAAAAAACAAAAGTAACACCTACTCCAACATCCTCCGCATGGTGTATCTTTTACAGTAAGCGAGGTCGGCAATGCTCTGGTCAAAACCAAACTAAACAAAGCAGCTAGGTTTTGATGTGGTATACCTTTGAGTTGTCAACCACGCTAGACCAGAACCCGTGAGTGAATAATGGGGTTCTTACAGCGATGTACTATCCACAAGAGCAATCCGAAATAGTTTAAATGAGTTAATTGCACTCCTTAAAACAGAAAAGAAAATAATTGAGGCTGCTGAATACCATACAATCTCATTACACGTAAGATCTTGGACAGAATCATTTTTCAGCGCATACATGCATACATACAATATATTATTATATGTATGCGGCCACTCCATTAGAACAAGCTGGTTTTAGAAATAATAGAGGATGCGAGGAACAAGTGGTAGTAACAGTTAAAGAAAAAGGTAAAATTCATCGTAGCCTTTTGATCTCTCTGCCACGTATGAAATGGTTCGGATACATGTAAAAATGTGTCGATTTATCAAAGTTAATAAATTTAACAAAAGACAGTGACACTTTTAGAAAAAACCTTGGCAAAACGACATTTCCAGTTACTTACTGGCAAATAAAAAGTAGATGATGGACAGAAGATAATGGGCTGTGATAAATCCTGGTCCCGATATAGATCAACCAATATTTAAACGATTTACCAAAGACCGAACTTACAATATACCAATCGCACGCCAATCTTACTAATGGTAATCTAATCTTGACCAATTATCTGGAAATAATAAATACATATTTCTAAAAATAGCGTTTAAAGCTAAATCAATCGAAAACTATTTAGCGAATTTCAACTTAAAAACATACAGACCAAGGAAAAACTTGAGGTTATGAATGGGAGTAAACTGAAATTGCATTCCCAAATACCTGGGTATAACCCAGGACCGTGCACTCACGTTCAAAGAGCATCTGCTTATCATCTATAGAAAGATACGGTCAAGGATTATATCAGTAGAAATTCTGACTGGTTAGGATACTAACTACCGATGAGAATACATTAAGAATATTTACATTTGGATTAGAATAAAGTACGGGTCCCAAGTATGGTGTAAAAGCTCACGTGTGAAGAAATCTGATTTTCACCTCTACAGTGCTATGTGAATAATAATCTGTACCATAAAATCTACACCAATACAATGGCTATTGATATTGGCCAATATTAAACATCCACGGCTCCATACCTATGAAGGATATAGATACTCATAAAAGCCATTAAGTAGTCTGAAGACCTAAAGTGCTCAATCTTGTACAACATGTTTGATCAAACACCTGAGCTGAAATCCATGTGCCCAACATGAGAAGGATAGAATAATCTAAGCTAACTTTACAATAAAGGTAATTAGAAACTGGTACTTTACCCTAATAGCGAAATCATAGAGATGAACATCCCTCGTAGCACCTGTTCTAAAATAAACAGATTGCGAACAAACTAAGGTCGGAACGGGGTTCAAGACAACCCAGCTTGTGACTGTTGAAATTGGAAACAGACAGTAAACATATTTTAATAAAATGCCAAAAGGGAATATTCAGCCATGGTTTTGAGGGATTACAAGTAGTGACTCCAGAGGTAGTAAACTGGTAGACCTCGACAAGCATCTATGACAAGTTATACCTTTCCACACCTTTTCCTATATTAATAATTTTTTTTAGGTATTTGTAATTATATTTATTTCAAACAATGTATGTATAATAATTCATATTATGTTATTGTGTTTTGTAGTATTGTTAGCTATATTAATTTGTGTGTAAAGCCATATTAAAGAACAAATAAATGGCCTTAAAAAATAAAAACTAAAAATGTTTATTTATTTAAATACAAAAAAAATAACAATTTAATAGGTACTTAAAATTGTTGGTACCTAACATTTTTGTACATATCTTAATACTTAAGAAAATGTAATATCAATTCAAAGATTTGAAAATTAGAAAAGACTCATCGCGATGGTTTTATCGGTGGACATCATCCCGGGGCTATATTGTTCATTCAAACACGAAAAATAAAATGTTAAATTATATTAAATGTATTCTGCGTTTAACTATTTTACACATGCTAAATTTACTGGACATGAATTTTTTAATAACCTAATTTTTCCTTAGTCTAGAATAATTTTAAAAATATGCTATAAATACTGAAATTACCTAAAAATTCTAAACAAATCGAAAAAAAGCAAAAATAAAAGTGAGAGTTTTAATTTTAAAATATATTTTACACATGAATCGTATTATTTGTTGTGTACCTACTTAGAAATTCACTTTACATTGAATTCTGGGCCTTTTAGCTATTAGTGAATGAAAAAAATAATTGTAATTCTACTATTTTACACGTTTTTTCCACATTTTTAATGAGATGTAGGTAAAAAAAACACAGAAAAAGCAAAAAAGAAATCAGAACTTATATAATATAATATTTATTAATCTATATTTTTAAATATACCTCGAGACCAATACTAAATATTTAATGTTAAAATTGACATTTCAACTTTTAAGACTTTCTAATTTTATCTGATTTTTTATATTTGCTTATTTTTCATACTTGAAACTTCTGAAACCCATCTGTGTTTGGTGGTGGTAAAAAAAAAAACAGTAACATTTTAAAGAAATCTTTTTTAAAATAACCTCTCAATCATATTTCTTCTAAATGCTTGTGATTGTCGGCCACAATAAAATATGTATAATATTTAAAACAATTTTTTTTCACAGGTGTACAAAGCAATGATATAATTATTTA
Organism: Metopolophium dirhodum; assembly: GCF_019925205.1. Classification (NCBI taxonomy): domain Eukaryota; kingdom Metazoa; phylum Arthropoda; class Insecta; order Hemiptera; family Aphididae; genus Metopolophium; species Metopolophium dirhodum. Next base: position 18,391,612 of record NC_083560.1, read on the forward strand.
ATTGCATAGCTCACAAGGTGGCTGTTACCTATTATAGAAGACTACGTCGCTCCACTAGAAGTGAATGTTTTGAAACTATAATAATTGTATTATCCTAAAGTACCTATATATTTTGGTAATTGAGTACAAATACCTATATTTAAGATTAAACCGTTAAGTTAAGTATAGTTTAGTTTATATTAATTTGTTTAGTGGTTTTAGGATTTATATGCATTAGTTTGTAATGGGTTGAAGGTATGCTTTTGCAACACCCAATTAGTACAGTATTTTCTTTTTTAATGATTCTGCAGCGAATGAAACTATTTATATTTCTGTTTTTTTTTCTAACACACCTACTTTATGGCTTTGGTTTTTTGTATTCGAAGGTTGTAAATACATAATAATACGTTACGCACGTTTTTCTGTAAAATTTTTAACTGGTTCACAGTCATGTTTCGACATTTCGAGAACTTTGACTGAACTCGTAATATTTAAATTTAAATACCGACTACATTTCACGATTCGAGACTACTTGGCGTTAAACACCTTTATAAAAATCTGCAAAGTAATTGAATAAACCAAGGCTGGGCATTAACGAGTTAAAAGTCTAAATTTAAAAGTAAAAACGTTAAGTTAATTAACTCGTTGCTTTTTTCAAGATTAACGTGTTAATTTCATATTAATTTTATTTCTAAAGAATTTAAATTAAGTTAATTTTCGTCCAAAGAATAATGAAAATTGTTGAATAGGTTTTTCACTTTGATCAATCATTTTAAATTTATACCAAATAAAGTTACTTTTTTTTCAAAGTTAACTTTTAACTTAACGAGTTAACGAAAAAAATACGAATAACTTTTAACTTAACTTAACTTGATTATTTTAAAATAACTTAACTAACTTAACGAGTTAAAAAAAATCGTTAACTTGCCCAGTCCTGGAATAAACAGTGATCTATATTTTACGCCATAAAAAAAATAAAATTAACTCATACCTACGAGTACTCATGACTAAATAATGGTAGCCAAAAATATTTGTTTGAAATTATTAAAAATTCTTATCTAATTCGGAACACGAAGATTGAAATATTTTCATTACATAATATATAAACAGATACGATTTCAAACGAGGATATTATGCATGTACCTATATATTGTAATTACTAATTTACGACTTTCAAATTCGATGGGCACAAATAATTAAAACACAATCGTTTGCATTGTGAAATATAAATTCAAATGCCTAAATATCATGTTGGTGATTCTGTTAATATAATATCCCATAAAAATAAAATGAATTTATCAAACTCAAAATATAATAAAATAAATAAGTTCATTATAATATTGTTTAAACCCTATCGGATTGTTATGATATACCTACATAATATTATATTTTAAATAAATCATTATTATATCTTACTTTTTATATTGCACATAAATACTAATCACTAATAACTAATATTTTTAGGTAATTTATTCTATTTTATAAATAATTATTAAGTAAATGGCTCCCTAAACAAAAGGAAAGTGCATTTTTTTTTCAGGAAAAGAAAAAAAACCGTTTATCAAATGATCATAATGTTTAAACATTTTTATTTTAGTTTTGAAAAAAATGACGTCAAGTCTGGCAAAGACTTTTTGCTAGTAAAATACTTTTTATTTTTAAATTTACTCAATATTATAACATAAAATAAATTTAAATTTTTTTTAAAAAAACGTTTATACCTATATCTATAATAAATACCTACTTGATCGTTTTTATTGGTAAAAATGTGTACAATTTAACGTTAGATTAAAATTGAGCAAGTTTCGACTTTTCTGTTTATTGCTCATAAAATCGTGACAAAGGGAAATCCATCAATCTTTGATATAAATGTATACAAAAATATAGCTATCAAAGTGTAATTTTCTGAAAAAAAAAATGAACTTGCCTCAGGGGAGCCTTTAATTATATTGATGTTATTATATGGTGTATTGTCTCCAATTATTTTTTTTTTTTGATATTTTATAAGTAATATTAAGTAATAAGTATCTTATGTTTTTAGAAAATAATTATTTTATGTATTGTTCTCCCATAAATATATATATAATATAATATAATATTATAATAATCGTAAACAATAAAAAAATATATAGAGGCCAAATAATAAATCACGCGTGAAAACTGTTTAAGCAATTTTCGGATAATATTGTACTACCATTCACTGTGCGCTATAAACGGAACTACAGTGGTTAAAAAAGTTATTGTCTCCAATCTAACCGTTAAGTTTAGCTAAATTCGAATATTATAAAATTTTTATGAGAGGACCTATTTTTTTTATCAAAATCATTTAACGCGTGCGAGAACCATTTGGTCGGGCACTATGCCGCAATAATGTCCCTCTATTCTTAGAGTTAGGTAGAGATAGAAACGACATTTTCAACGTATGGAAAATATTTTGGATTTCGACTGTACAACTTTACACATATCAACATCACGACTAATACGACGATAGTCATTCGTGTTTTAAAATCCGCTGTGTTCATGTTTTTCAAATGATGATACCGTACAGTCGAAAAAATAGTATTGTCGCGGAGAAATTTCATTTTAAACTTTACTTGCAGACGTATTTACCCTTGGTCTACCTATCGTGTACCATTTTCCTACTAAACTTCATAATTACTTGGGACCACATTGTAAGTCACTTCGAATTAGTATGTATAGGTACACCACTACACGCTACATCAACCTTGATATGTTCTCAATCTGTTTGTTGTAGAACAGGTGGTTCGGCGGAAGTTCATAACTTTGATTCCGTTATTCGGGTCCAGTAGAGTACCGATCCCTAATTACTGTTGTTGTAGAGCTATCCCAAAGTGTCCTAAAATATCACTGAAATCGCCTAAACCATATTTATTTAAAAGCGGTCGTATGGCATCCTCTTAGCACAATTTATTATATACATTTATTGTCATAGTTTTGGAAAAAAGGATTTTTTATTTTATTTTAAGAGAGCATCGAATAATGCAGTACAATTAATTTAATAAAATAAAAAGCGTGGAACGCAGGATGCACGTAGGAATGTAACTTTAAACTTTTACTCGTAGTGGCGGTTTTGACATGTATTTTTACATGAGGTGACCAAATATTAAAGTAAACACTTTTAATCTAACACAGCGTAATATACGCATAATATTATGTTAAAGTATTCTTTAAAATTTTAATTCATGGACGATGGATGAAAGATCAGCCAGAGTGCCCAGCGGTAGCGGCTCGTGAGTAATTAATATACTGTGGAGACTTAACTTAGCTTCTACAATAATTATTAAACGTAACAAATTATGAAGACGTTCAGTGCCTAACGGCACTGGCCGGTTGGCGTTACGGTTGTCGGTATTATTATAATATTTATATATATTCAATTCAGATAAAAATACTAGTGTACATTTTTATTTTTAATTAATGTTATTATTTACAAGTAGCTGATTTTTATTTTCTCGAGGGGAGAGACGCAGTCTCAAAGTCTTCCCCGGCGAGCCGCCCTTGGTGCCCAGCTGAATGACAGACAAACGAGCGACGGCCGTGTCGGGGGGTGGGTGCTCACTGCCCCCCAGTGCTGTCAAGACGTGAAAACCGACTGAAAACAGCGCTCAGCTGAGCCGTGTGAGAGCGTTGACCGTCGTTCGGAGGCGGTGGATTTTGATCGCCTCGGTGGGCGTTTTATTCTATTCACAAAATTTTACATGTTTATGCGTCTGTGCGTAGAAGCCCCTCGCAAGCATCAACTGAGACCGCCTCTGACGATTGTCGAGCCTCCAGCGGTCGGTCACGCAGCCATCCTTGCGTATCGTGTAAGTCCTGTACAAATATAACTTAAATATTCCAAATTTTTGTCTATCTAATCATTAGATTCGAATGCATCTAATAATATAATAATATTATGTGATGTATTTTAAATTAAAATGGAAGTATCGAAATGGATTAACATAATTAACAATTCGAATACAATTCAAAACAGTACCTGCAATACATCGTAAAGTAAACAAATATTATTGTTAATTTCTGAATTTACAAGTACTTCACCCCCAAAACCGCCACTGTATTGAACGTCAATTCATCAGTGTCTAATTAAGTTTTCAAAAATGTATCAATTATCCTTTGACTAAAAATTATCTTCCCGTTCGTGTTCAGTTCACATGCTCGCTCACATGTTGTGGAAGGGGAGAATGGGTTCAACCAGAGGTGTCATTGACTATGAAAGTTATTTTAACCAAGTCTTGTGATTTCAATATAGTTAATTCGATTATTATTGGCAAAACTCTACCTCTCTTGTCTTCTCGTTCATGTTCGATTCACATGCTGGCTCACATGTTGGGGAAGGGAAGAATGAGTCTAACCAGAGTCTCATTGACTATGAAAGTTAATTTAACCAGATCTTGTGATTTCAATATAGTTAAATCAATTATTATTGGCACGACCCTCTCCCCCCACTGGAAAATTCATGTGCGCTACACTGACGTTGCAAATTTGTCCTGGGCCCTCACCCGAGTTTCTCGGTGTATGAATTAAACATTTTAAAAATAAATAAGATCAATTATGGAATAGTAACTTTATTCTAAATGACACTTAAAATATTTGATATCCCTTAAAAACTTAGTATGTAAGCATATAATAATTGTAGTCTTAGTTTAATATATAAGATATATTTATTTAATACAAATTTAGCAAAGGTTTTATTGATTTTTATTCACTGATATTTAATTAAGTTTTCAAAAATGTATTAATTTATCAACAAAAAATGATAATAACGTTTAATACGTTAATATCAAAAAAAAAAATCTATTATTGATATTACTTAGGTATATGTATCAAATTAGTCGATAAGTATCAATCACCGAAATGTTGATCGAAACACATCATTAAAGCCCGTACCCCTATAGTATATGTAAGCATATTCTAAATAGAAAATGTATTTTTAGAATGTTTTAGTGTATAAGGTGATATTTATTGATGATTTTGAAAGAGCGTTGTGAAATTTAGTACAAATTCGTAGGGGTGCCCAGACTTGTATTTCAGATAGTGTTTTAGATAGCCCTCACCTGCAAAGACGATTTTTTTTCTAGAGGATACAACCTATAATGTTTATACACAATAATACAAATAATAATATAACAATCATGTAATTTATAAAGTTGCATTATGACAGACCAGTGGTCCAATCAATTAATTCGTTAATCACCAAATCATTATTTTGAAGTAATTTATCGTCTTGTAAACAGCGGGCTCGATTATTTTAAACTCGTCCTATTATAAATGATGGTTATAACGCGTACATTTTTGTACTCAGGAAAACCGATAAAATACGGTCCCTGATCCAGGGGCTCAATTTTTAGAGCCCAGATTACAAAGTTGTAGGAAGTGTCCGGGCACGCCTATGAATTATCGTAAAATAAATCAGAGGCGTCGAGTGTAGGATCTCAGATAATGTACATTTAAACGTTTTGTATTCCCTATTAATATTTAGATGTAAGTTTTCATAAATGTATTCAACAATTAACCGAAGTTCTCTTGATATACATAATTGTATTCATTTAATATTTAAGTAGCAAAATGTAAGATTTTTCATTATTTTAATAGATCGTCACACAGTATTGTAGTGTGTTTAAAATAACTCAAAGGTGTTGAATGTAGGATTTAAGATACTATAGCTTTTAACGTTTTATTCTTATTGGATGTAAGTTTTCTAGAATCTATTGATCATTTAACTGGAGTTCTCTTAGCATAAAATGTACCTACCGTAAAAGTGCTTAACTCGAGGCACAAAATACGTCGTTTTGGCTTATTTTTGCTATAACTTCTTTTGTCATCTGCACGATATGATAGCATTTGATAATGACCACACTAAAAATGTCAAGTCGCTCTCGACCATTAAAGTCATTAGATGGTTAAGCCAGGTTTATTATGATATCTTAATAATTTATAAAAGGTAGGACTTTACTAACAGCTTAAACAACACCAATTCAATTACGATTTACTCGTGTAATAATTTACTTGACATATTCTCTACGACGGTTTAAGAGATTAAAATATTTCAAAAAATATCGACGTTTTTTTGTTTTAAGTGTAACTTGGGACATTATACATTTTTTATTACTTTATTCAATATAACTTTGTTTTTCTAAATTAATAAGTTAACTGTAATTTTTTTAATAACTTTTAACTTAACTGAATAAAAATAAAAATTAGAATAACTATTAACTTCAAACTTTTTTAAATGTTTTCTATCAACTTAACTTAACTTAATTAACAATTATCATTAACTTGCAAGTGGCGGGCCAGGCTTGCAATTATTAATATTTAATACTGCAATTTAGAGGATTGCATTTTTTTCTTGTAGCTTTACCTAATAACAACTGATATACTATATTAATGACACATTCTTATGTAAACTAATGTAAGGAAAACATTTTTTTTCGTGTGTTTTGTCCCAAGATAGCTTAAAATTTTTCTGCAAAATTAAATAACTGCCCGAGATACGGCCTTTCAATGGTCACACGGACAGCCAAAAAAATACATAAATAAAATCATAAATTAAGTTGGTGTAGTTTAAATTATAATACACAATAATGTAGGCATGTCAAATTCAAAGTATTAACTGGGCTCTATCTATTTAAAACAATTTTATACAATTTTAATTTTATTCATCTCCCACTTACAATAGGTAGGTACAATACTTACCTATTAAGTTACAGTTTATTAGCAGATAAGACAGAAAAATATCATAATGTACAAACCGCACTAACATTATTGTGACATAAAGGGAAAATCGTATAATTTTTGTTTAAATTAATTATTGTTCATTGATATTGCTATCCAAGTGCCATAACAAAAAAACCGAGCTGACGACCACGTGTTTGACATGTCTACATTAAAGTAAAGACCATGAGACGAATATTAATATGAATCACTAATATCACATACGATGATTATATTTTACTGAGATATATAAATCATTGAAGTCCAAAACTGCCCCAAGTTACCCACGTTTACGGTATCCCTTTAATATTTAAGTACCTATATAAAGGATTTTATTAAAAATAAAAAACGGATCGTCACACAACTATAGTGAGTATGAAAGAAATTAAAGGCGTTAAATGTTGGCTCTATAAAAAGGAGCCTTTTGACGTTTTTTTCTTATTCTTATTCTTTATTGATTTTTGGCTTAGTATACATTTTTAGAAAAATGTATTTATGATTTTACTTAAATTTGAGTTTCCGTATACACTGTTATTAAAACAATAAAAAAAAAATGCCTTATTGATGTTTACTTTTATTATAATAGTCGGTAAATAGATATCTGCCACTGAAATAATACCGTATCGGTTAAAATCTTCTTAATAAAGAATCGATTCTTTTAATATTTAAGGTGACTAACAAAATGTAAGGTTTCCCTTTTATTTTAATTGATCTTCGACAAAATATAAGGCGATCGAAAGAAATCGACGTCTTAGAGTTTTAGGATTCTAGAAAATGTACCTTTAAACATTTTATTATTACTACTATTATTCATTCATATTTAGATTAAAGTATTTCAAAACTGTGATTATAATTTTATTTTACTTAGATCTATGTTTCGGTTTTACGTTTTATTAAAAAAAAAAAAACAATTATATGATATTGATGTTGCATATTATACTTACATTATAATTGTTGATAAGTACCCACCACCGAAGTGTTACTTAAAATATCATTGGAGATGACACCATATCACTTAAAATAATAGTATGCAGCATCCTCTCGATTATATAGAATTCATTCCTAATTTTTTTTTTTGACGACAATATACTATAAGGTTATTATTTTGTTTTAATGCATAATCAAAAAATTCCACTGATTTTATAAAATGATTTTTTTTTTAAACGAATTGATGTTATAAGTTATTTTTAACCTTATTTAAGTTTTCAGACTTGTGCCTGTTTATAATCTAATTAAAATAAATGTTTCCGTGGATGTGACTATCCAAAAAAAAAAAAAGATGCGTTATTAGATACTGCTGTCTGAGTATAGATTATAATTATACCTACTTAGTACCTCTACCTACCTATCACTGAAATGTTACCAACTGAAAAATATAATGTTCGTGACGTGTAGTTAAGCAGACACAAACAATAATATTACCTATGACGTGACGAAATATTTTTTTGTAAAGTATTTACCATGTTTCACATTTTGTATGTAAATAAAACCATAATAGAACAGGACTATCGTTACGTCATTATCTCCGGTGATTAGACACAAAAACAAATATAGATAAAAATTATCCTCTTTTCAATTCATAGTTACAACGGAGTATTAAATCTTTTACCATGAAATCGCAAGTTCAAAAGTCATAAAAAATAGTATTATGGAGTACTACACCGTATTTAGATTTAGGTTTACCTTCACATATGATATAGGACTATTAGGTATATTAGCAAAGGTGGGTAAATAGTTAATTTATCTTCTAATTAACTCAAGAACTTAACTAGATAGTTTAATTTACTACGTAACTAGGGAAAGACAAACGAAATGTAGAAAGAGTAGCCAGGCCCATCTTTTTAGCCAGGGCCAAGACAAGGAAACTACGGAGGAGTGGCGTAGAACATACTATCATGAATGACAGGAAGAATGGGACGCCTCGTCTAAGAGAAGATGGACAAGGAAGCCCATTAAATATGTAAAGGGATGTACACTCAGGAACTTTGGAAATGTAAATTTACACTTGAACAAATTCTAACAGGGCGTTGTTTCTTTGGATTTTAGGTTTAAGATCAGACGGGACCCGAAGTGCGTGGACTGTGGAACTTCCGTTGACGGTGCAGAGCATACTCTTTCCATGAGCGACAGGCGGTGGAGTCCAAGGCGTGCACTAGAGGACTTCGAGCTGGATGGTATCATTGATCTGATGAACTCAAAGAAGAGAAAGGACGGACAACACAATGACTTAACGAGTGATACATCGATGGCTTCTCACGTGGGCACAGTAGTTAAGTCCTGTTCTGTGTGCGCCGAAGGCGGAATTTTGAAGGGTAGAGCCTTCAATTATATGTACAGGCAGACGCCTTAGTGTTAAGATTGTTTGTTGTAAAGTATTATTATTAATAAATGATACGGATACGAGGGGAAGGGCTGTCCTATATAGGTAAAAAGCCCCGTCGTAGCACCGTGGTTCATGCACACAAAAAAAAAATTCTTTAATTTACTGTTGAAAATAACTTGGCTATTTTCGACCGATTTAAAAATAATCCATCATGTTACAGATGTTTTTCAACATTTTGGTTTTAATAATAGTGGTACCCATTTTCATTACTGTACCTACACACGATTTAAAATTAAAAATAAATATAATATTAGTAGGAGACAGGTGTCCAAAGCGGCCACCCTAAGGTTCAACACAGTGTCACACTTTAGGATTTTTTTTTTTTATGAAACCTTCAAGATTGTCTAGTTATACTTGTCAGGAATCATAATTTTCAATCAGAAATTATTTTAAACAAATAAATAAAAAGTTATTTTCATTTTTTTTTAAAGTACAAAAATGTTCACTTTGCCCACCAAAGGTGTTCAAAGTGGTCAGTCAATGTCCACTTTGACCGCCGGTTTAAAATTTCTATTATTATTCATTATTTCATAATATTATCATAAATATATATATATATAATATAACTTATATTATATTTTTACAACTTTTCTTTGATAAATAAGTAACTTCATTTCAAGCTTTGGGTATCTTATTAATATTTTTATAATTAATTAATAAATTAATCAAACTTGATATTTTTTTGGTGAGTAACAAAGCTAATTTATAAAATAAACATATCAATTTAATACGCTTTTGAAAACAAATAAATAAACCACCATAGTGACCACTTTGCCCTTTTATAATGTTTAATTTACTATTTAAAAAATATTAATCCTATTAACTAATTCAACTTAAGCTAATTCTATAATATTATATAAAAACTTATATAGAATTAAAAAAAAAATAATTTGGGTATATTAATTACTAAATTAATAAAGTATAATTATTTATTAAGAGCACTTCCCTTACATCAACAGCATCCAAAAATGATTTTTTTTTTTTTAAACGAGACGGTAAATGTTTTTATCAATAGTGGTTTATCAGTTGATGAATATGATAACAACAAACCAATCCACGTGATGAAACCAGCTGTTTATTTATTTACGACAGAATGACCACTTTAGCCGCTATGGCCACTTTGTACACCCTTCCCCTACCTAGTTGCCTACTGGCCATTGTAATAATATTAATAACTAGAGTACGGATTTTTAAGGCGTTTTCTCGCTTTAAAACGATGACATGACAGCTATAAATTTGATTTATACTACTCCGAAGCAAATACACCACATTTTATTTTGCTTTTTTTAGTATTTTTGGAATTTCAATGTTTTTTCAAAATCTATTTTAGATAAACGCGTTTGAAAGGTAATAATTTGTTTCAAGGAAATGGCTCAATTTATTGTATCTCGTTATATTTGATTTCATTTATCGATAAAAGTTGTTACCATCGTTTTTCCATCGTGTGTCATTTTTTAGGATTCGTAGAGCTTTAATTTTTTATTTTCAGTATTTTTCTTTAGTATTTTGGAGTGAATAGAAATCTATTTTATTATAATATTATTATGATTTTTTTTATAGCTTTTTTGAATATTTGTAGAGTTTTATTGCTTTCTTTTAAAGATCCGTGAAGTTAGTGGGAGATTAAACAGCACTAATTCCCGCTACACCACCAAGGTTGCTTAGAGTAAGAAATATAAAGTTATGAAAAAATTTAAAAAAAAAAAATTGTATATTACATTTCATTTTTGTTTTATTATTTGTTTATCAATGATGTACCATGGTACCCACACCTAAGTATAACTGATTTTCAGTACATCTGGTTTAAAGTATAAGAAAATACGAGTGTGAAGCTGCTCCCTCCACATTGTCCAATTATGTCTAAGCCTCCGTCATAATTTTGAAAATAATTTAAAAACCTGGTTTCATAATTTTAAAACTTTTATTTTAGCTATAAATAGGTATATTGTATGGTATGACAACGGTATCGTGTAAACGACGTTTGAAAAAACAGACAAAATACAATTAATAATAAATTAACTTATTATTTGAAATAAATTACAATCAATCGATAGGCAGCACAGGTGGCTGTAATTGTATTATAAAACAAGCAAGTGCGTCGTTAGCGGGATGCAAAGGCATTGGACTCTTTTTTAACTCATCTCGTTACATTTTTATTTTTTATGGTTTCAGGATAAAATTGATAATTTTTTTGAATTTAAATTATCCATTTGGCTGTACATATTATGTTTTTTGTAAAACTTAAATACATTAACTACTCACAAATAATTAATTTAAAACATTTGGATATTTTTTTTTTTGAATACCAAACAAAGTTTGGAAATAACTCCCCTGACGACGAGATAATACTTACAACAATATAAAATATGGAGTTGGACACGTCATGGTGTGTACCATGAAAATGCAAAATGTGTGGTTCTAATTAAAAATATATAATATGTAGCTATTATATTATAAATGAGTAGGGCAGAGGACTTGTAGCTCTAAAAAATCACCAAATACGCACTTAAATATAGACAATTTGCACTATCAATATATGCATTTTAAAATGAATATTTTTGAACAAATAACAAACATTTATCTGTAGATACCTTTATTTTGTTGAATACATTTTATTTACAACTTTATTTAACAACTTACAAGTTACAATTAATTATTTGAATTATGCGAGTTTATTTTATGAGTTTTATTATTTGGATACTTCTTCAAAACTTTCAACTTTCAACTTTTTCAACTAGGTACCTACTAAAGAACAATTGACAAAATATTTTTGTTTCAATATTTAAAGATTCACACACATTCTTACCTTGGATCTAAAAGTACAAAATGGAAGAAATATACTCTAAAAACCAAAAAATCGCAAAATATGCATTTATATATATTACCTATGCAAAATATTTTTTTTAAATTTGCTTTGTGGAAGCATGAAACGTATTTGTTTCTCACTCTGCTATTTTTGTGACTGTGCAAAACAAATATGCAAATGCTACAAGTCCTCTGCTCTATAAATGAGTATAACTTCTCGAAAATGTTTTTCGAGAGAAAAAGTGTAAAGTACGAATTTTAATTTTAGTTAGTGGCTGTTAATTTATAGTTTTGTGGACGAGTATTACTTCAAACAGGTGTTCAAACAGTCAAATCAGAATGCAATAAAATAAATTATCATCTAATAAGACGTGTGATACATTATATGTAGTTAGTGAAATACAAATATAAATACATTTAAGAACATTTAAAATATTCATTCTGTAGCGAGGTCTCTAGGACCAAAAAATTGTCAGGATAAACATTTGCTTTTTTTTCTAACCGAAATTTACGGTATGAAAAAACGACGTTTGAGTGTGTTAATTATTTTTTTAACTGATTGGACCTCCATAGAATCTAGCATAAAAGTATACTGGTTATTTAATCTTTTTCGTATTTTAAATTTTTAAACAAAAACAGGGATATATAGTAGGGCTATAATATAGGGAACCGCTCTGTTGCACAGTAGGTATCAAGGTATCGAGTGTACATCGTCATAGAGTACCTAAGTCGCTGTAACTACGAATTATATCGGTTCGATTTGAACTCAATAATAAATCGCGGTGGGAATACCCAAAGCTGGGCGTTGACGTGTTAAAAAGTTAAAGTTAAGTTACTTTTGACCAAGTCAAATAAAGAATTACTTTTTCTTAAAAGTAACAACTTCTAACTTAAAGAGTTATATTTTTTTCCATGTCGTTCATATTATGAGTTAATTAATTTTATTGTCACGTTAAGTTAATTTTATTCCCAAACCACATATTGGCTGTGATTAAAAATATATTCAGTATATAAATTAACGAATAATCAATTTTTAGTATACACGTTTGTATACTTATTACTCGTTACCTAATCATTATTAATATTATTATTTTTTTTTTTAACATTTATTTAGAAAATATACAATCTGTAAGGTTTTTTACAATAGGCTAATAGGCATATATGCGGTGTTTATGTGATTTTAACGTGAGTTAACATGATTTTAAGGAACTATCCAATAGCAGTACTTATGGCTTGAGGGTTAATATTATTAAATAACATGTACACGGAAAAAACAAAACAGTTATTTTCACTATAAAAATAGTAAAATTAATTGTATTATACAATTGCTATAGGGATAGCTATAATGTTAGTCAGATTTACTAAAAATATATAGTTATGATTTTATAGTTAGCCAGACAAAAATTATAGTGTTTTGTACCAAACATGTTTAGTACTCTTTACTTTACAATTTAATTATTTGAACAATATTTATAGTAATTTGAATATAATTTTATAGTACTCTTTACTTTTAAATTTATTTATTTGACAATGTTTATAGTAATTTGAACATATCTTAATAGTAATCTGTACTTTTAAATTTAGTTATTTGACAATTTTTATAGTAATTCAAATATAATTGTATAGTACTCTTTACTTTATAATTTAGTTGTTTGACAATGTTTATAGTAATTTGAACATATCTTTATAGTACTATGTACTTTTTAATTTAGTTATTTAAATAATATTTATAGTTATATAAAAACAAAACTTATAGTGTTGGCGACTATTAACCAAAGTGAAATTTACTACAATAAAACTTCTTCACGATAACAATTGGTTCCTCGACTTATACCTATAGTGATAAGCAGCATACCTACAAATTGAAATATTAAAGTATTGAAGTTTGGTTATTTATAACAGAACCTAGTTATACAGGTTATTTTTCTTGGACAGTAAGGCAATTTTCAGTTTTAATTTGAATATAATAATTAATATTAAAATTGAAATTTGATTATTAAGTAATAAATTGTTCATGTTTTTTTGCAAGTACACAATTTAAAAGATATAATGTGTTAAATTTACATTTTATTAAACTTTCATTACACATATTGATACAAATTATAATATATATTAAATAATACAAAACAACTTTTTACATATAAAAGTACCAAACATATTTTACAAAACAATAGACAATATGTAATTAATTATATACAATATTAAGTTATAATAACAATGTAATTAATAATTATATATAATATGAACATTAGAGATATAAAATTACTATAAATATTATACCTAATACAATAAATGCCTACTGTATTATAATAAATTATAGTATTCAGTGTAATGTAACAACAGTAGGTACATTTCTGAAACTGTATACAAATAAAAATAACAATTTAAAAATATTAAATATTTTTTCAAATTTATGTATACATTTTTATAAATACACTTCCATTAGAAATGCTTGTATGGTGAACAGGAAAACTATTATCCAAATCATTTAATTTTGTACATTTTAATTCAGAAGTTAACATAACATTAAATGCTCCAAAATGTTCATCATAATGAATAGTATTAAACAAATTATAAATAATGAATGATTCATCTTGTATGATAAAAATACATTTAATTAATCCGAATATAGGTAACATGTCATTTTCATCGCATATATTAATAACCACAGACATATTTTTTGTATTGTATAAAATTCCCTTGATATTTATCCAAGAAACAAAGGATACATTATTTAAATCATAATGATCTGAATATCTATTATATAATTCAATGTCCATTGGACTTAATTTTATTATTGGTCCTATTCCTGTATGAATGGTATAATGATCTATTTTAGTTGATAATAATCTATAAGAAAGCCTTAATTGTTGTTTTAGACATAATGTTTTTTGAATATTTTTTCTTGATGTTATTGAATGAGCAGTATTTTTTAATTCTCTGTGCTTGCCTTCAAATCGCATTGCCCAAAATAATGATAAAGGGCCAGATTTTTTAATGATTAAAGGATAATGAACCATATGATGGTGTTTTGGCTTTAAATTTATACGAAATATTTTAAGGTATGTAGTGTGGTGTTCGGTAATTAGACATTTTAACATCATTAAAAATGGAATTTCAAAACCAGACCAAAAAACTAAAGTTCTTGGTATTTATCCAATCAAAAAGGAAAGTATCATAAAAACATTAGTTCCTTTAATGCCAGAAACAAGGAAACAATTCTGGCTAGATTTTCCATGTGCTATGGAAGCACCAGATTTATACAGTGACTACGAAAATTAAAAATATTAATATAATGATAGTTATTATTATAAAAATGTCAGTCTGATTAAATTATTTTTAATTATTTTAAAAATTATTTTATAAATTGTTAATTTAAAGTAAAAAGTACTTACTTGCTCAAAAGTGTTTGCAACTTATTTATTTATATAATAATATGTATATTGTACCAAATGTATTGTATAAATATGTTATTAGTTATTACTATTTACTACTAAGTTAGTAATTACTTTATAGATTTTTCTATTAATTTTCCTTATAATATTACATAGGTAGTTTAAAAAAAAAACAGTATCTCCCTATTATAATAAATTTTGTTAGAATAAAATATACAGTATCTCCATAGAAATGGATATACTGTAAATTTGCTTCTGATAGTGCTTATAAAATAAGCAGTAAGTCCATTTTAATGGTCAAGGAATTTACGAAAATATTTAGAAACTCATAAAATCAATTCTATGATATAAAATTAGTATATACACGTTTATTTTAGGATCGTATGTTAATTATACTTGGTGCACGGATCAGTAATGAGTCTAAACCTGTTTAGTCGATTTCCCAACATTTTGCTTAGATGGAGATACTGCTTTTTCGCTAAGCACGGCAGTATTATGTAAACATCAAAATAATTAAATAATATTTGCTATTTTTTTGTTTTTAATCAAAGACAATAAATAAAATATTGAGTATTATTATTATTTTATGGTTTTATTATAAAAAAACTTGCATAGTAATTAATAATCATTAGTCAAATATACATTATGTTCTTATAATAAGTACCCTACATCATTCTTAATCACTTATGAAAAAAAATTTGTACCTTTTGCAATTTTGGAAAATTGAGACCTGTTAATTTTATTTGCACCTTCTGTATTGTATATAGCATCTTTTATCACTACTCCACAAAGCCGATTTCTCATTTTTTGGCATAATGTCCCATTTGAAGCATAATACTGTAGTATAATAACACCATCTTGGTATTTTTTTAATATGTGTTTGATAAAATTATCTAGTTTAGGTACAATTTAAAACTGTTTATCATGTAATATATAAAATAATAAATTGATTGAACTTATTCTTTTTATAGATATAGTAAATAATTTTTTTTTTTTCAAAAATGAAATGACTTAATTAATTTGAACAATATTATACCTTTAGTGGAATTGATTTTACTGGAATTTTCCTCTATAGTCAGATCACTACAATTATCGCTATTAGAGGCTTCAATCACTGATAAATTGTCAAAAATAGTACTTTTTATATTTTTGTTAGGATTTATACCTTTACTGGAATTGATTTCACTGGAAATTTCCTCTACAATTAGATCACTACAATTATCACTATTAGAGTTTTCATTCTCTGATAAATTGTCAAAAATAGTACATTTTATTTTTTTGTTAGGATTTAAATTGTCTACACACATAAACAAAAAATATCATTAAGTAGGTATGTACAATGTTTTTTGTTATTTTTTTATAGTCATATTGTAAGAAATTAATAATGTATATTACCTATACCTGAATTTCTTTTAGTGATGATCTTTACAGGATCAGATGTCTTATTTTTAGAAGGTCCGGCAACATTGTATGATATATCTATTATGTAATTTATAATATATGTTAGGTATATATTTAATTACAATGTGCAATGTACTTAAACTATTTTTACATTATAATAGTATGAAAATGTATTTTCTAAAAAAACGTTATTACCTCTTTCATCTACAACAGCATCCACATTCATTAACAATGTAAATTGTGACTCTTTTTCAATTTGAATAATCTTATAAAGTGAACATAAAATGTAGAGGATAACATTTTTAAACATTTTTATTTATGAATCAATTATTATTTTAAAAAGTTGGCTCATAACACATTAATTTTAAATATTATAAATATTATTTAATTGAGTACCTATCTAGTTACAAATAAAACTGTTAACTATATATTTACTTCAATAGGATTTTTCAATTTTTCCAATTCATTTATAAAATTGGCCCTTTGTCCCATTTTTGAAACTAAGTTTACTAACATTGATTCAGTCAACAAAAATAAGGCTTTTTTATCAATGTCTTCTTCTGCAAAAAAATATTATCAATTATCATATCTTATGACAAATCCAATAATTATTTGTTGAACAAATATCACTCGAACATTTTAATCTAACTGTCTACTGACCAAGTTTATTTATGTTTTTGATTTTGAAACTATTGAATATTGGTCTACTTTAGATTAAAAAAATATTATTCAAGTATCATTTTTTGTTTAAAACAAATAACTATTTATTTTAAATACTTTAAAAATACAAGATTCAAAAGTAATTAAAAATTAAAAAGTAGGTAAGTCATAATTTAACATTTTAATCTGAGCCCTTATTTTAAGTTATTCCCCACATTGTATTAAGTGAGGTCGTTTGTATATTATATATTATTACCTTGTATTTATAAATTATTTAAAAATCTGTTATTATAAAAAAATTTACCTTCAAATGTACTGATCAAATGTTTAAATCCAATATTAAGTAACCATTTTTTCGTGAAATCATCCATGTCTAAATATAAAATAAATAAGTAATTTTCATCACAATATATTATTATATATTCTACTATAAAAAATAGAAGTATAAAAAAACCATGTTGAGTAACAATTATAATGATTTTTTGCATAATTAGTAGTAGTTTCAAGTATATATTTGGCAGGCGCCAGCGCACTATTTGTTTTCTCTCTCTGACCCACGCGCAACATAACCAATTTACGTTCAGCAGACCAATTTTGTGTTGTTACTTTTAGTATTAGAATGAATTTACTTATTATCAAACTCTAACTTAAGAACATTACCTGTCACTGTTTTTTTTTTAAATATTTTTATTTGTATGCGATTTTTAAGTTTTAACCAATTTTAAATTATGCTCATTGGCTCTTACATGCTCATAACTTACGTCTTACATACGCATTAAAGTATTAAAAAAAAATATAACGACACAGGCAATGTTATAATTTGTTTGATAATAGATAGATTACAATACTAACAGATCCAATACTAAAAGTAACAATACACAATTGGTTCTGCTGAACGTAAATTTCATAGGTATAAGGTGAGCCCGACATCCTTTTTAGACAGGACAAAATGAGGGATAATCACCGTGATTTGAGTTCACTTTTACTTTAAAATAATTTAAAGACACATACAATTGGAAGAGACTAAGATAGTATATAAATTATACAATATATTCTACAAATAAATACCTACATATTAATTTGCTAATATTGTTCTTCTAATTTATTTTTCTGGCACAGCTAGATTAAAAACGAATCTATTAGTTACCCTAGCCCCCACCCCATTAAAATTTTTAGATAATTCCCTTAATATTAAGACAATTTACTGTAAGCACCTCCTATTTCTATAGTCTGTATGATGATAATAATAAAATTAATATTACTATTTACCTACTCTTTTATATTCAAAATGTTTCAAATGTTTATAAATGCATTGCCATGCTAATAAACGTAGCCATGTAGGTATAATAGGCATATTCGTATTATGTATTTAATTGATTAATTATGTAAGAATAAGTGTGAAAAATTTAACTGTATAAAAATAATTAAATTTTATAATATAAATAATAAATATTTAAACTTACCGTTTGATGTCTGTAGACTGTAATATTATAATCTTGTCTCTAAATAATAATTTTTAAACACTGTACGTTTGAGTAAAACTGTCGGAGCATTAACTATAATATGATGGATATTATATTATGATCATTAACACTGGTAACCTATTTTAAATCGTAATGATTAAAATATGAACTTCATGAATTATGAACTGTATAATAGTCGAATAGTCGATCGATGACTGAGCAATGAGCAATGAGCATTGGCATTCGAGCCCGTTGTTCATTTGCAATCAACACGATGTTCGCTGAATTTAATTTCGCGAAATTCAGTGTTGCATCAGAGTGCTTTGTGTCCTTTGTCGATGGTGATCTGGGTTTCTACCATGGATGTTTTATTATATGATATATCTACGATTTTCGATATTCTTTCGGTATTTCATATCTCGCGTATTACATATAATATATATCACATAGGTATATTTATACCTAAGTAGGTACTATTAACACTATAGTAATAAATACCTATATCTTAAAGGATAAAGGATTATAATCTTTTATCTATGGGATAAAGTTAGAAGAACATTATCTAAATCGTCTGTTTTAAAAGAAAATCGCCGTAGATAGGTACCTAAACATAATGATTAATGAATATAATGATTAATGACCATGTCACCTAACCTATTAACAGCTTAATTCGTTTGAAATTATTGTAAAAATGTAAGAATTTACCAATGTCTTCCGCGGACCATGCGCATATCAAGTATTTCATAGTTCACGTTAACGGCTTAAGCGTAAACAGCACGTATTGTACGGGAACTGAATTTAATACGAAAATGGAAAAAAAACCAAACCTAACCTTTTTTCCCAAATTTAATAATGTTATAGGTACATTGTTACCTTATCACATTATACTGTATATTATATTATTCTATACTAGTATTTTTATAGTAGGTATACTAATTTTAACTATTGGTAGGTATTATAGTAAACTATTTTAATTATATTTTTTAGTTCAAATATTGAAACTATTCAATAATTATAAAATATAGTAAACATTACTATAAAAAACAAAACCATATTTATATGATAATAATAATTATATAATTTTAGTTATTTTACCTATTAAATAATTATACTTCCTCATGTTTATAGTAATTTTAACTATTAGTATTAGTAAACTATTTTAACTATATTGTTTTAATTAATTCAAACATTATACATTTAAATGACTATAACACATAGTAAAAATTACTATAAAAAACAACTATATTTAAATAATTGTAATAATTATATCATTTTAGTTATTTTACCTAGTAAATTGTTATGCTTACTATATTTTACTTAACTATAATTTTTTAGTAATTTTTTTTTTCCGTGATATTACTTATTATTATATTTTTATTCATTCGTGGAACTACAGCGATAACTTGGTCTGTCGGTGCAATTAATGTAAGCCCGCGCGCAGTTCATCGTACTTACTGTTTACTTATCGAAATAAATTTAACAACACCGCGGCACGGGAAAAAAAATTACTATAATATTATAGTTAAACAAATTATAGTAAATATAACTATTTAATAGGTAAAATAACTAAAATTATTTACTTATTATTAATATAGAAATATAGTTATTAGTTATGGTTGGGTTTACTATATTTTATAGTTAATGCAGTTTTTAATGTTTGAATTAACTAAAAAATATAGCTAAAATAGCATATTTCAGTTCGAATAGCTATAATAACTTGACTATTCAATTTTAGTAAATCTGATTAATCTTATAGCTATCCCTATAGAAATTATAATGTACAGTCAATCCTACTACTTTTATAGTACAAACAACTGTTTTGTTTTTTCCGTGGGGACACGGGTTGATTTTATTTTTTAATAAACCGCGCGACATGTCCGGCTCGTAATAAGCAGACAACAAAGTTTGAAATTCTTTTGCAAAGACCGTTTATTGTATACTACATGTTTACGTATAGATTTTAATAGTGGACATAGAGAAGCTGATTGCCACGGAAAAAAAAAATTGCTATAATATTATAGTTGAACAAATTATAGTAAATATAACTATTTGATAGGTAAATTTACTAAAATGATTTACTTATTATTACTATATAAATATAGTTATTAGATATGGTTAGGTTTACTGTATTTTATAGTTAATGGAGTTTTTAATATTGTTTGAATTAACTAAAAAATATAGTTAAAATAGCATATTTCAGTTCGAATAACTATGTAATAACTTGACTAGAATATTTTAGTAAATCTGATCAATCTTATAGGTATCCCTAATTAGCAATTATTATGTAAAGTCAATCCTACTATTTTTATAGTACAAACAACTGTTTTGTTTTTTCCGTTAACAAATATTTCCGTAGACTGCGTCACATGTGGTCGAAAATTATTTTTTGTTGAATTGTTTTTTGCTGAAAACATTGCATTCAAAAATGTAGGTACACAATTTAGTTAATATTTCAAATATGCAAAAAAAAATATTTCTAAATCACAACAAAATAACAAAAATCCTTATCCTTTGTTTAAATACCTTATAGACGACGTGTCGACTTCAAATGTGTACAGACAAATTGTGTTTACAAAATATTACTTAAAGTTTTTGGTCTCAGTATATACTACTCATGAGAAACCTTGTATTAAATGGTCCAACCTTAGCTATAAAAATTTAACGTTTAATACATTTTTCACCTGAAAACACTTTTGAAATTGTCGCGATTTTGACAAAATTTAAACGCTTGAAAAGATTATGAAAAAACAAGCTTAAATATCCATAATAATATGTTCAAATAGCTACCATAACAAGTCATGAGGAACCTCGTATTAAATGTTCTAGCCATTTGACCTAGCGATCGATTCTGTATCGATATTGTCGTACCTATACGGCTATACTGTTGAGTGTAGACAGTCATCGATTTTAAATTATAACATAATATATTTCCAGTAGGACGCCAAACTCACAAAGGGTGCGGTACTGCGCATGCGTTGGCTACCCGACAATCGGCTGGCCCTTACAGCCACCTAACCCTTAACCTAACCCCTCCCTCCCACACCATTTGACATTCTATCCCTTAATAAATGTATTATTCGTATACGAAAACTGTAAACAACTTGGTTTAATTTATACTTAAACCGCTTTAAATTGATATTGACACGAGTTTTTAGTATTTGTGTAATATCTTATGAAAATGCAGGGAACCATAAAATTATGGTATTACGATGGCAAAATGCACAGTGCACCCAATGCGCAGTTGATCCAAGAATAAAAAAATTTGAAAATGCCAACTCGCGAGTTTTTTTCTCTTAGCCTTCGCAGTGCTGATACAATATTAGCATGTAGCGCCATTATACTATGAGAGCCAAATGAATTATTGTGAACGAGAGCCAGCCAGTATATATTGTACTATTAAAACTATTATTTATTTAATTTAAACATTTTCGGTCGGTTAAAAAATACAATGTTGACAATCGATAACTGATAATCTAGCCGAAGAACTTCGTAAAAAAAAAAAAACATTATTATTGTAAATAAATATTATGCACCACTTACGTGTGTCAAAATGTCTCGTGTTTCTGATTCTTGAAGTGTTTTTTAATGATATTTTTCTGTGTCAGTATATTTGCCGAGCTTTTTAAGGGGGACTTCCACTTCTTCCCGTCTCCAATATTGAAATAATTACATATCCCTACCACTTTGAATCAATCGATGACAACAAAAAACAAAGTTATCGCACGACAAAATATAAACTACGAACGTTTCTAAACATATCACCAAAAACGTGGATATAATCGAGTCAATACTAACGTTTCGGCTGTCTAACTGGTTAATACATAATATTTTGTTTTAAAATAATCTGAAACATTTACGTCAAAACGGTCACGCCAAAAACGGCCACGCGAATAAAATGTCCCATTCTCTTGGCGGAATACAGACATGCAACTGCTACTGTGTGCAGTGTTTGAACATTTCAAGAAATTTAAAAATTGAAATATTTCAACCGTGCGAAATATTTCAGTATTTTAATACATTTGGTTTTATTTTTAAATAGGTTTTATATTTACATGTTTTGATTGTCATAAATCACCTTCATAATAGTATGGTACCTATATATTATGTGGTGTCCCGTCAATAGATAGCGGATAATTGATAGCGTGACAATAGATAGCGGTCAATCTATAGCGCGTAAATTGATCGTGAGCGACTTTTGATAGTATGACAATTTATAGCGTCGTATAGAATTTCTTAAATAAAATAAAACCTAATAAACCCGATATATATCAGAATCGGAAACTTAATATTATTACTATCTAAAATAATATAGGCAATAAAGATAATGAGACTATATTCAATACCTATACTAGTACCTATACTATACAGTATATCAGCTGTCAGCCGGTACAACACCATAATATAACAGTGCTACTTCTAACTATTACCTATATAATAAAGTAATTTTAAAATGTCTTTAAAATATATAAAAAGTGAAAGAGGTGCAAATATATTAGTTCATGAAGGTTTTATGTATCATTTCGAAAAAAAATAGAGTACAAAAGAAAATATGGAGATGCGTACGTTTTAAAAATAAATGCCGAGGCCGCGTTCATGCTATTGGTGATATCAATAATGAGAATTTTAATTTTGAAATTCCAGACCGATTCACGAAAACAACGAATGGTGAGCAATTTTTACAATTTGATATAACAGATCTGAGACAAATCGAATTCTATAATTCTGTAGTTTGTGTAATGTAGTTGATACAAGTTGGTATACGATATTATACATGCGTATATTGTATACCTACTGAATTCTTACATTAGAATTTAGAACACTGAACATCCCAGACAGCATTTTGTAATGATAATATTATTATGGTATTATAATAACGTTATACTAATAAGTAATAATATTCGTTATTACAATGTTATAATAATATTATTAATCATAAAATGTCTGTCTGGGATTGTGTTAAAAAAAAAAAATAAATCGTGTTTTTATTTGTGTTAAAAAACATTTAAATGTTTCACGTTTTCGTGAAATATTTCACCGTATAGTGAAATATTTCATACTTCAAACACTAACTGTATGAATCGTGAGCTGAGTCGCCAGCTATTATTTCTGGCAGTCTTGCCAGTGTTGAAACAATACTAGTGCTTGTGTGGAAATATATTTTAGCAAATAAGTAAATAACTAGGTCGGGCCAGCGAAAGAATATAATGTTTAAGTGGAAATAAAAATTGTACTATTATGTACCTAACGCGCAGGCGTGGGTGGTGCTGCCCATCGATACTGAAAGTGACGTGAAACTCGGCAAGATCATAAAATATAAAATGATGACTAAACGCAAACGAGAGCAACCAATCGGAGTTACGAGCTAAATAAAATATCTTACGCTTGATTCGCACCAATAAAAGTGTTTCCGACCCCAAAGCTGCGTTTGAGTTTTTTATTTCAGTTTTCTTACGTTCTCTACTTTTAAAAAGGACAGTAACCTTATAAACCCAGTGCTTTGAAAGTTCCTTTAAACAAGGAATTAATTCACGATCATCTTGTTAAAAAGGGACAAACCTTTCTTCGTTCCCAAACAAAGAACATTTTTAGTTCCTCAGTAATTTCAAAATTGTTTTAGTATAATTTTAGATTTGGAGCGGACCGATGAATGTATTGATTTTACAATGATGTGTGTTTTTTTATTATTTTTATTTTTGTGTCTGTCATCACGGTTTGGGGCAGTAAAACTTCTACGATTTTCTTCAACAGTATCTTGTTCGATGAAAAAGTTAATCTAGTTGGTGCATTTAGGACGTCAAATTTTCAAATTTTCAATAGTTTTCAAAAGTGCCAGGAAAAACAATATAAAAATTAAAGAAAAACGGGAATTTTTACGCTAAATAGGTTTTTGATAAAATCGAATTTTATTTTTTGGTGTAACTTTAAAACAAATGAACGTATATACGTGAATTTTTCACTGGTTGTTTATATTTGCATTCTCTATAAACGATAAAATGTTCAAAATATTTTTATTTGTTTTGAACTGTTTAGAAACATTTTCTGGTTTCCAATTTTATTAGTCTTTTTTTCTTTGAATTTCAATAAAACTTTATTTGTTGGGTAAAAAAGCTTGAAAATTTAATATAAGGCTCCTACTATATTGTTACAATGACATTTCAAAAATATTAAAAATCCTTAGTCAAAGTTTTATTTATAAGCATTTAAAGTTCAAATATTGACAAAATACGGAAAAATCACGAAAATTAGTAAATTATTTTGAGCGAAGAATACATAAAAATTTTTCTTTTTAAATCTAAAATTTGAATATGCGATACAAGATTATCAATAAGTTTGTCTACCTTTAACAAATAAAATGTCTAGAAGAAAGTCAAATTAAATTTTTATGAGCCTTTGAAATTCATATTTTTAAAACATTTGATATTCACTCGATTTCTCGTGTAACGATTTTCTAATTTTGTTATGATTGAAAAACGTATGACTGTAGATACTTGAAAATTTCACTGAATGTTTATATAAGCATTTCTATACGCGAAAAAATTTCGAAAATAATTCGAATCTTTTTGAGCTGTTTACGGACATTGTTAGTTTTCAATTTTTTTTAGTTATTTTTTCTATAAATATCAATGAAATGTTATTTGTTGGGTGAAAATTTAATGCAAGGCTCTTGATATATTGTTACAATAGCAGTTGAAAAATATTAAAAATACATAGGCACAATTTTTTTTATAAGCATTTAAAGTTTAAATGTTGACAAAATTTATCAAACTTAAAATTTAATAATTATTTTGTAGTTAAAATTTATAAAACGTTCGATTTTTGTAGCTAAGGATTGAAAATTTAAAACAAGGTTCCACGTAAATAAGTAAATATATAAATTACTTTATTTACAATAATATCATCAAATATACTTGGTAATATCATAGGCTGACTGACTGTTTTCGCTCAGAATCGTTTTTCTTATACAATGATATTATATCATTGAATTCATATTTAACACCATCCATAACAGTGACCCACTTGTAACCTACTGTACAGCAGAGTGACATCCACTTACCCACCTTTTTAATAATATATTGTTTAGTTATGCACAGTTACTTTGTTTTTAAAATGTTCAATTTATTGATTTTGTACAAGGTTAGACCGATAATTTCCTAAAAAATTAACGAAAACATTCGAACGAGTTCCTTCCACGGTCCTTCACGGTCTATGCAGTTAATTTAAACGGAACAGTACCTACTTCGGTATATTATGAAATCCTGGAAGTCGTTCTGATTTAGGAGGGACGAACGTATATCTAACGAGTGGTGTACATCAACAAAACTAAAGACACTTATCTAATTTATTTTAGAGGGATAGATAGTCATCAGCTTAGGCTCCGCGAAAGCAGAATAACATGACGTCATAGGTTTAAACTCGAGGCATTTTTAGCGGGAGATGCGAGGAAAAAAAACACGAAATTGTCAAATGTTTATAAATAGGTAGGTATGTAAAAAAGGCCAAAATATTTTGAAAATTATACCATATATAAGAATTTCTATTTTGGTGAGAGTTTCGTGTAGGTACTTATCTATTCAATTATTCGCGTTTGATGAAAACGAAATAAGGAAATCGTATGATGAGAAATCGTTGTTTTACACGTGATTACACTGCATTAAAATTTAAATTTCAGGCGCCCATCAAAAAATATAAGCGAGTAATTGGATGTCACTCTGCTGTACAGTATGCTACAAGCGGGTCACTGTATAATGGACGGTATTAAATTTGAATTCAATGATATCATATCATTGTATACGAAAAACGATTCTGAGTGGAGACCGTTTTTCATTGTGGATATTTTATATTATATTTATATTGTTATTACTTATTATTAATGTGGTTGACGATCAGTTGAATTAGAACAATACAATTACAACGAATTAACTATAATCGTTATTCTTGGTTATTTAATATGTAATTTCGTCCAAATTTGAATATTTCATACATTTTTAACTACGAAATCGTCATTAAATTGTATAAATGCTGTCATAAATCGGAAATAGATCGAAAACGGTCAAAATATTTATCAAGTTTAGGAGCTGATAAAATAAACATATGATTTAAATTTAAAGGGTCTACTGTTAGCTGTTTTAGAATTACAACAAAATAAGAAAATTGTATTTTTGAATTTTAGATTTAAAAAGAAACATTTTTAGGAATTTCAAACTCAAAATAATTTGCACATTTTCGTGATTTGTATACCTTTTGTTAAAATACGATCTTTAAGTCTTTAAATGCTATTAAAAAAAAATTGTAAAGTGTAATCCAGTGTTACTGCCCCAAACGGTAATAAATGACACAAAAATAAAAATAAAAAAATCATATTTAATTGTAAAATCAATACATCCATCGCTCCACTCAGAATCTAAAATGTGGAATTACGTTCAACTTTAATTTTTAATTACTGTAATATTAACTCATGAGGAACCTTGAATTACACTTTCCAAATCTTAGGCATGAATATGTTAAACGTTTTAGGAATTTCTAACTACAGCATGGCTTGCAAATTTTTTGTAATTTTGACAAAATTCTATCATTAACGCATGGTAGTATACTGCCTACTGGTACAATTATACCGGTATAATAAAGTATTATGAAAAAAAAAATTAAAATATCGTATTTTAACAGCACTATCTTTATGTACCCACTTATTACAATTAATTGTCCTAACTTCGTTAGAAATCTGGCTTGATTTATAATTCGGGTTATCAAATGCACACTTACGGTCGAAAAACATACGACAACATTGATTGATGTAACACGCAAAAAAAATTAATATTAAATGTTCACCGAGAAATATTTCGATTAAAACTCAGTATTATAGTTGCGCTCTCTGGTGGTTTAAAATAATTCCACTAAGCTACTCTCGGAGGTCCGCCGTTGTAGTTGCCGAAATGTAGATTGAGCTGTTCTATCGATTTCGGTCAATTTTTTTTAATACTATAATATTATTATTAGTTATTAAAATAATAATTGAAATCACCATGTATGTGCATCGAATCGTTTGTTGACATCGCAGTGTAATACCTATACTATTTGCTCTCATAAAAATATAGAAAATTGAAATTTTTGCATAAAAAAAAAGTAAAATGTAATATATTTTATTTTGTAAAAACAATATACATTTAAAAACAACATACAATTATTACAATACTTATAATGTCATATTATATTTGAAAAGGTAAGTCTCAAAAGTCCTGAGATAGTGGAGGAGACAAGAGAGTTTATACAGTTTAATGACTTAAAATTGTTCTTGTTTACAATACGTTCGAAAGCAATTAATACAAATGAGAAAGAACGGTATATATAATATATTATAGACCATATTAAGATGTATAAAAAAAAAAATTAAAAATGTAATTTAGGGTTTTAAGTGCATTGTATTTAAATTATTTTTAACATTGTGTTAGTCTTATTTCATAAATAACATATTTTTACACAATTTGAAATTTTTTAAACTATTTATATTTATACAAAAATGTATTATCATAATAATTATATTATTATACATTTGCACTAAACACGTTTTTATTGATTTGTCCTGTATCATAATAATATTGCGTTTAAAACTAAAACCATTACGACTGGAGTAAAATAAATTATGTAAATTACATAAGAAAACTAGTTGATATAATGTTTGAAATAATAATATATCGTAAAACCTCCCTTGATGGACACCTGTAAATATTAAATAGCGGACAAAATTTAAGTGACCAAGAATATTCGGTACTTGGTGAGGTTTCACTGTATTACATATTGGCGAACTAAATGGTGTTAGTATGTACAAATAGAGAAATTGGCTCAAATATATTATATTGACCGGTCATTACCAGTTACCACTATAAATATTTAATATTAAGTAGCTTTTAATTAAAATATAGATGGAGCGCAAATGATATGAGTTAGAGTTTTGCAAATAAAAAGCCGGTTTAATCCATAAATTTTATTTTGAAAATATTAAAAATACAAAATAAATTATAACTGATAATATAATTCTCACGTTTGAATTTTGGACATTGTTACGAAATAATAACGAGCAACACTTTTATCACACAACAATATAAGATAGTACGCCGTAGCCAGTAGGTATATAACTAGAGATGCAAGTTTGACAATAATTTTAATTTGAAAAAGTTGCGTAAATAATAAGGAAATATTTTATTTATATTTTTTGGCCAAGAACTTCACATTTGCAAAATATTTTGTAAAACACATTAACAAAACATTTTAATCATATTTTTTCAAAAAATATTTTCATGGAAACATAAAAATATCAATTCAACATTTTTGTGCAATCATATAGTCCAATATTTTGTTGTCATGAGAATAAAATATTTATATATTATACCAGTCAAATATTCATTATTCAAGCACTCCAAAATATTCACAAAATATTATCATTTCCCAAATGCTTTGTGGGTAGGCACACTATATGTATAGTGACTCGAAAAATAAAAAATACATTTCTCACGAGTTGTATTTTTTTGGTCAACAATAACGAAAAACCGTAGAAAAACTGAAACACATTAAAAACCCTCCTCGAAATTCAGGTCCAAGTACGCCACTGGTCGCAGTGTTTTCCTTTTTTACAAATAGTTATAATGCAAAATATGTTGATGATGCTGCAAAAATAATATAAATACTATTGTTATTATAATATATAACACAATATTATAATGTTATATCAGTCTAATGCGGTGACTCTTTCCATAATATTTAAATATTTCCGATAACTTCTGCAACTGTCACTTCTATGTCACGGCGAGTGTTCACCCGTTCAGTCGATTTTCAACTGGTAAAGAAGCTAAGATAATTAAACGTCTGTATATTGATGGGTACATGTTTTCGTTATACGTTCAGCCAAAGCAGTTGCAACATTTTTTTATGGGTTTTGTTTTTATATTTTGTTCTTTCCATAATGCGAATTCCTCCAAAGCCGAATAGTCGTCAGCTCCAATGTCAATAGATTGAATAATACATTTTACCACCACCAAATGATTGTATTCCTACATTATAAACTATAGAGATGTTCCGGGTACCCGGCAATCACTCGATGGCCGGGTACTCGATATCATAATATTTAAGACTCGGCTCTCACTCGGTACCCGGCGAAATACTACATTTTTACCCGACTCATATCCAATGGCAAACGCTGATAATCTGTTTATAAATATACGCATACCAATAAATATATTATACTTAACGGGAAAAATCTAAAATTCTAGGGTAATAAATTGTAATTTATTTTGGTACATATTGGAAATTGCTGCACCGATTGACAATGGCCAGTTGATTATACACAAATCGTGTTTTTCTTCTACGAATTACAAAAATAAATCTCGTGTTTACTGTCTAATGTGAATATTATAGTTGATACTTGGCACTTTGACAGTGGTATAATACCCATTTCGTATTTACATTTCTACTCGGCCTATACTCGATACCCGGTTAGTGTTAAAATTTTTACCCGGCCAATACTCGATACCCGGTTAGTGTTAAAATTTTTACTCGGCCAATACTCGATACCCGGTCAGTATAACACATTTTACTCGGCCAGTACTCGGCACCCGGTGTAATACCAGATTCTCTACCCTAAACATCTCTGTTATAAACATTATATTTTTGATATAAATACGGCCATGGGGGTAACACCTAACCCCCTCCCCCCCCCCCACCGGCTACGCCACTGACAGTGTCACTTGGAAGCAGGACGAATTAATATCTTATAATAATAATATAATATACTATAGTTTATAGATTATAATACTCGCGTATAGGTACTCGGCCCGCGACAATATTATACTTTGCCGTCGTCATAGCGATCGTGCATTTGACCGGGCCGCGATTCCCGCAGCGTCTGCACCGCGAAATAATATACCAATTAGTTCGTCGACGATTATACGGCGCAAAGGTCCCCGACACGGTCGTTAAAACGCATATTATCATCGAACAATAATACTAATATAATAACGCGTAGGTATAATATGCCACGAGAGCGTATCGTGTCTAGGTAGGTGCGACCCCCAATGTTATATCGATTAATTCATTATCGAACCGAAAACTCTACCGCCGATGCCATTCTGCTAGCGTTCTGCGCAGTCCCGCCGGTACCTACCACAAAATAATCGACAAAAGTATTTAGAATTTATAAATCTACGGTTCGGGACTCCGTTCGTTTTCGTATTTCATATTCCGAGTGGAGCGATGAATGTAATAGGTTTTTTTTTTTTACATTTTTGTTGTTGTACATTCTCAGCAAAGCGAATGAATTGTACTTATACTGCAATGATGATGTGTTTCAGTCGTCAAAATGTTGGGTGGTAAAAAATTGGGAGGTCGGAATCGTAAGTTCTCAGTTATTTTTGAAAGAGTCAAAACCTCCCCCCCCCCAAAAAAATGATAATTTTTACGCAAAACTGATTTTTCGAAAAATTGAATTTATTTTTATGGTGTAACTCTAAAACTATTGGTTATCAGTGTTTACGGTTGTAAACGCTTAAAATGTTCACCATAAATTGGAATTTTTCATTGGTTTTTTTTTAAACACAACCCACTTACAACCTCACAACCTAATGTTATTAAATATTTAAGTTGAATTTGAAACACCTGCGTGCACCTACCAGTAATTTTTAATAGACCGATAACAAAAAAAAACTACACTGACGTTATAACTGACATTAATAATAAAAAAAAAATATTTCAAGTATACGTTTAGAAAAAAATTAAATATTATTATTATTACTTACCAATCGATGTATCCAGCGATGCCGTTTCGACGTTTAATGTCTAAATTTATATTGATAAATATACGGGTAATATTTTACAAATTTAGTATAAACCACCAGTTCAAAATATGTATAATAGTTATAGCCTTTGATTTTACGATGATAATATATAATGGACAAATATTAAGTTTACTCCACTACTATCAAATTGTAATAACAGATTATTTATTTCCATTCCATTATGAACTTAATCTGGCCTACTGTACGGCGCCATTATATTATGAATGCATTGATATTACAGCGATGTTTTTTTTGTTGTATTCTTTGTGTCTGTGTACAAGAAAATTAGTACTTACGGGAGTAGAAAAAATGTTTCGTTCAAGTTCAGTTTCTGATGGCAAATTGGATCTAGTCGTCGACTTTAAGAGATCAAAATTGGATAAATCACAGTTGTTTAAAAAAGGTCATATAGATTTTGTTTTTTTGGTGTAACACAAAAACGAATAACTGTACCTACCTACCTATGTTATTAACATTTTCATCAAATGTCAATATAATCATTTTCTGTACATGATTTCCAAAATATTATTTTAGCTTATTGAACTATTTATAGACATTTTTAATTTGTTTCTATAAATATTGGTAAGATTATGCTAACTTACTTCGCTTTTCTACGTTGGAAAAAAAAATAAAGGTTACCGAAAAGTCACATTAATTATTTATATGATCGTTCACATTTGAACATTTTAGGATATTTTGGATATTCGCTCGTAAATTAACGATTTCGCATTGAACGATTTTCTTATTTTGTTGTAATTTAAAAACTATAATGACTAATGACTCTAGATACTCGAAACTTTCACCAAATGTTTATTTTATCTTTTTCTTTACGTGAGTAGAGTGAGAAAATTGTTTTAGAGTTGAAAAATGAACGAATAAAGCAACCACATGATCTGTCTCTTTCGGGACGACCATGATTCTTTCAGGAAGCTTTTTGTCTTAAACAAAAAAACTGATGATGACTCGCGTTGTATTGAAAATGCTTATAATTAGGGAACGGATTTGAATGCAAATTGCTTTTTTTTCTGAATGTCCGAAAACATTGGTTTCCAAGCAAAAAATTCATTTCATACATCAAAGAATTAAAAAATGTAACTTTTATTTTGCATTTTTTGACATTTTTAGTGCATTTTGTGGTTTTCAAGTCATTTTTTCAACATTTTTTCCACATTTATTCTAAAAAAAATTAAAATACCTAAATATGTATTATGTTACGAAATTACGAAATTTTTGTTGACACGTGTATAATACAATGCTATGAAACAAAAGGTAAAAGTATAACGAATATACCTATCTAAATGGTATACCTATTAATTTTTTAATTTTTTAGAGTAAAAAGAAGATGGACAGAAGATAATTGAAAATTAATTAATTAAGGTTGTATTGTATTTAAATATTTTTTATTAGATTTTTCATAATAATGTGTTTTTTTATAAGTTTTAAATTTAAATTTTGTTTTTATTGAATATAAACCCATTTTTAAAGTTTTTTAGAGCATTTTTTAGTGCATTTTTTGATGTTAAAGCATTTTTTAAGGCATTAAATCGTTTTTTTTAAGGAATTTTTCTTGTTTTTTAGAGCATTTAAATCCGTTCCCTACTTATAATATATACGTGTAATTTATATATAATTTACGTAGCATAAAAGACTTCATCAAATCCCCCAAAATGTGTATTAAATTAGATTAAAGCTATAGGACAGAGTTAAAAATGAAAATTTTTTTCGAAATGTGCACCTACCTACAACCTACATAGGTAGTATTCATTGTTACTATGCACTCTTATGAAATCAAACATTATATAAAAATGACCTCCCTAAAAAAAAACTACTAAAATTGGCAATAGCACCTTTTGTCTGTTGACCAGTGGTGACCACACATTTATAACCACATTATGTTATAATATTATACGCATTCGTATTGTAATACCTACAATATATTATTATACAATTATTTATTGTATACGCGTCACGGTAATCCCTTTAATCCGTCGCTGAGGGTTTTATCGGCATTATAATATCGAAAAACAACAAAACACATGGAAAAATCATCGTTTTCGCGCAAAGCTCGAAAACGCACCGCACTCGTGGCGCGCGCTCCTCGCGTTTTCGTAAAATCATTATTTTCCCGGCGATTTTCCGCGCAGCTTTTCGACGACCGCAGCCTGCAGTCGTACCCTATGCTCCCTTGCACCCCTCGTATCACGATATGCACCCAGGATTTCCAGACCGATTTAAGGGCGCGGCGGACGAATGATTATGTCAACGCGTAAAATATTACGACCCGGGCCGGGATTTAAACGAAGGTGTATTGAAAAACCAAAATATTATGTAAATGTATTATATTATTATGTGGGTAATACAAAATAGCGGTTGATTGGATGTCGCTCTGATGTGCAGTAGGTTACAAGTGGGTCAACGAAATTTTTTTAAAAAATGTATCACTTTTATTACTTATTAGTAAGCTGTTGAATTGATATTATAAAATTACAACGAAATAACTAAAATCGTTTTTCTTGGTTATTTTATATGGAATTTCGTCCAAATATTTATATTTTTGAGATTTATTGGTTACAGAATAACCTCTATACGTGGAACTTTATTTTTAATGCCCATTCCTTAGCTATACAACAGCAATCTGAACATTTTCATCAACTACAAAACCGTTTTTTTAAATTTAAATTTTTGATAAATGTTGTCAAAGACCGAACTTGAATGCTTATAAAGAAAATTGTGCTTATGTATTTTTAATATTATTAATAGTCTTGTATTATTTTTTCACGCTCCATGCCCCAACAAATACAATTTTATTGACATTTAGACAAAGAAAATGAAAATGACATAATTAAATATATATAATATATATATAATTTATTGTTATTTCAACTATAAAACGTAATTCTCCGGGAGGGAGGGGGCAACTATAAAATTAGCTAAAATTGCTAAGACAATTTGGTTGAACACGGAATAGTTGAAATAGCAATACGTATTATAGTTGTATTACAAAATTATTAATTACAAAATAATGACCATTTAAACCAAAATAAATAGTTAAAACCACTATCATAATATTAGTAGCAAGAGCCAAAATTAAAGTAGCTTTATTTAAATAGTTGTTTGTTTTGAATAAAATATATATAAATTATAGGCGTATCTACTTTTTTTGTCTATACTAAAATATATAAAGCTGTAGAGTTTGTTAGTTAGAACGCGCTAATCTCGTGAGCACGGAAAAAATTACTATAGTATTATAGCTAAACAAATTATAGTAAATATAACTATTTAATAGGTAAAATAACTAAAATGATTTACTTATTATTACTATATAAATATAGTTATTAGTTATGGTTAGGTTTACTGTATTTTATAGTTTTAATGGAGTTTTTAATGTTTGAATTAACTAAAGAATATAGTTAAAATAGCATATTTCAGTTCGAATTACTATGTAATAACTTGACTATAATATTTTAGTAAATCTGATTAATCTTATAGCTATCCCTATAGCTATCCCTATAGCAATTATTATGTACAGTCAATCCTACTATTTTTATAGTACAAACAACTGTTTTGTTTTTTCCGTTAACAAATATTTCCGTAGACTGCGTCACATGTGGTCGAAAATTATTTTTTTGCTGAAAACATTGCATTCAAAAATGTAGGTACACACTTTAATTAATATTTCAAATATGCAAAAAAAAATATTTTATGCAATTACAACAAAATAACAAAAATCCTTATCCTTCGTTTAAATACCTTCGACAACTTGTCAACTTCAAATGTGTACAGAAAAATTGTGTTTACAAAATATTACTTAAAGTTAGAAATATTTTCCAATGTTGACTATGAAATTAAAAAAATTTATTTATTTATAACTGAAAAATTATTTACAAATTTTCGGGTTTTTAATGATTTTTACAAGGTGGAAAAGTTTTTATCGACAATATCTTAAAAAAAATTTACAAAGTTCGGAATGTCGCATGGCTATAAATAGCTCAAAAAGTACATTTTTCCATGGATGGAAAATGATAATACAAATATTTGCTGAAAGTTTCAAATGACTTCGAATATTAGTTTTTAAATCACTATAAAATATAAAAATCAAATAATTGGAATTTGGAATTCGTTATTTTACCGCTAAATATCAAATATCGTAAACATTTTAAACTCAAACAGTCATAAAAAATTAATGTTATGTTCCAGTAAACTTTCTTTTTTATTAAAGGTAGAAAACTTTTGGGAAATCTTTTATTAAAAAGTCTAACATTATAATTATGTAAAGAAAATTGTTTATGATTTTATAGCCGAAAAATATTTTGCACAATTTCTCGGGATTTTGATGAACTTTGTCAAAATTTGAACTTTGAATGCATTAAAAATATAAATGAGCCTATGTGCTTTAATAATTTTTAACTATTATTAAAACATCTTGTGAGGACACTTGCATTAAATTGTCAAGCTATTTTACTAAGTGATTGTTACCATACATGAAAAACGCTAATATAAATATTTGGTAAAATTGCAAGTGGTAGACACTTTATGAGTTTTTTAGTAACACAAAAAAAAAGTTGTGAAAAATTGGTTTTGAGTAAAAATTACCATTTTTTTCTCTTTTTTTGTTTGGTTTTTCCCGACGATTTCATAATCTACTTGGAATTTTCACCATCATGACCTCCTCAATGCACCAACAACATACACTTCTTATATCAGAAAAGATGCTAATATCAAAATTCTGAGCATTTTTACTAACCTAAAGATTGATGATAGAAAAAAAAACACATAGTTATAAATACAATACATTCATTCGTCGTTATAACGCTCAGAATCTAAAATGCAAAAAGAACAATTTATATATAATTAAATCTTATTCTGGATCTTGATTGCAATGAAATGAAATTAGGATACTGAATTTGAAATATTTCACTTAACATTTTTTAATTGAAATATTTCATAATTGAACATTTTAGTCTTCTTGAAACATTTCATAGAATTATAGAAAATATTTTTTTCTTCTAAACATAATTGGTTATAGATGATAAGAACTTATTATTGATTGCACTCTGAGTATATCGACAATAAATTACCTAATGTCTACCAAGGTGAAAGGAACTTTAGAAAATGTTCTCTTTTTCTAAGTTTACAAATATACATTCTTATTATTAATACAAAACTTTTTTTATTTATATTTTTCACATAAATGAATTATTCCAATAAATTAAATTTTATGCAATTTTGAAACCCTTAGTACACACTCAAATCGTCCAAGACAAATACTCTATATAGTCTATACGGTTTGGTCTTTTCATAGATTTGTAGGTACCTACCGACGAAATATCATTCTAAGACGAAATCACCGAACAGATGTAATGGTTGCAAATTTCATACTAGCAATGATCAAAGGAGTTGGTTTAATTACACATTTGATATTTGATACCAGGAATTATCTAGTTTAATATTAGTTCAAGTATTTCAGATTCGGGGCCAACCTGGTAATAGCCATTCTGCGACTGCTTGTTTCATGAAACCTTATTTAATATTATAAATCCTTAGAACCTTTCGAAAATATTTTTATAATACCAACAAAATATGAAACAATACAATTCGAAAATATTGGTCGGTTTGGGATTCCGGAATACAAAGTATTTTAAAAATGTTTGGAATACCACAAAAATGTTTAAATACAAGTATAATTCGAATACCATAATACGAACATTAGACTGTGGACTCAATTTATGTATCGAATGTAGGTACAGCGAAAATTATTGTGCCCGTAAAATAATATTTAGTTTAGTTAAAAGAATTTTTTTTTTTTTATTTTTATTTATTTGTTAACGGGCTGGGCCCTATTCAACAGTTTAACATAATACAATAATACATAATTTAAAATAATTAATACAATGACATAATTAAATATATTATATAATATATATATAATTTATTGTTATTTCAACTATAAAACGTAATTCTCCGGGAGGGAGGGGGCAACTATAAAATTAGCTAAAATTGCTAAGACAATTTGGTTGAACACGGAATAGTTGAAATAGCAATACGTATTATAGTTGTATTACAAAATTATTAATTACAAAATAATGACCATTTAAACCAAAATAAATAGTTAAAACCACTATCATAATATTAGTAGCAAGAGCCAAAATTAAAGTAGCTTTATTTAAATAGTTGTTTGTTTTGAATAAAATATATATAAATTATAGGCGTATCTACTTTTTTTGTCTATACTAAAATATATAAAGCTGTAGAGTTTGTTAGTTAGAACGCGCTAATCTCGTGAGCACGGAAAAAATTACTATAGTATTATAGCTAAACAAATTATAGTAAATATAACTATTTAATAGGTAAAATAACTAAAATGATTTACTTATTATTACTATATAAATATAGTTATTAGTTATGGTTAGGTTTACTGTATTTTATAGTTTTAATGGAGTTTTTAATGTTTGAATTAACTAAAGAATATAGTTAAAATAGCATATTTCAGTTCGAATTACTATGTAATAACTTGACTATAATATTTTAGTAAATCTGATTAATCTTATAGCTATCCCTATAGCTATCCCTATAGCAATTATTATGTACAGTCAATCCTACTATTTTTATAGTACAAACAACTGTTTTGTTTTTTCCGTTAACAAATATTTCCGTAGACTGCGTCACATGTGGTCGAAAATTATTTTTTGCTGAAAACATTGCATTCGAAAATGTAGGTACACACTTTAATTAATATTTCAAATATGCAAAAAAAAAATTTTATGCAATTACAACAAAATAACAAAAATCCTTATCCTTCGTTTAAATACCTTCGACAACTTGTCAACTTCAAATGTGTACAGAAAAATTGTGTTTACAAAATATTACTTAAAGTTGTTGGTCTCAGTATATACTACTTGTGAGAAACCTTGCATTAAATGTTCCAACCTTAGCTATAAAAATTTAACGTTTAATACATTTTTCACCTGAAAACACTTTTGAAATTGTCGCGATTTCGACAAAATTTAAACGCTTGAAAAGATTATGAAAAAACAAGCTTAAATATCCATAATAATATGTTCAAATAGCTACCATAACAAGTCATGAGGAACCTCGTATTAAATGTTCTAGCCATTTGACATGCACAGTCAATACTACTATTTTTATAGTACAGACAACTGTTTTGTTGTTTTCCGTGAGACTGCAGGAACTACTGGTACGAATAGAAAAATTATTTTTTTGTTGGATAGTCCATTCATCGAGGAAAGAATTAATAGAAGTGCTCGCAGGGCCTTGCACCCGAATCATTTATTCGGGTTTCGGGTTTCGAGTGCTGGATGTATTTGGGTGTTCAAACACCCGAATAAAAAATTTAAACAAACATTTGGGTTTTCAAAACCGTTATTATTCGGGTTAATATTGGTTAATATGGGTGCTGAGAAATCTGGATAAAACAGAACTTTTGATGAACCCCCCCCCCCAAAAAAAAAAAAACAGAAAGTGTTCATGTTTATGTTATTTATAATAAAATATAAATGTTTTACCCAAATTCGCAACGTTTGTTTTTAACTAAACTAGGTTAATTAATGTACAGTAGTTACCTTTTTCTATGAACTATAAGAAATAAGACAGTGGGAAACTAAATATTTAACTACCTATTCGTTTTATAATAGGCATTAGACTCCACGTAACTCATTTTATTTTACTATATAACATGTCTAAAATCTAAATAGGTGCTAGACTTATATAACATACTAGCATATTTAAAAAAAAATTGTACTTATTAAAAATATTCAGAAAAATTTTATTTGATAAGCAAACAAAAAACAGTCATCAAAAATCAAAACGTTTACAAGGCTTTCGGTGGTCAAAAAATAATTAACTTGCTAGAGCCTAATCCCATATAAAAATAAATACAAAAACATAATGAATAGGTATATTTTTCTAAATCAACAGTTACAACAGATTGATATTTTAATTTTGCATAATGTTACGTACCTATATAACAGAGTCGGGTGGCACTACTGAGTGCCCTCCCCCATCTGTTATTCTCGATATGTAAATACTATATCTAAATTACTTATTGTACTAAATTGTTGTATAGATTGTAATTATATTTTAAATAAAAAAAAAAAACCTATATAACATAATAGGTATTGATAATTTTGTGATGACTTAAAAATTAAAAAAATTAATCTTTATAAATATTATGAATAATATTATTATACTATATATAAAAGGTAATATAAAAAATATATAGCTACTTACAAATTGTACGATGAAATAATAATAAAATTGAAAATTGAGTAGGTACGTAGTGAGAGGCGCGTCGTAGACTCGTAGACCGAATGTGATACAAATTACAAATGTACAATTTCCCACATGCCAAGTCGATGGATATAATAAATAATAAAATATTAAAATGTTCAAAATAGATGACCATAGGGGCGTTACAGGGCGCTGACTGTTGAGCCATAGACAAATAAAATAAAATATAAATTATGATTTCGTGATTACCGAAAAACTGGTAAATAATTAATATAGCCGCGTATTACGATATTCGAGTTACTAAATTAGATATTATAGGACATAGGTAATTCCGCTTTGGAAGTTCGTCGCAAATTATGAAATAACACAAGTTATTATTAGTTATTAGTGTTTGGTATTTTGGTCACGGCTGTCAATACTTTCAGTTTTGTTGAGTCCACGTCTATTTTATATTGCTATTGGCTATATTTGGATT
The DNA here is from genome assembly GCF_019925205.1 of Metopolophium dirhodum. Classification (NCBI taxonomy): domain Eukaryota; kingdom Metazoa; phylum Arthropoda; class Insecta; order Hemiptera; family Aphididae; genus Metopolophium; species Metopolophium dirhodum. Next base: position 18,431,973 of record NC_083560.1, read on the forward strand.
TGTTTTACTAATAAAGTAATAAAGTAATAAATTATATCATAATATAATAGGTATAAGAAATAATTAAATACTTAATATTTTAATCAGAATCAATTAAATTATTAAACATTTTAATAGATTTTATTTTCAAGAAATTACCTATGATTGTTTGTTAGATAGTTCCTGTTATTATTATTATTGATTATTTAACTCTACAAAATCGAACTCACCACAAGAAATACTTACGAAATGATATGTCGCATGAAGAATGAGAAAAAAAAATTATTCGGGATTTCGGGTTAACCCGAATATTTATTCGGGTTTTGGTTAACACGGGTGTTTTGAAAACAGAATCATTCGGGTTATACGGGTTTCGGGTGTTTGATTTTTTAAAGGTGTTTAGGGGTGTTAGGGGTTCGGGTTAAATCGGGTGCAAGGCCCTGGCTCAAACAGGGGTTCTGAGATCCACGATGGAAATATTTGTATATAAAAAATGGTTGTCATTGGTTTTAGGAGACATAGTTAATAGAACTAGTGTTTATTTATTATTGGTTGCTATTGGTTAATCAGGCAGATCAGGTACAAGCTTGCATCAAATCGAATTTTCGCACATTGCCTACAACTAGGGTGGATGAGTTTCACTTACTGCAGTGAGTTACACCAAAAAGGAGTTGAACAATCACAACTTTTTTAACAATTGTCATTGTTTACGGGCCACGAAGTGCGCAGGATCAGCTAAATTGTATATAAATGTATGTTTGTGTGACAGATCTCTGGGAAGAAGATAGACTAATTTAAAAAAAAATGGTTAAATTTGGTTTTTTTATTCATCGGATTTTAGTACGACTAGGTAAGGTTAGGGTTATGTATTAATTGGTTATATATTAATCCACCGTATTATATCAAAATAAACTTGATATAACTTTGATACATTAGAGTTAAACTTACGTACAAATAGCACTGGGTCCGCGATCTTCCGCAGTATAATATTATACTGCTGCGGATCAGAATTTTTATTCCAGGCAACAGAAAAGTTAAGATACATTTTGAACACCGTGCACCGAATATTAAATGACGAATTGAACAAAGTTTGACTCATATAGAGTTGGTACATTTAACGGGCAACGAAGTGCACATGGTCAGCTAGTTCAATATAAACCAACTACATTTATAGTTACTTGTCTTGGAAATAATTATTTCCTATAATAGCTATAATATTTAGATACAAACACTATTTCTTATTGGCAGATACAATTTTATTACAATACTATAATTGCCATTTATACTAAAGTAAATTGTTAAACCTGCTATAATTCTTAGTAGAGTCAAAGTAGCTTTATTTAAGTAATTATTTGTTTCGACTATAATATTATATATTTCAATTATAGGAATATCTACTTTTTTCTTCACGTATTTGTACTAAAATTATAGTCACTTTGCATTTTTTTTTTAGCTTCATAATGTCACGCTTACACACGTGCGACTTGCAAATATTCATTCACTAGTTTCAACAGTGTGCAGTTAGTTTTGATAATATTAATGTGCAGAATTGTCCTATTATAAAACTTTTAGCTATGTAATATGAAACATGCAGTACCTACCTATATATCGGCTTTCGAAAAAATTTAAAATACTTAGAAAATTAGGTAGGTATTGTCGTTCGTTTATGCGGTCAACCGCATGCTTGTCGTATATATACCACGCGCATCAACCGAACTTACCGTCCGAGTCGAATTAAACTTTATCCTGATTAAAATCGTTAATTGTGCCAGTTGTTCTTTTTCAGACAAAAATTTGAATTTAATTATTCGGTCAGGGAAAATACTATTCTACGTTTTTAAAGGAAAATGGGCTTATTCAAATTGATACTCCTCCTTGTCGTCGACACTGTGGCTCTCAAAAATAAAAATAAATTATACTCGAGCAGAAAGTTTAAGCGAAGCTTTGAAACTTCATAAAGTTTTTTTTTAAAAAATGCATGATACGTCACCATCTTCGTTGCCGACATAATTAGTAGAACGATAGTGCGACGTCCGAACAACGTCAAAGACAACCAAATTAAATATTTTCTAAAAAAATTATAAATCATATTGGAATACAATATAATCAAAATTGTTGACAGTTGTTTTAGATTCTGAGCGGAGCGATGAATGTATTGATTTTACAAAGATGTGTGTGTTTTTTTTATTTTTGTGTCTGTCACCACCATTTGAGTCATTAAAACTGCTTCGATATTCTTCAACAGTAACTTGTTCGGTGGGAAAGTGCATCTAGTTGCGCATATACTTGACGCACCGTTCGGGAGGTCAACATTTAAAATTCCCAATAACTTTCAAAAGCACCGGAAAAAACAACATAAAAATTAAGGGAAAACGGAAATTTTTACGCAAAATCGGTTTTTTGACAAAATCGATTTCAGTTTTTGGTGTAACTCTAAAACAATTGAATATACATATATGATATATACATGCATTTTTCACTAGTTGTTTATATTTGCATTTTCTATACATGATACAATTTTAAAAATATTTTGATTTGTTTTGAACTGTTTATAGGGACATTTTCAGATTCCAATTGTATCAGTATTTTTTTCCTATGAATATCAATAAAAATTTATGTGTCGGGTGAAAATCCTTGAAAATTTAATACAAGGCTGGTTAGGTTATGTTAGGCAAGGCTTTATTGTTACAATGACAGTTGAAAATTATTGAAAATCCTTAATCACAGGTTTTTTTTATAGACATTTAAAGTTCAAATCCTGACAACCTACGGAGAAATCACGAAAATGACCAAATTATTTTGAGTGAAGAATACACGAAAATTTTTCTTTTTTAATCCAATATTTTAAAATGTAATACAAGGTTCCTCATAAGTTTGTCTACCTCTATCAAAAAATGTCTATAAGCAAATTCAAATGAGATTTTTACGAGCGTTTAAGTTTATATTTTTAGTTTTTACAAGATTGGATATTCAGTCGATTTTTCATGTAGCAGTTTTGTTATTTTGTTGTAATTCAAAAACGAATAACTGTAAATACATGAACATTTTACTGAATGTTTATATTTTAATTTTCTATATACGACAACATTTTGAAAACATTTTGACTCATTTTGAGCTGGTTACGGACATTGTCAGTTTTCAATTTTTTTAGTTTTTTTTTCTATAAATATGAATTAAATTGTATTTGTTGGGTAAAAATCGTGAAAATGCAATACAAGACTCCTAATCTATTGTTACAATAATATTTGAAAAATATTAAAAATACATCGGCACATTTTTTTTTAAGCTTTTAAAGTTTGAATTTTGACAAAATTTAATAATTTTTTTATAATTATTTTGTAGTTAAAAATGTATTAAATGTTCAACTTGTATAGCTAAAGATTGATAAGTTATTCCAATCTAACTTATATGGAAATACTGTGTAAAGTATAAACACTATGTTGAAAAAATCAGTACTTTACTAAATAGATAAACTTTTTTTTAACTTAATAAAAAGTTAACAAAATGTGTGTATGCACTTTTAAACCGAGTTGACGTATAGTTATTAACTATTAGTTAAATTAACTTTTAACTTCTAACTTTTTGTTATCGGTGCACATTAAATTAAGTTAACTGAGTTAATTAAAAAAAAAAATCATTAACTTGCCCAGCCTTGAATATAGAACCGAGCTGAAAATTATCTATAGTTAAGATAATAGATGATCAATTTTTATCTGGATATTTTCCAACACTGGGTACATCACAAGAGTTCCAAAAACTATAACGATAAAAAGTATGCCTAGGTTTTTTTACAAAAACGTTATTTTCCAAAAAAACCACAATTACGAGTGCAGGTGTAGACACTTGAACACATCTCTTATTGCATGTATACGCGTACCATCGCATGTATAATATTATATTTTGGCCATTTCGGTGTGCCATCACGTATTACAACGAAGTATTATAATAATATTATATAATATTATGTCGTGTGCGGCTGGTAGACATAATAATATATACGCTCGTTATTGATGTTGTGAGTAAAGTCCGTTTAAACCGTGACAGTTTTATTATTATTATGATTTCGGGTGCACTATATTATACGATACATTATAATATTATTATTGAAACACGCCAGTATTAATTATTTACCATTATAAATTATGGTATGGACCGTAGTTTGAATGATATAATTCCGTCACGGACGATTCGCTTCCACGCAGTTCGTTTATCGCAATAATTTATATTTTATTACCTACATTTTTGGACGTCAAAGTTCCTCCGACGGGACGGTTTTTCATTCGGCGAAACGCGTCTTTTTTTTTTGCACAAGTATACATATCTGCACTGTCGCACGTATATTATTATTATTATTATTATTATGATTATTATCGTAACGCGCTCAGAGAATGAAATAAAACTGTGATTTCAAAACAGAAATTAATATTGCATTAGATATTTTAGTATTATGTATAATGATATATTATTTCGAATAGGTGTTTTAGAGGGCGATTTTTTATTTTTTTGTTTTTTGGTTTCGAATGAAGATTTTGCGAAATAATCTGAATATAATATTATATTTCTTCGGTCCGTGTGCCAGTATTCAAACACCTCCTAAACGGCTCCAGCGATTTCGATGCAATTTTTTTGTGTGTACTTGGGTGAGTCCTCGAATTGTTTAGATAATTTAGAAAAAAATGTTCAAGAGCCAGATTAAACTTAAACTTTAGTTAATATGTATACCTAATTTGTTTATTTTTGTGTTGAAAATATATTTTAAGCTATTTAAAGCAAACTATTCAATATAATATAACATTAGCCAGTTTTTTAAAAAAAAAATTGGTACTCTTGAAGAACAACTAATGCGCAGAGTATTTCCAAGGCGGAGAACAGTTGATCTTGAACGATATTATTTATTCTTTGAAAACGTCATTTTGGAGAACGAAGTTTTCCATATATATATATATATATATGTGAAGCCAAAATACATCCAAATACAGCATAAAAATAGATCAAAAATCTGTTATGTGCCAGCATTAAAAAAAAATATTCTTGGCGGTACAGTTTTGAATTAAAATCAGATACATTGCATTTAAAAATATCTGTAGGTACCTCTACGTTTGGTTAGAAATTAGTAGTTTGATATTAGTGACATTATATTTTAATTGTTTGAATATCATCAAGGCTGGACCAGATAACTAATCTTGTTTAACTCGTTAAGTTAAGTTGATGTAGAACAGTATTAGTTAAGTTTAAAGTTAAGAGTTACTTTTATTTGTTTTTAACTTTTAAAAGCTTCAACTCAACTTGACTCAAGCAGTTATACATAAAAGTAATTAACAAAAAGGGAGACCACCAATGATATACTCTATTAACGCGTAAATCATTTATTAATTAGATTAATTTCTCAATAAATCGCCAACGTCTCTTTCAGCATCGGACTGAGTTATCTGGTATAATATTAAGTGCTATTGTTCAGCGATTTGAAATTAACACGCTTACGATGTGACAGTAATTTTTGATTCGTATGTACTGTTATATTCAATTGTATTTATATACCTATGTTGTTTTGACGAATAATTGATTTGAATCAGGGACTGGAACCTTGATGATTTTTACGGTTCTGGTTCCTGTACGGTCCCCAGAAAATCTAAAATTTCGGTTTCGGTTTCTTTTCGGTTCTTAAAAAATAAAAAAATTGTTAAGTACCTGTTTATGTAAACAAATTTGTAAAGTAAAAGTATCGGTTCCGGTAATGTTTGGTTTTTAAATTAATTTAAATAATGGTTTCTATAAGGTTCCATATTCTATTCATTATTATTTCCATAAGATTAACTTAACGTGACCATGTACAATGTCACCATAATACAATATTGTGACCAAAGTTTTATTGGTTCGTAGTTCGATTACTTTTACGCTCAAATATTTGATAAAAATATTAACTACCTAATGTAACTTACTCGTTCGCTCCACAGGAAACCCATCATCATCATCATGTTTGTAGTCGCTATGATTACTGTAGTAGTTGCCTCAGTGGACGCCTCTGTGATCGTGATCACTATAATATGACCAGAAACTTGATGAATTTGCATTTTTTTTTCTAATGCTTACATCTGAGGCTCGTCTTTACAGAAATTTGACAATACATAGATTAATGGTAAAATTTTTATTTTGCATTTTTTAGGGAACTTATTGCTTTACGCGGTCATTTTTTAGTACTTTAGGTGCATTTTAATAATTTTTGTACTTTTTTTTACACATTATATTTGCAATTTTATTGTTGAAAGTTATACTTCATTGTAACACGTTCAGTTTCCATTAACTTTTCAACTATCGACGTTCGTTATCTTTATCGTCTGTTGTCGCAATATACGTTCATCTAATAAACTGTGGGCAAATACTATTTCAGGACCGGTAATCAGAAAAAAAATTCCAAAAGTCAATTAACTTATTTTAAACTGAAAAAACATATTTGAAGGCTCCTTCGAGAATAAACATTTTCGCAGAGCTAGCACCTATAATAATTACGATTTAGGTACACAAAGTGGATGTTTTATTAAACGTAAATTTTTAAAAATGTGAATAGTTATCAAAAAGTAATTTTTAATATTTTTGTGATAATTTTTTTAAGTAAATTTTTAATGTTTAAAAGTCGTTCTAACATTTTTTGTGCGCATTTTTTTAAAAATATTTTTAGCTCATTAATTTCCGGGTCCTAGTGATCAAAATATATACAATCCAGTTTAAGACTCTTCGGCGGGAGACTTGAAGCGAAAAAACGCACGCTAAACATAATATTATTATTATATAACAGAATTAGCCATGCCGTAGACTATTATAATATGCTATGTTACAGCGACGAGAACGGTTTTTTTGCGTTCTCGAACTCGTCCGACCAAGAACCGACGTTGTTTTCGCCATAATATTAAATATATTATGTCATTATACGATATTATACATGTTATTACAATGTCGACTTACAGCGTTAGTGGTACTTGGGGGGGGGGGGACGAGAAAGTCAGAGCTGTATGTTACTAAGCCGAGTTCATAGGGCCCATATATACACTACACATATCTATTCTAAACCTATTATCGAGGATTATTATCCTTGTAGTATACACAAAGCTAAACAGCTTAGAAGGCGGATTTTAGATTCACCGCAAGTACATAGGTACCTAATCTATTTAAAAAAAAAAATGTTAAATAAACTCACGTTTAACTCATTATTGACAAATTGAAGTGGAATCGCATTAGAACGAAATTACTTATGGTACCTTGAAAATATGGTCGTTATTATTTCGGTAAGTAAATGTAAATTTAAAATCAGTAAAAGTTCGAATAGATTAATATATTTTATCAAACAGTACCTAAACGCAGGGGTGAGCAATGGACACGCTCGATGATTCGTGTAATGTGTACACGTGAAGATGTATTCAATCCATCAAATAATTAAAAAAATTACAATTTAAGTTATATATTTCTATTAATTTTAATACATGCTCTCTTAGTAAAATGACACTGGACCGAAGCTTCGTCCCATAAAAATACGTTTATCGAGCTCAATATATGACGCAGAGGTTTCAGAGATTCGTATCGAATACGTTAGGCAGAGATTATTTATTCATTTATTTAATTTTAAATAATAACAGTCCTCGGCCTAATTTACAGTAAAGTAATATTGGTAAGGATAATTTATAATTACATAGTACCTACCTATTAAAAAAAAAACTACATTTTTACACATTATATAGGAACGAATTCGTCCAAAGTTAGATATATTGTCAAACGATTAAATGTACTATGGACCCGCTAATAGGCGTTTATATACACGTTTTATATACGAAGACGGGTTGCTGGTGTAACTGGATATGTTTGGAAACTTGGTCGGCAATATACCTAGGTATATTATACCTGGGCCCAGTGAGGTATTACCTAGGAATATACCTGCTAAAATAGTCTCAGTTGAAAAGACGCAATCTATGCAGTTTCGTTATATCGGTACCAATGTTTTGGCGGTCTGATGCGTTTTTTTCTTACAGAAAAAGTCGTTGAAAGCCAAGTTTGAGTCTCCCTATAGTTGCCATCAGTCATCACAAGTGTGAATCGGACACGGGTGCAGGGGACTGGACGTGATCCTCTGAAGGCGCTCGTCCGGTGTGCCTTTGAAAGTCGAAAGCTACGTTTTAGTGTCTATATAATGATCACGACTGTAGTGTGTTCGGAGCTTAACTATCTTAAAAGATACTAAACATCCATGCGTTTATGCGCTCAAAAAATTACAAATATGCACTTAGTATTTATAATTGTTTGTTTAAGTCCAGATATTTTATTAAAATTATCAACAGTCAAGCCCAAGGTTAATATTCTCAGGAAAGTTAAACCAATGTGATGTGCCTTCATAGCTATAATCTTACATGCAAGGATGAGGATTTTTAATCACCCTATTTCTATGCTCAAATAATGCATATATTCAAATTCTGATTTTCAGAATTTTTAAATACACTTGAAGACCATATTTTCGAATATTTGAGATGTTTTGTACCACTTATATAGGGGTGATGATCATGTATATCAATAAAACTTCTGATTTCCAAATAGGAACTCTCCTCCTACTTTTTTTCACTTTCAATTATTCCGCGGATATTTTTTGAGTATTTTTATGTAACATATTATATCCACATCAAAATTCGAACAGTATTTTTTAAGTTAGAAAACTTTGTGACCTCCTAAGGATAATATTAATATGTCTATAGTAATGGGTTAAGGTATATCAATACCGACCTTTTTTAAAGAGTTCAACAAAGGCAATTTTCTGTGTGTGTGCATGGGTATCATGTAAAATGTGTGAGCAATAAATGATCATTAGTGTGAATGTATAAAAGAAATAGCGTTGCAAGTAAATGTCAATAACGCAGCACTTGACACACTATAATTAGAATTATGAATTAATGTGAATTTTAGGGAAACGCTGAAACTTAGTTTCGTATTTCCAACAATTTAGTCGGCTGAGTGACATTATAGTATGACCACATGTTATACAATATACCAATATGCCTGTATACGGATCGATTTTCGATATTTTATTTTCATTGTACTAAATTTAGCACTTAGACTTGTGATATTTTACTTTTTGAATTTGAATATTATTGAGTTTACTAATTACAATATCGAAAATTGACTTTAAAACAGGCACAGATTAAATATAAGATAATTATATCGATATTAGGTATTTTTACGCACAAACCGCCCAATAAACCATTATATTATTGGAAATGCCAAAATTAATTATCATATAATTTGTTCATACTATTATATACCCCTCATTGGGTTTAGTTGTTATGTGGGCTTAGATGAATAATTGAATATCATAGCAATAACCAGGGCTCGTAAGTTCATGCATCTGCGTGTTTTTTTTGCTACACAGGAAAACATGCTAATCGAGATACAAATCCATTTCATAACAATAGTAATAATAATATGAAGTTTGATAATGCATGTTTTTGCATGTTTTGGGTGTTAAGGCATATTTGGCATATAGTTGATTTTTTACAGTCGTTAGTGCATAATATTATTTCATATAAATATTTTTTAGACGAATATTTGAAAAGTTTCTTGTTTTTATTTATTTTCCCGTTAACAAAATTATAGTGTTTTGATTTATTTTTTTTCAGTGTGTGTGTGTGACTACCTAGTGTCCTAGTACATACCTATTTAGATTTTATGTGTTTTACCGCGGAAATAATCTAATCGCTACCACTATCATCCTCCACCGTACAAAGTTCGTCGTCAAAACGAACCTGTACACGCGTGCAGCTTCTCACCAACCCGCATTTATAATTTTGTACATTGGTACAGTAATAACATATAGTATACTTGCACTCGCCGATAAGTCTACTCATATTAGTCGTATACTCGTATGAGTTCGTCCGTTCAATTTCTTGTTTTAGTGTTTTCGTGTGAGGCATAGGTACCGTACACATTATCATTAATATTTTATTAATTTAAACAATGCCGAAAGAAAAACAAACAGTTGCGGGCCGTTTGCAAAATTTTGTGGCGGAATTTGTAATTTTATAAATTCATGGTTTTATTCTTATTATTTTAAATTTTGCTCATGATTTTTTTACACTATGCATATTTTGATTGCATAATTTAAAAATGTTAGGGCATATAAATGCATATTTTTGAACTTTTTAGTGCATATTTTGACAATTTTTAGTGCATGAATGCATGCTTATTTAGGCATTTTTTAGTGCATGAAGTTACGAGCCCTGATAATAACTATTGATTTATGAATAGATCCAAGAATGATCCAAGTATATAATGAATGCCAATGGATTATTATCCAGTATCCTTAGTATAAACATTATAATAACTCAGATACTGCTCAATAGAATTTCGATAAAGATACACATCCAAATTATGGAGTAAATCATTCGCTTAATAGTTTTGACTGAAAAAGTAGGGTTTTCGTTCAAAAAATGAAAGTTTGTATTTAAGTAATAGTTGAAAAAATATCAAAAATAAAAAAATATGGACCTTAGGCATACGTAAAAATTCTAAAAATCAAAATTGGAATAAATGTATTGTTAAATGGGAAAAATGGGGGTTAATATGCTTGATAATCACCCTGTCTATGGTAAGATAAACATATGAGCCTAAATTTGTACATTTTTTCTAAAATAACTTAACTTAATGTATAAATAGATATAAAAAATGTTCACACAATACGATTCTTTTTTTAAATATTTAGATTGACCATAACATTAATAATAAATATTAATTTTGCTCTTTCAGACAAACTGTAGGTATATTTTTAAAAACACTACAGGCATATTAAAGTGAAAACTGAGGTCTTTCAAAATGGATGTACATTTATTTGAATTTAATGATTTTTAAATTGCATTACATCATTAATCTTCGAATACGCTCCAAACAATTTTAAGATTAAAATATATGCCCTTAAAACTAAAATACCACAAAATATACATTACACACTTTTAATGCTTAGTAGAATTTAAAAAATAATTTATTTCTAGCAATGAATCTAATGACTCATAAAAAAATTAATTATGCGAATGCAACAGCTTTTGAACCCTATTAAGTTAGGTTAGATCAGTTGCGTGTAACATAGGGTCCAAGTGTTGCTCGGGAAACACCTTAAATATGGGTGGGTGGGTATTGATAGATGAAAAAATAGGTAATTTTATAGGTCGGTATGACAGTATTATGAGGGGTAGGTCTCTTAAAATTATTTGAGCAACACCAAATTTTTTTATGATACACGCCACTGGGTTAGGTACAGCATCTCCTGTAAAAATCAATGTCTGGCCAGGCAGGTATAGCACAAAGGTGAGCAAGTTGATGAAAATAATTAATTCAGTTAACAAGTTGAGTTAAGTTAACAGAGGATCGTTAGACGTTAGGTTAATAGTGTTAATAATTTACAAATAATAAATTAAAAATGAATACCTATGGAATAAATTATCACTAAACTCGATTTAAAAAATAAATTTAAATTGTTTTTGGACCATATATTCAAGTATTGTAATTTAAAATATTTTATTTCTTACGAGGACGAACCATCGTCTTCTTCAAACGTTTTCCCATTCGATTTAGCTCGATACTTTTTGCATTTGCATGAATTTTTTTCACTATGTAAATACAAATAAATTGAAATAAATCAAAAGTTATAAGTAATATGTGGATACATAATATACACATAAATATACATCTAAACATAGAGAAATGCAAAAAATATGTGTACACACCTTTGTAAATTGTCAAAAAGCGACCCCTGTGATTTACTTGGCAAACTCTTTTGTCGCTGCTCATATGCTTTTTGACGTTGGGCATGGGGTTTTTTTTCGACACTAAAATACATTAACCATAGCATTATTAAAATAGTTTTATCACTAAAAATATATAAATTTAAACATCGATGCGTATAAAGAATAAAGAAATCCACTTGTCTTTTAAAATTTTAAAATATTTTTATATTATAACCGTTAAAAATGTTTGTGTATTTAAACATTCATAAAGTTTGAACGTGAATTATTATTGCCAGTGTTGTGTGTCATCTAGATAATTTGTTGACTTTTTTTTAAATTTAATTATCTCCATTGATTATTATGTTTTTATTGCAATAAATCAATTGTTGTCAAAAAAAAAAATCATTATTTCATTAAAAATAAAAAAATAAGTGTCCCGATGATTTAAAATGTCCAATATATTAATATATTTTGTTAAACGTCCCCTTTTTTTTATCCAAATTTACTGACTTAATATATTATATTGTACTAGACAAGAGGGCTAGTTTGTATATAAAACAATAAATTATATTAACTATAAAATTATAAATATGTGTGGACATTATAATTTAATTTATAAAGTCTCAAAAAACCTAAAACTGTATAACTATATTCTGTTTTTTATCTATATAAAAAGGAGGTGATCTTATCTTTTATCTATACAATATCAAGAGTGTCAATCGTATGCAAAGAATTAGCATTAATAAAATGCCTATTATTAAAACAATGAGTAGGTATATTGTTATATCGATAAGGTAGAATAAATATTAACAAGCACCGACTTTACCGGCTACAGGTTAGGAATTCTGCTCAGAGGATTTTCTCCTCTCTCTCTCTCTCTCTCTCTCTCTATCTCTTAATATTGCACTTATACAAGATGGTATGAACCATCGTATTTATAAATAACGTCATACCTTTGTTGACGGTGAGCGTTTGATGCATTTGTTGAACTACGAATTTTTTCTTTTTCTTTTTTACGCTGTCGATACTCTTTTTGACGTTCGGCGTTTGTTCTCTTTTGTTTCTTGACGCTAAAAAAACAAAATCAAAAACAAATAATAGAACATAATATTAAAACAATAGCGATTTCCACTTTGATACGAAACGCTTTATTATTAATCATTATATTATATTGTAGTCTATAGAGGAGTTTACGCAACTAAAAATACGAGATAAATAGGTATATTTTCAATAATATGAACTCACTTGGTTACGATGACGTCACCGTTTGATGATTCTGCACTTGATTTTTCCATCGTAATATCATAACGAAAGTTATCGCTTCGAAAATCAAAAGCAAGTATATATAACACGTGTACTCAGAAGAAACGTTTCTGTACTGACACATTTTACCGTAGTCGACGGGCAACCATATACCATCTTAAATCGCGGTATAAGAGCCACTATATCCGCTGACGAACGCACGCGCACACTTATATATATATATATGGCATGTACCTATACTATAGACGCAGTGGATTGAAAGCGTTACATTTGTCAGTGTCACTTTAGAACGCCCTCCTACACGTATATAAGTGTAAGTGGTATTCATATACAGGGCGATTCACCGAGCAAGCTCACCTCCATCTTTTTCCTCTAATAGTGAATTAATTTAAATTCTGATTTTTTTGAATTTTTAAATATACTCATAGACCATAGTATTTCCTAAATTCTTGAATTTGTTTGCACTACTAAAGGATAGTGTCCTGTGGCGATAGGTACAAACATCTATTTTTCAAATGAGAACCCCCCCCCATTTCTGTTTTTAGTTGATAATTTTCTCGAAAATGTTCATGTATCTAAATAAAAATTCTCGTTAGTGGTTTCTGAGTTATTAAAATGTTTGTACTAATAATCCTTAAGTATGGTTTTACAAAAAATAAAAGCTAAGTGTAATATATCAGATGTAGTATTGATTATACTTGAATCGTTTTTACAAATTATCTATACTAACGGATCAATATTAATGACTATAATTATTTTAAAATCACCATAGCCCCCATGTCTTATAAACCCATAACCCATGGACCTGTTATCCTTAGAACACAAATTTGAAAAGAGGTGTTCTCGTTTGAATAACAGAAGTTTGTATCTCCACAGCGCACGCCTTACGTTGTACGAAAAATCTAAAAATTTTAAAACGTGATCTAAAAGTATAATAAAAAATTGCAAAAATTAAATTTTTAATATCTGCGTTGTTGAAGAAAAAAGGTGGTGAGCACGCTCGGCGAATCACTCTGTATATAGAATGTTTGTATACAGATATATTGAATCTAAATCGTTCCATTTGTCAGCGTCACTTATATTTTCACACGTTTAATCTCACGATTCTAGCGGAAAGCAGATTCTTCCAAGACAAATTTTCACCTCAAAAATAATAACCTACGTTTTTAAGTATTACGTGAATAACATAAATAGTATTTTTAAAGGGATGAAATCAAAATGAAAAATTTTAATTTCAATTTCACTTATCGATACTGGTTTTTCCTGGTTATTGAATTTAAAATAATATATTGATTTTATAATTTAATGGTTTTTATATTGTTGCACAATATTGTTGTAATCGTATTATTGTTTTAGACATATTTTTCCTTTTTTATCGACTTACAATAATATTTTAACATTTTTACGTTTTTATTTTGATTTCTTACTACGAAAGACCTATAATATCGTCTTCGCGTGGCTGCGTAACAGCTGGCCTACAAAAACTAAATATTAGTTATTCATTATTACCTACATATTGTGAACAATGTTATTGACTTATCGGCTAATGTTAAATTTTTTAATTTAAATTATTTTTTTTAAATTTGAAATCGATTTTTATGTTATTAAAGTATTATCAAACAATTTTTATTTTGGTATGAATTATCGATTTCAATTTTTTTTTGATTTCTATCTAAGAACATTTTGATTATTATTAAAAGAAATATTTGATTTTTATATGACTTTCGATTTCTTAGATGATTTAATGATTTTTATAAAGATTTCAAATCTATTTTGAAATCGATTTCAAGCTCTGGTATTTTTTGCCTATCCACGTAATATTATTTCAATATTATTTTATCAAGAAACAACATTCTATACGATTTACAAATTATATTTTATATTCTATAGTTGCCACTTTGATTGTAACATTTTCTCGCTTATTCACTGCCCGATAGGGGGGGGGGGGGCTTATATGGTGTGTTATATTAACAAAAATGACTTTACAGGAAAAACACTCAAGGTTAGGTTTGTAGAATTGTCAGATTATGATGACTCTAATTTTTTATCCGACAGAAGAAGACTTCTTACATGCAGCATATTGAACTCTGATATTTAATTTCAGTTTTAACCGCCGTTAAAAAAAAAAATTGACGATTTGGTCGAGAGGACATGATCAATGATCACCTAGCAGGTGGCACAAGAAAAAAATTTGAAGGTACGCAAAAATTAAAATATTTTCATCATAATATCATGTATATTATTTTTATTTTTAATAATAAATAATATCATCACAACGTCGGTACTCTACGAGTATCGTTGAAGTCCCTCGGAAGACATTGAATTAGTAGATTCGTTAAAAACGTAAATGACATACTGAACGCGACATAATATTAGAGCGGCGTTTCTCAAACTGTGTATTGCGACCCGCTGGGTGGGTCGTGAGTCGATTCTTGGTGGGTCGCGAGAAGGTTTTTGAATTATATAGATTGTTTCTACGAAATGTATTCATTATAATAAACCTATACCGATATCATAATATAATCATTATAATAATTGATAAATTAATAACGTTATGCGTTACGATGCCAGTAATCAAACTTTGTTTTTAGAACTAATTATATTAATCTTGTAAATAAACCATGCGTGGGTGGTCGTGATAGGTTTTCGGGGATGAAATCGGGTCACTGTCCTGAAGATCTATAATCGAGAACCACAGCTGTATTAGAGCGTTATATCTTCGTGGACGAATGAGACGTCCAGACTTGTGCAATCGTCGGCACCTGCATATTATAGTCGACTTGAACTTTTCGACCGGTTCGCGCACCTCCCCGCAGCCGCTCCGATGCCCATCCGTCGTCAGGATATACCATCACTCGGGAATCACGATCGCGCGGCGTGGTGGATAGGCCGCGCACCGTATCATATTCACTCGTACAAGCTCGAAAACGGTATCCGAACGAAATAAATCACGAACCCGAATGAAAAGGAAAGGTGATCGTTTCTACGCTCGTCGAAGCAGCTGTTCGTATATATAATATATATACGCAAACGCGTGTTTGTACGCGTTTTATGTGTGTGTGTGTGTGTGTGTGTGTGTGTGTGTGTGTGTGTGTGTGTTGTACTATGCGCATAAGGCACGCATTAGCCGAGTGTACCTATATATAAATTGGCGGGTACGAGGGGGGTTGGGGCGCGATTCACAATAAAATGTAAGCTGATATTCATTGTACATGACGTATATATATATAATGTAGGTAGGTACCTAACGCATAATATCGCGTATTATGTTCTGAGCGTGTGCGCGTGTGTTCCCCTCCGCGAGTGTACAACATAACCTAGGTATAGGTACCTATATATATATATTATATATATACAGCGGTTGCAGCAGCAGCAGGATTCCCCCGAGTTAAATTCCACCGCTAAAATTAACAACACCATATTATTATTATTATTATTATTATTATTATTATACGCTGCGTGCGCTATTATTATTTATTGTTAAATATTATATTATAATATATTTTACACGGACGATATCGCATCGCAACGCCTATTATTGTATATAGGTCCCCAGCAGCGGGCGTCAACTCGTCGAAAAGTCAGAGTCAAGTCAAAAAGTTAATCTTTTTTTAACTTTTTAAATCAACCGGTCAATACTGTTTTTGTTTTTAACTTTTCAACTCGTACAGTTGAAACAGTTATTCTTGTAACTCGACTTTTTATAGTCAATTGTCATTATTATCGTGCAAGTTGAGTTAGTTTTCTATTCGTGTCATGCGCAGCCAACAGACAACACTGATTTTTTGACTCTTTTACGATTTTGGTCGTTTATCTGCACAGTGTTAAACTACTTGGTAAATGCCTGTTTGAATAAAAAATACTAAGGCGTTTTATGACTTTAAAATATTGTGGATTCACAATAATGTTTTTTGAACTGAGTCAAGTCTATTTCATTTTCCATCTCGACTTTAAATTTATCGAGGTAAATTTTTTCTTTGTTAACTTTTAACTTTAACTGAAGACAATTTAATTGAATTAACTTAACTTAACTTGTCCCAACGAATTATTTTCATTAACTTGTCAAACCTTGCGGCTACACCTAGACAATAGGTTATTGGATACACGTGTTTCCCCCTGCACAGGCTTAAAAGGGTAATTAATAATTAAAGTAGATTTTTTAGACGAAAAGGACATTCCCCCCCCCCCCCCCAATATGAATCAAATCCACTACTGATGTGATCCGAGAGGGGAGTCGTGTTTCCAAAATAATATTGTTGGTAAAAATTATTTATATACATATTTTAGAACTCAACTTACGATGCTATTATGAGTTGTGAGTTTATCTGTTTAATACGATGAAAATATGTGTGACTTTGTGAGCAGCCTTACAGGAAACGGTAGTCGTGGTGAAGGGTGGTGGGAGAGAGCTCACGTTGCAGACACACGAGAAGGGGGGGGGGGGTTGACGGAGTAGGAAAATATTGCCAAGTGTGTCGGGATGAGTGGGAAATTGTAAGAACATTGTGTACAAGACTTAAGTTCAAGTGGCGGGACGTCGAAATGGTGGTTATAAGACTCTCGGAGAGTGTAATATTTTATTGTTGCGTCGAGAAAGTAGCTGCGAAGGTATTACTACGAAGAAGAATATAATGAGATGACTTGAAGACGAGCCGTATCGTATACACGTGGTATTTGTATTTTGTAATTTATTAAGGGTGTCGGTGCTGGGTTTTTTCAATTTTACACCACTCTATAGAATTTAAAGACTTAAAAACTATATTTTATATTTGAATTGCTACCTTAGCTATTATACAACTTTTCTACTGACCTACCGCCTGATAACTATTTAGAGGGGGGGTATTGATACGTTGTGCTATATAAACAAAAATTACTTTACAGAAAAATCTCTCACACTTGATTTTCATTTTATTTTAAATAGCGGTCAAGTATTTTACGTTTGAAAAATTACAAACTATATTTTGCATTATTCGAATGCATATTTTAGCTTCTATAATTATAATTTTGAAAGTCGGTCTTAGACCCTACCTGCAAAATTGTATCGTCAAAAAAAATTAACGAAATCTAACTATTCTAAAGCCCGTGAGAGTTTTTCCTATAAGACATGTTTTTGTACTAACTCCTTAACTTCAAACTCACATAGTTTAAAAATTTTCGATAGTTGTTGTTAGTTTTTACGTTGGTTTTTTAACGAATTGTTCGATTTTTCAAAGGCAATTATTTAGGAACAAATATAGGACGTAAAAATATAAAAATAATAATAGTCAATCAAGAAAAATATTAAGTTGTAGTAAAAATTAAAATATATAAAATATAATATCAAAAACAGTTATTTGAGGGGTGGAAATCCGAAACGTAATATAGCTGAAATTAACAAAATCGAGTTAGATATCAATTATTATAGAAAAAACATCGATAAATCGTTTTGAGTCGTCAGAATAGATCAACACGTACTATTTCCTAGTTAAATCTGCTATTCAAAATTACTGGTTCATCCAAAACAAACCTTTTCCTTCCACAAAAATGATATTTAGATAATCAAAATGTACTTTTTTCAGTTTTACGACAAACCGTACTAAAATAATAGGCACCAATCATTAACTACATACCAAAACACATTTCGGTAAATTATTACTTTTTTACGATGTGCTAAAACGTATAGGTACTATTACCCATGTTGTATGTAGGTACAAGGAAATAAAATGGTTAATCCAAAACGTACTAAAATTGAATTCTAAACATTTTAGTTAAGTTTGAAATTAAATTAAAAATATAATATCCTAGAACATCGAACACATTAGAATCGTTTTAAACAGAAAGAACATTATTATTATTAAATAATTTGAAAAAAAAATATCCTATCTTCAATATTATTTGTCCATTTATAAGTGGTTTGTTTTTTATCGTCAAAGGAAGTCAAGATACAGAAAATCGCTTCTTCTGAAAAATCAGTATTTTTTCACCAGTACGTTTTGGATTTCAACACCTCAGTATTGTTGTTTTCGTGTATAATACGCCAACAATCAACAAAAAGTTATTTTCTTAGAATACGCCAAACATTAAAATACAATTTCAAAAACACTTAGGTATTTATGTTGTTTATATGTATATTATAATACGTCAAATTTGAATACAAAACATCAAAAATAATACGTATTAAAAAATTATGAAACAATTTTAATCAAAATGTTATAATACATTAAATGAATGAAGTGAAATATTTTGAACGATTCCGCATAAAAATGATACAGTTCGATATTGATAAGACGTAATATTCAATATTAAACTACTATTTAAGGTACGATACGATACCATTACATATTATACCAGCTATAGTTATATTATTATGAACACAACTTCATTGGTTTCGTAATAATTTATACTATATAAACCAAAACAAAACATAACTTTTGATGTGGGAGCACCCAAATCGTTTCACTTGTTTTCAATTGAATTATGATCTTTTTTAAATTGTTCTTAAACATTTTAATACTGAACTATTGGGCGTATTATAACAACTTTTGTTTCGATATTGTATTGACATTTATTACCATTATTATTTGTTTTCATGAAATTTAAAATTTCATCAAACATTTCAAATGTGTGAAATATTTCAGCATTTTAATACATTTCGTTTTATTTTCAAACAAGTCTTACGTATGATTGTCATAAATTATTACCATCATAATAGTATGGTACTTATATAGTTATATGTATACCTAACCTTTGAACATTTTAAATGGTATTCAAAATATTTTTAAATATTTAAATGTTTAAATGATACGGCAAGTAGGTATACAATATCATATACATGTATATTGTATACCTACTGAATAATTCTTACATTAGAATTTAGAACACTGAACATTGTGTTAAAAAAAAATTTCAATGTTTCACGTTTTCGTGAAATATTTCACACGGAATATTTCATACTTCAAACCCTACGTATAGCCTATTGGAAAATAAACTGTTAGTGTTGAATTTTTCGCAGCTAAAAAGGTGAAACCGGTGCAATCGTAGTGTAAACGTCCCGGAAAAAAGGGGTGAGCACCGCGCAGGGAGAATCACCCTGCAGTATATTTTAGTGGATTGGACCAGTTATTTTCGAGCGACGGGTTGCCCGCGCAATTATTAATAATATCGAAATCACGGGCATTCGTTATTTTTGTCTCTGTTTGCTGCGATCGGTTGCACTCAGAAAAAAAAATCACTACACACATGTATATTTGTATACTTCAAACTCTACGTATAGCCTATTGGAAAATAAACTGTTAGTGTTGAATTTTTCGCAGTTAAATAGATGAAACCGGTGCAATCGTAGTGTAAACGTCCCGGAAAAAAGGTGTGAGCACCGCGCAGGGAGAATCACCCTGCAGTATATTTTAGTGGATTGAACCAGTTATTTTCGAGCGACGGGTTGCCCGCGCAATTATTAATAATATCGAAATCACGCGCACGTTCGTTATTTTTGTCTCTGTTTGCTGCGATCGGTTGCACTCAGAAAAAAAAAATCACTACACACATGTATATTTGTATACTTCAAACTCTACGTATAGCCTATTGGAAAATAAACTGTTAATGTTGAATTTTTCGCAGTTAAATAGATGAAACCGGTGCAATCGTAGTGTAAACGTCCCGGAAAAAAGGGGGTGAGCACCACGCAGGGAGAATCACCCTGCAGTATATTTTAGTGGATTGGACCCGTTATTTTTGAGCGACGGGTTGCCCGCGCAATTATTAATAATATCGAAATCATGCGCACATTCGTTATTTTTTTCTCCGTTTGCTGCGATCGGTTGCACTCGGAAAAAAAAAACACTACACACGTGTATAATATATGTATAGGTACTATACGGTATACTATATATTATTATATTGCCGCCGCCGCAGGTGGATTGCGCCCGTCCAGGTTTTATATTTTATCCCCGAGCGGCTCCGGGGGTAATGCTCGGCGGCTAGGCGGTAGAGCATTATAATAATAATAATAATAATAATATATTGTCGTTAAAAAAAATTATCATATTGTGCGCAGACATTATTATTATAACTGCGTCTCGGGAGAAGTGCGACGGCGAACACGACGTGGTCCACAGCTGCGGCAGTCGACGCTGCGAGGGACTGTGTGGGCACTATATAGGTGTACACTCAGCACCCGCTGCAGCTTGTCCCCCTTTTTTCTCTTTCTCTTTTTTAACCGCAAAATAATAATAATAATAATAATAATATAAACAAACGACGTGTGTGCATATACAACGCTCGTATAATGGGTATAGGTACCGACGACGTTTTAAAAACGCTCGTACGTGTCCCCGTCGACACCGCAACAATGCGTCACAATTTATACATAATGTTGTGTACGAAATCCCGATAGTAGAGTTCCAGTGTCTTACAATTTATATACGTCACAGGTCCTCGAACGCATTCAGTCCACCGCCCAATTTCAGAGTCCAAAGCCCTAATGACAAATAAAAAAAATTCCCGTCGTAGCGGATGGCCTGCAGAGTTCGGACTTATCTAGATAATTATTTGTTCATCTTTTATCTTATCTAGATAAATAGTTGCAAGGTATCTAAACGTTCATCTTAGATCATTTTTTTACAAATCTAAATTATTCATCTAGATACATTTTTTATTGATAAAATTCGCGAAATTGTACAAACGCATCTTAAATATTTATACAGATTCTCAAACAAAGTTTATGGTTTATAAATAATGTAATTATTTTTATTTATATCATTATTATTATTATGTTCCTAGTGCCCAACTAAAATATACAAAAATTTAAAACCCAATTAAAAAAAAATGTTTTCTTTTTCATCTAGATAAATATGAGTTAAGTTATCTTTTATATATATCTAGATGCATTTGAGTTCCATTAATTTTATCTTTATCTAGATAAAAAAATACTTATCTAATCCGAACACTGTGGATGGCACGTGAACGATCTTGCACGGAAGTTCCGATCGTGCGGATTTCGGCGATAGTCGTGCAAATTCGTGCTAAATGAAGGATATGCCAGCACCACCTGTTGATTTTTGCGATTCACGAGACACTGATATCGTGAAAATTGCAAAGTTATTCATTGCGTGCTAATTATTGATGAAATAAAAAATTAAAATTTTCCAATGGTCGGTGCTGGCGCAACGTGCGTCTCCAAAATTGCTTAAGCTTATCATCTGTATAGTGCATCTTAAAAACAGTACTTACCCAGTTATTGTAATCGTTAAATTTAAATACGCCATACCTATATCTTATATCTGAGCTCAAACTTCCACGTTTAACGAGAACAATACAAATATAATTAAAACACAATACATATACTTGATTATATTTGAAATTATATTTTTTGAAGTTGAAACATCAATCCACTAATCCGAATCATATTTAAAAGTATTTTTATGAAAACTAAATTAAAACGTATCTAAAATGAATGATGAACCTGCGATGAACCTGCGATGCTCTTTAACAAGATCGTTAATATCAGGCTTGGATTCACTTAAAAACAGACGTAAGTGGAATTATGTAGTAGGTATTTCATTTTAATATGAAGCATAATAAGGACATATTTTTTAATCACCTATCGCCGCTCTAGTCCTCTTCAACGCCCCTAAAATGTCTTTGGGTCTTATACCGCCCTCCTAGAGGCTGCCAATGCCCACAGAGAGGTGCTATCGCCCACTTTGAGATAGTCTGATATAGGTCATGATCAGAGCTCGGATTTTGTGGCAAATGCTACACACTATTACTCACTGAGAACTAAGTACTTACTTACTTTTTAAGGGACGAGTGCGATGAAAAGACAAAATTCTTATGCAGGACATAAATGGAGGACTGATAATTGTTGTATCATGCATAATATATAAAAATTATTATTAAAACTATTAACTAGGTTAAGTAAACATTCATATGTAACGGGTAAAATACCAAATCAAATCAAATCATAAAATACTCAATAAGCAGTGTTGGGAATCATCTAGATAATTTTATCTGGATAAATTGTCTAGATAAAGTTACTTCTTTAATTATCTTATTTAGATAAAAATAATTAAATCATCTAATTATCTCATCTAGATAAATGTAATGGTTGTCTGTGGTCATTTATCTAGATAAATAATGTAATAATAAGAATATTTTTAAATACTGAAATAGCCAATAATTTACGAGAACCGAATAGTGATTCCAAATTCCAATATTATTATAGTTAAAAAAAAAACGTTTACTGAAATATTGTCAGTTTTATTTTATTTTTATTCAAGTTGTATTAAAAATTTAAATTGTATATTAATTTAGTTGAGAAATGACATTAAGGATTTATTAAATAATAAATATTATCTAATTAGTAATTACTAATAAATTACATTATTTATAATATAATTTTTTAAAAAAATTATCTATTTTTTTTTCTAGATAAAAAAAAATGATATTATATTTTATCTTATCTAGATAAATTTTGAATGAATTATCTGTTATCCTATCCAGATGATTTTTTGGTTATCTTTTCCCAACACTGTCAATAAACTAAGTAACAACATAGAAACAATTATGCACTCCACCAAATTAGGATAAGATAACAATTATTATGTAATACAATAACAATTAGTATAATTTTAAGCATATAGTCAGTAAATATGATGTAACTAGGTTAAACTTAATATCGATACTACCAATAATGCTTCGATTGTAATATTGATAAATAAGTAATATGGGAACACAGAAAGGGGGTCAGTGAGTGGTGATCGTGAGACTCGGTTACCACTGACCACCAGTGTTAGAGCCAGGTGGTGATCGTGTGACTCGATCGCCACTGGACGTCAAAATGTAATAAAAGTGCTTATTATAAATATAAATAGTTCGTTTATTTGTATACGTCTGTTAACGGCGTATACGACATCATATAACTCTCGTTATTCCGCTGGATTTGTATAATTGTATCGATATGACCTAATTACAGTTTTATTTACGACTTAGGAAATGGAAAATGATCTGTATTGTCTGTAAATGTCAGTTAGTCAGTTAGTAGGTACAGTTTTAGCGAAAATAACCTGACCAAATACCTATGTGGTCGTAAATTCGTTTTGTTGAATATATAATTTAACATGTAATTTAAATTTGTTTTTTAGAATTAAATTTAATAAATGCCGTTTTTCGTTTTTTTCGGCTACTTAAAATGCTATTTTAAGGATTTATCATTTGCTACAAAATCCGAGTCGTAGTCATAATAATGTGTAAAATAAAACACAATACAGTGAAAACTCTCCCGACGGACACCTCCGAATAGCGGACGACTTTTTAAACTGCGCGGTACGCGCTGAACCGATCTCCAGAGCGAGAGCTTCCGCGATTTCTTCATTTGATGGGGTCTCGCCCCATTTTCTTCTTCTACCTATCTGTATAATAGTAACCCCTGAAATTTCGAGGTGTGAGTCCATATACATCAATAACTACGGTGTCAACTGTTTTCGAGCACAATAACATATCACAAGTTGTTGGCACTCGGATGATAGGTACTTACATTGTATAACGGGACCGTTCGTATATATTTGAATAAATAAATAAACAAACTTCTCCCGTACACCGCACTCTCGTCGGTTGTTTTTCGATATTTTTCGATTACAAAGTGGTTTTTATTTATTATATAATATACAAATTGTATCGACTCCTTTTAAAATTAAAATGTCACGAGAAACCTAGTGCAGACTGCGTATCAGACGCAGACAATATTCTTATCGTCAAAACACACGACTGCAGCAGGTTGAATAACTCCGATCGCTATTAAAACTAATAACGGTTTTAAATTATTCGAGTCGACGCGATATTATTATATTATATTGGACGACCTCGACGGAAGGAAAATAATATACAAGAAAAAAAAAAAAATTGTAAACTTAATGAAAAAAATAAATTCAGAGTATTACGTTTATGGCTCGAAGGGTACCGATATAATACCGTTATATACCAGCTAGGTATAACACGCGTAATCTGCATAATATAATAGAAAACGGAACTCGAGAAAGATATATATTATATTGTATATTAAAATATTAAATGGATAAGTTTCAGCGATAGAAAAAAATATTAAATATTTTTCGCGAGAATTTATGCTAAATTGTATTTTTATTCTATAATAATAATATCGCATTATTTAATCATGTCATTGTTGACGTCGAGTCGCCCGAAGCCATCAAATAGTTTCATCGAACATGCGATAAAAACAATAAAAAAAAATTTTAAATCGAGAAAAAAGTTATAATTAATATTGAACGTCTAAAAAGTCGGAAAAATAAACGTCTAATTCAATCGGATTTGCCTCTCGATTTTTTCATCATGCGAAACCTTGCAATAATTATAGCGCATAATAATATTATTTAGGTAAATACCGCCGGCCGGTCGCATCCAATCATTATAATAATAACGAACAAGTGGTGGGCGGGGGCGAAAGTATAGAGAGGAAAATAAAAGTCGGCGGCACTTGTGTTGCACCCACCCATAGCGTTCTGAGTTTAAAGTATTTCAATGAAATAATTATGAAAAATATTATATTTTTCTCATAAACGTATTCGCGGTTATATAGACGATAATGAATGACTTATCAACCAAGATTTACGGATTACCATATTAACGGGGTTACAAATTAGGTATAAATGGTATTGTATTATTGGTTATCGGTCCAGGGCTGGACATGTATAAATGCCTTATAAAAAATGCCCTTAAAAAAATGCTTTAACGCCCTACAAATTCTAAGCAATGCACTAAAAAAAATGCAGTTAAATTGTTCTTATTTTTAATACATTTGGTATCCATTTTAAATAATATTTGATTAAATAAATTAAATTGAAATAAAAGTGATAAAAATAATTTTTCTAGGGGAAACTTTGTTCGATAACACTACCGTTCCGTTGGTAGTAAAAATATTTTGACCAAACTCTTGTAAAAACGCAGGCAATCAAATGATGAATATTTTACTTTGGGCATTTTAGATGAAATAATTGAAACTAAATGTGTTACGACTTAAATATGACAAAAAACTTGTAATGAACGATATCGTCAGCTGATTTCAATATCGTTTTTATTGCTCTGACAGATCATTAAACAGATTGATATTATATGATAGTGATTCTAAATAATATACTTTGCCACGCCGCCAATCGCAAACTCGTTAAGTATCTATAAGTATTTATGATACAATTGTATATTGTCCAATACGAGATACGAGTACTTGCCTACTTTATTATTTGTTATACGAAAAAATAAATATATATATTGTACATTCATACAAAACTCGCGTTAACGTGTAAAATCTTAAAATAAAATTTTGACTTTGAATTTTTGTTCCAAAAACTCCTAGCCCTGAAAAATAAAGAAAATGACGTTAAAATCGAAAATTGTCAACAAATGCAAAAAAATTAAAAATGTATTTTCTTATTCTCCTTCAAAAGTACATGTCACGGATTTGTGACCAGACGAGCATCGTACAGCAACCTCTGGAAAAAAAATGTAAAGTACATCGAAATCCCAGCCCTACTTATCACCAGGGCTCGTAAGTTCTGCCAAATGCATATTTGTTTTGGTTCATTCTAGAACATCCAAAGTAAGATACAATAATGTTTCACACAGTTTTCACAATTTTCTCTTTAAGTTTATACCTATACACTTTTAGATGTAATAAATAATTTTAGATCCTGAGCGGAGCGAGGAAGATAGTGGTTTTACAATGGTATAAATATTTTTTTTTTTTTCATATATCCTGTATACTAAATTTTTACCATAAGGAGTGCTCTGATTTCAACATATAGTACCTTATCTTTTGGCAAACTGGATCAAGATGGTACTTTAAAGAGGTCATTTTTCGATTTTATCAATAGTTATTTAGTGCCACGGCAAAAACCACCGAAATATTACGAAAAACCGCTTTGTCTATCGCCATAAGAAACGGGTAAAAAATAATAATATTAATTCAACTTACATAATATAATAAATAATAACAATATAAAATATCCAGAGCCCGACAAACCTTCTCTGCTCAGAATCGTTCTTCATATACAATGATATTATATCATTGAATTCAAGTCTAATACAATCCATTATACAATTACCCACTTGTTACCTACTGTACAGCAGAGCGACATCCACTTACCCGCTTTTTTTTTAATATACGTTTTATTGTTGACCGGTCCAGAGAACCAGAGCCAAGGATAACCATAACCAACCAGAATTATTTTTTATTATGGCACGGCCCACGCTGATCTCTAATGTACACCGCTGTACATAATATCATGATGTCTTATGATAAGGGAGGTGAAACGTTTGGACACATTGACCCAAAAACCAACACGTTTGGGTACAAATGGACACGACGTTTGTGTGCACAGAATAAAATGTATAGGTGTTTAGGTACATGACCAACCTTTAAGCCTGTAAAATCACAGAATGTTTATACACGCATAATATATTATGCAAGTCTCCCGATTGGGGACGATGAAATTCGCGATAACATACATATACGTAATACCCGTAAGGTTATCGAACAAGTTGCAAAAAAAAAAAGCAAAAGACGAAATTTAAAAGATCTTTAGATTTGCATGGATTTAATATTTTGTTTATATATATTTAATAATACAACAAGTACATAATATATTAATATAATGATCAAAGTATTTTAAGATGCTGAAAAAAACGATTTGGTAGATAATACTATTAGGTAACCGTCATTAAAATCCAACCATCTCGTGATGTCTCCTAGGTCTCCTTAAAGCCGGGTTTTTTTTTTTTGTAGCGGTGTTATTTGGTTATTTCAATAATTTATTCATTACCTACGTCTGTTATGACGTTTTCCACTGCCTGCCACTGTTATCATTAGTTTTTTGAAGTGAAACTCCTTTGCGAAGGGTATGCGCGAAAAATTTGTGAAACGTCACGTTACGTTACTTTTGTACGAAAACGATTTCGTGGAATAAATACCTCAATGTTCGTCCAACAACCATATAAATCCGATTAATTAATAATTGTCTGCGTAATTTCGTTAATTATTTCCCGTTGTGAGAAACGGGATAACGAATTTTGAAATGGTCGCCCCGAACAATTTCAATATATTAATACGGACTTGCCTTGTACGAGTGAAATGCGCTGGTTTGTTTACATTATTGTCGAAAAAAAAATTTAATTAATTTTGTATACAGGCGCCGTCGGGGCTGCGGAAAGATATTGTGTTGCCGTGTCTCGTTTTTATGTATTTAAATTTGTAACTTAAAGGTCGATAGGGTCATCGCACCGCCATAAAAGTTGTTCACACGACAAGTCTGATAATTTTTCATTAACTCCCTTTGCCACATCTTTGTATAATGATAATATAGGTAGGTAAAACAAAAATATAATTTCAATTGAACATTTTGTTATATTTCAATACAGACCTAATATTCTATTTTTAATATACGCCACTTTAGTTAACACTTATCAATAACGTTAGGTCTCATGTGCATATCGTTCTGTTTTATTTTTGCGTGGGCCTCTGTCAATTATGTTCAATTATGTCTACGAATCACTCATAATTAATATGATCTATTTTTGTATAATTATCTAATTATAATGCACGTTTTTGCATGACGATAATCTAAAATATAGAAACACGAAAAATGGACGGTAAATTTAAACGAACAACTAGAAATGCCACGTCATAATATTACGCTGTTTATACTATTGTGTTTAAACAATAAACATATAAACGTATAATAATAATAATCTATTACCAAGTAGTGACAGACTCAATTGAAATCCACTAGAAATAATTAGGTATTACCATAAATTACCATAAATTCTTTACCTTGAAGTTTTTGATATCTCAAACTCTTTTCAGTCTGAGTTTAGACAACGAGAATACAATTTAAAAATTAAATGTCCAGTACAAATGTGTATGCTTTTATTGATTTTCAACTGAGTGTTATTTGCAAGGCTGGGCAAGTTAATGATTTTTTTTTAACTCAGTTAAGTTAAGTTAATATGCACCAATAACAAAAAGTTAAAAGTTAAAAGTTAATACACACTTTTTGTTAACTTTTTATTAAGTTAAAAAAAAGTTAATTTGTTTATACAACGCTAGCGTACTTAATTTTTTTCCAATCCAAAACTAAATTTTAGGATATAGTGTTAATACTTTATACAGTATTTCCATATAAGTTAGATTCGAATTTTTAACTTTAAACAATTTACGATACATATTTTTTGACATGAAAACGAAATAGACTGAAATAGTGAAATATTATAAAATTAAAAACAAAATAAATTAACTTAACTTACTTCTTAAAATGAAAAATTAACTCGTTAATTTCACGTTAATTAAGAAAAAAATTTAGTAAGTTAACAGTTAAGTTAATGTAAAGCCAAAAGTAACTAGTTAAGTTAAAAAGTTTAAATTAAATTAACTTTTTAACTTAACTTTAACTTTTGAACTCGTTAATGCCCAGCCTTGGTTATTTGTATTTTTTTAAAATTTTTTCCATCATGTCTTTCATGCGATTTTGTCTGCCTGCTGTAGTTGTTAACACGTTAGTGTTATCATTAAGGCCGAGTTTTATGCGCATCGCTATGTTTTTTGCATCGGCCCAATATTCGAAAAATTGGGCAGTCATTTTCACGAATCACCTCATATGTCGATCACGCGTGTTCTATAACTATTTAAGTGTAATGCATAATATTATAGGATAATACTATTTCAAAATATTATGTTATATAAACACGAATATTAATTTTCACGGTAAATTTCAACGAAACATTTGACGTTGAAAAGGATAGATGCCACGTCATAATATTCCGCTCCTTATTTCAATTTCATAGACCAGTGATTTTTGGTCTTTGACGAAAATTAATTTCAAAACATATTAAAAATGATGTGGATTTATTTAAAAGTAACGGAATAGCAAAAATAATTTAGTTCACATTATTTTTAAATGTTATAAGATTATCATCCTCTTTCACATATTATAACCATCGTATATTCTATTATATTTTTATCGCATATTTTATTGTGTTTCAATAAAATTAAGACCATGCATTATTATAATAATTCAAAAGCAATTTAGTTCGGTTCTGGCTCAGTTCGGTGTCAAACGAACTGTTCGGTTCGGCATAAGATTAAAACGTTCAGGTCGTACCCATATTTTTGAGTTCGACCCACCTCTAAAAAACCTGACCTAACTTATCAAAGGCCAAAATACCTTACATATATTATCATTATTTATTATTCATGTCGAAATAGTTTTGTGCAATATTACAAGTCACTGCAGTAGTAGTCGTACGTGAGAATTGATTTTGAAACATTTTTCGGAGAGGTCTGCAGTCTTTATCCTTCCGGAATCGGACCTTTGAGTCGGGCGTCTGGGAATCGGGCCTTAACCTTTTGACAAAAACGGGTACGGTAATAACGGTACTGGTAAACTGTAAAATCTTATATTCTGATATTCATGAAAGGCGCACTACTTAACTATTTTCATGCGACAATCATATTATATGTTTCTCTCACATATTATGGGCTTTACGTTCTGAAACTATACAACAAATACAACAAAATAATATGTCGTCGAAAATGTTCATTTTCACATTTCAAAAATGACCCCTGTATAATATGTCACATCGGAATAACCGTATTTTTAAAAAAAAAAACATGATTTATCGCAAACGCAACGAAATGTTTACATCAAAATTAGAATTTAGAAGCACAGGTAGGTATACAAACAGACTTTGGTCGGACAGAATAAATTGTGCTGTAAATGATAATGTCGTTGTCACTCGGTAATTCTGTATGATAAATTGTTGCTGTTGGTGGTTATCGGCATGAAATCCAACCATATGCATAATATAATACATACAGAGTGTAACAGGATGACCCGACAAATGACATGACTTTTGTTCTAATCAATATTTTGTAATTACATTTTGCACGCATAATAACATTGTTCGACTCGTGCAGTCGCGCGCCGTACGTAAGTATATAATATAACGTTTTTATTTTTCAAACGCTGAAAATAACAAATTTTAAATTTAATTTTTTCGAACATTTCGTAATAGCCGATTTATAAATCTGGTTTTTTGAAAATAGATATCCGAGTCAAGTGGTTTATTTTTTATGATTTTCGAAAACGTCAAAGATTAAGACTCATTGATTTTAAAAGTAATAATAGTGAATGTCCGACGATTTGATATACTACCACACTGTAATAATGTTATTTAAAGAAAGTTTTAGGGATAATAGCGACATATTTCGTATATTTTATGAGAATTTAAATCCGTGGTCCGTTTGTAATTGCACGTATTATATCAATCAGACGAAAATATAATTGTAACAATTGTCAGCATGTTTATGGACTATTATTTTATTTATATTATTTATAATGTAAATGATATATAAATTATTAATTTAAGTAGATATTATGTACTAAAGGTAATCGCGTCGGATTAGTCAATAATAAGCGATGACAATTAAATGCATGATAATAAAATGCCCGAATTATTGCTAAGGAAATATTTGCATAACCTAACCTAACCTAACCGCTACAGTAATCATTGATCGTCCCTACCGCAATATTAGATGAAATAAAAAATTATTGTGACCATAATATTATACAGTTTGGGGTAGCAAATCTTTACAAACTACAGCTGGTATAATACAATTTATTATAGCGGTAACCGCGTTGGATCGCAAAGTCAATAACCATGATACAGTAGTCACTCGATAATTTGAAATTCAGGGGACCGAGTTAAAAATTCGATTTACAGAGGTTTTCGATTTACCGAGTGTTCGAATAATCGAGGGAAAACAAATTAATTCGAAATGAATGGAGGTGAAAAATTCTATGTTTGTATTACGTTTATATTGACATTTATTTATTATACATAAACATTAAAGTTTAAATTAGGTAGATAAGGTACAATAAAAATTAAAATGTATAAACTACGATAATATTTAACCACCGTCGTTATTAGTTAGTTTCATTACGAGTACGTCAAATAGATTGTAAATAATCTTTATATGTACATACGTAATATTATTAACTTACATATAATCGCGTTTAAGAAAATTCGAATTAAAGAGGTTCGTGGAAAAAAATTTGAATTGTAGAGTGTGTCCCGCCGACAGACATTTCGAATTATCGAAGGGACCGGAATACATGTATTTTCTTATAATTATAGAGGTTTTCTCAGGGAACTCGGCGTTTAGTTCGATTTATGGAGTTTTTCGAATCATCGAGTGACTACTGTATTATTATAATGTTTATGAACTATTATTTTATTTATATTATTAGTTATGTAAAATGATCTTTAAGGTATTAATTTAAGTAGATATGATATACAATAGGTAATCGCATCGGATTATATAAGAATCAGCGATGCTAATAAATGCATAATAATATAATATTGTTCAGATAGTTAAGGGAGTAATTAGCATCGTGTATTGCTGGCCATTTTAACTCTTTTATGATAATATAAATCCATAGTTATAATAACAATAAAATTATTGTTCGTACCTCAATAAGGCAAAACAAATACCAAATCTCTACAATAGCGTTGGTATGCAATATCAATAGTCATAATGACATAATGTTTGTGAACTATTGTTTTATTTATATTAACGGTGTAAATCATTTTTTTAAATAGTTTGCATAATAATATCACTATAAGTGGAGATTTTACTAATATTTTACAATGGGCCATCACGTCGGATTGGACAATAATCAGCGATGATAGTTAGACGCATAACTATATTATTATATCGTTTAAACTGTTCAAATTGTTAATGGAGCATTAGTGCCATAATTTAACTACACTAACCCATTTCAGAGAATATAAATCCACCGTATAATTAAATTATAATAATAATTGTTCGTGCCTCAATAAGGCAAAACAAATACCTAATAATACATAATGATATAATGTTTTGTTTATATTATTAATAGTGTAAATTTGGAGTGTTAGCATCATACTCTAACTACTTTCACTAAATTATAATAATAATTGTTCGTACCTCGATTAAGAAAAACAAATACCTAATAATACAAAATAATATAATAATATAGTTTGAACCGATAACAAATCTCTATAATAACTGCCACTGGTTGAGTTAGATCGCAAAGTCAATTACCATAATATTATTATAACGTTTATGAACTATTGCTTTTTATTTTATTAATAATATAAAAGATTTTTAGAGTAATAATTTAAGTAATTATGCTACAATAGGTAATCGCGTCGGATTGGTCAATAATCAGATGATAATATTAGACGCATATTAGTATTATATTACTCAAATTGTTATGGAAATATTATTAGTATCATACCTTACAGGCTATTTCAAGTGCATACAAATCGGCGATAAACGAATAAAGCCGTTATAAATTATAATAAAAATATTGTTTTTACCTCAATAAGGCAAAACAAATACCTTATAATACAAAATAATACAATAATATAGTTTGGACCGGTAACAAATCTCCATAATAGCTGCCACTGGTTGCGTTAGATCGCAAAGTCAATTACCATAATATTATTATAACGTTTATGAACAATAATTGCTTTTTTATATTTTTAATAATTTAAAAGATTTTTAGAGTATTAATTTAAGTAGTTATGCTACATCGGCTTAGTCAATAATCAGCGATGATTAATAAATGCATAATAATATTATATTGTTCAAATTGTTAACGGAGTGTTAGCATCATACTTTAACTACTTTAACTAAATTATATTAATAAATTGTTCGTACCTCAATTTTATAAAGAAAAACAAATACCTAATAATACAAAATAATATAATAATATAGTTTGGACCGATAACGAATCTCTATAATAACTGCCACTGGTTGCGTTAAATCGCAAAGTCAATTACCACAATATTATTATTACGTTTATGTACTATTAATTTTTATTTTATAAATAATATAAACGATTTTTAGAGTATTAGTTTAAGTAATTATGCTACAATAGGTAATCGCGTCAGATTATTTAATAATCAGATGATAATATTAGATGCATATTAATATTATATTACTCAAATTGTTATGGAAATATTAGCATCATATTTTTCAGGCTATTTCAAGTGCATACAAATCCATGGCAAACAAATAAAGCCGTTATAAATATTATAATAACAATTGTTTGTGCCTCAATTAGGCAAAACTAATACCTAATAATACAAAATAATACAATAATATAGTTTGGACCGGTAACAAATCTCCATAATAACTGCCACTGGTTGCGTTAGATCGCAATAAGTCAATAACTATAATATTATTATAATGTTTATGTACAATTGCTTTTTTATATTTTAAATAATTTAAAAGATTTTTAGAGTATTAATTTAAGTAGTTATGCTACATCGGCTTAGTCAATAACCAGCGATGATTAATAAATGCATAATAATATTATATTGTTCAAATTGTTAACGGAATGTTAGCATCATACTCTAATTATTTTAACTAAATTATATTAATAAATTGTTTGTGCCTCAATTAGGCAAAACTTATACCTAATAATACAAAATAATACAATAATATAGTTTGTACCGGTAACAAATCTCCATAATAGCTGCCACTGGTTGGGTTAGATCGCAATAAGTCAATAACCATAATATTATTATAACGTTTATGAACAATTGCTTTTTTATATTTTTAATAATGTAAAAGATTTTTTTTAGAGTAATAACTTTAGAGTAATCTCTTTCAGTAGTCATAATTATATAATGTTTGTGAACTATTGTTTGTTTTACCGATGTTTACGACAGTCAATCGCGTCGGATCGGTCAGAAATAAACAGCGATGATAATTATTATCGGACGCACAATAATATTACATTATTACTCAAATCGTTGTGGAAATAACAAATATTGTATAAAGTGCGCAATATAAACCGGCGGCAGACAAACGAAGCCGTCGTAAATATTGTTTGTACCTCAATATGGCAAAGCAAATAGGTGCAGGCCGGTTGCGTAATAACAATATTGCAATACAACAATAATATAGTTCGGACCGGTAACAAATCTCTGCAATAGCGGTAACCGCGTCGGATTGCAAAGTGCGCGCACGCGCGCGTGCGCGTGCACACACGGTACACACGGCTGCACGGTGCACGCACTCCTCTCGCGGCGCGCGTATAGGTATATTATAATCGCGGCGGCGCGTCCTCCCACCCCGCCCTCGCGCGGGGTGTCCCGACATCTGCACACAGGGGAGGGGGGCGCGTGTTATATTATTAGTAAATAACGGCGCGTGCTGTTCGCCGCGGTGCTATGTGTACAAAATAATAGTAATAATAATATAATATTATAAAATATTAACACACACACACCCGCGCGCGCGCACGCACGCAAATTTACGGCACACGCACAATACACCGACGTGTAACGCCGCCGGCCCGGTGGTGCGCGCCGCCGGTATTGTCCCTCGGCGGCGGTGTCGGCAGATGTTCGGGGGACGACGCGACGGCGCACCGGCACAGAGCACACGACAACCGTCCCGCCGCGAACAAAACGTCCGCGTACACCTCTAAAACACTGCTGCAACGGCAGCAGTCACCTGCCCGAGAGCGCGCGCGCGCGCGCGCGCGCGTTTTAAGGGTGCTCGGCACGGAGACGGAGAGTTCTGGTCGCGCGCGCTCGCGCAGTGATTGAATTATTCTCGGGTTTTGCACACGCATTCTCACAAAAGGGGCGCCCCTCGAGCGCAGACGCGTCACCGCCTCACCGCCCCGCCGACCGCCGTGACTGACGGGCGGCGGCGGCGGCGAATGCGACTACGTCGTCGTCGTCTGTGGGTGAATTCTCCGTTTGCCTCACCGCCGCGCGCGCGCGCGCGTACCTTACCGGTCGGTGCGCGTATTGTGCACGTCGCATTATACCATTATTATACCGGGTGGCCCGGTAATGCACCGGGTTACCGCGGTTTCCGGCCACATTATATACCCGCGTTTCGGTAAACGTCGTGTATACCTGTCATTATAATATTATAACTACCTCGTGTACGTGTGTCCAATATTTTCGCAATGGATTATTGGGTATGTGTGAGTACACGAAAATGCGTACATGTGGTCGAGGCTCTAAGTTAGTTTTGAATTTTCCAAAAAAAAATTATTAGGCGGAATCTTAATTTTGACCGCATTAATATCATTAGGTAAGAAAATGCCCACTTACCGGTCCGTGCACGCGTCGTCGTAGACTATTGTATTATTATTATTATACCGGGTGGTCGGTAATGCACCGGGTTACCGTAATTGTGGTAAAATTACCTGTTATACCTCGTACAGTTATACGTGTATTCCATATTTTTGCAAGGGATTATTGGCGTTTTCTCGTTACTTTTACGTCACGTTATTGGGTACCTATATTATGCTAGTACGCTAAAATGAATACACGGTCCCGTTAGCCAGTTCGGTTGAGGCGTTAAGTCAGTGATAGAGTAGTAGGGTCAAGATTAAATGGAAAAACTATCCAAAAATAGCAAAAATTTCATTTTGACCGCAATAATATCATTGGAAAAATGCCCACTTACCGGTCCGTGCACGCGTCGTCGTAAACTATTGTATTATTATTATACCGGGTGGTCGGTAATGCACCGGGTTACCGTAATTGTGGTAAAATTACCAGTTATACCTCGTACAGTTATATACGTGTATTCCATATTTTTGCAAGGGATTATTGGCGTTTTCTCGTTATTTTTACGTCTATTGGGTACATGTGAGTACCGTCACCCGGAGTGGTTGAGACGTTAATAGTTAGTGATATGTAGGGTCAGGATTTTAATGCAACAAAAAAACTACCTAAAAATAGCGAAAACTTCATTTAAACCACAATAATATAATAAAAAAATGCCCTCTTACCGATCGGTGCACGCGTCACCCCGTAAACTATCGTATTATTATTATTATACCGGGTGGTCTGTAATGTGCCTTGTTACCACGGTTTGATGGGTATGTACCGCAGTTTCTAGCGATATTATGTATATTAATACCTGAATGTTGGTAAAATTACCTGTTATACCTCATGCAGTTATACGTGTATTCCATATTTTTGGAAGGGATTTGGCGTTTTTTTCTACCTTTACGTCACATTATTTAGTATATTATGTAAGTACACGGAAATCCATCCATAGGTTGAGGCGTAATACCCGACTCCACCTCCTTAGACCCTTACTGAAATCCAAAATGAATATAAACACCAAACTGCTAATTTATAAGTCATTACTCAGGCCACTATGGACCGATGGCGTTCAATGTTATGGGGTGCCGCTAAACCCTCCAACACCCGTACAATTCAAGCCTTTCGGTCGATATGCCTTCGACTAGTTACATCTGCGCCCTGGTACTTAACCAACAATAATCTCCACAAAGATCTCAAAATCCAAAATCTCAACCAAATCTCCAAACTACACTACACCAGACTCCACAACAAATTTCAACAACACTCAAATTCGCTAATTTCTAAATCGTCAACTAACACACTCCCTGGTAACCCGCGCCGTAGACTTAAAAGGCAATGGTGTAGATATCTTCTTTAGTAAACGAGCTAAATAAGTGCTGGAGGTCGCAACCAGGTAATACCTCCTATCCTAAAATTAATTACTTATTATTTATTACTACTATTTTTTACTATTTTTTTTTCTCTCTCTCTTTTCATTTTATTCCTGTCACTTATAGGGTGTTACCACTGGGTACCTTCCCTAATCTTATTATCATATCATTCTTACTCGTCACTCATCAAACCTATTTATTATACTCATATCATGTATAAATTGTAGATTACTTCAATAAAAATAAAGGTTGAGGCGTTAAGTTAGTAATAATAGTAGGCTCAAGATTAAACGCCCCCCCCAAAAAAAATTCAAATTCAAAAATAGCAAAAACTTAATTTTAACCGCAACAAAATCATTAAAAAAAATAACCTCTTACCGATCGGTGCACGCAACTATTGTATTATTATTATACCGGGTGGCCGGTGTAATGCACCGGGTTACCGCGGTTTGCAGATCATTATGTACCGCAGATTTCGCCAATTATATAATATATAGGTACCAGAATTTTGGTATACGTGTACCTTGTATTATACACCTACCTTATACGTGTATTCCAACATTTTGCGATGGATTTGGCGTTTTCTCGTTATTTTTTCCCGTCACATTATTGGGTATATGCGAGTAGACGAAAATGTATACACGGCCCTGGCAGCCAAATCGGTTGAGGCGTTAAGTTAGTGATAATAGTAGAATCTACATTTAAATGCCCCGAAAAACTTTCAAAAAATAGCAAAAACTTCATTTTAACCGCAATAATATCGTTGAGAATTTGCCCTCTTAGCGGTCGGTGCTCGCGTCCCCGTAAACTATCATATTATAACTATGTACCGGGTGGTCCGTAATGCGCCTTGTTACCGCGGCCTGATGGGTATGTACCGATAGTGTTGGTAAAATTACCCGTTATACCTCATACAGTTTTACGTGTATTCCATATTTTCGGTTGAGATTTTGGCGTTTTCGTGTACTTTTACGTAATAATATTATCACGTGTAGGTAAGTACGTGGCAATGTATACACAGTCCCGTGTAGGTAATATAGGCCGGATTATAGGTCGAGACGATAATAGTTATGGCAATAAGTATATCCATAGGGTTCGGATTTAAATGCCCCAAAAAAACTAGGTATTCAAAATGCTCCGAAAAATATCAAGAAAACGCCAAAACATATTATGTTAACAATTTTAAAAAAAAATGCACGTAGAAATTACCACTTTTTTCGATGCCTTCCGAAAAATTACTCAGAACTTTCAATTTTGACCTCCCGAAAGAACCAACTAGATTCGCTTTTCAATCTGAAAAGATGCTCGTATCGAAAACCCGAACGTTTTTACTACCCAAAAAACACACATCGCCGTGGGGTCAATATACATTCTTTCGCCCCGTTCTGAATCTAAAACTAAGCGATTTACATATTAGTAAGTAGGTAACGTTTTTAATGTTATGGAACAGTCGAAACGTTTTGAAACAAAAACCATTCTGTAGGTATTATAATAATATCATGATGTAAACGGTTTCGAACCGTTTTGAAATCATTAAACCGTCCTTAAAGATAAAACTTTCGTACTAGCTGGTGGTTTGAGATAACAAACCGTTTTAAACGATTTCGAATTGCGGTCATGTAATCGGGGATTTATTCTGATCGTTTTTTTGTTGTTTTTTTTTTTTAAATGCCATTTTATTTTGCTAAAAAGTTTAAATTAGAATTTATAGAATAGTATAATGAATGGGTTTTTTATGAAAAACCAAAAGAGCGATTCAGACATCTGCATTGAACATTCACGAAAAAAACAATACGAAGACTGCAGTTATCTCGTTTTAAAACGTTCCAAGAAAACATCGTAATATTTATTATTTGATTAGGTTTGAAGTTTTAAAATAATAAGAACACGGTGGCTCATTTTTTTTTTTAAACCTATTTTGAATTTGTTTTATTCAGTTTTATTTAAAAACGTTTAAGACTGGTTATTACCACACATAAGTCCAGAGTTGGTGTATTGTTTCATTTAAAAAAAAAAAAAAACAAAAACCGTATTTTTTGTTTTAAATAGTATATTATTATTTAAAATATCTTAATTTTAATTTAATATGTAATTTACTTATATGCCAATATATGCCGTGCACTAGTAGTTTCATTGTTTATGTATTACTTATTTTAAATCTTAAAAGTATTTGAAATATTTTCTGAATAGATGTTTTATGTGGACATTATATTATTATGTATATATTAACTATTAAATAAAAAAATAAAAAACATATTTAAATAAAAACATTTTAAATTTTGTAATTTATTCAATAAAATTACAAAAAAAAATTAAATTGAAGGATGGTAACAGATATAATTATTCAAAACTGTAACATTTTTTCTGGAGGATATCTATTATCATTTATTATTAATAATAAAACCGAAAAACAACACGATATTCTCTTGGATTTTACATTGTTTTAAACATAATATGTTTTATTCGTTTTAAACAATGGACAAATTGTTTAAAACACAATGTTTAAACATTGTATAACAACCATAACGTACATTGGTATAGTTAATCGACGTTCGTGACCGTGGTTATTGCAGATTTGTTTTATCGTTAATACTTAATACCTGTAGGTATGTAATTTAAGTGTTCGTATACCTAAAAACCTACCTTTAATGGCATATCATATTAATTTAACTATCCCGAGAACATTATATACTCCGCTGCTGGGCTTAACTGTTTATAATTTTGTAAGATATTTATACCCGAACGAAAAGAAAAAAAAACAAGTTTACATTTTTTGAGCTCATTTGAGCATATTATTATCATTTAAGAGCATTAAGTTCCGAGCCCTGCGGCGACGGGCGGCCGACCTCCGTAATCCGGACACTTTCGTTTGCCTTCCTCTGAGTCATATTGCATAATATACGATAATATGGTGCCATTACATTTGCGAATTTGACTTACAACACACGACCTACCCGATGTATGCGCGTTTGGGTACAGAAGTGACCCAAAAGTTATACAAACCAAAAACCGAACGAAAATCGACGAGTTCGCGACATACATTTTTAATATTGTAATACCGTTAGGTAGGTTTATGCATTATAAATCTAAGTACCCGCGTACATTTTTCGATTAATTATTCGTTTTGTTTCTTTCTTTGGTCAAACCCTCGATATAACCCGACGAACTCGGCGAGGTCTCTCGCTTTTGTATTAATAATAATACAATTATGCAAAGTAGACCAAAAATGACGACACGTAGGTACATTATATCATGTAATAAAATAATATTATACAGAGTGTATACCAGACCGACGCAGAAAACGAGTGGAAAAAACATTTGTTCAATCAATATTTTTAATATTTTTTTTTTATACGTAATATAATATTTTATTGAATTATGCGCCACACGTTTACCTGACATGACATTTTTTATTTTAATTTTTAACACTAAAAAATCCAATTTAAATTTTATTTGTAAAATTCATAATACCTAGCCAATTTGTGATTCTTGTTTTTAGAAAAAAATTGATTGTAAATATTATATCTTGTCAATGTCAAGTGGTTTATTGCTTATGATCTTTTGAAACTAAAATCTCAAAATGTTCTGGTGGCTCATAAATTTAAAAAGTAACGACTTTTTCAAAAAATATTTAAATTTTAACGTGTACTTGTTGAAAAATGCTCTTAAAATATATTTAAAAGTTTATATTTTTTGAATTAAAAATGTTTTTTACGACTTGCTCAATTTTGCTTGGCAAAGAGAGATTTCACACAATTATAAAAATAAACCACATGACTTAAATAAAAGTTTTTACAATCAACATTGTTCTTATAACCAGGTTCACAAATTACTATTTTGATAAAAAAAAAAAAAACAAAAAACTATACATATAAGATTTAAATTCTTTTATTTTCTGTATTAAAAAATAAAATTACCAAATTGTATACTATACGGGGTGGGAGACGTTTAAGGTGGACCCGAGCCCACCCCTTGTGCCACCACTGTAGTATTGGGCGATAGCAAATGGATATAATTTGTTCTTAAAAAAATTACTTCAAATCATATTATGCAAACCTTACATTATATTATTTTGCATATTATTATTGTTATAATGAGGAAATCGCTGTGACATGCGAAATAACAATGCCCCCTAGCCAGCCGAAGGCTTGAGGCATTCGCACACATGCAGTGGCGTAGCTGGGGGGGTTGTTTTGGGTGTTGAAATACCCCCCGGGGAGGGGGGGCCGTATATTTTATGCAACAAAATATATGCTTATTACGATATTATATTATTATTCAATTTTTTTAAAAATGTGTCGCCATGCGTCAACAAGTTTTATTTTGCATTTTATATTATTAGTGTGAAGATTTATGACTACAATCATGGACAATGGTTGGTGTACCCCACAAGTTATGTTTAAATAGAAAAAAAAAAACACCTCCCTAAAAAATCCTAGCCATATATAACCTAACCTATATGTGTTATAGCCACTGACTATAATATTATAATTCGTTTTACACCTACATACAGTTGGAGATCGTATTGAAAAACGACTTAAACGGTATAATTAATTAGGCAACGGTGAGCGACGGCTGTTGAAATTTTTCGGATAATGACCAATATAGTTTTTTCGACCATAATTTCGACTTGAAAGCACATTATAATTGAACCCGGGTCCATAAAACATATTTCCGATTTTTATTTCGAAATCGGATATGGGTTTTTATTTCTTCCGATTTCAATTTCGGTTTCTATTGCCGGAATCGATTTTTTTCGATTTCCTTTTCAGTTTCGGTTTTTAACGGTTTCTAACCGCTATTCAAAATCGGTATCCAATATCGTTCGGTTTCGAGGCCCTGTGCAAACCATAATATGCATTGTTATGTTTCCCCGTTTTACGTGATATATGAGGAAATATCTCTGCCCTCCATAGACAAGAGCTCGTGGCAATTGCACACGTGCAGTGGCCAAGGCAGGTGTTGTTTCGGGGGTCGAAACATCGGTCGTATATCATATATTTTATGCAAAAAATATACTCATTCTAGTAAACCGTTTTCAGATTTCTGTACAGAACGTGGCGTCACTTAGGTTCTATTTCATATTTGATATTAGCAATATAAAGATCGATGACGACTGCCAATAGGGAGTGGGTGTAAGACACCGCTAAAAAATAAAACAAACCGTAAAAAAATAAAACACCATCCCCCCCAAAAAAAAAAAAACCCTGACCACGCGCCTGCAGCACACTATAATATTATATTGCACGACGTGCCACTGATTATATATTATAATGTTTTTGCATGTATAATAATTAGGGCTCGGAAGTTGATGACCTTAAGCAAGGCTGGGCATTAACGAGTTAAAAAGTTAAAGTTGATTTTATTTTAACTTTTTAACTTAACTAGTTACCATTGGCTTTTCACTAACTTAACTGTTAACTAACCAAATTTCTTTCTTAATTAACGTGAAATTAACGAGTTAATTTTTCATTTTAAGAAGTAAGTTAAGTTAATTTATCTTGTTTTTAATTTTATAAATTTCACTGTTTCAGTCTATTTCGTTTTCATGTCAAAAAATATGTATCGTAAATTGTTTAAAGTTAAAAATTTATATCATTCGAATCTAACTTATATGGAAATACTGTATGAAGTATTAACACTATATCCTATAATTTTGTTTTGGGTTGGAAAAAAATTAAGTATGCTAGCGTTGTATAAACAAATTAAGTGTGTATATACTTTTAACTTAACTGAGTTAACCTAGAGTTAAATCAACTTTTAACTTTTAACTTTTTGTTATTGGTGCATATTAACTTAACTTAACTGAGCTAAAAAAAAATCATTAACTTACCCAGCCTTGACCTTAAGCATATTAAAAAATGAAAATATGACAAAAAATGTCCTTAAAAAATTACAAACATTTTGTTTTAAATCAATAAAAATACATTTTTTAAACATTGAACTCTATAAAATTCTGTATACATTTGTTGAAGCTTACAAATTACTTAAAATATGACGAAAAAATAATAAAATAAACGATAAGTAGTAGTGAACTAGTGTGAAATCATTAAAAATGGCTAAAAATGTAGTGGGAAAATGACTTTAAAAGTAATGAACACCAAAAGAAGCAAAATCAAAATTAGTTGTTCGGATTCACATGCTAATGAAACGCACATGACGTGGCCAGGAGAGCAGAAAAAAAATGCGAAATGCATCAACTTCCGAGCCCTAATTATAAAATTATATAGTTTGGAGCCATATATCGAAGTAAACGGTATGATTACGTAATATTATGGTCGTTGGAATTCTTCGGATAGTGACGAGTATAATATAATATATTTTATTTAAAAAAAAATCCGAGTTGGAATCATATTATTATCGTGCGATCCATACGTATTGTTATATTTTTTTCTCTCTCCGTTTTGCATAATATCATTACGGCTATTATTATTATTATTAATATTATTATTATTATTACTTTGAAATCGCTCGCCGTGACACGCGAAATTCCGATCGCACAATACCTAAACAATATGATATTTTTTTATTGTGTGCGCGGATAATATTATACCGTACGTCGTCGTCGTCGAGTGCGCACAATGCGACGACGGTGTATAGTAATAATATGCGTTTGAGAACCACCTGCCAGGGCTGCACACCCCGAAAAGGTTCCGTCGCCGATTTATGGAAATAATAATAATAATAATAATAATAATATGCATCTGCACCGGCGTGATTCCGCCACACTGTGTTATGCCGTCCGCAGTCGATATTATATTATTGTTGTAATGATTTTTTTTTTTATTATTTGACGACATAAACAATCCATAGAAATTAGCGCAATAAGTCTATTGTAATGCGACAAGAGTGCGATGATATTGTTTGAAATTAGAGCGCCTATGACCGGGGCTGGGCATTAACGAGTTGAAAGTTAAAATTGAGTTGAAACGTTGAATCAATTAACTCGTTACTTTTTTTCCAAGATTAACTTTTAACTTAATAAGTTACTTTTTTTCCAAGATTAATAACGTGTCAACTTCAAGTTAATTTTGTTTCAAAAGTATCTGAATCAAGTTAATTTTTGTCTTAAGAATGATGCAAACGTTCGAATGGGTTTTTACTTTGATGTATCGTTTTAAATTTCCCCAGTAATTTTCTCGTGCGCAGAGAAAAACTGTCTAATAAACCATATATTAAGTG
Organism: Metopolophium dirhodum; assembly: GCF_019925205.1. Classification (NCBI taxonomy): domain Eukaryota; kingdom Metazoa; phylum Arthropoda; class Insecta; order Hemiptera; family Aphididae; genus Metopolophium; species Metopolophium dirhodum. Next base: position 18,476,692 of record NC_083560.1, read on the forward strand.
TATGGAATTTTTTATTTTTGCAAATTAGCAAATTTTAACTTTACGCCAAGTCAAGTTACTTTTTTTTCAAATTTAACTTTTAACTCAACGAAAAAAAATACGAGTAACTTTTAACTTAATTAAATTTTATTATTTTAAAATACCTTAACTTAACGAGTTTAAAAAAATCATTAACTTGCCCAGCCTTGCCTATAACCACCGGTTGTCAGTGACTCTTGGCCAGTTGATTAGTTATTCATTATTACTATATATTTTTTTTTTATATTTTCAGAGGCGTTACATATTATTAACGTTTTTCAAAACGTCAGCGGAACCACTTCCTTTTTTTACTTGCGGTTAGGATTCCCCGAGAGTGTAAGAATAGAAAGATCATTTATGACCGGGTTAGGATGATTTTGGAGTCATTTGTGGAAACGCGTGTAGAAAAATGTGCTTCCTCTTCTATTTTTCGCACATCGCGAAGAGTTAAATTAGAATCTTAAATCAGATATTATTTTTTATTTTTTTTTGAAAAATTCAAAATAGCCACTTTGTTAATGTATAAAAACACGTATTCAAGTCATGTAGTTAATTTTTTTTTTAAATCTCATTATTTTTGTTAAGTAAAGTTTATTCAGTCGTAAAAAAAACATTTTAAATTTAAAAAGTATATTATAGGTTATATTATTATGATATAAATTGAGGTTTTTAATTTTCTATACCGTATATTTGGTATTGGTATTGATACCTATAATCAGTGTAAAAACCATAACCGTTATTTTGGAAATCACAAAAATTGACTAAAAAAAATTGCGCGTCCGGCGCTCTACAGTCAGATGTTTCGCCTCGTTTATATAACATGTCATATTTTTATACTACACAAATTGGTAGGCGGCGCCCATATCATGATGTATTATTGTTGTCATGTTTTGAAATTCGCGTGTCCAGAGACGGAGGTGATTAGAGTAGCGACGTGCATTGTGTTTACGTGTTGAGATAACGTCGTGTGCGTCGTCGTTGCGTGTGCTAGAATAAAAATGCGCTGAATAGCAATATAGATAGCCGATTTCAGTGCTGACTGCAAAATAGAACCATTTCCATAAAAAAGATTTCGTATCCCCCACAAATCGATATTTCCATGTAGGTATTACCCAGTGAATTAGAGCCCGGAATAAACAGTCTAAAAACTATCAAAAAAATGGCCTAAATAAATGTATTTTAACCGCAATAATGTGTCCTTGAAAAACGAACCAAATGTATTATTGCACGTTATACACATGTATAGTCAGTATGGCGTATACTCTACTCGCCTAATTATTAGTAATCACAGTGTACCTATAACAAAATATAATAATATAATATTATAATGCAAATAATAATTAATATTGTTAATTGCATAAAATATAGATTGTAAATAAAATAAAAATATAAATATGAATTATGATTATTATCTGTTATCTAAATATATTATTCTACTACCTGTTTTGTAATTTTTGTATACATTTTAGTATGTATAGTATCTATGTTAATATATATATATATAAATATATGAAAAAATATATATAAAATATATAAAAAACATATATATATATATATATATATATACAGGGTGTCCCACGAAGTTCTGACAAATGAAATAACTTGTATTCTAATCAATATTTTTTCATTTTTTTTTTTTTATACAATTAATAGACGTTTGTACTACACGTATAATATAAACTTTTTTATTTTCATTTTTTTGTGCATAAAATAAGAAATTTTAAATTTGATTTTCATTTTTTTCAAAAAATTCAAAATAGCCAATTTATAAACATATTGAAAAAAATAGATTTAACGTTTACGGTATTTAATTTGAGTAATCCATTTGCGACTTATTAACATTTAAATATTCGTTCAATTTACTGCTACTGGGAAATTTATCAAACCCAACAGTAAAAACCAGAAGTCAAAACGAACCAGAGATAAGTGACTAGTAACTAAAATAGTACAACAGATTACAGAATATTTATGATAGTCATAGCATAGAACAAGGTCATAGTACCGTCATATCCACGGTTTAAAGATATGTATATCCAATATTTAATCTATTCTGTGGTATATCTACAACCATGGTCATATCTAATATTATGTGGTATAGTATTGATACTACTATCTTAATTCGTGGTTTTAGCGTGGTATTGTTCTATGGTTTTAGGCAACTAATAATTTGTAACCATAAAAATGAAATGGTTATAGTCTGTGGTTATAGCAGTACAACCACTCTTATCGGTCCTTATCATTTTTCGGACAACTGCCATCGACCGGTATTCATAGACGGAACTTACAACACAAACACACAAACAACTTAGAAACAACAATAACAACATATGTATATATTTTTGTGACGAATTAAGTTTGCTAATTAATTAATTTTAAAATTTTATTTAGTACTAATTTATTATAAAACAGTAATATAACTTAATATTTATTTTGAAGAAAATAGTTCAACTACCTACTACCTATAATGTATTTTCAAAATGACCTCCATGATTCGTTACACATTTTTCGTATCGTTGTAATATTGACGCAGTCACTGAATTCAACATTTGTAGTGTTATGGACTTGCATGCTACTGTTATGCGCTCTTTCAAATCATCCAATGAAGTAGATTGTTCAGTGTAAACACGATCTTTTAAATATCCCCATAAAAAAAAATCCAGTGGAGTAAGATCTGGAGAACGTGGTGGCCATTTCACAGGACCGTTTGTTCCTATCCATCGCAACGGAAAATTATGGTTCAAATAATTTCTAACCACATTAGCATTATGTGGAGGGGCACCATCTTGCTGTAACCACATACATTCCCGAATATGAAGAGGGACATTTTCTAGCAATGATGGTAAAATATTTTCCAGAAAATCCAAATAACGCTCACCATTTAATGTTCCTTCATAAAAGTAAGGGCCAATTAATGTGTTGTTTAATATACCACACCATACATTTGTGGACCATCGAACTTGGGACTTTGTTTCTCTTGTCCAAAATGGATTTGAATCATTCCAATAATGTGCGTTATGGCGATTTACCATGCCGTTATTGTTGAAACAACTTTCATCAGTCCATAATATTTTGTTCAAAATATTGCTATCCTGGTCATATAAGCTAACTATTAATGATATGAATTGGAGTCTTCTTTCTGGATCTGATGGTTTCAACCCTTGAACGCAATGCAATTTGAACGGGTGATATACATTGTTTATTAATATGCGATGTACAGTTGATTTACTAATATCTGTTTGCCGAGCTATGGATCTAATTGATGCATGTGGTGTGGAACTAAATGCAGCTAAAACATCAACATTGTGAGAATCATCTGCAGCAGTGTAATGTTTTTTCAACCGATGGCCATTTGGAAAGCTGCCTGTTCAACAATTTGTTTTTTTAGTTTATTTAGTAAATTATTTTTAAAAATGTCAATGCAGAGCATATGTAATTATTGTCTAAGCGATACCTATTAGTTCAAATTCATGTTTGCCCTTTATTTAATATTTTTTTAGTTTTTACAAAATATCCGCTACGATAGATTGTAATATTAACTTCATGATAATATTTGATGTTATTATTGTCTAAACGATACCCATTAATTCAAATAATATTTCATTTTATTTTATATTATATTATAGGCTAAATAGTAAATTGTATTTTTATTTTTTTTTAAATAAAATCATGTTGCCCTTTATTTAATATTTTTTTTTAGTTTTTTTACAAAATATTGTCTACGATAAATTGTAATTTGTATGTGTGTTACCTATTATTATAATTCATAAAAATATTTATATTTTTGTCAATTATTAAAATTGAAATCTACCTGTTTGACGCAATGTTTTTTCAATGTTGATAAATGTAGCCCGTGAAGGTTGTCTTCGTTCTGGAAATGTTTGTAAATATTGACGAGAGGCATTTAATGTACTTTTACCACATTTATAAAAAATAGCCAACATATCAGAATACTCTGCATTACTATAAATAGCAGGCATCTTGAAATTTAATTAGTTTTAATTACTAAATAAAATAAGTTAGTCTTATTAGAAAACCTAACTAATAAAATACCAAATGCAGTTTGAAAAAAAACTGGATTTCCATAACCAAGATATCAAACTCATCTGATCTTGATTGTTAAATTATAAATAGTATATTTATTAGTCTTATCTAACTGGAAATTTTGACAGTCAGTGTGTTGTAAATATATTTTTATAGTATTTCTTGTTTCATATCTTGTTTGATACTTGCATTGAAAGGTACAAATTACACTTTCTCTGTCAATTATTTAATATTTAAAGTACCTAGACTTTTTTAAAAATGGAAGTTTATGAAGATGTTGGTGAATTATATTGCGAATATGTCAAAAATAATGAAGACGACACCATGACTGAATTGGATTTTTTTAAGTCAGCATTTAAAGATGCAATGATCGAAATTGATAATCTGCGTCAGGTATGTAAAAATTGAAATTAATATATACATCAATTTTATTTATATTCTGAAAATAATAATAAGAAACAACAATACACACATTTACAGCAATACCATAATTTAAACGAGCAATTTAACAATAAAAAAGTTGAAAGCAGTTACTATGCTGAAGATGTGATACAGCTTCAAACTGATAATAAGTCACTCACTGAAGAACTTGTAAGTGACCAAATTATTAAAGCAGTGGAGTTGTTGCATTTTCATATTTTTTTGTAGATACTTAATATTATATTCATTGCTAAGTGAGCTTAAAATATGTTTCAGTTAGCTATGATTTTATGTTTTTATTGAAATAAATGCTATTTTTTTTCCTTAAGTGCAATTTTTAATATATTTTAGTGCAATAATACAATCAATTTGTTGAGTTTTTTAATGCAATAACTTCACTGCCCTAATAATAAATAATGAAAAAAAAAAATTACATAGTTAGTATACAATTTATTAACAATTACATAATATTATTAGGTGACATTAAAAATTCAAGAAAAGTCATATAAAGAAAAATATGTATGTTTAAAAATAAAAAAAACATGCTTAATAATAATAAATAATAATAGTAACACATTTTTTTTTTATATAGGCTATACTTAAAACAAAAAATGAGATTTTGGAAGAAGACAATGTAAGTACATTGGTAACAAAATTTATATTGAATTTAAAAAAATTTATAATGCTTAACAATAATAAATAATATTAATTACATATTACAATTTTTTTGTTTTTTTTTTTTATAGTCAGCAATTAAAACCAAAAATGATTCTTTAGAAAAAGAAATTGTAAGTAAAAGTAGCAAAATTATTTAAATAAAATTTGTTAACTGTTATTTTTGTAGAAATTATTTAAACAAAAAATGGCCACTATTGAGGTGAAAGATAAGGCAGAACATTACGAAGAAAAAAAAAAAGTAAAAATAAATTTAGTAAATAAAAAAGCATGTCCAACACATTTTCCTAAATTAAAATTATTTACTTTCAGGAACAACAAAATGTGCATAGCTTAATCTCATCTGCTAAAAATATGAATAATTATGTTAAGAGAGATGATTTACTGCCGATTGAATCCAAGGTTTCTTTTATAGAAAAACTTGTATGCTCAAAGATGGATAGATTGAAATTACAAGATGAGACAAGCAGTCTGATAAATGTCATCGATGATACATTGAAAACAAATTATGTAATGTATTTATTTAAAATAGTTTTAATATCATATTTATAATTTGTATGTTATTAGAATTGTACTGAATGGTGGTGTCCCAAGCACAGTAAATTTTTGGAAATTTTAAATGGCATCAAAATTGGCGAACAAACTGTGGAAGATAAATACATTATAAGGAAAGCCAAATCTAGATTTGCTTATTGGGATGATAAAAATAATAAAGTAATATTAATGTTTTTTGTACTATTTACCATATTTAATAATTTATTGTAATTCATTCTACATAATATTATGTACATGACTAAATAATGTTTTATATTTTTTTGTATGTTTAAGAATACACCAAGGTGTCCTACTCAAGACAGAAAAAGAGGAGAGGTTATTCATTATCAAAAACCTAAATGTTGGCCGTAAAATAATAATGTTAAAAAAAAAAACCTTTAAATAAAAATACGATGGTAATTATTAAATAATAATTTATTTATTTTGATACCTACTTATAGTAGGTATGTACTAAAAGGTAAGTATCTTAACAGCAACATTAATAAACTTGCATTTATCGATATTTGTGGGCCCTACTGTTTAACTTTTATTTAATAATTAAATAATATTAATTAAACATACATTTTACATATTAAATCCGAAAAGATGCATCAAATATAATATTGTTACAGGCATGCACAGACATGTTTAATTTAAAAATCAACTTTTTTATTTAACCTTCATTGTAATATAACAATATTATTAATAATTAAAAATTAACAGTTCATAAGCATTAACAACTAATATTCATGATCAATGACTATATTAAAACTATATAGCTAATATCAATTAGTTATATCTTTTAGTTATTGAAAGAAACAAGGGATGCAATTGCGCACATTAATGATTGCTGTTAAGACAAAAATTTAGTAAAATCATTTTTTTTTCTGAAATACTGACTAAATTCACTAAATATACAAAAAATAATAGAATTTACTTAACGGATTGCATAAGCAGAGTATTTGTGTAAAATCTAAAATCTTTTAGTAATTCAACAAATCTAATCGTTACTTCTAAGAAAAAAAATGAAAAAGTTTCCTGCTTATAATCCACCTCATCTGTGACAAAGATATAGATAAATTTGAAAAAAATAGAACTAAATAAAGATCTTTATACGCTAGAAGTCTACGACCTTAGTCTCACATTTTGTTAAATTTAGAAAAAGTTGTCTTTGCTAAGTATTTTGTAGAATTTTAGATTTTTCTCAGTATAGTATTATTATTAAAATTATAACACCTATAACATATGTTTTTTATAATTTAACTAATTTAATCATACTTAATTTATCTATTGGTACAGTTAGATTGCATAGCTGGTGTAGTGCATGTATGTTAATATTCAAACAGTCAAGATATTATGTGATATTCAATGTTGTGAGTAGGTATACATTGTTGAATTATGAAATCCATGTGGAAAGTCACTTTTACCTAAAAGATAAAATAAATAAGAAACTATTTATGAATATTTTTTTTAAGTATAATACATATCTTATTATATTATTCACTATTTAGTATTTAATTGTTTAACAGTTATTATTATTTGAGTGTATAATATTAAAATGTAAAGATCTTAGGTGTTTAGTTATACTTACATTTTGTGATAAGACTTTCTATTTGATTTTGTTTTGACAATAATGAGAATTTAGATGAATCCAAATAAAGTTTATCACCAGTTAATGTTCTATGTTTGTTCTGACACATCAAACAGTAAACTAATTGTAGTAATTGGATCATATTTATGGAACTACATAAATGTTAAAATACAATTTAAATAGAATGTTATATTATTTTTAAATATATACCTAACTTAGTTGATTATACTTACATTTTATGACGAGCCTTTTTTTTTTTAATGGTCAGTACCTAGTCCACAATGCTTGTAATGACCCGCGGTAACCAACAAATTAAACTTCTTAGTTTTATTATAGTACTTTATTTATAAATAAATCAAAATACTACATAGTTTTCAATTTGCATACATATTGTTGAAAAATATTTCTTCTAGTTTAGGCCAGTTGTTGTTCGAGCAATAAAATGTATATTAATGTCACCATTAAAAATTATTAAGTAATAATTTTTTTCTTATTTCATATCTTCTTTGATTCTTGCATTGAAAGGTAAGTACACATTAGGTACACTTTCTTTGTTGATTATTTAACGTTTAAAGTAAATACTTTCTTAACAATCGAAGTTTTTGAAGATTTTGGTGCATTATATTGCAAATATGTAAAAACTAAAAAGTAATAAGGATGACTTATCAATTACTTGGTTTAAGATATACTTAATTGGACTTGACATTCCCTCAAATTGAATGATAAAGGCTCTTCATACAATTTTTTAATTGATAAATTTGAAATAATTGTAATTGGTATACCTAGTAGGTACTTTGTTTTTATTATTTTTTTTTGTGATACAGAAGACGGATACGCCAAATTCTTCTTTGTCAACATTTCGTCGACATATCATTAAAATGTATTACTTATTCTATAATACTGATCACTTCATTAAGTAATAAGTTGAAATCATTGAATAAAAATATTTATTATTATTTACTACTATCAATAATTTACATTCGTTAATTGTTGATCACGATCTAACATAATAAAATTATCATAAATCGTGCTGTAAATTAACCGTTTAAGGTTAAAAATCTTAATGTTAATTCTCGTTTATCTACAAACGTGATAAGTGATAAAACCGTATACCAAGAATCAATAACCAGTGCTACATTATGTAACCATGAAGGTAAATTGTAAAATGTTATTTTTATACTTTATAGCTGATATTCTGCAGGCTGATACAGCTGCGGCAGACTACAACTACAGGCTTGACGTTGTTCACTCAACAATCAGTGTTCTGGTAGGAGTGGGGATTGGAAAGGAAGGTCCAAATGTCCAATTCGTATGACCATTGTACATAGTACATACTAAACTCATTACTTATTAGTTATTATCGATTTTGACCGTAATGGGTATCTTTAAATTGAGATATAATTTCATTTTGGCTTCTGGTTTTTACTATTGGGTTTGATAAATTTCCCAGTAGCAGTAAATTGAACGAATATTTAAATGTTAATAAGTCGCAAATGGATTACTCAAATTAAATACCGTAAACGTTAAATCTATTTTTTTCAATATGTTTATAAATTGGCTATTTTGAATTTTTTGAAAAAAATGAAAATCAAATTTAAAATTTCTTATTTTATGCACAAAAAAATGAAAATAAAAAAGTTTATATTATACGTGTAGTACAAACGTCTATTAATTGTATAAAAAAAAAAAAATGAAAAAATATTGATTAGAATACAAGTTATTTCATTTGTCAGAACTTCGTGGGACACCCTGTATATATATATATATATATATATATATTATATAATATGTTTTTTTACTTATAACTTATGGCACATTATATCATGACGTACCTATAGATAATAATAATATGTTCATATTTATATTTTTATTTTATACAATTAACAATTAATTATTATTGCCATTATAATATATCATTATTTTTTTAGATTCTGAGCGGAGCGAGGAAGCTAGTGATTTTTACAATGATGTTTATTTATTTTTTTTTTTTTTATCCTGTAAACGAATTTTCTACCAAAAGGAGTGATTTGATTTCAACATAATATAATACCTTGTCTTTTCGAAAACTGGATCAAGATGGTACTTTAGAGAGGTCATTTTTTCAATAGTTATTTAATGACACAGGAAAAACTACCGACAAATTACGAAAACCGGCTAAAAATGGGATTTTAATTTCTGACGCTTTGTTTATCACTAGAGCAACGAATAAAAAATAACAATAATATTATAATATTAATACAACTAACAGGCTATAATAATTAACAATAACAATATAAAAAATCTAGACTGACAAACCGTCTCCGCTCAGAATCGTTTTTCTTATACAATGGTATTATCAGTGTTCGGATTAGATAAGTAGTTTTTTATCTAGATAAAGATAAAGATAATGCAACTCTAATGTATCTAGATAGAGATAAAAGATAACTTAACTCATATTTATCTAGATAAAGATAAAGATAAATACTTTTTATCTAGATAAAAAAAAGATACAATTTTTTTTTAAATGGGTCTTAAATTTAGGTATATTTTAGTTGGGCACGTTAGGAACATAATAATAATAATAATAATGATATACATAAAAATAATTACATTATTTATAAACCATAAACTTGGTTTGAGAATCTGTATAAATATTTAAATGCGTTTGTACAATTTCGCGATTTTTTTCAATAAAAAATGTATCTAGATGAATTAATTTAGATGAGTAAAAAAATTATCTAAGATGAACGTTAAGATACCTTGTAACTATTTATCTAGATAAGATAAAAGATGAACCAATAATTATCTAGATATTCATCTAGATAAATTTATCTATATAAGTCCGAACACTGGGTATTATATCATTGAATTCAAGTTGAATACAATCCATTATACATTGACCCACTCGTAACCTACTGTACAGCAGAGCGACATCCACTTACCTGCTTTTGTTATAGGTACACGGTAATTACTAATTAGGAGTAGAGTATAATATGTGTTTACATTTATATTTATATTTCTGAGCTTTTATCCGTTTGGTTTTTTTTTCTGGGCTTTTTTTCCACCTACCCTTCTAAGTTCATTATCATGGACATAAAATCAATGAATAACTCACAAGCCATTAAGACTCGTCTGAATTGTGATGCGTTGACATTTTTAGAAAAATAATCCGATAATTGACGGTACAAATGGTGGGAGGGAGGTGTTGGGGGGGGGGGGGCATCATTTGAAAAACAAAAGTTTAAGATATCTCCTGGAGCAACGTGCGTCCCATAAGACACTCCTTGATATAACTCCTGTAATAAATCTCAAGTGTTTGAAAATATTATGCGGGTCTTTAGGTATATTTACAAATTTCAAAAATCGGATTTGGAATAACCGCTTTATTGGCGTAGATAAAGAGACACGTCATGCTTGGCGAATCACTCCGAATATAATATATTATGATAATATCATTGGTGTATGGCGAACGACACAATAATAATATAATATTATGTAGGTACTAGGTAGGTACGACATACATTTATAAATAATATAATACTGTTATACGTTTTAAGTACGAGATTTCGTTCAGCGTTGGTAATAATAATATATAATTATGGAGATTATTATTGTCGCAACGCATTAAATTTTTTTGTTTTTATCGTTTTCTCTCGGAATTTTCGTATTGTTTTTTGCGTCGCACAGTCGTCACCCATACTCATTGTCAAGGCTGGGCATTAACGAGTTAAAAGTTAAAATTAAGATGAAACGTTAAGTTGATTAACTCGTTACTTTTTTTTCAAATCAACTTTTAACTCAATAAGTTATTTTTTCAAGATTAAAGTGTTAACTTCAAGTTAATTTTATTTCAAAAGTATCAAAATTAAGTTCATTTCTGTCCAAATGCAAATGTTCGAATGGGTTTCTATTTTGATGTATCATTTTAAATTTCCCCAGTAATTTTCTCGTGCGTAAAGAAAAACTGTCTAATAAACCATAATATTATGTATCTGGAATTGGTTATTTTTACAAATAAGCAAATTTTAACTTTACACTAAGTTAAGTTACTTTTTTTCAAAGTTAATTTTTAACTTATTGAGTTAACGAAAAAAATACGAGTAACTTTTGTAACTTAACTTTATTATTTTAAAATAACTTAACTTAAAGAGTTAAAAAAAATCTTTATTTTGCCCAGCCTTGCTCCGTTGTATATAAAAAAAGCAGGCAGGTACCTATACATAAATATTTTTTTTTTAAACGCAATCTTTGTATACGTACTGCACTACTGCGACACGTTTACATCATATTCCATCGTCCATTACGGGAGTGGCCTGCGCAGCGGTTATGATTATATCATTAAACTGACTTATTTTCACCGAAACGAATCGAAAACTACTCATAAGAAATGAGTTTTTTTTTTGAAGTCGAACATTAATTTATCTTTACAGTTGAATATGACTCTCGGCCATATAGGACGACCGTCACGTATATGAAACTCTGTACGCAGTCGTCGCTTGAGGGGACGTCGCTGTGACACTTGTTGTCTCCGTATTAGAAGTGCGTAACATAGCAAATTGTATGCTCAACAGATCACGTTTAGATCCGTTCATTTAAGAATTAGAGTAAATTGACCTCTTATTAAATGTAAAGGCAAGATTATTATCTAGACATAGACTTTTTATTATATTTCAATTTTAAAGCGAGTTATGAGTATTTTAAAATTGTTAATTTTTTGTACATCTTAAAATACTCATAATTCGCTTCTAAATTAAAATATAACAAAAATCCCACGAGATTGCCTAGATAATAATGTTACCCTTAATTTTTATAAAGAGTCGATTCACCCCAATTTTTAAACGAACGGAGATAAACGCGATCTGCTGATGGTAAAATTTGCTATGTTACACAATTGTAAGACGGAAACAACAAATTACACTGTCTAGTATAGTACTTTAAGGTCTAAGTCTAATAGTAAAATTAATTACTTTAATCACAATTATATCTTACAATTTACTCAGTACCTATAATATTATAGGCTGACAGCGACCATCTTCGCTCAGAATCGTTTTCCTTATACAATGATTGTATATCAACACATTTAATTTAACACATCCATTTTACAGTGACTCTCAATAGACACCTAATGTATAGCAGACCGTTACCCGCTTACCCGCATTTTTAAAAAAAGAAATTCGAATTGAAAAAACTGGCTTCGATGGGACAAAGTTGAATTGGAGTATTATATTGAGTATCTATAGATACTCTCGTAATGCACCGTTAATATTTTTCCACCTCATACCGAGTAATTGATGGTGTTGGGAGCAGAAAATTTATCGTTTCGCCCACTATGTGATGACCAGGGGGGGGGGGGGGGGTGCAATTGCCCCCCCCCTTGTGATGCCATACCGCCAAATGTCGTCTGGTTATGGATCGTCATAGTTGGAGGTTGATTGAACGAACATCCAAGACGAAATCATCGCCAATTTTCTATTCCGTAACCAGACATTGGACTATCCCGTACGCGCATGCGTATAACCTGTGTGTTTTCGTATTCAAACCACAAACCGACGTCTGCGATGAATTTCGGTCTTTCATAAAATATATGTACCTACTGCTACGGCTAAAAATACGAGCAAAACGATTTTATTTTCGGAAGGAGAAAAAAAGTTTTCGTTGACGTAATTGTTTCGCATAATAATGTAAGTGCGTTTATCGTTGTAACAAAAAAAAAAAATATATATACATAACACTGTCGAGCTCATTTTTGACGGTTTTCGTGAAAATGCGCCGCGATGTCTTTTCCCTCTCTTCATACCTAATTGTTATCGTGCACGTAACGTCGTTATTATTATTATTTTTTGTCATGTGATTTAAATTCGTTTAAAGAAAACATGACGTATAGGTATAGATCCGCGGGGACTCGACGACAACTACAACGGCAGCAGTAGCAGTCTATTGTGAAAAATGAATAATTATTATAATACACTATTATCATTTAACCGGCACAATAGTGGTGCGGTTTTGTGCTGTGGTTATTTACATAAATTGAACGTCTTCGCCTTTCCCGGCACAATGGAAAAACGCCGCGGGATACGTCACCGGCGGCCAAAGCATGCAATTATAGCGATTTTCGCAATAAATTTAATATGCTTTTTTTTCCTCTCCGAGCGCTCGTTAAAAGCCATATTTCACTGTGAAAACCCCAAACGTGAGCATTACAATTGCGATTATATTATAATATATTTTACTAGGCGCTACTACGCACTGTACCTACCTTCCATTAATATGACGTAGAATATTATAACGATTTAGTTTGGTTTCCGCGGTTACAATAATAATAATAATAATAATAATACACAGAAAAACATACGATTGTAATAATAATTAAATTTGTTATCGTTCGGTTTGGTATTGTAATATTTTAAGTGTAACAATTGTATTACTATTATAATAGCGACCGAGTTTAAAACGGATGGTACTTACCACGGTCGCGATCGAATGCGCTGGTGAAACGTTAACCGTAGATACCTAATGCAAACGGGGTACCACGGGCGAGGTTCTGAACGAGAAATTGATTTCAGTTATAGTGGACGTGACATGAACGTTTAGCCTGTTACATTATGTTGACGGTTACGAACGATATAATAATTTTTTCTAGACTTTTTCAATTTTTGTCATAATATTAGTATATTATTATGTGCAGTGTGTACTATGTTTGTGCGTTTCCGACATATTCAGTGCAACAAGTCCCTAACCCTGTTCATAATAGTTAACTGGTAAAAGCTAAGTTTTGACGAATTGGGAACTCAAACTAGACAAGTCGTTGAGGTTATAAGAAATTTACCAACTTGCTATCGAGTTGAAACATTTAACACAAATTATCTTTTAAACAAGTCAATGGTCATGACCAATGCATTATTATCGCCTGTTAGTGTGATAGTAATAGTGTTTGAAAATTTCATGAAATATTTCAGTATTTTAATAAATTTTGTTTTATTTTTAAATAAGTTTTATAGTTACATATGATTGTCATAAATTACCTTCATAATTGTATGGTACCTATATGTATAAATAATGTTTAAACGATACAATTTGGAATAAAATATTATACATGTACATTGTATACCTACTGAGTTCTTACATTATAATTTAGAACACTGAAAATTGTGTTAAAAAAAAATGTCAATGTTTCACGTTTTTGTGAAATATTTCACACTTCAAACACTAGATAGTAGGCATGGTTATGATTTCGGTAAATCTACAAGTGTCTACAACATTGCGATCAATGTATAATTTACTTACCTTTTATAATCATATAATAATATTATAACGATAATAAATAATGTAATAAACACTATAGGTACCTATTGAAGGAATTATTATTGCAATATATACAGGGTTTTAAAATTGTATGAAATTTATTTTCTCGAAATAATTCATTTCCATGAAAAATAAAAATCATAACATGTTTATTATATCTAAAAGTTTATAGTCGTCAACTGCCGAGTGAACATTTTTAAAAGATGGTTTATCGTACGAAACAAGGAAAACATGTAACATATAATTTATAAGTTGTTTAACAAATCTATAATATGACAAATTTAAACATTGCCTTTTAACTCTTAACCACTTTAACCAACTTTACATCATAACGTTTTGTTGAGAGCCATGGCTCTGCGAATGCATATTAGGTGTACTATAATTATATCTCATTATATTATATTCACAACGTATGGACATAATAGCAACTCTTAATAGTCGAAAGTCGTGACCTTTAACAATATACAAAATATGATCTAAGTATTAGATAACGAGTACATAGCACCTCCATATCACATACACATACACACATAATATACGACTTTTGTACCCTTTATAATATTACTGAAAATACGATATTATTTCATTCACTGTTGGAACAATGACTTCAACTTTATTTCCAACCTTTATCTTTCGGATCGCTGACGATGACGCTGCGCATACAACACTATTTTAAAACTCATATCAAAAATGTTTTTATTCTCAAAATATTGCCAGGAATATTTTTCAGCACTACGTCATAATATAGAATATACAAATATGAAAAAATAAATCAACAAAAATATTATATTTTTCTTTATTTCTAAGTGTGTAGTAATCAATATATTATTCTATAACCGAACGCGTTAAAATGAAGAAAAAATATTTTTCATAATTTCATTGAAATATTTCAAGAAGAATGAAATTTTCAATTTTGAAATATTTCGATTACAAAATGTCAAGTGAAATATTTCAAATTCAGAACCCGATATATATATATAGTATATTTTTTTATATTATAATATATAAAACAAACGAGACGTGTATGCAAATTAAAAATGCTTAAAGTCTGTTCGAAACGCATATCAAAGGATATTAATATTATGCGGATATAGTATTTATTACGTTAGTCCGTATATTATGCGATGACGACGACGACGACGAATACACCGAAAACTGTGATTGTAGCAGTCTTGTAAAAAAAAAAAAAACCACTTTTACAATCGTATTTAAATAAGAACGGATACGTCCAGGAAATATTTTTAAAAAGGTTTGAGAAAAAGTATTTGAGAACAAAAATTTGGCATGTACGGGATTGTTAATATGGGTAAGTGCGTCACAAAAATAAAAGTTTATGTTTACTTCTTTTTTCTTATGCAAACATTCTATTTTATAATGATATTGCTAAAGGGATCATTTCCTCCTCTGCAGGTTGTAAGCTCTTCATATTTGATGTCGGAAACGCAATTGGTTGAACACAAAAGTTGTAATAGTATTTCTTTTTTTTAAATATTTAAAATGACGCATTCTCCCAGTAACTCAGAGCAGGTGGCAAGTGCGTCATTCGGTTACAATATTTACGAATACAAAGGTAAGGTAAAGTTTTCACTCTTTTTGATCAATTTATAACTATGAAAATTTTTCGAATTTTGTAAATTCATTTCTAATTAGAAACTGTCATTAAAATATTTTTCACTTGTAAAAAAAAGCTTGAAAATTGTATTTGTTTTTTACAGCAGTTCAAAAATATTAGAGATAAATATTTTTTATATGCATTTAATAAGTTCAAATTGTTACAAAATTCATCGAAATCCCGAAAATTTGCAAGCTATTTTCCAGTTAGAAATACATAAAAGTTTATAGTAACATTTTACAATTTAATAGAAGATTCATCTTAAGTTGTTACTAATTATTAAATTTGATATCCGGTCTGAATATTTTTTTGTGGTATAATTAATTAATTAAAATCCAATAAATCCATTGCAATGACGTCATACTCGATCATGAGCGGAGCGAGGAAGCTAGTGGTTTTACAATGATGTTTATTTTTTTTATCCTTTAAACAAAATTTCTACCGGGAAGGAGTGCTTCGATTTCAACATAATATAGTACCTTATCTTCTAGGAAATTGGATCAAGATGGTACTTTAAATATGTCATTTTCGATTTTCTCAATAGTTTTTTAACACTACGGGAAAAACCGAAATACCCTATTGCAAAGCCGTTTTTTTCTAACGCTGTATATATATCACCATAGAAACGAATACAATTTTAAAATGGCCGCTAAAAAAATGAAAACGTACGAATTTATATTCATATTAATTATTTATATTCGTTCAATTTCCTATTGAATATAAACATAATTTACGTATCTGATTTCGACTTATATATTATTACTTATAAAACATACTAATTTCCATATATAAAATAAATAAATATGTATTGGCACATATAATTACATATAATTACCAATCGTTACGCTGATCATCTGCTCGGAATCGTTTTTTTGTCAAATGCAGTCATTGCATTCAAATCGAATACTCTAATATTCCCAACACCGCTGACATATTCCACCCCACTGCACTTACGGGGTTTTTTTTTTTTTACAATGAAATTGATTACATCATGACGTAGTTAAATGCATAATGCCAAAAGACAATTATTATATTTTTCAATATTAATAACGATTAGAGAAAAAGGAAACGAAGGAGATCGTCTAAGACGGTTAAAGTACTCGAAACGCATTTAATGTCGGTAGACAGAAAGAAGAATTGAAATTCGAAAAATTATTGATTTTGTCGTTACAAAAAATACCTACCTATGTAAAACCATCCGAAATGTTATTGAGTACTCATTATTCGTGTTGGAAAATTCCAAGTCGATTTCGAAAAAATCAAAAAAATCTCTAACATAATATTATGAACACCGTCTTTGTTCTAATCGAGATGCAAATAATTCGCACGCCTTTGCATCGAGCAAAGGCAGGACTTGTATAGGCAGACTATGCATTTGCGTAAGCCCATATTAGTGCGCTGACATTTAAATCTCATTTATCAATTATCGTTTCCGAGGTACCTATTCTGTTACCGTAACATTAATATCGATAGTTTTTCCAAAAATGTGCAATTCATATTTCACGTTTTCGTAATTAAAATATGATATCGTGTTAAGGTATGTAACTTTAAACAAAAGCGCGGATGGCTTCCTGCCAGACCATAGCAATATTTGAAATTCTTGTCTTCGTCTGGTCCTGGGAAAATTACACTCCTTATAATGTTATAGTGCAGGACGATTCGCCGAACACGCTCACCTTTTCCCTTGAAATAATGAATTTATCGGAATTGTGATTTGTGTAAGTTTCAAGTGATAAGTTTCATGTGTAAGTTTCAATGATCACATTTTCAAATACTCAGGTGTTTTACACCGTTCAACGAGTGTCCCGCCGGGAAACAAACATTTTTTTTTTTCAAACGAGAACCGACCTTTTTTACTGTAAAATATTACGGAGCAAATGATTTATTTGAAAATGTTTATGAATATAAATCGAAACTCGAACGCGAGTACTGTTTCTGTGTGATTAAAATGTTTATATACTAAGGATAATGGTCCTCCAAAAATTGTTTGCAAAATATATTGTACTAGCTGATCCCGTGCACTTTGTTGCCCGTTAAATGTATCAACTCTATATGACTTAAACTTTGTTCAATTCGTTATTTAATATTTTGTGTATAGTATTCAAAATGTATCTTAACTTTTCCGTTTCCCGAAATAAAAATTCTGATACGCAGCAGTACATTAACAGGTAGGCAATCTACCTGCAGTAGATCGCGGACCCCGTGCTGTTCGTACGTACGATTTAACTCTAAAGTATCAAATTTTTAAGTTTGTCGTTTGTACTTAATATAATCAATTTATACGAAATCCTATTCTAACCTAACCGTACTAAAATCCGATGAATGAAATAAAAAAAAAATTTACCCTTTGTAAATATTAACCTATCTTCTTCCCAGAGGTCTAATCTACCAACTAACTATATAAATACACAGATCTTATTTATCTATTTTGACAAAAGACAATAATACAAATCAACAAATATGCCCGATCAACCAGTAGCAACCAATATATTATACACAGGTGGATTTTCACGTATTGGCAGTGAATAATTATAATCGTTAATTACTCCACTAAAACGCAACATTTTTGAAAATCCTTTCTAATTGCACGGTGAAAATATGAGAAGAACCTCTATTCCAAATTTCAAGTCCGTACGTTGAGTAGTTTTTGAGATACAGCGATCAGTGAGTCAGTGGTATTTGGATTTTATGTGTATAGATAACTAATTATTGACTAACATTATCGGACTTTATTTATGCCTAAAACCTGCTCCGCGATACCCTCTTTCATTTTAAAAAAAAATGCATGACAATTGGATAAGAAGTTTCGAAGCCAAACCGTAACAAAGATTTCCTCTTTTGCTTAGTTTCAGTTTTATATATATAGATGAAATCGATGTGAAATTTAATTTCGTGCTTACATTTTTTTCAATAAAATATATTGATCGATTAATGTTAATTACTATAGTATAATAATATTGTGTCTTTAGATTACTCAAAAACTATATACTCGTTCGAATTTTGATTTGGATACATCGAAGTGGTGGATTCTAATCATTCGATCATCTGCTGCTTTGTAACTATACTAACACTCCTCAAGTCGTGTGAAAAATTTAAGTATTTGAAAATATGGTCATTAATTCTTTAAATGGGGACAAATGAACGCGGCCGTGAAAAAAAAAATCGATAAAAATATTCGTAAGACAAGTCAAAAATGTAAACACTGTATCGAAAACGGTTATTCATATCGTTTATAATTATTATCATAATACGTCGAAAGTTCATAATATATTATAATACCGAAGATATTACATTTATATTCTATTTTATATTGTGTTTAGTGATGTGTGTTTTTACCGGTAAGGTAAATTAATCGTAAATTTACAAAAAAATATTTACCGTTCACAATTTTTACCATTCAGGAATATTCGAATGACCGCTTAATTTGTGTGTTTTTATATTTTTTTTCATCGATATAGTATTAGAATTATATTACAAATAGGGATTTTTATAAAATGCCAAAGATCGCTAAGTTGTAAAAATGTATCGCCTTATTTTATATTTTTCTTGTCTTCTTTAGTCTTTACATAATAATAATATAGTGACACAATTCAATAAGTACCTATATACACTATAAATCAAATTTTAATTAAAATTTACCAGTTTGGTAAATTTACCTGTAAAATAACTCGGTAAATGATCAAAAAAATTTGGAATTTTACGTAAAATCCACATCACTAATATTGTGTAATTATACAAAAAAAAAAAAAATTATAAAACGATTTTTATCAAAATGTTATAGATGTGTAATATACATTAATTTCAACTTTAAAGCATTTTCTTAATTTTCCATTAAATATCTTATAAATCAATCGCGTACTGTAATACAACACTTTTTTTGATACTGTGTAATTTGAACTTTTTTATTTACATTTAATTTTTAATTTACAATTACGATTTTTTAGTTCGTACTAATATTTCTATCGACTGGACGTCCAAACAGAAATGGTTACATATAACATTCGTCCTAGATCGTTAAGACGCGAATAAACTTAGAAATTTAAAAAAAAAAAAACAGAACTAGAATAAATTCGCTGTGAAACGGTAAAACGGAGGTCTATAAGCACTCTCGGCGAATCACTCTGTATAACACTGTATGGTCGTATGGGCAATAATAATAATAATAATAATAATAATATTTTAGGCGCCACCGACTTTTACGCATACCCACCCACGTCATGTGGTATAATATGTTTATATTATTATTATTATTATTATTATTATATCTACCTATATACATAGTGTTATGTGAAAATATAGAACGGGTAACATTATCCGCGACGGGCTCGCGAGGGCAAAATATATTATATTATATTTAATGGATTAGATATTATTATATTATTATTATTATTTCATGGCAGGTGGGGCGTGTCGGCGACGACTGCTGCAAGGTCGAAAACTTTCGATTTGTTTTAACGATAACGTCGTAATAGCCGCGGCCGACAACGTGAAATCGATTTTTCTCCTTTTTTTTTTTACGATCATAATATAATTACTATTGTTGTTGCGTTTGCCTACACTGCAGAGTCCGGGGCTCTCGAGAACAAAACAAAAAAAATTGTTTTGTTTAACTTTATAACGATTTCGAACGCTAAACATAATAATGTTGTTTCCCTTTGACGTCGTTCGATTTAATATAAAACAAAATGTTTTCGATTAAAGTGTGCATGTATAATAATCAAGGCTGGGCATTAACGAGTTAAAAAGTTAAAGTTAAGTTAAAAAGTTAATTTTATTTTAACTTTTTAACTTACCTAGTTACTTTTAGCTTTTCATTAACTTAACTATTAACTTATTAAATTTCTTTCTTAATTAACGTGAAATTAACGAGTTAATTTTTCATTTTAAGAAGTAAGTTAAGTTAATTTATTTTGTTTTTAATTTAATAATATTTCACTATTTCAATCTATTTCGTTTTCATGTCAAAAAATATGTATTGTAAATTGTTTAAAGTTAAAAATTTATATCATTCGAATCTTACTTATATGGAAGTCTGTATGAAGTATTAACACTGTATCCTATAATTTAGTTTTGGGTTGGAAAACAATTAAGTACGTTAGCGTTGTATAAACAAATTAACTTTTTTTTTAACTTAATAAAAAGTTAACAAAAAACGTGTATTAACTTTTAACTTAACTGAGTTAACCCATAGTTAAATTAACTTTAAACTTTAAACTTTTTGTTATTGGTGCATATTAACTTAACTTAACTGAGTTAAAAAAAATCATTAACTTGCCCAGTCTTGATAATAATACATGCAATGGTATCGAATCAAACAAAAAAAAAACAACCCAATCGTTCCGACTCTCGATGATATTATAATAGTCATCGAAGCTCAAATAATTATGATAACATTATTGCTTCCGTTGAACTCCGTTAGTAGCGATTCTCTCGTGCGCGAAAAACAAAGAACCAAGTATTCAATTATACCTATGGTGACAGTTTTGGAACGGGACGAGTATAATTTTTTTGCCCGGATAAAGATAAGATGATATGACCGAATTTGAAATTCACATAGATAGAAATGATTGAATGCCTACCTACATTAATAAATCTAATTTATTAAATGCCCACGAGCTACCATACTCGAATACTTGGATTTAAACACATATGATAAGTTTGCATTGATGTTTGTATAGTGAATATTGTATTATTAGGTAGTGAAAATAAGGTTAATTATTTTTTTCAGGCCCTTAAGAGGACGCGACAAGAGAATTTTGTTGTTCACGTCTTACAAGTGCCTCGCACGGCAAATTTAAGCCCAGCAGAATGCACCAGCTTGATGGTAGTGATCAAAATCTGTGGGGGTTTTTTTTTTTTGATAATTCAGTTTTTAAGTGAGTTTTGCGTACATAACCACAAGTCATACCTAGAGGTCGGATTTACATTATCAGTGAATGCAGTGAAATCGGAGTGAGATATCTTTATACGATTTTCGAACACAGCTGAATTCATAGGGAAAAAATTGTTTTGCGTAAACAAGCGTATTTTAAGAAAATCGATATAATATGAGTAATCCATTGAATATCCAATGTTGTAAAAATGTTAACTCCAAACGTTCAAACGTTCTTAAAAATTTAATTTGACCTTCGGGTAGACATTTTTTTTTTTTTTTTTTGATAAAGGCATACAAACTTATGAAGAAACTTGAATTGAATTTTAAAATCTTAGATTTAAAAAGAAAACTTTTATGAATTTCTAACTAAAAATAATTTGCACATTTTCATGATTTTTTCGTATTTAATCAAAGTTTAAACTTTAAAAGCTTATGAAAAATATTGAGAAATTTTAACCTCCCGAATGCACGAATTATATTCACTTTCCCGTCGAATAAAATACTGTTGAAGAAAATCGAAGCACTGTTAATAAAATACAGTGAAAAAAAATCGAGCTACCGAGACACGACGGTGCCAACAACTTATAATGTCATATAGTGGAACCTCGATGACTCGAACGTATAACTATAACGTCTTTAAGTCGAATTTTCGTAAGCTCGAAAGAATATTTTGGACCAACTGGGAGAAAAAGCAGCCCGGGAAAATCATAATTTTAGAGGCCCTCAGTATACTAACGGCCCTTTTTATAATATATATATATTTTTTTTTATTTTAATAAGGCTTAAACTCTTGAGGTTATTAGCCTGTAAAAATTACAAAATATCATTAATTGAGTATTGGTCTTACAACTATGGGGATACATTGTGTTTGAAAATAGAGGGAGTTTGTAGGATATAATATGTACATTTATATTATATTTTAATTATTAATAATTTTTCTAAATTAGTTTTGCTAAGCCTATGTTTTTGAAAAAGTTGTATATATTTTTGGTGTTCTCTTCGCCAAGTGCCTGTTGCATTGTTGACGGGTTTCCGAGAATTTGTCTGGAGTTGATGAACTTGGGGCATTCAAGTGTGATATGTTTGATTGTCAGCGCTTTGTCACAGAGTTCACAGGTCGGGCCGTCTTCTTTTGTTATGAGGTGCAAGTGTGTTAGACGGGAGTGTCCAATCCGAGTTCTTGTGGTAACTATTTCTTCGTGCCTGGATGAGGTTGGAGGAGTTTTCCATGGGTCGATTGATGTTTTAATTTCTTTTAGTTTATTTGTGTTTGAAGTCTTCTCCCACGAGTCTTGCCAGAGACTTTTAGTTAGCTTATTTATTTTTATGAGGTGCGTTGAGAAATGTTATTTGGTTTATTAATACTGAACTGGGTGATAATATTGCTTCGTTGGCTGCCTAGTTTGTTGCCATTTATGCCAATGTGAGACGGGACCCACAGAAATTCGATTTTTTTCCTTGAGTTTGATAACTTTTCTTGGATGGATTGAATTATTTCATTTTTGGGGTAAGGATTTTCGAGGGCTAGGAGAGCACTAAAAGAGTCACTAATTATAAGTATTTCTTCGGACACTAAGGTCATCGCGTGTGAGATTGGATTTTGGATAGCTTGACTTTCAGCAGAAAAAATGCTGGTTTCAATATATATATATATATTGTAAACAGAATTTAGGTCTTAAATATTTTAATTATTTGATAGAAAACAAAATAAAATAACTATTGTAAATTTATTAGCTAGAGTATATCTCAAGTAATTGTTATGTACGTAATTTATACTACAATCAATTTGATTTTAATAAGAAAGTTTATTATTTAATTAATAACTTTTAGTTTATAACATATTAATAATATCATCATTATCAATACTAAATAAAACATTTTTTCGACCGCCACCATTGTAAATGCGTCCAATTTTTCTTCGCCCATTGAATTTCTCAGACGAGTTTTAATTATTTTTAATATAGAGAAAATGATCTTTCGCGTATTATGCCACCTGTATAAATAATTTTAATAGAAATTTAGTTAGACATTTAAAATAAAATACGCACAAATTATTGGAACATTCTAACTGTGTACTTACTTGAGTACACGGTAATGTTAATGAGTATCGATAAGCCGCGGTTCAAGCAATTATACGCATTACTATATATTAAATGATATTTTAAAAGAACATCTGGTTTTTCATGTTTAATATTACATATACTTATTGCTCATTATATTTAGATAATATTTTAATTTATGATTTCACAATAATAATACCTATTGATAAATATATATTTTATACGGGCGCAGCGGCCCATCGGGAAATTTTCCGGTATCCCGGTCGTCCAGTCCGCCACCGCGACTATATTGGCCCCTGCATTTCGAAATGTACCTATACGTACAATTTTTCCTAAGACTCGTACTTTTGATAACTTGAATATCGTTTTTGGCCTCGACCGATTCGAGTTATCGAGGTTTCACTGTAATAACAAAATACAAACCAGAACGCTTTTGTATTATGTTTACTCATACAGACGAATTCATCGTCCAGCCAAGTGAATTTATATCGTACATGGATAACTATTTTGACGACTTGCCACGTCGAGTTTATTTGTATTCCCCCTCGAGATTTGAGCTATCGAGACTCGACCGTATTTATTGTCTATGGACAAGGTAAACTAAAGATGGCTAAATATTTGTCCAGATAAGTCTCAACATCATTGTTCACAGAATTCGGCAATATCGTTAAGACAGCGTTGTTAAACGCGTAAAAGTCTTAATGTTCGATCGTTTTTTTTTATTTTAAACGTCAATCAGGTACTCCGTTTAAGGCCGTATCATATCAAGTTATCGGAAAGGTATAATAACAATAATTATATTGTTGTGTTATTGATTTTTTATCACCAACCATATTATAGGCGTATTATGTGTAGGTGAGTTTTATTTAATGTTTATTACTATGGAACGTAAAATTGTGCTACCTACCTTATAATATACACTCGCACATATACTATTATTGATATATTTTGGTCAAATTTGCTGGTAATAATAAATATTTTGCACAATAATCGCGATCCACGTGGGACTTTGTGAATATTCGGAATATAATATAGACGTTCAACAATCATAATATTATGCTTACATAAACTTTCGTACTCGGCATTATTACGGTTTGCCTTTGCACTAATTTTTTACCATTAAGTTAAAATTGTTAAAAATTGTTTTCAAATTTTATACCCACATTAATGTCATCATAGTAATATTTATTTAATTTCTATTGTTTTTCTTAATAAAATAACATAATATGTGTATAAATGGTTGGGCACAAAATTATTGCGGTTCGCCTTAATTTTTTTGAACTCTTAAACTTAACTTTCTGATCAACTTCAAAACCGAACTAGTTTAATTGACGGATGGAATAACTATAATATTAGCTTCTTCAGTTGATTTAAAAATAACGCGTAAAATTAAAACTCCTAAAAACGTTTTTCAATTTGTTAGTTCTAATCATGGTTTTATTACTTACATTAATAGCATAGTAATATCAATTGAATTTCTATTGTTGTTCTCGATAATATAACATAATAGGTATATAATATAGTCGGGCATAAAATATTCTTTATGTTACCTGCACGTGCTATTTGAAAGAGTAGATTATTTTTTTTTTTAAATTGATTTTTAAACAGATATAAAACGAGGCAATCATTTTTTTATCAACTCAAAAAAACTTAAAACTTATATATTTGACTGTTCGCCCACTACCGGTGTCGAGGACGAGCGATCGGAAAAATGTACAAATCATGTTTAGATTTCATACCGACTAAAATAACGAAATTATATCGATCCTCGTGAGACTTTGTGAACATTAATTGTTATGGACGTTCTAATCATATACTTACCTACGTAAATTATCGTACTCATAATATTATTACAGTTTGCCTTTGCACTCTTCCCGTTCGATGGATATCTGCAAGGCCTCTAAATTGATTTAATAATGAATTTATATTCAAATTATTTTCATAGTTTCAAGTACCTGTACATAACTATAAGACAATTTTTAATAACATCGACTATTTTCGATTGAAAGGATAAACGTGAATTGTTTTATTTTTTAAAATATACATCAAAGTTGTAAGTACTACTTGATGTCTAGTTAGCTCATACATCATTTGGGAAAAATGATGATATTTTGTGAATATTTTAAAGTGGTTGCATATTTGACTAATAATATTTTATGAATATTTTCTTTTCGTGATAACAAAATATCGTACCTACAGTAGGATTGCATAAAAATGCAGAATTAATATTATTATAAGGTTTCCGTAAAAATGTTTTTTGAAAATACGTATAATACGATTAAAATGTTTTGTAAATGTTTTTGCATAAGATATTTTCAAAAATATGAACTTATTTGCCAGAGAACATTTGTAAAAATATTTCATAATTATTTACGCGACTTTTTAAAATATTCTCACAACTTTATATTATTTTCCCGAAAATATTTTTACCGTATAGTTAGGAAATATTTGTATGCCGTGTGGGAGGCACGTGCGTACAGTAATCAATTTTGTCCGTACATTTATCCGGTGATATTGAATTGAGTCCATGCTGCTTTTATGTGTTTGAATTGAGTCCAGGGTATTATCTTAATGTCTTTGAGTTGAGTCCGTATAGATTTATACGTTCCTATTGTGTTCTGGTTGTTGCCCGCGGAAGAGTCGAATATTTTTGTAAAAGCATTTCAACATATTATTAACTATTGTACATCGCTAAGTTTAGCATTTAGCCCTTCAGAAATATGTATGTAGATTTTGAAAATGGAATCCACAATGCAACTAAACAAGTCTGGACCGATGTTAGAATTAAAGGGTGTCGATTCCGTTTGGGTCAAAGTTGGTGGCGTACAATTCATTCAGAAGTCAGGTTTGTCTAAAGAATACAAGTCTGATTCTGATAAAAGTAGATATCTCAAGTATTTTTTTGGATTGCCATTTTTAAACGAAAATGACGTAGCCCAATGTTTCACGGAAGATTTGATGGCGATAAAACCATGTGATGACGAAAAAATTGATGGTTTTACAGATTACATTTTAAATGATTACCTACGTTGGCAATGATGTTGCACAGTTTCCCCCCAAATTGTTGAGTGATTTTTCAGCAACCGCTAATCGGACCACTAAAACAGTTGTGAAAGTTTTCATGCAAAATTAAATGCCTTTTTTCATTCGGGACATCTAAATATTTTTATTCTTGTGGACACTCTTTGGGGAATACAGTCCGACACATACATACAACTAAGAAGCAAAGCAAAGAGACCATGCAAAAAAAAACATTAGAAAAAGAAAATTTTTTACAGGAGCAGACAAATAAATACATAAATAAGCGAATTGGCAGATTTGACTTTTTAAAATCTGTATCATTTAAATTTTTACCAGCAACTATTTAATTATTAACATCGTTATGTTGGACATAATTATTATTATTTATTATATGATTAAAAAAAAAAACAGTGTACTTATACAGTCGTACATAATAATAATTATTTAAAATTTTTTTTTTTAGTTAGTTGACTCTCTGTACGTATTATGATTAAAAAAACACAATCACACACATTTTTTTTCACTACTCAGCCAACCTCCGCGTGGTGTCTTCTGGGTGACGTTAATAGGCTGAAGGGACTCAACTCGGACAACCTAAGAATATTGGTCGGACTCAACTCCGATAACCCAAAAGTATTTGCGGGACTCAATTCAATGTTATCCTATTTATCCTGTGCCGAGGACCGCGGTATACCTACCTGGTTTACAATTTTACCCCGGACATTTTTACCTAGATTCGTTCAAATCGTCCGATCGAATGATATTTTTGGATTTTTCATATTATACACTATATCAAACGAGACTGGGGCGGCGACAACCCAGCAGGGCTGTCTGAAAATCGGTCGTCACTCGTCGGATGTTTTTTTTTGCGAAAACCGCATAATCGATCAATTGACGTTCAACCATATTGTTATTATCATCATACGTATTATACAACTTCAAAAGTTGACGACTATAATATATTATTACTATATTGCTGCAGTCGTGCGGGCAGTAAATAAATGATAATATACTCGTTTGATGTGTCGTCGACGCGTAGTGCAAATATTTTTATACCAACGGCAGACGAATAACACTATACGATTAATGAACGTCTAGACGCGGTCTCCACCCAGTCGTTGACGAGTTAATTTTCACCTTTTTGTTCGTATTTTGTTCGTCGACCGTGTGTACACCCACTACCCACATTCGTACACCGACCGATCCGTTTCACCCGACCAACGAGCATATAGATATCTTGTGTGTTCAAGTCACCGTATATTGACACACGATTTTGAATCACGATAGTAAATTGTTATTGTATCACGTCTCAAATTATTATTTCGTGTTTACATAATGTTGTATAGGTACCCTGCAACTAATTTATGTGGGCGAACGTTTGTTTTTCGGACGTATTTTCAATAATTTCTCCCGGGAAATTTTGCGTTTATTCAACTCTCCCGATTACCGGTCGGACAATATTATTATTAAACGCGCAAACGATTTATTCGCGAGAGACCCAATATAACGTCCCCTCGGCCCGGTGTACGTGTCTCGTGATGGTGACATATTATTAAGTATAATAATTATCGACACGATGACTCCGACAGAAAAGATTACGATGATGCCGTGCGATGTTTCCGACACGATTGGTGTATAAAAACATAATATTAATACTCGGTGCATTGGGCATTCAACAGCTGCAGCCGTCGTCGTGATCGAAAATTTAACGTTCGTGCACGGTCGTGTTCCTCAAACTTATTTCCCCGGGCGTAAATTAACAATCGAGAATATCGGCGATTTTAAGATTTCGCGATATTAATTTTCTTTTTGATTCGTTTGCGTGAAAAATAAAAAATAATTCTCTGTTATGTCTGAAAGCGTGGACTTATGCAGCGAGAGAACGTTTACAAAAGTCGGTTTATCGTATCGAAAACCAATAATATTATATTATAATAGCCAATAGGGACCCCCCCCCCCCCCCAACCGATTGGTAGGTATATATGTACCGAGATGTGGGTTTTACGTATACAAATTTATCAAATGTGCGCTGTAAAATTGATAAATTTTTTATTTTAAAAATGAATTTACAGTGAAACCGCCAAATTTCGTCACAATTACGGTCGCGATATTTTATGCGAAGAAGGCAAGACAAATATGAGATAAAGCAATGGTCTTGGTATCTTCATTACACCGGAAAATTAAATATAAATAATTAGATTTAGATTTGGATTTAGTGTACTGAATAACCGATCAAATTTGTAATGGGCAACTAAAATAAATATGTTATATCGAGTATGCATAAAACAATAATAATGATAAACTCAAATAAATAGTCTCTTTGATTATTATAAATTGTGATATACATAAATTATACGTGTATAATATACGAAAATATTAATTAAAAAGCAAACAATTTTTGACAAAGAAATGCAACTAAAAATAATTAATAGTCATCGACATTTTATAAAAATTCCTATTTGTTATGATCAGGGTTATTGTGTTTAAGACACGTTTAAAACATTTGTTTTAAACGTTTTGTTCATTGCTTAAAACGAATAAGACATATTATGTTTAAATCAGTGTAAAATCCAAGTGAATATTGTGTTTTTTCATTTCGTTTATTATTATAATAATAAAAAATAACAATAGATATCCTTCAGGAAAAAAAGTTAAAGCATTAAACAGTTATATCTATTACCGTCCTTAGTTTTAATTTTATTGAATAAATTACCAAGTTTAAAATGTTTTTACTCAATAGTTGATATATACATAATAGAATTTCCACATAAAACATCCATTCGGAAAATATTTAAGATACATTTCAAATACTTGTAAGTACTTTTAAAATAAGTAACAAATAGTGAAACATATTATAATAGTACATGGCATATTGGCATAATATAAGTAAATCACATATTAAATTAAAATTAAGTTATTTTAAATATACTGCTTAAAACAAAAAAATACAGTTTTTTTTGTTTTTTTTTTTCAAAAATGAAAAAATACACCGACTCTCGTTATAAGCCTATATTATATTTATACAAAAATATAAAAACAACAAGATATAAAATATATATCAACTTACCTATACAGGGTGATTTATTAAGCGTAAAACACTCATTATCTCAAAAAGTCTTAATGTTTTTGAAAATATTTTTTTACATAATTTCAAGTTGTTCAAAAATAACATTTTTATTAAAAAAAATATATTATTTTATCCTTATAATTGTTTAAGTTTTTTACTTTTTTGAATGACAGTATAGAGTTTTAATTTCATTTTCCAAAGCAGAATATTTTTCTAAGTATTTTAATACATAAATATCGAATTTAGAACGATTAGTTTATGAGTTATAAGGTTTAGACAAGCGGAGTAGTGGACACATTTGCGGCGTAACCCCATACCACTCCACTCGCCTATCTATACGTTAAACGCTCATACCTCGTAGACTACTCGCCCTAAATTAGATTTTTATGAATCAAAATACTTCGAAAAATATTCTGCTTTCGAATATGAATTTAAAACCCTATGCTGTCGTTCAAAAAAGTAAAAACTTAAAAAAAATATATAGATAAAAAATATTTAAAAATATAATTTTTTAATAAAAACATAGTTTTTTTAACAACTTAAAACTATGTAAAAAAATATTTTCAATAACATTAATTATTTTTGATATATTGAGTGTTTTACGCTTTATGAATCACCCTGTATAGGCACAGTTTATTTCTCTTCGAGTCACATTGTAAAAAGTCACACGAGCAATATATTTGAAACGAGTGTTTGTTTTCCTGCTCAGAGCTGTTATACGCTCTATGTTAACAATCATAAGCGTGCGTAGAATTTCTGGAAGGGTAGTCATACACATAAGTATACATAAAACATTAACACACGCACATAGTATTATTACGTATATATACTATTCATAATCACACCTAAGTTATAAAAACTAATTTGAATAGGGTAACCTCGTTTAACTACATCTATCATACTAAAAAGGTATTTTATGATTGACAATCAGTTATCATAATAATAATATTGAATACTGAGGGTGGCCAGAGGGAGTTCGCAGAGTAGTCAAGTGCCCACCATGACTACCCCGTGCGCACGCTTATGATAACAATATACGATTTACGGTCTCCGCAAACTTCTTATCTCACAATTATTATTGTTTTTACAAGTATCACGTCACATCAAGTGCGCCCCGCGGCAATGATTTATATGGTATTCATTACTATGTGCGAGTTCAGCTGTTGATCGTGAGCCCGAAATAATTCTATCCCCTTCCCGGCGAGCGGGACGTCCGACCCCTCGCGAGATTTCTACCAACTTTCATTTCGGATCTGATTCCCTGCAATCTAACAACGGCCATCTACCTATACCTCGTATTATGTCCGATCGTAGATCATTCTCGTAGCCGGTAAACAGTTCCGAGCACAGTGTATTTATATATGCAACAAACGCGAGTGAAGATTAAACTGCCCACACAGCATTTGGGAAATGATAATATTTTGTGAACGTCTTAATGTGGTTGAATAATCAATATTTGACTAAAAATGTTTTGTAAATATTTTCTACTTGCGATGAACAAAATATATTGTACTATATGATTGCATAAAAATTTTGACTTGATATTTTTATTAAGTTTCGGTAAAAATGTTTTTTGAAAATATATGATTAAAATATTTTTTAAATGTGTTTTATAAAATATTTTCAAATATATGAACTTTTCGGGCCAAAGAATATAACTAAAATATTTCCTAATTATTTACGCAACTTTTTAAAATATTTTCACAACTATATTATTTTCCTGAAAATATTTTTATGCTACGTGGGTACAGGTAGTTAAATAGTTAGGTGTTAACTTAACTATGTAGTTTTTAGTTACGATTCAAAATATTGCGCATCAAGTCGAAATTAAAAATGTTTTTTAAACGATTGATTTCTAAGGTCTTATATACCTACATTAATAATAATATCACTATAATTTCTATTATAGTATCGACAAATGTATTAGATTAACTTTTTTTAAACTGAGTTTGGTTAATATTTATTCCCGTATTATCTTTAAACACATTTATAATATAAATTTTAACTTAACGATCTCGTGTTAACTTAATTCTGTACATTTTTACACAGATGTAAATCGTAATTGATCACGTGTTATATTTAAATCAGTTTTCATGACTATGTAAACTTCGACATGTGGTTTTTGAAAAAATCTGTCTCTTATATTTTAATACAATAATATTGTCCTCTGCGCATTTTTCTCCAACAGAAAATATTATTTTACACCCGGTGAGGCCATGTCGAACAGACGGACCGCGCTTACAGAGTGATTCGAAATCATGCCCCCCCCACCCCCCCTCAACATTTGATCTTATCGATATTTCAAATTTTGATCTTTAAATATTTTAAGTATACTTAAAAACCATAATACCATTTGAAGGGTATCCCGTGGTGATATGAACCATTGACAACTGTATAAGGATGTTTTTTTTTTTCAAATCACTTCCCTCATTAGTTATGAGTTTATTTTTAGAAGATAGTTTTTTTTTGAAAATGTCGACACATTCAAAACGAAATTCGGTTGAGTACCTAGTTCTGGACTTGTTAAACTAACGATAATAATCCTCTAATATGAAATATATAATATATTCAGTTAAATAAAGTACCTACTTGTAACACTGAGACAACTTTTACAAGTTATAATACGCCAATATTTTAATATTAATTACAAAAAACGTTCTGATAATCATGGTTTCTCCTTGTACTACATTTTGGATTTTTTTTTATATGGACAATGTCATCAGCTCTACAGTAGCTATACACTTAAGGTTTAATAATTCAGAAACTAAACTCGTTTGAATTTTAGTTTTTATTGGTCTAAATTTTCAAGATAAATATTTTCCTTATAACAATAATTATTATAAACAATAAAAAATTAGCTTGAACCAATCGGCACGGGCAACTCTCCGTCGAATCGCATCCTCGAACCAAAGTGTCTAAATCAGGGACTGGAACCGAACCTAAAATAACTTATTGTTCTGGAACCGGAACCTTAAATAAAGTACCTTGACCGAACATGAATTTGTAAATCAAACAGGTTATTTTATGTTCAAAAGTATTTCTCACAATTTAATGGTATTACTGTTTTGTGTATAGACTAGTATGATCATTATATTTGTTTTCTAATATTTATCATACCATTGATTAAACCCGCATTCCGGATAGGTATTTAAAATTCTTATACTTTTAGGTACCCATAAATTATCTGGAATTATCTGGAATTATCTGGATTTTATTTTTTTGATAACCGATACCGATAAATTCAAAAGGTTCCGATCCCTGGACTTTAAACATGTTTACGGTTCCGAATCAGAATATTATATTCATCGCGTGGGCGAGCAATGATCCGGTGCATCACCCTGTATACAAAGCCGTAGACACAATTATTACACCGTCGCGTCACCGTCACGCAGCACAATGTGTATACCTTATAATATAGTCTTTTGTCGTCCGTCCGCCCGACCGGGATACACTCTTATTATAATAATAATAATATATTACACACATAAGGACACCTGTGCACGAAAATCCGAGACACGTCGTCGTCTCCGGCGAGTATGCGATCTCGGGGCGATAAAATAATATAATAAATATAAATCCGATACGAGCGCGTGTACCTAAATACTGCATTTTGTACCCGGTAGCAACCTGCGGATCTCTGTTGTTGTCCTCGTCGTCGAGCAGCAGCAGCAGCAGCAGCAGTGACGATTGTGTGGCAGCACATGTGCACCGTTGACGCGGAAAAGACTGCGTCACCCGAACCCCACGCTGACGGGTCGACGAAGGATACGAAATAATAATAATAATAATAATATGGAACGCAGACGTAATAATAATAATATATCATCGTATAGTATGCCTTCGGTTTATGTCGCCGAAATCCGTCGTCGACCCGTTTGACCGTATATATATTGTAATATTATACGGACTGCGAGCGGGGTGCATGTGGGTGCTGCGGCTACTGTTGGCACGACGGTCCTGCTAAAGGCGGTAAAGGCAATTTACGAAAAATTATTTCGTATACTATACGATGCCATACCTAACCTACCTATGTTAAACAGGTGGCAGATTACGCGTCTCTTTTATACGGACGAAACGACGAGTGGAAAAGTGTGAATAGGTACACATCAATAATATAATACTACCTATACTTTATACGAATCCCGGAAAAAAATCGCCGAAAAAAAAATTCCCAGACTACGATATTAATCACAACCGAATATTTTTTAAACGGGTATCGGTGTCTATACATAATTATTACCATTTACCACGTTATTAATATTTAATTACAAATACGTAAATTTTATTATATTATACTATATTAGATCGTTCAAAATAATTATACACGGTAGTAATAGAATATTATATCTATTATTTGGTGAGTATATGTTAACAGATAAAAAAAAAATTAAAACATTCTTGTTGACCAGTTAAACAAGTCGATCACTCGAAATATTTGTATATGCTGTTTTTACTGTGAGTAGGGTGCCTCTTGCATACATTCAATAAATTATTGTTCGATAATTATTATTATTATTATTATTATTACCTAGCTATATTTAGTATGATATTTTTGTATACTACGTTTTTAACTGTATTATTTGACGTATCGATCATTCGAAATATTTTTATATGCTATATTTGTGATGGCGAGACGTGAGTAGGTAGATACATTATCCGTTCATTTTAATTTCAATTTTAAAATACAATATTATAATTTGCAAATGTCTGTAGTTGAATAATTGAATTACACATAATATATTATTATCGTAATTAAAAACAAAATATTACATATATTATCATTAATAATCTATTATTACTATATATAATTTTAGATTCTGAGTGGAACGATGAATGTATTGATTTTACAATGATGTGTGTTTAATTTTTTTTTCCAAATTGTGTGTATGTCATCACCTTTTAGGACAGCTAAGGTGCTTGGATTTTCTTCAACAGTAACTTTTCTGATAGGAAAGTGAATCTAGTTGGTACTTTGGGGGGTCAAAAGTAAAAATTTCTCAGTAGTTTTCAAAAGCGACGAGAAAAATAAAATAAAAATTAAGGAAAAACGGGAATTTTTACGCAAAATATGTTTTCGAGAAAATCGATTTTAGTTTTTGGTGCAACTCTAAAACAAATGATCGTAGGTACATGCAATTTTGACGGATTGTTTATATAAGTATTTTCTATACACCATAACATTTTCCGAATATTTTGACTTATTTTAAGCTGTTTACGGACATTTTCAGTTTTCATTTTTTTTAGTTTTTTTTTTCTCTAAGTATCGATAAAATTTTATTTGTCAGTCAAAAAAGCTTGAAAATTTAATAGAAGGCTCCTAGGTTATTGTTTCAAAGGCAGATGAAAAAAATTAAAAATCCTTAGTCACAGTTTTTATTTATAAGCATTTAAAGTTCAAATCATGACAAAATACGGAAAAATCACGAAAATTAGAAAATTATTTTGAGTTGAGAATTCATAAAATTTTTTCTTTTTCAATCTAAGATTTGAAAATGTAATACAAGATTATCCATAAGTTTGTCTACTTTTATCAAAAAAAAAATGTCTACAAGAAAGTAAAATTCAATTTTTATGAGCGTTTGAAATCCATATTTTTACAACATTTGATATTCACTCGATTTTTCGTGTAACGAATTTCTTATTTTGTTGTAATTAAAAAAGGTATAACTGTAAATACTTGAAAATGTCATTGAATGTTTGTATTAGTTTTTTCCATACACGATAAAATTTTGAAAATAATTTGATTTATTTTGAGCTATTTACGGACATTGTCAGTTTTCAATTTTTTTAGTTTTTTTTCTATAAATATCAATAAAATTTTATTTGTTGGGTAGAAAAGCGTGAACATTTTATGCAATGCTTCTGATATATTGTTAAAATAGTAGTTGAAAAAATATATTGAAAATACATAGGCACAATTTTTTTTTATAAGCATTTAAAGTTTAAATTTTGACAAAATTTATCAAATTTAAAATGTAATAATTATTTTGTAGTTAAAAATGTATAAAATGTTCAACTTTTGTAGCTAAGGATTGAAAATTGAAAACAAGGCTCTTAGGCTCCACGTAAATAGGTTATAATATATAAATTACTTTTTTCACAATAATATCATCAAATATACTTGGTAATATCATAGGCTGGCTGACCGTTTTCGCTCAGAATCGTTTTTCTTATACAATTATGTCATTGAATTCAAATTTAACACCATCCATTGCAGTGACCCACTTGTAACCTACTGTACAGCAGAGTGACCATCCACTTGCCCACCTTTTTTTTTGTTATATTATATAACAATATAGTATAATATAATATAATATTATACGTATTTGTAATTAAATATTAAAAATGTGGGGATTACAGATACTAATTAATGTTTAAAAAATATTTGTTCATCCAAAAGGATGTGGTTGCGAGTTGTAGTCTGGGGATTTTTTTTCCGAGGATTTTTTCTCCTGGGGATTTTTATTCCGATTACCACGTTACACAAATGTCTATAAGACTAAGACAAAATCCGGTGTGTTACATCCTAGATGAGTGGTCTCAGACCCGTGGCCCACTAGAAACATATTTCATTTCATCCAACATTTTGAAAACACAAATCAATAATATTATTTAACAAAAAAATCAATGATATATTATTATATTATAATAACATTACAATCGATAGATGAATCAATAGAAGAATTAATTTTTGTGATGTTTACTGTCGTCTAATATTTTTTGAGTGCATTTAAACAAGAAGCAACATTATTAAATACAATGGAGGTACTTACTGCATTTTTGAAATTTAACTATTTATAGTTATATCTATATTATATTGTCATACTAAAGTAAAATGCAGTATTTCCTAAAAAAAAAAACCTTAAATAGGAAAAAATCATCAAATAAGTTTGAAAAAAAAAACAATACGATAATATGGAGATTTCTCATAAAAAGTGAAAAAAAAAATGATTAAATACCTACGAATTTTTTTTTGTGAAAAATGAATAAATAATCGGCTCTACCGCACCCAGGTCCACCAATGGAGCCCTGTTGACTTTCCCAAGTCAAACGTAGGTACTTTTACACCGACAAGACTTCGGAACGCCTAAATCCGATTTGCGACCAGTGCCCTCTTTCGAAGTTGAAGATCGGCGCGTGAATTCTACCGGAATTTATTACAAAACAAAAAGCGTACAAGAAAAACGAAAATTTTTGGAAAACCAAACCGTCGTTTCTCGTATACAAAAAAATTACTCACAAAAGACTCTGAACATCGAAATCGTTGTTGAAAAAATATGTCAAACGTTATCTCACAAAATATACAAAACACTCGCAGTCGTCTCGTCGACAATAAACGTCGTAGATTCTCGATACAACAACGGTCGTACCGATATCGTTTCATATACCCGGTGGGCGACCAGCTGCGGACCGCGACCATCTGCGACAAGTGTGCCTGTGTTTATTCAACGAAATCGTAGCAGCATAACATATAGTCGTGGTTACATAGCCGGGGCTTTGAGGGCCTAAAGGGTTTCGGATTTTTGGTCTTTCGGAAAAAAAAAAAAACACTATTCGAACGACCGTCTATTTCTATAATAATAATATTATATTGTATGTAGAACATCGTATAAAAACGGGTGAGAGATAAAAACTAAATATGCATCGCCCGTGTTCGCGACACGCATCGATTCGGCTCGACGACAATATTGTATACTATTGTAATATTATAATAATATATTATATTGTTATAATAAACGCGGACGATATAGTAATAATATGTATTATCGTAATATTCCATTGTGACGGCGGCGCGTGGAGGGCTACCTGTTGCAACCTGCATCAATCCATACAATATTTATATATTATATTATTATTATTATTATTATTATATTATCGTGTACGACGACGATCCATTGAAATCGAGTTCGGACGCGAATATGAATATGCGCACAAGTGTCGAAATGGACGGAACCTTCCCTGCAGTGCGCAGCAATATAGTTATGTACATTTTCATGAACGTTTTTTTGTTGTGAAAATGTTCACAACGTTGAAAATTATAAAAATTGTATAACTTCTCGTGTTGATTTCTTATCAAATACATTTGTTGATATTATACTATAGTTGTTATAATATTCTATTGCATTTTAAACGAGAAGACGGGGGTTGGGCAAGGTACATAAAAAAAAGTATCATGATACATCATACGAGATACAACGTGAATGTAGAAAAAATACAAGTAGAGATGGGAATTTTACCGTAAATTTTTTTCCGGTAGATTTTATGTAAATGTAGGTACGTACATTTTTGAATACTGTATAATATTTTTACAAATAAGCTAACCATTTAACCAATATACCACTCGTCCACTCCTTACTACAAGTATTATATTTATATAATATATTATAAGTACGCCTTGTCACACAAATGAGGGGGCTCAGCACCTCAAACTTATTTTTGTTGTATTGGACTAAAAATATTGTTTAAGGTAAATCGGAGACGTTGGTGTTAAAGATTGCCTTGGTAATAATTATTTGCCGGAAGATCTTATGTGCATTACATAAATATGAGTAGGTATATAACTGATTATATTTATATCATGCATTGTGGAGATATGGATGTCACTATAGCGTGGTTGTGCATACGA
Source organism: Metopolophium dirhodum (assembly GCF_019925205.1). Lineage (NCBI taxonomy): Eukaryota > Metazoa > Arthropoda > Insecta > Hemiptera > Aphididae > Metopolophium > Metopolophium dirhodum. The sequence goes on from NC_083560.1 coordinate 18,515,513, forward strand.
AAAAAATTGAAATTAGTGGTCACTCTGATCAGAATCCAAATGAATTGACTATACAACGCATTCAACGCTCGTTTGTTGATAATCGGCGATTGATAATCGCAGTAGAAATCGACAAAAAAACCCCAACGAAATCAGCAGATAATAAGAATTACAACCAAATACCTAATAATACGAATTATCATAACAATTGGATTGACAAAAATCCAAAAACACCTTTACTGAAATATTTTGAAAACAATTTTAAAACGGTAAAAAATATTTACCGGGCAAAAAAATTATCGGTGAAATGTACGTAAATTTACCGAACTAGATACAATAGATCCATGATATTTTTTTACTTCCAAATTAATTGTATTTACTAGTTAAACACACGCACAGAAGACAGAACGAAACGAATTGTACAACAATTCGAAATGTACACTTTAAATGCTTATCTGTACTTTTAATTTAATTTTTTATACTATATGTGGAAAGTCCTAGGTATCGGATTCATATTTTATGATTTATTAAAATTTCAGTTTAGTGCTTATCTATGCATGAATGTAGATATATTATATATTATAGATAGGCAATCGTTATAGATAGATGCTAATTAAACTTGATGTTTTTAAAATTATCATACAAGTTATAACGCTGTATGGTAAAATATATCTTCATTATTGTTCATTTCGAATCAACCGCACCTTGGCAAATTTCCATAAAAACACTATTTGCGGTGAAATTATATACAATATAATGTTAACGATGGACACACGAAAAAAATTACCAAAATTATTACATTCATTTGAGTTTTGAGTGTCCTGCAAATCGAATTCAATTTTCTCGGTACTCACTATTTTTTAGTACACATGTTTATAATAATTATAGTAACTTGTATCTGCGGTAATAAATTTGCATTTTTATGTTTTATTAAAAATGTGTATTTTATACTTCAGTATAAATGTCGAGTGTATAAACGTTTTCCTACATCTATTGATTTTTTCCTTTTTCGTTATTTATTGCTTGAGTTATTTCCACAATTTTACACTTACTATTTTTTATGAGTAACTAAAGGTTATTACAAATTACATAGTGTTTTAACACAAGACCACAAGACGTCACAACTATTTATAATTGATAAATATGTTTTGTTCAACGCTTGTCGATATATTTTTATTTATTAGTTCATATTCACAGTCCTTTAATTCCTAATAATTTAGTAAAAATTTGAATAACATACCAACTATACAACCTCAAAAATTAATTATGTTGAGAAAAACACAATAAAAATTAAAATTGCAAAACAAAAAAAATGGAAAATTTTCAGGAAATTTCAATGAAAAAAAAAAATGTTCAATCGAAAACTTTCAATATTACATCTCTAGTGATGTCACGTAAAAGTTACTATCGGAAAATTAAAATTATCGACGATAGTTTGTCTCATATACATTTTCCCAAGACTCGGCTAAATTGGTATTTTTTTCAATATTGACTTTAAAATTAACGAGTTAAAATTATTATTTATCAACTGTATAATATATTATGATTACCAGAGTTGGGATTTTATAGCACTTAAAATCGCATAAATATGCGCCATAATAATATTACCTTAAATATCACTAGATATGCGCTAAAAATATGCAAAAAAAACAACAAAATATGTAAAAAAAAAAGAAAATGTATTAATTAACAATTTTTTAATCACTTACACATTATTATAGGTAGTTACTTACGATTTGAAATAATTTAGTCACTCTGATCAGAATCCAAATGAATTGACTATACAACGCATTCAACGCTCGTTTGTTGATAATCGGCGATTGATAATCGCAGTAGAAATCGACAAAAAAAAACCCTAGAAAATCAGCAGATAACAAAAATTACAACCAAATACCTAATACGAATTATCATAACAATTGGATTGACAAAAATCTAAAAACACCTTTACTGAAATATAATTTCATAAAATATGGCTGATTTCGATTCAAAAACAGCTAGGTAAAACTGCCAAAAATGTCTCAAAAAGTTCAAAACAAAAATTTTTAATTTCAGTTCTCCGTATCATGAAACACATTTTTATCTTACTCTGCTATTTCTTAAGCATCTCATAAGAAATATGCAAAAGCTATAAGATCCCGACCCTGATGATTACTAATTTAACGATCAAGAGACGTGTTCACTCGACTTAACTCGATTCGAATTGATTATTTGCATTGACTCTGCTAGTCCTCTGATTATGGTACGTGTAATGTAGGCGTTATGTCAAATGATTATACGGATTAAAGACCGACTGCGTAGTCCGTTGGAACTTTGATTTATTGTCGTGTACCGCGATAATCAATAACTTACTACAGACAAGTCAAAGTGCCAATGTCTAAATTAAGTCAATAACGCGTCCAGACCAGACTGCATTACGCGATATTATAATATAACGGGAACAAAAAAATAGGAACGAAATAATTTTTGTGACACATATGTCTAGTATAAAATTGAAATATTATTAATTTTATTTTTACTATCGCCGACAAAAATTTCGAGTTGGGAATATTATGTATAATATACTGTAAAAAAACTCGATGCGATAAGTCGAAACGATAATTAAAAATTGACTATATCTACATGATTATAACGTTACAATATTTTGTTAGTGATTTAATATTTTGATCCGGTTGTCTACTCCACCGTAAATTGGTTTGATTTCTTTGACGTACGATAATAAGGCGTCTGTTTCTGTGGTATCTGAAAGAAAAAAAAATTATTATATTATATTACCGATCGAACGACGCTGTACAAAATTCGTTCAAAATAATATGTAAATTTTACGATTCACTGTAATTTAATCGCAATCGCACATTAAGAGGATGTCAGCGCACTATTTGTTTTCTCTCCCCGGCCCACGCGCAACGTAGACAAAACGCATTTGCGCAGAATCGTTTTTTCTATGTTTTTAAGTAATTTCAGAGTAAAATCACCCGTCACAAAAAAGGATAGAGAATAATATTTTAGAGGCAATGACATATCGATTTTATATTTTATTGTTATTTGACTTTGTATTTGACTTTCGAAATGAACAAAAAAATGTTGTAAATTTAAATTATGTTTGAATTGTTTTGAAACAATATTTAGAGAAATCGATATGTCATTCCCTCAAAAATATTATTCTCTATCTTTTTTTGTAATGAGTGATTTTACTCTAAGATTACTTAAAAACATAGAAAAAACGATTCTGCCGCAAATGCGTTTTGTCTATGTTGCGCGTGGGTCGGAGAGAGAAAACAAATAGTGCGCTGACATCTTCGGTTTAAGCATTCTCACAATCTCACCGGCCCAATATTATGCTTAAATTATGCGTCTGTTAAAATTTTGATTTATGGGATTATTAAGTGCAATTGAATCAGATATTTTCGTGTAAGTACAGAGATTTTTCACAACATTTTGAGGGAGGATACCCGTAAATCAACATTGGTTATTCAAACGAGAACCTATATATTTTTTTAGTGTAAATTGTGAAAAGATGATTTTTCTCGGAATGTTTATTTGTTTATCGTAATAAAAATTTGAACGAAAAATTTCGGAGTTATTCTATTTTAAATGCTCAGGATAATAGTCTAGTATAAATACTATACGACCAAATACGAGCTCGGTTATTGTGATGATAAGTACCTAAAGTAGGTACCTATGCAATATGAAATATTTGATAGTCGTTATTACTATTAATCAAGTATACTCGGACAATTGTTTATAATTACAAAGTGTATTATTATGGATTGATATTGTGGATTATAATTTGCGATTAATCCAAAGTAAATGATATAGGTACTTTTAATAGACTGCGTGTACCTATTATCCTCATAACTTAAAGTTGAATAGGTACCTCGAAAACGAATTTCGATGTCAATGCATCACCATTTTCAGAAGAATCATCTGATTCTTGGTGATTTACACCGAAACATGGGTAGGTTCTAATTCGAAACACCAGTGTATCGCATACCCACACAGCATTAAAATATTTCCTAACTATGGAAACAACATTTTCACAAAAATAATATAGTTGTCGAAATATTTTTAAAAATTGGCTTAAATAATTAGGAAATATTTAAGTCATATTTGTCTAAGATGTTGACATTTTTGAAAATATTTTATACTATATTATAATATTTAACATTTACAAAACATATTAATCATATATTTTCAAAAAACATTTTTACGTAAACTTTATAAAAATATTAAGGTAATATTTTTATACAACCATTTAGTACAATATTTTGTTATAATGTGATGAAATTACTTATAAATTATTATAATATAGTCAAATACTCATTATTCGAGCACTTTAAAATATTCACAAAATATTACGTGATAGGTACTCCTTAAATATTGTGAAAAGTCTAAGTACCTACTTATTCGAAAACATCGGCTACAAATACACTTTTACAACCTCCAAAAATCAAAATTTTAAAACCTTTAAAATAATATACTATGCATAATAGACATATTATATACAAACTGGGTGGGCGTAGTTAAAAATATAGTCGGTCGACCGCGTACGGCTAAGATTTAAGTTTTTCCTGCGGTATCATCGTTATCCTTAAATCGGAAAACACATATTTCACTACCTGTGTAATACCATGTAACCGCGGTGCAAGTATAACATTATCCAATACTATGTATAGCTTTGGGTTTTTAGATTAGAGTTGTGCCGACCCACCTAGTCTACCGAGTGGCAAAAAACATAATATTGTTACCAATACTATGCTTAAATATTATTATGCCATCAGACGGTTTCGTGTTTAATCGCCGCAAACACACTTTGGTCACGTGCGATTAAGGCACGCACGACAATAATAATTATGAGTAATTAACAAATGCCGTCGGATCAATGCGTGTGCTGCGTATAATAAAAAAAACACCGTAGATTGTATTGTTCGATTGTACTACGAAGGAAAAAAAGGTGGACAAGTGGGTGTCGTTCTGCTGTACGGTAGGTCACAAGTGGGTCACCGCGGTAATGGATTGTATTAAATTTTAATTAAATGATATAGTATTATTATATTAGAAAAACGATTCTTAGCGAAGACGGTCAGTCAGCCTATGGAATTACTAATAGTATATTAATTGATGATAGTATTATTGTGAATAAAGTAATATTTATATATATAATTTACGTGGAACCTTGTTTTAAATTTTCAATCTTTAGCTATAAAAGTTGAACATTTTATAGATCATTAACTACAAAATCATTTTTGAACTTTGTCAAAAATTGAACTTTAAATGCATATAAAAAAAAAATTGTGCCTATGTATTATTAATTATTTTAAACTGCTATTGAACAATACCTCAGGAGCCTTGTATTAAATTTTCACGCTTTTTGGACGGACAAATGAAATTTTATTGATATTTATTGGAAAAAAATTAAAATTTGAATGTGTCCGTAAACGGCTCAAAACGAGTCTAAATATTTTCCAAATTGTATAGTGCATAGCAAATAAGAATATACACATTAAGTGAAATTTAATGTATCTAAAGTTATTTGTTTTCGAATAACAACAAAATAACAAAATCGCTACATGAGAAACCGAATGAATGTAGTAAAAATATGAATTTCAAACGCTCATAACAATTTAATTTTACTTTCTCGAAGACATTTTTTTTTTGATAAAGGTAGACAATAACTTATGAGGAATCTTGTTTTTTAAAAAAATTTTTATGAATTTCTAACTCAAAATAATTTGCAAATTTTCGTAAATTTTATGTATTTTATCAATATATGAACTCTGAATGTTTATAAAACAAAATCGAGACTATTTTCAAGGTTTTTTACCCAACAAATAAAATTTTACTGACATTCATAGAAAAAAAAAACTAAAAAATTTGGATACTGAAAATGTCCTTTGTTCAAAACAAATCCAAATATTTTGAAAATGTAATGGTGTATAGAATATGTCATCTATTTTAGAGTTACACAAAAAACCAAAATCGATTTGCAGGTGGTCGTAAACCGATTTAGCGTAAAAATTACTGTATTTTCTTAACTTTATTTTTGTTTTTTCAGCCTTTTAGTAAAATAATTAATTTTAAACTTTGACTTCCTGAACGCACCAACTATATATATTATACAGAAAGGAACAACATCTGTGACATTATAATCTGTACATTTGGCAGAGGTACAGTTTAAGTAGGCATACGAAAATCGTACGCAAACGAAAGCCAATATGTTTAGTTACAGATAAGGTTGTCGACAAATGCGAATTCAACAGTGATGTACAGGTCAGGTTGTAACGGAAAGACCTGACGAATAAAAACCGAGACATCGATACTTTATGTTTTGACGTAAGAAAAAAATTATGACAGTTATTATAATGGATAACGGATAGTTTAAAATTGCGTTGTGTCTGAGAATACCCTAAAGACTGTTTTGAAAATAATTTATTGCGCCACCAATAATAGTTTACTCCAAAAAAAATCGATATTTTCAAAACTAACCACTAGCCAAACGTTTTTACCATCAAAACGTTTTTAAAAATTATAACATTAACAAATCGGCTATTTTGGATTTTTCCGAAAAGTTTGATTTAGTTTAAAATTTTTATTCTCAGTATTAAAAAACGTTGGCAGGGCACCGCTCTGTCGTACATTAGGTGTCGTGTGGTTCCCTAGCTGTGATGTGTTAATTCAATGATATACAATTCTGTACCACAAAAATCAACGAACACAAGTCCATTTTTTGAAAATTTGATGTGAAACTTTTTGTGATCTTTTTAAAGGTATTAAAACGTAAGTCCTGTATTATACAATAAATGCATAGATAGTCCTAAACTATGATAGGTGCATAGAAACGTATGCCCATCGTGTGGTACATAAAAAAATAAATACGAAATAATATTTTTGAAGCATACAATTGTAAGTCTATTGCAATAAATATTATATATATTATTCATCGAAAATTTCTAATGGCTATAAATATTTCAAAAAGAGCCAAAGTATCTAGAAAATTTTTCGAAGTATAGAAATTGTGGATATCTATGGTTATTGGTCTAACAAAATATCAGAAGTCGATCGATATGAAGTCGTTAATCTATGGGTGAGTATCCAATGTCGTAAAAACGTTAAATTCAATCGCTCGCATCAAAAACGAATGTTTGTTCCGGTAAACTAATTTTTCCTTGATTTTTTTGCCGCCCTCGCATTTCAAAACTACTGGGAATTTCTATTACTTTTGACCCACCAAAAAGTAATAAATAGTTTCATTTCTCTACCGGAAATAAAAACGTCGAAATGAAAAATCGGTGCATACATTTTACTTCCACGAAAAACGATGACTGATAGAAAAAAAAAACACACACATCGTTGTAAAATCGATAATTTTTTTCGGGCCGCTCTAAATTTAAAATAAAACAAAAATTGTATAGGTACTGCACTGTTAGTTGAACTGCGCTAACGTCTATAAATTGTATGTACAAAATTAAAATATCGATCAGTACCAATATGTCGTTTAATCAATTGAAAACTAAAACTAAGGTCTTTCCTGTCACCGCTAGTACGCATATAGGGTTCTGCAGGATTTGAAATATTATTTCACAAGACATTTTTCGATTGGTATTTTCTATGAAATTATGAAAAATATATATTTTTTATTTTAAACGCATTTGGCTACAGATGATTATACAATGTTACCTAATAATTGATTGAACACGGACAATATTTCGATAGTGAATTGCTATTATCAACCAAGGTTTACGAATTAGTGAATTAGGTACCTATAGCATGTCAATAAATTAGGTATAAATGGTAGGTATTTTTTTTTTTTTTTTTATTTACATAAGCCGCAACAGCAAAGGTTATTGGCATTAAAACATTAATATTTTTTAACAAAAAGAAACATTAATAGTGATATGTACAGAGAAATAGAATATGAAAATAACAATAGATAGATACAAAGATAAATAGAAAAATGAGTACATAATAATGAACAGTATGTTTGAGAAATATCTAGGTTATATTAAGTGATATAATCCCGTTAATTTTAAAAAGTTAATTATTTGCTTTATGTTGATAGACTGTGGGCTAAGGGCTTCTTCCAGGTTGTCTGATATGTTGAGGTTAATTCTGATGTCGGCGAATTTACGGCAGTGACATATTATGTGTTCAACCGTGGAGGTTTCACCGCAAGTTTGGCATTGTTCGGGTTCGGATCTGTCCATAAGATGTTTGTGAGTCACCCATGTGTGGCCTATCCGAAGTCTGTTTAATATTACTTCCTGGCGTCTAGGTAATAAGAAGGATGGCCATGGGGAGACTGTGGGCTTTATTTTATTGAGCTTGGTGTGTAGAGTTGACCATAGGATCTGCCATTGGGCTAGAATGTGGTTGTCGATGGTAGTTTTGAGGTCCTGAAAAGTACAGGTGTGGATTTGTCGGGAGAGGTGGGAGGAGATGGCTTCTTTGGCAAAAGTATCGGCCAATTCATTACCTCGGATTCCGACGTGGCTAGGAACCCAACAGAAAATGATGGTCTGTGTATTGGATTTGAGGCGGTGTATCTGGTTGTGGATTTTTCCGGATATACTGTTGGGTTGGTGGATATTTAGGATACTGGTTAAGGTGCTGAGTAGGTATTATATTACCGGTTAATTTATTACTTACCGATTGCCCACCTGTCAGCTATTATTTATTACTGTTCGATACAGTAAATCAACTTTTAAAAGTGTTCTTCTTCCAATAAGCTTATAACATTCGAATTTTAGCCGTAATACACGATTTTTTTTTCACATTGATTAATTATTTCGAGAAAACAAATTTCATCAAATTTTATAACCCTACGTGAACATAAACCATTGAATGGTAACGTACCGAAATCAACTGGAAACGGCAATCATATACCTGTTTAATTACTCAATATAGAAACTGGATTATTTTAGAGTGGCTATCTAAGTACCTACTGAAAATACGTTTTTCTGCACTACACGAGGTTTGATAATTTTAGATTCTCAGCGAAGCGATGAATGTATTAATTTTACAATGATATGTGTTTTTTTTTTATTTTAGATTCTGAGCGAAGCGATGAATGTATTGATTCTACAATGATGTGTGTTTTTTTTTTTATTTTTTTTTTATTTTTTTTTTTATTTTTGTGTCTGTCATCACCTTTTAGGACAGTAAAAGTGCTTGGATTTTCTTCAACAGTAACTTTTCTGATAGGAAAGTGAATCTAGTTGGTACTTTGGGGGGTCAAAAGTAAAAATTTCCCAGTAGTTTTCAAAAGCGACGTGAAAAACAAAAGAAAAATTAAGGAAAAACGGGAATTTTTACGCAAAATCTGTTTTCGAGAAAATCGATTTTGGTTTTTGGTGTAACTCTAAAACAAATGACCGTAGGGACATGAAATTTTGACTGAATGTTTATATTAGCATTTTATATACACCATAAAATTTACAAAATATTTTGACTCTTTTTGAGCTGTTTACGGCCATTGTCAGTTTTCAATTTTTTTAGTTTTTTTTTCTATAAATATCAATAAAATTTTATCTGTTGAGTAAAAAAGCTTGAAAATTTAATAGAAGGCTCCCAGGTTATCGTTGCAAAGGCAGATGAAAAAAATTAAAAATCCTTAGTCACAGTTTTTAATTATAAGCATTTAAAGTTCAAATTTTGACAAAATATGGAAAAATCACGAAAAATAGCAAATTATTTTGATGAGAATTCATAAAAATTTTTCTTTTTAAATCTAAGATTTGAAAATGTAATATAAGATTACTCATAAGTTTGTCTACCTTTATCAAAAAAAAAAATGTCTACAAGAAACTTAAATTAAATTTTTATGAGCGTCTGAAATTTATATTTTTACAACATTTGATATTCACTCGATTTCTCATGTAACAATTTTCTTATTTTATTGTAATTAAAAAACGAATGACTGTAGATACTTGAAAATTTCACAGAATGTTTATATTAGCATTTTCTATACACCATACAATTTTGAAAATATTTTAACTCTTTTTGAGCGGTTTACGGACATTGTGAGTTTTCAATTTTTTTCTATAAATATCAATAAAAATTTTTTTGTTGGGTAAAAAAGCGTGAAAATTGAATATAAGGATCCTGATATAATATCGTTCTAATAACAGTTGAAAAATATTAAAAATACATATGCACAATTTTTTTTTATAAGCATTTAAAGTTCAAATTTTGACAACATTTATCAAATTTATAATTTATTAATTATTTTGTAGTTAAAAATGTATAAAATGTTTAACTTTTATGGCTAAGGATTGAAAATTTAAAACAAGGCTCCGCGTAAATAGGTTATATATAAATTACTTTATTCACAATAATATCATCAAATATACTTGGTAATATCATAGGCTGACTGACCGTTTTCGCTCAGAATCGTTTTTCTTATACAATGATATTATATCATTGAATTCAAATTTAACACCATCCATTACAGTGACCCACTCGTAACCTACTGTACAGCAGAGCGACGTCCACTTATCCACCTTTTTTTTCGTTGAATCGTCTAAGTATAGGTATACTGCACATTGGCAATGTATCGAATGACTAACGAGTTGAGCAGATATAAAATAAAACTCAGTTTAAACGTCGAGTTAATTAACGCGTTACCTGTTCATTCATGACATTAAATTATTTAGTAACTCAATAAGATAATATTACCTATCTCTTAACGTAGGTGTTGATTTCGAGTTCGTTTGATTTTGCGGAAGTACCTACCTATTGAGATGCAGTACGGTTGTTATTAGATTTAGATAAATTGATTAAAACCAATAATTTGACGTCTCAATATAACATAGTTTGTGCAGGAAAATCAGGAAATGTACGAACAATTATTTATACTCGTTTCTTGTTTGCGTTTAAATCATCAACTCGTGTCTCTCGTTGTATAAATAGAATCTCATTCAACTACATTTACAATTGGACTCGAACTGGCTGGTTTACACGTTCTTCGTGAAAAAATTCTTCAATCATAGATTCACTGTAGGTGAACGGGGTCGATCGAAATATTATTATAATATTGAGATATAGGTATAATCGGTTAAATAACAAAAATACAAAAATAGTTCAGCGGGTTCGGAGCAATCGTATCGTCATTGATTGACCTTTGATTGTAAAATACATAATAATATAATGTACCTACACGATTTAGTGAACATCATTAAATAAATAAATAATAATGAATAATAATAATATATAGTTATGAGCAGGGTCGGGATTTTATAGCATTTGCATATTTCTTATGAGATGCTTAAAAAATAGCAGAGTAAGATAAAAATGTGTTTCATGATACGGAGAACTGAAATTAAAAATTTTTGTTTTGGTTTTTTTTTGCATATTTTGCAATTTTTAGTTTTTAGTGCTTTTTGAGACTTTTTTGCATTTTTACCTGTTTTTGAATCAAAATCAAAAATATATTTTTGTAAACGTGTTTTTAGATTTTTGTCAATCGAATTATTACGATAATTTCGTATTAGGTATTTGGTTTTAATTTTTGTTATCTGCTGATTTTCTCGGGTTTTTTTTGTCGATTTATACTGCGATTATTAATCGCCGATTATCAACGAACGAGCGTTGAATGCGTTGTAAAGTCAATTCATCTGGATTCCGATCAGAGTGACTGAATTATTTCAAATCTTAAGCAACTACCTATAATAATTAATAATTGTAAGTGATTAAAAAATTATTAATTAATAAATTTCCTTTTTTTGCATAGTTTGTTGTTTTTATTGCATATTTTTAGCACAGATTTGGCGATATTTAAGGTATAATATTAGAGAGCATATTTATGCAATTTTAAGTGCTATAAAATCCCAACCCTGGTCGTGGGTATATAGGAACGGATTCCTGAAACAAAATTTCCGGAAAAAATGGTTCAAGTAGGTTAAAACATAAAAAAGTTCATAAATAGACACCGGTCTGCTGAACAGCTGGGATAGGTAAGGTTCTGAATTTTAAAAATTATCTTGAAAAATTCTTAAATTTTAAATCTCGCTTTTCTTTTAAATATTTCAATGACATTTTGAAAAATATTAACTTTTTTGGCTACATGGACGATTCCAGGAAATATGATTATTGATAACAGTATTATACACGCACATAGAAATGATCGATAACGGATATTACTATGTTAGTGGTTACACACATTAGGTATATAAATGGCGTTATACCATTATTATCGGTTAATACCTGCGTCACTATAGTTATTTATTTATCCGCAGTATTCGATACAATTAACCAGCTTTTGTAAACGTTCTCTTGCCGTAAATTTTTTTTTAACAAAGGTCTTGTTGCGTTAAACAATCAAACAATTCCAAAGGCAAACGAAGTTAAATATATTGGTCGAACTCTTGACAAACGGTTAACCTGGATCCCACACATAAAACTTAAACGTAAAACTATTAACTCTTGACTTCATATCCACAGACCACTCTTAAAATCCAAACTTTTCCTTTCCAATAAACTTATTATATACAAATCAATAATTCGACTGGTTTTGACATACGGTATGGGGTTAAACTGCAAAACCATCCAATACCAAAACGCTTCAGGCTTTTCAACCCTACGAGTGATAACATCCTCTTTTTGGTACTTTGCACAAACAATAATCTTCACAAAGACATAAAAATGCCTATACTCGATCAATTAGCAACATTATATTAGTTTAAATTTCACACCAACGTAACCTCTCACAGTAACCCATTAATAAAACAAGTTTCTTCCACCTCAATTCCTGGTAATGTATGTAGGAGACTCAAAAGACAGTTATTAAAAAATAAAAACCTTTGATACTAAATATGTGCCCAGTCGGGTGGTGCTACTGAGTGGGGTTAAACTGCGAAACCATCCAATACCAAAACGCTTCAGGCTTTTCAATCCTACGAGTGATAACATCCTCTTTTTGGTACTTTGCACAAACAATAATCTTCACAAAGACATAAAAATGCCTATACTCGATCAATTAGCAACATTATATTAGTTTAAATTTCACACCAACGTAACCTCTCACAGTAACCCATTAATAAAACAAGTTTCTTCCACCTCAATTCCTGGTAATGTATGTAGGAGACTCAAAAGACAGTTATTAGAAAATAAAAAACCTTGATACTTAATATGTGCCCGGTCGGGTGGTGCTACTGAGTGCCTGCCCACAAATGTTAAATTCTCCTGTCACTTACCGTTAAATATCGAATTTGCTTATTGTACTTAACGTTGTAGATATAGATTGTAAAATATTTAAAATATAAAATAAAAATAAATAAATAAAGGTCTTTGTCAATGCTTATCACAAGTGGGCAGTAGGGAGATCATATTGTGATCTATTCATCTATGTGTATATCACTATATGCACGATACTATACCCGGCCCCTTCTCCAGGAGGAGACATGTGCGTCTTCGCTTCCACTGGAGTGGAACATATAGTTGGAAACCGGAGACGCAATCGGACGGGCAATTGGTGATCGCGTAGAATCACACAATTTTTTCGCCGTAAATTTGTGACTACGATCTTTTAGATAATAATATTATAACGCACAGTTTTTTCTAAATTTTAATTTGTCACCTAAATGAAATATTTCGAAAAAATAAATTTCGTGAAATTTTTAATGCCCAAAACTGTCATATCGATGTTTTCGATCGGCCTACTGTTATAACCGTATTCGGTCGTCAACCCTATGGTATATATTATAGGTAGGTTCACTCACTTAGACAGTTAGTGCCAATGGATTCGTCCTTGATCATTTCGTACCGATCGCCACCGCTCGCTACGTACTTGGACATGAGCAACGTGTACTTTTTGTCCGGATTGATCGGCTCGTACGACGGCAACTTACATTCCGAGCACCGTATCGTCGCAGACTTCACCCTGGACCCGACGGCGTTTTTCTTGTCGTAAGTGACGTGCATTCCTGTGGGAGGAGGAAAAAAAAAATGATTTTCAAAAAACAATTCGCAATAGACGCGTATTGGACAACATTGGATGGAACACAACAATGCAATAATATACACGTCGCGGGCGTATATGATTCGATAACGATTCGACTTTTAAATATAATAATAATAATAATAATAATAATAATATACACAAATGCCAATTTTGACGATTTAGAGTTATTTTGACATATTGCACTGTATACACGCACATAGAGTGACAACAATGACGAGTGTATAGGGTTAGTGAACACGCGTATAAATCGGTGTTTTGTCGCGACAGTGATGATTAAACCGACCGACTGACTGACAGTCTCGTAAAAAATTCTTTTGAAATTGTATTCGAATGCGGATACAATAGTACACGCGCGCGTCCATTCCAGAAAGTATCCGTACAAATGTGTTTCAATAAAAATGTACTGAAAAGTTTTACGATTTAAAGAACGAATATAGGTACAGTTATATTAATAGGTAAGTACGTTTTGGAATGCTTTGAATTTCAAATACTTTTCAAATATTTTTTTCGTCTTACTCGTTTATTTGTATACGAAAGAGCAGAAAAAGACATATGTGTAATGTCACAACATTAAGTTTCGTTAGAAATTCGTACTACCTACTTTATACTGAATAATGAAATGAAATAAAATTTGTAACTCCCGTTAGGGATCTATCGACGGACACGTCTCTCCCGATTTCTATCAATATTATTGTTACGGGCATTGGTTTTTGTGTATATTTTTGTTTTCTGTGTATAGTGTTATAGTTTCGTATCAAATGTTCTCTCATTAGTAATTCGCGCAGGTGATAAAAATATAACTACTACCCGATTTTGTTTAACTAAGTCTATAGTTGATTTTTATTGATATTATAGTTAACTTGTTAAAGTCACTACAATATTAAAAAAAGCAAAAAAGAAGACAACGGTAACAAATAGGAACTTTAAACTGAACTTATATTTTTCGATATTTAATCAATTGGTATCAACTTGACGAGTTGAACAATTAGTTGACTAATTAGTTGAAATTAGTTAACCCAGCACTTACCCGACATGTGCATGAAACCTCCGTATATTTTATTTTCCGGATTTGAACAGTTTCTGTAATCATACATCGACGCACTGTGCTCCAGTGATTTCAGCAGCGTCGTTCCAGTAATGGTCACCTTGCACAGAGGAGTTTTGTACGGCAACGTTCGCTGAATGTCATCTTCATATATAACGCCTGATGAATCAACAAGTCAATGTGAATATTTAAAAAATAATTAATATCCGTTTTAGTGATAAACCATAGCACGTCGAAAATCTCGTTGAAATAATAATAACACATTAAACGTCTTATATTATATTCGAATACATACACCCGACTTGTAGAACTGTTTGTATAAAAAATATATATTATTTGATTAATATTTTCAAACTTTTATACATTTTTCTATTAAGTATTTAGTTTTCTCACTTAAAACGACAAACAATATGATTATTTTTTGTAAAGTTATTATATTGTCTTACATGTAATAATGACATATTATTATTTTTTTATTTTAATTATTTTCTTTTAGTTTTTGCCATATTATATTGAAATTTCAATTGTTTTAATGGTTTTTGAACTTAGGAATGATACTGAAATTTACGCTGTTTTACCAACTATTCAATAGATACGTATTGCAAAGGGAATAAATAGCTATTGGAAAATATAAACTGTATAAGTAAAACATAAAATGTTATCGTTTTAAGCGAGAAAATTAAATAATATAAAAATGCACAAAAGTTTGAAAATATTAATGAAATAATTTTTACCAATATGTTATACAAACAGCACTATAAGTCGGGTGTGTGTCGATTAATTCTTCCGAAGTTCTATTTTTAGCGTCAGAATAAAGAGATAAACTCTTGTTGAAAAAAATCAAAAACTTTTTATTTTTAAAAATAGTACTTTTGGTACGCTAAAATTGGAACTTGATTCAAACTACTCTCTACATTTTCTTGATATCTCTGTAAGAATAATGTCCGAGTAGTTTTTTAGTCTATAGGCAACAGACATAATATGCAAATATCATTTTATAAATAAACTATCACATCTACTAACTAAAAGTATCTATAACTAATATTTCTATATTCGAGACTATAAACGCGATGGTTTTATGCACGCTTGCAGCACCTCATCCGACCGAGTATAACCATGTAGGTATAATTATAGGTATGCGCATAATACAAACAAATACTAATTTATACCATTACTATTATAAATTGTAACCGTACGTAAACGAACAAAAAATTGTCCATTTCCGTCGTAAATCTCAAAATCCTTGTACGAGAGGACGTTTCTTTAAAACTCGAATGTTAAAGTCTCTAGCTATATAGCACACGGTTTAGGATCTACGCGTCGATCAGTCAGTCGGGACACGTTCGATAAGTTACCGTAAAATCCCGATCATAATGTCGTAGGTAATGCTGGGTTTTACTACTTAGTCAACGCCATGATATTTGCTACTCTTCGAACTCGGTAAAAGCTGAAAATCATAGTTTTATTCGAGCTAAACACGTTGTGTAGTACATCCTAAGATTTACGAAATTGAGTTAGTAAAAGCCGTTCAGTACACGTCGAGTAAAAATTCAACCGTAAAAAAAAAATCGTAATTATGCCTAAATTATATTAAAACAAATTACTGGTAGTTAGGCAGGTATAGGTGTACCTATACAGGCTGATTCATTAAGCGTAAAACACTCATTATCTCAAAAAGTATTAATGTTTTTGAAAACATTTTTTTACACAGTTTCTGCAAGTTGTTAAAAAATCATATTTTTAAATATTTTTCATCCTTATATTTTTTTTCCTAAGTATTTTGATTCATAAAAATCGAATTTAGGGCGAGTAGCTTATGAGTTATAAGTATTTAAAGTTTAGATGGGCGGAGTGGAGTGGTAGGGGTTACCCCGTAAAATGTTTGTCCACTACTCCGCTTGTCTAAACTTTAAATACTTATAACTCATAAATTACTCGTCTTAAATTCGATTTTTGTCTCATAATAATTAGAAAAATATTCTGCTTTAGAAAATGAAATTAAAACTCTGTTGTCTTTCAAAAAAGTAAAAAACTTAAAAAAAATATTTTAAAATATGATTTTTTTTTAGTAAAAACGTTGGTTTTTAACAACTTGAAACTATGTAAAAAAATATTTTCAAAAACATTAATACTTTTGAGATAATGAGTGTTTTACGCTTAATGAATCACCCTGTATAGTATACAAGTTATACAATATTTCAACGTCGATGTCTTGATTAGTTCGTGCGATCGACCCTTCGAGCTGTGTAACAATCTACTTTTACCGACTTATAATAATTCTATTTTAAAAACAAATCTTTTTCGAATAAAAAATTGAAAAACTATTGGTATAGTCCGTTTTAATATTGTATAATCTAATTAAATTTTTTTTTACAGTGTATGCGTCTCGTATTAATTAACTTTTACCAGCTCAATTCGTATATTATATGATGCTAGGACGTAAACGACGTGTTTAGTAAAAACCCAAATAAAATGACTATTTTCAGCTTTTCAATTATTTAATTTATCAAATTCATTGATCGGTAGCGTTTTGAACATTCAAAAACGTTCGCGGGTACCTACTCTATTTCGTGTCGTATCGACTAAAATATTCGTACGAACAACTATAGAGTTCAAATAATATTTCATAATCGACGACGTAAAATCAGTACAAATCCTAACACCTAGAACCCCTCGACGAGAACGGTTTCCAATGATTTCTATAAATTATTATGAACGATTAATATTTACCGTCATAAAAGATGCTATACATTACATGAATTATTATTTTTTTATCACCCAATTTGGTTTAATTTACGTATTGTATTATTTTGTATATGGGTGCCTTAAAATTATAGTTCCTTTGTTTTCTAGAAACCATTTTGTTAAGTTATGGCGTCATCATTATTTCGTTCATTTCCGTGTAAGGCACAACGCAATTAAATTAGCATTTTTCAATTATCATTAAACTGAAAACGTTTGTTTACTGCGAATAAAACTTATATGTAGGTATAAGCAAGACTGGGCAAGTTAACGATTGTTTTTAACTCGTTAAGTTAAGTTATTTTAAAACAATAAAGTTAATTAAGTTAAAATTTACTCGTATTTTTTTTTCGTTAACTCGTTAAGTTAAAAGTCAACTTTAAAAAAAAAAGTAACTTAACTTAGTGTAAAGTTAAAATTTGCTAATTCGTAAAAATAAAAATTTCCTGAAATATAATATGGTTTATTAGATAGTTTTTCTTTGCGCTCGAGAAAATTACTGGAGAAATTTAAAATGATACATCAAAGTACAAACACATTCAGACATTTGCATTATTCTTCGGACGAAAATTAACTTAATTTAGATACTTTTGAAATAAAATTAACTAAAAGTTAACACGTTAATCTTGGAAAAAAAGTAACTTGTTAAGTTAAAAGTTAATTTGAAAAAAAAGTAACGAGTTAATTAACTTAATTAAAATCAACTAACGTTTTGACTTAATTTTAACTTTTAACTCGTTTATGTCCAGCCTTGGGTATAAATGGTATGAGGTATCGTTTAAAGTAATCGTTATTACCATCAAATGGTAAATGGACTGTGCGGAAGAGTAAACATGTTTAGTTTTAGCTGTGTCTCATATTTTACAAACAGCAATAACCAATTAACACGTCATTTGGAATGACTTATTATGTGAATAAAATAATTACTATATTAATTACCTTAAACGGTTCAAGCCATCGACAGACACTAGGCAGGTATATCTAAGTATCAATCAAATTTCCCAACAGTTAAAACTTTAAATTTCGCACGAAAAGTAAGAAAAATGGAAGACTAATGATTTCAAATTGATGTCACAGTGTTGTAGTCGATACATTTTTAAAAAAAAATTACTCAAGTGCTCCAATGATTGCGCCGCCATAATAGTGTTAATAATAATAACTGTATAAAATTATGAAACTTGTTTGAAATTGTTTTTTTTCTACTTCTATAATATGAGTAATAAATAATTGTATAATATTAGATACAATCTAAGAAATTACAATTTTTTTGTTCAAAAATCAATTTGGTGTGTTTTTACTTAATATTAATACTGCAAGGATTTAGAGGCATTCATTTATTTCATATATATACATATATTATATATTCATATATATATATGTATTTTTGATTAGGTTCAATTTTTGAAACTGTTCGATTCAAATGCTATCTACTTGATAAAAAAAAATAAAGTTATTAGTAACAAAAAGTTGACCGTCAAATTTAAAACAATTTCTATAATGTCCGGTGATGCAAAATTATTATAACTAAGTTTCAACCATTATGAATTATGCCTACTATCAAACAAAAAAATATAGTATAATTGAAAAAAAAACAGATACCTACATAAACATTTCAATTAAAATCATCCAATTAATAATTTACAGGAAAAAATTTGTGATTTTTGATAGGAAAAAATAAATTGGTGTCACCCTTAAATGGTACGCAAAAATCCAAATAGTTGATAAAATTGTTCTTATAAGTAAGTGATAGTAAGCGGAATTACCCATTTGAGCAAAAAAAAAAATTAATCCATTTTGGCCTTTTGGGTACAGTTTGTTTGCGCCAAAATTAAAAAGTTTTCCCGACAGCCCGTTTATGTGCCAAATTTACATGGAATAATCGTTTTACAATAACGACTTAAATTAATATATTTTTAGGATACGATATACGTTATAAATTATAATGCAGTCATTCTTATAAGTCAATAGGTTATAAGATGTTGTAATTTATTTCATAAATAGATTGAAAAAAATTGTATAATTGATCTTCCTTCGAGGAAAAAATTTATAAGTTTATTGTAATTTATAAAAAATGTGTACTATTAACTGATATTTTAGCGTATGATTTCAGAAAAAATGTATACCTATACCTATGTTATTGGTTATTGTTTGAAAAGAATGTGTATGATTGATAATTATTTTTAAAAATATCATATTATATAGTATAACAAGTGACTATGATTTTAAAAAAAAAACCTATGATTATGTTAAAAAAAATTATTATCATTAACGTGTAAAGTGTAAAATGTACCATGGTTCATGCTTATTTTTGATTGATATTTGATATGATACCTATTATATATGTCCTACTTATAAATTCTAAAAATCATAATTTTAATAAATCAACTACTAGAGAGAAAAACTGGTGTAAGCATGCTTGACGAATCGCCCTATATTGTACAGGGAGAGATGAACAATACATGTTGGATTAAAATCGAATAATGTTTATGATAGTAGAAAACATCAGTCTTATATTACCTTGCTTTTTCGAAGCATCTATTGAATTGTGAATACTACTACTCAGGACAATCGCTACAGCGGCATCGGTCCAGCCACTCAAGGTCACGTTGTTTTTCAACAAGTCGTTCAAATTCTGAAATATTTTTTAAAACATAATACAATATTAATAAGAACGAAATCGGAGATAACGATATTATAATTATGACACGTAAAACCCGTTCGTCAGCTATTATTTTGTTTAAACTCGAGAAACGCATCTTATAAAATTTAAATCATCTTTTAAATACTGAAAGCGGTGGCGAAAAAAACACATAGGTAGCTGTTGGTTTCTCAATGACGTATTGTTATTAGCGAATGACACGGAGTCCATAAATTTTACATTGGCCCACAACAAACAAAGGGCTAGGTACATAAAGGGTTGTTATAAATACTTGTTAGATGTTCAAACAAAGTAATTTTTGAAATTATTTCATTAGACGATTTTATGTCGTTTTTTGTTGTTGCGTCATAACTGTATGAAAATCCATTGGCCACAATAACAACAAATCGTTTGACAGATTCAACTTTGAAGAATATTTTTAACATTTTTAGACAGTTTTCAATTTTTTTTTAGTTTTCTTTTCTGTATAAATGTCAAGAAAATGTTATTTGTTGGGTCAAAAAGCGTGAAAATTTAATACAAACTCCTGATATTTTGTTACAGTATTAGTTGAAAAATATTAAAAATACAGAAGCACACATTTTTTTTATAGGCTTTTAAAATTCGAATTTTTACAATATTTTTCAAACTTAAAGTTAAAAAATGATTTTGTAGTTAAAAATTTATAAAACGTTCAAGTTCTATAGTTAAGGATTGAAAATATAAAACAAGGTTCCACGTAATAGTAATAACTCTGTAACCAAAAAAACTAAAAAATACATATCGAACAAACAAGAATAACGATTTAAGTTATTTTGTTGTAATTTTATAATATTAATTCAACTTACCATATTAATAATAAGTAATAACAATATAAATATAATATAAAACATCCGCACTAACAGACCGTCTCCGCTCAGAACCGTTTTTTACATATTATAATGATATCGTTACATCCAAGGCCAACAAGTTAATTTTATTTAAACTTTTTAATTTAACTAGATAATTTTGGATTTTCATTAACTTAACTGTTAATTTACTAAATTTCTTTTTTAATTAACGTGAAACTAAAGAATTAATTTTTCATTTTAAGAAGTAAATTAAGTTCATTTTTTTAAAAATTTTATTACATTTCACTATTCCAGTCTATTTCGTTAAAAAATATTTTCTGTGAATTGTTTAAAGTTAAAAATGTATATTATTCCAATCTAACTTAGGTACATTGAAATACTGTATAAATTATAATCACTGTAATCTATAATTTAATTTTGGGTTGGATAAAAATTAAGTAAGCAAATTAACTTTTTTTCAACTTGATAAAAAGTTAACAAAAATGTGTGTTAACTTTTAACATGACTGAGTTAAAAATAATAATTTACTTGCCCAGCCTTTGTTATATCGATGAATTCAAATGTATTACCATACATTATACAGTGACCCAATTTTTGTAACCCATTGTACAGCAGAGCGACATCAATTCACCCGCTTTTTTAAACGCGTTTTTATAATATATAGTGCGTGGGTGTATTAATATTTTCAAGCCATTTTTTATCGCCACTTTTTAGCGAAATACATATATTAAAATCTCCAATCACACTTCATACTCACCTTGCGTATAAACGAGTCGGCGATCAAATCGGCCAAATTGGTCTCCTCACACTTACAGTTGCCGTCCAAAAACACTTGCGTTTTTCCGACGGCTTTTTCGACGGATTTTTCCGCCAACAGTCGCTTGTAGTATTCGACTTTTTCCAACATTTTCGCGTCTGAAATTTAAGAGCGTTATTTTTCTTCCACGAATACTCACGTGGGCGAACGGATATCAGCTAATATAATATAAGCGTTTTGATCGTAGACCTATACAGAAATGGAGACTGCCGAAGAGAGGTACTGAATCCAATATTGTTGGAAGGAATTAGATAAAGTATAAAAGATCACCATATCACCATATCCGACATTTGCTTAAATTATTACTTGATATATTTTTTTATTCTCTCATGATTTTCGAAAAGTATACTCTTTCTCTCTTTCATATACATATTAATACTGCTAGTAGAAAGAGAGGTACTGAATTCAACGTATTGTTAGGAGATAAAGTATAAAAGAAGATATCGTAGAAGAACAAATGATTTTCTATTGATCACCATATCCGACATTTGCTTAAATTATTACTTGATATATTGTTTTATTCTCCCATGATTTTCTAAAAGTATACTCTTTCTCTCTTTCATATACATATTAATACTGCTAGTAGAAAGAGAGGTACTGAATGCAACGTATTTTTAGGAGATAAAGTATAAAAGAAGATGTCGTAGAAGAACAAATGATTTTCTATTGATCACCATATCCGACATTTGCTTAAATTGTTACTTGATATATTGTTTTATTCTCCCATGATTTTCTAAAAGTATACTCTTTCTCTCTTTCATATACATATTAATACTGCTAGTAGAAAGAGAGGTACTGAATGCAACGTATTGTTAGGAGATAAAGTATAAAAGAAGATGTCGTAGAAGAACAAATGATTTTCTATTGATCACCATATCCGACATTTGCTTAAATTGTTACTTGATATATTGTTTTATTCTCCCATGATTTTCTAAAAGTATACTCTTTCTCTCTTTCATATACATATTAATACTGCTAGTAGAAAGAGAGGTACTGAATGCAACGTATTGTTAGGAGATAAAGTATAAAAGAAGATATCGTAGAAGAACAAATGATTTTCTATTGATCACCATATCCGACATTTGCTTAAATTATTACTTGATATATTGTTTTTTTCTCTCATGATTTTCTTTAAGTATACTCTCTCTATATATTATATATTCATATATCTATGATCTCTTTCTAACAATTTTGTCTTTTTTCGTGTAATGACTGGGTATAGGGGAGTATCGAGGTTCATTTCTTTATAGGCCTATGGTTTTGTTACGATATATTGGGATTATTATTATTATTGACTATGGACGTTGGAACTAGAGGTACGTACCTTGTGGAACGGTTTGGTCCAGTAAAATTGGCCCGCCGATGGCACTGACCAAACGTTTTTCCCTGTCGAATGTCAAAACCAATTTTCCCAAATATTTGGCGAACGCGTACGCTTGCACCACTGGCACGATTTGTTCACCCCTTTTTTCGATCACTGGATAAGGCCCGACCGGCCTTTCGTCGTCCTGTGGTGGCCCTGAAATGTATATAGAAAAAGGCTTAGAACCCTGCGGCTTCATCTGTGGTTTTTTTTAACGAGAACCACATTTTAAACGCAAAAAGTTGGGCACGCAACTTTTTTGAAAAATCAAACATGTAGTTTTCTAGTGTTATGTACTTAGGAATATTCCTTTACGATGGTTTAACAAAACACATAAAATCGAGGCCTTTAATCCACCCCCCCCTCCCACCGCATCAGGCGGCCAACGCTTTGGAATATCGGAACAAAATTGATGCCAATCGCTTATTGTATCGACATAGGTTTTTTACCGGGCCTATTTTACTACAGTTGTGGACTGGAAGAATTAACTCGCGCAATATTGTTGTAATACTCGGTCTATAGACTATAGTACTAATTACACTCAACATATTTTTATGGAATAAAATTATTTTTGTTTTTTTTCATGTCTTTATCAGTAATATAATGAATAGTACACGTCAAACGTATATAAAATATAATAAAAATATGGTGTAAACTGTAAAGTTTTCTAGAAATGATTGTTTCACATTAAATGTCTAAATAATTTCAAAACAAATTAACATTTAATGTTTATTCAACCTGACGTATTTTATACTGTCGGGTCATTGCATATCGTCTGCCAGTTAATTATAATCTGGGGAATAGTCGCCAACTGCTCTGTATGAAGGCGCCGCTCTAAATTATCAGTAGAAAATGTGGTTCAGCGTTCAGAGTTTATGTAACTTTCATTTGAAAATATGTCATTTCACACAAACAGGGTGATTCGAAATATGTATATATAGCTGTCTCTACTAAATATAATATAATATTACCTCATAAGTCTTAACGAATAAGGTGATCAGCGTTATAACCGTCGGAGATTGACTTTTTGACCGCCCCTGATACTATAATTATAGTTAACATATTATTATATACACTATATAGGGTAGTTTTTCGAGCACGCTCAGCCCCATTTTTCTCTTTAATAATACATTTATTCAAATTCTGATTTTTAAAATTTTTCAGTTTACCTAACTAAGACTATATTTTCAAATTCCTGATATTTGTTGTACTACTTCACGAGTGTCCTGTAGCGATATGAACTTTTGTTTTCAAAATTAGAACCCCCCCTCACCTTTTATTGCAAAGTATTTGGTGAATTATTTTTTTGAAAATGATGATGTATCTCAATCAAAATTCTGATGAGTAGTTTTTGAGTTATCAAAATGTTTATACTAAATATAATATTCTTTGAAAATGGCTATAGAAAAATATAAACTATGTGCCGGAATATTAGATGTAGTAATTATTACAGTTCTAACAAATTATTTGTATTGATGGATAAATTACAGAAATAAATTACTAACATTTTAAAACCACCAAAGTCCCAATATAATATGCACTTAACCCATTACCGCATAGACGCGTTATCCTTAATATACAAAGTTATATCACTCAAAAACTACTCGTTCGGATTTCGATTTAGAAGCAAAAAATCATGATAAAAAAATCTACGGAAAAATTAAAGTGAAAAGTTTGTATTGTCACGCGGGATCGTTCTCAAGTGGTACAAAAAAATTGCAAGTATTCGAAAATATGGTCATCGAGCGTCATTATTGAAAACTCCAAAAATCAGAATTTGAACACATGCATAGTTTAAGTGCATTCAAATAGGGTGAGCATGCTTATAAAAAAACCAACCAGTATATTATATAAGTATAATAGTGGTCGGGTGGCCCGAGAAAAAATTATCGTTCTTATTTACAGCTCTGAGCATGTCCATAGCGTCACGATTAGGGTTTTAAAATTTCATGAAATTTATTTTCTTGAAATATTTCTTTTCCGTGAAAAATAAAAATAAAATGTCTAAAAGCTTATAGTCATCAACTTCCAATTAACGAACATTTTTAAAAGTTGGTTTATTGCAAGAAACAGAAAATATGTAACATATTAAATTTAAAAATGTTAACATTGCATTTTAACTCTTAAGTTACAATTTTATAAACTCATAAGTCATAAGCCAACTCAACATCATAACTGGGGCCCGGATTTAAATGCAATTAAAACCATACAGATATGCTCTAACAAATAGCCGAAAATGCCCTTAAAAAATGCATTTTACCTTAAAAATCACCTTAAAAATGCCATATATTTTTTTATATACAAATTGTAATATATAAATAAAATATAATTGTTATGTATTAATTTATTATTTTATTAAAAAAAAACTGAAAATGTGTTGTATTGACTGCTATGATGTTGACACTCATATGTTTTGGCCGTTTTTGGGGTAATATTATTAATTCTAAACATACCAAAATATATATTAAAATGTATGTAAAATTAACATTTTAAGTAAGCATATTGTACTAACTAAATTTTGAGCATTGCATTGAAAAAAAAAACTGAATCGAAAAAAAAATGACAGTGTGTATGGAAAAACCCGATAAACCTTCTTAAATATCAAGAAAATAATTTATCTTTAGATAATATTTTGAAAAGGCTAAATTTTATATCTATATTGAACAAACGTGCACTAAAAACCAACAAAATGACCCAATAATTCTAAAAATGCAAAATAAAATTTGTAGCTTTCAAACCCTTGTTGTTACATGAAACGAATCATGTACTTAGAAAGCATTGTGTATGATCAACCAAAAATATATGCACTTTGCATTGAAATCCAGGCCCTAATCATAACATATTTTTGAGAGTCATTGCTCTGCGAACGCATATTATATTGTACTATGTTATAATTATATTATATAATATGCACAATTGAACAATTTGTAGACATAAACCACTCTTAATAGTCGTGAGTCGCGACCTTTTACAGTATGCAAAATATGATCTAAGTATTAAATAAAAGAGTCCAGAGCACATTCATATAAAAAATGATTTTACTCTCGAAATAATGCAAGGAATATTTTTCTCAACTACACAATATAGAAAAATACAAATATGATATAATGAATCAACAAAAACAATATGTTTTTCTTTGTTTCTATAAGCGTGTAATCAATATATTATTTATCATCATCTAGAGCCGAACGCGTTTAAATGAAGAAAAAATATTTTTCATAATATTTTATTGAAATATTTCGATTGAAAAATTTCAAGCGGCATATTTCAAATTCAGAACCCCAGTCACGATAAATACAATTTATTGTGATCGTGTAAAACGCGTTTCGTGTAAGCACTAATCCGATTTAAATTATTCGTCGATCGACCACTGCAGATTGGAAATCGGACAGTATATTAACGTCGGTCTTCGTCGCGTCGAAAAGAGACTTTACTCCACACACGCGGCATCCGTCACCGACGTTAATGGTACCTAACCCTATTAGATCGTAATATTATTTATTGCATAGGCATAGGCAGGTACATTAATTACGTCCGATTAAAAAATACGATTTGTGAGGAAGGTAGGTATATGTATTATACCCATATAACATCACTATATTATTATGTGTAACGCTGTACACACGATTATTCATAACGAATAATATTCAATGTCCCAAACTGATGGCTATAAATTACACGATATAATATTACACGCTTATTTTTGATGAACGATGATTTGTTTTTTTTCCCCGTCTTTTTTATTTTTTTTTTTTTTAATAAACTCGCGAGAAAGATCCACGAGAATGATGGGTGTTGTTGAGAAACAGCTGTTGTGTTATGCGCACACACATATTATATACGTATGCGCGTTCACGCAACAGGTGATCTACCGGAATGCGATTCACTCCTTGTGCGCGCCGGTCGGATGATAATAATAAGGGTTGTTAACCTTTTCTTGTGATATTATATTATTATTATTTTTATTATTGTGCGCCCGAGGTTTGGATAATTTCGTTGTTCTCCCGCGGGAAACAACTGCAGCTCGGCCCTAAATAATACGTTCTATTATAATATAACACTATACATATACACATATTATAGGTATATTATAATGCACGATGTGCGGGCTTATGCGGTCTTAACAAAATACAGCTTGACGCCGCGTACGACTATATCCACAATATCGTCTGCAACCGTACATTATACCATGGTCGTGCAGGCTTGGTATAAGGTAGGTTAAAACGTATAATAAATAATCGTAACGATAGGCAGCGTGTTAACGATCATTTGCTAGCGATTCCGTAGCTCGTATATTATTTCACACTCACGACATCTTTGACGCCTATACGAGATTATTAGGTGTGTATATATTATTTCCCCACGGATTACGAAAAAATAAAACATTTCATCGCACTTACCCTGTGCATGTACTATAATTATTGCGACGAGGTTAGTCCGATAACACGACCACCGTCGACAGGACTGCTGTGCGTGATATAGGTACAGGGCGACATTCGCCAAGCACGCTCACCCATCCCCCCCCCCCCCCCACACACACAGCTCAATGATGCAGTGATTAGGATTTCGATTTTTGGAATTCGTAAATACAGTAGAACCCCTCTCCAAGGGACCAGTTAAAAATAGCACCTTAAGCGGCAGGGCCGTCCCTAGGCCGGTGCGAGCGGGGCCCACGCCCCGGGCCCCGCGCCTTGGACTTCTCGTTTCGGCCCAAGCTCACGCACATGAACATTGCCTTCTTTTAGAAATTATTGATAAAGGTACATCACCTTTAAGAGTCTTACAAAAAATCCTTTGCAACAGTGTTGGTGATATTGATCCAAATGTTGCTATAGCATTAAGGATTATGCTCACATTACCAGTTACAACAGCGACAGACAGCAGAAAGATCATTTTCAAAATTAAAGTTGGTAAAAAATTACTTAAGAATAAAAACATTAAGTCAAGAGAAAACTACAAATTTAGCAATAATATTTAAGAACATGAAATAATAGACGGATTGGACTTTGATGATGTTGATGACACATTTGCTGATCTCAAATCAAGAAAAATTAATTTTTAATTATTATTGTTATTTCTGTCATTATCTATAGTAAATAATTTTATTAATCTATTATAAAAATATACAGTAATTTAATCACAGATAATATAATATGCATGTGTAATGTGTATGATGAATTGGTGCAAAATGGTTAGGTGAGGTATTGGTAAAGGTAATACTGTATAGGTAAAAATACTTTACACACTGAAAAAGGGCACCAGCAGAAATATAAACAGGAGTGTGGGACCAATGTAAAAAGTCTGGTAATACAGCACATACTATTTTTTTTTTTTTTACAAGTAATATTATGACAATTATTATTAAATAAAATAGGCAGGGGGCATCCCCCCTCCAGCAACCCCCTGCTGGAGCCATTGATTTTGAAATTTGAGAGGTTACGGGAGTGTAATAATTGCCTTTCTGTGGAATGCATCAATTTTTTTTTGTGGGCCCCGCTATAAGAGTTATGCCCCGGACCCCGCAAATTGTAAGGACGGCCCTGTTAAGCGGGAAATCGTAATACGCGGGAACAATAAATTTTTATTATATTTTACAATTGTATACGTATCTATTTTATATGCATACGAATTATATTTTTTACTTAGCAAAGTGAATCATTACATTTATATTACCTATTTAAAAAAATCATCTATCTTTCTTTGTTTCACATTTTTTATGTTTTTTGAATACAAAAATTGTTTTCGGAAATGCACGTACATTTTTAAAACGACGTGGAGCTTTACTTTTTCCAATAGAAGTCTTAATTGTTGAGAGCCAGTAGCATTCGTACATGCTAAAACTGATAGACGTTCTTTACTTATAGCTTGCCACCATGACATTTTTCATGTTTAAACACCAAAGATTTATCAGTCATCAATTTAAAAAATAACCCAAACTCATCTGCATCGAAGACATCATTAGGAGAGTATTCTTTTAAGATATTTGGCAAAATTATTAGTGAGGTATTTCTTTAAATGTTATACAATGCATGTGCATATACAATGTATTTTTATATTAACATCATTAACAAGACGAGCGTCTTATCCGGGAACATAGAGCGTATTATCGAGAGTTGATTGCACGTTAAGTGTTTTCAAAATCAAGGGACTCGTAGAAATGAGCGTATTAGCCGGGAAATCGTCTTAAGCGAGAGCGTCTTAAACGGGTTCTACTGTACTATTGTACGCACTCGAATGGACCGCATGGTTTTCAAATTCTCGAGACTTACCGCCGCACCTTTGGGCGCCCGTTAACATTTACAATTCCAAATTCACACCCAATTCGGGGGACAGGGTTGCGAGAAAAAAGTCTGAGAAGCACTGAACGAAAGGCGCCTGATGCCACCGGTTGAACGCGTGTAAACAGATAAACTAAATTATTAATGATAACAGTACAATAATAATAATAATATGAACCTATAATGGATATTATAATCAGTTATCTAGGTATTGGAGATGATATAATATTATTATTATTTTATATCAAACTCGTTTCGGTCGAACGAGCGCCATTGTTGTTATTTCATTCGTTATGCGATGTGCACGTAATACGAATAAAACAATAATTATGTGCAGACCCGTAACAGATAAAGACCTGGCAAATTAAATAACTTTTGTTCTGATCAAAGTTTTTTTAATTTTTTTTTCTTATCTATAATTTTTTATACTCTTGCGTTACACGTGTGACATTAAAACATTTTTTTATTTATATTTTTTAATTACTGAAAATTAAATAACTAAAATGTTTTAATATGGTTTTTATAAAACTTTCGACTCTACTAACATTTGGCCCAGTTGTTAATTTTTTATGATTTTGTAAAACGTCAACATTTTTCGAAGTATAGACTTATTTTTACGAAAAGTAAATACATTTAAAAAAAAATGGTATAGATTTTAACAAATAGGTACTTACCTATTTAGAAAAGGTCGTAAATCATTAAAAAAAGTGTTTAAACACTTTGAATGAATTTAAAATGTTTTACGACTGGATAAACAGTACGTAACAAAAATAATGAGATTTCAAAAGTGTTTGGATAATATTAAGATCTAAATTTTTCAAAATATTCGCCGCATTTATAATTTGCACAAAAAAATGTTAGTTTTCATTCGAAAAGCTAAGTTGGATCACCACAAGACGTTGTGAAAAATCGAAGTATTCAAAGACGATATTATCGTCTTTAAATAAAATTAATAATTCCAAAAAAACAGAACTTGAATGGAAGCACAACTTAAACATGATATTAGAACGAGGTGAGAGTGCTTAAGAAATCACCCTAACTATCATATCTTTGCAACATATCGTGTGATAAAAAAAAATGTAAATAATAAAATAAATTATATATATATATAGATTGCATAGTATAAAGAAATAATTATTATCGTTGCACTTTACATATTTTTTGGTTGAACGTATTTTATGGTTGTGAGTATACACGTGAATCGATATTTGTCAATTTATTATATTATACGCGTGAAAAAAATCCAAATACCATCCGAAGTCGAATAATTATTGTACTGAAATCACGTCGAAAATGTATCCATACTCAACGCCCCTCAAGTAAACGTTCAACCGAAAACAGCAAGCAGAACATACCTATTATTAATAACGAAACGTGGCCGACGAACACACAATTTCACGAGAACTTCACCGAAGTAATTTCGTCACACACCTGCGAGCTACAACACGATAAAGTTTCACGTATATTATATTGCACGCGAGACGTCTAAAACAAAATCGTAACACCGAAATCTACAAATATCTAATAATATCATAATACCTATCTCTGAAATTACTTATTATTGGGATTTCTATGGATTTTGCAAGGAGTTATGAACCTCCTGTTCGATCTCATAAGCGTTTCGTGTAATTATTTTGAATCGGAATAAAACATTTTTGTCTTGAATTTCTTTGCAGCTTTTAACGGTTTTAGATTTTAAAACAATTTTTCATCGTTTAGAGCATTTTAGGGGGTTTTAGGACATCTAGAGCTCAAGCACGGGGAAAACGGGACCTTCTATCGTGCCAACGAGATTTTTACCCAACCGAATGTTATGATTTTTTAATCGCCAACTTTCGAACGGATCCGTACGACGGACAAATACGGATCACGAGTGGCCACAAAAAATTGAGTGTGAATTTACAGTTCTGTGTAATTTTTGAAAATGTTCGATTTTAAGGTCGTAGGTAAATGAATCGTCGAGAAAACCTATCCAATTTGAGCTGCATACTCTCAGTAAAAATATGCAAAAACATGAATTTCTCATTTCTCATTTCTTCTCTTAAGACATGTTAAGTTACAGCAAAACCTCGACAACTCAAATCGGTTTGGGGGGGGGATAAAAAAATTCGAATTATAGAATAAATTGTGCGTACTTACTGAAATGCAGAGGCGAAGATATTCCTTCGAGTTATCGAAAATTTGACTCATAGACGTTCGAGTTATCGAGGTTACACTGTATGACTTATTTTACACACAAATAGATTATGCATACGGGCAATAGACTTTTAACACTCAAAACCGGTTTTTAAAAAACCGGTATTTTAGGATTTTTATTTAAAAAAGGATTATTATAATTTCCCAACAAGGTTTTTCCCGAATCGAATATTAAATTATTTTTTAATCGTACATTTTCGATCGGCCTACGACGTCAAAATCGATATTACTAATAGCGACGACAAATTGATTTCAATTTCAGATTAAAAGTCCACGTAGAGATTATCATGAAATTATGAATACTTTATTTTAAATTGAAATTTGTTTGGCTCGAAACGAGTGCAATTTTTTAGTGGATTTTTTAGCGCATTCCCCGCAACCCTATAACTATTTGCTCTATCATTTTTGTTCGTTCCTAATATTTCGAGTAAATCGATTATAATTACTTAATTAATAATTACCTAATTAATACCTATATATACCTAACCTTCTGCCTCGCCGATTGCAATGGACTTACCGCTGATCAGATACGAATGCGAATGTCCTCCGACCACCGCGTCCACGCCGTCCACTTCTCTGGCCACACGTCTGTCCATTTCTAGACCGGAATGTCCTAGAGCTATTATGAACTCCACCCCGGCGCTTTTCAGCTTGGCCACTTCAGCCCTGACGCTCTGAACTTCGTCGGATATCCGGACTCTGCCCACTTTGTTCGTAAACTGCGGCAGTATATACGGTTTAACCGATTATATAGGTAATATTATAACGTAATAACTAGGGCAGAGGACTTGTAGCTCTAAAAAGTCACCAAATATGCATTTAAATATACAAAATATGCACTTAAGTATAAAAAATATGCATTTTAAAGTGGATATTTTTGAATAAAAATTAAGAATTTTTCTGTTGGTACTTATAATTTTGATGAAAAAATGTTATTTACAAATTTATTTAACAACTTACAATTAATTATTTGAATTATTTGGGTTTATTTTATGGGTTTTCTTAACTGGATGCTTCTTCAAAACTTGAGCACCGAATTCAGACACATAATTGTTTAATTGTGAAATTAAAGACCTTTTAACTTTAGGCATTTTGTATAATAGATAGTAAATATAACGCGAACGCTAGTTGACCGTTGAGAAACACAGCGATTACTGAAATATGAATAAGTCCAATGTCTGCGACAGGCGTCCCCGTATCGATAACATTTTGTGCGTTGAACAATAATTGCGGCATTAGATCGGCAAATCTCGAGAAATATCGTCGATAATATCAACGTTATTTTGGATGTATAAATAAATAAATAAAAACGTCGAAGAAAAAATATTGGTAAACCTATACATTATTTAAAATATGCATCTAAAAGTATAAAATGGAAAAAATTTGCCCTATAAACCAAAAAAACGTAAAATATGCATTTATATGCACAATAAAATTTCAAAACTAGCTTTGTGGTAGCATGAAACGCATTTGTTTCGCACTCTGCTATTTGTGTGACTGTGCAAAAAAAATATGCAAATGCTAAAAGTCCTCTGCCCTAGTAACAACTAATAAGCACACAATAATATTAAAAATTTCAGGGATTCCCCCCTCCCAGCATGACAAGTAAATTTTTTTCTAAATATGTATATCGATATCGAAAAAAAAAACATTCAAATAAACAGTTGATACCAAAATAATAATCGTTTTATAATTGATTGTACGTGTACAAATCGATTTAAGATTTTAAATAATAACTGTAGCACGCTACTCGATAATTTTCCTCTGCAAGGAAAATTGAGGAATCACAAATAATGTGAAATCGTAAACAAAAATTTGAACTGCATATTTATGAATTTTATTTTACTACAATATGTTTTGCTTCTATTTAAATAATCTACTTTAATACATATTACATACTATTACTTATTAGCGAATGAACGAAAAAATTAAAATTATATCATCATAAAAATAAATTATTACATATTAATAAACAATTATAAAGTACATATCGATTACGATAGCTGTGTCAGGTGATTGGGAGTGTATTTATACCTCACGCACTACAGTAACAATAATTGAGATAAATGTAAAATGCCATCAAATTTGTTGTACATACACGCATTATAAAGCATGAATCAAAACCACTAATAACCGACAAAAATATGTAATTTTGAAAAACTAATTTATTTCTAAATTTTAATTTAAAATATTCATTTTCTACCATTATTTTTTTACGAATTTTGTGTTTTATAAACAAAGTGGTGAGTCTTATGGGTGAATTTTCTATTATGTATTTGAATACGTCCCGACCGATCCAGTCGATTTTGACTCTAATAAGCGACTGAACCTTATATCCGTGAGTCTTAAAAGCGCCGTTCACTGCAGAATGTAATAAGTGAATGTGCTGTGAATTTGTAGGAAAGTGCATTTTTTTTTAGTGTTTATGAAACCGTAGCTTTGTAAGTACATGATTTAAATTATGTGACTACGAATCCATTTATGAAATTGCGTCAATTGACATGTTTGAAAAACATTTTTTTTTTTTTTTTTGTTCAGTGCAATAGTAAAGACTAAAGATGAATTAGGTACCCGCAAATGAATATATGTAAGTTTGTTTTATTATTCTAACAATATAAATACATAAAAAAAAATTTAAACATTTTTCAGGTGAATAGCATTATTTTTTTTTATTTAATAAATACATTATTATGCATGTAAACTGTAATGTACTTATGTATAATATATAATCCTATAATCATATCAATATAAATATTAAAATTAAATTAAAAACCATTTTTATTGAATTTTATACTGTAATTTTTAGCGTTGTATATTGCATTTTTTTGTCATTTTTAATTTTTTTTTAAGGTTTTTTAGCGCATTATATTCACAGCCCTGGTAATTTTTTTTCTGTCCATAATATTGAAAATTCATATGGATATCGAAAAAACATTAAAATCGATCAATTATACCAAAACAACAATCGTTTTATAATTGATTGTACGTACAAATCGGTTTAGGATTTAAAAATAATAAAGTAGCATCCCACTCGATATTTTTGCTCTGCAAGGAAAATTGAAGAATCATAGATAATACGTTTTTTTTTTTTTTTGGTATTGTTATAACTGAGATTTCGGATTAATCGGATTCGAGCCACTTAAGCCAGATCAAGCTAATGATGGACTCGAAAAAACCGTTTCGATATAAATTGGACGATAATTGCACGTTGTATGACATTCATCTGCAGTCGAGTCTCGATAATTCTAAAACCTCGATTACGCGAAGGTTTTACTGGCGACAGTAGCGCTGTTAACCTAATTTATCTACGACATAATATTATGTCATGGAAGATTTTTTAGATGTGATCCAGAATTCACATTAAAACGTAGGTACAAACAAATTGTTAAACGTTGAATTGTATCTAGGTGCTTTGATTGCATCTAATTCTCATATTAAAAAAGGGGGTGATAGGGGGCCCCCCGACGTACGATGTCATCCGCACACAAAACATAATATTTCCCGCCTATTTTTTCTTTTTAAAATCACAAACAACGAACGCAATCGTAAAACCGAAAGCGTCGTGTATAGGTGCCTAACAATAACGCATATACCTACCCCCGATAACACTGCAGTACACCGTATACGGAAACAGTAAACAATATAAATAAACACTACGTTATTGTTATAATATGGAAACGAAACAATCGAACGGTACTTACTTCCGTGTCCGGTGTCAGGTAACCGATCACGCCTACGGTGCGCCCTCCGACCGCCAGGACCGTGGACGGCCGAATGTTCGTCAAACTCGGTTCCCCTTCGGTGTTGATGTTCGCCACGACTATCGGTATGGAACTAATGTTTTTGGACTTGAGGAACGGCGCCAGGCCTTCTGGGCCGTCTTCGAACTCGTGGTTTCCCAAACACTGTGTGAAAAAGTCCAAAACCACTATCGTTATAGTATTTATTATTAATGATTTACAGTCGGTGGTCGTGACATTTCATAGTATACAGGGTGTAACAGGAAGACCTGACAAAAAAAAAAAAAACAAAATGATGCTACTTAAACGAATGCCAAAAATTGTGAAAACTATAGTATGGTTGGTAAATAGTTTATGAAAAAAGTTTCTATACGTTCTAAATTAATTTACCCAAAAAAATATTGTTATATTGAAAAATTATTGAAAAATTCTAAAAAATAAACTAGTTGACTTCGATACAATTTTTTACCATCAAAATTGTTCTTTTAATCAAACTTACGAAATTGGCTATTTCGAATTTTCCAGAGTTAAAAAATAAAAATACTATAGTTATTTTTTACGCGTAGCGCAAGTGATTATAAATTATAAATAAATAAAAAATTTTTAATATTGATTAGAACTAAAGTTATTTCATCTGTCAGGTATTCCTGTTACATCCTGCTTAATATTAATAATAATATTTAGGGATATACTTAGGTTGTACTAATAAAAATTTACTTGAAATTTTTGCTTTGAAATATTCAATGGAATACGGAAATATGCATTGCTGCAAAAACGTGTTTATTAATTGTGTAATAATATGTAAGACTTATAGTTAGATAGGATACCACTAACTAAAAAGTTCTAAACTACTTAAAATATAACAGTCATGTAATCCGCTCTTAAATGGAATAAATATTACAAAGTTACACGCATATTGCCTGTAAATATATAACTAACAATTTAATATTCTATACATTTAAAATTTGCATATTTTTCAAACTAAAAAGCGACGCAATAAAGGTTATAATATAGGCTTTTCTAGTCTTAGAGTTAATTACGACAAACGGCTTGGGTCACTAACACAACATACCTACCACATATTTTTTTATAATAACTATGAAATAGGTAACTTTTAAAATAATGATGTATGAAATTTGTGTTGTCTTGTCAACAGAAAATTGTGAATTATTATGGCATATACCTAATCTATTTTTCGTTAATGAAGTATTTAGCTGCACCAAATCGTTCAGCTTTGTAGGTGACATTTTAAAAAATAAAGAATTAGTATAATAATTTATTAGTATTATATTATAGTTAATAATATATCTAAAAACTAACTTATAAAATGCATTCATTAAATATGCAATATTGTAATTTCATCATCATTATTTTATAGTTCTAATTAATATAAAATTTGTCAAGATCACGAAGTTTGCAAATTTTATTAATTTGTATGCAAAAATTTAAAAAATGTTTAATTTATATAGCCAAACCTTGTAAATGGAATATAAAGTTCCATACAAGCGGTTAATACTGTAACCAAAAAGTCACTGATACTTATATTAATTAGAAAACTCGTGGAAAACTGAAAGACGTTTTTTCAATGGTATTTTTGTTTAAGCACAGGTTAGGAGGAATAAAAACGAACACTAACCTAACCTAACCTAACCGTGATAAGAGCTAAAGTGCGATCTGTGTATCACCGCAACAAAATTTACTAATTTATGTTGCATACAGCCATTCTGATCTACATGTTTTTTTTTTTATTTTGTTTCTAAATAAATCACTTTTTTGAAGGTTTGTTTGTGATAAGTGTGATGGTTGTCTACGATAGTTGTTTAACACCGATTGCACTTCAGCCCGCATTACCGGGGCCCCCATAAGAGCCAATGTACGTGTTTGGAGAGTGTCCATTCTGATTTCACCTATTCTGTGGTATAATCATAAATGGTTGCCATAAATTATCTACACAATATTATAATATACCAACAGCCATAGTAAAACTGGCAGAAATTAATATTTTATTTGAATGGTCGCAACAGGTTGCATGACATAATAATATTGTATTTGATCGGATATAATAATTTTAACTTACAGTTTTGACATTTGGCCACTATATTATTATTAACCTAACTATCCGAATTTAAACGATTGAAAAACCAGTAGGACCGTTTCGATTAAATGTCATATCAATAGATTCCTTCAGACTAGGAGGGTGATCATAGTTTATTATTTCAATCCAAATATCTAGGTTGTTAAATAGGAGCTCGTACATGAATTTTTTTTCAGCTCACGAAAAATCAATATCGTTTGTGCTTGTGTTATAAACAAACAAGGGTTGCCATTATTTGTTTACAATATATAATATTACTTTTATAACAATTAGTGCATATTATATGGTATATACTGCCCTCCTAATGAAACAAGCAGTATGTCCAATAATAATTGATTTGTCGCTAAAACGAGTTTTTCCATGTCTTTCGGATTATGTATTATATTAATCTAATTTTAACACGGTGTTAAACGTCTTGGTAAATGTTTGCGTATAATGAAATACTAGAAAAACATGAAAAAAATCGACTAAACGGAGTTGAGTTGACTTTATGATCTACCTTAACTCGACTGGTCGAATTTTTTTTCGTCAACTTTTAACTCGGCTGAAGGCATTTTAATCGAATCAACCGTAACAACCAGTGTTCGGATTAGACGAGTATTTATTTTTACCTTCGATGACGATAAGTACAGCGAATCGGTAAACTTTTTTTCTTGTACAAACGGTCGCCCCAGCACGAGACGTCGCTCCGGTTTTAAACGAGCGCGTATTATATCGATCGTCGCGAAGGAGGAAAAAAAAATAAAAAAAAATACTCACGAAATAACCATCGGTGGGCGAGTTTATTCGCATTGACAGCCGTCCGCTGTCGTTGCACCACTCTGCCGAGCCGGAAAGCTCAGACCGAAAACCTTAGGGTTTTTCTCCGAGACGTACATTATATTTATATATATCTCGTGGCCAGAAGCTCGCGCTCGACAACAATATAAAATAATAATAATAATAATAATATGTTATACGCACGGCCAACGCGTATTCCGTTTCGGAGATCCGAAAAGCTCATCTCTGCGACGCAATACGTATTGGATTTCCGATTCCGTCATTGCCATGTATACACTCTATTCGGGCGCGCGCGGGGGGTGGGTTTTCGCTGCCCCCGAGAAAAGGTTAATCGAAAAATAAATGTAAAAATGCCGACAATAATATATACTGTGCAGTAAGCCCCGCGGTGCACCACTCTCCGCACACACACACACACACACATTATATATATATCTATAGTGAACACGTATACTACGGACGATCGTTCTTGTAGATACATAACATGATATTGTACGACCCCGAAACATCCCCCTCACTTTACCCCCATCCGGCCATCGACCGTTTAAGTTGGTCGTGGAAAATAATAATATCGTTATTATTTTTTTTTTTTTGCTCGTCTCGTACGAGACCGTTTTGACCGACGTCGTCTAATACGTACATGCATACAGAGTGTATAACGGTAAGACCTGACTGCAAACGGAATAGCTTATTTCGTTCAAATCGGCGCATTACATTCTATACGTTTTTTATTTCATATACTTTACGCAAAAGTCCGCAATAGCCGATTCTCAAATCTATTTTTTAGTCAAATTTCAAACGTTCATTCGAGTCGAGTATTTTGTTTTTACAATTTTTTAAATATCAATATTTTCTTTTGGAGCGAATCGACTTGAAACGTTCAATTTTTTTCAAAGGAATTTTCACTGGTAAATATTATCAAATTGTTTACTATTCGTTTTATATTTCGCATGCGTTAGCCTAGTATCGATTCGAATAACAATAATTATTCTTTGTTTAAAAAAAAATCCGCCGAGAAAGCCGATGGATTCTTCTTTAAACCGATGCAGCTGTAAATACTTCATCAAAAATCGTAATCCATAATGATATGCAATTTATAGTGGACGAAACGACGAAAATTTCATACTTTAGGATTTTCAAAGTTGTTTTATAATATAATGCCATTGTACGGCGAATGGGTTATTCGTTTTTATTCTTTCGAATAGCGTTAATGGGTTCCACGGGTTGGCGAGGGGGCCCGCGAAACCTTACGTTATCTAACGCAATCGCGATGAATTGATGAATGCATAATAATATTAACTATCCGAACAACACATAATATTATATAGGTGAAGGTCGACCCCGCCTTTACCTATGTTGTGTGTTGTTGTTCAGCTGACAAGGAAAAATCAACTGAATACGAAATCGAGACGGAGATAACGTACGATTGTTCAAGTACATAATACGATACGATAACGAACGAGGTAATAGAATCATACGTCATAATGGGAACACTATCCGTTTTTGGGATAACACGACACACAATCTGCGGCTATTATATTGTTTCAGTAGCCATTTTGATGGGTACGATTCAAAGTTTTCGCAGTTCGGACATTACGGTGTGAGGAATCCCGGAAAAAAAGTACACGGAAAAAAAGTCCGACAAGAAAATTATTATACGGAAAAAAAGTCCGGTTTGATTTATTGTTTCATAAAAAATATTTAAACTTATTTGATTAATTCAAAATTAATAATATAATATATGATTGGTATGATCTAATATGATTTAAAACTATAAAGAATTACAATTTCACGTCGTTATACAATCTACAGAAATAGAAGGTATTAAGGTAAGGTAGATAGAAAAAATATACTAGAATATATGATAGAAAAATCATTGAAAGGCAACAAAGATAGCACAATTAATCTGTATTATAAGATAAAATGTGAATGGAAGTTAATTTCTAAAATGCGTGAAGTGTTAGGAGTAGATAGAGTTAAAATAGCGTTACAAGAATTAGGTGAAGGGATTCCAACACCGAAAAAACGTACCGGTGAACGTTTAAAAAACTTATTGTCTAGAGTGGCCATTGACGAAATATCGGTGGAAGAATTTTTAATTAATATTGGCCATTGCATTCGAAAACGAAATAAATATTAGTTTTAAATTAAATGTATATTATATATTATACATTTAGTAATTTTATTTTTTTTTTAAATTAAACCGGACTTTTTTTCCGGCTCCCCGGTGTGAGACATTTAAAGGAAGCGTATTAAATATAAACGGCCCGACGAAAGAAAAGAAGATCGAGTGGAGGGAGTCCCGTGAGTCCTGGGAACGACGTCGGCGTGCTATTCAATTTATAGTTTATGATTGTGGTACTATACAATTATTGTGGTTTAACGATTTATAGTAAACTGCGCCAATATTTCATACTTCATTGTTCCAAACAGTTGTTTAATAATAATTATCGTTATATAATGCGTGTAATAGGTATGTTAACGACCTGAGCCGGTTGACATAATTATTATCGCTGAGACTATAACGTTTATTATAGCTTATAACCTTTATGCTATTATCGTTTTTCGATTCGAAAACTACAAATTTAAAACGTAGGTAGGTATAGAATATTAAATTTTATTGTATTATTATGCATACTTATGAGCGGTAATACCTACTATGCATACGACTCAATAAAATAATTAATTTTTCTATAGAACGCACTTACATAACGGTAATGTTTTATACAGTTAGAACTTAGAACTTGTATAGGTTCAAGTTTAGTTAGCCAGTGCAGTGACCATCTAGTCAGGTATAGGTAAGGTACACGACTCCACGAAACATGTTATTATTACAAAATCGACGAACAAAATATGTTTGGAATTCCATTAATATATTTTGAATACGAGTAAAGTTTTCAAGTTTATAAATATACAATATCAGTTTATGGGTTAACTTTATTTTTTAAAATCATAATTACAATTCGTATTGTATTTTGGTTTTTCGTGTAAATATCTTTATTGCGATGGTAATGATTATTGTGTTATGTACAGACTTTCATTGTATGTTATAATCATTTATCGTATTTTTTATTACGCTCGTTATGGTCAATTTACCCACAAGGTAATTATTTTAAAAATAATATTGACATTTTCACAAAAAAAATGTTCCTTTCTCCTGTTTTTTAAAAAAAATATGAGAATTTTTAACCACCAATTAGATCCAATTTATTACCCGAAAGCTCCAAAGAAATTGCGCAAAAACTATATAGGTTTGAAACTCGTCTGAATTCTGATTTTAATGGTCAACATTTCAGAAAGAATATCTGCCAAATAATTTACAGCAGAAACGGGTGGAGGGGTACTCGTTTGTATCTCAACGGAATGGATAAAGTCATTACGTCATTATTTACGTTCTATAAATAAACTTAGAAATGTTACTATGATAAACGATAATTCTTCGAACAAGTGTCTGAAGCCCGATTGTAATGTTGTCTTCCACTGTATAGGCACCTACTTTATGGCTCATATAGTTTTG
Organism: Metopolophium dirhodum; assembly: GCF_019925205.1. NCBI lineage: Eukaryota > Metazoa > Arthropoda > Insecta > Hemiptera > Aphididae > Metopolophium > Metopolophium dirhodum. Next base: position 18,557,508 of record NC_083560.1, read on the forward strand.
TACATTTTAAACGATGTAATATAATTTGAAAAAAATTATGTTTGTGATGAAAGTTTATATTATTATTATTATTATTATTATTATTATTATTATTGATCCAAGGTTAGGCGAGTTAACGTATTTTTTTTAACTCAGTCGTGTTTAGTTAGTTTTTTTTTTTATTTCAACCGAGTTAACTAGTAGCATCGACTTGACTTGACTGAGTAGCATTATAAATTAAGTTTATTAAAAACAAATACAAAATTCACGGTTATCTCGGATAAGTATTGTCCACTAAGAGATGCAGGTACGAAGTACCAATTCTCATATGAATAAATAATGGTGAGTGGTGACAAAAATTACAGTAATGAACGGAGAATTAAAACCAACTGTACAAAACATAGGCAACTTTATGATTACAATAATATTACGAATTATAATTCACCGGGCGATTACTTTAAAGTAGGTAACTTTAATATTCGTAAAAGTATAAATGTTTATGAGAATATTTTATTTTTTGCGTGGTTTCAAGTCGTTACGAAAAAACATAGAATTCGGATTTAGGATGAGTAGTTATATTTTATGAGTTATAACTTATAAGTATTTAATGTGTTGATGAGTGGAGTAGTGGACCAACATCTTTCGGGGTCACAAACTGACTTTAAATACTTACGAATCATAAACTACTCGTCCCAAATTCGAATTGTTTGCATCGAAATACATAGTAAAATTGTCTGCTCGGAAATATGAAATCTCAGTTTTCATTTACAAAAAGTAAAAACTTAAAAACGTCGAGGATAAAAAATATTAAAATAAAAATAGATATTAAATTGTTTTAAATGTTGTTTTTCTCAACTATAGACACTTCGTTAAAATAAAAACATTTATACTTTTTGAAATAATGAGTGTTTAGTGATAAAATAATCGCCTGATATAAATTGAAATGGTCACAAATCATGATATACATATCAATAACGCTAATAATAATAATAATAATAAGTAGGTATTAATCTAACCTATTATTATTATTATTATTATTAATATAATTGGTGAGCAGATCGTTGTTATGTTATAATGTTATTATACGGTCGACTAAATGTTTCCTCTTATAGCTGCTATGTATCTAAAAATGATAATTTAGTTTTTGTCTACACAAATATAAATATAAATCTGAAATATTCGTTTTAAACATCTCGTTTTCTTTTCTTATAATATTTTATATATTCTACGACCTTCAAATACCTTATCACTGTGTACACGGTAACGAACAGAATATTTGTCCGGTTAATATTTGTTTATTTTATTCTCAGAATTGAAATATGAATATACAATAGAAACTTAATTGGAAATGTTAAAAAAAATAAGTTGATTTAAAATTATTAACGTAGGGAGGCATATTATGAGTCAAGTAAAAGTTAAGTCAATTAAAACACCAAACCGGTCAAGTCGAGTCGAGAAGTATTGAAATTAACGTAAATCTTAACTTAGTCGATGCCCAGACATGTGTCACGGTAATAAAAAAAAATAATGTTTGTTAGGATTATATGCGAATTCCAAAAAAAAAAAAATTATAATTTGATTTTGTTTAATGGCGCGTAGAGAGGCGACCGAGTTAAGTTAAAGTCGAGTCAATCAAAACACCGAACCGGTAAGTGACGTTCAGAAAATATATCGAAACTAACTTGACTTTTAAAAATTGTTAACTCGTCTATGCCCCATATAGGTCTCATGGTGATAAAAAAATAATTAATATTTTTCTGGACAATATGAAAATTCCAAATTGACTTTATCGGGAATAATAAAAAAAAAATGTAAATTGATTTAATAACGCGTGGTGAGGCACTAACGAATCGCGAAGTCAAGTCGACTAAAACTCCTGAAACCGGCAAGTCGATTCGAGAAGTATTGAAATTAACTTAACTCTTAACTTAGTCGATGCCCAGACATGTGTAACGGTAATAAAAAAAAATAATGTTTGTCAGGATTCTATGCGAATTCCAAAAAAAAAAAAATATAATTTGATTTTGATTTAATGGCGCGTAGAGAGGCGACCGAGTTAAGTTAAAGTCGAGTCAATCAAAACACCGGACCATACTGGACTATGTGGAGTCCTACTGGACTTACCGGTCCAAGTTATACGTTAAGAAGTGTCGAAACCAACTTGATATTAATATTAATCATTAATTTTAAACTTAATATTGAACTGCTGAAAAAAAAAATAATAACAACTTAACTCAATGGTTAATAAGTTGATTGAAAATGTTCATATGGCTTTTAACTCAACTGAGTTAAAAAAAAAAAAAAAATGTAGGTTAACTGTTAACTTTAAACTTTTCCAAATGTTTTCCGTCAACCTGACTTAACTCGGTTAACAATTATTATCATTAAGTCGCCCGGGCTCGGCCAAAACCGGCGAGTCCAGTCGGGAGGCGTTGAAATCGACTCAACACGTTACCGGACTCGTCACGCCACGTCTGGTTAATACCCGGTATCGGGTCGTGTCACGTACCATGGCGTCCACACCGAGGTCGCCGACCAGTTCGGCGGCCGGCTGCCAGCCGAGCACGTCGTAGAACCGCGTGCCGTGGAACGAGTCGCCGGCGTACAGGTGGACGACGGCCGCGGCCGCCCGCGCCCGTTCGGCGTCCAGCGCGCCGCGCAGCCGGGCGAAACCGCCGTGGCCGCCGGCCGCGCCGCACGGTCCGCCGCCGCCGCCGCCGCCGCGGCAGGTCTCGTCGTAGTGCGAGTGCAGGTCGTTGGTGTGCAGGACGGTCAACCGGAACTCGCCCGGAACAGCCGCAGCCGCCATCGCCGCAGCCGCTTGAAGCAGACCCAACGCCACGGACGCGATCATCGTACTGCGCACCGCGGTTCCGGCCGTCGACCGTTATCAGTGCCGCCGCAGTGATAACGGATTCGGTTTCGTTATCAGTACCACCGCCGCCGCCGCCGCCGCCGCCGCCGCCGCCGCCGCCGCCGCAGTGATAACGGATTCGGTTTCGTTATCAGTACCACCACCGCCGCCGCCGCAGTGATAAGGAATTCGGTTGCGTTGCTAACCTAACCTAGAGGCGCGATAACAATATGCAGTGAAACTTCCATATAACGAAGTCGAATAAGCAACAAAAAAAATTCGTTGTATAGAGGAATTCGTTAAATAGAATTACGCATTAATTCAACTTTTTTTTTATTATTTTTTTTTATTATGTATATTGTATGCATTTAAAAACAACGTCAAACATCATATTACAGTTTAATTTAATTTTTAACCTTAAATATAGTTTAAAAGAAATAATCAGTAAGTTTTGTCTGCTTATTATTTTTGAAAATTGTCCTTCTTTCGTAAAAAGTTTTTATATCGTCAAGTTTTAAACGAAAGAATGTATACTCGTTTGCACCAATATCGGAACTGAAGTGTACTACAGTAAAATTAATCAGTTTGCCTACCTTCGGTGTCTTATCTTTATCGGGTACATTGTTCGTGTACAATTTTAGAACTATGACATAAACTATCAATTTGATAGTGACAACATTTACAAAAACTGGGTTTTTATCGAATAATTATTTCGTTATATACAAACATCAGATTCGTTATGTGGAGATAAATTTACGTGTAATTAAGAATGAAGGTCATAGTTTTTAAAAATATTTCGTTAAACAGAAAATTTCGTTAAATGGAAGTTCGTTATATGGAAGTTTCACTGTAATAGTAATCAATTCCTACGCGACATGATTGTTCACTTGCTGCACTGCACCATAATAATAATTAAGTGTCATTATGTGTTAGTAGTACTAGAAAATCAACTGACGCTTTGTCACTACAACTCTTATTATACGCTTGACAGACAGAAATACTGACCTCACCTGTTGCCTGAACAACATGAGTGATTGAAAATAATATTATGGTCCTCGACACGTAATCGAATAGGGACGTAAAAAAAAACCATTAATAATATAAGCGATTAAAAATTCAAACACGGTATCTAAAACAGCTATATACTATTCATATTGTGCGTCATCATAACACATCGAAAATGAATATAAAATATCAGCAAAAAAAGTTATGATTAGGGTTCTGAATTTGAAATTTTTCAAATTTCACTTTTATTGAAATATTTCTTGCCGTACATTTATGACTAAATATAAACTTTTAGATATAACACAACAAATTATCAATATTTTATTTTTTACGAAAATAAACTGCATACAATTTCTAAAGCCTATTTATTACGGTGAGTGGTAAACCCTTTTCTTATCACCTATTTAAAATGTATTGAAATAGTTGATGAAGAATAAAATGACGAATTTTGGACAAGTAGTTTACGATCTTTAGCTTTTAACTTTTGGCTTTTAGCCTGTAATAATAAAGATGCAATATATTGTGATGACCTAAAAAAAGTACCAAAAATTACCGAATAAAATAAACGCTTTATTTACATAAAATTGTAAAAAAATTAACCAAACATTTTTTTTAAATCATAATATTGACTATCTATATTCTACAGTGATATCTCCTTCGTTTCGAGTGATGTACGTTTCCTACCTCGACGTGTTAACATAATAAAAATGTATTCCTGTAAGACATAATCCACATGTTATTCATCGTTACAACACTTCACTATAATAATAGTTATGTATTTTTACGGTGAGTGCCAATAGTACACTCTTTTTTTTATCGCCTATTTAAAAGTAATTCCAAAGCTAGATATACGTAGGTATTTGATTTATAATATATCGGTACGTTTCGTGTATATTTGAATCAGAATAACAAGTTTTTACTTTGCATTATTTGAAAATGTTTAATTTAAAGGAGACTTTTTTAATTTTTTAAAGGTTTTTAAGGTCTTTAGGCGTTTAACACTAAAATCCGATTTTTTAATAATTTTGTTTTAAAATTTCAGCTTAAAAGAATGACATTTTAACGTGCTAAGAAGATTGTAAAAATAGAGATTACGAGTGGCGACGAAAATTTAAATGACAATAATATTCTTTTTTGCAGATAAAAATTTCACTTAGAAAATTAGAAAATGTGCAGTACTATAAATTTTATTTAAAAATATTTTTTGGTTCAAAAATTGTTTCTAATAAAAAAATTAAATGCATTATCTTAACTGGCTAATAGAGTAATATGTTACACTAATTAAAATAACGTTTAAACGTGTAAAACGCATAAATCGAATAACGGTTGAACGTATAAGTTGAATGACGTTTAAATTTGTAAAACGTTTAAACACCTAAATTTAATAACGTTAAACAGTCATTCGATCGTAACGTTTAATATTCATATAACAGTAAATAATATAATTTTTTTTTTAAATTTAATTCCTGGTTGTCGTACCACCATTGCAATTCACAGCTACTATTAAGTACCCATCGAATTATTATGAGTTATGACGTTTTTGAGCTGTTTGCGGACAATTTCAAATTTAAATTGTTTTAGTTTTTTTCGATATATTATATCAAAAACATATTATTTGTTGGGCGAAAAAGCGTGGAAATGTAAGACTCTTGATAAAATGTTATAATAGCAGTTTGAATATATTGATAATACATAGGCACAACTTTTTTTTATAAGCATTCAAAGTTCGATATTTGACAAAATTCATCAAATTTAAAATTTAATAACTATTTTGTAGTTAAAAATTAAAATATTTATTTTTTGTATAGCTAAGGATTGAACATCTAAAACAAGGTTCCGCGTAAATAGGTTATATTTTATAAATTACTTTATCCACAATAATATCATCAAATATACTTAGGCTATCTGACCATTTTCACTCAGAATCGTTTTTTTTATGCAATGATATTATATCATTGAATTCAAATTTAACACCATCCATTATACAGTGACCCACTCATCGTAATCAGTAGTACGGCTGAGCAACACCCACTTGCCCACCTTTTGTAATTTAATTTTTTTGGGGAAAAAGCTTGATAATTTTAATACAAAGCTTCTAATATATTGTTACAATGACTTTTGAAAAATATTGATAATCCATGGTCATTTTATTTTATACGCATTTAAAGTTCCAATCTTGACAAAATACGTAAAAATCACGAAAATTTGCAAATTCTTTTGAGTTAGAAATTAATAAAAAATTTGCTTTTTAAATCAAAGATTTTATAATGTAATGCAAAGATTCGTCATAAACTTGTCTACCTTTATCAAAAAAAAAAAAATGTCTACAGTAAAGTTAAATTTAATTGTTATGAGCGTTTGAATTTCATATTTTTGAAACATTCGATTCTCGTATAGCGATGTTCTTCTTATTATTATTCTAAAACGAAACTGTTTACAGACATTTTCAATTTTCAGTTTTTTTTTACTATTTATAACAATAACATTTTATTTACTGCGTAAAAAAAGCGTGAAAATGTAAAGATTCGTCATAAACTTGTCTACCTTTATCAAAAAAAAAAAAATGTCTACAGTAAAGTTAAATTTAATTGTTATGAGCGTTTGAATTTCATATTTTTGAAACATTCGATTCTCGTATAGCGATGTTCTTCTTATTATTATTCAAAAACGAAACTGTTTACAGACATTTTTGATTTTCAGTTTTTTCTTACTATTTATAACAATAACATTTTATTTACTGCGTAAAAAAAGCGTGAAAATGTAATACAAGGCTCTTGATATATTGTTATAATAGCAGTTTAAAAACATCAAAAATACACAAGCACAATTTTTTTCTGTAACCATTTAAAATTCGATTTTTGACAACATTTATCAAATTTAAAATTTAATTTCGATTTTAAATAATAATTTTAAATTTAATTTAATTTTGTAGCTAAAAATTAAAATATTCATATTTTTTATAGCTAAGGGTTGAACATCTAAAACAAGGCTTCACGTAAATAGGTTATATATAAATTACTTTATTCACAATAATATCATCAAATATACTTGGTAATATCATAGGCTGACTGACCGTTTTCGATCAGAATCGTTTTTCTTATACAATGATATTATATAATTGAATTCAAATTTAACACCATCCATTACAGTGACCCACTTGTAACCTACTGTACATCAGAGCGACATCCACTTATCCACCTTTTTTTATTATAAATCTATTTATTATCAAATATAATTAGGCATATCATAGGCTGTCTTCGCTCAGAATCGTTTTTCTTATACAATGATATTATAGTAATATTATCATTGAATTCAAATTTAACACCATCCATCATACAGTGACCCACTCGTAACCTACTGTACGGCAGATCGACACCCACTTGCCCGCCTTTTTTAATGTTTGCTTCCGATATATTTTTTTATCGATGTATCATTATTATTTTTACGTCCAAACAGCCTGGGCGTCCGTCCAAACGTCCAATTGCCCTAGATCGAGAATTTACACGACACTTACTTCCGCGACATCACCTTTTAGTGTCGTCGTGCAGTAATTAATGGACTTTCAAACTTTTACACTGCTCTTTATTCGTCTCGCTCATATTGTATTTTATTCACACCATTACTATACGCGTGCCAGACCTGCAGACGTCTGCGTTGTACAATAATAGTGTTGAGATATTTACGGGTTTGCACTCTGCGTCCAGAGTAACGTGATAGGTACATATATTGTCAAGTATACGACGTATAACACGATATAATAATAACATAAGAACGTATGGAAACCACGAATGCGTGTCACGTTTAAAGAAAGGAGAAAAAATAAGTCCGAGTCGGCTTATGTAGGTAACTTCGTGGTGACGTATATGACGGCGAAAAAGCGGTTCATAACTAGTGTGCCTATAGAACAGTTGCAAAGTACGTTGCGTTATTATTATTATTGTGTATTGCGTCTCTTTCGAATGTTTATCACAATACACTAAACTTTTTTTCCAACAGTGATATTGCACTGCAGTTTTGATACTTAAAATACTTCACTGCTATAGCTCGAAATTATGTTATACAAAAAAAATAAATACTTGTCGGCCGATATTCGAAATTTGTTTTCATTCGTCGATATTCCCGGAAAAGTATTCTGCGTCTGCAGGTTCAAAAAAATGTAAAATATAAATATCGTCATTGAAAAGTCAAAAGTTTCGAAACGAATTTCGTCCATTGACCGAATCACACACACTGTAGTCCTAACCTACGTCACGACGAATAGAATGTCTAGCCGAGTCAGTTCTCGTCCACAACTATGCTCGCTTCCCGACTATAAACTGACTACAAAGTTTGAAGTTTCGCATTATCGTTTGGATGCACAGTGAAAGGGTTCCACTTTTAAAATATTTTTGCACACGTCATTTTCTCTCAAGAATTGACCACTAAAATGTATGACACATATTATACAATAGAAACACAAGAAACTGTATCTAAGGTAATTTTTTTTTTAAGTTACAAAAATCACCAAAATCGGTTTTGTCAAAAACTGGTTTTACGTAAAAACTTACGTTTTGCCTTAATTTTTTTTTTTTTGGGGGGGGGGGGGTTGGAGGGAAAAACACACATTATTGTAAAATCAATACACATTCATCGCTCTGCTAAGAATCTGATACATTAAATTTATCTAAGCCAAGTGGTTTATTTTTTATGAGTTTTTGAAAACTGGAAGTTTTTTGAAGTAAGACTCACTATTGTAAAAAGTAATATTTTTTTTGAAAATATTTAGATTTTAACAATTACCTGTTTCAAAATTGTCATGAAATACGAGTTTGTAGTTTTTGAATTGAAAATGTTTTTTACGACTGAATCAAACTGATTTAAAAAAAATCATTAAAAATGAACTACATGACTTAATAAATGTTTTTACGATAAATATTTTTTCTAGTAACCGGGTTTACAAATTGGCTATTTCAAATTTTTCAAAAAAAAATTACATCAAATTTGACATTTTTGCATCCGTCGATATTCTCAGAAACGTATTCTGCGTCTGCGTCTGTTCAGAAATGTAAAATATAAAAATTGTCATCGAAAAGTCAAAAGTTTTGACATGACTAATTTCGTCCATTGACAGAATCCCACGCTGTCGTCCTAATCTAAAGCTAAAGTCCACGATGTCTAGCCGAGTTAGTTCTTGTCCAAAACAATAGAATCGCTTCCTGACCAAACTTTGACGTCTCGCATTACCATTTGAATGCACATAGTGAATAGGTTCCAATTTTAAAAAATTTTTGCAAAAGTCATTCGCTCTCAAGAATTGGCCACTAAGGTTTATCATACACAATATTATACAATATAACTACGAGAAAAGACGTTTTATTTTTAGTTTAATTAAATCGAAAATAAATTATCGATAAAACAATAATTCATGACAAACATAACAACAATATTATTATTATTCAACAGCAGCGTGGCCAAATTTTTTTTATTCCAAAGATCCACTGAAATCGCGTGTTTATCTAAAGATTATTGACATCGTAAAAAATGGACGACGAAGCGAATTATCTTTAAATCGTATAAATTCTTTTCACCGATAAGTAAAAAGTATAAAATATATATATTTGAATACATAACAAAAGTTTCCTTTTAAAATAATTGTCGCTATTATTATTCACTCATTAAAATTCCGTTTAAAAAATACCGTCTCCGAGTCTCGTGGCTTACCAACTAATGGAAAACACGAGAAAACACGTTTTATTTTTACTTTGATTAAATCAAAATCAAATAATCATTAATATCGAGTAAATTTTGTAATTAGTAGCAGTGTTAGGAACAGATAACAAAAAAATCATCTAAGATAAAGATAACAAAGCTAAATTTTATCTAAGATACAGATAAAAGATAAACAAATCAAATTCATCTGACAAAAAGATAAAAGATAAAAATATTTTATCTAGATATAATTATCTAAATATTTAAATAACAGATAATTTTAGAAATTAAAATTAAAAAAACTAATTTAAAAAAATATATATACCGTCATGTGAGTACACAAAAAAATACACACACAAGAGAACCCATGGCAAACGGCCGTTCTTTCCGGGAGGGTGGTGGGGTCACCGGCCAATTTTCGTGTCACGTACTATTATTAATTAACAACATTGAAAAGATATTTACGAGTATTGTGTATTTGTGTATACGAAATAATGTTTATTATTATTATACGTCACGTGCAATTAAAATTGGTTTAGAGATTGTTTATAGCCCATAGATTTATAATATAAAAAAGGCGGATAAGTGGATGTCGCTCTGCTGTACAGCAGGTAACAAGTGGGTCGCTGTAATGGATGGTGTTAAATTTGAATTCAATGATATAATATCATTTCTGAGCGAAAACGGTCAGTCTGCCTATGATATTACCAAGTATATTTGATGATATTATTGTGAATAAAGTAATTTATATATTATAACTATTTACGTGGAGCCTTGTTTTAAATTTTCTTTTTATAAATCCTAAGCCATAAAAGTTAAACATGTTATACCTTTTTAACTACAAAATAATTAATAAATTATAAATTTGATAAATGTTGTCAAAATTTGAACTTTAAATGCTTATAAACAAAAATTGTGCCTATGTATTTTTAATATATTTCAACTGCTATTAGAACAATATATCAGGAGCCTTATATTCAATTTTCACGCTTTTTTACCCAACAAAAAAATTTTTATTGATATTTATAGAAAAAAATTGAAAACTCACAATGTCCGTAAACCGCTCAAAAAGAGTCAAAATATTTTCAAAATTTTATGGTGTATAGAAATAATAAAAACATTCAGTGAAATTTTCAAGTATCTACAGTTATTCGTTTTTTAATTACAATAAAATAAGAAAATTGTTACATGAGAAATCGAGTGAATATCAAATGTTGTAAAAATATAAATTTCAGACGCTCATAAAAATTTAATTTAAGTTTCTTGTAGACATTTATTTTTTGATAAAGGTAGACAAACTTATGAGTAATCTTATATTACATTTTAAAATCTTAGATTTAAAAAGAAAAATTTTTATGAATTCTCAACTCAATATAATTTGCTAATTTTCGTGATTTTTCCGTATTTTGTCAAAATTTGAACTTTAAATGCTTATAAATAAAAACTGTGACTAAGGATTTTTAATTTTTTTCATCTGCCTTTGAAACAATAACTTAGGAGCCTTTTATTAAATTTTCAAGCTTTTTTACTCAACAGATAAAATTTTATTGATATTTATAGAAAAAAAAACTAAAAAAATTGAAAACTGACAATGTCCGTAAACAGCTCAAAAAGAGTCAAAATATTTTCAACATTTTATGGTGTATAGAAAATGCTAATATAAACATTCAGTCAAAATGTCATGTCCCTACGGTCATTTATTTTAGAGTTATACCAAAAACCAAAATCGATTTTCTCGAAAACAGATTTTGCGTAAAAATTCCCGTTTTTCCTTAATTTTTTTTTTTGTTTTTCACGTCGCTTTCGAAAAATACTAATTTTTTCTTTTGACCCCCCCAAAGTAACAACTAGATTCACTTTCCTATCAGAAAAGTTACTGTTGAAGAAAATCCAAGCACTTTTACTGTCCTAAAAAGTGATGACAGACACAAAAATAAAAAAAAAAACACACATCATTGTAAAATCAATACATTCATCGCTTCGCACAGAATCTAACATAAAACCCGATATATATAAATAGCATCTCATGTATTGCTCGTCAGACTTATCAATTGTCATTCATTTCAGACGCTTTGCAAATACGGAAAGAATAAACGGCTGGTCAATTTTTATTTCTCAATAAATAATATTATATTCTACGGAATTTTTTTTGGGACGGCGGTGGTTATAACTTGCCATCTGTTCTATTATTCGTATTTTAATTATAGTTTAAAAATATTTATAAAATTCTGGGAATTTGACATATTTTTTGCGACAGTAATATACTAATATAGGCTAATTACATAAATTAAATAGTATATTATATTATATATCATTAACCGATTACAGAATATTAATATGTAATAAGTAATAAGTATCTAATAGGAATAATTTATAGAATTTTCAGAATAATGTCATATAGGTATTATTAGCCCTAGATGTTGTTCTACGTACAAGTTGTGCCTCAGATAATGAGAATAAAAATGAAACATTTTCGAACAGATCTAGCTAATTTTCGTCAAGAAACTTATATTGTACATTTATCTGGATAAGTTAAATTTTTAGCTAAAATAAATACTTAGATAACTTATATTTATTTATCTAGATAAGATAAAAGATAAAAAAATAATTATCTGGATAAGTCCTAACACTGATTAGTAGCATTGGCTCTCTATATCATAATATCGATTTCAGCCGTTTTCAAATAAAGAGTCGGTGGAGCGGGCGAGTTTCCACCACCACAAATATAACAATTATTATTATTGTTCGTCGGCAGCTGTAACATATTTTTTTCATACACTGAAATTACATTTTTCTTCTGGAGATTATTGGTCGGGAAAAATATGTACAACAAATAACAGAATAATGTTTAAACCGTATAATTCCATTTAGTCCGATGGATGTAAAAATTTTTAATTTAAATAAATCAAAATTAATTTATCGTTGAAACCTAGTCCGTTGTAGCATTAGTAGCATTAGTAGTAAAGGCTCTCCGCATAAAATATAATTTGTTATCTTTCTAAATCGTATGAAAAAAAAAATATTTACTACAGAAAACGAGTCACTTACAAATACTTGCAAATACTTATTGTAATGTTTCCAATGCATTTTCGTGTCCAAAAATATTTATTATTATTATTGTTCGTCAGCAGTTGTGGCCCAATTTTCGTCATTACAAAGATACACTGAAATTACTTATTTCTTCGGGAGATGATTTATCGGAAAAAATATGTACAACAAATAACAGAATAACATTTAAACCGTATTAGTCCGATGGATGTAAATATTTTTTAATTTAATCAAATCAAAGTTAAATTAATCTAGATCGTTAATTATAATACAAGTTTTTACCACCACAAATATAACAATTATTATTACTGTTCGTCGGTAGCTGTAACATATTTTTTTTTCATTACAAAGATACACTGAAATTACATTTTTCTTCTGGAGATTATTGGTCGGAAAAAATATGTACAACAAATAACAGAATAATGTTTAAATCGTATAAATCCATTTAGTCCGATAGATGTAAATATTTTTAATTTAAATAAATCAAAATTAATTCATCGTTGAAATCTAGTCCGTTGTAGGATTAGTAGTAGAGGCTCTCCGTATAGAATATAATTTGGTATCTTTCTAAATCGTATGAAAAAAAAAATAATATTTACTACAGAAAACGAGTCACTTACAAATACTTGCAAATAATTATTGTAATGTTTCCAATGCATTTTCGTGTCCAAAAATATTTATTATTATTATTGATCGTCAGCAGTTGTGGCCCAATTTTCGTCATTACAAAGATACACTGAAATTACTTATTTCTTCGGGAGATGATTGAACGGAAAAATAATATGTACAACAAACCGGATAATATTTAAACCGTATAAATCCATTTAGTCCGATGGATGTAAATATTTTTTAATTTAATCAAATCAAAGTTAAATTAATCTAGATCGTTAATTATAATACAAGTTTCCACCACCACAAATATAACAATTATTATTACTGTTCGTCGGTAGCTGTAACATATTTTTTTTTCATTACAATGATACACTGAAATTTCATATTTCTTCGGGAGATTATTGATCGGAAAAAATATGTACAACAAATAACAGAATACTATTTAAACCGTATAAATGCATTAGTCCGATAGATGTAAATATTTTTTTATTTGATTAAATCAAAATTAAATTAATCTAGACCGTTGTAGAATTAGCAGTAGTGAATCTCCGTATAGAATAATTTAGATATTATTTTCCGAAATCGTATTGAAAACAATTTCGATCAGAGAAAAATAGTCGTCGGAGTGTACAAACACGTATATTGTAATGTTTCCAATGCATTTTCGTCCACAAATGTTATCCTACGAGTTTCCACCACCACAATTATAACAATTATTATTATTGTTCGTCAGCAGCTGTGGCCCAATATTGTTCATTACAGAGATACACTGAAATTACAATATATTTCTTCGGAAGATTATTGGTCGGAAAAATATGTACAACAAATAACAGAATAATGTTTAAATCGTATAAATCCATTTAGTCCGATGGATGTAAATATTTTTTAATTTGATTAAATCAAAGTTAAATTAATCTAGACCGTTGTAGAATTAGCAGTAGTGAATCTCCGTATAGAATAATTTAGATATTATTTTCCGAAATCGTATTGAAAACAATTTCGATCAGAGAAAAATAGTCGTCGGAGTGTACAAACACGTATATTGTAATGTTTCCAATGCATTTTCGTCCAAACATATTACCCCACACGAGTTCCCACAAACACAAAAAATACCAATTATTATTATTACAAATTGTTCGTCGGCAGCTGTGGCCCAATTTTTTCCATTACAGAGATACACTGAAATTACATATTTCTTCGGAAGATTATTGGTCGGAAAAATATGTACAACAAATAACAGAAGAATGTTTAAATCGTATAAATCCATTTAGTCCGATAGATGTAAATATTCTTAATTCAATTAAATCAAAATTAATTATCATTCAAACCTAGTCCGCTGTAGGGTTAGTAGTAAAGGCTCTCCGTATAGAATAAAATTTGTTATTTTCCTAAATCGCATGTAAAAAAATATCGATTACAGAAAACGAGTCACTGGAACGGGTAAGCACCAATAGGTATATCGTAATGTTTCCAATATATTTTCGTCTACAATTAATATTATCCTATACGAGTTTCCACCACCATGAAAATAACAATAAATTATTGTTATTGTTCACCAGGAGCTGTGGCCTATTTTTTCCCCATTAAAAAGATACACTGTAATTACATATTTCTTCGAAAGGTTATTGAACGGAAAAAATATGTACAACAAACAGAATAATATTTAAATCGTACAAATCCATTACTCCGATCTATGTAAACATTAATTATGTATTTGAATACATATAATGAAAGTTGAGCTTTTAAAATATCTTCGCTCGTTTCGTTCACTCTTAAAAATTTATGGCGTAAGAGTTACGAACTAATACCTGTGAGAAACACTAGAAAATACGTTTTTAGTTTAATTAAATAAAAAATAAATTGTCATTGAAATTGAGACGATTGTGTGTTTAGTATAGGCTTTTCACATAGAATAATAAATTTGGATATTATTTTCCGAAATCGTATTAAAAACAATTTCGATTAGAGAAAAACAGTCGTCGGAGTGGACAATCACCTACCTATATAATATTATGATAGATTTCTCCAATAATTTCTCTACAAATATCATCTTCGGTAGCTTTCGCCTGATTATTTTTATTCCAAAGATCCGCTGAAATTACGAATTTCTTTGAGAGATTATCGATCGGATGAAATGTACAACGAACCAATTAATAATATTTAAATCATATAAATATTGACTGGCTTAACCTGTGTGCGTAATATATACTCTATTTATAGGTCAGTCACCTAGTTAGTACATGTACCCGACTTTGTGAAATAATTTGAACTATCTAGTGCTACCGCGAGTCGCGAATTATATTTAGAACTTATGGTATACATTTGAACGTGGTTAAATAACCACACGGAAAAAAAATTTGGTTACGGTAAATAGTTGGATTATATTTTGTTGGACTAACGATCTATTTAGTTGTGTCAAAAAATGTGAGTGATGTTGAGAGTACTGAAATTAATTAGTTGAAATATTATAGTTGCACCAACTCATTGTATAGTAATTTCAACTATATTGGATAGTACCTCAAATTTAACCACATTAAATGGTTTATATACAAATATTGAATAGTTACAGCAACTATAATCAATGTCAAAATAATTTTAACAATATAATATTGTAATGTCAACTATACAATTTAGTACCAGTATAATATATAAAATTATTATGCAAAACACGAATCACCACTAAAATAAAATTATGTCGTCACAAATATACGGGGTGCGGCAGTCAAATCCGACGATTTGAAAAAATATAAAAAAATATAGAAACAGTTTTTATTAATTTTTCGCCAAACAATTAAAAATTACACGAGTGGAATTTCATGTTATATATTTAAAAACTTCATTTTTAAATATTGTGTCAGTCAAATAATGCCTTCCCCTTGGTTAGCCACACCTTTTTACTACAAAATGTATATATTATATATCATTACATTTTTAATTCGTTTTTACCGCGAACGAACGCTGTTCACTCGACCACCAATGCTCCATGATTACAGAATTAAGGGTATTTAAAAGCGATAAGTACATACCCGAAATCTCTACCAGTTTAGCCACGCCCGCCAGTTCATGTTAGAATCGTCGGGTTTGACTGCCGCACCCTGTATATATTGTTTAAATTGGGTAATTCAAATTGATCAAAGAAAAAATAATAATAATAATACATCGAATTCAAAATTTTGTATTTTCAGTATAGGCGTAAGTATTAAAAAATGGAAATAAATATGTTTTATCATTATACATGTCTACACACGCAAGAGTCGATAAATCATAATATATTAAATATGAAAATTATTGATTAGAGCAAATTAGTTATTTCATTTGTCAGCGGTCTTCCCGTTACACGGTGTATAACTCGACAGCTGTGCATATCAAACATGCATAAGTATCAGTGTAACTAATAAATAATTATAGGTAATAATATACCATATAAGCCAGTCACCACTCGCCACTATAATATTTCGTTCGACGCGGTAATTTTTCGATTTATTTATAAGGATAACCTAACCTTTTTAAATCGATATCGTGTCCTACGCGCATCATTAATTTGACATTCATTCGACCACTCCTTTACTTATTTTCGTATGGAACAAAAAAAAAAAAAAAACGACGACAGGCGACAGTATAAAAAATGTGTACCTGTACATGGAAATAAAAACGATCGTGTCCGTTTATTGTCTCACTGTTTTGCACACAATCGTTATAAAAATAATAATTAGGGTTAGGATAATATTTATGACCTCAATTTATTACTCTAAAAAACGCATGCAAATATGCAAGGCTGGGAATTAACGAGTTAAAAAGTTAATTTTATTTTAACTTTTCAACTTTACTAGTGACTTTTGGCTTTTCATTAACTTAACTGTTAACTTACTAAATTTCTTTCTTAATTAACGCGAAATTAACGAGTTAATTTTTAATTTTTAGAAGTAAGTTAAGTTAATTTATTTTGTTTTTAATTTTATAATATTTCACTATTTCAGTCTATTTTGTTTTCATGTCAAAAAATTTGTACCGTAAATTGTTTAAAGTTAAAAATTTATATTATTCGAATCTAACTTATATGGAAATACTGTATGAAGTATTGACACTATATCCTATAATTTAGTTTTGGGTTAGAAAAAAATCAAGTATACGCTAGCGTTGTATAAACGAATTAACTTTTTTTTAACTTAATAAAAAGTTAACAAAAAGTGTTATTAATTTTTAACTTAACTGAGTTAATCTATATTTAAATTAACTTTTAACTTTTTGTTATTGGTGCATATTAACTGAGTTAAAAAAAAATCATTAACTTGCCCAGCCTTGGATTTGTATATAAAATATTAAAGTATAAATGCCTTTAAAACAATCGATACGACAATAACATACAATGCATGAAATACAGTATACCTGTGTGTTATCCTGGCGCCTGTTGATTTAGTCGTTTCACTTTTGATTTAAATCTCAAAAAATGAATCAAAAGTAGATAAAAAAACAATTCGGTTCACTATACACGTCACAGGTACACTGTAAATTAATGAGTTGAATGATGGACATTTTTTAGAGGTTTTTAAACTTTCATCGGTTCACGGAAAAAAAAATTACTATAATATATTATAGTTAAACAAATTATGTTAAGTATAACTATTTAATACGTAAAATAACTAAAATGATTTACTTATTAGTTATTATTACTATATAAATATAGTTATTAGTTATGGTTATAGGTTTGCTATATTTCAGTTCGAATAACTATAATAACTTGACTATAATATTTTAGTAAATCTGATTAATCTTATAGCTATCCCTATACCTACCAATTATAATGTACAGTCAATCCTACTATTTTTATAGTACAAACAACTGTTTTGTTTATTCTGTGTTATCAGATAACACATTTATGGAAGATTGATAACTTTCTTTAGCTTCTATTCAGAAGTACTTATAATGAGTGCATATTGCAATCTGTAAACTATAAGTTTTTTTTTTTATTATTATTATTGATAATTGGTCTTTTAACTTGTAAAATGAATATATACTTATGCATTAACGCCCAAATATGTAAAAATTTGCAAAACACAATTTTCTCTATCCGTTTCTGTGTCATACAAAACGAATTCATAAACCGATCTGCAATGTACATGACCAAAAGTTAAAGTATGGAACATCGTGGGCGTAACGCAATTGCGCACTTTTTACTTTTTTACCTGAAAAAAACACAACACGATTGCGCACTTTTTCCGTTTTTAAATTTGAGAAAGCCCAACGTGATTGTGCACAACGTTTTACCTTTCATATTCGAGCAAACGCAACAACGATCGCGCAAAACCAATATTTTGTATTGCGTTGGAATTAAAAAAAATTAACAATAATATTGTCCTATGATATCTTTAACGATTTACTTACAATACTAAAACTTAGTACCTATATTATAATATTATATACATGAAACGAAAAACGAATATATTATATCATAAATAAAGTTCATACAATTCAAAAAATTTAACAACATTAATAATAATAACGTAATACCTATAGTCAAAAATAAATAATTATAATACAACACGTCACAATTATTACGCGTCAAAAAAAGGAATTATCTTCGGTATTTTTCTACAAAAATAAATAAATAAGATTTACTCATGATGATAATAAAAATAATAATAATTTAATACATGTACCTAGTATGGAATATTCATTAATTTATTCAAAAAAAAGGTAGGTAAGTGGATGTCGCTCTGCTGTACATTAGGTTACAAGTGGATCACTGTAATGGATGGTGTTAAATTTGAATTCAATGATATAATATCGTTGTATAAGAAAAACGATTCTGAGCGAAAACGGTCAGTCAGCCTATGATATTACCAAGTATATTTGATGATATTATTGTGAATAAAGTAATTTATATATTTACTTTTTACGTGGAACCTTGTTTTAAATTTACAATCCTCTTATACATTTTTAACTACAAAATAATTATTACATTTTAAATTTGATAAATTTTGTCAAAATTTGAACTTCAAATGTTTGTAAAAAAAAATTGTGCCTAACGGTCTCCATATTATATGAACCCATCAAATTGAATAGGAGTTACTGTTGATGGACGGTTCCCCCCCCCCCCCCTCAAGACATTCAAGTCATTTTAATTATACCTATGTTATCAAATTTACTTATTGTACAAATTGTATAGATTGTAAATATGCTTAAATAAATTAAATAAAAAATTTAAAAAAAAAAAACTGAACTGTAAAATTGCGTTTTCGGGGGTTACATCACTCGGCCCATCCACCGCTTGATAATCATTACTATATGGAGACACTGCCGCCCAGAATTAGGGCTATTGGGCCCCCCTCTGTCATGCCGTCCAGTCTTGTAGTATACGACTATTGTATCGCACCCCATATTACCTATATTGTATAATTAATTGTATATATTATGATACTCTTGTGTTCGTTCTAATAAAAACATTTTAAAAAACGAATTTTTATATAGACACTCGTACGCGGGAAAAAAATATTGTAAATTTGTGTTTATATTTGTATTACGATTTATGCATGGTTATTTCTGAGTCTGGTCAACAAAGGGTTAAAACGTTTTGCGACATATTATCCTTTTGTTACGCAAAAATGTACCACAATTTATTTCTCAAGCCGTGTAATGCGTGTATTCTTGAAAATGAAAAATCTTTAAATATTACGTCCGGGGTGGCGGTTGGATAACCGCGAGCACGTCACATTGTTATTACAGCATTATTATACATCGGTTACATAAAAAAACCACGTCCCCGCGCACTCAATCCCATTGCGGACAAATTTTTTTTTTTTAATTTAAAAAAAACGTTCATCCGAAAGGTCGTTTTCGTGAACGTTATTACAATATTGTTGTGTGCTGGAA
Organism: Metopolophium dirhodum; assembly: GCF_019925205.1. NCBI lineage: Eukaryota > Metazoa > Arthropoda > Insecta > Hemiptera > Aphididae > Metopolophium > Metopolophium dirhodum. The sequence continues at coordinate 18,577,564 of NC_083560.1, forward strand.
ATGCGGCTGGAACGAAAACAAACGATTACCAGACACGAAATAAATGTCTGATGAAAAGCGAGCGCTCTCCAAGAAAAACATTTCGCATTCTTAATTTCTGATTAAGTTTTTGTCGTCACATCTCGCATACTTGTGCACCAGCTGTAAGAGCAGTGGCCGTGTACACAATCCAAAGAGATTATAATTTTATAATATTATATGGTCCATTCGGCGTGATGAAAAAATCGAGCGAAATCCGGGGCAATAGTCACAAGTCGTGGGTGGAGGGGGGGGGGGGTGACATATTCTGTATACAGACCAATACGACTCTCGGGGACGCTTTGAATTATTAGTTTTTACTCGGTTATTGCGTTGAGCTTGTACACACGACTTGCGACGATGCTAGTATAATATACTATATAGTCTCGTCACATATTTTAAGTGTTTGTTTTTGTTTTGCAATTATTATTGTGTTTCCGTGCCGCCCAGTCGCAGTCATCGTTTCCATAGGGTGCCGCGGCGTTAAAAATAATCGTTTATGACATTCGCGCTAAACAAGGACGGAGCGATGAAAAAGACTTCGTCCGATTTAAAAAAAAAAAAAACGCATATTAATTTCGAAAACGATTATTGCAGGAGGGTGGGTCGAGATAAACTTTATTCTTAAAACGATCTCGAGTTATAGTGTTATGGGTTGTGTAAATGTCATTTGTAATTGTTCGACGACAGCAGGGCTGCGCGGAGTTAAATGAGAAACGCTTTATTTTTTTTTTTTTTGGAAAGTCCCAGCGGGCAATGCTTCTCAAGTACGAAATCCGATTCATACGTCGGAGAGGATTGAAGACTTAAACTTTTTTCATGCGTTGTTTTGCATTCTCAGCAATTTTTGCGTTTTTCGAGCGTTTTTTATAATTCATTTTTAGATAATTTCGTTAATTTTTAGTGCATTTTTATTCGAGGCATATCATGCATTTTTAGGTTAAACTCAATTTGTATTTAAATATACATATTAGATCTAGAAATTTCGTTTCGATCATATATCGTTGATTGTCGATTTCGTTCTGTTTATGATATCGATACATCGATGACATATATTTTATCCATATAGAGTGTTAGGGACTCAAAACACTATAGCTAAAACTACTGATTTGTCAGTTAGTGTTATATCGTAACCGATTTTTTTTTTCGTAAATTACAATTATAACAGCTAATTAGTTTTCGGACGGTCGCCCGTCAGCAACAGTTGATTATATTCGAGTATTTTATAACTTTTTTATAAAGTTTATTCATATGGTCTAATACAGCGTTTCCCAAACCATGGGTTGTGACCCATTACTGAGTCGCGAATTTTTTTTGATGGGTCGCGACTCGCGGTTACGATTACAGTTGTTTTAGCGGTAAATTGATAAATGCTTATGTTATATTTTATTTCATACTCTATATTTCTGAAATCTATATTCTATATTGTATAATAATAATGTGAAGTCTAACTAGTATTGTAGAATAAATGACGTAAAGCTATTACGATTATGGAATATGTTTTATCTTATCGGTAATTGTGCTAATGACTAGTAACTAGTCGATGCGATCGGTCTCGGTCGTCTGTCCATAATCCATAATGTGCAGTTGAGCAACGAGAGGTACATCGAGACTACGAAAAGTTTAAGTTATATAGTTATATAGTTATACCAATAATTATACCCCTAAATAGTAATGGTGAAACTTGATGATCATCGCATATTTTATCTTGGCGGCATTAAGATTAATTCTCAATATTTTCTTAAATCCGGTTATATTTCTGACCCAAATCATCATATTGTATAAACAAAAATGTCCACCCTTAAATCTCAAAATCCCCGTCCTAGCCGGAAGACTTTCCCGGAAGGGTTGCAGGAGGGTGAAAAAAATACTTTACGACCTATTCTCAAACCTACTGAATGTGCACACGAAATGTAATGAGTATCGGTCTAGCCGTTACGGAGGAGTGCGACAACTGACACTGCGATACGAGAATTTTATATTCAAAAGTCAACATCAAAATTCAATCTTAATTTTTATGTATATCCAAATAGATTTTCTGTTATCATTATCTAGACGAAGAAATACTTATCTGGGCTCGACACTGCTATGGTTCTAGTACCTATATTAATTGTTCGTATCGACCGTATAACGGTGCACCTATACCCGTAAAAAACTCACCCGAGACGACAGTAATATTAATATATACGTCATTATATTATAGCTTCTATGTATATAATATAATGTGCGACAGAATTAGGCAATGTGCGAACATTTGATTTGATAGATGCTTGCACCTGATCTTCCCGCATAACCGATGGCAACCGCAATAGTAAATAAATACTAATTTCTTATAAATTCTACCATAAGCAATAGCAACCATGTATAAACAAAAACGTCCACCCTTAAATCTCGAAATCCCCGTCCTAGCACCTTCCCGGAAGGGTTGCAGGAGGGTGAAAAAAATACTTTACGACCTATTCTCAAACCTACTGAATGTGCACACGAAATGTAATGAGTATCGGTCTAGCCGTTACGGAGGAGTGCGACAACTGACACTGCGATACGAGAATTTTATATTCAAAAGTCAACATCAAAATGCAATCTTAATTTTTATGTATATCCAAATAGATTTTCTGTTATCATTATCTAGACGAAGAAATACTTATCTGGGCTCGACACTGCTATGGTTCTAGTACCTATATTAATTGTTCGTATCGACCGTATAACGGTGCACCTATACCCGTAATGAACTCACCCGAGACGACAGTAATATTAATATATACGTCATTATATTATAGCTTCTATGTATATAATATTGTTACTACTCATGTGTGTATAATATACAAGCGCATTAATAGTATATATATTCAAAAGTCAATATATTATTATCACAACGAGTTCCGTGCTATAATAATACTTATATAGGTATAGAACGGCCAACCTGTCTAGACTGCTGAGATATCGACTGTTTGATGTACTCTACCTATAGGTATAGATACCACGGTCGTGTTATAGTGCATTGTTATGTCGTTTTCGATATAGTGACACTCTCCAAACGCGCGCCACACACGCTCACTTCTACATTATATATTATAATATTATTATCGTGTCAACAGTGAGCTCACACACACACACTCACACACGCACATACATACACTAAGGTAATACACGATGTAGACGCCGTCGGAGATAAGTGCGATAACGCCGGGGCAATTCGTTAACGTCTTGCTCATAGCTACCGAACATTTTTCATTCCGTTCATTGTGTATAATATTATCGTTATTATTATTTTTTTTTTTTTTTTTCCCCCGTTGACCCAGTGAACAATACATCTAATATACTCTATCACTTTGTGTAATAGCTACAGGTAGGTATTATATTGTTGTCTTTGAACTGCATATTATCATCGATATCCGCCGAAATATCGACGAATTGTGACGAATCCGACGTAGAAATTATATGAGACATTCCGATCTCGGATATCAGATTTATTGGTTGACGTGTATGCACATAAATAATACCATACACATAATATCATAATATACACGATTATCAAATTACAGTATAAATGTGTGTCCCATTGTCCCAACATAAATGTCCACGTGACCTCGAGCGGGGGGTTTATGCAAGCCTGCAGGGCATAAGTGATTTGAAAAGTTGATGTTGAGTTAGATTTAAACATTTTGATTTAACTTTTTTAAATTTAATTTTCATCAACTCAATTTTTGACTCGACTGATATTTACTGATATGAACTTAATAAATAACGAATTACTTTTATTCAAACCCCAGTTACGATATATTTATAAATTGAGCCAGGATTTCAATGCAAAGTGCATGTTAGATTCTGAGCGAAGCGATCAATGTATTGATTTTACAATGATGTGTGGTTTTTTTTTTATTTTTTTTTTGTGTCTGTCATCATCTTTTAGGACAGTACAAGTGCTTGGATTTTCTTCAACAGTATCTTTTCTGATAGAAAAGTGAATCTAGTTGGTACTTTGGTGGGTCAAAAGTAAAAATTTCCCAGTAATTTTCAAACGCGACGTGAAAAACCAAAGAAAAATTAAGGAAAAACGAGAATTTTTACGCAAAATCTGTTTTCGAGAAAATCGATTTTGGTTTTTGGTGCAACTCTGAAACAAATGACCGTAGGTATATGCAATTTTGACCGAATATTTATATTAGCATTTTCTATACACCATAACATTTTCCGAATATTTTGACTTATTTTGAGCTGTTTACGGACATTTTCAGTTTCCATTTTTTTTTAGTTTTTTTTTCTATAAATATCAATTAAATTTTTTTTTTTGGGTAAAAAAGCGTGAAAATTTAGTATAAGGCTCCTGATATATCGTTCTAATAGCAGTTGAAAAATATTAAAAATACATAGGCACAATTTTTTTTTATAAGCTTTTAAAGTTGAAATTTTTATTACATATATTAAATTTAAAATTTAAATAGCTAAGGATTGAAAATTTAAAACAACAGCAGAGCGACATCCACTTACCCACCCTCTTTTTTCGGTTTATCTTAGAAAATGCTTTCCAAGTACATAAATTATTTCATGTTACAAGTGCTTTAAAGCTAAAAATTTTATTTTGCATTTTTTTTGCATTATTGGGTCCTTTTTTTTGGTTTTAATGCATATTTGTTCAATATTTTAAACAAATTTAGCCTATTAAAAATATTATCCAAAGATAAATTGCCTTTTCGATATTTAAGTTGTTTTCATTTAATATGTTTATCGGGTTTTTCCATACATATTGTCAATCATTCGATTCATTTCGATTCAATTTTTATCTTATTTTAATTATTGACTGTGGAGCGTCACCCGTACTCCGATAAATAACAAATATTTAATGAGTTCGTGTTATATTATTGTCGTATTTCGTATGTTTTTGTTTCATGTACATAATTTTAATAAGGTTAAATATTGTGTTAAATAATGCCCCCCCCCCTTCAAAAAAAAAAATCATTAAAAAAATTAATATGGTATTTTTTAAGGGCATTTATGGCTATGTTTTAGAGAATATTTGTATGGTTTGAAGGGCGTTTAAATCCAGGCCCTATTTATAATTAATAATCAAATATTAAATATAATGAAATTATCATTGACGGTGAATATTGCATAATATCATAAACATTTACTTTTTATTATTTCAAATCATTTTAATGGTTACTTTTACTCGCATATTTAAAAAAAATGAAATAACTAAATAATTTAACTTGACTCAATAAGTTATAGTTGTAATAAGTCTCCACGAAACGCATAACTCAACCGAGTTAAAAAAAAAAATTAGGACAACTATTGACTTTAAACTTTTGAAAACTTGTTCCATCAACTTAACTTGGCTCATTTAAAAATTATCATTAACTTGCCCAGATTCGGTTAAATGTCTAATGGTCTTACAACGTGTATATTTGTTTGATTTTTAGTTTTTTACGATTTATACCACAATAGATTTTTTCGAAAGCTTGACAATTCAACACGATGATAGGTTCCTCATAAACTGTTTATGACCCAATTAAAAATGTAAACATCCGTATTCAATAGTAAAAATATTTATTTTTTCGTCAAGCCAATCGAAGATGAGCGCGATAATGCCTGGACGAACGCGTTAAGTTCCTCCTCATCGCCACCAAACATTCTTCATTCCATTCGTCGTTATTATTATTATTATTATTGTTTTTATTATTTTCCTTCCCCCCGTTGACCCAGTGAACAATACAATAATATTATACTTTAGCACTTCGTGTAATGGCCGCCGAAATATGATAAATCCGACATGGGCATCATGAAACATTCCAATATCGGATATCAGATCTATTGTTTGTCGCGTATTTACATAACAATATTATTGTGCACACGTAAAATATTATATAATATATTTATTTATTTATTATTCCTAAACGTTTCAACATCGCACAAGTATATGCATAATAATGTATTAAAATAAAAGATTTTTTTATACGATTTTCCCAAATATTACGGTACAAACTACAAATATGTGCACCAATATATTATTATATGTTTTCGTGATCTTTAGCGGAGGGTTGAATGTCTTACAATATTTTTATTTTTTTTTTTAGTATTTTATGATTTATGTGCAATAGATTTGATGTTTTTTAGTAAAAAAGATTGAAATTTCAATCCAAGGAGGTTTATTATAAGTTGTCTATTAAAAAAATGTAAACATCCATATTCCATATTCAATAGCAGCGGTGGATTTACGGGAGGGGGGGGGGGGGTGGATTTCTGGACCCCCAGACACTGATATATACATAATATATTATTAATAAATTAATTTTATAAAAATAATACATTTGAAATAAATATTATTTTTAGAAGCCCCCCCCCCAACGGAAAATTGTTGAAAATCCACCACTGTTCAGTCTTTTTCCAAGGGCTTAAAGTTAAATTTTTATGGAATGTTCATCAGGTGCGATTCGTTAATGTCCGCTAAGTTATAAACCACTATGAATACAATTAGGCACCTCTCAAGTATATAATTATACTAAGATTTTCAAGTTTTCAGAGTACCTAAACACCTAACCCGCGAGGCCTGTAATGTGTTTGGTTGGGATGGCTGTATTTTAAAAAAATGTACAACTATCGACTTACCGAAAAAAAAATTGATATCCGTACTTGTGAGTACAATACGTACACCTAAAATACTAGGTAGGTATAAAAAAAATATTTGTAATCAAAACAAATCGTAAAAATTGTTTTGGACTTGGAAGTTTCTTTAGTATGGTAGTTGAATTATGTAGATATCAAACTATTAATTTTAACAAATTTAGCAATCATTTTAGTTAAGCTTTAGTATAATATAATATGATAGTATAATGTTTAATTCAATCTTAAGAGCTGATATCAATCTTGTTGAAGTGTACATTTCGTTTGTATAAATTTGTCATGTTTTATTTCTTTTTTTCAGATAAATTTATATTCACAGCTTGTTGTAAATAGGTTTATTGACATGGTAATAATTCGAAAACCCTGGTTGATATAATGATATACCATTCATTATCGAAATGTCACACATGTGTGTAATAAATTATCAGTTCTAATAATATCATCTACCTATAACCAAATACGTTTAAAAGAAAAAAAATATATTTTTGTCGATTTTATTGAAATATTTCAAGAGGAGAGACATTTTTAATTTTGAAATGTTTCGAATTCGGAACCCTAAATGCATAATATCTTTTTTAAAAAAAAAAAAACAATTTTCTATTCAAACAATTTATGGTTACTACTGCAGTGATCCTGCATGCGACTTATTCTCATCTGTACGATAAAGGAGAAAGAAATATAATATTATTATCTTTTAATTGATATACAATTTTAAATGATTTTAAAATCGCACACTCCGCTCTCGTCCGAAATTGTTCGATTAAATGCGTCACTATACTCACTTTCATGGGTAACATGCTAACATCCGAACCTCCAAACTACTTTGCACACCTACCCACTTGCTATTATGTCCATTGTTTAATATTTACGCGCCTACTACTTTGTATCTATATGCGAATAGTCCTGACCTCAACAATAACTGCAGCAGACAAACAACACAAACGGGCAAGCCACCGGAGCCTATTGAATTTATTATGGATCGCGATGAAACTTTTGCGCGTACACTAGACCTCTGCACGGTCTGGTCTAGACCAGTCCGGACCGGACCATGGTCCGGTTTTTTTTTTCGGTCTTTGTGCATTATAATTTAATGTGGTCCGGTAAGTTCCCACACGAAACATAGCAGGTAAGCGAGTACATATGTAAGTTACCTCACGAAAAAAAATACACCCGTACGTAAGTTCCCACACGGAAAAAAATACGCCCGTACGTAAGTTCCCACATGGAAAAAAATTACACAGTATGACTATGTGAAGTGTTTGAGCTATCGTAATAAGCCTAATACAATTTGATTTTTTCTCTTATTATTTTTATTTTATACATATACAAATATTATACACATTATATTATTAATTTTTATTATATATTATACGGACTAGATTCAATTCAAAATTGAATTGGACATTTTTTATGCAATACAAAAACAAAACAAATTTTAACCACACCAACTACGTTTAAGTTGTCAGTCCTAAGTCTGAACAAAGTGGGAAGGAAGTTTGTGTTTGGCAAGGCTGAGCATTAACGAATTAAAAGTTAAAATTATAAGCAATTTATATAAACATTATTATGTGTCTGAATTTTTTTATTTTGAAAATAAGAAAATTTTAACTTTAAATTAAGTTAAGTTACTTTTCTTTGCCCAGCTTTGGTGTTTGGTATAATTTTTTTTCGTGTGGGAACTTACGTACAAGTGTAATTTTTTTCGTGTGGGGACTTACGTATGGATATCCAGGGGTAATTTTTACCTGCTATATCTCGTGTGGGAACTTACATTCGCCCAATTTAATGTGGTTCGGTCCGGTTCGGTCTCTTCATCTAGAAAAAAAAAATGGTCCGGTCCGGTTCGATCCTTAAAAAAAAAATGGGCCAGTCCAGTCCGCCTTCAATAAAATTTATATTAGGTACATAGTGTCCGGTCTATACAAGTGATCTGCATTTCGAACGTCGATTTAATGATATAATTTATATATTAGGTACGTTTAAAAATAAAAACCATTATCGTGATAAAATAATCGTCCGGTGTGGCTTCGTTTTTATTTTATCGGCCCGGTCCGGTCCTAGTCTTCGGTAAAATGTATCAGTCCAGTCCGGTCTATAAGAAAACGAACCGTGCCGAGGTCTAGCGCACACACAATTATAGCAGTAAACAATAATAATTTATACGACTCGGGCAATACCTATACTCGGCTACTCCTATGCATAAAGTCATTAATTGTGCGACAGCTGTACTGACCTACTCGTCGTGTAATATTCACCAGGATATATTAATATATAATACTCGTTGTCCGCGCGTTACGATAAAACTGTTTTCGGTTAAACTTAACCCGTCGTTGGTATCGCCATGCAGAGTCCCGCCATTGTTTTTTCATCATTATTTATTATACAATGAACATGAAATATTGAAACCAACAACCGATTATTGAAATATTCTTACAATTTTTCTCAATTATAAATTGTTCACCACTAAAAATTAATTTATAATTGTTTATACATAATATAATCATTATCATTCAACCTGGCCCTAGTTGTCTGGAATATTTCGCTGATTATTATACAGTATACGCGTATGAATATTGTGTGCTCCTTAAAAATAGGTCTAACGTTCCCTGTTTACGAAATAGTATTAGGTCGATCTATTGAGTGAGTGCAATGCTCAATTGATCGATATTAACAACACTGCGTGTCGAAATCTAATCGAGAATTATCTATAAAATTATTATATTTGCAAAAGTATATTTAAACATGTTTCGATTGAAGGTATAATTAATAATATCAGATGAATCAAGTAATAAATAAACAAGTGGCTCTCAAAATAATAACGAGGCTCATATCGCGACCACTGACGGATTGATTACCCGTAAACAATAATTATAGGCAGGTGACCTAGCCTAAAGTATTGCGTTGACAAGACGATGCTACCCGTGTATTTGTTATCTCTGTCACACGTACGACATGGCAAATCATCGTACACTGGTTTCGAAATAGTACGCTGTTAGGAGTTTCGATATTGGAGCGAATTTACCTGTTATCAAATTTTTAGTTGAGAACATAATATTATTATTATTATTATTATTATCTGTGCTTAAGCGTTGGCTGTTATTCGATATTTTTAATTTCCAAGCGAGATATGAACATTTTTAATTTTTGATATTTTACACACACATCACCTATAACCTACCTAATTTGCAACCTATGCTATACCTAAACTTAAATTAAATTTTTATGAGCGTCTGAAATTTATATTTTTACAACATTTGATATTCACTCGATTTCTCATGTAACAATTTTCTTATTTTATTGTAATTAAAAAACAAACGACTGTAGATACTTGAAAATTTCACTAAATGTTTATATTAGCATTTTCTATAGGACACCATAACATTTTGAAAATATTTTGACTCTTTTTGAGCTGTTTGCGGACATTTTCAGTTTTCAATTTTTTTAGTTTTTTTTCTATAAATATCAATAAAATGTTATTTGTTGTGTGAATAAGCGTGAAAATTTAATGCAAGGCTCCTGATATAATGTTACAAATGCAGTTGAAAAATATTAAAAATACATAGGCACAATTTTTTTTTATAAGCATTTAAAGTTCAAATTTTGACAACATTTATCAAATTTATAATTTATTAATTATTTTGTAGTTAAAAATGTATAAAATGTTTAACTTTTATGACTAAGGATTGAAAATTTAAAACAAGGCTCCACGTAAATAGGTCATATATAAATTACTTTATTCACAATAATATTATCAAATATACTTATTTCATAGGCTCCTATCATAGGCTGACTGACCGTTTTCGCTCAGAATCGTTTTTCTTATACAATGATATTATATCATTGAATTCAAATTTAAGACCATCCATTACAGTGACCCACTTGTAACCTACTGTACAGCAGAGCGACATCCACTTACCCACCTTTTTTTTATTCGGCTTATTAGATTTATTGTCAAGTTAGTTTGAAACAAATTTCACGACACTACGAGAAATATATTAAAAGTTTATAGCGCATATATTTGCATGTTCTTCAATTAAAATATTTAAAAATAATAAAACTTGAAAATTTGATAACAAAAAATAGATAAATGTATAATTATTTTAAGAGTTTTCACTGCATCGCGCTTTTCAAATCCCTATATAATATAGTTCAAATACAATTTTCCATTTTTATTACCCGTAATAAATATTCGGTACGAATTCTTATAATAAATTATTTGATCAAATAAAATCCTTGTATTTATGAAAATTGTGAGTGAACAAAAAAAAATGTATGAAGCGCATATTTGTGCGTAGCACATTTTTTTGTAGCCCCCATTGATTTCAAAAGGTCAAATTAAAAATCGGTTAAAATATATCATTATATTATTATAAAAAAATATTTTTTTTTTTTTTAAATGTTGTTTTTAAACGCTATAAAAACCATGTAAAATATTGTAATTTCTTTTCAAAAGCATTAATACTTTTTGAAACAACGTGTGGTTCGTGATAACGGTATCACCCTGCTCTAGGTCTGTGTATCTTTCCGACGTATTTTAATATAGTTTAATATGATTTACCGTTTACTACCTGTTCATAACTATAGGTAGTACATTTTATATAGACATACCTAATATATAAGTCAATAATACATATCGCTATGACAGTAATATTTAAACGTATCAATTTCGTAAATCGGATTATTAACATAATATTATATTATGCGCAGCGATCCGAGTTTGTTGTGTTAGCGTTAAATGTTTACGTGACGAGGTGGTGGACTTGCCGTTTGTTTACCATATCGATTGACCAACGCGTCAAGGTCAAACCGCGGTCGAAATATTATAATGAGCTCTGTGCGAAGTTTATAAAAAATGTTGTGAGCCCGTAGGTACACAGTCAGTGATAATAAAAACAAATAATATTGTTGCGATAAGGCGCCCTATTTTCCTGTTTAATTGAAACAACACAAACGCACGAAACCGTTTGCAAACATTGTCCTGACATTTGCAAGAAAAATTCTTTGATAGGTAGTTTTTTTTTTTTTTTTAAGTTGTTCCACTACCTTAACTCTGCTCATTAAACCTTAGATACCTGCTTAAATGAATCGCTCGGTATTATTGTAGTGTTCGGACTTATCTAGATAATTATTTGTTCGTCTTTTATCTTATCTAGATAAATAGTTACAAGGTATCTAAACGTGCCTTTTATATAATTTTTTTACCAATCTAAATTAATTCATCTGGATACATTTTTTATTGCTAAAAATCGCGAAATTGTACAAACGCATTTTTAAATATTTATACAGATTCTCAAAGAAAGTTTATGGTTTATAAATAGGGTTTTAAAATTTCATGAAATTTATTTTCTTGAAATATTTCATGAAAATGTCATGAGATATTTCATTTCCATGAAAAATAAAAATGAAACGTTCGTTATTCCTAAAAGTTTATAGTCGTCAAATTCCAAGTAAACATTTTTAAAAGTTTGTGTGTTGTCCGAAACAAAGAAAATATGTAACATATTTACATATAATTTATAAGTTGTTTAACAAATCTATAATAAACAAACAAATTTAAACATTGCCTTTTAACTCTTAAGTTACAAACTCGTAAACCAACTCAACATCAAAACATGTTGTTGAAAGCCGTGGCTCTGCGAATGCATTCTATACTATATTATAATTATATTATATTCGCAATGTATATATAGACATAAACTACTCTTATAATAGTTGCGAATCGTGACCTTTTACAATATACAAAATATGATCTAAGTAATGAAATAAAAGAGTCCAGAGCACCTTCACATAATCACATCACTCAGTCACATACACACACATATACGACATTTGTACACTTAATAATTACTGAAAATATACACTATTATTTCATTTACTGGTCGAAATTGACTTTATTTCAAACCATTATCTTTTGGATCGCTGATGGTCAGCATACAGCGATATTTTAAAACTCATGAAAAAATGTTTTTACTCTCAAAATAATGCTAGGAATATTTTTCAGCACGACATTAAAGAATATACAAATATGAAATAATAAATCAACAAAAATAATATGTTTCTCTTTATTTCTAAGTGTGTGATCAATATATTATTTCTAATCATCTATAACCAAACACGTTTAAAAGAAGAGAAAATATTAATTTTCATAATTTCATTGAAATATTTCAAGTGAAATATTACAAATTCAGAACCCTACTTATAAATAATTATTATTATTTATATCATTATTATTATTATGTTCCTAGTGCCCGACTAAAATATACCTAAATTTAAAACCATTTAAAAAATAATTTTATCTTTTTTTTTTTTTATCTAGATAAATATGAGTTAAATTATCTTTTATATCTATCTAGATACATTTGAGTGGCATTATCTTTATCTTTATCTAGATAAAAAAGTACTTATCTAATCCGAACACTGGGTATTTGTATACGTAACATTACGCATATAACTGCGTATAATGTAGTTGAAAAAAACTCATTTTATATTTCGTTTGTACAACGCGCCGTGTAAACAACGATATCGATGTTTTTAATGAAACTAATCAAATAGGTATAACAATAACGATTCATTCCCCAATTATGACGTAATCGTTTAGTCCTGAGCTAACCACCTGCTGTTGTACTTAATAGTCATACTGTATGACGTGTCGACTAAATATTATTACACCGGGGAATAAATTATACGTTATATTAATTGATTAGGTGGTTTTGTTTGAAAAATTGCATCTGCAGCTGTGCGTGATTTAGGTGTTTCGTTGTCCTCCGACCTCACGTTCAATGCTCGTATCGACGCGATCTATGGCAAAGCCTTAAGGGCCACATTAGCTTTATAAATCGAAACCGTTCTGAATTTAAAAACATTAATTGTCCTAATAGGTACTATATATATCGCATTTTTGTCGGGTCCGTATTAGAATAATTTGCGTCAGTAATTTGGAATCCTAAACGGAATTATTTGATCGACAAACTTGGTATAAAATCCAATGACCTTTTTTAGGGACGGTGGCATACAAATTTGGGCCGAAACGGCGTTCCCCTAGAAATCTCAGCTGTAGCATTTAGCTTGGTTCCACGACTGGCCTCAAGGCTACAAATACAATTCCATAATAGATTTTGTTCGTAAATTACAAAACGGTAAACAGCTATCTTGCCCATAATTCCTGAGAAATATAAACTTTGAAATTCCAACTTTCAAAGGTAGAAATAATCGCCATTTTTAGTACCTCAATGCTCGACATTTAATATTATGATTAAACATAGTCCGGAGTATCGAATTTTAAATACTTGTACCGGATTTTGATTTTCCTTTTAATTCACATTTCAAATTGAAAAAGGTGGGTAAGTGGATGTCGCTCTGCTGTACAGTAGGTTACAAGTGGGTCACTTTAGTGGATGGTATTAAATTTGAATTCAACGATATAATATCATTGTATGAGAAAAACGATTCTGATCGAAAACGGTCAGTCAGCCTATGATATTACCAAGTATATTTAATGATATTAAGGTGAATAAAGTGATTTATATATTGTAACCTATTTACGTAAGCATTGTTTTAAATTTTCAATCCTTAGCTATAAAAGTTGAACATTTTATAAAGTTATAATTACAAAATAATTATTAAATTATAAATTTGATAAATTTTGTCAAAATTTGAACTTAAAATACTTTTAAAAAAAATTATGCTTATGTATTTTTTAATTGCTATTACAACATTGTATCAGAAGCCTTGCATCAAATTTTCACGCTTTTTTACCGAACAAATAAAAATTTATTGATATTTATAAAAAAAAAACTAAAAAAATTGAAAACCGACAATGTCCGTAAACAGCTCAAAAAGAGTCAAAATATTTTCCAAATTGTATGGTGTATAGAAAATGGTAATATAAACATTCAGTGAAATTTTCAAGTATCTACAGTCATTCGTTTTTTAATTACAACAAAATAAGAAAATCGTCATATAACTTTAATTTGACTTTCTTGTAGACATTTTTTTTTTTTGATAAAGGTAGACAAACTTATGAGTAATCTTATATTACATATTCAAATCTTAGATTTAAAAAAAAAAAATTTATGAATTCAACTCAAAATAATTTGCTAATTTTCGTGATTTTTCCGTATTTTGTCAAGATTTGAACTTTAAATGCTTATAAATAAAAACTGTGGTCAAGGATTTTTGATTTTTTTTTTATCTGCCTTTGAAACAATAACCTAGGAGACTTCTATTAAATTTTCAAGCTTTTTTACCCAACAAATAAAAACCTATCGATATTTGTAGAAAAAAGAACTAAAAAAAATGGAAACTGAAAATGTCCGCATACAGCTCAAAATAAGTCAAAATATTCGGGAAAATGTTATGGTGTATAGAAAATGCTTATATAAACATTCAGTCAAAATTCTATGCACCTACGATCATATTTTTACAGTGCACCAAAAACCAAAATCGATTTTCTCGAAAACAGATTTTGCGTGAAAATTCCCGTTTTTTCTTAATTTTTCTTTTGTTTTTCGCGTCGTATTTGAAAACTACTGAGAAAATTTTTACTTTCGACCACCGAAAGTACCAACTAAATTCACTTTCCTATCAGAAAAGGTACTGTTGAAGAAAATCCAAGCACTTTGATTGTCCTAAAAGGTGATGACAGACACAAAAAAAAAAAAATAAAAAAATAAAAAAGACACACATCATTGTAAAATCAATACATTCATCGTTCCACTCAGAATCTAAAAGCGAGTAAGTAGGTTATTGGATCATTTTGCGGTTCAGTGGGCAAGGTTGGGTTAATTTGATGTTAATTTAATTACATTTCATTGTAAGTTATTTATAACATGTAATTTAAGTTACTTTTGTGTAGTAATTATTACCAAATTACTCGTTACATATTTGGGTTTAGTACATTTTTAGAACGTATTGATAATATTGTGTGTAAATATTAAAACATACCATATAACTTATAAGTATTATGATTTATAGGTAAAGTTGACCGAACTGTAATATTTTTGTTATAGCTATTGACTATTTGACTAAAAAGTGTTACTTTTAGAATTGAATTCTTATTATTTACTCTGTGTTGTATCTTCGCGGACAGTAATAATAATAATAATAAAAGTGTGGCTTAGCTGCTACCAGTCGCGCAATACGCCTGAGAGTAAGTCACGTCCGCTGCTACTAGTTCCCGGATGGGTGACCACCCAGATCCGTAGTAGTAAAAACCTTCCTACCCATGCACGTGTTTGCATACCTACCGTAACGACACCTTACCATACCAACCTTACTGACCACAGTGTGGTTAGTAAGTTCAATGAAAAAAAAAAAAAATTATAATAATTATAATAATAGCTTAGCATAATGATTATGTGTTAATAATTTCGTATTGTTGATTGGCATTACGTATTTAGTTTATGTATTTTTGTATTGACAATATGGTAGTTAAACCCCAGTGATACCTAATTTTGAAGAAAAAAAGTAACTTCTATATTGTAATTGAGTTACTTTTTAAACTCAAAAGTAATGTAACTTAACCAAATAAAAAAAAGTAACTTAAAAATAATCTAATTACAATATTTTGATAAGGAATTAGCTATGTAATTTAGTTTCCAAAAATAAGTAACTTCCACAGCACTGTCAGTGGGTTACAAGTGGCCAGTGGGTCACTATATTATAATGGATGGTATTTAATTTTAATTCTATGATATACTATCAATATAATATACGAAAAACGATTCTGAGCGGAGACGGTTTATTGTCAGCCTAGGATATTTTATATTATATTTATATTGTTATCAATTATTATTTATACGGTAGCCGGTTGAGTTGAATATTATTATTATTTGATTATTATCATATTTGCGTACAATAATATGCTTTAGAAGTTTCGAGTACCCAAGAAGAGTTATTTTGAAGTATAACACACAACTAAAATCATTACTATTCGTTTAAATATATAAACTCGTCTACATTTGAACATAAAGTAACTATTAAAAAAAAACCGTGTTTTTATTTTTTTAATTTTTTTAATTACATAATAACCTACCTACGTGGCACTTATTTTAAATTTTCCATTCTCAGCTATAAAAGTGAACATTTTATACAATTTTACTACCTTGAATTTTAAATGTAGATCCCTCCGATGCACCAACTAGAATCTCTTTCCCATCGAACAAGACACTGAAGTTGAAAATTGAATCATTATTTCGACTATTTATCCTGTACGGAGAGACAAAAATAATTAAAATTATAAAAAAAAATCATTGTAAAATCGATACATTTATCGCTACGCTCAGAAACAAAAATGTCATAATGAACATGCGTAAGTGTATTTTATATTTGTTGATTTTTTATCTCTTATTTTTTTTAAATATTTAGATGCACACGATGTATATTCTCTTGTAAATCTATAACAACTACAACTGTAATCTTCAGCCCTTTGGGGCGTTTAAACTTTGAATGGAAAAAATGAAAATCATCGTAAGACGCGTCTACACGGCGCGTCGATCGAACAAGACGAATAATAATTAGTCAATTGTTTTCGACTACTGCAGTTAATACCGCATGACACGTGCACTAACATAATACGGTTTTAGTTGAAAATAGGTACCAACTAGCTCCACTTTCCGATCAGAAATGATACTGTTGAAGAAAATCCAAGCACTTTCACTGTCGTAAAAAATTGATGACAGACACAAAAAAAAAAAAAAAATTGTAAAATCAATATATTAATCACTCCGCTCAGAATCTAAAATGTCATAACGAACACGAATATTGGCTAAACTTATTAGGTACTACACGCATTATCGTAAGTGTATTTTATGTTTGTTGATTTTTTATCTCTTATTTTTTTTTAAATATTTAGATGCACACGATGTATAACCTTTTGTAAATCTATAACAACTACAACTGTAATCTTTACCCATTTGGAGCGTTTAAACTTTAAATAGAAAAAATTAAAACCATTGTAAGAGGCGTCTACACGGCGTGTAGGTCGATCAAAACTAAGAATAATTAGTCAATTGTTTTCGACTACTGCAGTTATATACTGCATGACACGTGCACGAACGTAATACGGTTTTAGTTGAAAATAGGTACTAATTAGCTCCACTTTCCGATCAGAAATGATACTGTTGAAGAAAATCCAAGCACTTTTACTGTCGTAAAAAATTGATGACATAGACAAAAAAAAAAAAAAATCATTGTAAAATCAATAGATTCATCGCTCCGCTCAGAATCTGAAATGTGATAACGAACACGAATATTGGCTAAACTTATTAGGTACTACACGCATTATCGAAAGTGTATTTTATGTTTGTTGATTTTTTATCTCTTATTTGTTTAAATATTTAGATGCACACGATGTATAACCTCTTGTAAATCTATAACAACTACAACTGTAATCTTCACCCCTTTGGGGCGTTTAAACTTTGAATGGAAAAAATGAAAATCATCGTAAGACGCGTCTACATGGCGCGTCGATAGAACAAAACAAATAATAATTAGTTAATTGTTTTCGACTACTGCAGTTATATACCGCATGACACGTGCACGAACATAATACGGTTTTAGTTGAAAATAGCTACTAATTAACTCCACTTTCTGATCAGAAAATATACTGTTGAAGAAAATCCAAGCACTTTTACTGCCCTAAAAAATTGATGACAGACACAAAAAAAAAACAAACATCATTGTAAAATCAATACATTCATCGCTCCGCTCAGAATCTAAAATGTGATAGTGAATATGAATAATGGCTACACACGTTATCGTAAGTGTGTTTTATATTTATTGATTTTTTTTCTCTCTTCTTTGCAAGGCTGGTAAGTTAATGATTTTAGTTAAGTTATTCACCAATGACAAAAAGTTAAATGTTAAAAGTCAATTTAACTATAGGTTAACTCAATTAAACAAAAAGTTAATACACACTTTTCGTTAACTTTTTATTAAGTTAAAAAAAAGTAAATTTGTCTATACAACGCTAGCGTACTTAATACCGAAACTAAATTATAGACTATAGTGATTATACTTTATACAGTATTTCCATATGCCTAAGTTAGATTCGAATGATATACATTTTTAACTTTAAACAATTCCCGGTAAATATTTTTTGACACGAAAACGAAATAGTAATAGACTAAAATAACGAAATATAATACAATCAAAACAAAATAAATTAGCTTAACTTACTCCTTAAAATGAAAAATCAATTCGTTGGTTTCACGTGAATTAAAAGAGAAATTTAGTGAGTTAACGGTCGCGTTAATGAAAATCCAAAAGTAACTAGTTAACGCCCAGCCTCGCTTCTCCGTTAAAATATTTAGATGCACACAACGCATAATCTCTTGTGAGTCTATGACGACAACAACTTACTGTAACCTTTACCCCTCTGGGGCGTTTGAACTTTAATTAATAGAAAAAATGAAAAAATCATCGTAAGACGCGTCTAAACGAATAATAATATTAGTCAATAATTGTTTTCGACTACTGCAGCGCATACGATGCCGCGTGACACGTGCACGAACATAATACGGTTTCAGTCGAACGAAATGTGCGGGTGCCTACCTAATATTGTATTTTAAAAATATATTAATACTATCTGTGGTACCGAAAGCCTGCCGGTTATTACGATACTGATTTTAGTTAAGTTATTCACCAATAATAAAAAGTTAAATGTTAAAAGTCAATTTAACTATAGGTTAACTCAATTAAACTAAAATTTAATACACACTTTTCGTTAACTTTTTATTAAGTTAAAAAAAAGTAAATTTGTCTATACAACGCTAGCGTACTTAATACCGAAACTAAATTATAGACTATAGTGATTATACTTTATACAGTATTTCCATATACCTAAGTTAGATTCGAATGATATACATTTTTAACTTTAAACAATTCCCGGTAAAAACTGTAACCTTTACCCCTCTGGGGCGTTTGAACTTTAATTAATAGAAAAAATGAAAAAATCATCGTAAGACGCGTCTAAACGAATAATAATATTAGTCAATAATTGTTTTCGACTACCGCAGCGCATACGATGCCGCGTGACACGTGCACGAACATAATACGGTTTCAGTCGAACGAAATGTGCGGGTGCTTACCTAATATTGTATTTCAAAAAATATATTAATACTATCTGTGGTACGGAAAGCCCGCCGGTTATTACGATATGGATATTGTGTACACAATAATAATATAATATTATAACGACACACCACTTAGCTTCGACATTTCAATTAGTTAATAAGTCCCCTGTTCGCCGCTGTCGAAATGTTCAACGGAAAAAAATAATAAGTAAAAAACGCGATCGCATCGCGTTGTTATTCCTATATACCACTTTAACAAGGTCGCGAGGTCACTGTATTGTGTGCGGGTATATTGTAAAAGGGAGCTTTTCGCACACAGCAGTGTGTGTTCGGGCTTAATGCATTACATAATAATGTAATATATATGGTACAACAATAATAATTGCCTGTGCGCATATACGACACGCACTCACTCGTATTACACGCCTCACGAGCATAATATAATAATCTAATATAGGTACCGACTTACGCTGCGAGAAGACAATAACGAGATATTATTATTATGTATCTCACCTCGCACGGTTGTTGTACATATTGTACTGGAAGCAGGGCTGGGCGAGTTAATGATTTGTTGTAACTCGGTTAAGTCGAGTTGATATGCAGCGATAGCAAAAAGTTAATACACGCTTTTTGTTGAATTTTTATTAAGTTCAAAAAAAGTGTATTCGTTTGTACGACGCTAGCGTACTTAATTTTTTGCAAACCCAAGACTAAACTGTGGACTATAGCGATTACACTTTATACAGTATTTCCGTATAAGTTAGATTCGTATGATATACATTTTTTTAACTTTAAACAGTTCTCGGTAAATATTTTTCGACACGAAAACGAAATAGACTGAAATAGTGAAATATAATTAAATTAAAACGAAATAAATTAACCTAACTTACTTCTTTAAATGAGAAATTAATTCGTTGATTTCACGTCAATTGAAAAAAGAAATCTAGTAAGTTAACAGTTAAGTTAATGAAAAGCCAAAAGTAACTAGTAAAGTTGAAAAGTTAAAATAAAATTAACTTTTTAACTTAAGTTTAACTTTTTGACTCTGCCCAGTCTTGACTAGATAGCCTGGGGGTAAATGCACCAAAAACTACCGAAATATGAGCTACATTAATTTTCCCGTAAAATTTTGTTTCGTACATGTCACATTACAATATATTGTAATAATTAGAGATGAATAATTTGCGCGAAAAAAATATCGGTAAATTTACCGATAAAGTGGTGGTTAAAATGGTCAAATAGAATCTAAGGTTAAATATCCGTTAAAAATACCTTAGAGCCGTCTCTTTTATTGGTAAATACGATTGTTATTACTAATATTATATTGTTCTACACTTGACAAATATTTAG
Source organism: Metopolophium dirhodum (assembly GCF_019925205.1). Classification (NCBI taxonomy): domain Eukaryota; kingdom Metazoa; phylum Arthropoda; class Insecta; order Hemiptera; family Aphididae; genus Metopolophium; species Metopolophium dirhodum. The sequence continues at coordinate 18,598,626 of NC_083560.1, forward strand.
TCCTTTCTAATAACAACAATAAAGGTCTATAAAAATGGATTTATTTTTCGGAATCATTACACATTATGAAGTAGGAACATAATATTATTTTTTGAAACGCCCATCGCTCATCTCATCAGTTTTACTCTATCAGGACTTATCGTGAAATACCAATAATAATAACAAACATATTATGGTACATTACGTCTTGTGTAGTTTTCAATACTAAAACAAACAATGTTAAAAGATTTAAAAATTAATTATTTCGGTGTACACTGCACCTATACAAGGTTACCTAGGGAAACGAAAACTTATTTCATTGGATAGGTAAGTACCGGCTTTATCATTATTTCAGGCACTATTGTATAATATTTTTTGTTTCTTATCAAATCAACTATCCACCACCATCTACCTGTTGCCATTGAATGTGACATTAAATTTTAGATATATCTATAATATAAATGTAATATATTATATTACATCAGAGTGTTCCAATCCGCGCGGCCATCAAAGTCTTTTTTTTAGCCCCTACCCCTAGAAGACTTTTATTGAAAAAATAACTTTTTTCATAAAAAAAACTAAAAATTACTAGAAGACGCGCAATGAGTAACGTCCAAAAATTTAAAATCAAGTTCAGCTTCGGTACGTACGTATGTAGGTATGGTGTTTGTATAGTGGCCACAGCTGCGAACCCGTTAAATTTTCCTGGTGAGAGATTTTCTTTCTTTTGGCGGCCCCCAGTGTGAAAGTGTCAATTGGCCTGCCTGCAACTATAAAGTATATATTTTAGTATACAATTTACAATTTATTCATGAGGTGAATTTCTGATATAGGAACCCTATAAGATTGACGACGTCGTCGGGTATTCGGGGTCAGTGGCGTGCACAGCTTTTTGTGGAATTGCTATCATAAAAACAAAGATCGATTCAGTTAAATTTCTTATTTTGATATACCATGATATGATCTAAGCAAATAACCATATTATAGAGGTTATTTCATATATATGTATATTAATATCATAGGATGGTTTGTGATTTTTTTTTAAAACAATAAGTCCATGTGGGTGATATGACATCTTCGCCTCCCCCTTGAGCACGCCCCCTGTTCGGGTTGTGTATTTCACCGAATTGGGTGATCGCAAATTCGGAACTATCTTCGCTCTCTTTGTCGTAAACTCTACATTCGGTTAAAATACGTTTCACCGTGAGGGCACAACGTGTACGAATATGGTGGGGGGTATTTTTACACCATTAAACGGGAGTGGGTGAGGAGGGTGAAATATTTTATTCTCAATCCACGAGACTTATATTTAACAAACGTATTATTTTATTCGCCGTTTTACAGTGCTCGCGTACCAAACACATTTCTACGGAAACCATAATATAAACGATATATTATTACTATTTCCATAACCTTTTACAGTTAATTGTTTGCTTCGATGTGAATAAACAATATTATGGTGTAATTATCGAGTTCACGATAAAAGTCATAGCTCGTGGCGGTTATAAAAAATATAAAACAATACATCTGTTCAGTATAATTACAATTACAAACAATACGTTGACATAATCGCTATATTCATCTATATGAACGACGATGTTTGTATCATGGCGAACGTTCGATCGCTGCAGCCTATTGCAAGGCTGATTAGAAATAATATTACAATTCGAAAATTAATAACAATTGCTCAAAGAACTTCGGCGTGCCATTCGTACGAATAAAAATCGTAATAATATTATTATAAGCGGGGCGATAGGACTGTATAATGATAAATAGTTACACCGGATTTAAGATCGGACCGATGTACTACAACGGCAATGGCTAATATAATATTATTTTGTTTAGATAGTAACAGTATTGTGAACCGACGTTTATGTTCGATAATACGCGTCTCATTAGAGCACGTGACCTTTTCCGAACACGAACAATTTATATGTGTCTGCGTCGAACGATAAATGTTTAAAAAATGTAAAATAACATTCGAGATAAGTTTTGTTCTCATCGAAAGTCATAATCAAACATATTATAATATCGTGTTATTCATAAAACTGTATTTTATGACATCTACATCTATAATATCGGGAAATACGATTGTACGTCGGTATGGGGGAAAATATTATGTTCAACAATTTAAACAATACGATGTAAAGAGTCTAATAAAAAGTTTACGCGAGAGTCAATCCAATGATAAAATTCATAAAAATCAAAGGAAAAAAGGCAGTAAATAAAACAGTCAGTGATCTCGATTGTAATATTTTCGTGTATCAATAACATTATAAAAAGTCTATACGTCTAAACGATACATCTTATAATAATATTATATTATTATGTCCCAATGTGTAAGACTGATGTTATCTTTGTTTCTAAAGTATCTATTTATACTGTATTGTGTTCAGTTAATTAAATCGAATTATTATTTTTATTCGTATACGTATTTCACTATAAAACGGATTGTAATATCAATACACTCCGCCAACTTGCAGATACTAGTAGGGTTGGCACACCCAGAAAAAATAATCATAATCATCATGAAGATCTAGGTAACTCATCACAATACAATATCGGAATTCAGAGCGTATTTTTAGTAATTTTTATTACCGAGTTTTTTAAAAAGTATATTGACATGTCTGAATAAATATTTAACGCTTATTATAAGTATTAAAATAATTTTTTTTATTTATTTTTTGTATTTCATGATATTAAAAAAATCGGAGAATTGTAATGGACACGTCGTTTGACGATTCTACCGGCACGGTATACAATGCATAGGTATATTCCAATTGAAATCTAATGTTTTGTTATTATACTCTAAAGCGGTACCTATAAATGATTTTTTAATTTGAATTGATGAAAAAACTCGATTATTAAAATGAAATATATACTATTATTGAGTATTATACACCCCTGTGATGCGTAAACAATAATTCCTTCCCGGGAATGACCCGTCCTTAGATACGAGCTTATAGCTCAATTATCGGTATTCACATCAGCTATTATTTATTGTAATTATTTAATTGTAATTGTTTTGGCTGAATAAATAAAAAAAAATTTACAAATATCAATCCTGTCGGTGTATGGTGTATACCCATATACCTATTTAGCAGTTGATAATGCCAAGAATTTAGAATTCGAAAATAATTTCATCTCCAAAATCTGGATAAGTACCATAAGGTACATATATGATTTAGTGACTTTTTTACTCGTAGTTTCAATTAATATATTATATGTACCAACAGTAGTCACCACTTATTTAACTCGCTTTGGGACCAGAGAATACAGGGTGATTTTTTAAACATGCTCATTCCAATTTTTCCTTTTAATAGTGCACGTCTTATTCAAATTCTGATTTTTAGAGCATATTATACTATTAAAGACCATAATTTCAAATTCCTGGTATTTTCTGTACTACTTGAATAGTGTCCTGTGGGCAATCCTAGGCATAAACGAGTTAGAAAGTTAAAGTTAAGTTAATTTTAACTTTATAACATAACTTTTTTAAATTTAATTTTAATTAACTTAATTTTTAACTTAACTTATTTAAATTGATATAAAATTAATAAATCACGAGTTACTTTTAATCAAATTCAAGTTAAGTTAGTTAATAAAAAAATTAAATACTAAATATAATAAAAATAAAAATTATTATTGATGTTTCGTATTACATAACCATTTACTAGAATAAGAAATTAGAAATATAGGTAAGTGGCTTGGCGTGGCGCGTTGGCTGCTACCAGTCGCGGAATGCGACTGGGAGTAACTAACGGCCACAGCTACTAGCTCCCGGATGGGTGACCACCCGGGTTCATAGTAGTTAAAAACCTTGCCACACATACACGTGTTTTCTACCTACCGTAACAACCGTTAAAAACAATTGTAAAACCTACCGTACCAACTTTACCCCCACCACAGTTCATAACCCCTACAACAGCTAATGGCCATAGTCGCCGGGCTTAAGTTCAATAAAAAAAGAAAAAAAAAATAGGTAAATTAATTTCTTGTTCCACTAACCGGAATTCTTCAAGAAAAATAACTTAATTAAATAGTAAATACATATTATAGCAATAGCCATTTAGGTATATATTATTATATTATAATATATAGGTGTATTGTATATATAAAGATTAAAGATATACCATACCATCATACTGCGGCATACAGGCATATTATTGTAATAATAATAATTAATAAAACTAATAACTAATAAGTAATATGACATTATCTTATTGTATTGATATAGATACAAATCACAAATGTACAATTCTCAAGAAAATATTATCAAATGTTTTTGCCATAAATAAGTTATTTATTTATTTATAAATCGAAAGGTTGTACTTATTTCGGCATTTTCAATTTCGTATGCTTTTGGTACCTACTACATAATTCTATTAATAAAATTCAGTACCTAATAACTTAGTTTTATGAATGGAAAAGCTATCGGCTATTTCCTGTGTTCAATAATATTTATGATTTTTATTATTTTAAACCATTTAACTGGGTATTTATATAGATGTTTAAAAAAAAATAATAATTTCGCCGAGTTAAAAAAAATAGGTTAACTATTTATTTTAAACTTTTTAAAATGTTTTCCATCAACTTGACTTAACTTGGATAAAAATTATCATTAACTTGCCCAGGCTTGCCTGTGGGCTATTGAAACTTCTGTTTTTCAAACGGAAATCCTCCTTTTTTAATGAAAATCATTTAGCGGACGATTTTCTTGGGACTGTTCATGTTTCTAAATCAAAATTCTAATGAGCAGTTTCTGAGTTATTAAAACGTTTACATAAAGGATAATAATAATTACTAACATCTTAAAACCATCTAAAGCCCTATATCCACTTGACCCATTACCGTGGACATAATATTATGCCTATAGTACTTAATGCCCAACGTAAAATAACTCAAAAACTACTCGTTCAAATTTCGGTGTTTAAATACATCAGAATTTTTAATAAAAAAAATATATCTGCTGAATGATTGAAACCGCAGGATCGTCCTTAAGTGATCAAATGGCACTCAAAGCGTTATCTCTGCGTGTGTATTCGAAAACCTTGTTGTTGTAAAGTGCACAATACATAGAAATTCGAAAAGTCAGAATTTGAAAATATGCACGATTATAATTTAAGCATACAAACAGGTCGAGCGCGGTTAACCCCCCCCCCCCCCCTGTACAGTGCATATATATTATGGTTAACCTGGTCTACATTTTCGGGTCATAGAAATCAAACAATATTATTGTATAAATAAAATGTTTGATACGATGGCGTGCCCACGTGCAGCGTGCTTAAAATACTGAAACTAATAAAATGGTTGGCGAAACCGTCAAATTACGGGTTATCATGGGCGTGATGTGTACAGGTATGATTATTATTTTGCGGTAAACAATAACTGCTGCGACGAACAAGCCATCGAGTTTACCGATCCTGTCGAAAACAGAGAAACCGTATCGACGCTGTTATAGTTTCGAAACTAATGGCACGGTAAAAACCAAAAAAAAATAATAACACATTTCGTACTGAACCCGTATGATGGTAACATGACTGTAACGAGATATAAATCTTCCGTAATCGACGTAATCGGCGATTTGGTTTGAAAAAAAAAAAAACGAAAAATAATCATATTATGACTGCGGACAAGACCGAACACGCACCCGTTGTCATGGCCGCGTGCTGAATTCGGATAGTTAGGTTAGGTTATTTAAACAAATTAAAATGTTATGCTTCCAGAAGTCCAATTTTAATTTTGAAAAAATACTCGGATCCGTTCCATTCTCGTATGTGTCTTGTAGGATATACATTTTTAGATTCTGAGCTGAGCGATGAATGTATTGATTTAACAATGATATTGTGTGTGTTTTTTTTTTATTTTTGTTTATGTCATCTGCAACTTTTAGGACAGTAAAAATGTTTGGATTTTCTTCAACAGTATCTTTTCTGATAAGTGGAAAGTCAATCTAGTTGGTACTTTGGGGGGGGGGGGGTCAAAAGAAAAATTTCCCAGTGGTTTTCAAAAGCGACGTGAAAAACAAAAGAAAAATTAAGAAAAAACGGGAATTTTTACGCAAAATCTGTAAAAAAAATCTTTTCAACTCTAAAACAAATGACCGTAGGTACATGCAATTTTGACTGAATGTTTATATTAGCATTTTCTATACACCATAACATTTTTTAAATATTTTGAGCTGTTTACGGACATTTTCGGGTTCCATTTTTTCTTTTTTTTTTCAATTTGAAAATTATTTTAAGTTAGAAATTCATGATAAATTTTGTTTTTAAATCTAAGATTTGAAAATGTAATACAAGATTCCTCATAAGTTTGTCTACCTTTATCAAAAAAAAAAAAAATGTCTACAAGAAAGTCAAATTAAATTTTTATGAGCGTTTGAAATTCATATTTTTACAACATTTGATATTCACTCGATTTCTCATGTAACGAATTTATTATTTTTTTATTGTAATTAAAAAACGTATGACTGTATAAATACTTGAAAATTTCACTAAATGTTTATATTAGCATTTTATATACACGATAAAATTTTAAAAATAATTTGACTCTTTTTGGTCTGTTTACGGATATTGTCAGTTTACAATTTTTTTAGTTTTTTTTTCTATAACTATCAATACAATTTTATTCGTTGGGTGAAAAGCGTGAAAATTTAATGCAAGGCTCCTGATATTATATTGTTACAATAGCAGTTGAAAAATATTAAAAATACATGGGCACAATTTTTTTTATAAGTATTTTAAGTTCAAATGTTGACAAAATTTATCAAATTTATAATTTAATAATTATTTTGTAATAAAAACTTATAAAATGTTCAACTTTTATAGCTAAGGATTGAAAATATAAAACAATGCTTACGTAAATAGGTTATATATAAATTACTTTATTCACAATAATATCATCAAATATACTTAGTAATATCATAGGCTGACTGACCGATTTCGCTCAGAATCGTTTTTCTTATACAAAGATATTATATCATTGAATTCAAATTTATCACCATCCACTACAGTGACCCACTTGTAACCTACTGTACAGCAGAGTGACATCTACTTACCCACCTTTTTTACCTTATAAATCACTTGAACAAACTGTACTTTAATTTTGTACAATACTAATTAGAATTATTCGATTTTCGTGACTTTCATAGCTATAGGAGTTGAAACGTATTTGATATTCGCCAGTCACGAAAATTTGAAAATTATCCTATAGTTGAAATTTATAAATTTTTCAGTTTTATAGTAAGTATCCGCAGTTAAGGATTGAAAGTTTGATACAAGGTTTCGTATACATTGTATCCGTAAACACAGTTTCTTTAATAGACATTTTATGTTCAGATTTGGACGAAACGATTTGAGCCTAACGATTTTAAACTGTCATATTTTATTTTGTAAAATAAATTATCATTCGAGCTCTACTCGAAACTTTAAAAGTATGTATATCAAATAAAATGCCTTGGCCAAGAGTGAATTTCACCTGAACTGTTTTACTAGTAGCAAAATCAAGTAAGTACTATAATAGCAATATGATAATAAAGTATATACTCGATGAGATATTATTATAGGACGACGACCGTCATCGCCCATAATCGTTTTTCGTGTGATTTTACACCGTCAAATTCAACACATCCATCTTACACGTCACCTTATGCACAGCAAAGCGGTGTGCCCACTTGCAGACTTTTTTCGGGTTTTGTGGGGAATAATTGTTTGCCCCGTGGCAGCATAATGGCTCTTAGTCCGACTTTGACAGTTGCACAAGTTTGGCACTCGTAAAATTAGGTAGTTTGTAAATTCCGATTACAATGATTAGTGTCTAGAAACTTTCAAAACCATACATTTTTTAGCGGAACCTAGCTCTTGCGTGGCGAAATTTAAAGAAAAATGTGGGTAACGCTCTGCTGTACAGTATAAGCGTATTAGTGTAGTCACTGCAATGAACGGTGATAAATTTGAATTAAATTATTAAGATAAATCATTCTATTCGGAAAACGATTCTGAGCCAAGACGGTCCGTCGGCTAATGACATTAAAAGTTTCAAGTAGATACCTACCTACCAACGAATAATATTTTTAGATTATAACAAAATAACTAAAATCGTTATTCATCTTATAAAATATATCTAATTTAGTAAACATTTGAAATTAAATATCTATAGACAAAAAACAGTATGTATTTATAAATGATTTAGATTTTTTGGTTACAGCGTATCAGCTACTTATGAAAAATGTTATTTTATATTTTCAATCCGTAGCTTTAGAAGAGTTCAAATTTATAAATTTTTAATTACAAAATAATTTGCAACTTTTCGTGATTATGATGTATTTCGTCAAATTGTAATCTCTAAATATCTAATAAAAAAAAAATTTTTCAACTGTAATTATACAACTTATGATCAACCATGTATTAAATTGTCAAGCTTTTCGACCCAACGAAAATAATGTCATCGTTATTTTTCGAATAAAAAAAATTGTTGAAATTTTCAAGAACCTACGGATATTAGTTTTTGAATTAGGTACAGCAAAATAAGAAAGTAGGTCTATACGAGAATTTGCTAATTTACAGGTGAATATCCAATACCAAACTTCAAACGCTCGTAAAAATAATAATTTGACTTTTTGGTAAACTTTTTTTATTTATAAAATGTAAGGAGATATATGGTAGTCATAATATTATGTTAAATTTTTAAATCTCAGATATAAATGAAAACTTTTTTATGAATTTTTAGTTCAAAATAATAACATGCAAAACCTCGTGATATTGACGAATGTTGTCGAAATTCTAACTTTGGACGCTCATAAAAATTATTATGGATTTGCCTTTTTAATTTACACTAACAACTTATTGGTAACCTTGTAATAAACATAAAATTTTTCGACCGACACTTTTTCACTGTCCATTTTTTAGCGACCGTCGTTCTAAAGAAAAACTAATAAAAATAAAAATTTTCTCATGCCTATAAATAGCCCGAAAAGAGCCAGGATATTTTGAAAACCGTACGATTTACAGACAATGTTGACATCCGGTGAAAATGTAACGAACTTTCTACACTTACTTAAATATAAATTGATTTTGCCGAAAACTGATTTTGCGTGGAAATTACCGTCTTCCCTCGATTTTGTTTGTTTTGTTTTTCCCGACGCATTTTGAAACTACTGCGAGGAATTTTCAATTTTCAATTCAATACTTATGTTTAATCGAAAACTTATCGGTCATGTTATTACAGCGAATATAATAATTATTATTGCGCGTTATCATATTATAAACGATATTACGTTATATAATGTACGCTTTATAATAATAACATAGCCACTACAAATATTGAGTTTGTAAACTTTCCAGACACTGAACCGTTCGGCAACGTTACCTACGTTCGACTTAAGTCGAAAAATTAGTTTATCTCAAAGTTTGCGATACAATTCCGAGTAAAAATTTACGCACCTAATTTTGTTAGGAAAATTATGGGTTCACTTGTACACGTCACTACTACGTGAAAAAAATAACCGATTTAAGGCAGTGTTGTAAAATATTTGAGCTAAAGTATTGGCGAATAAAAGTATTCAGATGCTTTTTTTCTTATTGAATAGTTTTCTTAATACTTTTTATTTTGAAGGATTTGAATGTTTTTTAAACGTACTTTTTTTTTACTATAGAATACTATTTTTTTATTCTTTTAATTTTGAATTATTGTTTCTGTTCAGAATATTTATAATCCTTGTTAAATAAAAATACTGTACCGTCGTCGTGATTATCCTCCAACGTTATAACAATAGTATATTATCATAATATTTTATGTTTCATTTATGGACAGTTCGATATCGGCTTGCGTCGATTAATGTAGCTTAATTAAATGGTTTTTGTTTTTCCAATCGTCGAAGACTACGGTACGTCGGTACCAGAATAAGCTTATTAAGTCAATAACGAAATAATATATACTATGCAATAAGCTTTTGCTTGACAGCTATTATACTTTATAATTTAACAACACGAAAATATTATTACTAATTACTAGTACCAACCATTTATTAAGAAAATGGTTATCAATATTATCATTATCGTTTATCGTCGACGGCCGTGTGGGATATTGAAATAGGCACATATAGTTTTAATCTAATATATAATATAACTCTATGTGGAGAAAAGTCCATTGTCATGGTGCAACTATCACTAAAAAAGGACTAACATGACTGATCAACATTTAGATTATTGAAGAAATCGTGTTTTTAAAATGCTAAAAACATATTTTTGATTACCTATAACAAATTATATCAGAATTAAATATTTTTTTTTTTTTGTATTTGAACATTATTTCAAATACTTCTGAAAAGTATTTGAGTGTTACTCAAATACTTGACTACCTATTCATAGTATTTGGGTGGTATTTTCAATACTTTTTAAAAGTAATTTTTACAACAAGGGATATAGGTTATACACTTATACAATACAATATGCAATGCTGGGCAAGTTAACGATTTTTTTTGAACTCGTTAAATTAAATTATTTTAAAATAATAAAGTTAAGTTAGGTTAAAAGTTACTCGTATCTTTTTTCGTTAACTCGTTAAGTTAAAAGTTAACTTTGGAAAAAAAGTAACTTGACTTAGTGTAAAGTTAAAATTTTCTAATTTGTAAAAAAAAAAAATTCCAGAAACATAATATGGTTTATTAGATAGTTTTTCTTAACGCTCGAGAAAATTACTGGCGAAATGTAAAGGGATACATCAAAGTAAAAACCCATTCAATCGTTTGGATTATTCTTCGGACGAAAATTAACTTAATTTAGATACTTTTGAAATAAAATTAACTTGAAATTAACTTGAAAAAAAGTAACTTTTTAAGTCAAAAGTATAATATGAAAAAAAAAGTAACGAGTTAATAAATTAACTTAACGTTTTAACTTAATTTTAACTTTTAACTCGTTAATGCCCAGCCTCGTTAATGTGTACATATGTTGGAAATGTCTTGCCCTGCAATTTTTCGTACAATATTGTGCGCCACCTTGTGTGTATCTCGCGTGCCGCCACTGCTGTGACCAAGGCTGCAATCCAACGTCCGCGAGGGACCGACTTCGCAGTAACGCATATTATAATATTGTATAACTTACGGAGCAAGTGCTGATGGGCATGTGCTTCTATGTTGTGTGCGGCGGCGTAGGTACATTATAATATTGTGTACGTCGGGTCTCTTGTACGGGTTCAGCGAACTCTGACGACCACACAACAAAAAAAAAAACGTCTGTACCGTACGCCGAGAGATAATAATGAGAACCGTATCCGGGTGTCCCGCGGCGGGGGTTTCTGAATTCGATTCAAGAAAACGTCTCGACGAGAAAAAAAAAAACTGTTTTCAAAAACGAGGGTCGGGGCCAGGTGTCGCGCTCAGCCGACGATCATGACGATATTGTAAATGTTTTTCGACGCGTCTCCACTTCGTCCGATGACCTCTCCGAGCGACAACCCCAATACGTCGTGTACCGAAAATGCGCCCGGTAAGTATTTTAGGTCGTTCGCAGTTGTTGACGATGAACGGCGCGGAAAGATCTAATAGTGCCCCGTCGGAGACGACAAAAAAACACGCAACATACGCCGTGTTGTACTCAACAGGTGTGATTTGTATGTATCGTTGTGTCTCGGTATGGTATTACCGTGACCGCGGTTATCACACAGCGGGCGCGGGTAACGTGCCACGAGCTGCACCGAAACGTCATCGAAGTCGCAATGGCAGACAGAAGACTCGAGTTTTGTCACAATAATACACGTGACTTTTTAATTAAAAATTCGAGATAACACGTCGAGTCGATTGCGAAAAATTCAACAAAGACCATCTGCAAAGGCATCTATAAGTGTATTTTTGGCTGACCTTTCTCGAGACCTGAGTAGGTGTTGGCGTTGTCTTATTGATGATTGTTGCTGACGTTATTTTATAATCGATTTGATATAATATTATCTTTTGCATCGGTGTAACGGGATACTACATTTTTCGGAGACTTTCCAAAGTCAACCTCCGCGGCTGCTGTGCCCCAAGGCGGGTTTTCCCTACTTAATATAGACTGGACCAACTCGTGAACTCGATCTATCATATTAGGACCCGCAACTATCGTGTGTCGTTTTTGGAATTTAGCGATCGACTCGAGTCGGGTCCACGTAGTAATCAGTTGATAATAGAGTTGAGTCCGCAATCACAACACGTGGCCTTTGAATTCAAAGTCGGAGATTTCAGGCCAAGTCGGTGCAGCACTAATTCAACAAAGTCCGTCTTCAAACGCATATACAAATATTTAGATGGTGACATAAGTGTGTTTTTGAGACCCGAGCCACAGGTGTTGGACTGTTTTATCGTGATGACTACCGAACGTGATAAAAAAAAAAAAAAAACATTATTTAATAAGAATTTTTACACATCGTCTTTGACACGGAATAACCTCCAAAGTGCAAAATTGACGATTTTGAGATATTGCAGGTATCCCGGGATGCGTATTTACGGATACTACTCGAGACTGGCCAATAGATCCCGAATTCAGTTAGGGTTCGTAAAACAAATTTATTTTACGGATACTACTTGAGTCTGGCTACTATGTAATATACCGCTATACTCAAATAAAGGCACATGTAATTTACCGCTATACTATGAATTTATCTAAATTTATTCTAATTTTGTTGATAGGTTAAAAATAGGTATGTAAAAACAATATTATTAACAGTGTATTTGCGACTATATCTATAAAAAAAATTAACTTATAATCTAATATGTAGAATGTAGATATATTACAATAATTTTAATAACGTTCATATACTAGTATTATTTAAATGTCTGTATTTTTTGTCTACGATATCTACATCCTTTCCTAGATAAGCAAATAAATAAAAACTATTATAATATTCTTAATTAAAATCCTAAAATTCAATTCCTATGATTTTACCTACTGTATCTACGATATCTACATCCTTTCATATGTTTTTATGTTTATAATATATCCACGTATAATTTAATATTTAAATATTAATTACTACTATTATAATATTCTTAGTTAGACATTAACAGATTAAAAATATGGTATCAATTGCCACGTATAATTTAATATTTATATATTAATAGCTAAAGGTGGGAGAGTATCCTAAATATAAACCTTAATGTCGGGTTGTATATCGAGGATTGCATTAATTTTCCTATTACAAAAGTTATTAATAGTTATTGCTTTCGCAGTTACACTTATGAGTTATGACTTATCACACTTAAATATTATTAGTTGGTAACTTACTACGTAGGTACGCACATTATGATATTTTGGAAATATAATTTTATTTACATTTATATCATCTACAAATATGTCTCACTTTTTTAATTTCGATTCTAATGTCCAAGTAGTGAAGTCTTATATCGTTAATGATAGTGATTATAATGCTACAATTAGAACCAAAATTTGCCAAGTCGATGATTCATACAGTAAAGGTTGCGATGATTGGGTTCGGAAATATTAATTATATTCAAAAACAAATTCTGAGTGGAGATGGTTTGGCAGTCTAGGATATGTTATAAGTACTATATTAATTATATTGTTATTATTAAAAAAAAAAAATGTAGATACCAGTGGCGTAGACATGATTTCTGAAAGGAGGGGGATCAAAAAAAAAAAAAACGACAGCTAAATGGGAGGTGAGAAAATTGGAAAATCTTCACCCTCCCCAAACTTTGTCTAAGGTACCTAGTAATATATTTAACAATAAGGAACAATGAATATAATTTGAATTGATTCAAAATTCACATTAAACACAATATTTAAGATTATCCACTCCAATACTCCATATTCTATAAAGTCAAAACTTACAAAATGCTACATCATTAAATAAAATAAATAATAACTAAATTAACAAATCTATCTAAATTTTTTTTGCTACTTCAAAATCTAGTGGAATTGTGGAAGTATTTAGTCGAGCCCACATACGTCATACATATTATTATATATATACTATATGTATAGTGTCGTCTCTATAAATAATAAGATAAGCTATAAATTATAATAAAGTATATCCATCGTCAATCGTCATCGACCATTTCGACCAAATAATTAATATTACTATTTACTTTGCAATTAATAAACGATAATAAAATTATAATGGTATCAGTATGTTGACAAAACTGTCAAAATTCAATAGCTCGATAGATCATAATATGACAAAATATTACATCATAGTGCATACTACATAATGTAAGCAAAAACAAAAAATAAAGTTAATGGGTGGGGGGATGTGACCCCCACGTCACCCCTTGTCTACGCCACTGGTACATATACCCAAATAACCCAACTCACTCAGTCATAGTAGGTATAAACATTATACAATTTAAAGTACCCTCGACTAATAATTTTTTATTACAGCAATATAGCTAAAATTGTTATTTTTGGTTATTTAATTGGTAATTTCATCCGAATTTGAACTTAAAATAAATACAAAAAAAAAAACTGTGTTTGAATCGTTTTTAGATTTTTTTTGCAGCAGAATTAACTATTTACGTGGAACCTTGTTTTAAATTTTCAATTCATAGCTATAAAATTTAAACGTTTTATACATTTTATTTTTATTAACTGAAGAATTTGTAATCTTTCAATTAAATACATTTTGTCAAAATTTGAACTTTAAATGGCCTATGTATTTTTAATATTTGCTTAATGTTTAATCAAACTGCTATTATATAAACTTATGGGGAATCTTGTATTAAATTTTCAAGTTTTTTAACCAACGGATAAAATTTTATTGACATTTATAAAAAAAAAAAACTAAAAAAAATTGGAAATTTCAAATGTTTATAAATAGCTTAAAAATATTAAAAATATTTTGAAGATTTTATCATGTATAGAAAATGCCAGTATATACATTCAGTGAAAATTTAATGTTTTTACGGTAATTTGTTTTAGAGGTACAACAATTAATGTTCGTGTGATTCACTAATTTAAATAAGTGCATTTTTTCATACAAATAATATTTTATAGATATAAAAAAATAAGATATTTCATTTTTACTAACCTCCATGTTTCAAATAGTTGATATATTTGACGATCGGTAGGATTGATTTGTGCATTAGCTAATTGTTTAATGCACTCCATATTATCCGCATCGTCAATAGAACTAGTGAGTTGTACTTCGTGATATGTTTTAGCAGCAGCAGGTCATTCCACCATTAAAATAGGTAATGAAATTTTCGCGGACCTCCTTACTTACTCTAAGGTAGCTATATGCTTCAGCATTATAAACTCTATGAGTATGGACAAATACTACCTACCCGAAAATAAAATAAATTAAAAACCTAAAAATTAGTAAAATAAAATTATTTATTTGTTTGGAAAAATTGTCTTACCTTTATTTCTGTGTCTAAACCTTGACGCATATATTGATCTTTTCTTTGTGTGTTCACAGTATTTTTTTTTACTACAATTTTAATTGACGCACTGCAGTTTTTATCACGTAACCTTGTCAAATTAGAATTATGACTTTTATTCTTTGATGAATGTTGGCATATGTAGTCTCTACGATAAACATACATTTGTTTGTTAGGAAATGTACATCTAACTATCCAATTTGTTTTTGAATATAATTAATATTTCCGAACCCAATCATCGCAACCTTTACTGTATGAATCATCGACTTGGCAAATTTTGGTTCTAATTGTAGCATTATAATCACTATCATTAACGATATAAGACTTCACTACTTGGACATTAGAATCGAAATTAAAAAAGTGAGACATATTTGTAGATGATATAAATGTAAATAAAATTATATTTCCAAAATATCATAATGTGCGTACCTACGTAGTAAGTTACCAACTAATAATATTTAAGTGTGATAAGTCATAACTCATAAGTGTAACTGCGAAAGCAATAACTATTAATAACTTTTGTAATAGGAAAATTAATGCAATCCTCGATATACAACCCGACATTAAGGTTTATATTTAGGATACTCTCCCACCTTTAGCTATTAATATATAAATATTAAATTATACGTGGCAATTGATACCATATTTTTAATCTGTTAATGTCTAACTAAGAATATTATAATAGTAGTAATTAATATTTAAATATTAAATTATACGTGGATATATTATAAACATAAAAACATATGAAAGGATGTAGATATCGTAGATACAGTAGGTAAAATCATAGGAATTGAATTTTAGGATTTTAATTAAGAATATTATAATAGTTTTTATTTATTTGCTTATCTAGGAAAGGATGTAGATATCGTAGACAAAAAATACAGACATTTAAATAATACTAGTATATGAACGTTATTAAAATTATTGTAATATATCTACATTCTACATATTAGATTATAAGTTAATTTTTTTTATAGATATAGTCGCAAATACACTGTTAATAATATTGTTTTTACATACCTATTTTTAACCTATCAACAAAATTAGAATAAATTTAGATAAATTCATAGTATAGCGGTAAATTACATGTGCCTTTATTTGAGTATAGTGGTATATTACATAGTAGCCAGACTCAAGTAGTATCCGTAAAATAAATTTGTTTTACGAACCCTAACTGAATTCGGGATCTATTGGCCAGTCTCGAGTAGTATCCGTAAATACGCTCCCGGGATTCAGAAAAAAATTAGCTATTTACGGACAAAGTGTCCTACGTGTTACCTACAATATAACATACAATATAATAAATCATTTATGAAACACCTTCTATCTCCGTCATAGAAAAATCCGTCTACGTGTTACCAACTAAAAATCGTTTGTGATTTTTTCACTTAAGACGCTTTTTTCGTCTCCCAAAAAAAACCGCGTTTTTGCACTTTGTAGGCTTTTTCGTGTCAACGACGGTATTATTATAATACGCATCGGCGTAACGAGAAACTACGTTTTCGGCAGACTTTCCGCGGTCGGCCTCCGCGGCGTGGTGTCACCCGGTAGTGACCGGCCCAAACCCAAGGCGAGTTTTCCCTGCTCGGCACGCAGACCCGGACGGACTCGCGTACTCGATCCATCGCGTGCCATTTTTGGAACTCGAGCCGTCGGTCGACTGCACCTACCTATGTCATATGGGTCGTCGGAAGTCGCGAGTCGGGGGTATGGTCGGCGGTGGTTGTGCGGGGGGGGGGGGGTCATTAATGGTACAGGTTACTACTGTAAGTGTGCAACTGATGTTATAATATGCACCGTAGCTGTCGCCGCTGTTATCCGACTATGCTGCTGCTGCTGCTGCTGCTGCCGACGACGACGACGACGATTACGATTATAATAATAATAAACGCACCTCGCCCGGTTCGTGTCACGGAATACCGCCAGTCTTGTCGGCACTATAATCCCACGACGAGGAGGTGACACGATCGGGCGGAGGTGCAGGTGCGGTGCGGCGTGGACGAGGAGGAGGGGTGTACCTATGCCAGCATAATTATTTTACCTACACTGCACAGATCCGTTCCGAATCTACTTAGCCACGATTTCCGACCGATAGAGGGGCCGGTGCGCGCCGCCCCGAACGCGCGCATAACCGACGGGTATAATATTATTATAATTTATGATTTAATATCATTAAAGTATTACGCACGATACGCGTCGCACACTGCGTTATACACAGTGTTAATATACCTATATATGCGCACGTCGGAGGCGGTTGAAACCATTGCGACGACCGCGGACCGCCGTCCTCTCGGAACGCTAATGCGCGTGTTATAACGGCGCATTCCGGGTTCGTCGAGACCGGTAAGTCCCGTCGCCGAGGAGACACGTGATGGCGATAGTAATAATAATATTATACATGGCGTGTACAACGGTATCAACCAAAGGATATACTGTACGCCGACCGGCGTGTTATTAATATAATATTATGCATATTATCGTACGCAATAGGCACACGCGACGATGACGTGAAGGGCCGGGATACTATAAAAAGAAAAGGCAAAAAAAAAAAACACGACCGTGTGTTATATAACGACGATATTATTGTAACACCGCTATAATCTCGGACCGGTCCCTAAACGCGCGTTTCGAAAAGTCAGTCGACGACACGGAGTGAGAGCCGTAGTCCTCTCGACCGCCGCCGAGGCGAATGATAATAATAATGAGCGACACTTTGTGCGGCGTGTCTGCTGCAGCCACAAGTGCAGCGTGATGATGCAGCTACAAGTGCAGCGTGACGATGCAAGCCGCCGCGATTGAATCGCCATTATAAAAGTTTTCATCGCAAGTACCTACGCGTAACATAACTCGTACGACGTTATTATAGGTACACATTATAACAGGTGGGCAAGTCAATGCAAATAATCAACTGTGGCAAGTCGAGTTAAAAGTTAACGAAAAAAAAGTGGGCGAGTGGGTGTCGCAGAGCTCTGCTGTTCACAAGTGGGTCACTGTAATGGATGGTGTTAAATTTGAATTCAACGATATAATATCATTGTATAAGAAAAACGATTCTGAGCAAAGACGGTCAGACAGCGTATGATATTACTAAGTACGCCTGGTGATATTATTGTGAACAAAGTAATTTAATATATAATATGTAACCTATTTGGAAGGTTAGGTTAGGTTAACTTTTTGGTTTAACCTTTGGAACCTTGTTTTAAATCCTTAGCTATAAGAGTTGAACATTTTATAAATTTTTAACTACAAAATAATTATTAAATTTTAAATTTGATAAATTTTGTCAAAATTCAAACTTATTTAAATGCTTATAAAAAAAAATTGTACCTATGTATTTTTAATATTTTTCAACTGCTGTTGTAACAATATATCAGGAGCCTTTCACTAAATGTGTGAATTTTGACTTCCCATAAGTACCCACTAGATTCACTTTCCTATCAAACAAGATACTGAAGTTAAAAATTGAAGCATTATTTCAACTACGAATCGTGTACACAAACACAAAAAATAAAATAAAAACACACATAATTGTAAAACCAATACATTTATCGTTCCACTCAGAATCAAAAAATATATCAAGTAGATAAGTATATAGTTGAGATAAAAAATAAACATAACTTAACTTGGTTAAAAAAAAATTATCAAGTTAAAATATTTTTAAGTCATAAGCTGCCATTTATTTTGATTTACAAAAACATTCAATTTTATCAAGACTGTTTTCATAAATAAGAAAAATAATTATCAAAATTGAAAAAGAGTCATCGCATCAGTATTATCTTGTTGGTGCCGCAGACACGTAATAAAAATTAACTTAACTGCATGACAATGATAATTAACTCTAAAAAGTTAAGTTACAACAATAAACATCAGGGCTTGAAACCGATTGAAAAAATTTCGATTTCGGTTTCGATTTTGGATACCGGTTTCTAATTTTTTCGATTTCGGTTTCAATTTTTCAATACCGGTATTACAAAATTTCGGTTTCAATTTTTCAATACCGGTATTACGAAATTTCGGTTTCGGTTTCAACTTTCCAATACCGGTATTAGGAAATTTCGGTTTCGGTTTCAATTTTTCAATATCGATATTAGGAAATTTTGGTTTTGATTTCGGTTTTGTATGCTGGTTTCTACATTTTTAAAAACGGATTTAAAGCAGACTTTAAGTTATAATTATAAATAGTTTTATTATACTTAAATAGTTAAATACTTAATATGATTTTTTAATTTTTGATAAAAATAAGAGCAATATTTCAATAGGAGTGATTTTGTAAAATAGGTTTTATACATCCTTCAACAGTACATTTGGACTCATTTGTTTCATTATTAAAAGTGAAAAATAAACGGCCAACAGGATGGGTATTCTTTCTACCCACGATTTCTTATGTAATTAATGAAACAACCTGATGTAGGTAATAGGTATCTTTATTTATAGTAAATAAATCATTTAGTAAAAATAAAATTGAAAAAGTTTTTGTCGTGGATGGACTCGTAATTATAAAGTTGCAAGTTGTACATAAAAAAAGTAAACCGATAAGAAACTACACTACAATGAACGACAAACACGCTGACTGCACTACTGCAAACACAGTACGACAATTTTAAAATATTCTATATCGAAATATATATTATATAGGTACACTATACAGTGTATGGGCACTAGGGAAAAATTAAAAATACAGTTATTTTTAATAACTAAATAATTCTTATGCAATATTATATATTTTAAATTTATTTTTATATTAGTGTTATTATTATTGTCTCTGCTCCCCACGGCCTACAGACTGCAGTAGCGGTGATGGTCGTACGATCACTCACACAAATTAAAACCTGTGCTATTTTCAGTTTTTCCTGGTATTGTACCTCTATAAATAATTGGTTCTAGCAGTAATTATTATATGATTTTCTTATTATTTATATTTTATAGTTTGATTATAATAGTATTGTACTATTCAGTATTTAATAGCTTAATACTATTAAATCACAATCTAATAAATTAATAGACCCATATACGGGCCGTCATCTGTCGAATGTGCCGCCCAATAAATAATTAATATCTATTATTAATATTATTATTTATTACTCATTACTATTATAATAAAATTATAAAACAACTATAATAATTTTTCAAATAATGAAATGGTTATCAACATTTTAATCATAATCCCATGGGTGTATCAATGCAATTTACGTATTTACGTACATTTTAAAATAATTTACGTTAATTCAAAAAAAAGCATTACTTAAAATATTAAAATTAAAAAAATTGAGTTATAAGTTATAACAACGGTTTCCAATTTTTTCCGATTTCGGTTTTGAATTTATATTTAATACCGGTATCCAATTTTTGGCGGTTTCGGTTTTAAATTATAATACCGGTATCCAATTTTTTCCGATTTCGGTTTTAGATTTTGATTTCGGTTTCGGTTTTTTAACGGTTTATACCGATTTCTGAAACCGGTTTTGAAATCGGTTTCAAGCCCTGAATTAAACATTTTAACTGAACACGTTTGATAAGTTAAAAACAAAAATAATTAACTGGTTATATTAAAAAATAAAAAAAAAATTTTTTTACTTAACTTTAACTTTTAACAAGTTAATGCCCACCTTTGTATATTATTCAAATATGGGGGGGGGGGGCGTTAACTGGATAAACAGTTTGTTTTAAGTTTTTGGCTTAACTATATAGTCATAGTTGACTTGACTTTTTTCAGTCGAGCTAAAAATAATCCGTCGAGTTGAAAATTATTTTAAAACGTTTGATTTCGATGGTTTTAGAAAAACGATTTAATGCTACGATTATCTTTGTCGCGTTTCTTGGGAAACTAATATCCATACAGGTAAATTCAAATGTGGGCCATCAACTATAATTAAAGAGATTCTTTTATTTAAACCTTTTTGCACTTATAAACTACAGCTAAAACCAGTGGTTTGCCGAGGTCATAAATTCAGAATTCGGGACTTGTTGCATTTAAATATTCTTCAACTATGGACGTAGGATAATATTCAAAGTAATATAACAATTTGTTTCGTGGCATAATGAACTTTTATACAAAAATGTATGTTGCATATATTTGCTTAAGGTTTTCCTATTTTTTCAGGCTTAACACATATTGACTCATTTCGGCGATTTAATTGTAATTTTTAGCATAATATTTAAGTGATTTCGTGTTTTATTTTAGGTACTTACGTTTCGATAGCTTAAATTATTGATAATTTCTGGTAAGTGTCGACCAATATACGAAAAAATAGACAATAATGGTTTTTGTGTTTGGTGAACATTATGAATTAAGGAATCTACTTAATTGAAGATCGATGACACTTGGTCAGGTACTCCACATCATAACAATAAAATTTTATATTTAAAGACACCGTTACAATATCGAATGCTATTTAAAATACATTTTAGGTGCATATTCTGTTATTTTAGGTGCTTAATATTCGAACGAGGCTGTCACAACTCGACATTTAAAGTGTTGAGAAAAATTGATTATAAATCTAAAACAAGAATATTTCAAGGAGTTCTCAGCCGGTGCAGACTAAAAAAATCATAAGCTTATTATATTATACTCACTTCACATGATTATGACTTCGTTAAATGTTATGAAAATATACACTCTTACACCAAAACAGTTGGACTTATGGAATTTGATAATTTCTAATTATCCGTACAATACTGCCATATTTTGAGACGTGTCAGTAGAAACATGTCTATTTGAAAAATATACAAGATTGGCGTTTTTCGTAATACTACTGAAATATCGTAAATTATAAAATGCAAAACAGCCACCAGAGTACTACTAAATATTGCTGTTTTCCACTCGACGTGATACAATATCACAGGAAAATTAATTTTTATTCGGTCGGAGAAAGCCGCAAATCGAAATAAGGCCGGCTTGAATTTCGACTTCGCCGAACAATTTCGGATAAATCACATAACAAATAACAATGACGTGGACCCGCGGGCTTAGAAATCGTCCGAAAAATTACTAATCCGATACTGACGCGTTATCTGTTTTGTGGCAAAACGAACAAAATTATACTGAACGCTCTCGCACTCTATGGAGCTATTTTTTTTTTTTGCTCACTATGCCAAAGCAGTCGTAAATAAAAATGTATTTATTTCGAGTCGTAGGTATTGTCACTTGTTCTAGAGGTGTAATGTTATAAGGCAATTTAAAATATTGTGCGTTTCAGCGAAACAGGTCCTGGACCCTAGACGTGATTATTTTTTTTTTTTTTGCTTTTTCCTGCCGACTCCAACTCGGCACACCCGCCACTCGTGTGCACACGTGGAAACGCAGATGCCAACGGTATTAATAATAATTATTATAACTAGACGAACCATTTATCATTTTCAGAGTTGCCGCGCCTATCCATCATTCCGGGCTTAGACTAACGTTCGGCACGGCGCCACTGATGAGTGACGATTGCCACATTTAAAATGTCAAGTATCGTATGACATATATATAATATATTAATATTATCATGTATAGAATGCAATTAAAATGCATAATTAATTTTATCGTTTCGCGGTGACTGCGGCATCAGCTATTACCATAGTAATTGTCTAGAAAACAACAATTATCCGTGTACAATCATTACTATGTTTGAGACGTATCACGAGAGGTTGTTCATTTATAATAGTATGAATGAATAACTGCGGCGCGAAAAAAACGCCATCGTCGTAGTTCGTAAATAATTATATACAGGGTGCGTTTGTATGCATGCTCGACCAATTTTCGTGTTCCGACAGAGCAATTATTCAAACTCTGAGTTTTCGAATTTTCGAATACATTTTTCGAATATAGGACGCCTCCACACTTTTTCACTTTTAATCGATTAAAATCCGAAATTATGCTAAATCAAAATTCAAACGAATAGTTTTTAAGTTATATAATTTTGTGTGTGCGCAAAGGATAATAATATAATATCGTCTATGGTAATAGGCAGGGTTCGAGACTAATTGCACTAACATTTTCTGAAATATACACCCAACCATTTTTTTTTTATTATTATTATGTAAAAGTGATAAAAATCAAAATTTGAATAAATGTTCAATTAAAAGAAAAATGGTGGTTAGCATTCTTAAAAAATCTCCCTGTATACAGGACGTATAACTTTTAACTCTTAACTTTTGTTCTAATCAATATTCTTCGATTTTGTTTTGTTTGCATATAATTTATTGACTCTTGCACTAAACGTATAATTTACGAATATTTATTTTTATTTTTTTAATACTGAAAATAAAATATTTTTATTATGATTTCAGTTTTTTTTTAAAAATTCAAATCTGGTTTTTAGAAAAAATGTTATTGTAAAAACATTTATTTAAGTCATAGTTAATTATTTAAAAAATTTTCAAATATCATTGTTTTGGTAAGTCAAGTTTATCTGGTAATAATAACATTTTAAATTCATAATAAGCAAATTCATTTAAATACTTTACCAGAATTTTCAAATAGCTACTTGTTAAAATCGAAATATTTTCTTAAACAATGTCGACGTTTTAAAAAATAATAAAAAAAAATACAATATGACTTAAATACATTTTTACAATGAATTTTTTTTTAAAACCCGGTTTTGAAATTGGCTATTTTGAAGCTGATTAAATTTTTTTTTCATTTTTCGGAAATGAAAAATAGTAATTAATACAGTCAGATTAGCGCAAGACCTTATTGAAACAAAAGTTATTTCATTTGTCAAGTCGTCCTGTTACATCGTGTATATAGAAAACTAACGACCGATTCGGGTTTAGACTTTTATAAATCGAAATAATATTTGAAATGAAAACGACAATATATGATTACAACGCGGAAAATTAGATGTCTGTACAATAATATTACAATACAAATGTCAGAGCATCGTTCGGTAATGTTTACTCGATTTACGACTGATTGTGTTTATTATATTTTGTTCGGGTATATCATTACAATAATTGCATGCGGCCGCCAGACACATTATGGCCGTGGCGACTTCAATAATAACAAAAACGATACGACGTAATAATATTATAAATGCCACACGTGGTGCAAAAGTCAATAATAATATCGTACAATAACTGCGTCTAGCGTTGTTGTGACCGGAAGTAAAATATCATCGTATTATATAGGTAGCCGATCGATGGTGGCTTTCAACTATCAAACCGGAAGTGTAATACAAACGAGCCGGAAAAGTCCACTCCCTGCGATCGTACTAAATTCACGCGGTATCTCAACGTATTTTAATCGGAGATGTAAAATTTCATGTTTTCACTGACTTAACGTGTTGTAATGAAAATTTTCAAAAAAAATTGAAACTTTCGATCGAACACTTTTATATACCTCTGATTTGTTATTTTGTATATCATGATTCAATAGCTTTTTTTTACACATCTAAATAATATTGTCAATTAATTATTTAATAGTGATTTATATCATATTAATGTAATTACCTATATTAGATGCTGGCCATCTTAATTTCATTCAAATGGTAATCGTTGAGTGCTAATAATAATTAAATCGAAGCAGTGTTTAATTATTTATTTTCATAGTAATTTATCGATTTTCCAATAGAAACTAATATTGACTTTTAAAACCAAACTCTGACTAAAAATAATAACGAACCCAATATATTTAATGAACGATAATTGGTTTGTCTCGAAAATGTCATGATGAATAACAATGGCAGTAAATCATAGAGAACAAATTAAATATCACGAGGCAGTAAACTAACTATAAAAACTAATTATTACTAAATAATAGATTTATCGTACTATCATAGTTGTAGAAAACTATACGTCTTAATTCGGGGCAACTAGAAAATAACAATTTAGCTGCAGAAAATTATCATGATAACAATATTATAACAGCAGATAACAGTGGTACCATAATGGCTACTACAATTACAATCATATTTAGATATCTAAACTATTATGTCTATTACCTATCTATTGGTGTGTGCGTAGGATTATGAGAATTAAATTTTTGATATTGAAAAGTTTCAATACTTTTTTCATTTCAATAGCCTTGAATGTTTTCAAATTTTATGAAAAGTTTCAGTTGAAAATTTCTGAAACTTTTCAGCCTCACATCTCTGATCCTAATAAAACGCGATAAAATATAAAATTTTGTACGACCTACGATTTAAAAACAACTATAACAATAATTACTGCCTGTTATTTATCGGTGACCTTTTATTATATTATTATTATCTTATTTTGGTTCGTAGTTTTTTTTTTTAATATCGGCTAGCGTGAATCTATAATATTAAATACTCGTATTTCGATACAATGTCTTAGCGCCGGCTACTATATTAGGAATTTTGAATTTATTGAATTAGCAAAATATCATAATAACAAGTGATAATATAAACTACTGAAAATTAAGAATAATATACACCTCATATAAGTAACTATTAAAGACGTTGTGTTCCTAAATTAAACGCATCATTGATGAAAATATTGGCGGTAGGGTCACTGTGTTGGAATTTTCAAATTTTGTTTCAATGGTATAAAATAGTTGTATACAAAAATTAACCTTTTATGGACTGTTAACTACGAAATAGTTCAAAATTTTTTTGTCAACATTTCAACATAAATTGCTTGTAAAAAAAAAAAAAACGTATCATTTGTATCTTTAATACTTTTGAACAAAGTACTTTTATAACTATTTATGAAAAACAATGTACCTATTATATTTTCAAGGTTTTTTGTTCCACCGAATAAAATCATACTGACGTTTATAGAAAACAACATTAAACAATTTAAAATGTCAATTGTTTATAAATTACTCGAAACGAGATGAAATATTTTAAAAATTGTGTTATGAATAGAAAATTATAAACGAGTTAGAAATGCTCACTCAGAGAGCGAACTAAATTCCCACGTTTTCTAGATACTATTTACTCTATGTCTTTACGCTGGCTAGTGTATTAGGAATTTTGAATTTAATTGAATTTATTGAATTTGAAAATTAGTATCATATTGACAAGTGATAACAACTACTGAAAATTTAGAATAATATACAACACCTCCTATAAGCAACTATTGAAGGCGTTGTGTTCCTAAATTAAACGCATCATTGATGAAAATATTAGCAGTAGCGTCACTGTGTTGGAATTTTCAAATTTTGTTTCAATGGTATAAAATAGTTGTATACGAAAATTAACCTTTTATGGACTGTTAACTACGAAATAGTTCAAAAATTTTTTGTCAACATTTCAACATTAATTGCTTGTAAAAAAAAAAAAAACGTATCATTTGTATCTTTAATACTTTTCAACAAAGTACTTTTATAACTATTTATGAAAAACAATGTACCTATTATATTTTCAAGGTTTTTTGTTCCACTGAATAAAATCATACTGACGTTTAAAGAAAACAACATTAAACAATTTAAAATGTCAATTGTTTATAAATTACTCGAAACGAGATGAAATATTTTAAAAATTGTGTTATGAATAGAAAATTATAAACGAGTTAGAAATGCTCACTCAGAGAGCGAACTAAATTCTCACGTTTTCTAGACCTATTTTTTATTACTACACGATCAAATATAATATTTCATTCGACCGTCGGTTTAAAAATCTTATATCTTGGTAACCTTCTCATATTATTTCGGTTCGTATTTTTTTTTTAAATATCGGCTAGAGTGAATCTAAATTTAATACTCGTGTTTTGATACTATATGTCTCTACGCTGGGTAGTGTATTAGGTATTTTGAATTTAATTGAATTTATTGAATTTGAAAATTAGTATCATATTGACAAGTGATAACAACTACTGAAAATTAGGAATAATATATAACACCCTCTTTAAGCAACTACTTGTATTGGAGGCGTTGAGTTCTTAAAAGTATATTCTTCAACTGTAAGTACTTTGTAACAACTTATGAAAAACCATGTACCTATTATATTTTTAAGGTTTTTTGTTCCACCGAATAAAATTATACTGAAGTTTATAGAAAATAACATTAAACAATTTAAAATGTCAATTGTTTGTAAATTACTCGAAACGAGTTGAAATATTTTGAAAATTTTGTTATGAATAAAAAATCATAAACGAGTTACAAGAGATCAAGCGAACTAAATTCCCTTGGTTTCTAAAGTTAATTTTTTTACTTAAAAACGATAAATTATAAAAATATAATATAATAAAATATCATTCATCCAACGATTTAAAAAAAAAAAACTTATATCTTATGGTAACCTTCTCATATTATTCTGGTTCCTATTTTTTAATCTCGGTTATAGTATGAATCAGTAATACCTAATACTCGTATTTTTATAATGTGCTTCAACAGGAATTTTGAATTTAATTTAATTATTGAAACTTAAAAATAACATAATATTAACAAAGGCTGAATAGTACAATATACAAGGTGTTGAGTTCTTAAATTAAATGCATCGATAAAAAGGTTGGCAGGTGGGTACCACACTGCTTTACATTAGATATCGTGCGGATCACTGTAATGTGCGTATTAAAT
Organism: Metopolophium dirhodum; assembly: GCF_019925205.1. Lineage (NCBI taxonomy): Eukaryota > Metazoa > Arthropoda > Insecta > Hemiptera > Aphididae > Metopolophium > Metopolophium dirhodum. Next base: position 18,626,441 of record NC_083560.1, read on the forward strand.
TTGAACTCAATTTGTATAAAATACGATTCTGAGCGAAAATTTAACATTAAATAAATTGTTAACTATGAAACGGCTTGATAATGATCAATGAATTTTTTCAAAATTTGAACTTTGATTGCTTATAAAAAAAATCATGCCTATGTATCTTTAATGTTTTCAACTAGGGATCAAAATGATAGAAAATTCCCGAAAAATTCGCGAAAATTTTGGAAAATTAAAAATTGTATTTACGCTTAAAAATTAAAATAACCTATGTAAAAAAAAAACCGTTTTGAAAAATAGATAAGGACACCTGTCATTGTCATTTCACATTTGCCAATACGGTTATATCAATGTATTATTGTATTAAAATTTAAAATTAAACTATTACAAATATTAATACGGATATTTCAATATTTGTTCTAAAAATAACGTAGTTACATATCAAAATGGTATTTATGTGGAAGGGGGTATTTCCCCGAAAATAAATCACCTATATTTTCAAATGTTCTATAATTCATATTACTAGTAAGTTGTAGATCAAATATATTGACAGCGCACGATTGACAAATGAGTAATGACAATATTAATTAATAATTGTTAGGAGAATACTTAACAACAAAACATCATTGGCGGAAATGCGGGATACGATAATATATTTTTATAAATTATTTATAATTATTTTTCAGGAAAAAAAACCAATTTTTTTCGTCAAAATCATTTTTTCCCGAAATTTTAAATGAGACCGAATTTTCTCAATTTTTCCGAAAAAAACGGGAAGAAAAACCCGGGTTTTTTTCGGAAATTTTGATCCCTATTTTCAACTATAGGTACTATTATAACAAGTTATGAAAAACTTCGTTTTACTTTTTCAAGCTTAAAATATAAACCTTAGAATACAATTGTATTGAAAATTATCGATGTATTTTTTTTAAAATTTTTTTAACTTTAATTGCTTATAACAAATCACAAATGTATCTTTAATATTTTCAACTAAAGTTAATATTACAACAACTAATGAAAAACTTTGTATTACATTTTAAAGCTTTTTCACCCAACGAATACAATTATTTTGACATTTATAGAAAAAAAAAACTTTAGAAAATTAAAAATGTTTCAATTGTTTATAAATTACTCGAATCGAGTTAAAATATTTTGAAAATTGTGTTATGTGTTATTGTACAGTTGTGTTACTGTGTAACAAAATAATAAACGAGTTAGAAAAGGTCACTATCAGCGAGCGTGCCGAATACCCTAAGTTTCTAAACTTATTTTTTTACTTCAACGTGATAAAATCTAAAATTCTATATTATACGTACCGCTTTGTTTTAAAAAAAAAAACTTATCGTGCTGACCGTATCATATTATTTTGTTTGTTATTTTTCGGCTATAGTATGAATCTAATATATTAAATACGAGTATTTCGATATTACGTTTTAATATTGGCTAGACGGCGCCTAGTGTGAATTCGCTTCGAATAGAATCGTTTTTACAATTATTTATTTAATCAACTATTGAAATATTTTATATTGTTTCGACTAAACATATTTCTAGTTTTTGTTTTCAATATTATGAATACTGTCTTATATTAAAAATGCAAATATTAATATCGACAATCATCACTACAATAGTATGTAGGTACTGTTGGTAACCAATCCTGGTCAAAAATTAACGATAATTTTTAAATGGGTAGGTGTAAAATTTAGAAAATTAATAAAAAAAACCTGAGATGACAGACAAAAATTAAAAACTAATAGCAAATTTTCTAGAGTGGTTTAAAGTTCCTGGGTTAAAGTAAGAAATTTGTTTTCTGGGAAAACCAAAATCATGCAAATTGTAAAAAGTGCATAGCAAATTCTAGCAAATTAATAGCAAATTTTCCAGAGTGGTTTGAAGTTCCTGGGTTAAAGTGGGGGGGCCAACTTCACACACGTGTGCTGACCGTATCATATTTTGTTTGTTATTTTTCGGCTATAGTATGAATCTAATATATTAAATAGGAGTATTTCGATATTACGTTTTAATATTGGCTAGACTGCGCCTAGTGTGAATTCGCTTCGAATAGAATCGTTTTTACAATATTATTTATTTAATCAACTATTGAAATATTTTATATTGTTTCGACTAAACATATTTCTAGTTTTTGTTTTCAATATTATGAATACTGTCTTATATTAAAAATGCAAATATTAATATCGACAATCGCCACTATAATAGTATGTAGGTACTGTTGGTAACCAATCCTGGTCAAAAGTTAACGATAATTTTTAAATGGGTAGGTGTTAAATTTAGAAAATTAATAAAAAAAACCCGAGATAATAGACAAAAATTTAAAAATTTAAAATTAAAATAAGAAATAAAAACACACATAATTTAAAATCAATACATTCATCGCTCCGCTCAGAATCTAAAACTAACTAAAGCTATATTGTATTTAAGTCACTCGAGAAATATAGTAACTTTATTAGATACAGAGCAGAGTGTTCATGCTCTAATAAGCCATCCAAAAAATAAATGCTTAGAAATGCTCGAAAAAATATTTTATTTTCTCATTAAAAAACCACCAAATTAGCACGCGTGTTTAATCATGTTTCTTAACCCTTCTACTGTTTTAATCTCGCCTCGAAATAATTATAAACTCTTACCCAAGTGAATACAATTTTTCGAATAATTTCGATCGAGAATGATTGATAAATTATCGAATGATATATTTTATCAACCGTATTAATTGATATTTTGTTTATCAATTTCTAGAAAATTCATATCGAATATTATAATATAATAATAATGTGTAAAAATCGCACTCGAATACAAACTATACTATACCTAACTACATTTGCAGATGGGCAAACGGAAACAAGAAATTAATATTATGCAAAATAAAATCGTAGAAAATTGCCTCAAACTCCCGGTAGGTACGTCATATTAAGAACCGAATTTCTATGTTACTAAGCTGTGTTTTTAATGATTAAACATGGAAACTCCTATCACGAGCCCCTAGCCCCTAGACTCCCGTTGCTCGATACAAGACGAGACCTCATGGTATATTATATCCTACACATCCGTGGCCACAAGGCGAAAAATAAATAAATTTCAGATATAAATGTATTTCGTGGCGGCCGAATCGAAAAATTGAAAAATGACTGTGCGTTTAGACGTTCCGCCGAAATCCGTCGGTTTGTATTTCACTGGTATAATATTGTACAGACTTTTCCGAACACGATAAGCCACTCAAATTTGAATAAAGAAACGCGGCATGAAAGAAAACACAACTAATTTTTGAACACGTCGTACCTACGACTCGGACAAACGGATTACGTTTTCGTTCGGGAACAATATAATAACGGCGGAGAAAACATTTGAAAGAATCGCCTTCCGCCTTCCGTGATAATGCGCTTATTTAATGTAATATTATGTATACGATATAGGTGCCCATACCTACTACCCCCCCCCCCCCCCCCCCCCAGCAGACCGGCGATTAATGATTGTGCCTTTTATTGAAATTGACGTCTCTGTTACACCAGAGTATAAACAATGTTGAACGCGAATAACATTACGGCGAAACCGTCAATTTATTTACAATCGACAAGTGCGATAATAATGATATTATGTGTGTTCGCCAATCCGCACAAAAGCGATATTGTTCGACTCTGTTTATTATACGTCTTGTCGGCGTCTTACAAACAACGAAACTGATCATTGTGGACATTTTAGACGATTCAATACGGTTTATATATATATATATTTTTTTTTCTAGCAAAGGAGGAATTCAAATGATATTGCAACCGGGTAATAGACTCGAGTCGAGGTGAACTAAGCGGACTTGACATCAAATGTAGTTTGAAGTTAATAGTCGACGAATGATACGTATTGATTGATGACTAGGTCGGTAAAGTCAATATGGAAAATATAGCTTGGCTCGGTTCAAAACGAGTTGGTCTACGTGCGGATAACTTCGTAGAGAGTACTTTGTGGTGTCTCCATATCCGCGCATGATAATATTTGATCAAGAGAACCATAACTGCAATCATAGTGTTATTATTAAAATTAATTTTTTTTTCTTTATGGTATTTTATAGATTTATCCAATGCACGCAGTAATTTTATTGATGTACACATCCGTTCAAACCAAAAAATGGCTAAATGTACAATATACATATCGTGTATCGTACTGGCTGAATTAACCGGCGTTGCCCGGAAAAAAAATTGAGTAATTAACCCCTTATTTTGGGTGTGTAATTCGTTGTGGCCGCTGTGCATATCGAAGCAAATTCAGATTGTGTTTTCATTTTTAGCCATCTCGCGTTGAGGTGCCCGTGAGTCTCGCTTATGGTTCACAACACATGGGGACGAAGAGAAGCTACTCACATTCGAAAGAAAAGTTTTACGGAAAGTTTACGGACCTGTTCGAAATCAAGATGGGGAGAGACGAGAGAACGATGGACTAGGAAGGTTATACAACGGACCGAATATCGGATTGTTCTTAGAAGCGAAACGATTGGATAGTGGGCTGGGCCATGTCTGGCGGGCTGGTGAAAGTGTCATACGAAATGTCCTAATCCGAAACCCAACAAAAAAAACGACCAAGGGGAAGACCTCGCCAGCGGTGGTTAGACAGAGTTAAGAAAGATACCGACGAGACAACGCGATTGGAGGATGCAATGGACCGGAATGTATGGAGAAGTTTGGTTGAAGCGTGCAAAAGGCCTTAACGACCTGTATAGCACTAAAAAAAAAAAAAAAATTAATATAATGTTCTTTTACTTTTTCAAGTATTAATTGAATAATAAAGTGCATTATTTATGATATATATATATTTTTTGCATTTTATTAGAATTTGAACTTTACCTTCGTTTTATAAATAATTGTATAGTTATGACAAATTGATGAGTATCTACTATTGTATACGAATACAATAATACTATATGCTACGTAAGCTCACGTATATCGGTTAACGGGTAAAAATAAAGGTCAGTGTTATTGAAAAATACAGTGCCCCCCCTTTGATGATCCCCGGAGATTGACGCCGTTGATTAGACATCTATGGGCAAACGAACAAACAGACACTTTTATTCTGGAACAATAACACGTCCGAGAAATCCTTTTTTGAAGAATATTGCCTTATATATTATGTCTTACGCGCGCTCAGTTACCCCCGCGTCCCCTCTCCCAGCGCCGAGCCGATCAACGATTGATTATCGAAATATTATTGAAAGTCGAAGTATCTTCACTGGACGGTTTCTTCTCTCAAGACATTCAAGCTATTACACTTAATTTAAAAACATACATTATGCTTATTGTACTTTTTTTGTAGTATAGATTGTATAAATTCTAGATTAAAAATAAAAAAAAAAAAAAAAATTATTGAAAGTGACGTCTTGTTGTCACACCCGAAAAGTGTAAACGAAATCAAACAATATTGAATTGCAGAAATATTAGCAAGACCGTCAATTTATTTACGATCGACAAGTGCGATCTACAAGGCAGTCGGAAATTCGAAAAATTCGAACGAAAGCAATATTGTAATAATTGTGGACCTACGTCGTAGCGGTATTTTGCGAACACGACGCGACCACCTATTATATTCACTGGTTCGTCCGTCCAGTGTTCGGACTTATCTAGATAATTATTTGTTCATATTTTATCTTATCTAGATAAATAGTTAAAAGGTATCCAAATGTTCATCTTAGATAATTTTTTTACTCGTCTAAATGAATTCATCTAGATACATTTTTTATTGATAAAAATCGCGAAATTGTACAAATGCATTTAAATATTTATACCGATTCTCAGACCAAGTAAGCTTATGGTTTATAAATAATGTAATTATTTTTATTTATATCATTATTATTATTATTATTATTATTGTTATGTTCCTAGTCCCCATTTATACCTAAATTTAAAACCCATTAAAAAAAAAATTGTATCTTTTTTTTTATCTAGATAAAAAGTATTTATCTTTGTCTTTATCTAGATAAATATGAGTTAAGTTATCTTTTATCTCTATCTAGATACATTAGAGTTGCATTATCTTTATCTTTATCTAGATAAAAAAAACTACTTATCTAATCCGAACACTGCGTCCGTCTGAAAAAAACTCCGTTTGTTAGACCGAATCGAGACTTGATGGTAAGAACATTATATTTTGTGTTGGCATGTTGGTTTTTTACGAGAGTTCAATTTTTTAGCAAGTCATATGCGCATACAATAATATAACGTAAATCAAAAATGATCGTAACTCATCACTTGAACACTGTACAACCGTAAAACCCCAACATCCGAACGCAGATAATGTTCTTACCGTCGGGTTTCATGACAGGTGGTTTCACTCTAGTTTTTAAACCAACTGAGCTGAACGTTATCTGCTGAGCGTAAGACGTGCTGTGTCACTCACTTGCGAGACGGAGACAACAAAATGTTATGTTCGTGTGGCGGCGTCCTCTTAATTAGTGCGCATTATGCACATTGTGATCATTGTGTTTGAACTTTGGGAAACCAATGAGAAGAAATTTGTAATTCGATATACCTAAATGTATTTTATTGTTTTAAATAATTAAAAAAAAAAAAACAATGGACGCAAACTTTTGCACGGTACTTTGGTTTTATTTTCTAAAAATTAATATTACAATTAATAGATTTGATGGTTTGTATCTATATTTTTGAGCAAAGCTGGGCAAGTAAGTGATTTTTTTTAAACTCAGTTAAGTTATTCACCAATAACAAAAAGTTAAAAGTTAAAAGTAAATTTAACTTAAAAACTAATGGTCACTATTTGTTAACTTTTAATTAAGTTAAAAAAAGTCAATGTGTTTATACAACGCTATAGCGTACTTACATTTTTTCCAACCCAAAACTTAATTATATAGACTATGTACATATGTAGTGTTTATACTTTATATGCAATATTTCCATATAAGTTAGATTCGAATGATTTTTAACTTTAAACAGTTCATGGTAAATATTTTTTGACATGAAAACGTAATTTACTGAAATAGTGAAATATAATCAAATTAAAAACAAAATAATTTAACATAACTTACTACTTAAAATGAAAAATTAATTCGTTAGTTTCACGTTAATCAAAAAAGAAATTTAGCGAGTCAACAGTTAAGTTAATGAAAACCAAAAGTAACTAGTTAAGTTAATGCACATCCTTGATATATCCTTTCAAACCAAAAATGTATAAATGTATGATATATCGTATTATATTAGTCGCAATATGCGCATATATTGTTATCACTGTGTTTGAACTTTGGAAAACCAATGAGAGGGAATCAGCAATTCGATTTAAATTTATTTAGTGGTTTTAAATGATTTAAAAAAACTGCAGGCGCACACTTTGGCACGGTACTTTAGTTTTCTTTTCTAAGAGTTAATATTACAAATAGATCTGTTGGTTTGTATCTATATTGGCGAGTGAATATAATTTTTTTTATATTTTTTTAATTGTTTAGTACTTATAGTGAAATCAAAATTGTTTGAATAAAACGTCTTATTCACGACGCAATACAAATATAAATTTCTCAAATGAGACATTTCTTTGGAAAAAACTTAATGTAAAAATGGACGACATAATCAAAACACAAAATACATTTTCCCATTTCTGCACAGTCGTCTGCAATATAACCGGAGAAAGTAATTTTCGACGACTTGTTACAAACTTATGAAAACCCTTGTGTAACATTTTGCAAACTTTTTGACCCAAAGAATAAAATTATATTGACATTTATAAAAAAAAACTTAAAATATTAAAAACTTAAATTGCTTATAAATTACTCAAAACGAGTTGAAATATTTTGAAAATTGTGTTAAGAATGGAAAACGATAAACGAGTTAGAAAATCTGACTCAGCGAGCGAACTAAATTCCCGTGGTTTCCAAACTTATTTTTTTAGTAAAAAAACGATAAAATATAATATTCCATACAACTAGCGATTTTAAAAAAAAACTTATCGCTATAACCTTCTCCTATTATTTCGGTAACTTAATATCGGCTAAAGTACGAATCTATAATACTAAATACTAAATAATCGTATTTAGATATGTTTCTACAGACATTTTGAATTTAATTGAATTTATTGAAATTTAAAAATAACATAATAATTTTAAAAATTGAACTTAAATTGCTTACAAGAAAAATTTGCCTGTTTATCTTTAGTATTTTTTACTCAACTATAAGTACTATTATAACAACTTATGAAAACCCATCCATTACATTTTCAAACATTTTGACCCAACGAAAAAAATTATATTGACATTTATAGAAAAAAAATTAAAACCTTTAAAACATAAATTGTTTATAAATTACTCAAAACGAGTTGAAATATTAATAGAAAATGATAAACGAGTTAGAAAAGCTCACTCGGCGAGTGGACTAAATTCCCGTGGTTTCTAATCAACGATTTTAAAAAAAACTTATCGCTGTAACCTTCTCATATTATTTTGGTTCCTTAATATCGGCTATAGTACGAATCTATAATACTAAATACTCGTAATGTGATATAATGTTTCAACTGGAATTTTGAATAGAATTGAAACTATTGAAATTTAATCGCTTACAAAAAAAATTCGACTATTTATCTTCAATATTTTTTTACTCAACTATAAGTACTATTATAACAACTTATGAAAACCCATCCATTACATTTTAAAGCTTATTGACCCAACGAATGCAATTATATTGACGTTTATAGAAAATTAAGAATGTTACAATTATTGTTTATAATTTACTCAAAACGAGTTGAAATAGTTTTGGAAATTGTGTTATAAATAGAAAATGATAAACGAGTTAGGAAAGCTCACGCGCCAAATCCCTTGGGTTTCTAAACTTATTTTTTTACTACAACTCAACAAAAATATATGCTATTCAACGCTTAAAAAAAAACTTATGGCTGTAACCTTATTATAATACTTCGGTTCCTATTTTTATATTATATGTTAGGTAACATGAAGGTATGTTATATTATGTTAGGTAACATTTCTAGTGTACACTCGCCGGTACACTAGAAATATTGCGAATCGAATTGAATTTATTGAATTCGAAAAATAACATATTATTGACAGGCGGATATAGTTGACGACTGAAAGTTAAAAAATAATAACGTACGATGAGCAACTATACTGCCTGTGCCCAGAGGTGTTCCCATAGGGTATACTACATATACGCCGTATACTCTCAAGATATTTTGTGAAAACTATGGGTATACTGCGTATACTCTCAAATTATATACAAAAGTAAAAAAAAAAACTGGTTTTGGTTACTCAGAAAATGCTAGACAACTGGATTGCTTTTGCCAGTGACGGAGCAAGTGTAATGACGGGTAAGAAAGCTGGAGTTGCTACTAAACTACGCGAAAAAATTCCGAATCTATTTACCTGGCATTGTTTATGTCATCGCCTCGAACTCTCAGTACATGACGTAATAAAAGATTGTACTGGAGTCTCTCGTTTCCAAAGTCTAATGGACAAACTCTACGCTTACTATCATCAAAGTCCTAAAAATTCAATGGGTTTAGATAAATCTTGTGTTGAAGTAGGCATTGAAATGAAAAAAATAGGTCGTGTTTTGAATGTACGCTGGTCTGCAAGCAGTTTTCGATCTATAAAAGCCATATGGAATAATTATCCGGGAATATATTTACATGTTAGTAAAACACATGATGCGACATCAAACGGCATAAAAAAAAAAATTAGAATCCTCTTCTTTTTTGGAGGAACTTGGACTTTTTTACGATGTTCTTTCTGAGCTTGCAATGTTATCTTGTATATTACAGTCCAGAAAAACAACTCTAATGCGTGCCCAGTCGGAGATAAATAGAACGATTAGAATTTTAGAAAGTCTGAAAGCTGAACCTGGGGAAAAAGAAAAGGAAATTATAGAAGCTATTCAGAAAGGAATTAACAAAGGTGTCAATATTACAATGACAAAATCAGGAGGGATTAACAGGTTACAATTTTTGCAAAATTTAGTAGACAGAATGCGTCAACGCTTATTTGATGACTCAAAAAATAAAACAATGCTAGAAGACATTCAGGTAAAGAAAAAAACTATTATTTTGATAATTTATTTCAATATTTTGATTATTTAAACAGAATAAATGAATATTTTAATAAATCGTCTTTTATTTTATAGGTAATTGATGAAGTGTTCAAAGTAGCAACTAATGATGCAAAGGGAGAAGATGAAGTTAAAAGAGTATCACGGACATTAGGTTTTTCTGAATTTGAAAGTGTAGTTGACTTCCGTTCAAGAAATGTTTTTTCTAGTTTCATGAAAGCATTAAATATACTCCCAACTTCAACAGCTGATTGTGAACGAGGGTTTTCCGATATGAATTTGACAATAACTGATTTAAGGACTAGATTAAACATTGAAAATGTGTCAGATTTGATGTTCATCTCTATCAATGGCCCTTCAGTTGCAGATTTTAATCCTAGACCTTATATTAAAATTTGGTTAAGAGATCACCGTTCTGCCGTTTCCACTCCTAGAGGTAAAGAAAGAAAAGAAATAGACGACGAAAATAAGATGCAGAAATTATTTTTTAACAATTTATTTAATTAAATTTTTTAGTATTTGTATATTTTCATATTTTATTGACTTATAAAGGTAATTTCAAGCTTTTTTTAAAAGTTTGATTTTTTTTTCATATTTTTAACACATCCTTTATAATTATAGACCACAGTAAAAATATTTGTATATTATTAAATATTCATGTTTATTACTAAATCATGGATCTTCACCTCGACTAGTCTTAGTATACTCTCAAAAAAAATATTGGGAACACCTCTGCCTGTGCCGGAGGTGTTGAGTTCAGAGTTCCTAAATTAAATTGTTATAAAAAGGTCGGCTGCTTGTGTTTTATGTAGCGTACATTCCACCGCGTATGTATATAATATTATCAACCGTAATGGTGGAAATCTGATGTCATTGCACAATGTTCAACGGTTTTTTTTTTAGTTTATGAAAACGTGTTTTTCCAATGATAAGCCCCGAGATGGTAACATTATTTCCTGCGCGGCAGACCTAGTGCACGACTTGTATTATAATATTATAATAAATAATAACATTATCTGCTTGTCATTATAATAATAATAATAATAATAACTGTACGACCGCTAATGGGCTCTCGGTGTGGCACTGCCATTTAGCCTACATGTCTCTTGCACTATCATTTAAAACGCATTATTATTCTTGACGCCATGCCAACACAATACTGCGTGTGTGTGTGTGTGTGTGTGTGTGTGTGTGTGACACTTCGTTATAAATGTGCACCGACAACTACTACGCGTAGTGCGATCGAAAGTCGCATTTCTGGTCTTATCCAATAATACGAGTCTATTAGGGACTCCGACGGACTTGCATATTTTTTCCCGTAACGCTTGTCCGCGACGCTTTTCGAGATAATATTATTATTATGATCCGCATAGCGTTTTGATATTTTCTGACTATGGTAAAAACATTTTCAAGAAAACAATATAGTTGTCAAAATATTTTGAAAAGTCGCGTAAATAATTAGGGAATATTTTTTTGTCATATTCTTCGGCCAAGAAGTTCATATTTTACAAAAAAATGTACAAAACGTTTAAATCGTATTTTCGAAAAACCATTCTAATGGAAACTTTATAAAAATATTTAGTCGACATTTTATACAGTACAATATTACGTTACCGTGAGAACAAAATATTTATACAAAATTATCAGTGAAATATTCATCATTCAAGCAAGCACTTCAAAATATTCACAAAATATAATTATTTCCTAAATGAAGTGTGAAAATCCAAAACGTGGTATTGCCGTGAATCAAAATTTTCACAAATTGAGAAAAACTATATCACGTTTTATGACATGAATTAACACTGTGTTGTAATTGGTTAAATCAAATGTAAAAAATGAAAAAAAAAAAAACGATTGCCGATGTCAAAATAAATCTATTTTGAATTCAAAGCTTAGTTTTAATACTTTAAAAAAAGTGTTTACAGGCCAAAACGTGGTACTGCAGGTTTTGAAAAGGTAATGGCAATAGCACGTTTTGAAGCAAAATGTAATATTGGCAATAGCACGTCTTGCAATGATAACAAGTAGGCCCCAATACATATAACACGGGCAATAATACGTTTTGACTTGAACACGATTGAACATAATAATCCCGCGTTTTGCTTTGACATTAAATGTGGGGCAATATCACGTTATGCATTGAACATCAGTTTCAAAATCGATTTTATTCACAAAAGTAATCGATATAATTTAATTCTGACTGCGAAATCGAATCTCTCACATTTTTTCCCATAACAATCGATTTTCGAAATTCTGGCAATACCGCGTTTTGGATTTTCACGCTTCAAATGCTGTGTGGGAATTTATGTGTTACACGCGATGCTTACTCTTTGCGACGGTCCATTTTTTCCATATTTCGAGGTTTGAGAGCGTTTTTGAACGATTTCGGGGCATCGTTTAAACGTATAGGTCGTTATTTAACCTATTTCTAGAAATATTACGATGGAAATTTTAAACAATTTATCGCACAAACACTACACGTACGGTTCACAAATTTATCTTGACTTCTGAGAACGAATCCGATGCCGATTCCGGGGAATTCGCTTAAGGCGTTTGTTTTAGAGTTTTCAGGTGTCATAAACGCATTGGTTTTACGATAGTTTTTTTTTTTGCGATTTCACGACACCGTTTTTTTGACGAGTGAAATATTGTATTGTCGTTGCACAATACAAACATATTATTAAAAAGACACAACTGGAGTCTGGAATAATTGAAAAAAAAAAACTAAGCATAAAAAAAGCACTTGCATTAATATATAGAAGAGCCGGGAAAAAAATTGACTTATTTAGAGTCAGAATGACAGTACCTATAGAATATTATGTGGAAACGAATTTACGCATAAAATTTTGTCTCTGTATCGGAGAAAATATGCGAACGCGTCGAAATCCGATCGCTGTTAATAACCATATATTATTACCGCAGTACTAGTAGGTACCTGTACAATATAAGTTTGAAGAGTTTTGTTATTTTATTTTTCACCGAACCGTTTTTTTCACGTTGGCCTAGTTTTTGGTCAGTGCAAACATAATAATAAATTCCCTGCTGCAACATTAATGATGGAAAACCCGACAAATCGATATTTGGTCGACGAGTGTGTGCGTGTGTTTGATATTATTATATATAGGTACCTAATACTTTAGTTTTGTTTTGTTTTTTTTACTATTTCGTTCGTGCAGCACTTAAATATTATATGGACTTGCCGTCGGGACAAGAAGTAATAGGTACCTACAAGGTAAACATGACCTCGTGGAATCGATAAATCTATATATATGATAATAGTGCGCGCGGTACTTACACGACGACGACTGTTGGCACGCTTCAAAAATGCATTCGAGGGCCTCGTCACGCCGTCGTCGGGTTACCGTGATGATACCGTCAGCTAGGTGCAGGTATATTGTATAGGTTACCGCCATATACTGTTTCTTCGTTCGCGAAAAATCGACAGTCGCCGCCGCGTCTCGAAGTAATAATCGTGTTATTATTATACCGCAAATAACCTCGTATTATTGTTTAGGTATGAACTAGGGTTTTAAAATTGCATAAAATTGATTTTCTTGCAATATTTCTTTTTCGTGAAAAATAAAATATCAATATAAATACGTGTAAAATGAATGCGCAAAATAACAACGACATGTCGCTATAAATTGGCTCCAAAAAAATATGACGAAGAATAATAATAATTTAATAGCCAATTATAATGGGTATTCAATTGATAAGTGATAACCGATAATTGTATACAACACGGTTAATATACAATTAAACTAAATTTTATGCAGTTATACAGTTACGCACTTAATTTAGAAGCTTATAATTATTTTAAGTATATTTTATAACCGTCGATCGTTAACATATCGTAGTAATTCGTAAACCTTGGTCGATAAGTGATAAGTTATTCATTAAATCAATGTTTTCAGTGCGTTATAAATATATTATTTCTAATCATTTATGACAATATAACCGAACACGTTTAAAATAAGTAAAAATATTCTTCATAATTTCATTGAAATCTATCGATTGAAAAATGTCAAGTGAAATATTTCGAATTCAGAACCCTAATATTGTTATGGATAAAGTGTCTGTATTTCTTTTATTTCAAAAATATATCTCATTGTACCTATTATTATAGTCAAACGGTCGATCGCGGATCGGTCGATGATTTCCAAGTCGACCCCATTCGTTAGAATTTATTAAAATTTTATGTACTTGTCATTTAATGGACACGGTTATTAAATGCATATTTTCGATTAACCTTTTGGCGTGAAATGGCATTTTCTCAGGTGATACCTATAAAAGCTACGAATGGGTACCGAACTATACTTTCTGATGGTAGTTAAGAGTAGAGTCTTCGTTCAGCAGTTATAGCGACTATGGCCGAGATTATAATTAACTGGCCATGGTAAGCGACGACACGTTTCTACATCGACAGTACGATGTCCACACATTTTAAAAATTGTTTAGAAATTTAATGTGGATCACTCGTTTTAGATAACTTTACACTTTTATTTTGTCGTTAATATATGCACGTATTTATTACGGGGCTTGCAAACGTTACAATAACGTTATATTCGACGGAAACCGATTGAAATTTGTAAACATTAAAATCAAAAATAATCGAATACCGCACAACAAACATATAACGATTAGGGCATGCCGGTATCTCAGGTAACGAAACTGCGGATACATATGCTAATATGGCCATCTCCGACGTGAACACGCCATTACTAGACTTCATAACCTACGATGACTTTAAAAACTCGTTGGAAACATATATTAGAAAAAAATGGCACATATCCTGGAATAGCCAGAATACTAAATTAAGCCAGATCAAGTCAACAATATGTTTCAGATGGGATAATTCCAACCTCGATCGAAAAGAAGAAACCGCCTTAAATCGTTTAAGAATAGGACATACTATATAGACTTACCCGCGGATATCTCATGTCCAATGACGAACCCCCCTTCTGTGAAGTCTGCGACCAACATCTCACCGTCAAACACATCTTGACTGAATGTCATGTTTACGACCAGGAGCGAATGGACCTCGACTTGACCGAAACCCTCGACTCAACTCTCGGACCACAACCTGATCAGAACAAAAAAACGCTCAAATTTCTTAAACTAACTAATTTAATTAACAAAATATAATTGTATCTATGAACCCTATGTATATTATCTAAATCGTTATTAAGAATTGTGAACTAATGGCCTTTGCTGCTGAGTTGTTTTTAAGATCAATAAAAAAAAAAAAAAACATAACGATTAACGAAATACACTGTAAATTATCATTAAACAAAACTTAACGCCAAACGTAATTTGTAGAATGTCATTGAACGAAAAATAACACACAACGAAATATTTTAAAATTTATTTATTTAAAGGTCTATTGCGGTTTCGTAGAAACATTTATTTCACGCAAACAGTCTATGAATTGATCATATTATATTTCGTTATGTGGTCTTTACCTCTCCGGATTAGTTATTATTTTTAAATTTAATAGGTATTGACACCGTTTCAAATAGCGATAAACACAAAACTTGTGTAACGTTTTAGTTTTAAATAACGATAAACGCAAAAAATGTGTAACTTTTTAATTATTGTAAATAACATAAAACGGATTTTTTTTTTCAAATGCAAGCCCTGGCTTATTATTAATATAAAATCATTTTTTGACACTAGTCCAAAAGAAAAAATATACCCACATACCATTGGTAGATCTTCAACAAAAAAAATTTGGCCACCCCTGTATATCATTCCTACATTAAGTATCATAATATTGTTTAAGTTATTTTGAATTCGTAAAACTCGCGGGTCATATTTCTAACCCCGCGATGAACAGCCACTATAGTGGCCATGTCGTTGAGACGACTCTAGAATAATATAACATTACACAGTATTTACATATTATATGCATCAAATTTACATTTCAAAAATTGGGAAAAGAACGCAACCTGAAAAGTTATAGTTTCAATTAGTACAGTAAGACGTGTTTTATATTTTTCATTATTACGACCTTAGCGACCGACAAAAATTAATGTTTTTGAGTGTTTCTTTTGGTAAAGAAAAACTTTTCATAAATACTCAGTCCCATATTACACAAATATTTTCTTCCGCCCTAAAGCACATTTTATTATAATAATTTATTACAATGAGCAGCTATTTAGTTTATTTACCTACCCATGCCTACTTAAGTATTTCTTAAATATACAAACTTGTTTAACTGTTTGAGCCGTTTGAGAATATTTGCTTTGTGTAGACATATTCTGTGCAAATATAATTATTGTTGATAATTTAAGTTTTTTAGAAAAAATGCTTGCCAAGTCGGCGATCGGCATGTAAACTTTCTTGATTCTCAATTTTTAGAAATTTATTAACTGATATCACAGCCAAACGGTATAACAATTTGAATCGAGAAAAATGTCGGTGTGAACAGCCCCACAAAAAATCATTTTCATTTTCATTTAGTGAGATAGATCTCCGAAATCGGAGAGCGGATTTCGTTGTTTGGGGTCTTGTTAGATTCACATTGGTTGGGAGAAGTGCAGTGAAGATTTTCAAAACTTTATCTTAAATAGTTGATTCACTACAGAACATTAAAAAAAAATTAAAACAAATTTTATTGGGCGTTTTTTGATGTTTTTCAGCTTTACAGCTTTGTAGTGAATGACTGGTCACACCCACGTGGTTATACCGCTTGGCTGTGATATCAAATCTCTCTCATTAATATTTTATATTAAAGCTAGCTAAATTACCCACCTACTCATCAATACTGGGTTACATTTTTACTATTTTCCTATTTAACACAAATTCTTGAAGTTTTCAAAATTCAGACTTTTTTCATTTCAATTACCATATTTACTTGATTAAAAATCAGGAAAGAAAAAAGAATCGGAAAAAAGTTGAATACATTATTGTACAATACAGGATGTCCCACTGAGATCTGACAAATGAAATAACTTTTGTTTTAATTAATATTTTTACAAAATTTCTTTTAAATATAATTCATAGACTATTGCGCTACATTTTTAGTATACATTTTTTATTTTTTATTTTTTTATACTGAAAATAAAAAACTTAAAAACTGATAAAAAAAAATTCCAAAATATCCAAAATAGCCAGTTTGTAAATCTGATTTTTAGAAAAATGTATATCGTAAAAACATTTATTTAAGTCAAGTGGCTGATTTTTTACCATTTTTTTAAATATCAATATTCTTGTTAAGTAATATACTATCTAGTTTATGTTAGAGACATTATAATTTCAAAAAAATATAAATCATTTTGAAATTATGTTTTTTTATTTTCAGTATAAAAAAATAAAAAATAAAAAATGTGTACTAAAAATGTAGCGCAATAGTCTATGAATTATATTTAAAAGAAATTTTTTAAAAATATTAATTAGAACAAAAGTTATTTCATTTGTCAGATCTCAGTGGGACACCCTGTATACATAAATACTATAAATTTTAATAATTAATATTGAAAAATGTCTTGTCCTACCACCCGGTTGAACATCACTCATTATAATAATGTTACAATATTTTATACATCCCCATATGACGTAACAAACATGCAATAAGATAATATAGGTAGTTTGCTGATTTGTTAGCTGCTCGTAGGTGGAAATAAAAATAAAAATCGTAAAAATGTAAGACCTATGTTTATGTTTTGTAATTTTGAATTTCAATTACTCTTCTAGTCGTCCAGTGGCGTCATTTGGGGGGGGGGGGCAACTCGAACATTTGCCCCAGTCTAGTATTTACATCAACCTTAAGTCGGCACATTTACCACACGCCCCCCCCCCCCCCGTTAACCACCACTATAGCACTGTGCTATGAGAATCTGAGTGAAACAATTTTGAGTCGGAAAAGCTGTGAAAAATTACCCCAGTCTAATAAAAACACTGAAATGACGTCACTGTAGTCGTCTCATATATGTAAGTACACACAAAAAAAAAAAATAATCATTTAAAAAAAACACATTCACACATTACTGTACAAAATCAATACGTTCGTCGTTCCGCTAACAATCTAAAATGTCAGCTACACTTGCAGTTGATAGGTGGACGTAATTTGTGTACAAACGAGTAAAATATATATATATTTCAGTATTAACAATATAATATGTAAAAAAAGCGGGACAGTTGATGTGTCGTTCTGCTGCGCAGTAGGTTACAGGTGGGTCATTGTATGACGGATCGTTTTTTTTTTTTTTTTTTATTTATTTGTAAAGTTTTTCTGACAAAATCATCTAAACTTAGTTATATAAAGAACAAAATTTTTTTTTTTGGCTATTTATAAAAAAGGTATTAACATAATATAATGTAATAATTAACTAGGTTGAAGATAAGCTACTTTAGGACATCGTGGGGACGGCCACGTTTTAGTCTTCGATTGATGGGGCTGACATTTAACCTGTAATGCAGTGGACCGTTTGCTTTGCGTAGATGACAGAAGACACTTGCCGATAGGTCCTTTATGTAGTTGTTAATAGTTGGTAAATTGAAGTCGGCGTGCAGGGCATCGTTTCGAACAAACCGATGGGCCATTTGAAATCACACGGAGGACTTTGGATTGTAGAACTTGGATTTTATTTATGTGGATCGTATTAAACTTGAATTCAACGATATAATATCATTGTATAAGAAACACGATGCTGAGCGGCGGCGGCGACGGTCTGTCAGTCTGAAAAAATAATAAACACAATTATTGTAAAACCACTATAGTATCCTCGCTTCGCTCAGAATCTGAAATCAGGAATTAACCGTCCAATAATATTGTTCGTGTTATTATTATTATTATTTATTCACGTTTTATGAGCTATACCTAACTGTGATGGGATCCTGCAAACTTATCAGATGAACTCCAACAATTATTATATAATATTGAAAGCGTGGCGCATATTACACGGTATACGGGCCATTTTGTTTTCCATCATGACGCTCCCATCGTCAAAATTAATATTAATTAGACGCGCCGCATAATAATAGAGTTTAAGTTTTCAATTCTCTCCGACGATTGATCGTGTTTCGTACTCGAAAGACTTTGCCTGGGACTTCCCAATCATAATGCATTGTTTTGACAATTTTTTTTTTTGTTTTTACAATGTTTTTAACAATATAAGTTAAAGGCTACATAAAAGAAGTGTTCACAATATTATGTGTTCTGAGTCGGATGGTTCAGACGGTCCAGATGTTGCAGGTTGTGGTGATAGGAAGATATCCTGTGGATGACGTGGTCTCAGTCGGTGGTTTTCTGTTATTTTACCAATTTCGTAGTGTAGGGCAGCTCCTTCAAAAAATTACCTTAAAACGATTTAAAAATTACCTCAAAACGATTTTTGTTTCAGTTTATTTATATATTCCTTTTATCTAATCGTAACTGTTTTTTCACGGTAGGTACGAATATACGTCGTTATATGCACTCCCGAAAGTCAAAACAACTGACTAAATAGGTAAAACTATACGTAGGTTATAAGTAGTGCTTGAAAATGTCATGAAATTTAAAAAAATGAAATATTTCATGAAATATTACATGCAATATTTCAGTATTTTAAATAAATTTTGTTTTATTTTCGAATAAGTTTTATAATTACATATAATTGTCATAAATTACCTTCATAATTGTATGGTACCTATATGTATACCTAACATTTGGTATTATACATTTAAAATGGTATTCAGAATTTTTAAATATTTTAATGTTTAAATGATACAAGTATAGGTGTACAACAGTGCACATGTATATTGTAAACCTAACATCAGAATGTAGAACACTGAACATTGTGTTAAAAAAAATTAATAAATTGTGTTTTTATTTGTGTTAAAAAAAATGTCAATGTTTCACGTTTTTGGGAAATATTTCGTACTTCAAACACTAGTTATAGGTACTACCAAGTCACCACATCACTAGCGTTCAATTGAACGATTGAGATGACTATAGAGATATCGAAGATTTTTTTATTCACGAAGACGTGGTTTTATTATCGATGGCGATTATTTATTTAACAGACTATCTTTAAAAAAATTACGATATTGATTTATGATATGATTTCTGTTACGAATTTTTTAGGCAACTATACCGTAGATGACATCGGGTGCAAATGAAAATAAATAAAAATATTACTCAGATAAAGTATAAAAAATGATCTAAAAACGCTAAATTATTACCTGAATCCCAAAAAAGTACGAAAAATGCGAACCAAAAACCACGTTGTACTTAAACTCGTGAACGATCAAATCACATTTTGTGCTCCTCGAAAAGCTACATCTCGTGTATCATAAAAAAATTGCAAAATCCCACACTATCCGTGCCGGTCCATCACTATCGATGTGTTCTAAATGGAAGACGAACTAATTGAAAATCGTCAACAACAATAACACTCTACCAGGCGGATTATTTGGAACCGGCCCGGGGTGCATAATTATGACACCAGCACATACTATCACAGTGGCCACCTCTGGCAATTGGAGAGTTGGGTACTTAACGCACTCCTAGAACAAGACTGCCACAACTCAAAATTCATGAATTTTGAGTTATGACTACTTTTGGATAGAGAAAAATAAGCTCTATTAAATGCAAGAACGCCACATTCAATATCATTTTTCATTTAGCCACTATAGAGATGTGTCAGTATTGAATTATTTAAATATTGGTTAATTTTCAATGCAACAGAGCCATATTTACTTTATGGCAGTATACTTATTTTTATTTATCCAAATTATCACTGAAGTCAAAATTCGAGACTGCCTTATTTCGACTTGTGGCGTTCTTGCACTGAATAAAAACTAATTATCGTGTAATATGTTGAGTGCAAAACAGCAATATTTAGAGTTGTGGCAGTATTGCATTTTATAATTTATAATTGCATTTTTTCATGGCTTGAATTCAATACTGCCATATTTTAATAAGTGGCCATCTAAAAAGCAATTTCTGTATGCAATACAGTCGCATCTCAAAATATGGCAGTCTTGCATTTACTTAAAAAATTGTAAATGGCCACAAGTCTAAATTTTTGGGTTTAAGAGTGAATTTCAAAATATTTGAAAAATTAATATTGTAAAGTATGATTGTAAGTGTTTAAGTGTTCAATTTCAAACGCATAAGTAAAAAACTCATTAAAATATCTTAGGTCCAAACTTCAAATTAATTTTTCTCAAAACTATAAATTTTGAGTTGTGGCAGTCTTGTTCTAGGAGTGCGATTAATATGTTAAACCGATTTACAAAACGCGACCAAAGTATAATATGCATAGCACAACTTTCGAAAATAATACAGATAGATATGATAACAGTACGAATAAAATTTAAATAAATACCAAACACGATGATTGATGACGACGTTATAATAATATTATTATATTGTATATACCTATTTACTCATTTCCTCCATATAATACAATTTATTGTTTAAAAACTATTCGTGTGGATTTCGTCGTCCCTATGTATTGTCATTTAATATAGGTGTGTGTGTGTGTGTGTCTTCAGTGTAACAAATCGTCTTAACAAAACATTTAAACTGATTTTCAGGATAATCAATTCAGTGTGATGCCTACCTATAAACACGCCGCCTCGTAGGTACGTGCGCACGCGAGATAAATGGAATTTGTCCGAGTGACACGCAATCCGAACCTCCGAATTGTTTCTCTTTTATCTGTCGTGTGTGACAACAATAATATTATTATTATTATTATTACTATCGTAGCCGTCCAATTTTATTGTATCAAATCGAGCAAACGAAATTCCGTTAACGGGCCGGCGCACGAAAACGTATTGATAAAAAACAATCCTTATTGTGCGCGGCGGACAATGATACCAGTCAATGTTTCACCTGTCCGGACAATATAACGTAATAATATGATATTTTATCGTCACCAAATCGTGTGGCCAACGGTACGTTTCACCCTCTCGCCCACACCGTACGGGCGCGTGAACAATGCAGCGGTATAATAGAGGTATATTATGCATACCAGGTACCCGGTGTGGACACCGAATCGTGTTTTTCGAAAACACTCTCGAGCTGTCGAACGAAAAGCACAATATATTACTACAAGCATCGGCACGGAAGAGTTACAATATCATATTGGGGGGGGGGGGGGGGGGGGGGGCAGACAGCTGCGGTGAAGGAATATTGTGACGAGACGATGACGCCTCGACTTGGGCAAATCGTTTTTCGTGATATTCTTTAAATAATATTATATTAACGACCGAGTATAGATTACGCAGAAAGGGGAAATCGAGGGGCGACATTCCAAAGTGTACCTACTATATTGCCAAAAAATCAAAAAAAAACTGAGTTTCGATGTATGATCCAGTTTTTTCGTGTAGTAAAAATGGCAGAGAATCGTTTAAAACCATCGGATTGTGTCTAAATCAGGGACTGGAAACTTTTGAATTTATCGGTACCGGTTCCGGTACTGGTTTTCCGAAAATAAGACCATTTTTCCGGTTCAATTCTGGTTAAAAAAAAAAAAAAATAAACGTATCCGTTTATATTAATTAGGTACCGAAAAGTAAAATAATTTAAAATACCTATCCGGAATGCGGGTTTAATTAATAGTATGAGAAATATTAGAAAACTCATAATATTATGATCACACATAGCTTATACACAAAACAGTAATGCCATTAAATTATGATAAATAAAATAATTTTATTTTTGGACCTAGGAGAACCTATTTAATTTAAAAACTCAGATTCGGTTCCAGTTCCGGTTCTTAATATTTTAAGGGTTCCGGTTATTTTAGGTTCGGTTCCAGTCACTGGTCTAAATGTTCTATTTCCCATTAGTATATCGATTTGAAATATCGTTATCACGTCTAGACGCACAACAGCCATCGATGAAAATTTGTCGAAACGTTCTATCTAACGGTTTGTCCAAAGGGTTGCCCGTGGTATTTTAAAAATCAGAAATATCTCAAAATGCACTATTTCCATGATTATTTTCAAAATGTGCTATATTATCCAAAGTTCGTCATTCCGTGTTACATTGTCCATGTTATAATTGATGTTAAGTACATCGGTTGTATTCAAAACGAACTAGTACCATATATTACAAAAAACAAATTAAGTTTATTCTGAATTTTTAAGTTTATATTTATTTTAAATTCGTATTATAATTGTAGCTGCGCGGATTTATGTTTATTCATAGTGATTGCAACAACCAAACAGTTAAAAAAGAATAAAACGTTTCCAAATTCAACACAATAGTATCATTGAATCCGCTCCGAAATTTGCTCATCGGTGTGATCATCCGTGATACGAATTATTCAAATGATCGATATTATTGACCGCAGTACGCTGTAGAAACGAATAAGAAATTATAATATTATAATATTAATTCAACTTACAGACTATAAGAAATAATGATATTATAAAATATCCAGACTGACAAACCGTCAGATTTGTCAGAAAACAAACAGAATCGTTATTCTTATACAATGATATTGTATCATATAATTCATGTTTAATATAATCCATTATACATTGACCCACTTGTTACCTACTGTACAGCAGAGTGACATCCACTTACCCGCTTTTGTTTTATATATTATATTTTTCTACTTGGGCGCATCGTAACGTCGGTCAGGCAATAAGTATAGCTTCTTGAATTTTTTTTACGAAATTCGGTCGATCGTAGCGCATATTTGTTTTTATTTTTAGCACTACCAAGCCCCGATTAAAAATTTGTTTTTACCAATACATATTGAAAGTAAGTCAAGCAACGACGTGTAACGAGCTGTGACTACGTATATAATAATAATAATGATATATTCAATAATAGACATAAATGCTCGAGGGCTCTCGGATAACGCTCTAAAACCTTTACTGCTTCATCAACGACAGATAGTGCGTGTATGTTTACAAAAAACAAACTATGTTGGTTCAACTGGTCTTAATTTTAAAGAGTTCAATGTATTACCAGTTAACTTTGTTTTCAAAAAAATGGCTATTATGTGGGTGATCAAACACTTAGATCAATGGGTAGAGAAAAATGAAATTAGTAACAAAAGAGCTTTTCGATCTTTTGATGCTAAAACATCTCTTTGTAAAAAATCAGTTGGTCAAAAATTTGTTGATTATCTAGGTCCTATATATTACAATTCTATGCCTTTCTCTATAAAGAAGAATGTTAATATTAATTACAAATATCATAACGCAAAAAAATTAATTAATGATTGGCTACATGCATCTCTAAATGAAACTTAGGTTAACCTTATTGTATTATATTTTATTTATCTATTTTTGTATTGTATAATTACGCAATAATAGTGTTTTAGTTTTTCCTTTTTTTAGTTTTTAAGCATGATATGTATCAATTTATAACTCTCTATCTTCGCCACAAGCCTAGCTTACTGAAGATAGATAATTCAAATGTACAATTAATGTAAAACTGTATATTTGTTTATTTAAATAAAAAAAAATGCTGCAGGGAGCACGTAACCCCGGGCGGCATACATCGATAAAACTAATAGTAGTAATATCAGTAATCCCGGAAAGCCTACATCGATAGGAGTACAGGACTAATAGTAATAACATCAACGGTACCGCGCGACACGTGATAAGTATGTGCACGCATTATCCATATTCTAGGAAAAACGAATAATATAATAAGCGTAAGAGATCATGACTTTGTACGAAATATATACTCCTAAAATAACATAATTATACGAATGACGTCTAAAGGTGACCTCAGGAGTACGCGGAGATATACCGTTTTTATACTAAAATGCCATAGGAGGGAGCTATATTAGGAATACCCAACGAGGTACGTCGATGGACAAGACGTGTCCATCAGACGAGCACCGGCAGAGAAACCGCCAAGTCAATTATTAAGTCACATCTCGTTTACCAAAGTTATTAGTTAATTATTTTGGACTTAGAATATTTACGTTAAATTACAAATAAATATACATAACTCATACATTCAACTTGTTATTTATTTCAAAATACTTCCATTGTTGAGCTGAAGTAGTTGGTTCGTTACAGACGCATATTTTAATTAATAATAATTACGGCCAGCTCTCGCGGGGGTACACTTCGCTCAAAGTTCAGATGAAACGAAAGCATTTAAAATTACTGAAAAACTGTTTTTATTTCGAGCCGCTGTCGATTACTCCGACCTTATACTTTTGCGACTTTTAATAATTTTGACTTTCGGACGGAAATGGAATACGATAATATTTTATCACCGTGACGTACTTATCGTGTACAATATGCACACCTTTATATTATATTATTGTTTTACGCATAGGATATTGGATATTACCATATTAATAGCTTTTATTGTATTTTTTGGTTGGGATTTAAAACGCATTATAACATCAGAACAATTTAAGAAGGATTTTGTTGTAAACGTCGCGCTCATACTCTTTGCGTTTAATACAAAAGGAAAATATTCGAAAAAATATTACGAACTGTTTTCAATCAAACAAATTATTCATAATATTATATACTTTACATTTTCAAAATCAATATTGGGCACACAATATTATAACCTATTGTTGTTTGTTCATTGTTATTAAATCTTTTCGTTCTCCGAGACACAATAATATTCTGTGAATCTCGAGGGTAAAACACTTTCACGACCCGAAAGCAACGAGTAAATATACACTTAAAAGTAACAACTTCGGTTCGATTCCCGTGGATTTCGCTCATTATAATAACATAATTATAATTATTTCTCCTTTGATATTATTCCAGCATTTCATTTCCGTTTCCGTTAAATTATCATATTATATAATGTTATTTTTATTTTTTATTACTGTGTTTACGAACACAAATTTAATTACACATTTCCCCCCCGCGAAACGACAGAAACGTAGACATTAATTTGTATAATACACCGTAGTCGAGACCGAATAAAAACGCGTATTCGGATATTGTGACGTCACGCGAACCTGGAGATGTTAAAATACGGTATATTTTATTTTTTGTTTGTATAATACCATCGTCACAATATCATACCAGAACCTCACATTAACATTAAACTATCGGACATTTAACACGGGCTGTAAAACTGCCGTAAGTATATTATTATTATGGCCAATAGTTTTGAAATGGCTTAACGAGGAAACATTTTAAAAACATCAGTAGTACCTATAAGAGTTATTTTTGAGTGATTAATATTTGTTGTCGTGCTACCGATGCTGATCTGATATTGTGCCCATGCGACTAGAAAACATTTTAATTCAAAACAATTTATAGTTACAATTCGTACGAGAAGGTGGACAAGTGGTGGGCACCGCTCTGCTGTACAGTAGTTGTCGAACATGCCACTGTAATGGGCGAGTTTTATATTTTGAATTCAACGGTAAATCATTGTATGCGAAAAACGATTCTGAGTGGAGACGATATGTCAGCCTAGCGTTGGTACTTGTATAAATAGTCAAATTGAATAGGTAGTTAAAAAAAAAACTAACAGAAATCGAAAATATTTCACGTCTGTAAATAGCGTGACTCGCCGGTGAACTTTTTACTGTTGATAGAGGTACAAAAGCTTGTTGGAAACCTTCTACTAACATGTCTCATGTTAGGTATAAAAATGAAAACTTTTATGAATTTACACCTGAAAAATAATTTGAGAAATTTGAAAAAACTAACATGGTTATTCCTAGCTCCAACAGAGTCAAAACAGTTTGAACATTTTTCCATGTATAGATAATGGTAATTTTAATATTTGGTATGCATTTCAAGTGTCTATGGTTATTAGTTTTTGAATCGTAGCAAAACAACAATAAATTGATAGATGAAAATTCGTT
This sequence comes from Metopolophium dirhodum, assembly GCF_019925205.1. Classification (NCBI taxonomy): domain Eukaryota; kingdom Metazoa; phylum Arthropoda; class Insecta; order Hemiptera; family Aphididae; genus Metopolophium; species Metopolophium dirhodum. Next base: position 18,653,229 of record NC_083560.1, read on the forward strand.
AATTTACCGATGAAAATCCAATATCGTAAAAATATTAAATTCAAACGCTCATACAAAATTAATTTTACTTTCTTGCAAACTTTTTGTTTAAGGTAGGAAATGTGTGGAAGTATTCTATCAACATCTCTAATGTAAGCTATGAAAGGAAATCATTTCATGAATTTTTATTTGAAATTTTAATATTTTCGACATTTTCGTGAATTTTGTCGAAATTTGAACTTTAAGTGCATATACAAAATAACCGAGCTTATGTATCTTTGATATTTTTGAACTTTCATTATTGAAATTTATAAGTAGCTTAATATTAAATGTCCAAGGTTTTTTACCAGGTAAAAAAGTTTTTATCGAGAATAATTTTAAAAAAAAACCGGCCAAGTGCGAGTCGGACTCGCGCACGAAGGGTTCCGTACCATCATCTATAAACATGTTGGCAACACTGCTATTATTAAATATTCTAGGATTTTTAGTATTAAATACTAAAAAAATTTGTTACAAATTTTGTTGTTATAGCGGCAACAGAAATACATAATCTGTGAAAATGTCAATTTTCTAACTTTCATGGTTCATGAGATACAGCCTCCGGTGATAGACGGACGGAAGGATGGACGGACGGACAGTGGAGCCTTGGTAATAGAGTTCCGTTTTACCGTACAAAACCATAAAAAGTTAAGAAAATTTAAAAAATGTCTCAAGACCATAACTAGCTCAAAAAGAGTCTAAATATTTCAAAAATGTTTCTATTTATAGAAAATGATAATATAAATCTGGGGCTTGGGTCAAAAGGACCAATCTCACTTTTTGGCGAAAATGAGTTATATGGCCAATCTTATAAAATTTTATACGCTTTTTCTAGTGGTAAATTAATGGCGTATCTCAATTCTCAATAGTCATAAGTGCGAGATATGAGAAGACCGATGTCATAAAAATTACAAAATCTATGGGGCATGTGTGAACATTGGCCCTTTTACAGTTTAAATAAAACTATGACTTTGGCCCTTATAGTTTCACTATATTTTAATTATGATTTTATAGGGCCAATGTAAATAGAAAACCTTCAATATTTAACTAAACAATTCACACCATATTCTGTGTAAGATAAACTATATTTACATCCATCACAAAAGCAAAAACAAACATGAACAATAAAAAAAAAAATTGCTATGAATTTTCAAAAAAAAAAAACGGTTTTGTTCTTGATTACTACAAAGTGATTAAAGGTGAGATTGGCCCTTTCTGACCCAAGCTCCAAAAATATTTTATGACAATTACAAGGATCTATTAGTTATTAGTTTTTGAGATCCATTAAAATAAAAAAATCTATTTTTTTCAAAAATTCGGTTCGCCTAAAAATTACCTCTTTTTTACTTTATTTTTGTTTTTCTCGAAGCTTTTTAAAACTACTTTCAATTTCGAATTTTGACCTTCCAAAAGTAACAACTAGATTTACTTTTATATCAGACATTTTTTTTTATACTATTTTTATAACACTGTAATTTGTTGCATTTGTCTATCATGTTCTTTAAGTTGGCAATTCACAATTTTATATTTTATTATTTCATTATGTAACTACAATGTATTTTTCATTGCAATTTTAACGTAATATATTTATATACTGCAATTTAATTTGATATATTTTCATCGCAATTTTGACATACATTTAGTGGAATTTTGTCATAGTTTTAACGCGATTAACTTTCAACTCAATGCGTATTAACTATTTCAAGTTTAATATTCTTTCCCATATTAAAAATCTACGCTGCATAATGTAGAAATTTGGCTACATACTTTGTTTGAAAAACAAACAACTTTTCTTTTTTTTTATTAATGCGCATTGTAGACTTTTGTCAAAACACCAAGAAGTTGTATATTTATATCAATAGTATCACAACAACCACGATGATACCTAACCACAACATTTATCATGTGTTTTATTTCATTAGGTACCTACCCATCTATCTTATCAATTGATCAGTACCGAAATGTCGAGTAAAACTATACAAAACAAACTCGGATTCAATAATATAATTATTTCTGAAATCGTTGTTGTTTTATATTATATATCATTTGAAACTTTAACGTTTACAAATTATATTATAATTTAGATCTTTCGATTCGCTACTTTTTGGGTAGGCGCACTATCAATTTTGTATTCTGTTTTGTATTAGTTTTGTATATGAGTCATACTATAATATATAAGTATATAAAGTCCAATGTACCCATATCATGTAATATATATAAATATTGAATAAAACGAATGATTTCATGGCGGAAAGAATTGATTTCAATAAAAATCGCGTCTCTTGTATACACTGTTGGCAAAAAAAAAAAAAAAACGGCGAAAATTTTTAACCGCTTTTCAGAGAATCGAAGAAATTTTTTTTTTTTTATAAATCTCGAGGTGATGTAGGGCTAACGAGTCAAATCAATTATTAATTATCAACTTGTCTTAACGATATCGTGTTCACTTGGCCCAACTTGATTACGAGTTATGCTCGCCCGCCCGCCTTTGTTAAAAATTGGAAACAACTTCGAATCGTCCGAGGAGACCACCGTGATCAGTTGTACCTATATATATATAGGTAGTCGAGTTGGGTTCGCCAAATACCTACGATGGCGTAGGTCTAAGCTAAACAATATTGCTTTTGTTCGAATTTTTCGGATTCCCGACTGCCGTGTATAGATCGTACTCGTAGATTGTAAATAAATTAATGGTTTCGCTAATATTTCTGCAATTCAATATTGTCGAATTTCGTTTACACTTTTGGTGTAAGGCGTCACCTTCAATAATACCACGATCATTAATCTTTGATCAGCGTGTTGGGTAAGTAATAGCGTGTGAAAAACACAAAAGTCAATGTTCTTTAAAAAAAAAAAAAAGGATTTCCCGGGCGTATTGTTCCAGAATAAAAGTGTTTGTTTGTTCGTTTACCCAGAGATGTCTAATCAAGGGCGTCGATCTTCGAGAATCAAGGGGGGGCACTGTATTTTTTCAATAATATTGACCTTTCTGTTAACCTGTTGACCGCCATATAATGTGAGTGTACGTAGCATTATTGTATTCGTACAATAGTATTTATCAATTTATCAATTTATCATAACACTGCATAATTGTTTATAAAATAAATAAGAGTGGGTAAAGTTCAAGTTCTAATGAAATGTAAAATTTATGATATCATAAATAATGCACTTGATTATTTAACCAATACAACTAATACTTAAAAAGTAAAAAAAAACGTTATACAACCAAAGATAATTAAATGCTAAAACGAGAACTGTAAGTTACGTTTATTTTTCAAAAACTCATCAACAATATTTGATTGAATTGAATTTAAATTTCGAATTTTCTGTCTACGTATACTAAGTGCCTATACATAATCCGGATAGTCTCTGCTCGGTCATTGTCTGTAGACCTTAACCATGTTTTTACACGGCAAACTGTAGGTAATCAATGATCTTTCAATCTTACATGTTGTAGGAGGTGTGGTAATTCAAATGATGGTACCTAAATTTTTTAATTGACGAAAAAAGAGGACGTTACACAGACATTTGTTATCTCCGGCTTACAAGTGCGTTACGTATAAAATTTTACGCTCAGCAGATCACGTTTAGCCCCGTTAGTCTGAAAATTATAGTGAATTGAACCATTGTAAAATGTAAACGTAAGATTATCATCACCTCAGGTTTTTTTATTATGTTTTAATTTTAAAACGACTTATGAGTATTTTAAAATCGTAAACTGTTTTTACAATATAAAATATTATGCTCATGACTTGCTTTAAGATTAAAATATAACAAAAAGCCTATGAGATAACCTTACGTTTAAATTTTATAACGGGTCAATTCACTCTAATTTTTTAAACGAACGGAGCCAAACGTGATTTGCTGAACGTAAAGTATGCCAAGTAACGCACTTGTGAGACGGAGACAACAAATGTCCGTGTAGCGTCCTCTTGAGAAACTATGAAATATCATCGCAGGCTTGGCGAATTTGGTGAAATCAATGATGTACACATAGATATTAAACATAATACGTTTAAGTTGTTCGATAATAATAGATCATAATTTGGGTAAATGTCCCCCCTTCCCCCCCCCCCTAATGGACGCCATTGGATGCGTTTGAAAGTTTGACTTTTAATATTGTATTTTCCTAACAGAATTCTGCATTTTCTAGTCTATTTATATACATTTCATAAGAAATCCGTTACTTTTGTGTTCATATTTTAATAGCAAGTATGACGTCGAACAAAACACTTGGATTTACATAAATTACAACAATTTTTTTTATAATCTTGCCGTAGTTTTTTTTTTTTTTTTAATTCCTTATAAAGTTGAATTAGTGAATATGAAATCAAAATATAACTTACCGGCACGTCGAACAATAAAACATATTTTTTGCCCATCAAAAATATTTGCGTGATTGTTACTAATTATACGTACAACGCGATTTGTAGTAACTAGGTAGTAGTTTATACTCACGAAAAGTATGTTAAGTGCAAAGTTGTGGAAACGAAAAAAAATAGTTAAAACAATAATAAGTGTAGGGAAACGTATGTACGCCGTTCAACGTCCCCATATGATACAGGCAACGAAGAAAATTACAAACACTTTTTAATATCCGATATAAATGCGCGTTTTGAATTTTTCGAAAACTGTCGTGACAATTTAGGCACGTCCGAGAATTTGATTTTTTCTCACCGGTTGGCGCCGGAACGTCTGGTATATAAACCATACGCAACACGCGTTTTCAGACAAATGAACCCAATATTGATATTATTATACCATCATATACCCACGGAAAAGTGTTTGGCTGAACACAAGTGTGCGAGTATATAATAATGTTACGTCTCAACCGACGTCGATATGTACATCAACGCAGAAATGAAATACGCGATGTACCAGGTGTATGATGAATGTTTATCAACGTAGTGCAAAATTACAATGTTATGATATATTATGGTGTAAAAGAGTGGTGTTGCGACTCTTTAAGACAGAACTTAAACTGCGAGTGGTGGTGTTACGACCTGACTCTGAATGTCCCTAACCGTCTGGAGAGCTCTTGTCCTGGGCTCCTATATAATATATATGATCCTCTGGAGTGGGTGGTTGTAGTAGTGGCTAAGGTCGGTCACGAGACAGAGTTCGGGTCTCGTATTTGGTATGCTGCAGGTCGACTCGTATCCTTCGTACGGGTGTTGGCTTTCCAGGAAAGATACGTGCGACGACACCTTCTATAGTTCAATTGTTTTCTCTACGCTTTTGCAACGACCTCCGCATGTCACACCACACTAATAAATTGCCTAATTAGTTATAGTGTCAAATATTATTAGAGACGTGCTGTACATAGTTAATATATTATGACTATACCTAATACGCGGGCACGTAACAATAATATCGAGGTAGGTATGTGCACGAAATGTTTCGAATTTTAAATTCAGACGTCATAACGATATCGTGATACGAATTTGTGCGGGGCGTTATGTTATGGATATTAGCTTCGATGTATTATTCGTTCGAATATGCATCGGTAATATTTATTGACACGCGACGTAGGTATGACGTATAATATCCACTGTCGTATTATACCTACACCAGCTATACAAGGTGATTTTTTAAGCATCGAGCTCACTCTGTCTGTATGATTTAAATCGTGAATATTATTATCGAATTTTGGAATTTTAGATTCCGAGTGGAGCGAGAAAGCTAGTGGTCTTACAACGGTGTTTATTATTTTTTTTTTTTTATCCTGTATACGAAATTTCTACCGGAAGGAGTACTTCGATTTCAACATAATAATATTATAGTTTATTGTCTTTTAGCGAATCGGATCGAGATGGTACTTTAGAGAGGTCATTTTTCAATTTTATCAATAACTGTTTGATGTCACGAGAAAAATCACCGATAGATTTCAAAAAACCGCTAAAAATGGGATTTTAATTTCTAAAGCTTTGTTTGTCACCATACAAACGAATATAAAATATTATAATATCAATTTAATGTACAGGCTATAATAAAATATAATAACATTATAAGATATCCAGACTGATAAACCGTCTCCGCTCAGAATCGTTTTTCTTATACAACGATCGATGATATCATTGAATTCACGTTTAATACAAACCATTATACACTGACCCACTTGTAACCTACTGTACAGCAGAGCGACAACCGATTTACACGCTTTTTTTAATATTGATATACACTGTCGATGGCCATATTTTCAAATACTCGAAATGATTTGCACCGCTTAACGATATATCATTATGGTCCTGTGAGGCAAAATACAGACTTTATTCTTCCAAACATGAACCCCCCTTTTCATTTTTCAGCAGATATATTGTTTGATGATTTCGATGTATCTGAATCGAAATTCAAACCAGTGGTTTTCGAGTCAGGTACGACTTGTGTACTAATAGGACAACACCCGAAGTTCAAAATAACAACATGTAACATACTATTATAGTTTATCTTTTTTCAAAACCATTTTTAAGGATTATTATAAGGATACAATATCACAAAAAAAAAATGCAATCCAAAACCACCACAACAATAAATATTGCTATAAATATGTTTTCCACTCGATACATCACACGAAAATGAGTTTTATTCAGCGCGAGAACATCGAAATGATGAGGCAGTCTTGAATTTCCACATCAGTGGTTAGTTGGATGAGTTTTATAAAATATATTAAAGTAAATATGGCTCTGTTCCTTAAAAAATTATCTAAAAATTAAATAATTCAATATTATGCTGACACTGCGTGTTTTTAGTGGCAAAATGAAAAATGATATCGAATGTGGCTTTTGTTGCATTCTGTAGAGCTAACTTTTTACTATTCGAAAGAATAGTTATATAACTCAAAATCGATAAATTTTGTGTCGTGGCAGTGTAGTTGTCTAAATGTGCGATATTGCAACGACACGCTACTTCACTAACAATCCAAATTAAAGATCTGAGAGCGACGACAAGATATTAATATCTCCAATAATCAATACAACGAGGCACTTACAAATATTTAAAAAAATTAAATTATAGTTTCACAAATTAACAAAAAATATATATTGTTCCGACTTCAATTCAAGTACATATATAGTAGCCAGTAAAATATTGTTAAAATCAAATTTGTATGATCTCAAAACCAAAATATAAAACTTGCAGGAGATGTCTTGTTGTTGCACTGAAATCAAAACCAGACATCTCCATTTATATGATATATTTGTATTTAACAATCTGTTTGTCGCACCAAACGGTGTAGTTTTTTTCTTATTAATATGCAATCAAAAAATAATTTTGCCCAAAATATGGAAATGTCATGTTGTTGCTCTCAGGTCTTCAACAAATTGGTAAGTTATTTTGGAAATAATTTAGAAATGTAATGCGAAACGCTATCAACAATCTAAATTGAAGATCTAAGAGCGACGACAAAAGATCTAATAGTCAATATGATTTTTAATGAGGCACTTAAAAATATTGAAAAAATTAAATAATAGTTTAAAAAATTAACAAAATATATATAGATATAGATATATATATATATATAGATCTGTTTTCAATTCAAGTACATATATGGTAGCCAGCGAATAATTGTTAAAATCAAATTTGTATGATCTCAAAACCAAAAATAAAATTTGAAGATGATGTCTTGCTGTTGCACTAGAAATAGTTATAAAATATAAAATAAATGTATTATACGTACTGAATAAATTATTTTAGTGTCCGGCCATGTCTCATTGCACTAAAATTTAAAACCAGACATCTCCACCTATAGTATTATAAGATTTCGAGATGTCTGGTTTTTGAACTAAAATTAAAATCGGACATCTCCATTTATATGATATCTTTATATTTAAGAATCTGATTCGTCTGGTCGTTGCACCAAACGATGTAGTTTTTTTTTTCTTAATAATATGCAATGATAAAATAGTTTTGCCCAAATTATGGAGATGTCCTGATGTTGCTCTCAGGTCTGTTGGTTTATTTTAGAAATTATTTAGAAATGTAATGCGAAACGCTATCAACAATCTAAATTGAAGATCTGAGAGCGACGACAAAATATTAATATCTCCAATAGTCAATACGATTTTTAATGAGGCACTTAAAAATATTGAAAAAATTAAATAATAGTTTAAAAAATTAACATAAAATATATATATAGATCTGACTTCAATTCAAGTACATAATATATAGTAGCTAGTGAAATATTGTTAAAATCTAATTTGTATGATCTCAAAACCAAAAATAAAATTTGGAGATGATGTCTTGCTGTTGCACCAGAAATAGTTATAAAACATAAAATAAAATGTATTATACATACTGAATAAATTATTTTAGTGTCCGGCCATGTCTCGTTCCACTAAAATTTAAAACCAGATATACCTCCTATACTCCACCTATACCTAGTATTATAAGATTTCGAGATGTCTGGTTTATTTTAGATTCTGAGCGAAGCAATGAATGTATTGATTTTACAATGATGTGTGTTTTTTTTTTTATTTTTTTTTTTATTTTTATTTTTGTATTGTTTCTTCAACAATAACTTTTCTGATAGAAAAGTGAAACTAGTTGGTACTTTGGGGGGTTAAAAGTAAAAATTTCCCAGTAGTTTTCAAAAGCGACGTGAAAAACAAAAGAAAAATTAAGGAAAAACGTGAATTTTCGAGAAAATCGATTTTGGTTTTTGGTGTAACTCTAAAACAAATGACCGTAGGGACATGAAATTTGGACTGAATGTTTATAATTGCATTTCCCATACACCATAACATTTTCCAAATATTTTGACTTATTTTGAGCTGTTTACGGACATTGTCAATTTCCATTTTTTTAAGTTTTTTTTTCTATAAATATCAATAAAATTTTATCTGTTGAGTAAAAAAGCTTGAAAATTTAACAGAAGGCTCCTAGGTTATTGTTTCAAAGGCAGATGAAAAAAATTAAAAATCCTTAGTCACAGTTTTTATTTATAAGCATTTAAAGTTCAAATATTGACAAAATACTGAAAAATTACAAAAATTAGCATATTATTTTGAGTTGAGAATTCATAAAAATTTTCCTTTTTAAATCTAAGATTTGAAAATATAATAGTTAACATAAGTTTGTCTATCTTTATCAAAAAAAAAATTTTACAAGAAAGTCAAATTAAATTTTTATGAGCGTTTGAAATTTATATTTTTACAACATTTGATATTCACTCGATTTCTCGTGTAACGATTTTCTTATTTTTTTGTAATTAAAAAACGTAGGACTGTAGATACTTAAAAATTTCCAATATAGCATACAATTTTGAAAATATTTTGACTTTTTTTGAGCTGTTTACGGACATTGCCAGTTCTCAATATTTTTAGTTTTTTTTTCTATAAATATCAATAAAATTTTATTTGTTGGGTAGAAAAGCGTGAAAATTTTATGCAAGCCTGATATATTGTTACAATAGCAGTTGAAAAATATTGAAAACACACACAAAGCACAATTTTTTTTTTATAAGCATTTAAAGTTCAAATTTTGACAAAATTCATCAAATTTAAAATGTACTAACTACTTTGTAGTTAAAAATTTATGAAATGTTCAAATTTTGTAGCTAAGGATTGAAAATTTAAAACAAGGATCCACGTAAATAAGTAAATATATAATTTTCTTTATTCACAATAATATCATCAAATATACTTAGTAATATCATAGGCTGACTGACCGTTTTCGCTCAGAATCGTTTTTCTTATACAAGAATTCAAATTTAACACCATCCATTTCAGTGACCCACTTGTAACCTACTGTACAGCAGAGTGACATCCACTTACCCAGCTTTTTTAACACTGAAAACAAAAATATTGAAATTTGATTTAAATATTTATGGATATACTCAAAATTGCCATTTGTGAATCAGATTACGAGAACAATTTTGATAGTAACAACATTTATCCAAAACAAGTAGTTCATTTTTTAGAGTTTTTTAAAATATCAATATTTTTTTGATTAATTGAATTTGGTACGTAATAACATTTATAAAAATATTTTTTTTCGGGAATTTGCTGACATGAGTATATTTCTTAAATTAGTTACTTGTCATATTATAATATTAACAATTGTTGTCATACGTTTAAGTAGCATCATATTTTTTTTTCGTCAGGTCTTTCTATCACACCTTGTGGGCAAAGTACGCAGTTACTGGCACCTTAAGAATTCGTTTTTGGTAGTTATTGGCACCTAACCTGCTCTATTACGAAATCGAATAGCAAATTATCAAATAAATAGCATGATAACATTAATATTGATAATAAAACAGTATAAGTATGACCGTAGAATCGAATAAAAATATCCTTAAAATGCATAATCAAACATTTTATATACGAAAAACAAAATAACTTGGTGCCAATAACTACACCCCCTGCCAATAACTTACCCTACTAGTCCATAACTAATAACTATATTGTCAATGAAATTATATTATAACATAAAATAGGTTCCGCATTTTAACGTTTTAACATCTCAGATACATAAAAATGTTCAAAAAAATCGTCCGTTAAATAATTAATAATAAAGTGGTTGTGGGGGGAGTGCAGATTGTTGTTATCTTTTGAAAAACAGAAGTCTGTATCGGCACTCGTTAAAAAGCAGCGCGACAAACATCAGAAATTCTAAAACTCGGTGTTTAGGTGTACTTGAAAACTCTAAAAAATCAGAATTCGAACAAGTTTAAAAGGAAAAAACAGGTGTGGGGGGGGGCATGTTTAAAAAATAACCCTGTACATTGAAAACGAATATATTGGTGATACGACGCCGCCGTTTGTCTATTTAATATTGTAGTTTACTTCCGAATTCGCTTCCGTGTCAAACGCGCATTTTCCATGTTATTATTATTATACGTATTGTATCGATTTTCACGGTGAATTTTTCATCGAAACATTCGGTATATAACTAACCAGTTATATTATTATATAATCGTCGGAATAGTAACGATAATGGTTTTACGGTTTTTAAATTTCGTAAAATTCATTTTCCTGAAATATTTCATGAAAAATAAAATGTTTACTATATCTAAAAGTTTGTAGACTTCAACTTCCAATTTTAAAAGTTGAATTGTGTGAGAAACAAAGAAAATATGTAACATATTTACATAAAATTTATAAGATGTAAAACGAATCAATAATACTATAACAAATTCACTCATTGCTTCTTAATAACTCTTAAGTTACAAGCTCATAAACCAACTTAACAATAATAACGTACTGTTGGGAGCTATAATAGGTCTGCGAATGCATATTATATTCACAACGATTAGACATTAGCCGCGAGTCGTGACCTCTTACGATTTACAAAATATGATCTAAGTATTAATAATAATGAGTCCAGAGAACCTCATTCACATCACTCAGCCACATGCACACACGCATATTATACGACTTTTGTACACTTTATATTAATAATTACTGAAAATACACCATTATTGCATTCACTGTTGGAATATTGACTTCAACTTCATTTCAAACCATTATCGTTTGGGGATCGCTGACAACGATATTAATTAAAACTCATATAAAAAATGTTTTTATTCTCAAAATAATGCCAAGAATATTTTTCATCACTACATAGCATAGAATATAGGTACAATTGATATGAAATAATAAATCGACAAAAATAATATGTTTTTCTTTATTTCTAAGTAATCAATATATTATTTCTAATCGTCTGTATTACAACCGAACACGTTTAAAAGAGGACAAAATATTTTTCATAACTTCACTGAAATATTTCGAGAAGAGTGGCATTTTCAGTTTTGAATTAATATTACAATTGGAAAATTTCGAGTGAAATATTTCAAATTCAGAACCCTCTATAGGTTATACGTATGTATACGTTCAAATTCGCGGTAATCAGTTGTGGGGTATTTATACAGTGGCCGCCGACGTTTTTTGTCCGAATTCAATAATAATAAAATACACTTCCGGTCTAATTGAATACCATAGGATCGTTTTTATATTATTATGTAAGTCTCTCTGCTGCCGAGCACTATACGATACGATTATTGACTTTTAGACGGCGTGTGACATGTATATCACATTACAACACTATATAAGTCGTATATACCAGCTACGACGCACTGCCAGTTGTACGATTATTAAGAATTTAGGGCACCGACGTTATTGTAGTAAAATCTACTGATAAAATCGACTGCAGTATTGCACTAAAACACACGGAGATTTACACTTGAAAATCAAAAAAAAATTCACTAAAAAATAACGAATAGTTATAAATGTTTTCAATTATTTTATGTAATTAATTGGTTGTTTTTTTTTTTACTTTACTGTTTCCAGTTTACTTTAAATAAATCCATACAGTAATATTATTATAATAAATAATAATATTTAAATTTTATTTTAAAAATCAAAACTACCACCATCAACATAAATTGTTTATGGTATTAAAATCGTTTCATAAATTAGTGAATTCAACAAAACCGCAATAAAATTGAAAATTTTTCAAAAAATCGCACATGAAAACTATAGATTTTAATTTGTACTCACGTGGAAGGCATTTCAAACTTACTTGGCCTAACAAAACCACCTAGTAACTATCGATAGAAGAAAAGCTGCACATGCAACAACACATCCGTGACCTAATTATCATAATGCCAAACGCTGTCTAGACTAAAATTAACTACGATATGCATAGAGTGAATAACTGACATTAATTGTACCTAATACCTACAGACACTTTGCAGATACTAAGCGAAACGATGAATGAATTGATTTTACAATGACATGTTTTCTTTTTTTTTTTTTTGGGGGGGGGGGGGGGGGGGGTGGGGGGTCTGTCATACTTTAGCATAATATTTTCCTTTGGGAAAGTGAATCTAGATGGTACTTTGGGGCAGGAAGACTTCCCCGGGAAGTTCAAAAGTAATAAAGTGAGCAAGTGGGTGTCGCTATGCTATACAGTAGGTTACAAGTGGGTCACTGTAATGGATGGTCTCAAATTTTAATTCTATGATATAATACCATTGTATAAGAAAAACGATTCTGAGCGAAGACGGTCAGTCAGCCTACGATATTACTAAGTATGTTTGATGATATTATTGTGAATAAAGTTCTGACCTATTTACGTGGAATAATGTTTTACATTTTCGACCCTTAGCTATAAATGTCGAACATTTTATAAATTTTTAACAAGAAAATAATTGTTAAATTTTAAACTTTAAACATTTTGTCAAAATCTGAACTTCAAATGTTTATGGCAAAAAAATGTGCTTATGTATTTTTAATATTTTTAAACTGCTATTGTAACAATATATCAGGAGCCTTGCATAAAATTTTCACGCTTTCTGGCTCAACAAATAAAATTTTACTGATATTTATAGAAAAAAAAAACTAAAAGTATTGAGAACTGACAATGTCCGTAATCAGTACAAAAAGAGTCAAAATATTTTCAAAATTGTTTGGTGTATAGAAATTGATAATATAAACATTTATAAGTGAAACTTTCTTGTATCTACAGTTATTTGTTTTTGAAATAAAACAAAATAAGAAAATAACTACTTGAGAAATCGAGTTAATATCCGATGTTGTAAGAATATAAACTTCAAACGCTCATAAAAATTTAATTTGACTTTCTTGTAGACATTTTTTTTTGATAAAGGTAGACAAACTTATGAGGATTCTTGTGTTACATTTTCAAATTTTAGATTTACAAATAACAATTTTTATGAATTTATAATTCAAAATAATTTGCGAATTTTCGTGATTTTTATGTATTTTGTTCAGATTTGAACTTTGAATGCGTATAAAAAAAATTGTGACTAATGATTTTTAATATTTTTCAAGTCATTGTAACAATATATTAGGAGCCTTGTATTAAAATGTCAAGCTTCTTACCCAAACAATTAAAAATTATTTAAAATTTAAAAAAAACACACATCATTGTATATAAATCAATACATTCGTCGCTTGGCTCAGAATCTAAAAATATTCAATAGTTTTAAAAAAGCGTCGGAAATAACGAATGAAAAAAAAAAGGAAAAACCGAGAAAGCAGATTATTATTTTTGATTTAGTTAACTGTAAATAAACTAAATATATAACATGTGAACTATAATATATATCATCAAATTTTCACCGAATTTTTATTTAAGCGTTTTATACACAATATAACGTCATTTTCAAAATAGTTTTGCTCGTTTTGAGCTATTCGTAGACGGTTTAAAATTTAATGATTTTTTTAGTTTTTTTTCTATATACCATCAAAATCTAATATATATATTATATTCGTTTCTCAGAAATCGTTTTAACAGCGCAGCTGCAGTTGAGAAATATTAAAGAACCGTATATAGGCATCTTAAATTTGTCGCGTATAAATTAAAAATTAATTCATCACCCACTCCATGACTATAATATTATTCTGTAGTTACGCTCTCCGAACTTGGCCACAGAACGTTAGCTGACAGGAGACTTGAATAGCTAATTTAACAATGACGTCATCAAATTGATGATGGTATTATTGATTTTCCTGAATTGTTGACACAATAATTAACTTTAAAGTTCCAACGCGTCATGTACCTACTTGTTTTCTTTACCTATATTCAACACCAATCATTCAAAAAACCACCCTACCGTAGAATGATGAGTTTGGCTGGAATGTAATAAAAAATTTTAAAACATGCGTTTTACTAACCAATATAATATATTATGCAAAAATATGCAAAAACAATTTTTTTTTTTTGAATTTCTGCATGACATTTAATATTTTTTACATAAAAATCAAAAACTATAATTAAACCAGAAACTAATATAATTAATTATTATAGTTATATTATTATTACATAGAATATTGTTGGAATGATAATATATTATGTCTTTTCAAATTTTGACTGTCGATTTGAAGGAAGAATGGATTTATTTTATATCGACTAAAACTCGTAGTACTAATAAAAAACAAAAATAATGTATGGGTTATATCCTATCGGTCGTCTGGCCAAAATAAGATTAGATAGTAAATTTCTTCTTCTTTTAGCTTTAGGGGCCATTAAGGACAATATTTGCGAAACAAAATACTTTCCAACCGTCTCAACTAGAGCTAATTCATTCATAAGTTAGAAAACATAACCCTATAGTTGGCTTAGTTCCTTTTTTCTTTTCTCAAACCATCTCTGTTTTGGTCTTCCAATTGGACTCCTTGCGAGGGGGGTACAGTTTGTTATTGATTTAGCCCTTAGTACGTGACCAAGCCAATTCATTCGCATGTGTCGTATTTCCACTATTATACTTGGTTTTCCGAATAATTTCTATAGTTCTCTGTTCGAACGAATATCGTATATTTGGTCACGTAATTTTAGTACATTTAGTACATTTACGACAGTTAAATTTGACAAATAACCCAATAATCATAGACCTTCATTAAATAATACCATAATTTATAATGCATGTGATTTTCAAAAATCGAATTATGCAAATGTATGCATTATGTGTTTAAAATGTGCAAAAATATGAAATAAAAAGTTGATTGCATTTAATCGAGAATAATCCAAATCGTGGACATATTAGTATCTGACAACCGATCAATTTGGACTCGAGGCAAGATCTATGCAAACGCATAGAAGTCTTAGTCCTACAAATTGATGAGTTTAAGTAGCCAATAAGAATACATCAACTCAATTGGTTTAATTATTTTGCACGTATTGTGTAAATTATATTTCGTATTACTATCTCAAATTTACTATTTGGGTGTGTCACACGCGTGTCGTAATCAAATTAATATTATCATTGAGCTGCAGCTACATTTTTCCGAAAGCGCAACGATGCAATTATATGCACTATTATGTTCAAAATGTGCAAAAATATGGAATAAAAAAGTTATTGCATTTAATCGGGAATAATCCAAATCGTGGACAGTGTTCCGCGGATTAGATAAGTATTTTTTTATCTAGATAAAGATAAGGATAATGGAACTGAAATGTATATAGATAGATATAAAAGATAACTGAACTCATATTTATCTAGATAAAAAAAAAATACAATTATTTTTTAAATGGTTTTAAATTTAGTTATATTTTAGATGGGCACTAGGAACATAATAATAATAATGATATAAATAAAAATAATTACATTATATTTTATAAACCATAAACTTTGTTTTAGAATCTGTGTAAATATTTAAAAATGCGTTTGTACAATTTCGCGATTTTTATCAATAAAAAATGTATCTATATGAATTTATTTAGATAAGTAAAAAAATTATCTAATAGGAACGTTTAGATACCTTGTAACTATTTATCTAGATACGATAAAAGATGAACAAATAATTATCTAGATAAATGTATCTGGATAAGTCCGCACACTGATCGTGGACGTATCTGACAAGTGACAACCAATCGGTTTGGACTCGAGGAAAAAAACATACAAACGCATAGAAGTCTTAGTCCTAAAAATTGATGAGTTTAAGTATAGCGAATAAGAATCCATCAACTATATTGGCTTAATTATTTTGCACGTATTATGTATTACTATCTTTTATTTTTTTAAGTATGTCCAACGTGATGTAATAAAATTAATGTTATCATCGGCTGCAGCTGCATTTTTCTGAAAACGCAACGATGCAATTGTATGCATTTTGTTCAAATTATGAAATAAAAAAGTTATTGCATTTGCTCGGGAATAATCCGAATCGTGGACGTATCTGACACCCAATCAATTCGGACTCAAGCCAAAAACATGCAAACGCATAGAAGTCTTAGCCCTAAAAGTTGATGAGTTTAAGTAGTGAATATAAAAATCCATCAACTCTATTGGCTTAATTATTTTGCAAGTATTATGTATTATACTTCGTATGCATTTACTATATTTTATTGATTTAAGTATGTCCCACGCGTGTCATAATAAAATTAATGTTATCATCGGGCTGCAGCTGCATTTTTCCGAAAACGCAACGATGCAATTATATGCATTACGTTCAAAACGTGCGAAAATATGGAATAAAAAATCGATTGCATTTAATCGAGAATAATCCAAATCGTGGACGTATCCGACACCCAATCAATTCGGACTCAAGGCAAAAACATGCAAACGCATGCCTTCCGTGCTTTGTGTCTTAGCCCTAAAAATTCATGAGTTTATGTGGCGAATAAGAACCCGTCAACTGTATTGGTTTAATTTTGTTTTGCACGTATATGTATTATATATTTTCGTATGCATGTTACTGTCTCGCATCGATTCGGTTATATCTCACCGGCTGCAGCTGCATTTTTCCGAAAACGCGACGAAGTCGGATCGACAGAGTGAAAATTAATCGTATACGACGACAACCACCACAACAATTACGATCGCGTGCGGCGCCGACTATAGTCGATATTAAGGACTCGACGAGAATTAATTTCGTAGTTGCAGCAGCACGGGTTAGTGCCTGTACCTATTAGCTGGTATATGGACCTACCTGCCTACCTACCTACCAGCTATTCTGCACTGCACAACACGCCCGCAATAAACGTCGGATGCGACGACGGGCGGAGGGCACGAAATTCGGTAACAATAATTATTTACGATCCGTCCGGCACCCTGTCGCATCTGCACCCTCGCGGCTGGTGGGGGGGGGGGGGAGAGGGTGGTTCAACAGCGACCCGGCGTTAAATTAATAATTACAAGGTGTGTAACGGTTCTCGCCAAATGTAATAGGCACAGCCGCGGAAAGGTCTTCATATAAATAATAATAGTGATATTAATAATAACGCGGTGCGCATCTCCTCGGTCCTCGTTCCGTAACCTAACCGCACACGGAACCTATAATAAAAATATTATATGTCGGTGGCGGAGACCCGTGATCAATGATCTCCCGGCGCCGCCCAGATTAGACACCTATTACGGCTATCTTTATTACACTCACTATTGTATACCCACATGTATAACGGGTGTGATATCGTACACCTACTGCTTATTATAATTATTGTTTACCGCGCCATCCAGTGAGACGAGCACACACCGATATAGGCAGTATAATAATATACCGTATACCGCACGCGCGGTAAGGAGGTATATACCACTGTGACAAGCGCGGGTTGTAAATTACGATAATGTGTGCATAATTATCGGGCGCCGCCGAAGAACACCACCAGGTACCGGGCTATCCGTCCACATTTTTTCCCCTTTGTGATAATTGATTTGTTCAAATTCTGGTTCTTTGAATCTTGAAGCATGCTCAAATTTTACCGTATTTTCAAGTTATGGATAAATTCTGCACATACTACTTTGCCCTGCAGTAGTGGCAATACACAAACTTTGGTTTTTCAAATGACAACTTCCATTTTTCACCGTTGACTATTGACAGTGGGTAATTTTTTTGAAAATTAATTCGTTCGTCTATATTTCAGATTAATTCCTACGAATAGTTTCTTTGTTAACATGTCATAACATTTGCATGTCTATGCCGAGGAGAATATTGTTTGTCCTTAAAAATGATTTTCCACAACATAAAATGGGCGGTTCCATTTTCCTCCAAAACCGAGATGCAGTTTTCCTCCACAGTCCATTTTCCACCAGATAATATAATATTATGGACTGCCGACTAAGGAGATACGACGGTGATTCGAGAGAGTCCGACAAAGTAACCCTTGGGGCAGTGACCTGGTTGGGTTCTCTGGATATCGATATTTGATCCAATTTAATTGAACACGATACTTGACATGATATTTGTATGAACCTTTAAATGTTTATATTATCTAACTACTATTTTATTGATCTGTTACTTATTATTTAGTGCGTTCGATCATTATCGTAAAGTCATACAAATAGAAAAATCAAGGACTTGAAACCGATTGAAAAAATTTCAGCTTTGGTTTTGATTTTGTATGCAGGTTTTTAATTTTTTCGATTTTGGTTTAAATTTTTTAGTACCGGTATTAGGACATTTGGGTTTTGATTTCAATTTTGTATGTCAGTTCCAATTTTTTTCGGTTTCGGTTTTAAATTATAATACCGGTTTCCAAAATTGGTTTCAAGCCCCGGAATATTTACGTTCATTAATTATAGTTTATTAATTTATTTGAATCGCGGGATCACATTTGAATCACCTATTGTATAAAGTAAACTTTCCAAAATGTTCAAGATAGGTACTAATGATTTGCAAAAGAAAATACCGTTATCTAAGTATTATATTTTCGGTTTCGGTTTTAAATTATAATACTGGTATCAAATTTTTTCCGGTTTTGGTTTTGAATTTAACTACGGTTTTCGATTTTTCCGGCTTCGGTTTTAAGTTACAATGTCGGTTTCGACATTTTTTTCGGTTTCGGTTTTATTTTGTTTTCAATTTTGGTTTCTACTGGTTTCTGAAATCTGCTTTGAAACCATTTTCAAGCCCTGCAGTAAATAATAATGGCATGTTTCAATTACCACCACTCAAGTTGAAGACAACCCGCGTTCGCAGGTATTGTTCATCCGTTACAACATTGCGAAAACATTTTTGCAATGTCGGAAACCCGTTTCGTCATATCTCGTTCGTTCACGTGCGCGTGTTTCGTAAATATAATATTTTTTTTTTTTTAGAATTCACTTTATTTGAAAAATTACGATCTATACAGTAGGTATGTACAATAAGTAAAATTATTAATTTACAACAGTTGACAATGACTATTCACAAGAGGAGGGAAATCACACATTTGCGACACCTCTTATACATTTATGAGTTTTAACTTAAGTTATCAAATCTCGGCACCATTTTCTCTTGAACATGTTATTACAAGGTATTATCTATATAATAATAATGTTATTGTGGAATGAAAAATAATGGGAGATAAGACATTATATAAATATAAATTTTAATTATTAATTTAATTTTAATGTGAATTGCCTGGTCGATAAGATAAGATTATGGAATGCTATTAGTTGTGAGTGCTTTTAGGTCTGACGAAAGAAGAGAGATAAGGGGAGTTATTAGTGAGTTTAAATTTGAAATAAGACTTGAGAGAGTGTCGGTGATTTTGAGTTCCGCGTGTAAATGTTGATGATTTTTGGTGGCTTCAGCGTAAGATTTGGTTTTTCGATAGGTGTTGGAGTCAGATCCTTTGGCTGGATTGACAGTTTTTTTGAAGGCAGCTTTGTAGACTGGAGATATATGATATTATAGAGTTTTTTGTTTCCCGCAAAACGTCGGCATTTTCTCCGAGCCTGTTACCGGTCGGCAGGAGTTTTCAATAACGACGGTACCTATACCTACCTACCTATACTTACTTAACGAAAAAAAAAAATTAAAAAAAAAGCGATAAATAAACAATAATAAGCCCGTGTAACACCTTGTGGCGAGGCGTTTACCCAAAAGGCGTCGATGACACGTGACGCGTTCCGTACACGGCTCTCGCGGCCGCCGATCGTGCTCAGATCGGGTGAAATTCACCGGGCTTTATCGCCGCCGGACACGGATTTTTCGGCGTTTTCACCCATAATTCGAATTCACATCGAAAACACATCGAGTACGGTCCCCACGCGGTGGGTAATAAACGTGCAGGGAGTATAATATAATATAATATTTTCGTCGGCGGTGAATCCCTATACAGGGCGATTCACATGCAAGCGTGCTATGGTCAGTGTTCGGATTAGATATAAGTATTTTTTTTTTATCCAGATTAAGATAAAGCAACTCAAATGCATCTAAATGTATATGAAAGATAACTTGACTCATATCTATCTAAAGATAAAGATAAATACTTTTTTTATCTAGATAAAAAAAAGACACAATTTTTTTTTTTTTAAACGGGTTTTAAATTTAGGTATATTTTGGTTGGGCACTTGGAACATAATAACAACAATAATGACATAAATAAAAACAATTACATTATTTATAAACCGTAAACTTGGTTTGAGAATCTGTATGAATATTTAAAATGCGATTGTACAATGTCGCGATTTTTAACAATACGAAATTGTATCTAGATACATTTATTTAGATTAGTAAAAAAATTATCTAAGATGAACGTTTAGATACCTTTAGACAGACGTTTAGATGAATTTATCTAGATAAGTCCGAACACTGGCTATGGTCGGTGTCGGTCGATTGCGACGATTTTTCTAGACCACCTGAAATGACGCACGTCATTTGCGCCAGAAAAATATTACAAAGAAAATATTCAGTATAATATTTTTAGATGTTTTAATCAAAACATTACCTATACAAAACGTGTTAACGTCAAAAGTTGGCCCGTATAAAATTGTAAAAACATTACAAATAAAAAAATTTTTGAAACAATAACATGTCGTGTTGTGTTCAAGCGTGTGAGACTGAAAGTTCTAAATTGTCTTGGTTAAAATAAACGACCGTGAATTAGTGTTAAAAAAAATTAATCCAAAATCTAAAATATATTTCGAGATGGATATTATTACGTTCATGCGGTTCGTTATTAAACTGCCTCATTTCTCGTGACGGTACGATAACTTACTGACTTCGGAAATTATCGTTTATCTTTCAACTGTTACACTTCATTAAAATATAACATTTTTGGTACTCCAAATGTTAATGTGCGAACTATGGAAAAAAAGCCCAGCAAAAAAATCCACCGAAAAAAATTCAAATACTGTATGAACACATGTACATACATAATATACTGTGTTATGATAAGTTATAATTTATAGTTATGAATTGTTTCATATCTAGTCGTTAGGGTTAGGTAATTAATGATATTGTAACGTCTCCTCTTCACCTGGGCTCTTACCGGTTCAGGTGTCGTTCTGTTTATATTAACGAGGTCTCGGAGACTCGACCTCGGTGTGTGATATTATTTCTAGGGACCAGGGTTACCTTATGTGAAGCAAAGTACTCAACGTAATGTTATATATATATCTGTTATTGAATATTAATGTATTTACTACAAGTTACAACATCGAAAGTATACTTATAAATTATAACTCCGGGCTACCGATCGGGCCATGGTGTGTTGTGGGTGCCGATGTCCAATGTGGGTTGAGCTGGTCGTCCGCAGTTCCTCTTCAGGTCGTTGTCAGCCCTCGAGTTCCACTATCGACCACCGACCATGACTCTTCATTCTTGACCATCCAACTATCAACCGCCGACTACGTTCTATCGACTACCTCACTGTGGACTCTATCATAACTGACTCCCGCCAGGCGTCCCGGTCGGTTATTTGCACGATGTGAGCTAAACATCGCGTCAGCATAATATATATTTCATACACATTTGTCATTACTAACACTCAGCATATTAGCCGTGCTCAACGTAGGGAGTAATGTACGATGTCGATTACGATAACCGTTACAATATATACCAGGCATGGCAAATAAGTGGCACGGGAGAAATTTTCGATGGCACCCGAAAGACTTCCATGTGTCTATACATATTTGTAAACCTTGCAAGCAACGGCATATTAACTATAGGCATAAAACGTCTTTGAAGCAATATGAAGTAAAATGTTTCCGACAATCAATAAAAATTGATTTTTCTAATAATTTTTTCTACGTTATTATCATTGTTTGTCTATTTATATTTTGTGAAAACTCGCCGTGTTAACAAAATTAATTAGTGGCACGGCTGAAATTTTTTTTAAGTGTGTCATAAATTGGCACGTTGACCAAATCCTATTTGTCGTCCCTGATAATGTACACAATATAGTACCTACAGACTACATTGAAAACCGACTGTGTGACGGGGAGTATAAGACCGTTCCCTCGGGGGCTGTTACGCCTTTAGACTACAGTCGAAAACCACCAGTCTTAGGAACATACCCACTACAATTATTTATAATATACAAATTATAGAGCTATAAAAATAATAATTGAACAAGTCAATAAAAAAACAGGTGCTATAGTACCTATATTATAATATTAGTATATAATATAAATTGAATATAAATTGAAATACCACAAAATAATTAACACTGTCATTCTTCGTATAAATGTATTTTTTTTTTTTTATTTGTTACAATTGTAATAAATATAATATAATAGGTTGAGAAGGTATGGTGACTAACCAGTGGTCGAAATGGCCCGAGATAAGTGGAGGGATGCCTTACAGTATTCAGATTTCCTGATATTATCATCATAACATTCTTCTATTCTTCATCTATAACAAAAAAGAAGATGGATGGCATCCCTCCGTATCCCCCCCCCCACTCCAAGCACTGTCACTAACTATATATGTAGATTTGATAATTATAGTAATTAATATTGATCTCTAAATCTATTTGTATTTTGTAAAAAATTGTCCGAGTATACGCACTTAATTAAACATTGCGTCTATATGTTTATAATACTACCCATACGAACCATTTTTTAGGACAACAGTAAATAAGTAAGTACATACATTTTTTAAAACCCGGAAACCACTCAAACGAATTTTGAAACGTCTAAGGATTAAAAAACGAATTCTATGTAAATTATACGGCAAAAAAGTTTGTTTCTCATTTATACAAAAGAAAAGAAGTTGTCCCAGAACCTATTCCCTCAAGAGGATGTCTGCCCTATCAGACAAAATATAAGCATAACGCAAAACCATTTCACGTTTTCGTGTAATTTTAAAGTAAAATCACCCTAAATGTTAACTAAATATTATGTCCAAACAGTTTAATATCCTTTTAATTATTGTTTTTTTTTTTTTTTAAATCGAAAATAAAGTCAAGTAATATTTAAATTTAAAACCGATTTGTCCAACCCACAAAAAAAACCTATTTATTATATTTTATCATCTATAATATTTTTAATAGGTGATTTAACTAAAAAAAAAAAAAATAAACACCATTGTAAAACCACTAGTTTCCTCGCTCCGCTCAGAATCTAAAAGTTTATAAGTGGATGTCACTCTGCTGTACAGTGGGTTACAAGTGGGTGACTGTTAAGGATGATGTTAAATTTAAATTCAATGATATAGCATTATTCTATACGAAAAACGATTCTGAGCGGACACGGTTTATTGTCAGCCTAGGATATTTTATATTATATTTTAGATTTTGAGCGAAGCGATGAATGTATTGATTTTACAATGTTGTGTGTTTTTTTTTTATTTTTGTGTCTGTCATCACACTTTAGGACAGTAAAAGTGCTTGGACTTTCTTCAACAGTAACTTTTCTGATAGGAAAGTGAATGTAGTTGGTACTTTGGGTGGTCAAAAAAAAAAATTTCCCAGTAGTTTTCAAAAGCGACGTGAAAAACAAAAGAAAAATTAAGGAAAAACGGGAATTTTTACGCAAAATCTGTTTTCGAGAAAATCGATTTTGGTTTTTGGTGTAACTCTAAAACAAATGACCGTAGGGACATGAAATTTTGACTGAATGTTGATATTAGCATTTTCTATACACCATAACATTTTGAAAATATTTTGACTCTTTTTGAGCTGTTTACGGATATTGTCAGTTTTAAATTTTATTAGTTTTTTTTTTCTATAAATATCAATAAAATTTGAAAAATATTCAAAATACATAGGCACAATTTTTTTTTATAAGCATTTAAAGTTCAAATTTTGACAACATTTATCAAATTTATAATTTATTAATTATTTTGTAGTTAAAAATGTATAAAATGTTTAACTGTTATGGCTAAGGGTTGAATATTTAAAACAAGGCTCCACGTAAATAGGTTATATATAAATTACTTTATTCACAATAATATCATCAAATATACTTGGTAATATCATAGGCTGACTGACCGTTTTCGCTCAGAATCGTTTTTCTTATACAATGATATTATATCATTGAATTCAAATTTAACACCATCCATTTCAGTGACCCACTTGTAACCTACTGTACAGCAGTGGGACATCCACTTATCCACCTTTTTTATATTGTTATTAATTATTATTAATACGGAAGCCAGTTAAGTTGAACTGTTATTATTTGATAATTATCAAATTTGTATACAATATTATTATACTTTAGAAGTTTTGAGCACGCGTGAAGAGTTATTTTAAAGCATATACAAAACTAAAATCATTCTTCTTCGTTTAAATCTATCGTTCATCACTAATTTGTCTACATTTAAACACAAAATAACTAGGTATAAAAAATCTGTGTTTTCATATTTTTTAAATTTTTTGGTTACATAATAACTTATTTACGTGGAACTTTATTTCAAATTTTCAAATCTTAGCTATAATAGCTGTGAACCTTTTATACATCTTTACTAGAAAATCATTTTGAAATTTGATGAATTTTGTCGAAAATCGAACTTTAAATGCTCATAAAAAAACTATATATATTTCAACTGCTATTGCAACAACATACCAGGAGCCTTTTATTAAATTGTCCCGCTTTCTGGCCCAACAAAAAAAATTGTAATGGAAAAAAAAAATAATAAATTTAAAACTGACAATGTCCGTAAACAGCTCAAAAAGAGTCAAAATATTTTCAACATTTTACGGTGAATAGGAAATAAGAAAATAAACATTTAGTGAAAGTTTTATGTATTTACAGTTGTTTATTTTGAATTACAACAAAATAAAAAAATAGCTACTTGAGAAATCGAGAGAATATCCAATGTTGTAAAAATATGAACTTCATACGCTCATAAAAATTTAATTTGACTTTCTTGTAGACATTTTTTTTTCGATAAAGGTAGACAAACTTTTGAGGATTCTCGTATTACATTTTAAAATTTTAGATTTACAAATAACAATTTTTATAAATTTCTAACTCAAAATAATTTGCACATTTTCGTGATTTTTACGTATTTTGTTTGCGTGAGTTTTAGTTTAAATGCATATAAAAAAAAATTGTGACCATGGATTTTTGATATCTTTCAAATGTCATTGTACAAATAGGAGCCCTGTATTAAATTTTCAAGCTTTTTTAGCCGTCAAATAAAATCTTATTGGCATTCGTGGGAAAAACAACTAATAAAATTTGAAGCGGAATAGAAAATGCGAATATAAACAACCAGCGAAAACGTCATCATTACGCGTATTACGGTAATTTGTTTTGAACACTATTGGGAAATTTAAATGTTGACCTCCCGAATGCGTACCTGCGTCTATAGATTCACTTTCCCGTCGAACTGTTGAAGAAATTCGAAGCGGTCTTACCGCCCCAGACGGTGATGACGGACACAAAAATTTAAAAGCATTGTAAAATCAATACATTCATCGCTCCGCTCGGAATCTAAAAAAACGAGTCGGCGAATCACCTTGTACCGTAATATTATACGTTTACCAATTACCACACGTATATAATAGTGCTACCTCGGGGTACCCACTTATATACGAAGTGTCGAAATCGCATGTATTATTATATATTATTATTCTAACGCGTCAAACGTACAAATTATGACGATAATATATCATATTGTTATTAGGTGTATGATACGATAACAACAGGTCGTCGTTAAGTATAATATTTTGATGTATCGGTCTCACATATCGACGCCGCGCGTACACCACACATTATAATATTATATTATCATTACGTGCTCACTATAATAGGTATATTATAATATACTCCGGTATAGGCGTGTCGGTTACCGCGGTATAACACGGTGCACACACACACACACACACACACACACACACACACACACACACACGCGCGCGCGCGCGTGCATATGAATATCCATAGTATTATTATAATACGGTGCGCGCGAGAAATCGGTGTGCGCACCCGCCCTCCTTGTTACCGAATCGCGAGGCGAATATAATGACGCGGTAATCACTACCTGTACCCAGGTATAGGTATACTATGTCGTTATATTATTATAATGCGATGTAATGTACTGTTACGGCGTGAGCGCGCGTGCGTTCGACATGTGCGCGGGACCATCTGCGTCGCGCGCGCGACCGAATTTTTATTTATTTTTTTCCATAGAAAACCGCCGCCGCCGCCGCCGCCGTGCTCTCGTTTATTGAAAGACCGTCTTGGTATATATTATTATATATATATAAAAAAAAAAATCGAGTAAGTGCCTAAGACCCATCCCCATACGGCCCGCACGGTGTTATTTATTTTTCGGCGATGCACCCGGTGGCTTCGCGCACAGGAGGTCGGGTGGAAGTCGATGGCGCTGGGTCGGTTGGAGGGGGAGGGGAAGGGGTGGATAAAATCGTTTACACGCACATCGCGGTGTTATACGAGCCGACGAGAGAGTATTATATTATAGGTATGTGTTTAAACGCCGCCGACCGATATAATATTATAGGTAGGTACCCATATATATATATATAATGTGCATACTTGGTTATAAGTTATAACCAGGTGCCAACAACCCCGGGGCCACGGGACGGAACGCTGCTCGTAATAATTTAATAATATAATAATAATATGTAATATCGTTATTACCGTCGTCGTCGTCGTCGCGGTGATATCGGGTAGGTACCTACAACTTACCCGCAGTGTACCAGCCACGACCAGCTCACTGCGATTTAATGGAAGCACGGCGATTACATTTTTTTTCTGTTTTTTAATTTTATTACCAACACTATCCGACCCCTCTCCTGCGGCTCGGCAACGAGCACGTGACGCGCGTGTCAAAAACGATGGGCCCGGACACGTAATAAATACTTAAGGTATATTATGGTGTTGCATATTATATGGGCGGTACCGGCTAAACGATAAAAATTACAATATTGTTGTTATTAGGGCTGTGAGTTATTAACGCGCTATAACATCAAGGCCTATTGTATACACTTGCAATGTGTACAAGTTTAAACTGCGGGGACCGGACCCGAACCCAAAAGAATCGGTTCTGGAACCGGAACCGGAACCGACACCTTTATTCGAATGAATAAACTGCAAGACTGAGCGAGTTAGAGATTTTTTTGACTCAGTTAAGCAGGGCTGGAAACCGTTTTCAACACCGATTTCAGAAACCCGTATAAGCCGTTTTAAAACCGAAACCGGAAAAAATCGGAAACCGGTATTAAATTCAAAACCGAAATCTGAAAAAAATTGGAAATCGTTATTTTTTTTTTAATCGACATGTTTTTAAATACGTAAATTCCATTAATACGCATAATTAATTATTCGCAAAAGAAAATTGGAAACCGGTATACAAAACCGAAACCGAAACCGACATTTCTTAGTACCGATATTCCTAAGTCGAAACCGAAATCGTAAAATTTCAAAACCGGTACACAAAATCGAAACCGAAATTATTTCAATCGGTTTCAAGCCCTGCAGTTAAGTTGAGTTAATAAACACCAAGTTAAAAGTTAATACACACTTTTTATTGAGTTAAAAAATTTAATTTGTTTGTGCAACGCTAGCGAATACTTAATTTTTTTCCAATCCAAAACTAAATGATGAACTATAGCACGGTCTCAGAAGATAAGGTCGGGACTCTTTGCTTATCATTGTGTCCGCTTATAGAGGACATTTTAGTACTTATTTAATCCGCTATTTTGATAGCGCTTGTGTTCCAACTTTCTGTATTTTCTTTTTTACCAACCTTACCATCGGTCATCGGCTGCAGGGTGGAAAATTATAGCTAATTAAAAAAAAAACTGATCACAATTAATTATTAACAGCTAAGCTAATAAATAAATAAACAAATGTATGATAAATATTAATTATTATGAAGATTTTACTTCAATAATTAACCATATATTTTATAATTTTTGTTTGCCGCTAAATTGTATACATAACCTTAGTAAAGTTCGGTTCGAGGTGCTTGATGAAATTGTGGAGAAAAACTCAACTAAAATGTTTTCTCTAAGCTACCGAATTGATTATCGTTGTTTAATAGGGAAGTGTCCCGACTTTATCTTCTAAGTCCGTGGACTATAGTGTTTATACTTTATAGAGTATTTCCGAATAATTTAGATTCGTATGATATACGTTTTTACCTTTAAACGATTCACGGTAAAGATTTTTTGACACGATAACGAAATAAAATGAAATAGTGAAATATAATTAAATTAAAAACAATTGACTCACTTCTTAAAATGAAAAATTAATTCATTAATTAAAAAAGAAATTTTGTAAGTTAACAGTTAAGTTAATGAAAAGCCAAGAGTAACTAGTTAAGTTAAAAAGTTTGAATTGAACTAACTTTTTGATAAAATTGTTTAACAACATTTATTTATTTATCACAATTTAATGGTATTGCTGTTTTGTGTATAAACTGTGGTATGCTCATATGAGTTTTCTAATATTTCTCATACTATCAATCAAACCCACATTCCAGATGGGTGTTTAAAATTATTAAACTTTTCAGTACCTAAATTATCTAGAACCGGTACCAAAATTATTTGGACCTGATACCTTTATTTTAATCTTTAAAATATTTGGTTTAATAAATGACATAGAACGATTTCGAATAAGAATGCAAATCAAAAGTTTTCGAATAAATTCGTTATTAGTTATATATAGTTCTCTACTCAGGCCCATCTGGTCCTACGGTTTGCAACTATGGGGCTCAGCCAAAGTATCAAATACAAACCGTATACAAAGGTTTCAATCCAAAGTCCTTCTCCAAAGCTCCCTTCTATGTTTCAAATGATACCCTTCATTCTGACTTCAATCTACCCACCGTCACTGAACTAGCCAAGCTCCACTATAAATGATTCAATAACAAGTTAACACATCATTCCAATCCCCTTATTGTCCAACTATCATCTGCAACTATTCCAGAAAATCCCCACAAAAGATTAAAAAGGCAATGGTGTCGTGACCTACTTTTATAATTTAAAAAAAAAAAATGTATCACTACAACTTATATGATCTTTGTTACTTAACTATTATGTATTCACTGCACTATCACTATTATTAATATTATGCTAGGACTAATACCTTAAATTTAAATTAATATTCATGTTGAAGTACCTCCGATGGGAGGTCTCTTCCCTCAGTCTCTTCTGTCTGTTTTTTTTTTTGTTATTATCACTTAAGCTTATTGTTCTAATTGTAACAGATAGCGTAATAAAGAACTTTGTTAAAAAAAAAAAAATATATAGTTCTAGTGAATTTAAATTGTGGGGAGGAGGTGCAGAGGTATTCGATGTGGTAAACGGCGACTCTGTACGGGCCATTGTTCAAAATGCATAATGCGGACAGTTATTTGTACAATTATATATTATATAAATAAAGTATATACCATTTAACATAAACGAGTCTGAAGTAATAACCAGATTATGTTGTCAAGTTTAAATATAATTTGGTAAATATTAGTGTCTGTGTATTCCGAATAGGAGGGAATCATGGGATATTATTACTTATCGATAGTAATTTTTCATCTGTCAGTTCAACTTATTTATATTGTCCACATTTTAAATTTACTTTTTAACATAACTTTTGATATACCTTCAATAATATTATAATACAAATATAATTTATTTAATTATTTAAATTGTTTTGATAATTTCAAGACTTTTAGGTTATCTGCGAGTCCCTTAATTAATTTATAAATATATTATAGCACCAAGTAATATTTGGCTGTTATATAACCAGTTATTTTTAAAAAAAACTTTGATTGTTTTGACTGTTAAAACATATTTTATAATTAGCTTTTTATTTAATTTTTAATTTTTACATTTTAATAATTTACATTATAATATTATATATTATATACTTACTAAATAGGTATACAACTTATATTTACAATTTATGCTTTATGTATATAATAGTACAAAGTGTCTGAAATTAACATTTTTACCCGACCTTACAAAGTGACTGATGACCTATTCGATATTAATTCGCGAAATGTTGAGCCCTATTAGAAACGAAATCCTAGGATCTAGGGTCTAGATCCATCAAACTGGCCGAGGGGGGAGGGGGGGGGGTTGAAGTCGGTATGTCGGTTTTGCAAGGGTGTTATACGGGTACCGCGGGTAGACGATAAAAATGACAATATTATTGTAATCAGGGCTTTGAATTATTATTACACTATAACTTATAAGTATACCTAGTGTCTACATAATATAAAACCCCAAGGAACGCAATCTCTAAAAATGTAGTTTGAAATGCAATAAATTCAGAAAAAAATTCCCCACAAATTGTCGAAAAATGCAAAACAAATGTATGTACTAGGTACATGTATTATACGTATAAGACCTTGAGAGATGCGATCTCTAAGAATGCATTTTAACGTGCAATACGTCCGGAAAAAATTACCATATTATATTGTCGAAAAATGCAAAACAAATGTTTCAAAAATGAATTTGTTGTTAAATTATATTATTATACATTCCAAACTTTCAAAGCTATGTTTAACAAAAGAATGATGATTTTTGTTCAAGTACCTATACGAAGCTCTGGATATCATTTAAGTCTAAAAACAGTCAGCCGTTGGTGTAGAACCGCTGAAAATAAATTCCCCATCAAACACTTTTTGAATAATGTCCATAATGATTTACCTTAAGGCTCGTACACATCCACGGTAAAATAAAAAATTTCAGACACATAATAATGTTTATATAAATTGTTTATAATTTTAACTTTTAATTCGTTAATGCTCAGCCTTGCCAAACACAAACTTCCTTCCCACTTTATTCAGACTTAGGACTGACAACTTAAACGTAGTTGGTGTGGTTAAAATTTGTTTTGTTTTTGTATTGCATAAAAAAAAGTCCAATTCAATTTTGAATTGAATCTAGTGCGTATAATATATAACGAAAATTAATAATATAATGTGTATAATATTTGTATATTATGTATAAAATAAAAATAATAAGAGAAAAAATCAAATTTTATTAGGTTTATTGCGATAGCTCAAACACTTCACATAGTCATACTGTGTAATTTTTTGTAAGTTATAATCTGAAATTTTATTATTTATATAGTTTTGTTGTTTGCTTTTTTTTTTTGAGGTCTATTTAATTCTGATGTCCTTATCTTTATATATGTATTTGTTTGAAACATTTTTAAAACTTCTATTATTTTAAATATATTAGGATGATGATGATAAAAATTTGAATTGAATTCAGAACGGAAACTTTCGCAAGCGTTTGTAGTAAGGCTTGTATCAGAACTAGCACTAGCCGAAATACTAGGGGGGAACGTACTGGTATCTTCGATGTAATGAGTTAATTGGATTTTTTTTATCCAATACAAAAACAAAACAAATTTTAACCACACCAATTTCGTTTAAGTTTTCATTCCTAAGTCTTAATAACTTAACTTACGTACAGGTGTATTTTTGTTCGTGAGGGAACTTACATATGTACTCGCTTACCTGCTATGTTTCGTGTGGGAACTTATCAAACCCAGTACCGACCGCACCTTACTATCGGTCTATTAACCACCACGGTTCGTGTGGTTAACTGACCATAATATTATACCGTTAACGGTATAAAAAGTCATTCACAATCGCACACTTATATATATAATATTTTGTATTATATAAAAGGCTGTGTTCGCAATAAATATTAAAGGTTTGATACGGATTACTGATAAGTAGGGCCCGGATTTCAATGCAAAGTGCATATTTTTTTTTTTGGTTGATCATACACAATGCTTTCTAACTACATAATTCGTTTCATGTAACGAGGGTTTGAAAGCTTCAAATTTTATTTTGCATTTTTTTTTCATTTTTAGAGCATTTTAAGCATTGTTGGGTCATTTTGTTGGTTTTTAATGCATATAGATATGAAATTTAGCCTGTTCAAAATATTGTCTAAAGATAAATTATTTTCTTGATATTCAAGAAGGTTTATCGGGTTTTTCCATACACATTTTTTATTTTCCATTCAGTTTTTATCTCATCTTAATTTATTATAATTACTGTGGAGCGTCACCCGTATTCGGTCAAATAACAAATAATCAGTCGGTTCGTGTTACATCATAGCATCATCGTAGCAGTCAATATTTCAAATTTTCGGTTTTTTTTAATAAAATAATAAATTAATAAATAATAATTAAATCTTATTTATGTAATACAATTTGTATATAAAAAAAATATATGGCATTTTTAAGGTCATTTTTGTGGTGAAATGCATTTTTTAAGGGCAATTTTGGCTATTTTTTAGAGCATATTTATGTACGGTGCATTTAAATCCGGGCCCTACTGATAAGTGTTAATACTACACAATATTATTTCAATATTTGTTAAATTGTTTTGTTCAAGTAGTTTTTAAGTACATTTACCTAATGTGACAATACATCAATAGTATTAATGGCTAAAATTAACACAGCCGATGAGGGAGCGGGTGCAGGTGCGGGGCTTCGGAGTCGGTAAATTGCGTCCCCCCAAAAAGGTCATAGTTATATATACTGCGTAAATTGCGGCCCATGTACTTTTAAAACATGCGTAAATTGCGGCCCGGGATATTCCGATTTCCGATCGGCTGTACAGTTTAAAGGTAAGTATTAATCTTTGATTGATCGATATAGATGATAATAATATGTTCACTTATATCATATATTATTAGCAGCCAGTGTGCATTTGATCGAAGACCTTACGCACGAGGTTTTACGTTGCTATACAGTCTACAGTCTATATTATGCAGTCTACAGTTTACATTTTTTTTTCAATTTAATAAAAATGGACGTTATGAAAAGCGAAAGGAATAAAACGTTGAAAGTAGTTGATGGTTTCAAATTTCGTTTCCACAAAATGCTAAAAAATGATATTCAGCGCTGGGTGTTGCACAGTTAAGACGTGTAAGTGTTTTTTTTTTGAAATTTAATGATAATAATATTTGTATGGATAGTTTTAAAGATCACAAAAGTCATTCTAAAATTTCGGAACAAATAATAAATCGTCAGAAGCTGAATAACAGTTTAAAAAGAAAAGCCGTTGTTGATATGTTTACTCAAATAGCTATAGACCAATATCCTTGTTAAATACAATGTGCAAAATACTCGAGAAGATCATAGACACACGATTGAGATGGTTCCTTGAAAAAATCAACTATCTCTCCCCACACCAAAACGGTTTTCGCAAAAATAAAAGCACATACAACAACTTACATGATCTACAAAATGATATAATAAAAACTTTTGAAACCAAACAATCCCTAGGCCTAGTAGCACTAGATTTAGCAAAAGCATATGACACCACATGGCGTCCACGCATAACACAAAAACTACACAAAATACTGTGCGAAGGTAACATGCTCAACTTTATTAAAAACTTTTTATCAGACAGAACCTTCCAGGTTAAAGTCAATGGCCACCTCTCTCAGGTATTCAAACAAGAAAACGGTGTGCCTCAGGGCTCCACTCTATCCGTCTCATTATTTCTAGTTGCAATCAACGACCTTTGTGAAGAAATCAAATTCCCCGTGAAATCATCACTTTTTGCAGATGACTTAAACATATGGTGCTGCGGTAAAAACACCCAAAATATACAACCCGTATTACAAGACGCACTCTTATCTCTAGAAAAATGGTCATCAAAATCCGGTTACCGTTTCTCCGCCCCAAAATCTCAGAGCATCATTTTCACCCTTCAAAAAAAATACCAGACATTAAACATAAAAATAAACAATACCCCTATACACAACACAAGACTTTTAAAAATATTAGGAATCGTATTCGACACAAGAAATAATTGGTGCGCCCACCTGAAAGAACTTAGAAAAACAACAATAACAAGAATAAACATCCTCAAGATGTTGGCCCACACATCTTGGGGCGCAAATTCGTCCTCACTCAAAATGATATACAAATCCATCATACTTTCAAAACTAGAATATGGGTCCTTCCTCTTCATAAATGCGAGTTCTTCGAACTTAAAAATGATCGAAACAGTGCACAATTCGGGCCTAAGATTAGTCTCTGGAGCATTTCGTTCGAGCCCAATCCCCAGCCTACTTAACATTACTCAAACCCCCCCCCATTTGCCTAATAAGGAAAAAGAATGCCATGCTTCTAGCCGCCAGGCGCACACAAAACAACCTCCCCATACATCAAGGTATCGAAAACCTCCTTCAAAACACAAATATTGATATTTCCGGAATTATCAGACATGAAAGTCCCCTCACTCCCCCGTGGATCATGGATTTCAATATAAACACCACATTATCCTCACTCCCCAAAACCGATACTTTGCCCAGCATATACAGAAAAGAATTTCTTTCAATCTCGGAAAATCACCAAGAGCATACTAAGTTTTTCACCGACGGTTCTAAAACAAACTTGGGTGTAGGAGCAGCAGTGGTATATAACGAAACAAAACAAATGTTCAAGCTACCAGATTTCTGCTCAGTCTTTACAGCCGAAGCAACTGCGATTTCCCTAGCTCTCGACATAATATATGAAAATAGAATGAATAAAGCCATAATCTTTAGCGACTCTCTCAGCACCTTAACCAGTATCCTAAATATCCACCAACCCAACAGTATATCCGGAAAAATCCACAACCAGATACACCGCCTCAAATCCAATACACAGACCATCATTTTCTGTTGGGTTCCTAGCCACGTCGGAATCCGAGGTAATGAATTGGCCGATACTTTTGCCAAAGAAGCCATCTCCTCCCACCTCTCCCGACAAATCCACACCTGTACTTTTCAGGACCTCAAAACTACCATCGACAACCACATTCTAGCCCAATGGCAGATCCTATGGTCAACTCTACACACCAAGCTCAATAAAATAAAGCCCACAGTCTCCCCATGGCCATCCTTCTTATTACCTAGACGCCAGGAAGTAATATTAAACAGACTTCGGATAGGCCACACATGGGTGACTCACAAACATCTTATGGACAGATCCGAACCCGAACAATGCCAAACTTGCGGTGAAACCTCCACGGTTGAACACATAATATGTCA
Organism: Metopolophium dirhodum; assembly: GCF_019925205.1. Taxonomy (NCBI): domain Eukaryota; kingdom Metazoa; phylum Arthropoda; class Insecta; order Hemiptera; family Aphididae; genus Metopolophium; species Metopolophium dirhodum. The sequence goes on from NC_083560.1 coordinate 18,688,836, forward strand.
CTGCCGTAAATTCGCCGACATCAGAATTAACCTCAACATATCAGACAACCTGGAAGAAGCCCTTAGCCCACAGTCTATCAACATAAAGCAAATAATTAACTTTTTAAAATTAACGGGATTATATCACTTAATATAACCTAGATATTTCTCAAACATACTGTTCATTATTATGTACTCATTTTTCTATTTATCTTTGTATCTATCTATTGTTATTTTCATATTCTATTTCTCTGTACATATCACTATTAATGTTTCTTTTTGTTAAAAAATATTAATGTTTTAATGCCAATAACCTTTGCTGTTGCGGCTTATGTAAATAAAAAAAAAAAAAAAAAAAATATGTTCACTTATATCATATATTATTAGCAGCCAGTGTGCATTTGATCGAAGACCTTACGCACGAGGTTTTACGTTGCTATACAGTCTACAGTCTATATTATGCAGTCTACAGTTTACATTTTTTTTTCAATTTAATAAAAATGGACGTTATGAAAAGCGAAAGGAATAAAACGTTGAAAGTAGTTGATGGTTTCAAATTTCGTTTCCACAAAATGCTAAAAAATGATATTCAGCGCTGGGTGTTGCACAGTTAAGACGTGTAAGTGTTTTTTTTTTGAAATTTAATGATAATAATATTTGTATGGATAGTTTTAAAGATCACAAAAGTCATTCTAAAATTTCGGAACAAATAATAAATCGTCAGAAGCTGAATAACAGTTTAAAAAGAAAAGCCGTTGTTGATATGTTTACGAGGCCATCTAAAATTATTCATTCTGAATTAAAAAATGCTGATGTCGAATCTTTAACTACTCAAGACGTAAAGTTGATCAAACGAAATTTACACAATGCTCGAGCTTCTATCGTACCAAAATTACCAGCCACTTTTTTGGAATTACACTACATTTTTGACAACATGGAATTTAAAACAAATAAAAATGAAAATTTTTTATTAGTTAATAGTAAAGAAACAAATATAGTAGGTTTCTCTACGTTAAGCAATTTAAAAGTGCTTTGCGATTCGGACACTATATTGGTAGATGGTACATTCAAAAGCTGTGCGAAATTATACGTTCATTGTACAATAAATCAGTCTTATGTTCCACTCGTTTATATTTAACTACCTTCGAAGACTACACGATGCTATTTAGAGGCATTTCAACATTTAGTTATAGAGTGTAAAAAAAATAACTTTCAATTCAGTCCTGCAAGACATGTTTGGCGTTCTATTGCAGTAAAAGGGTGTAGATTTCACCTTGGTCAAAGTTGGTACAGGAAAATAGTAAAATACAGCAGCTGGGGTTAAGTAATGATTACAAAAACAATAATACGGATATAAGTAATTTTTTTAAATTATTTTATGGACTTCCTTTTTTAAGTCATGATATGGTTGAAGATTGTTTTGCGTATGATATAATGGAATTGCGACCACAAGATAATAGGATAGTACAATTTACTGACTACATATTAGAAACGTATTTAACCAACAACATAGAGTTTCCACCAAAAATATGGGCCAAATTTGTATCATCAACGATGCGCACAACAAACAATTGTGAATCTTTTCATAAAAAATTAAACAGCTCATTCAATTCATCACACCCAAACATATTCAATTTCATTGACATTTTAAAAAAAACATGCAATGTGATACGTACATCACATTGAGAAGTCAGGGAACAAAAATCATGAAAATGACTGAAAAAGAAACATTTATACATGACAAAATGTATGAATTGCAAGCAAAAAAAATTACTACGTTAGACTATGTGCGAGAACTGTCTTACAAATATTTACCAGTTTCTCAATAATTACAAATTTTTTATAATAAATTAATTTAATAATACATTTTTTAACCATACACATTTTTACAGACACGTTATTACGAATTGCTAATAATATATTTTTTGATTAAAAACAAAAAAAACAGCAAAACCAATATTTTTAATCATACCAATATCGATACAATTATATTGACAGTCCTAAGTCTGAAAAATGAGAAGGAAAATATTGATCTTGCAAAAAAAGGCTTAGACGTAATTACATATAAATGAAGAATATATTTGGGTAGGTAATAAAAATCATACCCAGGCCGCAATTTACGTATGTACAAAATATGCCCGGGCCGCAATTTACATAAAAAATTTAAAATGGGCCGCAATTTACAGCGATCCCGGGGCTTAACACGATTGCGCAAAACAAATATTTTGTAGCGTTGGAATCAAAGAAATTAACAATGATATTGTCCTATAATATCTTTAATGATTTAGGTACTTACAATAGTAAAACTTAGTACCTATATACACAACACATACATGAAAAAAACAACAAATTATATCATAAATTGAGTTCATAAAATTCAAAAATTTAACAACGTTAATATTAACTTAATATCTATAGTCGTAATAATATAATACCTCACAATAATTATTACGCGTCAAAAAGGAATAATCTCCGGTATCGGTCTACAAAAAATAAAGAAATAATAATTAATAAGATATACTCGTAATGATAATAAAAATATTAATAATTTAATACGTATTACACCTATGGTATGAGATATTTATTGTCAAACAAAAAACAAATTATAAAGTCATAAATATTAAGTTCGAAAAATTTCCCAACATTAGTACTAAGTGTAATAACGTAATACGTAATATAGACAAAGATATGTCGAATAGTCAAAAATATGCAGAGGTAAAAAGTGCGCAATCGCGTGTTGCACCGAACCCGGACATGGCGAACTTACGACGCGGGCACGCTATTTTAGTGACACACTCGACTTGTGTTTTTATCGTTCAAGCCACGGATGAAGGAATTTTTGAGTTTAAAAAAAGCGTCATCAAATTTGTTGACGCGCGGGGCAAACAAAATCCAACCAACGTTTTTATTCGACACTGCACTGGTACAGAAAGTTTCGGCATCGCTGGCATAGCCCCTTTCACCTACTTCTTGGCTACGCCTCTGTAGTCAGCGTAAATACTAGTGTGCATAAAATGTGGCAACGTGAAATTGACGTAAATTTTTTTGATATTTTATCGAGAAAAATATTTATACCGTCAATTCCGTAAAATTTGATTTTTTTCTCTTCGCACACCGCCGCCAAACTCCTCTCCGCCACTAATTTCACGAACTTGTTTAATTACGGTAACTTTTATTTTTATCGTTTGCTCGATAGTATAATAATTATTTATTTATTTATTTATTTATTATTAATTCAAACGGGTAGAACCCAATTACAATTTTTTATAATTTAATAACAATTTTGTAGACTTAAATCTATTGAGAAATACAGTAAATAGTATATTATGTACCTATAATAAAAATATAATATTGAAAACAATAAAAACAATATAAAAATATAATATAGGTAGCAGAAATAATTTAAAGATGCGCAATATAGTTACAAAAACAATCAAAAGAAGGAAAACTAAATAGATCTATCTGGACGTCATTAGTTATTTTCATTAATCTATTAATTATAGGTGAACAAAGTGCGTAATTAGTTCTTCGAAATGGAATGTAAAAAGTATTTGCAGATCTGGTTCGACAATGAGGAACATTAAAATTTAAGCAGCTGAGTAATTCGGGACAGTTGAAAAAACCATTTACTATTTTATATAGAAAGTTCAAATCGATAATAAATGATTATGAATGATTATAGATAGCTTTATGAGCATCTGCATTGTAGTAGTGTATTGATGACTGCATATTACATTTTAGATTAAAAAAAAATTGAATCGCGAATTATTCAAATCAGATTCGTTAGGTAAGTACTACGCCCTATAACTAGGGGCCGGAATTATATTGTTTTGCATATTATTTTTTTCAAGTCAGACGGGGTTCGAAATCTTTACAAATCTTGAAACAGGCGAGTTAATGACAAACGTTTTTTTTTTTTTCGCATATTTGGGAATATTTCAAGATAAAAGAATATTTCGTATAATAAATAATATTAGAGAATAATGAATATTTAGATTAATTTTCGTAGATGTTCGATATTTTTTGTAGCAGTGTCGTAAATAATATAAATTAGCACATATTATAAGAACGTTTTCACCGACCGTCGTGCAAATATGACACCAGAGCACATGGAACAAAATATAGTTGTCAACTGTTTTCAAAATTTTATTGTCTTAGTTCAAAATGTCAAATAATCGAATATTAAATATTATAATCAATAATTTAATCAAACTTTTCTTGACATGTAGTATTTAAGTACTATTTACATCAGTTATTTGTATTATTTTCCTAATTATTTTGCATATAAATGCATACTTTTAGTTCAAGAGAATATTTTAATAAAAAAGCATATTTTTTGCACATTTTATTATGATTTTTAACACGTTGACGGACAATCATAAGAAATTACTACTGTAGCAGTATGTTTGTTTGGTGATGTCAGGGGACACTTTTGAATTCATAATATGTAATAGTACTGCTATAGCAGTTCTCAAAAACCAACCAAAAATGGACACTACTGCTACAGCAGTGGTTTTTTTCAATGGCATCATATGAGAGACCAAGTTTACTGTCCATAATATACATCATAAAGTGACATTGGTCACTGACGAAATAAAGCAAATATAATTTTAAAAAAATATCGATTATTTTTTTTATAAAATCGATTAATAAAATTGATTAATCTAGGCATGCTTTTTATAATTACTTATAATCCACGCTGTCAATGTGTTAAAGAATATTTTCAACTTTTTAAGAGAATATTAGCATCTTATTTTGGCTATTTTAAATGAATATATGATTCCCGGCTCCTAGCTATAACGTTCAACGACAATCGTTATTGATACCATCGTAGATGATATTATCGTGGGTAGTGGATACGATATACCGCGCGATGTCGAAAGAAATCAAAATTTATTAATTAATATTGTGGTGGTAATTAACACTTTATGTCAGTTTGATTGTGGGCTCGTTGAACTTTTGCATATTATATTTTTACATTCTATTGATATGTCAATACGAATATTCGCCTCGTCAAGACGCTTAATTTCAGGCGTCACGTGTTAATTTTATGGGTAAAAAAAATGTCCACTTGTGAAAACGATTGGTACGTTTACGCGGTAAAATTATTTACCCGCGAGCTTTCATAAAACACCTCCAATAGAAATGTGTGAAGACATTTTTTATTTATTTTTTTTTTATTGATATACGGAAATCGTCAAAAAAGTCAGACAATAGTCTCTTATACTGTCAAACAAATATTATGCTAAAGAGTTTTAAAATTACAAAAGTCATTGTTGTGTCAGTATTGTTGCGTAATTATCGAGACTTTCCAAGAAAGCTAACGCGGTTTACTGAAAAGCGGAAAAAAATGAGCAGAGCTCACATTGCAACAACCGTAACTACTGTAACTGACAATATTCAAAGCCCCAATTATTATAATAATACTATATGGCTGCATAATACCGTCGTAATATTATTACGTACGCCCGCTGCACATATTATTATATTATTGTATTTTTGTGTAGACCTATTTACGAACGACTGAGTTACGTACGATGCGTCATAGGTCCTGTTATTGTCCGCGAAACGGTAAGTTCGTGTACGTCGATGTTTACGAATTCGGTAAGACATGTGCAAGTATAGGGTTTCGTTTCCACATTTCGTGAAATTTATTTTCTGGAGTGTTCTAATAATTATTATTCGTTTGTGCGGAACATAAAAACCAAAAATCAAACTATTCGTTCGGCGACATGCATAAATATTTCCGTAATTTCATTGAAATATTTCCATCGGTAAATTGGTAGGTACGTGTAACAGTTTTTACACGGGAAAGAAATTAGGTACTTACGATGTAGTTCTTGTACCAATCATATGCACTACCACTAAATTGACATCAACATGTTTTCTCCGCTCAGAACCGTTGTTCTTACACAATGATATTATATCATTCAATTCAAGTGTAATACAACCCGTTATACATTGACCCACTTGTAACCTACTGTACGGCAAAGCGACATCCACTCACCCGCTTTTTTAAGTTATTTATATTTTTAAAAATTGATTTTGATGTTTGTTGACTGATCAACACTTAAACGCATAAGATATTATAATATTGTATTTCATTCTACGAATAACGGTTAAAATAATTGAATACATGCCTACATGGGTTATTCCAATCATCGCATATAAAACGATTATAATATACTGTAATATAGGAACTAACATAGGTACGAAATTTTTTTTTACCGTATAAGTCCTTGCATAAATATAATTTTTTTCCACAATCTATATATAGGAACCAACCCATTTTTTTTTTTTTTTTTTCATCAAAAATGGTCCATGTATACATAATATGCTACGGCCAATACTGCATCTTTACTTTATGGGCCGTAGCCATTTTCCTCCGAAATCGAGATACCGTTATCCTCCACTGTCCATTTTACTCCCAAATAATGAATAATAATAATAAAATAGTTGGTACCTATAAATAATTTATCCACACCGAAAAAAAATAAAAAATTCTTAATCAGGCTTCATCGATAGTTGATACGGATGTGGCCGATACCAGAATGTAATCATCGACCGATATTATAGGCGCGAAATGTGATCCTATAGCCTTACTCTATCTTTGTACAATACGCAACGTAATGCTATAATATACGACACGTCTGGCTAAAATATTGGATGCAAACAGACATAATTTTGGTGGGAAATGATGTGGGGGAAAATGGAAGCCGACTTTTTGTGTCTAGGTAGCTCGGAAATATTCGTCTGGCAATTAAAACCGCATCGGACGGACGTGGTGATGACAATAATAATAATTAGCTTCGTTTTTCACGCTGTGACATTTATCAGCTGTGATTCGAGCCTGCCTGTGAACGCATTTTATGTTGTATGTAATGTTGTATTGCACGACAGTTCGTTTTTCTCTCGCTGTGCCGGTATTCGACCGACGTGTTTTTTTTTTTTAAATTGTTATTTCGATCAAACGAGCAAATATTCGAAAAACGTTCTTATATCATCTCCGACAACCGACTGCAAGACATCAAAGGATCGTATCATTGCCACGCCGTGCGTGAAACTGTTTGTTTACCATTATAATATTTCGTTGTTTTAAAAAAACGGTAATGGTGTTATGCGCAGCGTTTTAGGGGGGGGGGGGATCATAAACTATGAATGCGCGAGTTCAAAACAACAAAAAACAATATAAAAATATATTGTAAAAAAAAAAAAACTCGAGTTTCGCTAATTAAAAATATTGTAATATGCGTAGTCACGTGTTTTCGACAAACTGCATCGTTATGGGGGTAGGTACGTACCTACCTCCAAAATATAAAACCATTAGTGTACAACCAAATCAACCGGTTTTTAAAATCATATAATATTATTATGTTGTTTACTCAAAGAAACATGTTTTTTTTTCTCACATTATCCAACGTCCAATCGTTATCTTTAACCATCACAATATTATCATACCCTTTTTATGGTGTAACGTTTAAAAATAATTATAATAATATGATTTCTGGGTTTTTTTTATACAACATTTTATACATTATATTATACGACACTGTAGATTTAAATCAGTTTTTCATATTTAGTTCTCAATTAATGTTTGAACTTTTAACAGGAGATACTTGAGCAACAACCAGTGGACTTTTAAATTATTGTTAGGAATCAATTGGCGACAGTTCAAATGTAATTTTAGATTCTGAACGGAGCGATGAATGTATTGATTTTACGATGATGTGTGGTTTTTTAAAAATATTTTTTTGTGTCTGTCATTGTCTTTAACGAAGACAGCAAAAGTGCTTGGATTTTCTTCGATAGTATCTTTTCTGATAGAAAAGTGAATTTAGTTGGGGGGGGGGGGGTCAAAAGTAAAAATTTTCCAGTAGTTTTCAAAAGCGCCGTGAAAAACAAAAAAAAAATTAAGAAAAAACGGGAAATTTTACGCAAAATCGATTTTTGATAAGATCAATTTTAGTTTTTGATGTAATTCTAAAACAAATTACCGTAGACACATTTTGACTGAATGTTTGTATAAGCATTTTCTATACACGGTTACATGTTCATTGAAATATTTCAAAATGTTGAGCTGTTTGGGGAAATTTTCAATTTCCATGAATGTCATTAAAATTGTATTTGTTAGGTAAAAAAGCTTAAATATCTAACAAAAATCTCACTTGCCACACCCACTTGCCCACTTTTTTTTCATACATTAATTCTATACGATAAAATTAATAGACTTAATAAATGCGTGGTATGAATAAAATTATTATAATAAATTTAATTTACTTTCAAAAATTAAAAACTCATAAAATGGAGTGTAACGGTTGTTGAATTGGACCCTTTAAATTCTAAAACTACACACATGTTTTATAATTTATTTAGAACATTTTACGTTCCATACTTAATAATTAATGATATACTAAAAAAAAACAACTACCTACCTATGTACTGTTTACTTTTTAAACAGTGTTTAACTATTTTCTATAAATTTATGTTGTATTCGACCCACTCACGACTTTAGTAATGATTCGTTGCTATCGCATCATTAATAACAATTAAAGGCTGGAATTTCGATGCACTTGGCATTGTGTTCAGAATAATCCAGCTACGTGGCGCTCGTTTTATTACATACACGTTTCATGTATTTATGAACCATACTAAACATTTTGCATTTTACTATCTTTTGAACGTTTTTGGAGTTTTTGAGCCCAAAATTTGAATCTGAAATTTTATTCTAAGATTCTTACACGCTTTTACACGATTTTTACCTTTAGGTGTAATACCTATATTTAACAAACCATAACTAATAACTGTGTGTACAGGTAAATAAATATATGATCTAAACTAATAAGAAAAAAATAACAATTTATGGTAATGATTACATAGTGTTACCTGTAAAAATTTTTTGCAAACCTTTAAAATCTATATTATCATTGAGGCCATGTTTATATCGAAATTATTAAAATTAAAATATTTAGTGAATTTTTTTAGTGTATTATTCAGAATTTTAGGGCATAAAATTATTTTTATTTTTATGTATTTTTATTATTAACTCTTGAAATCGGTATTTTAAAGGGAAAAAATCACAGCCAAAATGTGTTATTTACTTTTATAGAATAATTTAATAACAATAGTGCTTTATTAAAACTTACAAATACCTATAGAATATATTCTTATCGAGATGTATATTTTTTTCGTTGCTGAGAATAATTGATCTGGTCGAGTGCTTCTGACAGGTAACTGTAAACTCCAACTTCTCGTCTCGCGTTCTCATAGTTTGTTCGACATTCGGTTATGATGTGTTAATTTAACTTAATAGTGAAACTTTACTGGTTACATCCACCACATGAAAACGCTCATTTTCAGATAGGTATGAACCATGAGGAGGATAAACACATACTTACGCTGAGTCAGGCTCCACAGTAGACCGAGATCGGTTTAGAAACTTATCAACATACTAAGAAATATATCGATATCCAAATCGGTCAAATATTTAAAATATTTATTGACGAAAATAAAATAAAAATGAAACTCGAGCAAGTAAATAATTATTGGGTTTTTTTCTATAATTTTTAAATTTCAAGTTATTTTTCAGGTAAAATCAGGTGGGGGATACAGCTGTCCCCCTGCCCCCACAAAATGTTAGCCATAGTTGCGCCAATGTATATGTATAACACTTACATACCGATATATGTCCGCACAAAAAATCAATAACTAATAAACCGTACCTATATGCAATGATTAGTAATAATCTAGGTTTATATTTAGGTATTTATATCAACGCTGGGCATTAACGAGTTAAAAAGTTAAAGTTAAGTTAAAAAGTTAATTTAATTTTAACTTTTTAACTTAACTAGTTACTTTTGGCTTTTCATTAACTTAACTGTTAACTTACTAAATTTCTTTCTTAATTAACGTGAAATTAACGAGATAATTTTTCATATTTTTAAGAAATAAGTTAAGTTAATTTATTTTGTTTTTAATTTTATAATATTTCACTATTTCAGTCTATTTCGTTTTCATGTAAAAAAATATGTATCATAAAGTGTTTAAAGTTAAAAATATATATCATTCGAATCTAACTTACATGGAAATACTGTATGAAGTATTCACACTATATCCTATAATTTAGTTTTGGGTTGGAAAAAAATTAAGTACGCTAGCGTTGTATAAACAAATTAACTTTTTTTAACTTAATAAAAAGTTAACAAAAAGTGTATATTAACTTTTAACTTAACTGAGTTAACCTAGAGTTAAATTAACTTTTAACTTTTAACTTTTTGTTATTGGTGCATATTAACTTAACTTAACTGAGTTAAGAAAAATCTTTAACTTGCCCAGCCTTGATTTATATACTTCTTAATATTTAAACATTGATCTGTATATTATATAAACGAGACTGTCCTGAGTGACTGATTCATAACGACGCAGGACCAAACCTATCTGAGCTATCGATTTGAAATTTTGAGGGTAGACTAATATTATAATTTCGCCGTGCACCCGAGAAAGGATTTTGCTAAATTTTGATTTTGAGGGGTTAAAAATGGATGGTTATCAGAAGTTTGAATCGCCACTGTAGGACACTGTCTTCAAGTAGTACGAACAATTTGAAACGCGATCTCCAAGATGTAGGTATATAGAGGTATATTTAAAAACCCAGAAAATCTGAATTTTGACACAGTCATCGGTTCGATTCATGGCAAAGTGCGAAAAATTCGTGCGGTTCTAAGCGATCATAATTTTCCCGTTCTGTCTTCCGCGATTGCGTCATCCGGTTTCAGACTAGGTCCTGCGCTCCACTGGGAGTGAAGACCGCACATGTCTCCTCTCGTAGAAGGGGGGGGGGTAGTATATTTCATGCACATAGTGATATACTCATAGATAAATAGATAACTTCATGATCTCTCTACTACTCGCTTGTGATAATCGCCGACAGAGACCTCGAGGTCGTTTCAAACGAACAAATAAACGGGGGAAAAAAAAATCAAAATTTGTGTTTAACAGAGGAGAGAAAATGGGGGCGAGCGTGCTCGGCGAATCGCCCCGTACGTTACACTGAAATAAATTGGAACGGACCGAGTTTACTCGCGAGGAGTTCATTCTTCACATACAATACATATACATATATATTATATATTTAATAACACCGATGCAAACAGACAGACACGGTCGTTACTGCTGCGGCGCAGATTCCTCGTTAAACCGTTTATTTTTACGACGGACGATTTTCGCGCAGTGGCGTTTAATATCCGAATCGCCGAATCGTCGAGGAGGCGGTGATCGGAGGGACGTGGTAAAATATTATATGATATGAGAAATAAAAACCATTTCGCCAATCTATCGCGACGAACTCCATGATTATAATAATATGTATACAAAACAAATTGAACGTCCCGTCTCATTGGCGTTGCGTCGTCGCGACAATATTGTCATTTGTATATTTATTACTATTACAATTTATTTATTTACGAGTGCGTGTATGATATTATATAGGTGTCGCAGCCCCCTCCCCCCCACATCAAATTTTGGGCCCCTGTACTAAATGTTTTCGAGGGCTTTATACAAAACTTCCGAAAAAAATGCAACACGATTTCTGGGTGATAAATAGTTGACCCGTAGTCAGTGTTGGGGAGTGACTTAACTTAAGTTACAAGTTACTGTAACGAAATTACTTTTTTAAGTAATTTGATGGAAATTTAAAATTAAATTTTATTGCAAGTAATTTATATGTAATTTAAGGTACTCTTGTGTAGTAATTATCACTAAATTACTCGTTAGATTTTTTGGTTTAATACATTTTTAGAACGTATTGATAATGTTGTGTGTAAATATTAAAATATATCATATAACTTGTGAGTGTTACAATTTATAGCTAAAGTTGTCTGAACTGTAATATTTTTGTTATAGCTATTGACTATTCGACTATAAAGTGTTACTTTTAAAATGGAATTCTTATATTTACTCTGTGTCATAGGCGCAAATTGACAAAATTTTTTGGGGCGACTCAAGCCCCCTCACCATAGGCCATATTGCTTAGTACCACAGAATATAAAAATTAGTACTAATTACTAGATTTTGAACTGGGGAGACTTGACTGACATTTGGGGGGGGACTTAGTCCCTCCAAGCCACCCCCCCCCCTATTTGCGCCAATGCTCTGCGTTGTATCGTCGCGGACTGCTCACGGCGTCGGCGTCTGCACATACAGCATTGTTGGAACTAGCGATGATAATAATAATAAAACTGTAGCTTGGCTGCTATCAGTCGCGCAATAAGAGTAAGTTACGTCCGCTGCTACTAGTTCCCGGATGGGTGACCACCCAGATCCGTAGTAGAAAAACCTTCCTACCGTAACAACTCCTTACCATACCAACCTTACCAACCACATTTAATAATCCCTTACAACAGCTTATTGCTATAGTTGCCGGGTTTAAGTTCAATAAAAAAAAATAATAATAATAATAATAATAATAGTGTGGAAAAATGAATATCCGTTAATAATTTCATATTTTTGATTGTCATTACCTATTTAGTTTATGTACTGTTGTATTGACAACATGGTTATTAAGCTCCAGTGATATTTGTAAAGAAAACAAGTAACTTCTATTGTAATTGAGTTACTTTTTAAACTCAAAAGTAATGTAAATAAATAATTAAATTATTTAAAAAAAATAACTTAAAAATAATTTAGTTACAATTTTGATAAGGAATTAGTAATGTAATATAATTACCAAAAATAAGCGACTTCCCCAACACTGCCCATAGTATTGATTATGAATACTAAATAATAATATAATAAATCACAATCAACGCACATAGCTTAAAATAACAAGATTACAATAAAATAAGTATTCCTATCAACATTTCAAAAATTGCAAATACATTTCAACGGGCCCCTGTACTCCAGGTCCAACAGCCCCCTCCCCTCCCTTGTGGAGACCTTGGATGTACGCGGAACTTGGAGGTCATATTAGCGTGTTGTAAATGATTGGGCTTCAATCCGACCGGAAAAAAGTTCTCATATTTCGGATAAAATCAAAATTTGATATATCGATGAGGTTTGAGAGATTTTCATGTTATGGGGATTCGATACCGTGATTTTCTGTTTTTGTCCAACACACGCGTGACATAGTATTTTAGACGTGTTTTTTGCCAAACATTCCAATTGATCTATTGAAGCAATAAGAATTCTGAAAACAGATTTGGATTCGTCGTCAAGTCTACTTGAAATCGACTTTCCCACATTTTTGATATTATCCCCCTAGTTCCAGAAAACGTCATATTAAAAAAGAGTATTTAAACATTTTTGTATTTCAATTTTCGGTTGAGCTAAATTCAAAAAATCAAAATTGCGGGAAAGTCGATTTCAAGTAGACTTGACGACAAAGATTTGTTTTCGGAATTCTTATCACTTCATTAGATCAATTGATATGTTTGGCAAAGAATCCGTCTAAAACCCTATGTCGCGCGTGTGTTAGACAAAAACAGAAAATCACGGTATGGGAACCCCTTAAATAATTTTTGTTGATAATATAATACACCGTATATATTACCCCCCCCCCCCCCTGAATAGGTAAAAGGAAAAGGAAATAGGAAAAGTATTATAAAGAAGGTGGCAACTAAAATGTAAATTTTATATTTTATAGAATTGTGGAAAATGGCGGAAACCCTGCACCCTTAATAACGAAAAAAATTCTTATTAAAATTCAAAATTGCCAATTTGCAAATATAATCGTTAATCAAACTTTTTATGGTGAAAACGCTGATTTAAGTCAAGTAGTTTATTTTTCACAACTTTTTTAAAATATACATTTTTTTTTTTTATGTAAATTTATTTGAATCGTAATAAATTGAATGGCTTTTTCACCAAATCATAAATAGGTACAAATTCCTTTTCACCGCACATCACCATTCACTTATCCACTATGTCTTACGAGTTTTATAATTTTGTAGTTCGTATAACGTATATTTTGTACTACATATAATATCTAGGTATTCGTATATAACTGTGATTTCCTCCGTTATTTTATCGTTATACCTCTCGCGGAAAAATAATCACCGTGTTACGAAAGAATATTTGACTTTGACGAATGTCATTGACCTATACAATATATTATCGTCGATACGGTAGCTAATATATAGGTCCATCGATAGTGAGCAAATGCAGGTTTTCAAATAGTATTTTGATGTTAAGTAAAATAAGTAGGTCAGTTTAATATATTCCTTTCTGCGTGTCAAAAAAATTAATGAACCAGAACGGATTTAAATCAAAACACACGCGATTGAGGTAATAAATAAAACAATATTATGTCACTCGAATCGTATTAGTACCTACCCATATATTACTAGGGTATCCGAGAACATTGAAAATGGACTGAGCACAGCAATTTTACGAGAGCAAGAATCGGGAAATGCTTTTACATAACTCAAGAATATTTTAGATCAGCGCTTCTTAAACTGTGTGCAGCGTTCCCCGAAACTCTCGTTAAAATTAAAATTCAGAAGTCATGTTTGTGCGTTATTCAAAATATTTTTTTGAATTAAATACTACAGTATACACATTATTATTTCATGAAATTATTGTAATTATTATTGCAAATAATCCTCACATAGAACGACGCAAAAAATTACTATTGAAACAGAGTAGCGGTTCCAATTTATTGTCGATATGTAATGACTTATTGTTTGAAAGCTAAATAAAATAAAGCTAAACAAAAAGTAGTAGTTCCACGATAAAAAGTGTACGAAAAAAAAAAGGGTTCCACGGATAAAAAAGTTTAAGAAACGCTGTAGCTCTAGATATTGGATGTAATTTAAGAATGATATACTTGGCTTTAGTTCGATCTATATTCATACTCACTTATGGTATTATTATATGGTGTACCATATGGTGTTCGGCATATGAAAATGGTTTAGAAACATTAGATGATAACATAATATTGAATTATAATTAGAGTAATGACGAGAAATCAATTTTCGGATAGTAAAAAATTCTGAAACTTTATTTGAAGAGCTATTAAAACATTACCGATGAATGCATAATTATTCCTATATATGTGATCAATTGTCAATAACAATAATAACACTATGAACATATTTTAATATATAATTTAATATGAAACAAAACACGAGAGTGATAGAAATCTTAAATGTGTCAAACCAAAAACTTATTTAATGAAAATCGTTAACACGGATAGATGAATTAAATTATTATCCAACATGTTACCAAACAATATTTGAACAATTATAACGATAATAAACTTTTTTAATTTAGAATTATTAAAAAGCTATACATTATAATATGCAATTCGACGGGTCTCGTTTATAACTAATAACCGTATTTATAATAATATGTTTTTACATAATATCGTTACTGAGTCAACGCAGTCTTACTAGTGTAAAAAATGTGGACGAACCGTTCGATTCTGAGTTCAAAGGAAAAAGTTTTTTTGCATAATATTTAGCATATTTTGGAATATTTTGTAAATTGTGAGGAAAAAATACAAATTTATTTTTGGTTTTAAAATTACTGTACCCGGAAGTTTGTTTTTTGTTGAACATTTACATTTATATTATAATTTTGATAAAAATAAAACAAACCACTACCATAAGTTGATGTGTCGTTCAACAAACATAATAATATAATACCTATCTATGCCTAGATGACCTGCATTGCTGTCAGTTGTTTTCATACTGATTTGATCAACGTACCTATGATGTGTTTATTGTTTATCCAATATTCAAATGTCCAAACATTTTGTTTTGGACATTTGCAATTGTGCATTTAATTGTGATCGCGTGATTGTTAAGTTTTTAAAATTAACAAAATAAAAAGACCAGTTAATTTAAAATACGCGATTGTACCTATATACCTCACAAATTAATCAAAGGAATGTTGTAAGAAAAAAAAAATTGCATATAAAAGTGTACATTGATGTTCATTGATTATTATTTTTGCATATTTCTAAAATTTCTCGACAATATAATGAGAATATTTTAACATTTAAATCCGAGCCCTAGTTATATATAAGAAACCTTGTATTCAATGATCTATGAGTCTAGGGTATGGATTCAAATACTCTAGAAACAAGAAAAAAATCCTTAAAAAATTACCGTTCAATGCACCTTTTGAAAAAAAAATACGTGCATGCAATAAATACATGCGCTTAACACTTCTTACTTAAGTTGAAAAATAAAATTGCATTTTTTCAATTTTCATCGAAACGAAATATTTCATGAAACTTTCAAAAAAATAAATGTCATGACATTTTAGAACCATAATATTATTATAAGCGACGAGTCTCTCGGACGGATATTCTCGGTGTGCACATGCGTGAAACGACCCGTTACACTTTTAGCTGTTGATTCACATCTACTTGCATAAATTCACATTCTCAATCATGAGACATTTATGCGCACACATCAAGCACCTTCGTCAGAGACTTGACGCTAATATGTGCTTAAAGTCATCAAGACTCGGGGTCATTGTATATTATGATCTAAGCCCTTAGGGACTATAATATATATTAGTATGCATGCGTGATATAACATTGGTGCTTTTATACACTTTTCACAGATTGTAATATTATGTGTTACATTATGATCATCTTCGTCGTCATTGGTTCCTTGGACGTTGAACGCGAGCACTCTACGTATCCATCATGACCACCACTTGTTCTTCGATGGCCGATCCGGAGCGGGCGCCTGTTGCTGCCAGTTATAATTATAATATGGTAAAATCGTTTCATCATTTCTTTCCGCTCTTTTTGGAGCTGTTACTCTTCTTAGAGCTCCCGCGCTTCTTGGAGCTTCCGCGCTTCTTGGAGCTTCCGCTCTTCTTGGAGCCTCCGCTCTTCTTGGAGCCTCCACTCTTCTTGGAGCTGTTACTCTTCTTGGAGCTGCCGCGCTTCTTCTTCTTACCGCCCTTGGGTTTCACCGTCACTTCCAGCGGTACCTCCACGACCATGGTCTCGGATGGCACCGGCTCCGGCTCCGGCACCCACTTGGGCACGCGCACCTCGATTTGCAGCCTGGCTTTCTCGTCCGGTTCGCCCGGCCGCTTGCCCAACCACAGAACGAACACGTGCTCGTCGTCGCTTACGGGCAGTCCGGTGACCGGTCCGAGCGTCGGTTTTACGGATGCGGGCAGCATTTCCATCACATGCTTTCGGTCTTTGGCCGACTGCTGATCTCCAGACTCGTCCACCTGCTGGTCCTGATCTTGATCATTATCCTGATCTGGATCTATATCTTGATCCTGGTCCAGATCACGATCCCAATCCTGGTCCTGATCCTGATCCATATCTTGCTCCTGCTCCTGCTGCTGCATGGCGTGGTTGTCGCCATCCTGCTCATCGTCTTGATCCACCGCCAGTTGAAACCCATTTGGCCGCATGTTATAGTACACCGCACCGTGGCTGGTGGTTTCGTCGTAGTGCACCAAGCCAGGGTCACGGCCCAACGAGAACGTGGCCCTGTCACCGCGCAGGCCCACGTCCCCCGGATTCAGCCGCATGGCATCCCGGTCCGCCACTCCGCCACCAGTCTTCTCTTTGCTTTTGGTGCAATAAGTCTGCAAAACCTTCACAGCGATCGCGTACACGGATTAGTTTATGTTTATGATTTCGATTATATTATATAGATGTAGGTAGCCAGGTAGGTACTGTGCTTAAATCTTAAGAAGTTTTATAAAATTATGTTATAATTATACTACCCTATATCTGTTGTATGATATGTGGGTCACTATAGTCTATAAGTGCCAGAACAATGTAGGTACTCCTTTAATTTTGAAACCAAATAACGTTTCATAAAGAAGTTATACCTAGGAAGAGCACCTGATAGAAATTTAGTTACTTACCTAATTGTGTAAGCCAATATTGTTTTAAAAAAAAGTCGTTTTGCGGTTTACATTGTTCTGGCACTATAATATATTAGTACATAATTATTTTATTTTAACGAATTTACGATAATTTCCATCGTTATAATTCCGTTACTTACGTTAGGCGCCACTCCGGTTCCACGGAAAGGACATTCTCTGATGTTACACACGGGGTCTATTACACAACCATTATACTTGCCCCGATGTTTTTCCGGTTTTTCTTTTATTGGGCACCAGGCCGTATCGAACATCGTCTTCATCTGGTTTATAGCTGCCGTGGCACATTTTATCATATTTTTATCTCGTCGGCAACACCCTTCGGACTTGTATACCTTCCTGCAGTTCTGTGTCATAATTATAGCTTGCCTTGAATTGTTTGTATTTGATAAAAAATGTAAATTTGGTTAAAAAAAAATTTTGAAAATCTTAAATTACTGAATAAATAAATCTCGTTACTATGGCCCAAGAAAATTATTTCATGTTTAGCATATTTTCAAACAGAAAGGTTATTAATTCTATTATAGCCAGATAGATGTGGCCATTTATAATAATATATTAATATTATACACCCCTTATAAGTAGGGCTAGGGACTTCTAGGAGTTGGCATGTTTTTTAATAATCATTAAAACCATAGCTATGTAATATAGAAATTTTTTTCATACAAATACAAGTTTATATTTAAAATTTTTCGTTGCATATTTTGTATATTTGACCATTTTTCATTTACAAGTTCATATTTGACATTTTTTTTATATAAAAGTGCAAGTTTTATAATTTTATGAAAAAAAAACGTAATTTTCAATAGATTTTTCTGCATTTGAGATATTAGTAAGACGGTTTTATTTATATAAAATAAATATTTTGAAATTAGAGTAGTAATTTTACATTATATAGAAATAAAAATAAAAATGTTTTATTCAATACTATAGTTTTTTTTTTTTAAATGAATATTTTAATAACATATATTTACCGGTTCTTTAGGGAATAAATGCATGCACATTTTAATGCTTTTTTTGGCACAAGGTCCCTAGCCCTACTCAAAGTTATAACTTTCACCTAAAACCTGGTAATTAATACAATAACGAACATTGGATTATAGATTATGGACATAAGCTCAACTAAGGAGGCTGGAGTGGCTAAAATCTCTATGAAATTACGCATAGCCTCCCTCGTATATATATTATTCCCTAAACTCACATAATATTAATCCAAAATTAATGAATTAAAAAGTGGGCGAGTGGGTTACCGCTCTGGTGGACAGTATATTATAATGGATGTGTTGAATTTGAACTCATTAGTATTATATCATTGTATACAAAAAAAAACGATTCTGAGATTTGTAATTCTATTTGTGGACAAATGTTGACGGTAAAATAATTTATCTAAGTCCAGCGGCTTATATAATTAATGATTTTTTTTTTTAAGATGCCAACATTTTTTGGGAGTAAATTTATTTGAAACATAATAACTTTTTCAAAATATTCTTTTTGGAAATTTCTGAATTTTAAGTGCGTATTTTTTATCATCCATATGATTTTCATAATATTTGTCATGCATTTAACTAGTATTATTCGTCTATGATTATTTGTCGCGTCTTTCCGTTACGGCCAGTAAATGGATAATATAGATAATACAAACGTTATGTTAAATTGATATAAATATATTATAATGCAATATTATTATACTGTAATCTAAGTTATTTGAGATGCGCGTGACGTCATAACAATATACGTTAAAATTACCATATCGCTATTTGATAAGGCGTGCTAATTATTAATCAGGTGGGTATAGGTATAATATTATAATGTATAATGTGTAGGTACTTACTGTGCGACTAATCGACAGAGTATAATATTATATTATTATAAAGACCCGCGGCGGTCTTTCCGAGAGTTTTGACGCAGTTCGAAGTCCGGATATACCGGAACGGTGGTAACAGTAAATTATTATGCGGTACATCAAGCCGATCGCTTCCGACGACACCGGCAGACTCTTGAGGGTGACGGGGTTTGCGGCTTCTCGGCATGTACATAATACGCAGTCCGACTAGGTCTAAACTCGAACTTTATTAACTCGAAATCGAATCTATAAGGGAAATTTCCGGTCCAATTAAAAAATCGCGTTCATATTTCCAGTGTTTACAGTGTTCGACGTTACCTATAGGTCGGTCAGGTGTTATAAAAAATACTTTAAAAAAATTACTCAAATACTTTTAAAATACCGGCCATATACTATAAATAGTCAATATATATTATATATATTTTAGAAATATTTGAAATAATCTTCAAATACAAATAAAAAGTTCTACTTAGTTCTGATATAATTTGTTAACATTTGTTTATTGCATTTTAAAAACATGATTCATTCAATAGGTAATCAAAATGCTGAACAGTCGTGTTAGTTCTTTTTTAGTCCACCACAACTTTTCTCTACAAAGGCATATATACAAGGCTGGGCAAGTTAATGACTCAGTTAAGTTAAGTTAATATGCACTTTTTGTTAACTTTTTATTAAGTTAAAAAAAAGTTAATTTGTTTATATAACGCTAGCGTACTTAATTTTTTTCCAACCCAAAACTAAATTATAGGATATAGTGTTTATACTTCATACAGTATTTCCATATAAGTTAGATTCGAATGATTTAAATTTTTAACTTCAAACGATTTACGATATTTTTTGACATGAAAACGAAATAGACTGAAATAGTGAAATATTATAAAATTAAAAACAAAATAAATTAACTTAACTTACTTCTTAAAATGAAAAATTAACTCTTTAATTTCACGTTAATTAAGAAAGAAATTTAGTAAGTTAACAGTTAAGTTAATGAAAAGCCAAAAATAAATAGTTAAGTTAAACAATTAAAATTAAATTAACTTTTTAACTTAACTTTAACTTTTTAACTCGTTAATGCCCAACCTTGCATATATATATTAGATTAAAACTATAAATTATGTATTTGGATATCCCATACCGTCATCGATCGTCGTCAACGATAAACAATAATGATAATATTGATGACCATTTTCTTGGTAAATAGGTGGCAGTAGCGTACGCAGGATTTTAGTTCGGTTAGGGTTTTCCATGAGTAAATAATTTACATTATTTTTTTGCCAAACAGTTTTTATATAATTGGTTATAATGAATTATAGAGTTCGTCCCAAATTTAGTCTACATTTAGAGTATTTAACCTGGTCGACTATATAGAGCATCTTCAGGTTCCTAATAAACGTGGTAATAATCGATGATGGGTGATGAAAAAATTACGACACACCATACGACAATTATGGCAGACCTCTAGTTAAATTCTAAATCAGCCAAAAGAAATCTGAAACTATGATTATCGACCTCTTAAAATTAGTGTTCTTACCATCAAGTTTCATATTAGGTCGATTAACTGTAATGTTTAAACTAACGGAGCCAAACGTGATCTTCTGAGCGTACATTTGATATATGTTACGCACTTGTAAGACTGATACAACAAATGGATGTAGCGTCCTCTTAAATATTATTGACGAAAATGTCAATACTTTTTTTTTAAAAATAAATATAAAAATGAATTTTACAATATAAACAATTGTACGCGCGAATATAAAATAAAATTGCGCAATCTTTATTTGTATTGTTTATGTTATATTAATTATAACCACCCGGCTAACTGAAAAATTTCTAATTATGGCTATGTCGGTGCTGTACTAGAGACCAGTGGTAAATCGGCCCGTAGTGAAAAAAAAATCCTACTTACGCAACTGGGTGGACCTGTGGTAATGGTAAATACCAATCGCTAGTCACCAATCACTCGGTATCCACTCACATATTATACTGTACTTGAGTGCTCCGTTGCGTTCATCGTGAGGCGTGTTTATAAGATTTAATTATTTTGTGTGTTGGTCATTCAAATTATTACATTGTATTTTATGTTCGACAATTAATATGTAAGATAATGAAAGAATAAATAATTATTTGAAAAGGTTAATTTAAATAAAAATTTAATTTTGAGCGGAGCAAATAATGATTACTTATAATTGGTTTTACAGTTGAATTGGATATGTAGTAAGTTAATGGTAGGTACTTTTCGGAATATAAAATTCTCAGTAGGTATACCTACCTACTTTTTAAAATAATCTGTAAAAGCAAAAAAAATTTGAGCATTTGTGAAAATTGTAATATTGTTATCGAAAAAATTTCCTGGTAACCTATTGGTAACCGAAAAGTCATACCGTCTTCGCCCGAAATCGTGTTTCATCGCAATGGTTGAATTCAAATTTAAAGAGCCTTATCGGCGACCTAGTACTACACTCACCCAGTCACTGTTATTCGTGTTATTATACTTATTACCCCAGAAGTTCGGCTCAGGTTCACATGACACTGAATTGTTTGGTTTGTGTTCGGTTTGACTACGATTAGAGAGTTCGGTTCAAGTTAGCTCGGTTTGACATAATATTATGATTAATATGAATCCTGTTCGAGTTTGGTTGGATACCATATTTAAGAGTTTGACCCACCACCACTTGTACCACCTATATCAACATCATTATGAAAATACTAAAAAGGTGTTTTTTATTCAATAAACCAGAGGTCGGCAATATTTTTAACCATGCAGGCCGCGGGGCATATTTTTTTCAACTTTTCATCGATCATTAATCAAAATAAATTTTACATATGACATTGTAATATCAGTAACTTTATTATTATTATATTATTTAGTTATTTTTTCGTGGACATAATATGAGCATAAAAAATGCAAATTGTACAGAAGAGTGGCTTTTAAGATAAAACCAAATTAAAAAAAAAAAAAAGTCACATTTTTAATTAATGCGATTTCTGTGCCTGCAATTGCATAGTATTATCCCACTGTGCATTTTAGGTTACAGAACATTGTTGCGATGTATGATATAAGTTTCAATGTTAACATCACACCTCAACGTTACCAAAACATCGTGTTAACGGTTTAGTTTTACAAATATTTTAAGTTTACATAAAAACGTCGCAGAAATGTTGACGTTTCAACATCTCTGAAACAAGTTGCTGTAACGGAACAACAATAACATCGTAGTGATGTGATGGAAAACGATTTATATTTTTAATAATAATAAATATACTATAATTACAAATTAATTCAATTATTATTTATAAATAGACAAATATAGTGGTATTTTTATATATTTTTTATCTATAACCCACGTTTGCTGCTATAGAGCGGCTAGCTAACCCACCCACCGGCCATCAGTCTCCACACATAATATTTTTAACACTGCGTTATACGCTTGCCAAGGCTGGGCATTAACGAGTTAAAAAGTTAAAGTTAAGTTAAAAAGTTAATTTTATTTTAACTTTTTAACTTAACTAGTTACCTTTGGCTTTTCATTAACTTAACTGTCAACTAACCAAATTTCTTTCTTAATTAACGTGAAATTAACGAGTTAATTTTTCATTTTAAGAAGTAAGTTTAGTTAATTTATTTTGTTTTTGATTTTATAATATTTCACTATTTCAGTCTATTTCGTTTTCATGTCAAAAAATATGTATAGTAAATTGTTTAGAGTTAAAAATTTATATTATTCGAATCCAACTTATTTGGAAATACTGTATGAAGTATTTAACACTATATCCTATAATTTAGTTTTGGGTTGGAAAAAAATTAAGTACGCTAGAGTTGTATAAACAAATTAACTTTTTTTTTAACTTAATAACTCGTATGGTACATTACCAACCTACGTATGTACGAAAAGGTCAGGCCATGCATAGTTTAAACTTTAAGTACCTACCTAGTACATAATATAGGACGCTACCCATACATTTGTCGTCTCAGTCTTACACGTCATGTACGACATGGCAAGTTTTCGTTCACTAGTTTCAATAAATGTGCCGTTATTTTTGGTATTAGAGTAAATTCACCTATTATCAAACTTTTAAGTAAGAACATTATATTATTCTATTGTGTCACTTTATTTTCCCCTCAAGCAAAGAGTTACTATAGTGGGTGACTTCTTAATCACGCATAGGTACCATTTTGTTGGTCTCTTTTCGCATACACTTATTATTAGGGCTAGGCACTTCATGCCCGAAAAAGCATTAAAATATGAATGCACTAGCTAATCCCGTGCACTTCGTTGCCCGTTAAATGTACCGGCTCTATATGACTCAAACGTTGTTCAACTCGTTCGTTGTTTAATATTTGGTTTATGGTGTTCAAAATGTATCTTGACTTTTATGTTGCCCGGAATAAAAATTCTGATTCACAGCAGTATATTATCAGGTAGGCAATCCATCTGCGGTTGATCGAGGACCCCGTGTGCTGATATACGTAAGCGTATGATTTAACTCTAAAGTATCAAAGTTATACCAAGTTTGTCGTTTTTGCTTAATTCCACCTACCGTGGATTAATATAATCAATTGATACAAAACCCTAACCTAACCTAGCCGTACAGAAATACGATTAATAAAAAAAACCAAATTTAACCAGTTTTCAATTTGGCCCGTCATCCCAGAAGTCTAATCTACCCACAAACATTCATTTGAATATATTATTATTGTGTTTGTACTTTAAAAATGCTATACTTGTAAACAATTCTAATTTGCTAAATAGAAAACAAAACCACGCTTCCGTGATTGATTAATTGTTTTTTTTTTGCTAAACTAAATAATTATAATAATTGTTTGAATGTTATTTATTTTCATCCAGCGACTATTTTACTAAAAAAGGTATAGGTATATACAATTTACACATTTTTTTAAAATTAAAATTAAAAAATCCACACAGTATATCTTTATAAATTGTAGCCTATGTGTTATTCTGATTTACAAGCTATATTATTGTAAAGTTTCATTAAAATCCGTTCAGTAGTTTTTACGTGGAAGAGTAACAAACATACTTACAAACTTTCGCGTATATAATATTAGTAGGATAAATTCCCTACACAGTCGGTAAATTATGCTAAGTATTATAGATCGTATATCTATATATATAAAACTGAAATCAAGTAAAAAAGGAAATCTTTGTTACGGTTTGGCTTCGAAACTTCTTATCCAATTGTCATGCAGTTTTTTTTAAATGAAAGAGGATATCACGGATCAGGTTTTAGGCATAAATAAAGTCCGATAATGTTAGTCAATAATTAGTTATCTATACATATAAAATCCAAATACCACTGACTCACTGATCGCTGTATCTCAAAAACTACTCAACGTACGGACTTGACATTTGGAATAGAGGTTCTTCTCATATTTTCACCGTGCAATAAGAAAGGATTTTCAAAAATGTTGCGTTTTAGTGGAGTAATTAACGATTATAATTATTCACTGCCAACACGTGATAAAATTTCTATCGTAAATCTCAAAATTCCTGTTTGAGCACCTACCGGGGGTGATCACTTCCCTTTTTAAATTAGCCTATGACACTCACAAAGAATGTGGCTTTGTATTGGTTGAAAGAATTTTCGAAATCGGTTCAGTAGTTTCGGAGTTTATCCCGAACATACAAACAAACGCTATCATTTCAAAGTATAGATAAAAATGAATATTTGTGTGTAGATTAGACATCTGGGAAGAAGATAGGCATAGGCTAATTTAAAAAGTGTTAAATTTGTTTTTTTTTTATTCATCGGATTTTAGTACGGTTGCGTGAGGCTTTTGTATTAATTGATCATATTAATCCTCCGAAGGTGGAATTAAGTAAAAATGACAAACTTTGTACAATTTTGATATACTTTAGAGTTAAACCATACACTTACGTACAAACAGCACGGGGTCCGCGATCTACCGCAGGCAGATTGCCTACCTGATAATATACTGCGGCGAATCAGAATTTTTATTCCGGGCAACACGAAAGTTAAGATACATTTTGAACACCATACACCATACACCGAATATTAAATAACGAATTGAACAAAGTTTGAGTCATATAGAATCGGTACGTTTGACGGGCAACGAAGTGCCAGCGGGATCAGCTAGTTTATTATAGAAATAAAAAGTGTTATTTTCTTAAAAAATAAACGTCTTTTACTTTAGTAAATATAGAAGCAAAGAATAATTAGTATTCAAGTGTTCTATGCCTGTCCAATTCAACACGCACACACACACGCACAAACACACACTGACACGAGTAAAAAAAAAAAAACGCACAAAACATAATATTGTATATATTATCATAATACATCATATATGTATACCATGCAGTATTATATTATTATATTGTTATAAACGACGGGCACATAATATTATATTATTATTATTATGTGAATACAAAACGCGGCCTGCTGCACTCGGCGCGCGCCTTCTCGAGCCTGATGCAGCCGACGAGGGGCGAACGGTTCGTCCGGTGAAAGCGAAACAAAGCGGACCTGCAGCAGCACCACTACCACCACCACCACCACCACCGCCACCATAATATATAGGTACCTAGGGTGTACTGTTATGTTGTATGGGTAATGCCGTTTAAGCGTATATATATATATATATATATTATGATATGTCTTGGCCCGTCTCGTCGTCGGGTGTGTGCAGCAGGAGTCGCTCGACGACGACGACGACGACGTAAAAATCAATGAAATCGGTTAGGCGTCTATATTACAATATAATAGGTTATGTAGGTACACCGGCCCGGTGCGAGAATAATGTGTATTGCGTAGCCCGTAAGACCCGCGGGGTGATTCACCCAGCACGGTTGTCGGTATAGGTACATGTAACCCCCTTTTTTCTTCTCTCCGGCTGGAGTTGCTGGAAACGTGATTTTTTGAATTTCCAAGCTGACCCTAAGCACAGCTATAACGACCGCATGCCGAAATTCCAGTGATTTCGAGTACCCACCCACAGTTCTCGAGGAACTTTGCCTAGTGGGAATACAAACCTTTCTGTTTTATATATTATTATATAGCTATGTGTGCTGAGGATGGTCCACGATAATGGGTTTGGAAGATGCGACGGGGACCGTAGTGGGGTGGTTTTAAAATGTTATTAGGTAGGTAGGTTCCTAATAAATATTAGGCGTCAGTCAATATAAATTATTTTTAAAAAGTCTATAAAACGTGCGGGGTGATACACCGAGCACGCTAACGTTATTTTTTTCTAAGTTCTTCAAATGCCATTACTAGGACCAACGCTTGTATGCATTTGCATATTTTTCTTGGTTGGTAAAAAAAAATAGCTAGTTTATACCAAAATTTGTTTTGTAACCTAACGATGCCGTACGCGAAATTTTATTTTGCATATTTTTGCATTTTTAGGGCATATTTTAGCATTTAGTATATTTTTGGAGCATATTTAAGATATTAAAAACTCGGGAGTTACAAAATATTAATTTGTTTCACTCATATACCATATTATAGGTATTTCAACTCATTTATGAAAAGAGGTGAAAGTGAAAACTTCTAACACTAGTCGTATCAATAGTTACATAATCTCTCATGTTTTCATTTAACTTATTATTCATTAATGATTACTTTAATTTTAATTTTTTAATATTTTTAATATCACACATTTTTCTAAATCATTATTCATTGGCAATAAGATCATTGTATCATAGTATAAATTGTATAATACATAAAAAAAATTAATCATTTAATCATTTTTTACAATAACTTTTTTTTTTTTAGAGCATATTTTAAGGGCATATTTTGGTAATTTTTAGGGTATAACTGCATACATATTTTATAGATTTTTAGGGCATATAATCGTTGGCCTTAGTTATTACATTTATTTGGGATAATTCAAAGAAGCCAATTTTTAGAAAAATGTTGACTATAAAAAAGTTTATTTAACTCAAGTAGTTTATTTTTTACAATTTTTTAAAATATCAATAAAGTTTTGTGGAGTAAATATAGATATTAATATTCGAAACGTAATAATTATTTTCAAAAAATTGTTTTTGGGAATTTCCCAACATGTTTCTTAATTTGTTCACTATGCGTATAATTTTCATCATTTTTTGTCGTACGTCTGACTAGTATAAATTTTTGTTTTTTCATTTGTAAGGTCTTTCCGTTACACTCTGTGCCTATATCATATTATAATCAGGGCTCGTAACTTCTTGAATTTGAATGTTTTTTTTTATTACTTCATATACAGAGGGAAACACGCTAATCGTGGTTCTACAAATCCGTTTCATAGCATATAATTGTAATAAAATCATGAAGTTTAATGGTGCATATTTTTGGAGTTTCAGCGCACACTATTTCGTATAAACTGCATTTAAACGTTTGTTTTCATTATTATACTTATGAACTATTGGCCCGCAGCATTAGTTTTATTAGTTTTACCGCTGAAACGGTATTGTCGAATAAAATGAGAAATAAAAAAAACCTTTAAAAATTAACAGATATTATTTTATTCTGGTTAGGTATTTCAAAATTTTACATTGAGATTCTTTTCACTTTATTTTCAGTGCATATAATAAATAAACGCATATTTTATAAGTTTTTATTGGAATAATATTTTGAATGAAAACCTTCGCAGATATAAATGTGAGTTTGTATTAGGTATACAGGTTAAAAAAATAAAAATATCAGTTAATATATTACTAGAAAAATTAATTTTGTATTTGAGAATATTGTGATTTACTATGAATCGTAATCACATTACTTTAAACTAAAATTATTTCTAGTCACTAGGTGTCACCTAGTATGTCCACCGATATCTGCAGGATTGAAAGCACGACTTTATAATTTGAATATTATAGTTTACTCTAACAAAGTCATTCGATTACTGTGGATTTTAAAATGCTTTCTTACATTCTTCAGCTATGATTTTAAAATTGGTCATGATATACAATAGTTCTATAATCTTTGTTCAATTTTCAATAATTTAAGGTACTTAAAATTTCGAGGTTATGTACGCTATACTGGTAGATATAATACGGTCTAATATAAAAAAAAAAAAAATAATAAAATACCGTATTTAAACATTTCTCATCAAAGCTATTAACAGGTCATCGTCACAGCTATATAAATATTAAACGGGCAATGATAAAGATTTTATAGAAATGATCGACACGTCTCAAAATAGGGAATATAATTCGGGTCGCAAGTCGGATAAACGACCCGATAAGACTAGGACAGCAATTATTCTGATTAGACAATTATCTTTGGAACGCGCAACTGATATGCAGCCGAAGACCTGACTTAGCAACATAACCTTAACCTAACAAGAAAAAATAACTTTGAAATACCATTCGTAAGCACCGAGAGAGTGCTAGCAAGTCGGATTGATATGATTACTCTAAATGTGATTCCAAAAGAATTATTCAAATTTAAAATCTAAAATCAAAAACTGCAGGTTCGACAATAGTCTTGAAATCAGGGCTTGCAAACGTTATAATAAGGTTATTATATTTGACAAAGAAACGATTGAAATTTTTAAACGTTATTATAACGGAAAGCGATAGTCAAAAATAATTAAATACCGCAAAACAAAACGATTGACAAAATATATTACTATCTATCGTTAAACGAAAAATAACGCAAAACGTAATTGACTATAGAATAGCATCGAACGAAAAATAAGGCAAAACGAAATATTATTTTAAAATGTATTTATTTCAAAGGTCTGTTGGTTTCGTAGAAACATTTATTTCATGCAAACGATCTAAGAATCTAAGAATTGAGACTATATTGTATTCCGTATCCGGGTCAACCTAACCTACCCGTATTAGTTATTATTTTTGAACTTAATATAGATGTTAACACTATTTTAAATAACTATAAACGCGAAACTTGTACGACGTTTTAGTTCTATACAACGATAACCGCAAAAATCGTGTAACTTCATAATTGTAAATAACACAAAACGGATTTGTTTTCAAATGCAAGCCCTAGCTACGTTCAATACAAGACAAATAGTAAAAATTCCTAGTGCCTACGAATTTACTGTACTATGTATCTTTACTCTTTTGCCGGTTTCGTTTTTGACGTTTTTCGCTCAACAACACTGAAATGTTCTGAAAAACATCACCTAGAATATGCGAACAGTTGTCGAAAAACCATCGAAAAATGTAATATCATGTTTCAGAACGAGCACGGCGGCGTGCGTTATCGCGGGACGACGCAGAGTGCGTCGAAATCTCTGCCACGCGGTTATTACCTATATAATAATAATAATAATAATTTATTTTTGCATCATAAGGATATCATATAATTATTTTACAAAATTTAGCTTAATATATTGCAGTACTCCCCCTTTAAGCAAATAATATAAATATCACAATATAATCATCGCAGACGGTAACGCATTACAAGACATACGCCCAGGTATGGGTACCGCCGAGGTACAGTATGATATACCCACATGATATTGTAGAGGTGACGGAATATGGTCGTGGGGGTGTGTGCGGCGCACTCGCGCACTTACGGCGTATATACATAACATAACATAATATATATATATATATATAAATAAATATTACTATTATATTATTGTATATAGGCGCGCGCGAGCCGTGGGGAAGAGGACGCCGCGGGGGAGGGGTGCTAAGGGACGACAAAAAAAAAAAAAAAATCACAAAGGATAGAAAATATTGTATTACAGTTGACAATAATAATAATAACGTCGCGGCAGCTGAAAAACGTTATTTTTATAAATGTATCCGCCGGCGCGGTGCGGAGCATATGTCACGGCGAGCAGGGCACGTGGCACGCGTGTGTGCCGCCGCCTAGTCGTCGGCGGAAATCTCGGCGGCGGGGCGGCGGCGGCGGGGGGGCTCGGAGGGCTGCGAGAGGAGGTGCGCGTCCCGTTTTCACCTGGACGCTCTTGAAAAACACAACGCGCGCGAGCGACCGGCACATGATATTATAATATTATATACGCACACGTCGGGCGCGCGTCCGTATATACCATTATATTATGTACACGTCATGTATATAGGTGCACAATACGCGAGTAAATACAATGGATATGTTATATATATACACGGCGGTTGAACGTACAAATAAAAATGCTCGCGGGCGCGTGTTTATGATGTTATAATGTTAACAACGAAACAGTTGGATTCGGAATTTTAACGAAATATTTTTTGTTTTTTTCGGTTGAATCGAAATATTTGGCAAACCACTGAATTTACCAATTTTTCCTGTCAAACGTTTGTGACTAACAGCAAATAGAAATGTGTCCCGTCGTAAGTTTCCAAGACTACGCAATACAATATTAATACAACTTACAGGCTTTAATAAGTAATAAAAATATAAAAAATCCACACTGACAAACCCTCTCCGCTCAGAAACCTCTTTCTTATACAATGGCATTATATATCATTGAATTCAAGGTTAATACAATTCATTATACATTGATCCACTGACCACTTGTAACCTACTGTACAGCAGAGCGACATCCACTTACTACCTCTTTTTTTAATAGTATTTTTCAGTGTCTGAGGCCTACACCAGGCATGCGTCCGTATATACCATTATATTATGTACATACCATGTATATAGGTGCACAATACGCGAGTAAATACAATAGATATGTTATATATATACACGGCGGTTGAACGCACAAATAAAAATGCTCGCGGGCGCGTGTTTATGATGTTATAATGTTAACAACGAAACAGTTGGATTCAGAATTTAAGCGAAAAATTTTTTTTTGGTCAAATATCGTTTAAATATATCAATTTTTCTCGCAAATCTTTCTGCAAATAAAAATGTGTCCCGTTGAAAGTCATCATTGATTTTCGTCTTATGAACAACTAGGCATTCGTGTCTGTACTGACTGATGACATCGATTAGTATATTATTTTTCCAAGACTACACAATATTTTTTTATAAAGTACAAGTCTTTGTCAGTGTCTAAGGCCTGATCCGTATATACCATTATGCGCATACCATATACATACCGTATATACAAAGGTGCGCAAGTTAATTTGAAAATAATTAAGTGTGGCAAGTTAAGTTAATTCAAATAAATTGCCTTCAGTCAAATTAAAAGTTAACAAGAAATAAAATTTAGCTAGATAAGTTTAAAGTTAAGATAGAAAATAAAATTAACTTATCTCGGGTAAAAGAAAGTTAATTTTTTCCAAGGTACAATATTTTTTAGTCATAAACTGCCATAGTATTTGGTATACACAAATATTTACCAAAACGTTTAACACGCTATGTAAAAAATTAGTTTATTATGAAATATATAAAATTCGAAAATAAATGACCAAAATCGAAAAGAGTCGACGAATCAGCATTGTGTAGTTGATTGCGCATGAATCGAAAAGAAAATTAACTTAACTGCGCGTCAATTAAAATTAATTATAAAAAGGTGGGTATGTGGATGTCACTCTGCTGTACAGTAGGTTACAAGTGGGTCACTGTAATGGATGGTGTTAAATTTGAATTCAATGATATAATATCATTGTATAAGAAAAACGATTCTAAGCGAAAACGGCCAGTCCTATGATATTACCAAGTCAATTTTATGATATTATTGTGCATAAAGTAATTTATATATAACCTATATAACCTTGTATTAAATTTTCAATCCTTAGCTATAAAAGTTAAACATTTTATACATTTTTAACTACAAAATAATTAATAAACTATAAATTTGATAAATGTTGTCAAAATTTGAACTTAAAATGCGTATTTTTAATATTTTTCAACTGCTATTATAACGATATACAGGAGCCTTATATGTTCACGTTTTTTACACAACAAATAAAATGTTATTGATATTTATAGAAAAAAAAAACTAAAAAGAATGGAAACTGAAAATGTCCGGGAAAAACGGGAATTTTTACTCAAAATCTGTTATTGAGAAAATCTATTTTGGTTTTAGCTGCAACTCTAAAACAAATTATCGTAGGTACATGAAATTTTGACAGAATGTTTATATTAGCATTTTATATACACCATATCATTATTTTCCAAATATTTTGACTTATTTTGAGCTGTTTACGGACATTTTCAGTTTCAATTATTTTAGTTTTTTTTTCTATAAATATCATTAAAATTTTATTTGTTGGGTGAAAAAGCGTGAAAATTTAATGCAAGGCTCCTGATATATTGTTACAATAACAGTTGAAAAATATTAAAATTACATAGGCACAATTTTTTTTTATAAGCGTTTAAAGTTCGAATTTTCACAAAATTTTCAAATTTCAAATTTAATAATTATTTTGTAGTTGAAAATTTATAAAATGTTCTGCTTTTATAGCTAAGAATTGAAAATTCAAAACAAAGCCCAAGTAAATAGGTTATTGATAAATTACTTTATGCACAATAATATCATAAAATTGACTTGGTAATATCATAGGCTGACTGACTGTTTTCGCTCAGAATCGTTTTTCTTATACAACGACATTATATCATTGAATTCAAATTTAACACCATCCATTACAGTGACCCACTTGTAATCTACTGTACAGCAGAGCGACATCCACTTATCCACCTTTTTTTGGTTGAATCCCAAACTATGATTGAATCAAAGTATTCAGCGAACCATTAAATTTACCAATTTTTCATTGCAAACAGTTGAGACTTGACAACCGTAGTTGACAAACCACAACAAATTAAAATGCGTCCCGTCAAAAAGCTTATTTAATTTCCGTCTTCTAGGCATTTGTGTCAGTGATCGGTAAATAAATTTTCGAACACCCAACTACAAAATATCTATAATAGTATTTGTCAGTGGCTAAGGCCTGCACCGGGCTCGCGTCCTTATATACTGTTATGTATACACTGTACATGTATACGTATAGAGGTGCACAATACGCGAGTAAATACAATAGCTGATATTATATTTATGATTGTCAAACGCACAAATAAAAATGCTCGTGGGCGCGTGTGCAGCAGTGCACAAATGCCGTCTACGGGCGTGTGTATTTATGATATTATATAATATTAACAACGAAATACTTGGATTCAGAATTCAAACGAGAATTTTTTTTTATTTGGTCGAATCGAAATATTTGGCGAACCATTAAATTTACCAATTTTTTGCTCGCAAATCTTTGGCCCTGCCGGACAACAGCAAATAGAAATGTGTCCCGTCGTAAATCTTGCTCGATTTTCCTCTTATGAAATACTACGCGTGAATTCGTGTCTGTAATAATGACTGATGACACTTTATTGCCCGAAAAAATATTTCATGAAAAAGTACTGTTGTATGTAACAGATGCTGCTCCGTACATGGTTAAATCTGGCGAAGCTCTTAAAGTATTTTACCCTAAATTAATTCATGTAACGTGCATGGCTCGTGGACTACACAGAGTAGCTGAAGTCATAAGAGAAAAATATCAAAATGTCGATCGATTGATTTCAAATACTAAAAATTTGAGTTCGCCTCCACAACCAATTTTAACTCGTTGGGGTACATGGCTTGAAACAGCAATTTATCATAGGAAATATTTCAATGAGGTAAAATGTGTTATTCACGCTTTAAAACAAAATGAAGCGAAGTGTATTGAAAACGCACGTAGTTTATTTCATAATAAAGAGTCAAAAAATGAGCTCGCCGTTATTACAACACACTTTCAGTGTTTAATAGATACAATAATACAAAACTAGAGAAATCGAATGTTACTTTAAGAAATAGTTTATTGCTCATAGAAAATATTAAAATTAAATTCGAAGAAGGGGGGGCCAGGAATAGATTTCGCTAGATCTAAATTTACAAATGTGTTGTCAAAAAGTCGTGGACATTCTACATTGAAAAAAATCGATGATATAATCAACGGCGAGGTAACTGAATGTGGTGAAGACGAGGAACCGTCAATTGAAGATTTATCAAGTCTTAAATAATGCACCAATTGTATCTTGGGACGTGGAAAGAAGTTTTTCCACGCACAAAAGCGTGCTTCGAGATAATCGTAGGAGTTTTCAATTCGAAAACTTGAAATCCATATTTGTTACTTCATGCTGGCACTCGTCCAATAATAATAATTACTTAATAAATAATAATTTAATATAAATAGAAAATAGTAATACTTTAATTAATTTATAACACTTTAATACTTACACAATGTCATTAATTTTTTTCATTTTTATACATAATATATTGTTAATTTGTAAAAAAATTCATTTTGCATATTTTTTGCATATTCATGATGTGAATCTGCATATTTTATAGATTTTTATTGCATATGAATCCGGGCCCTACTGACGAGCATATTATTTTTCCAAGACTACGCGATATCTTTCTTTGTCGGTGGCTAAGACCTGCACCGGGCGCGAGTCTTTATATACTTTTATGTACATACCATGTATATACCGTATATAGGTGCACAATACGCGAGTAAATACAATAGCTGATATTATATATTTATGATTGTCGAACGCACAAATAAAAATGCAGACGGATATTATACTATTATATTATATTATTATTATAGTCTACGGACGCGTATTTGTTACCGCGATAACGTCAACATGATAAGTTAATAATATATTGAATTATAATATTCACAATACTAAAGAGTATATTATAAACATTCAGAACTCAAACTCATAGCTAAACGATAAACATAGTATTTTAATATACAAGTCGATCTCGTGGAGCTATAATCTATAGGTGATTTTTTAGTATCTACGGTGAAGTCGAGCTATTCAGATAAGTTTTGTCATCGTGTTACTGTTTTTTTTCGTCTCTGATGATGCCGTAATTTCAACGATCAAAATATTTGGCAAACCATTAAATTTACTTAACTTTCGTCTTCTGAAATACTCGGCAGTTGTGTCTGTGATGACTGATGAGTGTATCATTTTTCCAAGACTACACAATATTTATATAATAGTCTTTGTCAGTGGCTAAGGCCTGCACCGGGCGCGTGCCCTTATATACTTTTATGTATATATCATGTACATACCATGACGTATATACCGTACATACCGTATAAAGGTGCACAATACGCGAGTAAATACAATAGGTATTATATAAATGATTGTTGGACTCACAAATAAAAATGCTAGCGCGTGCGCGTGTGCAGCAGTGCACAAATGCCGTCTACGGTCACCATGGATAGGCCATCCCTATACTAAAAACCCATGGGGCAGCGTAACCGAAGTTTTGGTATACGTTCTGTACATACCATTGTTACCAGTAGTCACTAATAAGTAACCATTTTGACTTGTCACATCTACTAATAATTGTTATCAAATAAATATTATTTGCTATTTTAATTTTAAATCATTCGATTATTCTAACAGAAGTTGGTATGTTGACATATTGTTACCAATTATAAAGGTATAATAATTATTAATTTTGAATGGATAATTTATGATTTTTTAAACAAAAAAAATAAATAAAAAAAAGGTGGATAAGTGGATGTTTCTCTGCTGTACAGTAGGTTACAAGTGGGTCACTGTAATGGATGGTGTTAAATTTGAATTCAATGATTTAATATCATTGTATAAGAAAAACGATTCTGAGCGAAAACGGTCAGTCAGCATATGATATTACCAAGTATATTTGATGATATTATTGTGAATAAAGTAATTTATATAGAACCTATTTACGTGGAGCCTTGTTTTAAATTTTCAATCCTTAGCCATAAAAGTTAAACATTTTATACATTTTTAACTACAAAATAATTAATAAATTATAAATTTGATAAATGTTGTCAAAATTTGAACTTTAAATGCTTATAAAAAAAATTTTGCCTATGTATTTTTAATTTTTTTCATCTACCTTTGAAACAATAACCTAGGAGCCTTCTATTAAATTTTCAAGCTTTTTTACACACATCATTGTAAAGTCAATACATTCATCGCTTCGCTCAGAATCTAAAATAACTTTTTCATGGTAAAAAAGAAATATTACCCCTGCATAGCTGATCATTCAGGAACGCTTATGGAAGGCTGATGGCCTATCCATTATGTATTATCTATGACTGTCGCGTATAACGACAACATGATAATAATATGATAGATTAATATTATATATTGTGTTATAATATTAACAATACTAAAGAGTTGAGAAACATTGAGGACTTATAACTAAATAGATATTTAATATAGAAGTCGATCTCGGGGAGCAATAGTATCGGGGCTTAAAGGAGATTTTTTAGTATCTTAGGTTAAACCAAGCTATTTATGTAAGTTTGGTTATCGTTTTACTATTATTTTTTCGTTTTTGATTATACCATAACGACCAAATAGTCAAGTTCAGAATTTAAACAAACCCATTTTTTTGGTTTACTTCCAGCCTATGGTTAGATTAAAATATTCAGCAAACCATTAATTAATATACCAATTTTTCCTTGCAAACCGTTGAGACTTACAAAAGACAACAAATGAAAATGTGTCCCGTCAAAAAACTTCTTCGATTTCCGTCTTCTAGGCGTTTGTGTCAGCGATCAGTAAATAATTTTTCGAACACCCAACTACACAATGTCTATAATAGCCCTTGTCAGTGGCTAAGGCCTGCACCGGGCTTGCGTCTGTATATACTGTTATGTATATACCATGTACATACCATGTATATACCATGCATAATATAGATGTACAATAAGCGAGTAAATACAAAAGGTATATATTAAATTATGATGGTTGAACACACAAATTTTAAACGCTCGAGCGTTTGTATGTTCGGTAGGTTGATATTATATTATATTCAAATAATTACATTCAGAATTAAAAACATATTTTTTGGTTAAATCGAAAAATATATAGCAAACCGTCAAATTTACCAATTTTTTCTCGCAAATCTTTGGGACTTCAAACAACAACAAATGAAAATGTGTCCCGTCGAAAAACTTCCTCGATTTCCGTCTGCTAGGCGTTTGTGTCAGCGATCAGTAAATTATTTTTCGAACACTCGACTACACAGTATCTATAATAGTCTTTGTCAGTAGCTAAGGCCTGCACCGTGCTCGCGTCTGTATAATATACTGTTATGTATATACCATGTACATACCATGTATATACCATGCATAATATAGATGTACAATACACGAGTAAATACAAAAGGTAATATTATAATATTATTATGGTTGAACACACAAATTTTAAACGCTCGAGCGTTTGTATGTGTGGTAGGTTGATATTATATTATATTCAAATAGTTACATTCAGAATTAAAAACATATTTTTCGGTTAAATCGAAAAATATAATATAGTGAACCATGAAACATGTACCAATTTTTTCTTGCAAATCTTTGGGACTTACAAACGACAGCGAATGAAAATGTGTCCCGGCAAAAAACTTCTTTGATTTCCGTCTTCTAGGCATTTGTGTCAGTGACGAGCAGGCGGCGGATTTTATAGCACTAAAAATAACTGAAATATTACGCGCTATAATATGACCTAAATAGGTAATCTTAAAAAAAAGCACTATAATATGCCATAAAAACATGAAAAATAGCAAAGAAGAACGTTTTTTTTTGGAAAAAAAATTATATTTATCAAATTATTATTGCACAAAACTACAAGACAAAAATAAATATAAATATAACTGATATAAGGACTGGTAATATTGTATATACTGTTCGATAGGCCCGATACTCCGGGCTACCGAAGAATTTAATAATATCATATTTTTATTATAATTATAATAATATGAAATGAATGTTGGTAATTTTTTAATGAAATCACATAAGTGGGAAATTGCTTCTACTGTTTTTCGATCAACATAAAAGTGCAGATTTACGAACACCCAAGAACCAAAATACCAAGGCTGGGCATTAACGAGTTAAAAAGTTAAAGTTAAGTTAAAAAGTTAATTTAATTTAAACTTTTTAACTTAACTAGTTACTTTTGGCTTTTCATTAACTTAACTGTTAACTTACTAAATTTCTTTCTTAATTAACGTGAAATTAACGAGTTAATTTTTCATATTTTTAAGAAATAAGTTAAGTTAATTTATTTTGTTTTTAATTTTATAATATTTCACTGTTCCATTGTCTATTTCGTTTTCATGTCAAAAAATATGTATCGTAAATTGTTTAAAGTTAAAAATGTATATCATTCGAATCTAACTTATATGGAAATACTGTATGAAGTATTAACACTATATCCTATAATTTAGTTTTGGGTTGGAAAAAAATTAAGTACGCTAGCGTTGTATAAACAAATTAACTTTTTTTAACTTAATAAAAAGTTAACAAAAAGTGTATATTAACTTTTAACTAAACTGAGTTAACCTAGAGTTAAATTAACTTTTAACTTTTAACTTTTTGTTATTGGTGCATATTAACTTAACTTAACTGAGTTAAGAAAAATCATTAACTTGCCCAGCCTTGCAAAATACCATTATACTATTTATATTAGCAGAAAATAGCACCAAAGCTTGAAAATAGCACTAAAAATCTAAAATATCTCAAATATGTGAAA
The DNA here is from genome assembly GCF_019925205.1 of Metopolophium dirhodum. NCBI lineage: Eukaryota > Metazoa > Arthropoda > Insecta > Hemiptera > Aphididae > Metopolophium > Metopolophium dirhodum. The sequence continues at coordinate 18,727,930 of NC_083560.1, forward strand.
AATATCAATGTAAAATTTCACATTTGGAGTGCCTGTTGCGAATAAGACAAATGTATGGGTCACGCTGCTATTTTTATCTGTGTCATATAATAATTATTATTCTACATATATATATATATATAGGTGCACAATACGCGAGTAAATACGAAAAGTGTATAATATATTATTATGGTTGAACACGTCTTGAACACACAGAAAAAAATGCTCGAGCTCGTGTTTGGCTGCACCAGTGCGAAAATACCGTCTACGGTGTATAAATTTGTGACCGCGAAAACGTCACGTGATTGGTTAATATATTATTATGTTAACAGTACTGGAGAGCTTAAAAACATTCACAGTTTTAAGTATAGCTAAACATAATATTTGCATAATACAGTTCAATATCTGCGCGCTAATCCCATCGCTTAAACGTGGTTTTTAGCATCCGTGGTTGAACCTAGCCATTATTGGTGAACTTTTAATTTCGTTTTTATATTTTTTCGGCTATCGGTAGCTGTTTCATTGTTATCGTTCTACAGTTGTTTGTCGTTTTTTGATTTTTTTCGTCCCCGCAGTAATAGTTGTTAATGAGTTATTGTAGGACGGAGAGCACTCAAAATAATAATACGCACGGTTAGTGTGAAGTTGACAACTGTCAATATATTAAAAACATTAATTCACAAAAATATGTACTTTCACCAGTATCCTGCCACTAACAGGATCAACTGGTATAAACATATTTATAATTGAATTTAAAAAAGTATACAAAAAAAAGACAAAAACGCCAACGGGCGATCACGGCTTATGTCATCACCGGAGCGGTACACTATTACAACTAATCTAAAATATAAAATGACGGCTAGGTGCCCGATAAGAATAATAATAATAGTAATAATAATGATAGTTTGGGGCATCCCACTACATTATTATATTATTAAAATCAGGATTTGGGACTTAGGGCACGCGAAGCGACCGAAATAAATGCTTGAAACAGAACTCAAAGTTCAAATTTCAACTTTCAAGTTCCGGTTACAAAATATTACCTATATTAGGCACTTTTTAACTATAAAAATCAATCTAAAATTTGGTGCTAACCGGACGGTGGCAAACAACAACAGATGAAAATAATGTCTCCCGTCAAATGACTTCCTTAATTTTCGTCCTATGAAAATACTATAATAGCGATTTGAGCCTGCGATGAGTGTATAATATTATATTTTTCCGAGGCCGAGTACCTACACATCGATTTCGAAAAAAAATAATTAGTCTCTGTCAGTGCGACCCGGCAGAAAGTTGGGCGCGTGTGCGTATGTACTATTATGTACTTAGGTATTAAATACATAAAGGTGCACAATGCGATGGGTAAATACAATAGGTCTACCGGTAAATGGGTGAACGGATTTTTTTTGTTTTTCTTTACTCTCAAGAAAATTACTGGGAAAATTTAAAACGATACATAAAATTAAAACCTCATTCAAAAATTTGCATAGTTCTTTGGACAAAAATTAACTTAATTTAGATACTTTTGAAATAAAATTAGCTTGAAGTTACCACGTTGATCTTGAAAAAAAGTAACTTATTAAGTTAAAAGTGAATTTGAAAAAAAGTACCGAGTTAATTAACTTACCGTATAAACTTAATTTTAACATTTAACTCGTTAATGCCCAGAATTGCATGCCTACCATTTATATACCATATACATCCCACACAGCATTTTAAAATTTTCTAACTATGGTAAAAATATTTTCAAGAAAATAATACAGTTGTCAAAATATTAAAAAAAAAGTGGCGTAAATAATTAGGAAATATTTTAGTTATATTCTTTGGCCAAGGATTTCATATTTGGAGAATATTTCGAAAGAAAATATTTATACAATATCTTCTGTCAAATATTCGTTATTCAATCTCTTCGAAATATTCACAAAATTTTATTATTTCCCAGATGCTGTGTGGGATGCCGTGTAAATACCATACACCGTATTGTATAAAATATTATATGGGTGAACACAAAAATAAAAATTCTCACGTGGACGTGTGCGCATAGAGATGTGAGCTCGGTAAATTTTACCGGGTAATTTTTTTTTTACTGTTCATAAAATCGAGTGACCCTTCATTTTTAATGTTATTACTCGAGAAATAACTTTTATTTAGGTAGCCAGAGCAGCCTGTAGTACGACTACAATGGCAGACACTGTATTTTAGTGCATAGTCGTGTAATAGCCGTTTAGGAATAGGTTAGATATAGGTTAGTACATAGTAAAAATGAAAATAAAATATTCATCCTACACACTTCATAAAAAGGTTTTGAGAAGGTAAAAAATTGGGCACGCATAAGCTTTATTTGAAAATTGAATAAAAATTACGCCTACGAATATTGTTTTACAAATTTTACCGAATTTACCAATTTACCGGTAAATTCCACATCTCTATATATAAATGTGCAGGAGTGCACATATTCCGTCTACGGTGTATATTTTTAACCACGATAACGTCAGCATAATAATATTATGGTAGGTTAATATTATATTATACTGACAATGCTAAAGAGTTCAAAACAATTCATAGTTTGAACAACCACTAAACATATTTTATTATATACTTAGTTCAATCTCAGCGAGAATAAGCATTATTTTTTTAACGGTCGAACCAAAATATACAAAATTATATATTATTGGTCATTAGGTCATTGATCAGGGTCGAACGCACTTAGAGATACCCGAAATCGTCGAAACAAGTGCTAAAAAAATAACTAGAATCTTGATTTCCATCACTAGGCATTAAAATATATTAAAAAGAGCACAGAAATCAATCTGAAAAAAATAGTAAAAACAGTAAATTAGAAACAAAGTCTCCCGCAATAAACGTCCTTATATTTTTCTTGACAAAAATTCCTCTTAAAAAATATTACAGCAAACGCCAAAGCTAAGGATTTGTACTCACGACAATAATATGCAAGGCTGGGCAAGTTAATGATTTTTCTTAACTCAGTTAAGTTAAGTTAATATGCACCAATAACAAAAAGTTAAAAGTTAAAAGTTAATTTAACTCTAGTTTAACTCAGTTAAGTTAAAAGTTAATATACACATTTTGTTAACTTTTTATTAAGTTAAAAAAAGTTAATTTGTTTATACAACGCTAGCGTACTTAATTTTTTTCCAACCCAAAACTAAATTATAGGACATAGTGTTAATACTTCATACAGTATTTCCATGCAAGTTAGATTCGAATGATATACATTTTTAACTTTAAACAATTTATGATACATATTTTTTGACATGAAAACGAAATAGACTGAAATAGCGAAATATTATAAAATTAAAAACAAAATAAATTAACTTAACTTATTTCTTAAAAATATGAAAAATTAACTCGTTAATTTCACGTTAATTAAGAAAGAAATTTAGTAAGTTAACAGTTAAGTTAATGAAAAGCCAAAAGTAACTAGTTAAGTTAAAAAGTTTAAATTAAATTAACTTTTTAACTTAACTTTAACTTTTTAACTCGTTAATGCCCAGCCTTGATAATATGCGTTGGTATCTGCAGCGGTTGTCATAGAGGATTACATTATATTCGAGGCAAAACCCCTGATGCACTGAGCGGACCCATTGTATATGGTTCATATAGATAAATAATACGCACGTTTCGAAGACGACGAAAAACGTTTTGGATTTATATATAAAAAAAAAAACTCAAATTGTGAAGAAGGAAAACGGACGAAGGCGAGTATTCTTTTTTCATATTGCAGCAGGGATGTCTGCCCTCTAATGGAGTTTTCCGGTTTATATTTATTTTTATCCATCTCGTACGACTGTGTAGTCATGCTTTGATGACTAGGGGAAAGGCGCGTGGAGAAAACCTTGGTCCAAAAAAAGATAGGTACCGCGAGTAGAAAACATTTGGGAACCGCTCTTATATTATGCCGACGTTGTATGAACGACGTTGGAAACAATAAAATAACCGATTTGTACATCGATTGTCAAATGCCGGCCGTGGGCCAAGCTATTATTATTTAAAATAGTGAAAAAATCAAATTAAAATAGATAGGTAAATCGTATACGTTATAGGTTTGTAGACTGAAATTAAAAATGTAAGACTTTAATGATATTATGACGTTATGATAAAACAAAACGAGTTGTGGGAAAAGCTCACTCTGAGGGGTGGCGTGCTGAATTTCCGGTTTCTAAACGTATTTAGGAAGTATTTATAATAATATTGGAATTATATTCCATCATATACGGATATACGTACAATTTAATATAATAATTTTGCAGGTACCTAGCTTGAATAATATGCTTATGTATAGAAATCTAAACAAATTAAATATCACAATTTGTAAATAGAGTATTAGTTATATTTTGGTAGCAATTTTTTAATATTGACTAGTATAAACCCATATTAAAAACTCGGCGGTACAAGACGATAAATTTTCATTGGATTTGGATGAAACGACACACGTTTAAGTACTATCATAACCAGTGTCTAGTACGAATTTACTTCTTAATAGAACATTTAATATGAAATTATTTACTAAACTCTAAATCCTACCTCAAAGCATCAGCAATTATTATAACTATGGATGGTATAATTATGTACCTAATGGCACGAGGATCCTCGGTTTATGGGCTGACCCTTACAGCCACTGTCTGTGTGTAATAGCTCTTGTGAACTAGTTACAAGCCGTGGAGGTTCGGGCAGAGCTGATAGTAACCGGGTCGTCTCAGGAACCACCGGCCCCGGGCCCGTGGGCACGTACCTTTCTGAGTCAGGTCCTTAGGGAACCCTCTTCCCACCAACTTGGAGTGGTTTGTTACTATCGGATCGCTGGTTCTACAGCCGCCGCGTTTCATCCGAGATAGGCACCTCAACCCTGAAGGGCACCGTTTCCGTGGGGCTTCCCTCTCCCGGGGTACCGACTATAGGTTTATAGTTGACGTCGGTTGGTCAACCCGAGGTGTAACCTCTCCAACTATTCTTGCTTCATTCCCAGTCCCCGTTCACTGAGTGAGACGTTGGTGCTCTGGGCGCAGGAGGATGGGCTCCATGCTCCTTTCATTGCGCCTAGTTATCCTTTTAGTCACCTTGGTTGGTCACAAGTTGGATAAGCCTGGTTAGGATAAGCCTGGTTAGCCTATTGTTGCAATTCTGATCCTCAACAACAGGGTACCTACTGGCAGTGGCGCCGATCACCTAATTTATCTGTGACATAATATAATATTTCAAAGTAGATATTTTAGATAGAGTGGGGGGGGGGGGCACCGTAGAGTGCTGCAGGGGATGCCGTTGTGGATCCAGAATTTAAGTCAAACCGTAGAAATAAATTATTAACGCATAATGTAAGTGTTTTCAACTGTTTTGATTGCTAAATTAAGAAAAGGGGGGGGGCTAATGTACGATGTCATTGTTTATTTTAAACACTTACGCGCCACTGCCTACTGGTAACTTACGGACGGACGGACAGACACAACGGGAAAATTAGGTGTTCTTGACTTATGTTTATAAACCTATAACGTGGCAAGTGGGTTGCTCTGTTGTACAACAGGTGTCGAGTGCAGGCTAACTGCAATGATTGATGTGTTGAATTTGAATCAAATGTTATATCTACCATTGTGAAGGAAAAACAGTTTAAGCTAAAAACTAAAAATGTCAATAAATACCACAAAAATACTGATTACATTAAATTTAAAACGTTTGGTTTTAAAATGATTAAACCTAAAAAATAATTACCTATGAATTCTCAATTAATTATAAAATATATATCGAATTTAAGATGCATACAATTGATTATCAATGTACCTACTTAGCTTGCACAATTATACTTATAGTAAACTAGCTGATCCCGCTGGCACTTCGTTGCCCGTTAAATGTACCAATTCTACATGACTCAAACTTTGTTCAATTCGTTATTTAATATTCGGTGTATGATGTTCAAAATTTATCTTAACTTTTCTGCTGCCCGGAATAAAAATTCTGATTCGCAGCAGTATATTATCAGGTAGGCAATCTACCTGCGGTAGATCGCGGACCCCGTGCTGTTTGTACGTAAGTGTATGATTTAACTCTAAAGTATATCAAAACTGTACAAAGTTTGTCATTTTTACTTAATTCCACCTTCGGAGGATATTAATATGATCAATTGATACAAAAGCCTAACGCAACCGTACTAAAATCCGACGAATAAAAAAAAAACAAATTTAACACTTTTTAAATTAGCCTATCTTGTTCCCAGAGGTCTAATCTACACACAAATATTCATTTTTATCTATACTATAAAATGACAGCGTTTGTTTGTATGTTCGGGATAAACTCCGAAACTACTGAACCGATTTCGAAAATTCTTTCACCAATACAAAGCCACATTCTTTGTGAGTGTCATAGCCTAATTTAAAAAGGGAAGTGATCACAATCAACATTTTTGTTTTTTAATGGTTGCTATGGGTTGTATATATATAGATAAAAATAATTGTATAGACGTTGTTGTTGTTTTTGGCCAGTCACCAGGTGTGCATTTAAGAGGCCATAATTCCGGAACCACTTATTCTACAGCGTACAAACTTCACAGAAACCATCTACATATCAATTTTAATATGTCCTGAAATTTTTATCGAAATCGATTTGGTGGATCTTGAGTTATAAAATTTATTCAAAATGTACACTTATTTTTATATATATAGATATGTGTTTATTTAAGAAAACAATTATTAATATTATTTTTATCGAAAACATAACATACAATTAATAATTTTAAAAAAAAAATTGTACATATATGATATGTGTGAAAATGGTGAAAAGTACGCAATATCATAAATCAAAATATGAAATCACTCAAATGAACGGATTTTTAAAAAAACAAAAAAAAAAAAAAAAAAAAATATTTTATATTAATACCCAATAACCGCATTAAATGATAATAAAGACACAATTTAATATAAATCATATTACTTTTATACTGTATATTTGTATCCCGCGAAAATCTTAAACGATTTGATGTTATTATTACGTCTTATTTGTTCTGTTGAGTGTTGAGTGTTGTTCTCATTTTCACGTGTTATTTCATAGCTGCATTTTCATTACTACGCATACTGTGACTACGTATATTCTGAACCCAATCATCATACTTATTTTTCTATGACAAGCATGTCAAATACTTTGAAAAAGGTAAGACTTTTTGTATCTAATTTAAAATTAACATTGAGGATATTTATATTAATTATTTTTATAATTAACCTACGTTGGATTAACATATTGTATGCACCTAACTGTAAGTAGAGGTACTAGTATTTATTTATTTTGGGAACAAGTCTGGTTTACCGGGCAACCTTCTTTTTTGAAATTTTTTTTTTCGAAAAGGGTTGTTTTGACGAGTTAAGAACGATGGTGCAAAAAAAAATTGCGCAAATGATTATTTTGGAAGTTACAACAGCCGATAACGATTTTACATTATACGCGTGCGCGCCACACAACTATAATACCACGCGGAGGACCTCGAGATTTTTATTTTAAAAGTTACAAGTTCCATTTTGTTTTATTATGTTTAATTTTTATTAATTATTCAAAGCACTGTCCTGAGGACTTTGGATTGAAATATTTTCTTTCAACAAACTCGTAGATTGTTTTTGCTATTTCTAGTCGCGATAATGATATTTATCTCACACGTCTTACACATCCGTTTCGGCCACCCATTTCCAATAGAGCATTATAACGATTTCCTGAAATCAAACGCTCGCGCCATTCCCACGTTCGTTAAATTTTCCTCGCTTTTCGTCCGTTCCCCTGCGTTCATCCCATCGTATATAATATACATTATACGCCGACGATACAATATTATTATTAATATACACTGCCGCTTGCAATAAGCGCGCACACGTCGCGTGCAATACAACGGAAACAAGTTATAGAATCGTCCCGTAATATACCATAAGTCCCGCATCCCCACCCCATCCCATCACCCTACCCCATTCCGACCCACCCCCACCCCGCCACCCGTGTTTTTTGGACCGTGTAACGACTTCCGCGGGGTTATAGTGTTTTCGAGAGTACTAAAAGTATAAAAATAAACGCACGTCTGTGCAATAAAATCAAATCGTTATTCGTATAGTGTCTGTGTCCCTATATAATATTATTATTGTCACCTGCGCCGCGTCGCAGTTTAGTGTTATTGTTATTGTCTTATTGATCTATATATTCGCTTCGACGACAAGCCGCGGGTTATAATTATATAGCGTAAAGTGAATTCAGGTACATTTTTCAGGTAAACAAATTTTACTTTTGGTCGTATATTATATTGTGCTGAACTATGGTTATTTAGTTCCGATTTTTTTTCAAATCTAATACCTATTGTTGCAGTCTTGTAAAATATGTTGGTTTTTTTTTTTTTTTTTGTAGGTATTCAAGTACCAACTTTTAAACGCGTATTTCAGTATTTGAATACTCTGCAAAAAAAGTATTAAAACATACAAATACATTAAAACAGTATTTATAGATATACTTTGAAATGCTTTCAAACTTTTTGTAGAATTTTTTTTCCCGCTTACAAATCAGCTGAACTAATTTTCACGTTTTACGTTAATTTTGTATAGCATTTATTTTACACCACATCATTGGCCGGAACCTCAAAATACTAAACTGTTTGTTATGTCGAAGTAACTATTTTACTTTCAGCAGAGTATAATTTACAGTAAATAATGGCTTTAGGTGATATAAATTAAAACAGAAAATACATAAACGAAAAAAAATTATTAGGGATCAAAATGCCGGAAAATCTCCTGAGAAATTTTCAGGAAATGTAGGGAAATTTTTTTTTCCCCAGACATTTGGAAAATTGTGAAAAAATTGTAGAATATCAAAATAAAATATTTCTAAAAAACCTTGAATTTTTCGGAAAATTAAAAAAAAACTGAATTTTCGGAAAGTTAAAAATTTGCATTTACGCATAAAAATTTAAATTATCAAAGTAGGCACGAGAAAAAACATGTTAAAAAAATAGATTTAGAAACCAGTCACTGTCGTTTCACATTTCTTAATTCGGCGTAGGTATATGTATATATCATGTTACTAAACTATTAACTATTAATACTGGCGACTAGTAAGTATATTTTGATAGTTATAATACTTTAGATTTTTATCAGAGCAATAATATTTTCAAAATATTTTTACTCGTTTTGAGCTATTAACGGGCATTTTCAATTTTTTTGGTTTTTTGTGGTTTTTATAAAGATCAATACAATTTTATTTGTACGGACAAAATGGTTGAAAATGTAATGTAAGGCTCCTGATATATAACCTACTATAACTTACTATAGTATGGGTGCTCTTTCAACTATTTAAGAAAAAAATGTTTTTTCGTGTAATTTTTTAATTTTTCCATTAAATCCCAGTTTTTTTCCGTCAAAACCAATTTTTTGGGAAACTTTTTTTTCGGAAATTTTGGTGGTCCGTAAGAATCATTAAAGTAGTTGATTTTCAAACGCAGATACTTCAATAAATTATTGAAGATACTTTATTCAAAATTATTTGAATACTTTCACTCAAGACGTATACTTCACAACACTGTTTTGTTGTTAATTTCCGTTGGGGGGGGGGGGGTCCTGGGACTTTGGGGAGGTGTTCTGGTAAATTATTTTCTCTTCTCGCGATATCGTATTTGAGAAGTCTGTTAAAGAATATGTTTTTTTAATTGTGAGTTCCACATGTGGTACATTTACAATCACATTGGAGGGTCTTATTTGGCCATTAAGAAACAGTGAGTTGGCTTTGAGTGGCCTATTCTTAGTCTGCTTAATACAGATTCGTCTATACTGTTAGCGGACCACTCGTCAGTTGTTTATTTTTTTTTATTATTTCACTGAGTTTTCGATTTTGTTTTTTTCCACACCTCGTCCCATTCTAATGTGTAGATATTTTTTATTCGTTTTTTGATGTCGTGTTTGCACTCGTACTTTTTCCTCGTTTGTTTGTGCAATTTATTCGTTTGAATGCGATTCGTCTTGAATGTTTCAGTATTGTTATTACGCGTGTTGTATACCCCATGGTCGCGGTGAAATCGTAAATTTCACGAAATAAAAATATGTGCCCCATTTTTTTTTATGAAATAATACTACGCACCTTTGTTAATCTTTTAAAAAAATAAATAAATATACCCGCCACAGATGCTGCAGTAGCTAATTTCTACATAATAATCTGTTTTAACACTTATCTAGCTATAAATGAAAGTTGCCCTATCTATAAATAACTATTGTGCTAATCTGGGATGAACAAAAATTACATACCTATCCAGAGAAATTGAACAATTTTGAAATTTTCATGTACAATATTAATTTATTACTCGAATAATATATTATTTTTTTTTTTTTTATCGAAATCGATCTATCAAAAGACTTGATCCAATCTGTAGATTGTAGATCCGTTTTTACTATTTCAAATTTAATACAGTTGGTATTTCTGTGTTGACGCGTAATTTTACGACTTTTGTATCCTATAAGTTTGAATCACGCCACAGGACTACTTACGTAGTTCGAAAAATTGTAAGAATTTAAAAATGCAGTCTTTGAGTATATATATTTGAAAACCAGAATTTGAATAAATTTATTATTAAAGGAAATAATGAGGGATGAGCATGATTGGTGAATCACCCTGTATAATATGATAGAGCAAGTCATTACTCATTAATACTATCATGTTCATTTAATATATTACGTAATTAATAATTAATTATTCAATAATTGCAGAATACCTTAATGTACTTAAGCAACTTTTATTTCATAACTAAAATAAATTCACCGATAGGTTATACCCATTCAAGTTTAAAAAAAAAATTGTAATCAAAATTTGCCAAAATTGACTATAAAAATATACGCTTAACTACTACCAAGACTTAGTCTTCTTAGTAAATTTTTTTTCATTAGATATTTGACGAATAAGACTTGCTGTACAAGTCATAGAGTTAAAGCTATGGTTGTGCACACCGGTATGAAAAGCTAAGGCTACTTCTTTGGCCGCTAATTTCAGTGGTTCGTCGTTAGCTTTTAATGGTGTAAAACAATGATTTACTCTGCTAGATGTCAGTGCAGACTTTTGTGTTATTTTATGTTTATTAGATTTCATATGATAAGTTATATCACTTTTGCCACCATGGCTAACTGAAAATGTACTCGAAAATATACAGTACATCAAAATTATTGTTGGTTTTTACCTTCATTAAGAATGGAAATTCGTTTCGGAGTTTGTCAGTGAAGCTCTGCATAATCGTTTTGGAGCCATAATAATATATAAAAAAGTTCGTAATTATTACAACACAATATTCACAGTGAGTTATTAAATTTAAACGCGGGAACGACACAAGTTCACGACGCATAGAACGTATAATCGCCAGTTCTATAAACTGTATCCGCCACGAAACATTAAACTATCGGCATTCGGCTGTCGCTGTCTCCGAAATTTCCGACAGTCATATTTTATTTTCAGTCATTCGTGCATGACAACAATACACTCGAGACTAGTAAGTCTTAAGAAAACGGTACATATCCATGTCCCGATTGTAAGACACTTTGTACGGTCACCCACAAAAAATGAAAACCGCGGACAGTTTGTACTATTTCAAAAAGTAATTAAATATATATGGCGGACAGTTTTTACTATTTCAAAAAGTAATGAAATATACATATCAACAGGATTCGTATAGGACACACATCGATAACCCATCAGTATCTGATGAAGAAGGAAGACCCTCCCCTATGCGCCAGCTGCGGTACACCTCTCACAATCAAACACATTATAACCGAATGCCTTTCATATGAAATGGATAGACGTGAAGCAGGCATCTCAAACATTCTGTCAGAAGCCCTCCACCCAGACAACACAAGACGCATGATAACCTTTATTACTAAGTCCAACCTTATCAATAGTATTTGATATGTAACTTATATAACTTGTAAATAATTTAGAGATAAACTCTTTTTCACTAATGGCCATAATTGCCGAGGCTTAATTCAATAAAAAAAAAAAAAAAATATACATGGTGGATAGTTTGTACTATTATCACATAAATCATAATATATATATTTAAAAATTAAACGTATGGCAAATTATTTCGAGCGATTGTAAATTAGTTATTATTTTACTTTCATGCACATGTACACAGACATCACGAATTTTCTTTTGTGTATTTTGGTTTTTATTTCTTGTGTTTTTGTTCAAATGACTAGAGCATTCGTCAAATTGCAGAGACCGCAAAACAGTCCAGAAACTTGGATTAACCAATCCAACCAATTTATTGAACGAACTGTTCCATCCTTCACTAAAATTATTCGTCCTTTGTGAGTTCTTAATTGTTTGGTGACATTCCAAATTTCAAGAGGAAATCTTGGTGCATCGTTCTTTCCGTTAATATATGTTGATTCAAAATAAAATATTAATGGAAATAGTTCTGGAGTAAAAGTTAAATACATATTAACTATTTCATTAGGTATTTCTTCAACTGGTAAAAATGCTAAAGATGTTATCATTTTACATTGTTTTGCAATTTGTTCGTTATCTTCATACATTTTGGATAATCCTCTAAAGTTTTGAGCAATTAAATTTTATCTCATCTTTTAAGGTATATTTCCCGGTTTATTTATACCGTACAAAACGTCCGCGATCGAATTTTACCAATTTATTATCACCGTACAAAGTGTCCGCGATATGCAACCCAAACAATAGATAGTACAAACTGTCCGTTTACTCCATGTCCCGGCCGGGAGTTGAAAAATATCGGGACTGTGTAGTGATATGACCGGCTGCAGTGTCCCTGGGAAATCGGGACGAATGGCAACCCTATGCTTAGTGCTTGCGACGCGATTCGTTTTTGGTTCAGATAACATTGATTCGTGTTTACACCAACACTGTGGCCCTGCGGGGCCCTGTGCAAAATTGTTTGGATAAAATAGTGCTTTGTTGAATTATACCCGCGCAAATAAATTATAATATAATACATTTACGAAGAGTTTCAAAACTAAGAATTACACTGTAGATATATTGTGCGTTATGTCGTTTTAAAAACGCTGTACCCAGACATTTTCGAAGGGACAATTCTCGTACATTTGTGAACTATAGAGTGACCGAACGTAACTTGTGGACAAAGTTTGCTACCCGAAAATAGTGTCTATGGACTATAGATAAAAAATAAGCTTAGCTTCACTCAGAAATCAGAATCTGAAAATAAACGAAAAGATTTACGAGTGGCTTTGTCGAATACCTATTGGGCGTAGGGCAAGCGAATACTGTATTGGGTTATTGATTTATTTATATTGAAATGGACTGAAACTTAATCATGCGAACGCCGCACGCTTATGGTTTCATATTAATTTAGTTTTATACCGTTTATTGTTTAAGTACTTCGGTACCTAATTACGATTTACATTGTTGATCCTCTCCAGTGTATCGTAAATACTAAATATATGTTAAGAATATTTGAGATTTTTTAAATTTTTGTTGATGTATAAAATGATATTTTAAATAAAACTTAGATTACACATATTATATAATAACCGTACGGATATCACAGAATTATTATTTCAACTGCTGTTTGAAAAATATTACCTTTTATGAAATTATAATATTTTATTAGTGATGATTTTTCTGAAGTGAGCTCAGCTTTCGCTGGGCCCTAAATTTGTGCGGGGCCCTGTGCAAGGGCACCGGTTGCACTGCCCTTGCTCCGGCCCTGCAGTGTTGCCTATACTTATGAGGCGCATTTCTCCAGTGTATTTAAATGGTTCTTAATTTTTTTATCAGAGTTGATATACTTTTTTCCCCGATATTGGAGCAATTATTTGCTTATCTTCGCCTCGAAACATAACAACAAAAATGCGTATAAAATAGAATATATTGTAAATCAGTGGTCTTAGGATAAATTGTTTTGTTTCGTTTCGTTAAGTCGTGTAAATTCCATACTGCACTGCGACAATAATTGTGTTTGTCTACAGAACGTAACTCTCTAGAAATGTATCAAGTTTCTAACGTAATCGTTTTTATTAAATCTATAATCTATAATAACCAATAATAATTTCGCCTTTTAAGATATCACAGGTAATGGGGACGCAATTCAGACATGCTCAAGAAAAACCCGGGACGCAATTAGTATTATACCTTTTTATACGGGACGCAATTCGTAAGCAGCGGTTTAACCACTGACCATTGTTATTATTATTACTTATTATATTAATTATAAAGAATATTTTATGCTTCAAATGATATTTTTAATTTTTTTTTTTTATAAAATAGAATATATTGTTAATCAGTGGTCTCAGGATAAATTAACTTAACCAGACGATAAAATGAATTGACTTACTTCATAACATGGAACAAAACTAATTCGTTCAGTAACTTAGTTAAAAGTAACTCACCTTTTAACCTATCAACTTTTGCTTTTTAACTCGTTGATCCCCATTAATAATATTATATTCTCAGCCTTATTAAAAAATAAAAAATACCACCTATATTTAATAGGTTAATACTTAACAGTACAACACTCACATACCTAACCGTGTCAATGGGTCGCTGTATTGCATTGAATATTGAATATAAAGAATAAAAAAATAAATATTTTGACCTTATGTAATAAAATGTAAAAATAAAAATAAAACTCGTTGATGAATAGTAACATATTGTTATTATTTAACCGTATTATGGATTACCTATCTAAACGTAATGACCTAGTGATATGCAGTGAAACTGTACTGAATACCGTCGGTGGCACTCACTCTCGAGGTCGCTAAAATGTTGTCCGCCATTCAGAGGGTTATTCAGTTTGCGCAGAAAACCTGCTTTTTTAGGGCATCGACGCGAGGGCCCTATAGTAATTACTTAACCCAACCAAATCGCCAGAATCGTTTACACTTGTGATCGCCTATAGCAGGGATGGCAAATCCATGGCACGCGTGCCCGATATGGCATGCGAAAAGATTTTGTGGGCACGCGAACATTTTTAACTGACGAATGCAGTGCCGCATGCACTTTATTAAAAGTCACTAATTATAAACCAAATATCAATAAATTGGCATCAAGTGTTCAACAACAAAAATCACATCAAAATAAATAATTAACAAAGCAATATTATTATAATTATTATTATTATTTATTATTATTATGTACCTAAACTAACCTTTTTGTACGTTAATTATACAATCGAATTATAATGTAACAAAATATCAATTTTTTCATGGCACGCTCTAAAAAAAAAAAAAAAAAGGTAATTTTGGGCACGCAGTGTTCAAAAGGTTTGCGCCATCCCTGACCTATAGCTACTATAGAGGAGTTTGAACGGACTCTATCACAATCAAAATGTATTATCGTTGCATAAAATATCGAATTATTGAGCACTTAAATAGTTTGACGTGTTGTGATATTGTTTCTCGAGAATCAATGTTCGAGAAACTAATTTGTTCGTTTGCGATACACCGCTATGATATCCACGCATCATAATTATTATTAATTATTATATGCTGCGGATTTACTCGGTTTTACCGGTGAAAAATACCGCTCGTCCGTGCAGTCGGTAAGTGCCCGTATTATTATTACATGATATTTTGTTGTTTGCAGTGGAAAGTATATGGTAAATGCCCCACGGCGTTCTAACCCGGCAAGCTCTGAATAATTTGTTTTATTGATTTATTAATTGGGAAACGTCCATACATAATATATGTATAGCTACCGGTATCGGGCTATCGCAATATAGCTGTAAAGTATACGTTACGATGCGGCGCGGTTGTCTTGGCGCGGTCGAAAAGGTTCCTTTTTTTTTTTCCCCCCATAACGATATTTTCCGGAAGAAAATAATTATAACGTAGCCGAAAAATGTACGGCGAACGGAAAAAAAAATAAAAAAAACCTCTCCTTTGTATTGTTATTATTATATTATGCATACGCTTATGAACTACTATCCGTTCCGTGGGTTTTCGGACTATATATACCTTTGTAATACGTGACTTATAAAATATTCAAAGACACTCCTTTTTCCCGACATCGATTCGACTCGAAAGTTTCCCTATACATACACCGCACGGGCATAATATTATGCGTCATAGTACATATAGTGGGTGGGTACTGAGTAGGGTGTGTCGTAAATAATAATAATAATGATATGCTTACAGGTTTTATTATTTTTTAAGCGGACGGAACGATTAAATTTCTCAATTTTTTTTCTACAAACGATTTTAATTTTTTAATTACCAAAAGCGATCGAACGATGCGAACACTATATGTGTACAGCGTAGCAGTGAAAAAGTCATAGAGAGATGATTAATCGCCCTCCCTCCCCCCAAAAAAAAAAGATGCCCCAGAGCTTTTAGATTCTGAACGGAGCGATCGGTGCGCATTTCGTTACAAAGTTATACGAGATCTTATACCGCTTTAAACGATTTTCGACTTTGAGGATGGTCTCTGATAGAAAGTTTAAAATTCCCAGAACTAGGAAAAACGGGAATTTGTACGCAAAATAGATAGTTTTGTTTTTCGGTGTAACTCGAACAAACTATAATAGCTGAAATCTTCAGCAAATGTTTTTTTTTACCATTTTAAAACGAAAAATGAACATAACATAATGAATTCGTATGATTCTCAAAATATTTTGACTCTTTTTAACTTCGCAGTTTACAGACAATTTTAATATACATATATCATTTTTTTTTCCTATAAATATCGATAAGACAATTTTCGTTAGGTCAAAAAGCTAGTAATTATACACTCGAAAACTTAAATCGATGACGAAATCCAACGAGATAATTGCCTATTTTTATATTATATTTGTTTAACTAATGGTCCACAACTACGCTAAATTATAATCGCCCAATTCATTATTAGTATATAGTTAATTGCTCGCCACATAAAATATCAAATATTATCCATTTCAGTTGTAATTCTACGAATGAATAAAAATATAATTACTATATTAATTAGACGTGTACGGTTATACTGAGTAAAACATTATGATTTTCTTTTCTCGATGAAACGGTTATAGGTACCCATGCAAATTTTTGGTTTGTAATATATTTAATATATTCTGTGAATATGCAATATTATAACTAGGGCCTGGAATTATATTCTTTTGCATATTTTTTTGAGTCCGTGCAGTTAAAGACGTGGGATCGAAATCCTTACAAATAATAAAACAGTTGAGTTAACGGCAAAGGTTTTTTTTTTTGCATATCTGGGAATATTTTAAGATAAAATAATATTTCGTATAGTAAAGAACATTAGAGTATAATATATCGATTCATTTTTGTAGATGTTCGATATTTTTTGTTGCAGTGGCGTAAATAATGTAAATTAGTACATGTAAAAACATTTTAACTGACCGTCGTACAAATATGACACCAGAGCACACGGAACAAAATATAGTTTTTTTGGTATCACTCGGAAGTTTATGAAACAAACCAAATTGTTCAATCTTATATAAAAAAAAAAAAAAAAAATGTTTATTATTTAGTATTTAATTAATGTAACAATCCCCATTTGTAACTAATGGCCTTTGCTGTCGACGTTATTTTTTTGAGATCAATAAAAAAAAAAAAAAATATAGTTTTTCTTAGTTAAAAATTTTAAATAATTGAATATTAAATATTATTATTAATAATAATTTAATCAAACTTTCCTTAACGTCGTGTATTATTATGTACCTATTTATATCAGGTTTATGTGTTATTTGCTTAATAATTTTGCATATTATGTAATTATTTATATCAGTTTTTTTTTTGTATTATGTGTTTGATTATTTTGCATGTAAATGCATATTTTTAGTTCAAGAGAATATTTCAATCAAAAAAAGCATATTTTTTGCATATTTTATTATGATTTTTAAGAATATTGGAAGAATATTTTCAACTTTTTAAGAGAATATTAGCATCTTATTTTGACTATTTTAAAAGAATAAAATGCCGGCCTCTAATTATAACCATTGTTATAAATTATTATTTTTTACCAATAATTACTATATTGATTATAAAGAATATTTTGTATTTAAAATGTTATTTTTTAATTTTTTTTGTATAAAATTGATTTTACGAAATAGAATAGGTATATTGCAAATCAGTGGTCTTAGGATAAATTAACTTAAACTGACAATAAAATGAATTGACTCATGAATTACTTCATAACATGGTAAAAAACACTACCTAACTTGTTCAGTAACTTAGCTTAAAGTAACTTGACTTTTAACCTATTAACTTTGACTTTTTGTCAATGAATTCGTATAATTTTCAAAATGTTTTGACTTCGCTATTTATAGACAATTTCAATATATTTTTTTCTCCCTATAAATATCGATCAGATAATATTTTCGTTGGGTCAAAAAGCTTGAAAATGTAATATGAAGTCAGAAGTTTCTATATATGTTTTTATAATAGCAGTTGAAAATATTAAAGGCGCGGCTTTTTCTATAAGCTTTTAAATTTAAAATACTCATCAAAATTTCAAAAATTCATAAATTATATTTTTGTAGTTAAAAATGTATAAAATGTTCAATTTTTCAAATAGTTCACACTGTTTTGTCAATTTTGACTAATAGTGACGAGTGAGTGGTATGTCGCTTTTATATATTATATAACTTATAATACTTAAAATACTTATAAATTATAAGTATTTTAAGTATTTTTTTAAGCGGGCTCCAGTTGATGTAACTTTTAGTCCAAAAATCCAGACAAAACTGGATTGGCGGATTTCAATTTTGAAAACGAATTATAATTATAAATTATAATTTTTTTTTTTTTTTTAACAAATAGAGAATAATATTCCACAGACCGCATTTGAACACTTTTTTTCAATATTTTAATCTCAAACTTTATAATATTTCTTTAAAAATAATACAATTTCAAGCGTTTTTTTCTATAAATTATATTCTACCAAAATAAAATAAAAAAATCGGAGTTCGATGCGGCCTGTAAGAAGTCTTCTTTTTTCATATAAAAAAAAATAATTATCAATATCTGACGATTCTACAAGGCCGATAGTAGATTAGTGGAAAAGTAATATAATGAAGGTGTCGACTAAAATATGAAATTTAATTTCAAATTTTATAGAATAAAGGAAAATTTGAAAAACTGGTACCTTAAAACAAAATCGTTTGGTAGTTAATAATATATCGGTTTTTTTTGTTTTTACCGATTCCAGCTAAGGCGATGTGACAATAATAATAATATAATAATCAGTGTTCGGATTAGATAAGTATTTCTTTATCTAGATAAGAAAAATATACAATTTTTTTTTTAATCAGGTTTTAAATTTAGGTATATTTTAGTTGGGCACTAGGAACATAATAACAATAATGATATAAATAAAAATAATTACATAATTTATAAACCATATACTTGGTTTGAGAATCTGTATAAATATTCAAAATGTGTTTGAACAATTTCGCGATTTTTATCAATAAAAATTTTTAGATTAGTAAAAAAATTATCTAATATGAACGTTTAGATATCTTGTAACTATTTATCTAGATTAGATAAAAGATGAACAAATAATTATCTAGATATTCATCTAGATAAATTTATCTAGATAAGTCCAAACCCTGATAATAATGTTATAATCATGTTTGGCATTTTATAGCATTTGCATATTTCTTATGAGACGCTTAAAAAATAGCACAGTAAGCTAAAAATGTGTTTCGTGATACAGAGAATGAAAATGAAAATTTTATTTTGATTTTTTTGCATATTTTGCGATTTTTTAGGTTTTTAGAGCTTCTTACTCTAAATATAGCACATTGTTTCGGTTTTTAATTAAACACACTTATATTTAACTTACATATTGTTTGAATATTAATAATATTTTAAATTAATTTTCAATCATTTCAATTTTTAATCACACACAAAAAAAAAACAAACAGTACTTTTAATCATACCCGTAGAAAATTGATTGATAAAATACAGCATCCCAGGATATTAAAAAAGTTCGCCCGAACACATAACAATGTCTTAAAATCTCTCGCCCAAACGCATTATGGTAAAATGCCCAAACACATTGAATTTTTTAAAAATTCGCCCAAACGCCACCCACTCATTCAAAGTTCATTTTTTCAACATTGGATATTCACAGAGGTTTTTTGAGACTTTTTTCCATTTTTACCTGTTATTGAATCAAAATCGGTCATATTTTTTTGAAACGTGTTTTTAGATATTTGTCATTCGAATTATTACGATCATTTCGTATTAGGTATTTGGCCCTAATTTTTGTTATATGCTAATTTTGTTGTGTTTTTTTCGTCGATTCCTACTGCTATTATTAATCTCTTATTATCAACGAACGAGCGTAGAATGCGTTGTATAGTCAATTCATTTGGATTCTGATCAGAGTGACTAAATTATTTAAAATCTTAAGAAACTACCTATAATAATTTGTAAGTGATTAAATAATTAATTACATTATTAATTGATAATTTTCCTTTTTTTTTTTTTTGCATATTTTGTTGTTTTTATTGCATATCATTAGCGCATATATTTAGCGATATTTAAGGTAATACTATTACAGCGCATGTTTATGCAATTTTGAGTGCTATAAAATCCCGACCCTGGTTATAACATACCTACCTACCACTTATAATAATATACGATATTGATTTTACTTCGGCGTAGGTATATTGTTTTTTTTTCGGAACATATACCTTTTGACGCTACAAAAGTGCTCCGCATGCGTTATATACATTATTATTATACTGTAGTCATTAGCCCTCCATCGATTGGGTAATGGATACTTTTAGTAGGTAGGTAATATCTGGTTGGTACGTCGTTTTATTCAGTTATTTCAAACATGTCGAATATCGAATTCCCCGCTTCAGTATAGATTTCACGTAGGTATAAACGTTTCGTGCCGGAAAACACGTTCCTCCGTCCGAGAATGATGCAGTGAGGTCACGGTAGGTATAATAATATATCATTAAATAGGTACCAATACGTTATACGTTAACCTACGAAAATCGTATGGCGTGTTAAGGTTGTGAAAAACTCGGTAGAGTAGTAACTGCAGTAACATGTTATCAATAAAATAAAAGTGAAAAGCTGATCGTCGGTAACCGGACAGGACCGAAATTGGAAAAGTCACCTGGAAAATTCAGAAAAACTGAAAGTCGAAAATCGAAAATATTTCAAAATCGAAATCATCCAAATTGTGGTGAATCAATAATCACACATCAAAACTCGGGAAAATACCTTTTTATGTTCTTCGAATCTCGTCCAAATAAGGAACACCAAAAAAATATGTGAAATTTCATTCGATTAGCCGCAGTATGAGTTTAATGCCGTGGATATGAATTTAATATGAGGTTGGTCACGGTAAAAAAGAAATACTCTAAAATTGTATGTCCATAGTTTTAAATATTTGTAAACACATTTGTGTATTTACAATTTAGTAAGATGGCTTTAACCTCCAATACCAATACTCGATAGGATGAGTTGACTATAAAACGTTCGGTC
Source organism: Metopolophium dirhodum (assembly GCF_019925205.1). Lineage (NCBI taxonomy): Eukaryota > Metazoa > Arthropoda > Insecta > Hemiptera > Aphididae > Metopolophium > Metopolophium dirhodum. The sequence goes on from NC_083560.1 coordinate 18,749,349, forward strand.
CACTCTATATGAAGCTTTCATCCAAAACAATCTGGGCTTATGGCATTCTACTGTGAGGTAGTGCATAGGGGTGTCCAAGGGGAGGCCGAGAATGATGCAGGAGGTCACGGTAGGTAATATACCATTAAATAGGTACCAATACGTTATACGCGTATTGTTCCAGTCGAGTGCAATTCGGAAAATCGTAAGGCATGTTTTTATTATTTTGTGAACAACTCGGTAGAGTAGTAACTGCAGTAACATGTTATCAATAAAATAAAAGTGAAAAGCTGTTCTTCGGTAACCAGACCGGTCCAAATTTGGAAAATTCGAAAAAAACTGAAAGTCCTTTTGTCCGTGCGATTTTTCTATCGGTCATTTTTTTTTTTGTTCATTAACGGTCGCCAATTGTTACACGTTATAATTTAGTGATAATAGTAAAAATTGGTAGCAATTCATATTAATATTAATACAGTCGATAAACCCAAATACTACCCGACCGTTTTCAATAAAACGTTATACCAATAGATTCCTTGAGTTTTATAGGGTCATTATAGTTAGTTTTCAGTGTTTATAGTTACATATTTATTTATAGAAAAAAAACAAATCTTTGGCACAGGCTAGCTAATAAAAAGTAATATTATAATGTATTATGTTAAGTTCAAGGGCGTCTTTGGAGGGGAGGGGTGAGTAGGGACAGTTGCCCTTGGCATTTTTCTGGGTTGATCATCATTATTTATTATGCAATTGAAACATCCCAAAATAAATTTTTGTTAAAATTTAAATTTAAAAACATTTTTTTACAGTTTGATTTATATTACACTCGATGACAAATGACAGAACTAAGGACGTTGCCTTTATAGATTTATGGCACGGAGTGCGGTGGGGCCAAGTGCAGTGACATTTAAGTGTCAAACAGGTTTTTACTTTCTTGATGAAAAAAAAAACTAAATGTTCATAGACTGTAACAATAGTTTCAAGTTTGTGGTCATTAATGGCTGAATTCTTATCAGTATAATTGACATTTAACAGGATTCGGCAATAAATCATTAAAACGTAAAGCTGTTCTATAATAATTGATTGATAATTACAACGTTCTTTGACTTAAGTATTCTCAAAACATTTTCCAAATGGTTTTATAAATAACCTAACATTATCAAATGATAAAATTTTATTAGTTATACAAAAAATATGCATTTGTCAATTTAAAATTAAATATCAACTAATTAAAATGAATGCTGTAAGGTTAGGTTTAACGAACCGTGGTAAATCGGTCGACATACTTAGGTACGTTGCGTTACGCTGAAAAATTCAAAACCAAATACATCCAAACTGTGGTGAAACAATCAATCACTCATCAAAATTCAGAAAAATACTTTTCGATGTCTCTCAAATCTCATTTAAACAAGAAACACCAAAAAAGTTTGTGAAATTTCTTTTGATTTGCCGGCCGCAACTCCTCAGCGAGTTCAATGCCGTAGACAGGAATCTAATATGAGGTTGGTCGCGGTAAAAAAGAAATAGTCTAAAATTGTATGTCCATAGTTTTAAATGTTTGTAAACACATTTGTATATTTTCAATTTAGTAAGGTGGTTTTAACCTCCAATACCAATACTCGATAGGATGAGTTGACTATAAAACGTTCAGTCCACTCTATATGAAGCTTTCGTCCAAACCAATCTGGGCTTATGGCATTCTACTGTGAGGTAGTGCATAGGGGTGTCTAAGGAGAGGCCGAGTATGATGCAGTGAGGTCACGGTAGGTATAATAATATACCATTAAATAGGTACCAATACGTTATACGCGTATTGTTCCAGCCGAGTGCAATTCGGAAAATCGTAAGGCGTGTTTTTATTATTTTGTGAAAAACTCGGTAGAGTAGTTACTGCAGTAACATGTTATCAATAAAATAAAAGTGAGAAGCTTTTCTTCGATTACCAGACCGGACCAAATTTGGAAAAATCACCTGGAAAATTCGAAAAAAACTGAAAATTGAAAACATCCAAATCATGGTGAATCAATAATCACACATCAAAACTCGGGAAATTACCTTTTTATGTTCTTCGAATCTCGTCCAAATAAGGAACACCAAAAAAATATGTGAAATTTCATTCGATTAGCCGCAGTATGAATTTAATGCCGTAGATATGAATTTAATATGAGGTTGGTCACGGTAAAAAAGAAATACTCTAAAATTGTATGTCCATATTTTTAAATGTTTTTAAACACATTCGTATACTATCTATTTCGTAAGGTAGTTTTAACCTCCAATACCAATACTCGATAGGATGAGTTGACTATAAGTCGTTCGGTCCACTCTATGTATAGCTTTCGTCCAAACCGATCTGGGCTTATGGCATTCTTCTGTGAGGTAGTGCATAGGGGTGTCTAAGGGGAGGGTGGTCTAAGCCCAGAATTATCGTTGCCAATTTCGTTCAGGGGAATTATTATTTTTATATTGAACTTGTAACATTGCAATACTAATATTATCAGTTTTGTAATTATTTATCACAATCACGTTTCACGTCAGAACAAACTAAATAATAAAACTAAATTTTCAAATCTAAATATAGCACATTGTTTCGGTTTTTAATTAAACACACTTATATTTGACTTACATATTGTTTGAATATTAATAATGTTTTAACTTGATTTTCAATCATTTCAATTTTTAATCACACACAAAAAAAAAAACAAACAGTACTTTTAATCATACCCGTAGAATTTATGGACAACCCATTTCTGTCAAAATGAGAGAGAAAATTGATTGATAAAATACAGCATCCCAGGATATTAAAAAAGTTCGCCCAAACACATAGCAATGTTTTAAAATCTCTCGCCCAAACGCATTATGCTAAAATGCCCAAACACATTGAATTTTTTAAAAATTTGCCCAAACGCAAACCACCCGTTTAAAGTTTATTTTTTCGACATTGGATATTCACCCATAAATCAACTATATTTCTCCTGATTGGGTTAGTTAATATTTTGTTGTAATCCAAAAACAAATAACCGTAGATTCTTGAAATGTTCACCAAATATTTGTTTTATCATTTTCTTTACGTCTTGTTAGTACGTCCAGTTTATGTAGACTCTTTTTAAGTTATTTGTATAGGCATTTGAAGGGGAGTAATTTGGAATTTTTTTTCTAAGTTTTTTCTATCTGTACATTTCAATAAACTTTTCGTTGGATCAAAAAACTTGAAAAATTTAATGCAAGAATCCCGATAAGTTGTTCAATTCAAAAATATTCAAAATTTTTGATAGGCCAAGGTTTTTTCTTTTTTTTATGTCATTAACATAAATCGGCTAAATGGTGGTGGATGGGGGGCAAAACCACCATGAAATGGCACATTGAAAATATATAGTGGGGCTTCAGGTCTCCCCCCCCCCCCAATATATTTTGTCACCCTACGCCCATGAGATTGTGCATAAAGTCCAAAATTAATGAAATAAATACAACGCCATCAAAATGTCAAGACTTAAGGGCCATCGTTAGAAAGAAACTACCACGGTCCAATAAAATACAAACATTTTGATTACGGAATTTTTAGTTATACGATTGAGAACTCTTAATTCATATTTATTTTTATATAATTTTTATATAATTAATATTATGTATTTATTTTCAAATTTAATAATTTTTGTCGAAATATTGAGCATAATAATTGGTACAGCGAAAATCAACATCAAAATGCATAATATTATAAAAAGTTTGACGATCTAGAAAAGTCGATAAGTTGCTTTTTGGTCTACAATTTTTTCAAGTAGTGATGAAAACGAATATGATTTTTTATACTTGGTTAGCTACGGTCGTAGAACAGGTTAAAAAAAGGATTATTGAAAAAATTAAAAGAGAAAATATTAGACAATAATAATAATAATAATAATATTAATCGAAACAAAATTCAGTTGATTTATTAAAATTATTATTTAGAATATTATGTTGGCTAAGAATTGACATTTACATTTAGGCGACTTATTACAACTTATCATTTATTTCATCATTATTTATTTAGTCATATTTTTTTATTATATTGCAATTAGGTACTATAATAATTATCATGACTATGACTAACATTTTTATCGCCCATTTTATTTATATAAATTATAAGTACGTAATTTACTATAACTTATTTTAAAACTATATATTATTATTATTTTTCGTTACACTTATATTTTCAGTTTGAAGAATTATCTATTTATCTCTGTAGTACAGAATTTTTATTCTTATGGTATATCAATTTTAAACTTTTAAGATTCATTTTTCCAGATTAAATTTTACTACTAATTGTATTAAAAACAATATTGCATTAATTAAATTTACTTTTTCAAACTAGCACTATGTTAATAGTATATGTTTCACCAAATGTAATCAAATGTAAATTTAAATACTTTTTCTGTTCTGGCAGATTTATACAAAAATAAACATTTAATACCCATTATATTTTGATCGTGGACATAAAACCAAGGTTGGCCCGGTTAACGATTTTTTTAACTCGTTAAGTTAAGTTATTTTAAAATAATAAAGTTACTTGTATTTTTTTTTGTCGTGAACTCGTTAATTTAAGAGTTAACTTTGAAAAAAAAAGCAACTTAACTTGCTATAAAGTTAAAATTTGCTAATTTTGCAAAAATTAAAAACTCTAGACACATAATATGGTTTATTAGATAGTTTTTCTTTACGCTCAAGAAAATTACTGGGAAAATTTAAAATGATACATCAAAGAAAAAACTCATTCAAAAATTTGCATTTTTCTTTCAGAAGAAAATTAACTTAATTTCGATTTATCGAAATAAAATTAACTTGAACTTAACACACGAATCTTGAAAAAAAGTAACTTATTAAGTTAAAATTAATTTGAAAAAAAAAGTAACGAGTTAATTAACTTAACGTTTTAACTTAAATTTAACTATTAACTCGTTAATGGCCAGCCTTGCATAAAACTAGATTTAAAAATACTACCTACTGATTTATGTTCACTTGTTTTTGGTAAAAAAAGTACATTTTATAATATTGGCTTGCGTTTATGTATTTCATTTAATATTGATGCCAATTATTGTAATTACACGAAAAATGAATATTTATATTGTATTTAATTTTAGTTACTATACTAATACTTGTCACTTATCGTTTATTTATTTCCCTTATTTTGTTTATGTTCTATGATATTAATTCATGTCCAGTTATGTGTTATTTCTCTTATTACTTTTCGATAATTCTGTCGTTTGTTTTTAATGCTTATACTTATAATTGTATTTGTTTTTCTTCCCCCAGCACACGCTCTGCTTATTGGGCGTGCTGCAATATTGTAAACTTTATATTACATTAATAATAGTTGTACGATTAGTATAGTTGCAAAATAAATTATTATTACTAAAAAATGTCAACGCGTCGAATCGTTCGAATGCCAATGCTGCATACGATTTCAGACGAAATCCAAAGGCTTACTCGCAAACGTCACGAGACGAGGCTAATGTCAATCCGTCGGATTATTCGGACTGTACAGTTATTAGACAACTCCTAAGACATCAGATCAGTGACTATCAAAAGGTGGGGGGGAGGGTGTTTTTGGATCCTGCAGATCCCTACCCCCAATGAAAAAATAAAACTATAAAAATTTATTTGACTCGGAGATGTTTTATAATAATATAGTACAATTCAAAAAATAAATATAACCGCGTTAATACCACTAACTTTAAGCAAGCTTGGGGTAAGTGGGCGTGGTCTTCTGATTTTAAATTTAAGGTTATTTTACTAATATAATATATAATTAAAATTGTTTGTTGATTATCTACATGATAATATAATACATGATGGTACAAGATGGTACTATAAATTACCAACTTTAAATGCTTCTAAAATGTTATCCGCTGAATAATGTTGTCCTCATTTCATACATTTCTCCTCCCCCCCCCCCCCACAACTCATAAAAAATTCTTGGATACGGGTCTGAGACCAAATGACCTAGTTTAATATTTTATGTTCAGAACAGGAATCACTTAATTTGCAGGAAGTGTGACTCTATCAACATGTAAAGTACCTATAAATTATTAAATTAACATTCGGAATGTTAAGTATGCAATAGGTATACAACAGTTAAACATAATATTTGTAAAGAATTTTTGGCGGCTTACAATTTAAACTTTTCGTTTTAACGATTGAATGTAAATAATTAATTTACTTTATATAATGAAACAAAGGGGAGATAAAAAAATAATAAACATGTATAATTTAGTGAAACGAAATAGAATATATTATTATATATTTAATGAAATATTTTGAATACCATAACCATTGTTTTTGATTTTTTACATATTATTTTGGTAAATGCTTCTTGGATCATATTGATATAGTATTATGACAAAATAAAAATAAATGCAATAAAACTATATAAACTATAATATTAATTATTAGTATTATATTTTTTCAATTAACGTAACTGTTTATAATAATAATTTTGATAGAAACAATAATTATTGTTTAGAATCTTAATAGTTAAATCATCGATGAAGTTAGGTTTCTATTTTTATATTTTATCAATCATAAAAAATGTTATGTACCTATCGTTTCATCAAGTCTTAATGCTTCCGTGGTTTTACATAATATTTTAGAATATTCAGTGCATATTTTCAGCTTTATAGTGCTAAGCCGAGAACATTTTTTTAAATAACCTATATGTACTTAAATAAAAACAACAAATTTGCAAACCTAAGAACGTTTGAATATATTACAATTTGAATCAAACACTTATATTGCAATATCCAATGATGTACTGTGGTAGTTTAACTTTTAGATATATTAATTTTTTTCTGTAGAATTTAAATTCTTTATTTAAAAAAAAAAAGCTGGTAAGTGGATGTCGCTCTGCTGTACAGTAGGTTACTAGTGGGTCAACGTATAATGGATTGTATTAAACTTAAATTCAATGATATAATATCATTGTATAAGATAAACGATTCTGAGAGGAGACGGTTTATCAGTCTGGATTTTTTAAATATTTATTATTTATTGTAGCCTTTAAGTTGAATTAATATTATAATTTTTTATTCGTTGCTACGGTGATAAACAAATCGTTAAAAATTAAAATCCCATTTTAAGCGGTTTTTCGTAATTTGTCAGTAGTTTTTCGGGTGGCATTAAATAACTATTGAGAAAATCGAAAAATTACCTCTCTAAAGTACCATCTTGATCCAATTTTCAAACAGATAAGGTATTATATGTTGAAATCAAAGCACCCTTTCCGGTAGAAATTTTGTATACAGGATATAAAACAATAAACACCATTGTAAAACCACTAGCTTCCCCGCTCCGCTCAGAATCTAAAAAATATAGATTATAATAAATTAACTGATGATTTATTAAATATTCATTAAAAGTATATACTGTGAAGTGTGAACTGTAAAGTAAAAAATAATAATAATAATAAATTAACAACAATGAATTTAAAACGTTTATAACAATACACGTTGTTACTTTTTACTAGTTTTTTGTGCGATTTTAAAATTTTTTAGTGTAATCATTTTAAATACTATGTATAAATAATATATAAGGTATTAAATAATTTAAAAATACCCTTTTTTCAAAATGATTTTTATCTGTGTTTATAAATAGTTTGTTTTTATTGGAAATGTTAAGATACGGAAAATCGCTTCTCCTTAAAAATCAGTATTTTGGATTTCCACCTCTATTCCACCACCTCCTATTCTCGATCAAGAGAGCAAAATATAATATTATTAAAATAATTTCAATTTCAAAGCGTCGACGAGTGAATGAGTTTTTGACTACAAAAAATCCTCCCCCCCCCCCTCCCACCAAAAAAAAAAAAAATGTTGGCGACCGTAGCAGTTTTCTCCATCGCTACCCTCCCCCCTCCCCCTCTAAAATGTGACTTTTTGACAACTATACCGCAGCATACTATAATATTGTACATCGATTTCGGTGCTCGCCCCTGTTTAAGTCAACATCCTAATAATACCTAAGATGGGATTATTAATTCAACCGCAGTTATCGTATATACGAGCTTAATAAATTTACTCATCGCGGGAATTCGTTGTTTTCCTCGTGTATTTGAGGTAGACCGTGGCATTCGCAGTCGGTATATTATACTTCTGCCCTAAATTACGCGTCGCCCTTTTGTTATTCATACAACAAGGGGTATTACTGGTTTATAATTACATCGCTTTCGATAATATTGTCTTTTGTAGTAAATTGTTTAGCTTGTTTATACCGTTAAACGGTTAAATATCAATAAGTCAGCGTCGAATTAAATACTCGACTAATTATTTTGGTAACTGTATATTGTAGTAGTATGTGTAGTAACTGTAGAATATAATATATATATATTGTATGCAGGTTCGAATAGCGTGTAACAAAAAGACCTGACAAATGAAATAACATAAATATAATATTATGTTCTAGTCAATCGTTTTTAATTTTTTTTTTTTACATAATTTACAGACGATTGCATTATGACACGTATCATATAACATTTTTTATTATTATTTTAGATTCTGAGCGGAGCGAAAGAATGTATTACAATGATGTGTGTTTTTAGTGTTTGCCAGCAACATTTTGGATGGTAAAAATGCACAGATTTTCAGCATGTTTTCTGATAGGAAAGTGATTCTAATTGGTACTTTTAGGAGGTCAAAATTGAAAGTAGTTAGTAGACAGCGTCAAGAAAAACAAAAAAAAAGTGAAATAAAGTGATAATTTTTATGCAAAAACAATTTTTTAAAAATTCGATTTTATTTTTTCGGTGTACATCGCTCAGAAACTAATAACCATAAACTTTTGACATTTTCACCAGATATTTATTTTATATTAGAATTTCAAACGAATGGTAACGGTTTTGAAATATTTTCATTCTTTTTGAGCTAATCATAAAATCGAGAAATTTTTAAAAATTTGTACATTTTTGTAAAATCAAGTATTTGAAAACTAGAGTATTTCATTTGAAGTACAGATACTTTGCGATACTATTATGGTATACCTACGTAAATAGTATTTTAAGAGGATGCCAGCGCACTATTTGTTTTCTCTCTCTGGCCCACGCGCAGCATACCTAAGACAAAACGCATTAACGAAAAATCACTTTTTCTATGTTTTCAATTTGGTAATCTTAGAGTAAAATAACACATTAAAAAAAAGATAGAGAATAATATTATTGAGGAAATGACATATCGATTTTATAATATATTTCATTGTTATTTGACATTGTATTCGACTTTCAAAATAAACAAACAAATGGATTACATTTAAACGATGTTTAAATTGTTTTGAAAAAAAAATTTAGACGAATCCGTATGACATTCCCTAAGAAATAATACTCGCAATCTTTTTTGTTATGGATGATTTTCCTCTGAGATCACTTTGAAACATAGAAAAAATGATTCTGCGCAAATGCGTTTTGTCTATGTCGCGTGCGTCGGCCAGAGAGAGAAAACAAACAGTGCGGTAACATCCTCTTATTATTATTATTATTATTATTAAACACTTTTGATTCGAGTACTTTGCAAAACTTCTACAGTATCCGAGTACCTACGTTCTAAAGCCATAATGAATTAGGTCGTCAAAATTATATTATTATTGGTATGGGCACGTAAAAACTTAGTCCTCCCACTCCCCCCATCGCTTATATTGGCGCGCAATCGGGAAAAATGATACAACACGAGTTTTACGTGAAAGGATGCGTTCGGTAGATATGTTCGAATACGTCTTTCAAATTTTTTATAAATATTTTTTCACCTCATAAATCAAGTATCCACTGAATCGCGATTTTCATGTCAGAGAACATTTTACGCCAAATGATTTGGTGTAAAACTATGAAATACTCTTTTTTTTTAAATATTATTTTATCATACAATTTCAAATTTTGTACTTTCTGTGATTGAAATCAAACATAAAACGTCATATAAACTAAAATGAATAAATATTTGAAAATCAGTGTATTTCATTTTAAATGAAGTTACTATTATCGACTATACAAAATAATAGTATTTTAAAATATTATTACACTTTCGCTTCTGGGCGCGCAATCCGGAAAAATTATATAACACGAGCTTTGCGTGAAAGGATGCGTTCAGTAGATACGTTCAAATACGTCCTGAAAATTGTTTATACAAATTTTTTTCTCCTCATAAATCCAGTATCCACTGAATCGCGATTTTCATGTCTAAGAACATTTTACACCGAATGATTACACACTCTTTTTTCGAATATTTTATTAAAATTTTTTTTTACTTTTTGTGATCAAAATAAACAGAAAAACGTTTGTCAACTAAAATGAATAAATATTTGAAAAAATTATGTATTTCATTTTGAAAAACGCAGATAGTTTGAGAAAGTATTCGAGCACGGGTACATATAATAATAAGTATTATAATACCTACTTTTACTCGAGTCCTTAAGAGGACGTAATACCCGCCTGTGTTTTCTCCGTCTTACAAATGCGTAATATAGCTGATTCTACGCTCAGTGGAACAAGTGTAGCTCCGTTAGTTTAAAAATTAGAGTGACCTATTATAAAATCTATAGGTAAGACTATTATCTATGGACAACCTCGTGGGCTTTTCATTATATTTTAAAGCGAGCTATGAGTATTTTAAAATTGTAAATTGTTTGTACACCTTAGAGTACTCATAACTCACTTAAAAATTAAAACATAATAAAAAGCCCACGAGGTTGTCTAGATAATAATCATAGCTTTAGATTTTATTAGAGGTCAATTCACTCTAATTTTTAAACTAACGGAGCTACACGTGTTCTGCTGAGCGTAGAATCAGCTATATTACGCACTTGTAAGACGGAGAAAAACACAGCGGGTATCACGTCCTCTTGACAAGACTGCTACGGTGTTAGGGTGCGTTCTAAAGTCACAATAAACGAAGACGTTCACATCGCATTATATTATTATTAGAGTTAAGATGTTGATGACTTTTGCATTTCTTTTTCCTTTTATTCTGTACAATACTATCCTAGCTAAAGTTTCATGCTCCCTTGATGCAGAATATTCAAATTTTTTTTGCATTTTTTTTGCATTTTTAGCTATAAATGAATTTTTTTTGTTTTTAACGTCATTTTTCAACATTTTAAGTCATTTTTTTCATCTTTTAGGCCATTTTTTGTACTTTTTGTACAATGTGGAGCATTTTTCACAAATTATAGATTTTAGGACAAATGTTACACCCAAGTTTGGAAACAAATTTAATTTATTTAAGATCTAACTTTGGATTTGGACTATTAGTAAAAAATAATTTTAATATTATTACTGTGGGGTTTGACGCGGTCCCGCGTAATAGCTGTTTGAATTCAAATAGCCTTTTACGCGGAAAGCCGCGCAACGCTTCTCAAACAAACCGCCAAGCGACGATGGACGACGCCGGCGCGCGACACCCGCGCTGTGAACCGTCGGCCGGCCGTTGAGTGAACCGGATTGTCATGTCACTAGTTTTTCGACGACCGCAAAAAGAGGTTCAACCCGCGGCCGAGTTCGTTACACCACCGATCACTGTTGTTCTTTTCTTTTCTGTTTTTTTTTTAAGTTTTTTTTTGCTCATATACAAAGGCTACAAAAATAAACAACACCCGTCGTCTCGTCGTACTTTATTGTTTTTGTGTTTTTTTTGTTCACGTGGTCAAAAGACCCCGCACCACCACATCCTCGCGACTCCTCACAGGACCGCGACAGGTTTTCGTTGTGATTACATTTATCGCGTTCCGATAAGATTTACTCTTTGAGTGTTATATATTGATGAAACAAGTGCTCTTTCAGACATACGCCGATCATACACGCTTATCGAGTATTATATTTATAAATTGTATGGAATAAAATATCCGATAAACAAGATTAAATTGACATAGACATTAGACCTATTGATTGACGTGCTTATAATTGCAGTAAAAGAAACTATTGTCAGTAGTGTTTCGGCATTCACCGTCACCATTTAACCGATATTTTTATTATTTATTATACTCATATCTCTAATAAAAATTATTATTTATAAATAAGTTTTTTTCACTTACTTAATTAGTATTTTAGATAATTTTTAAGGTCATTTTTTGAAATTTTTAGGGCATTATTGCACTTTTTTTGCATTTTTTTAGGTCATCAACATTCTAACTCTAATTATTATTATCGTGGGCACGGAAAACCTTATAGACGAACCGTCCCCGTCGCAATCTGGAAAAATGATGTCGCACGAGGTTTGCGTGAAAAGATGCGTTCAGTAGAATACGTTCAAATACGCCTTTCAAATTTTTTATAAATATTTTTTCACCTCATAAATCCAGTATCCACTGAATCGTGATTTTCGTGTCCAAGAATGGTAAGAACCGGATGATTACACACTCTTTTTTCGAATATTTTATTAAATTTTTTTTTTTACTTTTTGTGATCAAAATCAAACAGAAAACGTTAGTCAACTAAAATGAATAAATATTTGAAAAATGTATGTATTTCATTTTGAAAAACGCAGATAGTTTGAGAAAGTATGTTCGAGCACGGGTACATATAATAATAAGTATTATTATACCTACTTTTACTCGAGTCATCCATAACAAGTCTGCCACGGTGTTCGGGTACGTTTTAAAGCCACAATAAATGGGAACGTCCACATTGTGTTATATGATTATTATTGGAAAATCTCATAGCCGAACCGTCCCCGTCGCAATCCGGAAAAATTATGTCGCACGAGCTTTGCGTGAAAAGATGCATTTAGTAGAATACGTTCAAATACGTCTTTCAAATTTTTTATAAATATTTTTTCACCTCATAAAACCAGTAGGTTTATCCACTGAATCGTGATTTTCGTGTCCAAGAACGTTTTACACCGAATGATTAAACACTTTTTTTTTCCAAAGGTGGGCATTGACTTGTTAAAAAGTTAAAGTTAAGTTAAGAAGTTAATTTTCTTTTAACTTTTTAACTTAATTAGTTACTTTTGGCTTTTCATTAACTTAACTGTTAACTTACTAAATTTCTTTCTTAATTAACGTGAAATTAACGAGTTAATTTTTAATTTTAAGAAGTAAGTTAAGTTAATTTATTTTGTTTTTAATTTTATAATATTTCACTGTTCCATTGTCTATTTCGTTTTCATGTCAAAAAATATGTATCGTAAATTGTTTAAAGTTAAAAATGTATATCATTCGAATCTAACTTATATGGAAATACTGTATGAAGTATTAACACTATATCCTACAATTTAGTTTTGGGTTGGAACAATATTAAGTAGGCTAGTTTTGTATAAACAAATTAACTTTTTTTTAACTTAATAAAAAGTTAACAAAAAGTGTGTATTAACTTTTAACTTAACTGAGTTAACCTAGAGTTAAATTAACTCTTAACTTTTAACTTTTTGTTATTGGTGCATATTAACTTAACTTAACTGAGTTAAAAAAAAATCATTAACTTGCACAGCCTTGCTTTTTTCGAATATTTTATTAAATTTTTTTTTTACTTTTTGTAATCAAAATCAAACAGAAAACGTTTGTCAACTAAAATGAATAGATATTTGAAAAACGCAGATAGTTTGAGAAAGTATTCGAGTACGGGTACATATTATAATAATAAGTATTTTAATACCTAGTTTTACTCGAGTCGTCCATAACAAGTCTGCCACGGTGTTCGGGTACGTTTTAAAGCCACAATAAATGGGAACGTCCACATTATGTTATATGATTATTATTGGAAAATCTCATAGCCGAACCGTCCTCGTCGCCAGTGGCGGCTCGAAGGAGGTATATTTGAATCATGTGATTCATAGAAATATTAATGGGTGGGTGGGTGGGTGTCCAGTGGTTGGGGAAAGTTAGTTTGAAGAAGTTTTAAAAGTTGGTAATTCAATTAGAAATATAATGTTCAGCTCCATATGGACTACATGTGTATCAGCGTAAGTCGTACAGTAACAGCCAACATTAGGTTAAGCGGTTAATCCCGGTACCCGCATGTGTAAAGAATGGAATATAAATATATTATTGATATGTAATATAAGTACAATTATTATATGGTTCAGGGGTGATACAGGGTTATATAATATTTACTGTGTATACCAATTAAATACCTATAACTGGCATAACTTATTCGCTAAAAAACTATGAATTCACCTTTTGGAGAGCAGTGAAAATTTCTTTTTAGGGTGGTTGGTGTAAAAATATTAAATGTGAGTTAAGAAAAAAAAGTTCAAGCCGCCACTGCCCGTCGCAATCTGGACAAATTATGTCGCACGAGGTTTGCGTGAAAAGATGCGTTCAGTGGAATACGTTCAAATACGTCTTTCAAATTTTTTATAAATATTTTTTCACCTCATAAATCCAGTATCCACTGAATCGTGATTTTCGTGTCCAAGAATGATAAGAACCGGATGATTACACACTCTTTTTTCGAATATTTTATTAAATTTTTTTTTTACTTTTTGTGATCAAAATCAAACAGAAAACGTTTGTCAACTAAAATGAATAGATATTTGAAAAACGCAGATAGTTTGAGAAAGTATTCGAGTACGGGTACCGGGGTACATATTATAATAATAAGTATTATAATACCTACTTTTACTCGGGGCTTCAACAGGTCTGCCACGGTGTTCGGGTACGTTCTAAAGCCTCAATAAATGGGAACGTCCACATTGTGTTAGGCATATGATTTGTATTGGAAAATCTCATAGCCGAACCGTCGCCGTCGCAATCCGGAAAAATTATGTCGCACGAGCTTTGCGTGAAAAGACGCGTTGTCGATGCGCATGCAACCGTCCGATTATATATTATATTACATTACTTTATTATAATAAATGAATGAATGCGGGAATTATTGTCTCTGCAGGCTGTACATATTGTATATAGATACCTCTATACTGCCGAAGAAAACGATTACGTGACGGGTATTAATAATTATTACAAGCGCTACGGTTAACAATAATTCGTCCGTTCTCCCGTACGACACGTCGCGGTCTTAAGGCATAATCGGGGACGGGCTTAACCCGTAAACATATACCTATGCATACGCGGTCCCGTAACGATCGCGATGGGTATATACGCGCGGCGGATTAAAACCGAAATTAAATCTTGTGTGTAGAATAATATTATTACAATATACGAAATTAGTATAACAATATTAATAAATTATAGTGCCCGGGCATTTCAGTCCCCGAATTACTGCTGCACGGACAAATTATTTTAATAATAATAATAATAATAATTTTGACAAACTACGCCTGCACGGCCGACGCGGCGGCGGACGAGTACCCGCCGGTCGAGCTGCGGGGGGTCGCGACGGAAACGCGTTGAAATCTATTTTTGTGGTTTTTAATAATATTTATGAACGCCCGTTATCACGAACCCGTTCTGACGACAGTTCTGAACACCCCTGCAGTGGTGACACCAGGTTTTCGGTGTATCCGAATCGGTTCCAAAACGTCCGAATTGGTTTCCGGGTTGTTACTAAGGGTATATCCGAGTTGGTTCCGAGTTCCAGGGTTGGGGGCGTTTTTAATTTTCCTTCCCATTGTATACAGAACTCGGGACCGTCCACGTATTAACCATCATGCAGGTATGGTAAAAAAATTATGCTTTTTGTCATAAAGCCACTTTAATTTTTAATCAAGTATCTTTTAATTTTTAAATAGTCATGGTAGAATAATGAATAATATTATAATAATAAAAATTATGATTTGACAAGCCGTGATATCCTCTTTCATTTAAAAAAAAACTGCATGACAATTGGATAAGAAGTTTCGAAGCCAAACCGTAACAAAGATTTCCTCTTTTGCTTGATTTCAGTTTTATATATATAGATATAATATACCGTTATTGCGACCACCACCACACAGTGAGTAGACCGGATTCTGTACTGCCGACACGTCACACACAAAAACTAATTTTATAAATTTAAAAAAAATTGTGATATAGTTCTAAGCAAAAATACTTTGAATGATGTGTACCGGGGGGCCGAGAAGATACATGCCGTTCTATACGGGGTGATTTTTTAAGCACGCTCGCCTCATTTTTATGCTCGAATCGTGCACATAAAAATTACGTTAAAATTTAGATTTTTGGAATTTTCAATACGCTATTGTAGAGCACTTATTAGAATTATACTTGAGATCATTTGTACCATTCTAGTACAGTACAAACTTCTATTTTTTATATAGAACCCACCCCTCGCCCCCTCGCGTTTCAATTTCTTTAATTATTCAGCAGATATTTTTTTTTTTTGAGCATTTTAACGAGTAATTTTTCGAGTTATAAAATGTTGTGTATTAAGGATGATAGTAGGTATGTACCTATGATAATGGGGTTAGATGATTTTAAAATGTCAGCTATCAAAATAAATAATTAGTACCTAAATTAGTTCTTAATGATTATTACCTGTTCTAAGAATAAACATTTTAATAACTCGGGAACTACTCATTAGAATTTTGGATACATACAAATGTTCAAGAAAATTATTCACTAAATAATTTTCAGTAAACAGGGGGAAGGTTCACATTTGAAAAATATAAGTTTGTATCACATCAGGTCAGTGGTACAAAAAAATATCAGGAATTTTAAAATAGCGTCTCAAGGTAAAACTTGAAAGTTCTAAAAATTAGAATTTTAATAAATGTGCTATTAAATGGTTGAGGGGTGAGGTGAACCTAACCTATGTATTTAGTCATTTTTATATATTTTCAACATTGTCCTCGCTCGGAGAACTAGGTACCACGCGAATAACCGTTAAATCGTATGCACACACTCCAGATTTTTGATGGGACGATGGACGATTTTTTTCACATTTTAAACGTCATATAATTTGTACAAAGGTATATGCATAATGTTAACGTGAAAATAAAATGTATTATAAATAGTATAATCTAATGGTGACATTAGAAAATGTTTTGCACCTACGTCAGAAAGTTAACTAGAAATATTTCAGCCTCCAAATAGAACAAAATTGTTTTTATTTAGGAAATGGATACAATTGCAATGGGCACACTATATACAATTCGCGCCAAAAACAAACAAAAAAGAAAATAATTTAATTTTTGCCACGTCTAAAAATTAGTAGTGGTAATTTGTGCCCATTTTTAAGGTTGTAATTAGCAACATGAAACTAATGGATAAAAATCCATTATTTAATCTGCGGAATCTTGTACACATACAAATTTTAAGTTGCACCACTTTACAGTAATTAGTTATAGTTTTTTTTTTTTTTTTTTGAACTTGTGTTAACATGTATTTTAAAATTATTAAAATATACATAAATTAGTATAAAAAATGTAAGCTAATTGTGTATACCAACGTACTTTGTGTATAAATGAGTAATAATTTGTACCATTAGACCAAGACTGTCGCAGTTCAAAATTTATAGTTTTGAGAAAAAGCGATTTGATATTTAAAACTAAGATAATATTTTAAAGAATTCTTTACCTAGATATTATGATGCATTTGAAATATGAAAAATTTAAACGGGTATTTATTAACATACTTAACGTCATGACTTTATTAAAAAAAATTATGAAACAATCTATCGAACCAAAAAAAAAGGTTAGACTTATGGGATTGCATGATTTCTTATGCGACTGCCGTATTTTGAGAAAATGCGCAGTGAAAAAAATTCTATTTTAAAATACAAGACTGGAGTTTTTCATATAATACGGCTGCAACGTATTACAAATTAATAATTATGAAATTTAAATACCACCGCAACACTAAATATTACTATTTTCCGATCAAAGTATTACACGAAAATGAGTTTTTATTAAGCTCAAGAACATCAGAAATCGAAATAACGCAGTCTTGAATTTTGTCTTCGGTGATTGATTGGTAAATTAAAATATATATACTACCGTATAAATAGTAAATATTATGGCTTCGATGCTTTAAAAATCGTCTAAACATTTACTAATCCAATACTGACACATAATAAAGTTGTTTATGATTTTCTAACTGAAAAATAATTTCCAAATTTTCGGAATCTTGATGAATTTTGTCAACTTATAATAATATAAACTTTAAATGCATATATAAAATAACTGCGCTTATGTATCTTTTATAATTATCGATCGTCTATAGAAAAAACTTACAAAATCCTTGAATTCAAATTTTTAAGTTTTTTTTATCGACATAAATTTTAAAAAAAAAGGTGGATAAGTGGATGTCACTCTGCTGTACAATAGGTTACAAGTGGGTCACTGTCATGGCTGGTGTTAAATTTGAATTCAATGATATTATATCATTGTATAAGAAAACGATTCTGATCGAAAACGGTCAGTCTGTCTATGATATTACTAAGTATATTTGATGATATTATTGTGAATAAAGAAATTTATATATTTACTTATTTACGTGGAACCTTGTTTTAAATTTTCAATCCTTAGCTACAAAAGTTGAACATTTTATAAATTTTTAACTGCAAAAGAGTTATTACATTTTAAAATGTGATAAATTTTGTCAAAATTTGAACTTTAAATGCTTATAAATAAAAACTGTGACTAAGGATTTTTAATTTTTTTCATCTGCCTTTGAAATAATAACCTAGGAGCCTTCTATTAAATTTTCAAGTTTTTTTTACTCAACAGATAAAATTTTATTGATATTTATAGAAAAAAAACTAAAAAAAATGGAAATTGACAATGTCCGTTAACAGCTCAAAATAAGTCAAAATATTTGGAAAATGTTATGGTGTATAAGAAATGCAATTATAAAAATTCAGTCAAAATGTCATGCCCCTATGGTCATTTGTTTTAGAGTTACACCAAAAACCAAAATCGATTTTCTCAAAAACAGATTTTGTGTAAAAATTCCCGTTTTTCCTTAATTTTTCTTTTGTTTTTTCACGTCGCTTTTGAAAACTACTGGGAAATTTTTACTTTTGACCCCCCCCCCCCCCCAAAGTACCAACTAGATTCACTTTCCTATCAGAAAAGTTACTGTTGAAGAAAATCCAAGCACTTTTAATGTCCTAAAAAGTGATGACAGACACAAAAAAAAAATAAAAACAAAAAATAAAAAAAAAACACACATCATTGTAAAATCAATAAATTCATCGCTTCGCTCAGAATCTAAAATTTACTAATTTCTCATGGCTATAAATAGCTCGAAAAGAGTAAAAATATTTTGAACATCTTACCGTGACGCATAATACTATATAATCTATATATAGATGTTTACACTTTTAATGTCCTAAAAAGTGATGACAGACACAAAAAAAAAATAAAAACAAAAAATAAAAAAAAAAACACACATCATTGTAAAATCAATAAATTCATCGCTTCGCTCAGAATCTAAAATTTACTAATTTCTCATGGCTATAAATAGCTCGAAAAGAGTAAAAATATTTTGAACATCTTACCGTGACGCATAATACTATATAATCTATATATATGCTTTATAACTGATAAATTGATCAATTAGTTTTCGCAATAACTGAATCTTAAAGTGTGGCACAGATTATATACAAACGCACTCAAATGTACCTCCTATATACAGGCGGTGTGAATTACTGATAAATACTAAAATTGGCGAAAACACCAACTCCCGTCGTCGGAATGAGCGATAGCGAACGGGTTGAATTCTGCGAGAATGTAGGAGATTCTCGATGCTGCAGCTATTATAGTGCCCTTCGGTGGTACAGAAAAGGTCGAAGGGTACATTTGGCAGGTCACAAAATATATCGTTTCGACGGGATAGGTAGTACTTATTATGCAATATAGAATCTAATCCGTGGCCGACCACAAAATAATATAATAATAATAAATATTTAACCCCCCGCCCACCGCCTGCTTATATAATATCACGGCCCAAATATTTATCGTTTTGGAAAACCCGCGGCACGAGCGATTGCATTTTTGTACGCTTCGCCCGATGAATATTTTTCAATATTCCGCCGCGGTGTTCGGCAGACCCCACGGACCGTCGAGGCAAAACCGAGAACGACAACAATTTACGAAAATTCTGCACCGCCTCATATCACCTATAATATCATGGCGTAGCGGACCTACCCATGTATAGGGTTATTGCAATAACATTTTGTGGTAGATTTGCCTGCGGGGGAAACGCATAGCCGAAATTCATGGCTGATAAATCGACATTTTAACCATACAGGTCCTCTAGTACAACAAGCGTACAGGCAGCAGGGACCGGAACCGCACTTAAAAGAACCGGAACCTTTAAAATATTGAGAACCGGAACCGAAACCTTTTATTTTATTAATTATTAAGAAATTTATTTCAACAAATAAAGTATCGGAACCGAACCAGAATTCTTAAATTCTTTAAATTTATTTTTTAGTTTCAAAAATAAAATTATTTTATTTATCATAATTTATAAGTATTACTGTTATTGCTTTAATAAGGCTTCTGAGGTCATTGGCCTGTATTGGTCTTACTGTTTTGTGTATAAACTGTATTATGTATGATTATATTATAAGTTTTCCAAAATTGCTTATACTTTTAATTGAACCCACATTTCGGATAGATATTTAAAATCATTATACTCTTCGGTACCCAAAGTATCTGGAACCGGTACCGAAATTATTTGAACCAAAACCTTCATTTTTTTTTTTTTTTTTATAAAAAAACCCAGAACCGAACCGGAACAGTTATTTTATTTTTTGGAGAACCAGTACCGGAACTGATACCGATAAATTCAAAAGCTTTCGGTCCCCGATAGACAGTGTCCCAAGTCTGCAGACTTTTATTCAACGTTTTAAATTCTGAACGTGCGATTCTCGATGAATGTATTGTTTTTACAATGTATGTGTGTGTTTTTTAATTTCTGTCCGTCATCAATATAATATTATTTTGGAGTACTTAAGGTGCTCTGATTTCCGACATCACCATCTTTTATGACCGAAATGTGAAACCAGCTGGTGCTTCTGGAGCTCAAGTTTGAAAATGCTCAGTAGTTTATGAATGCTTTGAGGGAGGGGGGAAGCAGGCTAGTGGGTGTCGCTCTGTACATTAAGGTTACAAGTGGGTTACTCTAACGGATGGTGTTAAATTTCAATTCAATATAATATCATTGTATATACGAAAAAGCATTCTGATTTTGACCTCCCGAATGCACTGACTAGATTCGAAAAAAATACTTAAGTCGAAAATCGAAGCATCATTTCAAACACTCATAGTGGTCACAAAAAGAAAAAAAAACGATTTTAAAAATAAATAAAAAATAAAAACACATCATTGTAAAATCGATACATTCATCGCTCGCTAAGAATCTAAATTGACACTTGACACTTTCACCAAATATTAGCATTTTCCATAATTTAGGTACACGTGTACCAACCTACCCAACCCACCAACCTACCCAATATAAAACCTACAGTGCCATCCCCACACCCAATGGCCTATGTTGCCGCGGGTTACCCAATAAAAAAAAAAAAAAAAAAATACCATATTGTGCTGTAGGTACACGAAATAAATGTATTCTACAGTTATTGCGTTTCGTTTTCGAATATTTTATGGATTTCTAATTACAGTTTTGTAAAAATTCTAACTTTAGAAAAAAGTATTACGGTTAGGTTACTCAATCTTTTTTTTAAATTACTTACACTAATAAAAACGTAATAGGAACTTTGTATGAGGTTTTCAAGGTTTTTTTACCCGGTGAAAATATTTTTATCGACAAAAGTTTTAAAAAAAACTTATAAACTTCGAAAATGTCTTATGTTGAGTACTACCTATATAGGCTCAAAAATTGTCAAAATACTTTGAAAATGTTATGGTGCATGGAAAATTCTAATACAAACATTTGGTGAATAAATCAATGTTTTTTTTTTTTTTTTTGTTAGTTAAATCAACAAAACAAAATCGATTTTGTTGAAAACTGCATTTCTCTTTTTTCTCCCGTTTTTCTTTGATATATTTTTTATTTTTCCGGCACTCTTGAAAACTACTGTGAATTTTCAATTTTTACCTCTCAAATGCAACAACTAGATTCAATCTCCCGCCAGACAAGGTATGCTGAGGTTGAAATTCGAAGCATTATTTTGACTGTACGTCTCATCGTGTAAAAAAACGAAAGAAAAATCACACACACATTATTGTGAAATTAATACATTAACTATCGCTTCGCTCAGATTCTATCATATATATGGTCGGTTACTATTTGCTGTGAGTAACAGTTTTCATACTCATTTCAGTAGAGACAAAAAAAAACGATTTTGTATTATTTTTATTTTGAATATGGTATAACTTTTGTAGTTTTAACTTTTATGTATAAAAAATGCTCCAAACGCTACCAAAATATGTATGTTATAAAAAATGTTATAATATCATAATATAATATGTTTATGTTACAATATTTCATGTTATCATCAACAAGTTTGGTGTCTAATTGTATAATTATCGTTTATCATAAATATATGCATTAATAATAATTATTGTTATCAAAAATTATATTGAGGTTATAATCTTTATAAAATACCTACAAATCTTCCGGTTGTTGATAGATATTGCAGGGTTATTTGAAAAAAAATTATAAATAAATAAAATTACTTAAACTATGTATGGTGTAGTAAAATACAATCATTATAATATTATGACTTAATTGAACTTACCTAAAAATCGTTGTCGCTTATCTACCACGTTTTTTGTTATTTTGGTACCACCTACTCATTTGTTTACATGCTGTGAGCGACAAATTAAATTGACGTGAATTCGCGAAAATTCTGTGTGTAAGTTAAAAAATGATGGCGCTCAAGTGCTCGACGGAACGATCTTCACATCGCTTACTTATAAGACACGTTATAAAATAATAGTATCAATACATGACAACCTGTGGACTACCCTTCGGTCGAGCGTCGTCTACTACACTATAATATAACAAGGCTGGGCATTAACGAGTTAAAAGTTAAGATCAAGTTAACTTTAATTAAGTTTATTAACTCGTTACTTTTTTTTTCAAATTAACTTTTAACTTAACGAGAAACACGAGTAACTCTTAACTTAACTTAACTTTATTATCTTAAAGTAACTTGACTTCACGAGTTAAAAAAAGTCGTTAACTCACCCAGCCGTGCACTATAATATAGCTATAGTTTCGCTTACTGTAAAAGTGTCGGTAGCTTACGGCGGCAAGTATAGCCTTTTAACCGACGGTGCACTATTGTGTTGGAGAATTGTGGATGAAAAAAAAATAATAATCGTCAAATTAAGATTGATGCGGCTATAGGTGGCTGTGATTTTCCCTGGCTGATTTCATTTTTTTCGTCGAGCCGTACCGACCGTGCAGCTACAACTAATATACACTGCCTACACTTCGATTGATGAGTCTCCACACACACACTACGCCCGCAGTTTAATGTCCTCACATTGTATATTATTATACTGTTATTATGACGGGAAAACGGGTCCCACGGTCGTCGATCACCGCCGCGGCGTTTCGTCCTGCCAAAGTCCTGCTGCACCGGTGGCGTGATGATGATGATGATGATGATGATGATGATGATAATACCAATCTAAGACACAATCGACTGTCGTCACTACGATATTAATCACCACCAAATTGGTTGATAAATTTGATTTTATCCACATCGTGGTCTTTATCGTCTATGACGGCGGTTACCATTTTATGTATAGCGTGCGCAGAATATTCGGTTTCAGGGACGGCAAGAGACTAAACCGGCCCATTCTCCAAATTCGCCGTCAAACCACGTGTAGTTTTACTTTTTTTACAATGGGGGTAACGAAATTGAAAGTTGTATTGGTTTTTTGTAACGATCTGAAATCGTGTTGATTTTTCTATAGGTCGATTCCGTTGGTAAATTCTATAATTATAAAATTTTTATCTGTAGTTAAAGTTCGACCAGAAAAAAAAATGTATATGTAATTGTTTCGTCTACAATAAGAGACCCATTATTCAATATTTTCCGGCTGCCAAAAATAATTCAGGGGCAACTTATGCTGTCTCTGCTGCCCCCGTGCGCACATCCATGATTTTATTTCCGTGTATCACCTTGACACTTTGAACATTTTCGCATACCACCCGACCGAATGACCTTTTTTTCCATTGTCAAAAATGTATACGTTATTTTACCCGTATGGAATTGTATTTTGTTAAAACTACAAAATATGCATTTAATACACAAATGTACAAAAATAAAATATGTCCGATTGTATTACTTATATTATTGTCAATATCAAATAAAGTCAATATCTGTTCGTTTTTAATATATTTTATATGTTCATATAAAGTAATAATTTGAAAATTAAAAATATTTGCAAAAGTCAATTATTATAACACACTATTAGGTACTCATAAAGTCACAAATTTATAACACCACAAATACCACGCTACTATCTGGTAAATAATAAAAATTATGGCGTTAACCATACCTACAAGTTTATGAAAATGGATCTAGAGGATTTTCTGGGGGTGTCTCTATATGCGGCGACATAACAAAAAAAAACATTTACCAAATTTACGTAAATTTGAGATAACCCTTACTGAATTTTATTACGTAAATCACGGATAGAGAATCGCCGTCGTCTGTCTGTCGACAGACAGAAAAAACTACGCGTAAAAGAGTCACGGGGGAAAAAAGCACTGTTATCACCAAATTGTAGTTAATGATATTATCACTCTCTACCGCCTATATAATTTATATAATATGCAAGGCTGGGCATTAACGAGTTAAAAAGTTAAAGTTAAGTTAAAAAGTCAATTTTATTTTAACTTTTTAACTTAACTAGTTACTATTGGCTTTTTATTAACTTAAATGTTAACTTGATAAATTTCTTTCTTATTTTTCATTTTAAGAAGTAAGTTAAGTTAATTTTTTTTATATTATTAATTCACCATTTCAGTCTATTTCGTTTTCATGTCAAAAAATATGTATCGTAAATTGTTTAAAGTTAAAAATTTATACCATTCGAATCTAACTTGTATGGAAATACTGTATGAAGTATTAACACTATAATATCCTATAATTTAGTTTTGGGTTGGAAAAAAATTAAGTATGCTAGTGTCGTATAAACAAATTAACTTTTTTTTAACTCAATAAAAAGTTAACAAAAAGTGTGTATTAACTTAACTTAACTGAGTTAAAAAAATCATTAACTTGCCCAGCCTTGAATTAATAAGTACAAACTAGCCGTAGGTAAAAACCAAAAATTATCGTTTTTTTTTTTGTCCGACCCTTTACTACACTATACCCATGACTAGGACTGGGATTTGGATGCACTTTGCATTGTTTTCCTAAGCTTACACTGTGCAATGCTCGTCTTGTCACAAATTTGTTTTATGTACATTTGAATGAGAATAAGAAAGTTTATTTAGCATTTTTTGGCATTTTTTAGTTTTTAGTTCATTTTCTTAACTTTTTAGGGCATTTTAGAGTTTTTGGAGCATTTTTTGAGTTTTGGAAACCAAGTATGAATTTGAAATTTTATTTTAAGATTTTTACACCGACATGGTTTTTAAATAAATATAACAGATTATAAGTAGGTACTCGTAATTCGTATTATATTATCGGACAAGGCTTGAGTAACCTCTACCCGCATTTCCTGTTAAATAATCTTAAATCGGTAAAATCAACGTCCGATGATATCGTTCGACGTTCAGTACGAGTTTTGTCGTCGTTAACACCGTTTCTAGTTAATTTTTTTTGATAATTTTGTTTAAAAATGCCAAAAGTAAAATGTTCGACAGCGAGTCGACTGCGTGCGTTCGTACAAGAACAGGTGTTATTCTTCAAAATATGCGACGTTAAAGTTAGTGCTGAAAAACGATTTACCGTACAACAACATATGTCAAGAGATAAACACATCAATGGAGTGGAACAGAGTGAATTACAAAACGAAAATAATAATACACAGAGTTTTATTACAGACGTGCCAAACAGGTCGGAATATTTTTTAGATTTAACTCGTACATTTTTGTCATGTAATATTCCGTTAAATAAACTCGAAAATCCTGCGTTTTCTACATTTTTGGAAAAATATACCAATAAAAAACGCCTGATCGCCCTACAAGAACTTACTGGCAGACAACAGAGGATCATTTTTATTTGAAAATCTGAAACAAGCTCTCGTGGTTCAGTGTAACAGTTCAGAATGTACAGGTAAATAAATATACGATCGAAACCTATTAAATAACTCATAAAAATATTTTTTTTTCAGATTGAACGAAGTCCACGTCTATGAGATTAAGTTTATCTAGCTTTGTGTACAACTTTTTATTGTAATTTATACTAAAATTATTTTTTAAAAAAATGTTTAGATCATAAAAGCATTTTTTTTTAGGGCATTTTTCGGGTTTTTTTAGGGCATTATTTAGAGTTTTTAGGTCATAAAAGCATTTTTTTTTTTAGGACATTTTTTGTGATTTTTAGGGCATTAAAATCCCAGCCCTAAATATAACAGTAGACTTTATCATCATTTTATTTACGGTTCTCCACGCCAAACAAACATATAATATTAGGTATATATAATAAAAGATCATATCACATTTTATAAACTTTTTTTTTCACACAACACTAACATAATATTCTCATCATATGATTATATTATGGATTCATACTGCAGAGTGCAGTTGTATAAGTTTTGTTATGTTCCAAATCATACGTTTTCATCGGTTTTACGAAATTTTTTTTGCCCGAGACTTTTTTTCCCGTTCCCCCTATTATACACTATATACATTGCCGGCACTTCGATTGACGAGTCTCGCGGTCTCCTGCACTGCAGTCCACACACCACGCCCGCAGTTTAAAACCGCGGTGCAGATACCGTGGTAATGTTATGACGGGCGATGATCGGCGCCCCTGGAATAACAGATCCCACGGTCGTCGATCGCCGCGGCTCGGATTTTCGTGCTGCAAAAGTCCTGCTGCACCGGCGGCGAATTAATAATAATAATAATAATAACAATAAAACACTCGTCGCATGCGATTATGTCGTCTCGCCGCGTGTTACCGTAGCTATAAGTCTATGAAAAAGGGATAGAGAAGATTTACTGGTGGTGTCTTTATATGGTTTCACAACAAAAATATCGACATTTGTCAAATTTACATAATTTACGTACATTTGAGAAAACTCTTAATGAATTGTATTACGTAAATCGCGGATAGAGAACCATCGACGTATATCTGTCGATAGACGTCGAAAACTACGAGTAAAAAATTCACGGGGAAAAATTGATTAGAAGTCTCGGGGGAAAAAAAGTACAGTTAACTGTCACTATAAATTGTATTTAATAATATTATCACGCTCTACCACCTATAAACTATATATGAAAAAACGTAGATAAAAATTTAAAAATTTTCTTTTTTGTCTACCCCTTATTGTAGGTACTACCCTATACCTACATCATCATTTTATTTACGGTTCTCCGCACCAAACTAACATATATATTCTTAGGTATGTAATTATAAAAGACTATAATATAATAATTGTATATGTGTTGTTTTCACACAAAACTAACATATTATCATTATATTATTGCATACATTATTCATACTGCAGAGTGATTGCATAAATTTTATTGAAAACTAGCTGATCCCACGCGCTTTGCGTTGCCCGTAAAAAATGACAACTCTTAAAAACATTGTGATTGTGTTCGACTCCTTTTGGGTGTAGCTCGTTGCAGTACTTAGACACCCTGGTATAGGCAATCCGACTATGTCGGATCGCGGACAACGTGCGACAGCTTATCAGCTTATCAAGTAGACGGTCCACCTGCAGCGGTGGATTGCAGACACGCTGATGATACGTGCAACTCAGCCACCCTAGTAGGCAATGTGCGAAAATTAGATGTGATGCATGCTTGTACCTGATCTGCCCGTCCTAACCAATGACAACCAATAATAAATACTAATTTCGACTAATTATTTCTCCCGTAACTAATAGCTACCATTTATACACAAAAAATTCCATCGTAAATCTCAAAAATCCGGTTCGAACACCTATACCGTGTCCAGTTGTGAATCCAAACCACCCAGGGAACCACTTGAACACTCACAAAAAATGTCCTCAGGATCGGCCCAGCCGTATACATATTATGTAGATGTTCCAAATCGTATGTTTCAGTCGTACGAAATTTTTTTTTCCCAGAGACTTTTGGAGACTCCCACGTTTCCCCTACTAAACTTCACTGCCCGATTGACGAGTCTCGCAGGTCCACACGCCACACCCGCAGCAGATTAAACCGTGCCGATACCGTGGTAATGTTATGACGGGAGATGATCGGCGCCTCTGGGATAACGGGTCCCACGGTCGTCGATCGCCACGGCTAGGATTTTCGTCCTGCAAAAGTCCTGCTGCACCGGCGGCGTATTATTAATAATAATAATAAAACACTCGTCGCATGCGATTATGTCGTCGCCGCGTGTTGAACAACAATATACAGGAAAATAGGACTCGTACTATGGCACGGGCGCGCGACCACCACCTGCGGCACCGCGGGCGCATTATCATAATCACAATACAATACAATATAATATTATTGTTATACGTCGTTTTATATATTATATTGTTATCACCGCCGCCGTCAAACGGCCGGGAAATAATCTGCAGCCATATATTGTATAATATGTACAGAGTGATCCGCCAAGCACGCTCACCCCCAATTTTTCCCATCGATATATTATGCACCTAATGAATTTATTCGGATTATGATTTTTTCAACCGCCAATATAGCGATGGTCGGTACAGATTTATTTATTTCATGAGAACAAACCTTTGAAAAAATTTAAATTGTTGAGCAGATGATTTCTTTGGACATTTTGTAAATCGAAGCTTATTCTGAGTTACTAAAACGTATGAATTATATAGGTCATGATAATTTTCCTTAAAATTGGTTTTACGCGTATGGTTAATCACATAGAATATATGTAATATTAATTACAATTAATATTAATTACATTATAATTCAACTAATATCGTCGGAAAAAATCAAGAATACACCCTACGACAGACCGCATCAAACTCCGTTTATTTCAAATAATTTGTAAAAAAAATGCCTTAAAATCTTCTTGTTTTTAAAGACATATACCTATATGTTATAAGGTTTGAGATTAAAATATTGAGATCGTAGTTCACTGCGTCCTGTACAATATGAGCAACCCTCTATCAGGGTGATTATTATAATATTCCCACACAGTATAATTTTTGCACCGATCGCCTTTGTAAGATTTCGAGATTCGTAAATTTGATAAAATATTCGTCATCATTACAGGGAAAAGCGCGCTCGACGAATCACTCTGTATGATAGGTATTACGAGGACCGGCGGCGGCTTTTCCGATTTAAAAGCGCGCGATATCGGCGTCCGTCGCCACGATTTGAATAAAATATGTAGGCACTATTAAGAGGCAAAGATGGGGGGGGGGGGGGTGACCATGCACTACTAAATCATCGTAATTTAGCCACCGCCACCGGATTCGATACCTTACGAAAATATTATAAATATTGTATGCGATTCCCACGCGCCGCGATAATACATTATTACTAAGCGATAGTAATCGTCACATGGGCGTGGTAGCGTGGTGAATTTATATTGGGGCGCTATAACCTATTATGTTTCTGGTGCACAACGTAATTCAAATTCAAAAAATTTACTAAAAGAAATTGACGTGAGAGGAGGACTAAACAAAATTCCAGGGGAGCTGTAGCCCCCTTACACCCCCCCCCCCCGCCATTCTACGATTGTGTAGTCATTGTTATTAAGTGACCAACGCGAAATAGAAACCGTTTTATATATTATATGTGGAACTGCTCTTTTGCAAGTATTTAATACTGCTCTTTTGCTTAGTATCTATCATTCATATTGTACCTGTAAATACGCATAACATGTCAGGTACCTACCTATATGTTCAACCACGACCATTATAAAACCTATTGCGTTTACGGTATATTTGCCAAGGAATCGACAAATTCGCCTTAAAATAGCAAATAAACTGATATAATAAACTAATTTTTCAAATTTGGTCGCTTACTGCCTTTTGGCTTAGGAGGCCACCGGCAGCAGCTGGTGTAACGTCACCGCAGCACGCACACGGGAAATTCGCGTTTTCTCGTGTTAGGAGAGATGTACAAAATGTTATTTTTGTTTTGCAAAATATATAGTACGCCACGCGCCGCGGTATTGTGTGCTTTATTTCGTACATTTTTATACGACCAAATTAAAATTTTATACGCATCCCCCTAATAAGAGAAAACACGATTTCCCCATGTCCGTGCTGCGGTAAGTTATGTACTGCTATGGGTACAACATTAGTATTCGCTGGAATCATATTTATTTTTCAAAATGGTACAATGTTAATATTTAAGTTATACAATATATTTTAAACTAAATATTAAAAACTTGTATGGTTACTATTTTTTTAAATGGTTTTAATCATCGGTCATGGGCAGTGCTCTGCCCCACTAAGCCAAATGCAGCAAGCAACAATGTAGTATAGTTTTGAGAAAAATAACATTTTCGGAATCGTCTTGTTAGTTTTATCATGTATTATTATCGAAATAAAATAATAAATAACTTTTCCTGTATAGAACCCAACGGCGATCATGGATAAAAATAAACTAATTTTTCGAATTCGGTCGCTTACTGCCTTTCGGCTTAGGAGGCCACCGGCAGCAGCTGGTGTAACGCCACCGCGGCACGCACACGGGAAAATCGTGTTTTCCCGTGTTAGGAGAGGTGTACAAAAGTTATTTTGGTCTTACAAAATAAAGTACACCACAGGTAATAGTGGATAATTTCGATATTCACTTTCAAACTTGGAAGGTGCTGCAGGGGTAACGGACCTGTCCACAGATCCACGTGCGACCTCGACGGTCCCGCGCGTCTGTCGCGACGATTTGATTTCCACGATTTATTTATATTACAATATCATCGTCGACGCGAGTCAGTGGTCCTCGTCGGCAAACGAAACGATAATGTAATATAGTTTAGCCGCCACCGCCACCACCGCCGGATTCGATGATGATAATAATAGTATCGCATTCGAAAATATATACAACGCGCTTACGATTCCCACGCGCCGCGGTATTGTGTACTTTATTTTGTAAATTTTTGTACAACCAAAATAGAATTTTGTACGCATCCCCTAATAAGAGAAAACACGATTTCCCCATGTCCGTGTTGCGGTAAGTTATGTACTGCTATGGGTACAAAATTAGTATTCGCTGGAATCATATTTATTTTTCAAAATGGTACAATGTTTTCCCGTGTTAGGAGAGGCGTACAAAATGTTATTTTGGTCTTACAAAATAAAGTACACCACAGGTAATAGTGGATAATTTCGATATTCACTTTCAAACTTGGAAGGTGCTGCAGGGGTAACGGACCTGTCCACAGATCCGCGTGCGACCTCGACGGTCCCGCGCGTCTGTCACGACGATTTATTTATATTACAATATCATCGTCGACGCGAGTCAGTGGTCCTCGTCGGCAAACGAAACGATAATGTAATATAGTTTAGCCACCGCCGTCACCACCACCGGATTCGATGATATAGTATCGCATACGAAAATATATACAACGCGCTTACGATTCCCACGGGCCCGCGGTATTGTGTACTTTATTTCGTACATTTTTGTACGCATCCCCTAATAAGAGAAAACACGATTTCCCCATGTCCGTGCTGCGGTAAGTTATGTACTGCTATGGGTACAAAATTATTATTCGCTGGAATCATATTTATTTTTCAAAATGGTACAATGTTTTCCCGTGTTAGGAGAGGCGTACAAAATGTTATTTTGGTCTTACAAAATAAAGTACACCACAGGTAATAGTGGATAATTTCGATATTCACTTTCAAACTTGGAAGGTGCTGCAGGGGTAACGGACCTGTCCACAGATCCGCGTGCGAGCTCGACGGTCCCGCGCGTCTGTCGCGACGATTTATTTATATTTCAATACGATCGTCGACGCGAGTCAGTGGTCCTCGTCGGCAAACGAAACGATAATGTAATATTATAGTTTAGCCGCCTTAATATAGTTTAACCACCACCGCCACCACCACCGGATTCGATGATAATAATAGTATCGCATACGAAAATATATACAACGCGCTTACGATTCCCACGGGTCGCGGAGTTGTGTACTATTATACGACTACAACTATCGTTATTAATCATCATTGTTATTAGGCGACCCGCGCCAGATAGGAACCGTATTGTTTGACCCATTGTTATCGTGTCGTACGTACCGGTGCTGCTGCTGCTGCTGCTGCTGCTGCCTGCACCAGTGTCGACCCCGCCGCACACGGATTTACACGACAGATATAATATATTATGTTATCATTATTATCATCACAGTCGTATTCGGTATAATAGGGGATGACTGTGTGACGCCGCCGGACCACTACGCAGCAGCACACTAGTCGTTTTGACTGTTATTATTGTACACACGGCGCACACTTGGACCATGGTTTCGTCTCGTGCGCACGCATCATCTCTCGTGTGTTATATTATATTATATTTTACAGTGTACATGATATAATATAATACGGTTGTTTATTTAAAATCACGTGGTCTATAACGCAATAATATATTACAGTCGGAGAGATGTCACGTCGCGTCGTTCGTATACACATAACATATTACACTGCATACATACGCCTGTGCTGTGTATATAATAATATAGGCTCCTCCACTCCGGCCGTCACCCCTCGCCGATGGAGAAACGGGTCCTTTTTCGGGGGGGGGGGGGGGTTGTTTGTTCGCTGGTTTTTGTTTTGCTAAGTGTTTCTAGTTCTCACGCCGGTGCTAAACGCGCCAGTGTATACATTATAATAATATATTTTACGGGGTGACCGTGGAAAAACAGTATGCTCCTGCTGCAGAACTCTCTCCACTAGTCGACTCTGCGTCCAATAACGCGTGTTATGATCGTGTGTAATGCTAGCTGAAGACCCGGCGTTGCACGGAAAAAAAATGTTGATTATTAAACTCCTTTTAGGTGTAATTCGCTGTGGCCGTAGGCAAAATCATATTATTATATTTTAATTGTTAGCCATCTCCACGCGTGAGTCTCGCTTATGGTTATGCGAACGGTATACTATCGGGTAAGCGATCTACCTGCGTTAGATTACAGACGCGGTGCAGTTGGCGATAAGGCGAATGGATCAGTCTATCAATTTCTTCCATGTTTACCCATTTCGACCCCCGTGAGGTTGGATATTCAAAAAATCATTTCTTAGCGGTATTCGCATCGTGAAATGAGACCACTGTCCAAATTTCATACTATTATAGCTTCAGCGGTTCCGGCTAGACGACGATGAATCACTCGGGACGAGTCATATTATATATATAGAGATTATTATTATGTATAAATATGAACAGAGTGCCAGGACGCCAGAAATCCAAGTATTTTCCGAAATTCGCGTTTTAAACAAGTGCTCGCGCGTGGATTTGCATAGTCGACTCACGTAAAACGAATAATTTTTTGATTACATTAGCTGGTCACATGTGCACTGGAAACTAAACTAGTCATTGCTAAGGCTGGAAATTCGATGCTCGTTTTATAACACACGTTTCGCGTGTTTTTCAATCAGAATAAGAAATTTAATTTTGCATTTTTTAGAACTTCTTAGTATTTTTGGACATTTTTCAAGTCGTTCAATCTAAAATTTGAATTAAACATTCTATTTCAAGATCTTTGCATGCCCTTGTACATTAGTTTTATAAATATTTTATATATTCAACCGGGGCTTGCAAACGTTATAATAACGTTATATTTGACAAAAAAAACCGATTGAAATTTGTAAACGTAATTATAACGAAAAACGATGATCAAAAATAATTGAATACCGCTAAACAAAACATATTATAATGGTTAACAAAATAAACTATATATTATTAAACGAAACAAAACGCAAAACGTAATTTATAGAATATCATTGAACGAAAAATAAAGCAAAACGAAATATTTTAAAATCTATTTATTTAAAAGATGTATTGGTTTCGTAGAAACATTTATTTCATGCAAACAATCTAAGAATTGAATATATTATACTCCGTATCCTGGCCACTACCTACGAGAATTAGTTATTATTTTTGAATTGAATGGGTATTAACACTATTTTAAATAACGATAAACGCAAAACCCGGATAACTTTTTACAAACTTTGACTATATTATTTGAAAATAAATATAATCCAAACCTATTGAAAAAAAAAACAATAATAATTTATGGAAATAATTGTTTTTCCGGATCAAAGAAGTCCAAAATGATCAGTTTTATCATAAAACTTTTTTACAATCCTCTGAAATGTATATTGTAGTTTAAACGAAATTTATACTGAAATCGTTAAAAACTAAAACAATTTCACGGATATTTTAGTGCATTATACAGAATAATTAGGACATAATAGCATATTTTTTTTTTAAGGTAATTTTTTTGGTTTTTTTAAGGCATTCAAAGCCCAGCCCCGTAGTCATAAATGATTTTACGAAAATTTTAGATTCTGAGTGGAAAAATGAATGTATTGATTTTACAATGATGTGTGTTTTTTTATTTTTATTTTTGTGTCTGTCATCACCTTTAAGGACAGTAAAAGTGCTTGGATTTTCTTCAACAGTAACTTTTCTGATAGGAAAGTGAATCTAGTTGGTACTTTGGGGGGTTAAAAGTAAAAATTTCCCAGTAGTTTACAAAAGCGACGTGAAAACAAAAGAAAAATTAAAGAAAAACGGGAATTTTTACGGAAAATCTGTTTTCGAGAAAATCATGAAAAAACTTAAAAACCCTTGGTTAGGTTAGGTCACAGTTTTTATTTATAAGCATTTAAAATTCAAATTTTGACAAAATACGAAAAAATCACGAAAATTAGCAAATTATTTTGAGTTGAGAATTCATAAAAATTTTTCTTTTTAAATCTAAGATTTGAAAATGTAATATAAGATTACTCATAAGTTTGTCTACCTTTATCAAAAAAAAAATGTCTACAAGAAACTGAAATTAAATTTTTATGAGAGTCTGAAATTTATATTTTTACAACATTTGATATTCACTCGATTTCTCATGTAACAATTTTCTTATTTTATTGTAATTAAAAAACAAATGACTCTAGATACTTGAAAATTTCACTGAATGTTTAAATTAGCATTTTCTATACACCATAAGATTTTGAAAATATTTTGACTCTTTTTGAGCTGTTTACGGACATTGTCAGTTTTGAATTTGTTAGTTTTTTTTTCTATAAATATCAATTAAATTTTATTTGTTGGGTAAAAAAGCGTGAAATTTTGATGTAAGGCTCCTGATATATCGTTCTAATAGCAGTTGAAAAATATTAAAAATACATAGGCACAATTATTTTTTATAAGCATTTAAAGTTTAAATTTAAAATGTAATAATTATTTTGTAGTTACAAATTTAAAAAATGTTCAACTTTTGTAGCTAAGGATTAAAAATTTAAAACAAGGTTCCACGTAAATAGGTTATATATAAATTACTTTATTCACAATAATATCGTCAAATATGCTTGATAATATCATAGTCTGACGGACCGTTTTCGCTCAGAATCGTTTTTCTTATACAATGATATTATTATATCATTGAATACAAATTTAACACCATCCATTACAGTGACCCACTTGTAACATACTGTACAGCAGTGTGACATCCACTTACCGACCTTTTTAATATTCGGTCGAAACCACCATATAATGCGACGGCTGCAGTGTTCAAAATATATTGTGTGTAGTTTACATAATATTATTACTATTTTAACTGAGTTTAAGACGGGGTAGATACACAGGGCAATTCATTTGTCAGCTAGTACGTTATTTATTATATAACGAAATGATATATGTTGTGAACGACTATTGTAAACAAAATTGACGTTTTGGGGATCTTTCCATATGTGTGTACCACCGCGGACAAGACGTATACACACAACACATATTATTATCACTTGTCGGTTGTTAATTGTATTATCCGACATTATATAGTAGTCATAACTTATGTGTGGCGCAGGAATGTCAACAAAACATCTTCTCGAGTGTTTATCTTGAGTTGACAGTGTTTACACTGATTCAACCATAACATAATACTATTATATTATAACTTTTTCAAAAAGTATTTTTTTTTTTTCCCCCAAAGACGCTGCGCGAGTGCAGCTCTGATACTCGCGCGACCGGTAATATTTTAATAGATAATACATCGGAAATGTTTTTTTCCTCTTTTTATTTATCTATCTAGTAAAAACGAGTTGGTACATAATAATATGTCGTTGATCGAATCGCAGTAAGGGACGTCCTTAGAGGAGCGGAAAATGCTCTGTCGTGCTTTTTTTACTCAGATTTGGATACATTTTTCTTTTGAAAGAAAAAAGTGATATTGATTTAAAAAATTAAATAATTTCAAGCGTTTTTGAAATGTTATACGCGAGAAAGAACGAAGCGTAATACTTCTGAGGAATAAAGTAGCCATTTACTTGATACTATTGTTATAATAATATTATTTGGATGACGTAAATACGTTTTAAGCTATCGGTTTGATAGTGTATAGGTTTTTTTTTTCATTCATATGATTATTGAAAACTATTGGTTAGTGCTAACAAAAAAAAAAAAAATGAAAAACTACGACACAGATAAAGTAAGTTCCCCGTGCGTTGCGGAATTTCGAAAATTCTTCTATAAATACAGAGGCAGTAAAACGATTCCCACGAAAAACAGTGTTGTTCAAATTATTTTGTAAAACAGAGACAATACGTGCAGCGGCGTTGTGACGTAAAATCGGTCTTTTATGTGCCGATGATTCAGGTGGTGCGTATCTTGTAGTTCCTTTTAAGCCCGAATTCCTGAAGGATCGTAGGCATGCACTGCTAGAATCAATGTGCATCACTGAAATGGCAATTTGTCTTAAATATGATAATATATTTTTGTCCATCGTTTAAATTGCGTATTACAACGCATAATATTTATACTTCGCAATTTTTTTTGTAAAATTAATTAGGTATTTTCATTATAGTTTACGTGACGTACGAATATTTACAAATTCGTTGGATTAGATCGATGACAGTTGAACGGTTACTACAAAAAATTAACCGGTGATAAGATATTTCCACCGGATATCCGTTTGACAATAATAGCTAACCACCTCCTATACCGAAACAATCATATTTTATCAGGTTATCGGCGTTTGTCAAATCGATATTGATAACGTGTGCAGTTCATTAGGAGAGGTGATATTAGGAGAGAGCCGGATTATAAATTGCAACCGTCCATTGGAGGTGGTCACAAAAATGTGTGACCGGTTTGTAACCAAAGTGCAAATCGGTTAGGTAAAACGAATTTCTTTTTTTATCACCGATCGCAAGTAACGAATTTCCGGCATAGACATATCTCGTAATCAGATAATATATACCTCTCAGGTCAGTCATCTGGGGTTTTTGAGCACACTTTTGTACGATACGATTTGTTTTTTGCTTATCTCGTTTTGGCCCTCATTGTGTGTCTATTCCGCTTAATTCTTCCGAAGCATATTATACATCGCCTAGTCCCCTATGTGATTCATCGGCATCACATCTATATATATAAAACTGAAATCAAGCAAAAGAGGAAATCTTTGTTACGGCTTGGCTTCGAAACTTCTTATCCAATTGTCATGCAGTTTTTTTTAAATGAAAGAAGATATCACGGAGCAGGCATTAGGCATAAATAAAGTCCGATAATGTTAGTCAATAATTAGTTATCTATACATATAAAATCCAAATACCACTGACTCACTGATCGCTGTATCTCAAAAACTACTCAACGTACGGACTTGAAATTTGGAATAGAGGTTCTTCTCATATTTTCACCGTGCAATAAGAAAGGATTTTCAAAAATGTTGCGTTTTAATGGAGTAATTAACGATTATAGTTATTCACTGTCAACACGTGATAAAATTTCTATCGTAAATCTCAAAATTCCTGTTTGAGCACCTACCGAGGGTGATCACTTCCCTTTAAAATTAGCCTACGACACTCACAAATAATGTGGCTTTGTATTGGTGAAAGAATTTTCGAAATCGGTTCAGTAGTTTCAGAGTTTATCCCGAACATACAAACAAACGCTATCATTTATAGTATAGATAAAAATGAATATTTGTGTGTAGATTAGACCTCTGCGAAAAAGATAGGCTAATTTAAAAAGTGTTAAATTTGTTTTTTTTTTTATTCGTCGGATTTTAGTACGGTTGCGTCAGGCTTATGTATTAATTGATCATATTAATCCTCCGAAGGTGGAATTTAGTAAAAGTGACAAACTTTGTACAATTTTGATATACTTTAGAGTTAAATCATACACTTACGTACGTAACCGCAGGTAGATTGCCTACCTGATAATATACTGCTGCGAATCAGAATTTTTATTCCGGGCAACAGAAAAGTTAAGATAAATTTTGAACACCATACACCATACACCGAATAGTAAATAACGAATTGAACAAACTTTGAGTCATATAGAATTGGTACGTTTGACGGGCAACGAAGTGCCAGCGGGATCAGCTAGTTGTATAATATATAGGTACGGTTGTGCGACGTAGGTACATTTATATTGTTGTTATTATTATTATTGTTACACACAGTATAATCTACCGATGCTGCAGCTAGTGCGTGTAGCCATAATAAATATTAAACGCGAGTGTCGTGCAGTATACCGTGTATATGGTTATGGCACACATCCGTTGTTGTTATGTTTTATTGCGGCAGATTACGATCGCCAATGGGTCAGTGGTCGCTGCTGCGCGCTGCAATATTGTAACATATCATATTATTTTACGTATATATAGGTATACTATTACTATACCGGGGTCGTACTCTGCGAGCCCGCGGACGACGGATACCGCGGTATATACTATAGGTAGGTACTCGGGACCAAATGGTCAACTACGGTAGGGCTGACCATTTCGCTCGACAAAAAACAAATAATAAAGCTAAACACTTTCTATTTTCCACCAAAGAGTTTTAACCAGCATCATAATATGACGTGTATTTTCCTCCAAAAAACATGGATTAAATTGTTTTATTTGTATTTTGTGTGTGAAATTACGACACACATTATTTGATTTGATTCTTATAATATACATAAGTATACAGAACGCTCTTAATATTGGTAATTGTAGGTAGGTAATAAATAAAACTGCAAAATGCTTGGCTGTAGAAAATGACGAGTACCTATCTGTATTCAATATATTAACGACAGTGAATGACATTTCTAGTTTTGAGGAAGATATCTACGGTCCTAGAGTAAGCCATCGATATAATATGACAAATAAAATAATAATAGTAATTAATAATATGTCATTAAAATTGTAATTAATTTATTGCGATCTAGTTTCAGAGCTTGGCAAAAACTCGTTATATTCTCTACGCCTAAATATAAATAATAAAATCGATTTGATAAAAGACGATATAATAATATACTCGTATTATAATTATAAAGCATAAATCATATCACAGTTTGTAATAAAAAAAAATAAATATTAATTTATTATTTTATCTGACGATTGTCGCGGTTGAACTTCTGGATGAATTATACTCTTTAACGAGTCCAACAAACGATTTGTGAATTAAACTGCAGTTTGACACAATTACATAGGTA
Organism: Metopolophium dirhodum; assembly: GCF_019925205.1. NCBI lineage: Eukaryota > Metazoa > Arthropoda > Insecta > Hemiptera > Aphididae > Metopolophium > Metopolophium dirhodum. The sequence goes on from NC_083560.1 coordinate 18,788,844, forward strand.
CTATATTGTCGTTGAAAAATTCAATCCGATAACTTACTATTACTTATAAGTTATAGGGCTCGTAAGTTCATGCATCTGCATGTTTTTTTTTTGCTACACAGGAAAACATGCCAACTGAGATACAAATCCGTTTCATAACAATAGTAATAATAATATGAAGTTTGATGGTGCATGTTTTTGCATGTTTTGGGTGTTAAGGCGTATTTGGCATATTATAGTTGATTTTTTACAGTCGTTAGTGCATATTATTTTATATAAATATTTTTTAGACAAATAGTTGAAAAGTTTCTTGTTTTTATTTACTTTCCCGTTAACAAAATTATAGTGTTTTGATTTATTTTTTTTCAGTGTGTGTGTGTGTGACCAGTTAGTACATACCTATTTAGATTTTATGCGTTTTACGTAGTACCGCGGAAACAATAATGTAATCGCTACCGCTATCATCCTCCACCGTACAAAGTTCGTCGTCAAAACGAACCTGTACTCGCGTGCAGCTTCTCACCAACCCGCATTTATAATTTTGCACATTGGTACAGTAATAGCAGTATAGTTTTCTTGCACTCGCCGATGAGTTTACTCATATCAGTCGTATTATACTCGTATGAGTTCGTCCGATCAATTTCTTGTTTTAGTGTTTTCGTGTGTAGACAGTATTATTGATATTTTATTAATTTAAACAATGCCGAAAGAAAAACAAACAGTTGCGGGCCGTTTGCAAAATTTTGCGGCGAAATTAGTAATTCGTGGATTTATTCTTATTGTTTTAAATTTTGCTCATGATTTTTTTGCACTATGCATATTTCGAGTGCATAGTTTAAAAATGTTAGGGCATATAAATGCATATTTTTTTAACTTTTAAGTGCATGTCTTAATGCATATTTTGATAATTTTTTGTGCATGAATATATGCTTATTTTGGCATTTTTTTAGTGCATGAAGTTACGACCCCTGCTTATGACAAACGAAACCAGCGACTTAATTAAATGCCAATTATTGGTCAGAGCTTTGGGCGTATGTTCTGATTTGGTATGATATCATTGACGCTATATTATACCTATCCGAGTTTCAGATTAAAAAATGCGGGTAAGTGGATGTCGGTCTGCTGTATACAATAGGCTACAAGCGGATCACTGTATAATGGGTTCTATTAAATTATTTAAATTTGAATTCAATGATATCATAATAACACATTGTATACGAAAAACGATTCTGAGCGGAGAGGACTGGATATTTTGTATTGTTATTATGTTTTATCTTACAGGCTATTGAATTAATATATTTATAAATTACAACGGAATAACTAAAACCGTTATTTTTATTTGCATTCGTTTCTACGGCGATTTTCAGCGGTTTTTTGTAATTTGTCGGTGGTCTTTCCCGTGACACTATTGAGAAAATCGAAAAATGGTCTGTTTAAAGTACCATCTCGATCCAATTTGCTAAAAGATAGGATACGTTGTGTTGAAATAGAAGCACTCCTTCTGGTAGAAATTTTGTATACAAGATAAAAATAAATAAAAATAAAATAAAATAAACACCATTGTAAAACCACTATGGCTCCCTCGGTCCGCTCAGAGTCTAAGAGGAATTATTCGTGAAGAAACTCAATATATTACTTGTATATAGTATCTACAGCTCGGAAATATTAACGAACAAATTAAACTCTTATGTGCGTGAAGTATACTGAAGCAGTTGTAGTTCTGTGGTGTCTATACAACAGTTGGACCAACAATTTGTCGAGTCTCAACTATATTCGTGTTGACACGAGTTTACTCGTAAAAGAGTCGATAAAAAGCGTATTTGTTCGATTAAGCCACTCGTCGCCGTAATAAAAATTATTACAGAAATATATAAATATTAAATATATATATATAAGTACTGCAGGTCACCCGCATTGTCGGATACAATATAATATTATTATATTTTATGAAATTAATGATGAAGTAATAAAATCACAACGCTGCGGTATTATAGTATAGGCAATAACAAAACTTAAACTCAATCAAATGTTTGGTGATCGTTTCGGACAAAACGTTTTTGAAAATTACTCATGACATTATCAATTATTATTTTATTATTATTATTTTATTACGTCCGTTCGAACGCGTCTTCCGCCGTCTCGTCGTGTCGTTTCAGTTTTTATTAGGAGGTGCAAAAGTTTTGACCAGCCATATAATTGGCTGAACCAAAAAAAAAAAAAAAAACCAGATCGATTCGCTCGCAAGCTAATTTCCATTTTCCACTTACATTTTTACATCGATACGATTCCCGTCTAATATTGATACCTGCAGTAAGTGTCTGAGGAAAAAATAGCCCATAATTAAGCGTGGAAAAAATACGTGGAGGCGCTAGTGTTGGGAAAAAATAACCAAAAAATCATCTCTATAAGATGACAGATACTTCATTTAACATTTATCAAGATAAAAATAAAAAAAATATATTAATATTGATATATTATGATATTTTTTTAGATGCTGAGCGGAGCGAGGAAGCTATACCTAGTGGTTATACAATGGTGTTTATTTTAATTTTTTTTCCCTGTATACAACATTTCTGCCAGAAGGAGTGCTTCGATTTCAACATATTTAGTACCCTTATCTTTTAGCGAATTGGATCAAGATGGTACTCTAGAAAGGTCATTTTTTGAGTTATTTAATGCCCCGGGAAAAACCGCCGACAAATTACGAAAAACCGTTAAAAATGGGATTTTAATTTCTAACGCTTTGTCCAACACCATAGAAACGAATAAAAAATTATTATATTATTGTATATTAATTCAACTTACAGGCTATAATAAATGATAACGATATAAAATTTCCAGACTGACAAACCGTCTCTGCTCAGAATCGTTTTTCTTATACAATCATTATTATATCATTGAATATTCAAGTTTAATACAATCCATTATACATTGATCCACTTGTAACCTACTGTACAGCAGAGCGACATTCACTTACCATGCAGCCTTTTTTTTTTAATTCTATTTTAAACAATATAATCAAATATTATGTAGTAATTAATATTTATTAGTTAATAAATCCTCGGTATGGAATTTCTCGTCTAAATACAGTTTTTAAACAACTTGAATAAAAATAAAACGACAATAACAAAATGGAACTGACAATAATTTTTATTTTTTAATAAACACTTTTATTTCTCACAGGTACATCAAACTTCAACATAATACCATTTGAAAAGTTCCATCGCTGAGTCGACTACGTCTCGGCGTTAAAACTTGAACTGCTTAACTGAAGCACCGCTCTATGTTTAGTACGGATGATCGCAGTACAAATTTTTTTTAATGAAAAAATATAAAAAGAAATCGATTGATTATAAATTAATTAATAGAAAAACGTGAAATTATAATATAACCTATAACAACATAATATTGAAATCACGTCGGTACCCGACAATGTATTTGCAATTTCAGTAGCGCGGTATTTCGAAATATTCTAATTTATTATTACAATTAATTATCTATACAAATGATCACAGACAATCGTAATATTTATCCAGAAAAGACAATTAGATGACCTGATTATTTTTATCCTGATAAGATAATAAATAAATAATTTAATGATTCCCGGCACTGGAGCTAAACAATTACGGTACCTGCCTATTTACCTACCTCAGTATGGCGTAGTTTAATATTTCTCTAGAGAGATCGAACGAGTAAAATTATTAAATTACCATATAAAACACGACTGCATGGTAGAACGTAATTGAAAAATCCGAAAATTTTAAATAGTCATCTTTTATTTTCGAGGTTTTTTCGTAAACATGGATACAATATATTTTGTCTTCAACAGTTCTTTAGTACCTATTATATCAGTGTCTAAGACAATAATCATATAAACCTATTATAGAACTAAAAAAATGTAATTATAAATTATTAACGTGACAATACCCATAATACAGTTTTCTATAGTGCTTCCGCAACATTACGTTCTCTAAAAATCGGTAAAAAATTTACCTAGTTGTATTATGTCATTCCACCAACGGAAATCGGACCGCGCATTAACGATCGGACGGGGGTGAATTCCCCGCACCTTGCCCCCCCACTACCCACCAAAAAATGATGCCACAACCCCGCCGGGATCAATCTCGTCCGCGACGAGTATAACATTTCCATCGTTATAACATCATAACAGTACTGTGTACACCCACAAAGCTACGAGAGTGAAAAAATTGAAATCCGTCGCAACACTACGGTTATTGCGGTAAATACCCGAGGTATACCGCAGTAGGTAGCGCTGCGCATCGCACACGGGTAAAATACAATATATTACAGCGACGGGGATGGTCTCGGGCCCTGCCCTCTTGTTAATTACGTGCAGGGTATACGTAAAGAAATAAACGCGAAATTTTATCGTACTTTTTTTTCTAGTCGTGTGTGTGGAGAGAGAGACAACTAGACGACGGTGCAGTACACACACACACACACACAAAAATCCATAATATAATACGTTTAAATAGTTAAACAGGTAAAATGGTTTGAAAAACTCCTCCGACATTCGTACCTATATATCATACGGTCGTAAAATTACTTTAATATATGACATTATTATTATTATAACGACTGTTATTGTGCCGAGCGGTCAGTACGCATAGTACGATGACATTATAATATCGTCCATGTTATTATAGGTCTGGGGAGGGCCCGCTCTCATCGCGGGTCGCCCAAATTATTCGTAAAAAATACATCGCGATATACCCATTATAATATTATTGCATTGTGCAGACCGCCTGCGCCTCCCTTACGTAAATAATAGATTAAAGCCATCGCCGCGACCGAGGCTGACCGTCGTATAATACACGGCAATATTATTGTAAGCTCGCGTCAAAGTGCGGCCATTATATTTGGCGGGGGCCGGCATATATTATTATTACATCAACTGTATACGATATATGCATAGGTAGTGTTAAATCGGCGGCAGTAATCCCGTACGCAAATTATTATCGTCGTACGCGTGCAAGCGCGTATATTACATGTATATCGATATATTATTATGATGAGGATATCGTGTAAAGTAAGTAAAACAAACATCGGACATCACTTCCGGTCTCTGTGACCACACTGAAGTATACACCGACGGCTCCACAACGGATAACGGAGTCGGGGCTGCAGTAGTGTTTAAAGACCACGCATCAATGCCGCGACACCCCAATTTCTGCTCAATACACTCGGCGGAGGCAACGGCCATTTCTCACGCCCTAGACCTCATCAGACGCATACTCAAAGCAGCTATTCTAAGCGACTGGCTAAGTTCTTTAAGGAGCACCGAAAATCCCTTGACTCCGAACGAAATCAGAACCAAGTGCATGACCTCACGAATTCCGGATACTCCGTCATCTTGATATGGATCCCCGGTCACAGTCAAATCGCGGGAAACGAGAGAGCCGATGAAAATGCTCGCCAAGCAATAACATCCCCGGACGCTATAAGACTTAATGGCTTCACTCTACACGACGCCAAATCTTTATCTAAAACAATCGCAAGCAACATATTATGGCTTCGCGGGCTTGGAGACTAGGTTCTACAAAGCTCAATGAAATCAAACACACCACCATGGCATGGCCCTCTCCACCGAACACAATATCTAGGAAAATAGAAACGGCGATCAACGGAATGCGAATTGGGCACACATCAACATCTGATGAAGAAGGAAGACCCCCCCCCCTATTTGTACGAGCTGCGGCACACAGACCACAATCAAGCACATCATAACAGAATGCCGCCAATTCGAGAGAGAAAAACGGGAAGCAGTAGTACCATCCGTTCTCGCCGAAGCCCTTCAGCAGCCAGCCAACATTCAAAACACGATTTCATTTATAATCAATTCTAATTCAATCAACCTTCTGTAAAATAATACGTATTAATATCAAGCAATTACCTACCTTAAATTTGTAGTAGCCGATGGCCCTAGATGCCGAGGCTTTAAAATAATAAAAAAAAAAAAAACATCGGACATGTTAGGTCTCGTCGACACGCGTATTGTTAACATTACAATAATAATTATTATTATCGGTCGGTGATAAAAATACGCTCTTTGCGTTCGGAGATACGCGTTTGTAACGGTGTGCACTGCGTGCCGCACATTATAATAATTACAATACAGAGCAGATTTACTTTTGTAATATAATAACAATATCGAGATGAATAGTACCGACGAATTATTATAATTCGTTATCTATATTTATGATTACGTGATAGGTACCCAACGGTTAATGTCACGCGGCGACCTATGCGGTTCGGACTTGTCGACGTGAAAACTAACTCACCCGATGGTGTTCTCGGTCACGATAATATCGAATGATTTTCGAATTATTAATACTCTTAAAATTCAAAACCGCAATACCCATATCTTCTATAAGTGACTATTTTTTATAATGGTGAGAGGTGCACGAACACAGCTGATGGATACACAGCAGATAACGCCATTAATGCGTTTCGTATACTGAGGAATGATTTTTTTTGAGAACACTGCTCGGATTATGCGTATTATGTTCGAATTCGAATTTTTTTATTTTTTAAACACGTACTCGCAAAGACCACATTTTTGAACACTCGAGATTTTTTTCGTACAACTTAAGGATGAGACAACTGACAACGCAAACTTCTGTTTTTCAAATAAGAACTATCCCTGGCTATTTTCACTTTTAATTATTCAGCAGATTTTTTTTTTATGTATTTAAATCAAACTTCCGACGAGTAATTTTTGAGTTACATAACATTTTGTAGGTACATATTATTGCCCATATGGCAATGCGTTTAGTAGACAATATAGGTGGTTTGAAAATGTTTTTAAATACTAATTAGTATTGATCTATCAATATAAATAATTTGTAAAAAGGATCCAAGTATAATAAATACTAAATCTAATATCGCATAAAATTTATATTTTTGTAAAACAATTTTTAAAGATTATTTTCCCTATACTGTAAACATTGTTTTAATAACCCATAAACGATACTCATTAGAGTTTTGATTTAGATACATCAGAATTTTTAAGAAAATCATCCGCTAAATATTTTACGGTGAAATGGGGCTTCTTATAATTTGAAAAATAGAAGTCTGTATCGCCGCACAGAAAAGTACAAAAAACATCGAGAATTTGATAAAAACGGAAGTGAGCGTGCTTAAAAAACCACCCATTTTGTGAAATATTCGGGGATTGCAAACGTTATATCTGACAAAAAAAAACTATTGAAATTCGTAAACGTAATTATAACGGAAGGCGGCGATAATCGAAAATAATTAATTACCGCAAAACATAACATTAACGATCAACAAAACATATTATATATCATTAAACAAAACATAACGCAAAACGTAATTTATAGAATATCGTTAAACGAAAAATAACTCAAAACGTAATGTTTTAAAATCTATTTATTTGAAAGGTCTATTTGGTTTTGTAGAAACATTCATTTCATGCGAACAATCTGAGGATTGATTATGTCATATTCCGCATCCGGGCCATTACCTACCCGCATTAGTTATGTAATTTGCGCCAAAAACTGCAACCACTCCAAAAAAACATACACGTAATTTACGCCACACAAAATGTAATAAAAGGGCACACTTTATTAAAATTGTAATTTTCGCCACTTTAAAATAACAAAATAATCAAGTCCATTTTAATAGAAAATCGGTAATATTATAATCATAAATAAATGTATATATAAGTACTCTACGTATATTAAATACATTTTGCGGTCAAAATCGGACTACAACTGTAAGTCTGTAAATATCATGATATACCTACTGCTGTTCAGTATTGATCGATATTTTGACATTTTGATAATTTTTATTAGATTAGACGTAATCGATCTCGTCTCTACTTATTGTTAGTAGAACACAACGATATTGCATCCGGCACGCGTTGGTATTATCGTAATTTCGATGCGATGACAGTAAATTTATCTGCTGGTAAATTCCAACGATTGAAAAATCGGAAGTGTGGCGCAGATTACCAAAATCAATTTTTAGAGGTGGCGCAAAATAAATGTTTGGTTTTTATATTTTGGCGCAAATTAACATACCCCCTGAATGTACCTATTGGTGGCGCAAATTACAAGTTATTAAATTGATGCAAAATTCCATCTACCTTTTAAATAACGATAAACGCAACACTTGTATAACGTTTTAGTTCTAAATAACGACATGAAACGGAATTTTTTTTCAAATGCAAGCCCTGGCTGGAACTGCGATGATCCGGAACAGTAATTTAAAATTGTATCGCACTGGAAATAATATTATACATTCATCTGTGTCGCGATAAGTCGGTGATTTTTCCGGCAACTCAGTATAACAACAATATTATGATTGTCTCCGGACATCGTCGTAATATAATATTATGTAGAACGCGCGTAAGATTTATAATAATGCATTTCGTTTCGGCGACGCAATGCACCAAATGATATGCGATCAACCGCCAAGTCGATAATATTATCGCCCAAGTCATTTCAGCTGTCGAAATCCGAAGAGAAAAAAAAACGGTTTGCCGCACATTATCGTACTATCGTAAAAACGGGGCGAAGGCGTTAAAAGAACAACGCCTATTACGCGTTTAGGTGCATAATAGGTATGACAATTATTATTATATTTTTTTTTACAAAACGCGTACGGCCGAAACACAGTAATTACGATAAGCCCATATAAACGATACAGTATATCGCATTATCGTAATATACGACCTTAAGCCGACGGATGTTTGTATTCGACATTATACTATTATTATTATTATTATTATTATTATTACTATTATTACTATTATGTACTGCGCTCGTTTCCACCTTTCCTTTTTTTTTTTTTTTTTTCTATTTTACCACCTTGTCATCTCGGCATATATACGCGAAGCGCGCGCGCGCCGCACACACATAACACAATTGCTTTTTGAATCACTCGCTGGCCGTACTTCACTTCTGCTGCTGCCGCTGCTGCTGGCTGCAGCCTACCTATAATATAATATAATATAATGTTGTACCGTATATTATACAGCCCGACCACCGCCACCACCACCACCACCACCGCCGACCAAAATAATAGTAATGGTAATAATAATAATAATAATAGGTAGGTATACATGTGCGACGGTTATAATATCATTGTATACAATATATTATAATATTATACCGTACATAATATAGGGTGCCTATACGCGTAGAGGCATGTGCGCTATTGAACATCAACTCCCCTTTCCCGCCCCATATATAGTATTATTGTTATACACTGCACATAGGTAACGCTCGTCCTCCCGCCAAAAACGAGTTTTTCGGCTGTGGCGCAAAAAATCTACCGCTCGGTCCGCACCCTCCCCCCCCCCCCCCCGAACGCCGCCGATTGAATTCTCCCGGTCTTACCTGTTTCCCGGCGGCAGGGGTGCCCTGCAGCTCGCCGGTAATCATTACCATTATTCGGGGTCGAGGTCTCCGCCGGGAGGGGGGGAGGGGGACCCCTGGAAGAGGGACCGCTGCGCGCAATTGTTTTCGTCGGATACACCACCGACGAGGAACGGCGCGCCAAGACGACGGCGGAGACTCGGGCCGGTTAGGTTAGGTCGCCCGAACACGTAGAGGTACCTACAAATTATTATTATTATGGTGCAATGTTATATCATCATGTGCAGCCTGCCAAAACGGCTCTCGTGTGAAATCCCTGCAGGTCCCATTAAAAATCCGAACGGTTATATTTTGTCGTGCTATAACGTTACTGGTATGAATTATTACTGTCGTTGTTGTTACCCTGCACTGGTGCACAACAGTCGGAGCGGTGTAACGTCGTTTTTTTCTCGTCTGCCCTCGGGTTCAACGAATCGCGTTAAACGGCCGTGTGCCGCGCGAGTACCTGCGCGTCTATACCCGTCTGCACGACGACCACGGTGTATGCTGCCGGCTGTGGTATCTGAGAATAATATATGATATTGCACATCCAGTGCGTGATACTGATGCTGCAGGTTAAGGGATGGCGGCAAGTGTTGTGCCCGGGGTGGCAACATTTTTAGTCCGTTTAGGCGTATCGACGTGTCATCGTGATTATTATTGCGTGTACTGATTGTCAATGGGCTGGGCGAGTTAACGATTTTTTTTTTTAACTCGTTAAGTCGAGTTACCAGAAAAGTTTGAAAAAAGTCAAGTTAAGTTAAGAGTTACTCGTATTTTTTTCGTTGACTCGTCGAGTTAGAAATCAACTTTGAAAAAGACAACATAACTTAGCGTAAAGTTGAAATTTGCTAATTTGCAAAAATAAAAATTCCAGACACATAATTATATGGATTATTAGATGGTTTTCTTTGCGCTCGAGCAAATTTCTGGGGAAATTTAAAATGATACCTCAAAGTAAAAATCTCATTCAAAAATTTGCATTATTCTTCGGACTAAAATTAACTTAATTTAGATACTTTTGAAATACAATCAACTTGAAGTTAACACGTAAATCTTGAAAAAAAGTAACTTATTAAGTTAAAAGTTAATTTGAAAAAAAGTAACCAGTTAATAAACTTAATTAAAATTAACTTAACGTCTTAACTTTTAACTCGTTAATGTCCAGCCTCGCTAATTGTATCGACAAATTAATAAAATGTGTATATATTATTATAATATATTTTAATCATCGCCAGACCTTCTGTCGAAAGCAATACATTATTATACGGCTCAAAAATGTATATACCTATCGTTTTCATCGATCATTAATCAGAAAATATTATTGGTTATCACGAAAAATATTCAAGTTTGACTATATGAGAGGTGGTTTAGGTGATGGAGAGGCATCGTTGACAATTGAATCAGATGTATGGGTAAAGCGGATTATGAAGAAATTATCACTTTATTTTCAAACCTCCGATCAACGAGAAAGTTATAAATCATAAAATATGTATCCATCGATTATTTTACCAAAGGCATTATTTCCCCATAATCATATTCGTCCCATCATTCCTTATTAAAGTCACGCATCATACATCACACACTGATAAGCTAATCGCTATATTCCCATTAAACTTAAAAATTAAATGAATTCATGATGGTACTTTCGAAAAAAGTCATCAGATTTTCTTTTGAAAATATGGACAGAAAACATCAAAAGCTTACGATTTGAAGCTTAATATACAAAAAGTAACAAGTTTTTTCATTTTTTAAATTATGGCGACTTTAAAAATTATCTATTTACTTTTTATTTTATATTGTTAATAAAAAAATGTGATAAAAAAAAAAACTCGTCGATAGGTGGTAACAGGCGAACTCGCCGACTACAAACGATTATAATTTTGAAACTAAGTCTGACCGACGAATTCTGATTGCACCATTGTTCTCAACTCATTAAAATACGTCGTAGAATTCAGGTTTTTTTTTTCAAAAATCTCTCGGGAGCTAAACTGCATTTATGCCACAAAATAGTAGTTAGGCAAACCTCGCATATTTTTTAGAAATAACTTTTTTTATGGAGGTGGGGAATATGATATGCGTCGGTGCGCAAAATGTTCAAATATACAACGAACAGACATGTTATGTTATACAATATGTTCAAATGTTCATTAGGTATACTGAGCGATTCAGTGGTACGCTAATAACATAAATGCACTAAAAACTTTGAGTATTCGATCACGCAATAACGTTGTGAAATGTATTGCGGTGTACTACCACTGAGCATACGATAAAATTAACCAGAAAAATCAACAATCAAATGCGCGAAAGTCCTTGGTCTGCAGTTATAATACCATATAGGTACCCATATGGTTAATGGTAAATGAATGGTTAACGTAGAATGAAATTGATTACATATTATTAATTTTTTTTTTTTTTTATTGAACTTAAGCCCGGCGACTAAGGCCATTAGCTGTTGTAGGGGTTATGGACTGTGGTAGGGGCTAGGGGTAAGGTTGGCACGTTAGGTTGCTTTTTACGATTGTTTTACGGTTGTTACGGTATGTATCAAACACGTGTATGCGTGGCAAGGTTTTTAACTACTACGAACCCGGGTGGTCACCCATCCGGGAGCTAGTAGCTGTGGCCGTTACTTACTCCCGGTCGCATTCCGCGACTGGTAGCAGCCAACGCGCCACGCCAAGCCACTACATATTATTATTATTATCACTGGAAACAGACAAACACATAATAATATTTCCTTACGCGCCTTGTAAAAACATGAAATCGCTAAATGTCTTAAGATAACAAAACAGGCAGTCAGGCATATTGTCAAATATTTTGTCCGCGTACCTACCAGACTGTGCCTGTACTACCTGTTAACTTACTTTTAGGTATGCGCACCACTGAACTAAAAACATGAAATGCGCATTATGCTTAATATTCTCCTATACCTATATGTAGAATATGCCTCGAGGGGAGCCGCCGCGCGTATGCATTCCGATTTGATTTTTCACATTACCTGGGTCTAGAATGAAAAGGTTCTAAATCATTTTTATGAAATTGTCCAGGAGAGCAATTTTTGGGTTTGAGTTCAAATGTTTTACTCCGTTAACAAAATATTTTAAAAATTCAAGTTCTAAAGCATGCAGAAACTTGCAGAATAGTTTGATTCACAACATTTTAATAATAATTTGGTGTATTGGTTGATGTACAAATTAATAAAATATAAATTATAAAATGTTTAGTGTGAAAAGGTTCTATAAAATTAGAATATTTAGAAGCTTTTCATCCTAAAATAAAAAAAAATATATTTTATTAGAACTTTTTCAATCTTATTTATTATTTTTATTATTGTTAGCCGAAACCTTTTCAGAATAATGCTTTCTCATTGCTACCAATCTTCTATCGCGAAACAATGCAATAATTATAAAACATCGAAATCTATATCTCGATCGTAAAATTCTGTTGAATATGAATAAATGTAATAATTATTAGGCTTATTATTGGTAGTGATTAATTTAATTAGAACCTTTTCATACTAACGTATTGCTAATAATTTGGTTCCATTAACCGAGCGTATTCAATTTGATTAGATTGTGTTTATAATTAATTTTTTGGCGATTTAGAACCTTTTAGTTTTAAAAAAATTGTCAATAATGATCGTATAATCATAAATGTTAGCTTAAAAGATGCACCTCTGCATTCTAAAACCATTTTAGTTAAAAAGTGACTTTTGAAAAAAATGCGATTTAGAACCTTTTCATTCTAGACCCACGATTAATATTGTGATGACGATAACAATTTTCATAGACAACATATTAACATCTCATCATGTTTGCCGTGACTCGAAATGCGTAGTACAATATGGCTATACTTTCTATCAAGTATCATATTTTGATTAAAATACACTCAATCTGTACCGTACTTAGTTCAGTGCAAAGGCACCCGTACTTAGTATAAATTCAAAACTGCAGTAGGTCTTGTTAGCGTATTATTAATTATTATATCATGTCACATCAAGAAATGTCATATTTTGACTGAGGTTCTTCTCCTATACGTTTTGAATAGGTACCTTATATTATATATACTTACGGGAAAATATAGTTGAGGACAGTTTGACTAAAAACCGTATAAGATTGTCGTTTTGAAGTATTGAATATAATACAATGAGGTACCTACAACCTCCTAACTTCAGCCACGATAACCGTTAGGTAAGTCATCGTCGTAATAACTGCCCATAGTTGTTTTCCTAGTTATTTAGTCATATTTTATAGTACCTAATAATGAGAATGCTACCCATGCGTTTGTTGTTTCCATCTTACAGGGCATAATATTATATTAACATATTATATCTATGCTTAAGTGTACGCCTTTATTCGATATTTTAATTTTCAAGCTAGGTATGAGCATTTTTAATATTTCCCATACCTACCTAGGTCTTGCTTGAAAATTCAAATATCGAAAAATTGCCTACACCTAAGCACAACAGATAATGTCCTCACCAAAAAGTTTGATAATAATCACTCTAAAATCAAAACTAACATCACACAACGAAACTAGTGAATGAACATTTCCCATGCCGTATACGCGAGTAAGACGGAGAAAACGGGCATTAAAAAAACATAAATATTCAGAAGACTTAAATTGATAACTTATATTTTATTGAAAAAATTTGAATTTTCATCAACTAATCAACTAATATATTCTGCAATGTAGAAATGTATACGTGTCGTATGTGGTGTAAAACACAAACGGCAATTTAGGTAATGAGCGAGTTTTATGATTCGAGTAATTACATTTAAGTACATTCAAGAAAATATTATAATACCCCCATTGCCGTCGTTTCAGGACAAAAAATATAAAATGTGTAGGTATAAATTATAGTTTAATAAATATTTTCGTAAAAAAAAAAAAAACATTAATTCGTAAGTATTATATAACTGCCCAAAATGGCATCAGAATACACGCGCATAGTACAGTAGTAACTCGATCAGTGGCGTGCAGAACATTTTTCAGACCTGAGGCAAACTATACAATTCGACCACCCACATTTACCAGCATCAGGTTTTTCGCTATTTTTTTTTTTTTGTAACAAATTGTATGCATTTATATGATATTTAAAATATACGATTAGACCAGTGCCCAGTTGCGCACCTAGTAACCAGCCCACCCGTATTTTCCCTGAGGAAATCGCCTCAAAAAATAGCTGTTCAGCACGCCACTGAACTCGATAATTGAAAAATACTCTATAACTCCATAACTAAACGCCGAGTCCCCTTGGAAAACCTCTATAATTAGAAGAAAATACATGTATTCCGGTCCCCTCGATAATCCGAAATGTCTGTCGGTGGGACTAGAATTTGAATTTTTTTCCACGAACCTCTATAATTCGAATTTCCTTAAACGCGATTATAATAATATGTAAGTTCGTATGTATGTGCAGCATATAAAGATTGTGTACAATTTGTTTGAAGTACTCGTAACGAAACTAATAACGACGGTGGTTATTAAATATTATCTTGGTTTATAAATGTTATCGTACCTTACCCACCTAATCTAAACTTTAATATGCATGTATAATAAATATGAATTTCAAAATAAATGAAATATATACATAAAATTTTTTTACCTCTCTTTTTTGTTCGAATTAATAATAATATGTTTTCCCTAGATATTCGAACACTCGGTAAATCGAAAACCTCTATAAATCGAATTTTTAACTGACTTTCGAATTATCGAGTGACCACTACTGTATATTAGTTTGTTAATTATTAGGTACGTATATATATATATATCATCACGAAAAGCTCTCCGGTCACTCGTTCGCTGGTACCCATGTATGAAAACAGCGCAGTGCACATGCCGCTATAGGCGCGCGCGCGCATACCGCGTATACCGCATACCTGGTACCTACAATAATATATTATATACATGACTGCCCTACACGCCGCACTCGCCGTGCGTACCTATACTCGCCGCAGATGACGACGATAAGAAATCTCTGGGGACGAAATATAACAATAATAATATTATTATCAGATATTTTGTCTCGTCGCTGCGACAGCTCCGTCTATCCCCCCGCACATATTTTATAATATATTATACACACGTGATGCTCGCGGATCACACAAAATATTACATATTATACACATGGGCACGCCGCACCGTCGGAAGTCTTGCACAAGCCCGGCATAAAATAACGAATTAGGCAATAGCGCAGCCGGATTTTATTTTCGTTTTTTTTTTTTTCGCTCTTTTTTTTTTTTTTTTTGTTCACATCCCGGACACGAACCGGTGTTTGCAGCGTGTGTGCGTGTGTTTCCCCCTACGTCTGCAACCCCGGGGCGGCCGTTCCGGTTACAAAAGAATTTCGGGACGAGGGTGCCGAGGTTTCTAGGGGGCAAAAACGGGTACGGCGACCGCGGGGAGACTACGTATCTCGCCCTCTCGCTCGGTGCGCGTCTCTCCTATACAAACACATATCGCACGTACCTATATATATATACGTGTGTGTACACCGGGCGGTGTCGAAAATAACGGATATTCTGCACTTTACGAATTGTGTCACACACACACACACACACACACAAGCACGTGCAGTATTCGTATACAATACTCCCGTGCAGCCATCGCATTATTATTATTATTATTATTATTATTATTATTTTATGGTATAGTGTATGGGGATTCAGGTGTGTGAGTGTGAGTATGCGGCCCCCGGACATGTTGTGTATAGGGTCATCGAGACGCGGTCTGCGGAGTTTTGCAACTGCCGTTGCAGAGGGATCGCGCGCCAAATACATTGTGATACGTCGACCAGACTTTGAAAAAGACCTCTCCCTCTCTCTCTCTCTCTCTCTCTCTATTTGTACAAAAACAATAATCGTTACAGTATAATAATATTATTTAGGCGGGTATGCGCAAAGGCGAGTCGGCGGAAATGGTTGGCTCGAGTCGAGTCGAGTGAACGGTTATAGTAGACGTCGTCAAGTTAACAACATAATATATTATAATATCATTACAGTCAGAGCACGGGCTTATGTGCGCATTTGCATACTATGCGTTCTGGTTGATTGTACATGATATTGTGCTAAGCGAACACAAAATTTGTCTTGCGGCATAACCATTAAAAAAACGAATCTTTTCAAGGCATATTTTACAATTTGAATCGCATATTTCATCTTTTAGTGCATATTTAAACTTTTCATTAGACATTTTTGAAATATATATAATATAGGTACTATTGTAATATAATAAAAAAATATTACTCTTTTATTGTTTTGATTAATATCAAAATAAATCAATCGATATACTTTTAGATATAAACGGTTTTCCCAAAGATGACCTCATATAGATCAATAATCGGTGAAATAAAAACGTACACCAAAGATGAGAAAATATCGATTACGACCATTGACATTATTTCAGAAAAAAATGAAGGAGAGTATCAATATGGTAGGGTTCCGAAATTTTAAATATATTACTGTTTTAATTAAATGTTCAAAACATACAATTTTTTGATAATTTTTTATGTAAAATTTTTATTTTTCATGCATATTTCATAATTTTAGTGCATATATTTATGCATATTTAAGATTTTTCAGCGCTTATTGTATACAACTCTGCTCTCTAATTATAATACATTCGACTCGGTAGTGCAATAGCTTATATACAATTATTGATCATTACTCGGTTTGAAAATAGTCAATTTATTTTTTTTAATAATTACAGTAAGCGGATCGCATATAAAGAGTTTATTTCGCACATCGCACAGTGTTATTTTATCAACAGATATATTGTACTTAACAGAAATATTATTTTGAAAACGCGGCGTACATAAAACCAAACATTCCCCAAAAGCATTTTAGATTTTCACTCGATGGATTATTTTTAAATCAACTGAATATATATCGCTTAAGCCAACTCGGTTCAACAGTCAACTGAACATATACAGTGTCGAGTTTAAAAGTATAAAACAAATATGTGCATAAATCATTTAAAAGTGTCGTCTATATTTACTCGCATGTGTGTACATTTGCGCGTTATTTTGCGGGTGGATCGTTCGCGTATTATGGTAAATAATAATAATATGATCGATAGAATAAACGAACGAAAAGGGATGTATACATATAGGCGTCTATGATAACACGAACGTCACGAGAATTAAAATATGTTACAAAGTCAGGATTTATTGTATTCGATAATAATACAATATGGTTTTTGTCTGAAATTTGAAGTATGGGTTCGAATTATTCGAATTATACAAGTATTCAAGTTTCATATACTTAATAATCGTGCAATATATTATTATTATGCCTACGTGCAAGTGACCATGCTTTATAATATATAATGTATACCTATATATTGATGTCCTAAAAATGCATTTATAACATAAAAAACACAAAAATTGACCTAAAATTGTATAGGTATATGTTATTTTAAGTATTTTTGGTAACATAGATATGTAAAATTCAACTAAGGTCAATGGCAATATTCATGCCTGTAAAATATGAAATGTAAATAATTAACTCATATTTTTTCTATAAAAATAAGTACCGTAAAACGTGTAAATATTACTTAAAAATTAAAAAAAAAAAATTAAAATAAGTTATATAGATTTGTATGTTATTGAAACACATTTTAAGCTCGGAAACTTCATCTATAGCGTTCAAAAAAAATGTGCAAAAATGATTAAGATCCGGTCCCTATTATATAATGTCACATAACTGAAAATGTCCGGAAACAGCTCAAAATAAGTCAAAATATTTGGTGTATAGAAAATGCTAATATAAACATTTAGGCAAAATTTCATGTACCTACGGTCATTTGTTTTAAAGTTACACCAAAAACCGCGTAAAAATTCCCGTTTTTCCTTAATTTTTCTTTTGTTTTTCACGTCGTTTTTGAAAACTAATGGAAAAAAAAAAAAATCGTAGAAATGATTTTGAGCCAACCTCCCCGTGGTGTCTCCTGGCTAAATCTGAAAAATAAAATAGAAAATAATGTGTACCTAAACGTATTGGCGCTCAAATGTGGTATTATTCTTAAAATATGATGTACCCGAACGTTGCATTTATTTTTGGTGTCTGAAAAAATGTGTACCTAAACGTGTTTTTGTGTTCCCAATCGTCCTCTCAATTTCAACGTAAAAATATATTTTTGAACACGTTCAAGTGTTTATTTTGTCAAATACCTAATCAGTAAGTATGCTACAACTGTTGAAAAATTGCCATGGAGGTGCTCTTTTTAATTGGTTTCACATTGACAATATTAATGTTATGATGTTTATTCTTTTTTTTTTCGTTTATCAGGTTGGAGAACGGTTCGCGTTTTTTTTTTTTTTTGTTTTGCCGTTTCCAAAATCCTGGCTGTTTTTATTAAATAAATACGGATTTTTTTTTTATATTAAAATATTAGAAGCCCTTAAATGATAATTATTTGTATATGATAATGTTATATTATTAAACGCCGTCGGTGCAGTTGTAAAAATATTTAAATCTGTTATCGGTTTTTTTCCAAACGCGACGCGTACGAAAACGCCGTTGATTAAAATGTTAAGTTCACGCCAATTATAGTCGGCACCATCACAGTGTTTCTCGCGAGTCTGTTTTGATCCGTTCGGTCGTCGCAACAATTATCATGAATAATATTCTAACGATGTAACGATATCGTTGGCGATAATAATTATAATCTAATAACATATTACGAACAATAATGTCAGGGCAATTACGTGTTGAAAAAAAAAAATTGACGTTTCAAACACGATAAACACGCGAGTCGAACCACTCGGGATCTCCGCGTTGCCGCGGCAGAGCATAAAATGTCATAGGGTCAAATTTCACGTGTACACATGACATTGTGATATCAAACTATAGGGTGTCACTAATCAAATACCAATTTTAATCTCCACTGCGGCGGCGGCGGTGTAGTGACACACTTTGGGCGGTCACATTCTATACGCATCGCACGGCAATAATAATAATAATAATAATACGAATTAATATATATATGTCGTCGCAGGCGTCGTGTTTGGCGAGGGATGACTAATAAGACGACGATTGATTGTATTCTAAATATGAAGACCAGATGTAAAATATGTCTGCACCGGCCGAGACGCGACTGTAATATAGTATTTAATATTCCGTCTCGGTGTATAATATGCCGTACATTGGGTATTACGAATCGCATGGTATTCTTCGAACGTACGAGCGTAATGATATTATAATATAATGAACGAAATTGTTCAAACTAAACGCGACACATTGTTCGCGGACAATGTATTATATACGGACGATAGATGTACCCATACATTATATTAACACGTTGATGGACAGTCTCGTGGCCGCCGTCGAAAAAAAACCATCCTAAAAACGTCAATTTCCATTACTGCTGTAGGGTTTTATGCCATAGGGCAGTGCAAAATTGTCCGCTGAGATGTCGGGGGACACAACAATCTATCCCCTCATAAGACACCGTTGAAAATATCACTGCTATAGGAGTAATGACAATTTTTAGAAGTTTTTTATAATACTTCTATAGCAGTAATATTTGAAAGTGGTGTCCCCAGACATCAATTTTTGAAATTACTGCTATGGCATAACTTCCCAACAACGTTTTTTATTACCAAAACGCCAATTACTCATTTTTACCACAAGAAAATAAAATTGGTAGTGAGTACAAATAGTGCACGGACTGAATCACGATGGCATAATATACTAAATAATATTTTATTTAGCAGCTGTGTATCATTATAATATTATGTAATTGATTTCTTATCGCCCGTATAATAGTCGCGGCTAAGATTCTCGGAAATCGGTATAGCGTACCTACGCGCAGTCACACGTCACTATATTTTGCAATTGAAAATGTTTGAACTCCTATGTGGCTATGAAAGTCCCAAAAAGCGGAAGAAAAATTCACCCAGTACCAAAAGCCCGATTTTAATTTTGAAAACACATTTAAATTCATTATTCTGTTTTCTAGGTTATGTAGGAAATGGATTTTCGATTTTTTCTATTGTTTAATTAATATAGTACCAAATTAATTTTCTTTTTTTTCCAAAATTCACTTTTACTTTATTGTTACTAAAAAACATAAAATTAAAAATTAATTTCCTACATAACACAGACAAGGAGTAAACAAATCCAAACATTTTTTCAAAATGAAAATTGGACTTCTAGAAGTGTGTTTTTTTTTCTTTTGCTTATTGGTCTAAATGCACGAAAAAACGACCCACTTTCAACCGCCTTAATATGTATATTATCCTGTGACCTGCAGCTCCGGCGGTGACAGACACGATAATATCGTACGTACGTCGTCATGTTATATTATTTCGTTGTTTTACCGTATAATATCGTGAACAAAAAAAAAGAAACACGTACCTGTACCTACATGCACTTGGGATGTTCGTCATCAATATGCCCGCAGCGCGTGTTGCAGCAGCGGACGATGCTCGCATCAAGTCTCGATTGTGCGTTCGAGGTTTGAAAAGAACTCTTGGGAAAATCGTGATCACAGTCCACTGCAGCAGATAACGATCATCGGCCGGGGTTCGCGCAGCAGAGGAAGCGATACAGTATAATAATAATATTATAATATAGGTACCTATACACATATATCGTTGCACCTACATAGGTACCTATACCTACGAATATGGCAGTGGTTCTCAACCGCCCATTTAGCCGAAAAAAAAAACCGTTGGCTTATTTTTGTATAATACAATCATACAGTGAAACCTCGACAACTCGAATCGGTCGGGGGCGAACAAAAAAATTCGAACTGTAGAGAAAATAGTGTGTACTTATGGAAATGCGGGGGCGAAGATATAACTATTCGAGTCATCGAAAATTCGACTTATAGACGTTCGATATGAGCTAGTATAATATATGACATCGTTATGGGGTTATGACGTGATATGTGGTAAAAACCACAGCTGATAAGTAAAACAATTATTGCGAATAGATAATAATATCATCTATTATTTTGGCGCATATACTTAATATAATATATAGGTTTATAATATTATCGTTACTTTTTCAAAAATCCGTAACCAATTTTTTAAGCGCGTGTCACCATTTTTCTATGGATCTAAACGGGGTGTAGTCGTAAAAAAAGGTTGAGAAGCACTGGCGTATACCAGGTATATATAGGTACTTACTGCAATAAATGTGCATCGTGCCTTGTATAATATGCATCTCGAGTTCCTGCTGCAGGTTTCACATCGCTCGGACTTGTGCGAAAAACGCACCGACGTGCTTTTCGAAACCTACCTGAACACATAACAATATTATACAATATATCAACATGGACGTTTAAGACTACAGCGAGATCGGCAGGACAGATATAGCGGTGCTCAGATAATGACCTAAATTCGATAATGAGCGCGCAGAAAATAAACTAACGAAAATTTAAAAAAAATCAAATTAAACTGTAATTCAGGATAAATTCACAAAAGTTCGGTGGCCATCGGGGGTAATGACAACGAAGTCTGATTTTCCCTGGAAGAAATTCAATTTTCTTGAAAAAAGTGAAAGTTTGAAGAGGACGAGTATTATAGTGAAAACGGTGGGTTCAATTATAAATAGTCGCAGAATTGAAAATGTGATCAGGTTTATTATGGGACAGATGATTAAAATACATATCTACTGGTGTAGTATAATAGCCATCTATATATTACTGATGTCGAAAAACTAAGTTACTATTATATGTATATTCGACATGTTGTATTGCTATTGTTTTTTTGTTTATTCCGTATACATTTTTTCAAAGCATCGTGTATGTATTATGGGTACGCACAATTTAAATCGTTCAAGATGTAAAAAGGTAGGCGCGTTGATAATATTGACTATACTATTGATAACATACGTACAGTTTTTTAGGTTATCGCCACGTGTAAAAAATAACATGGAATAATCTGCAGTCGTAAGACATTTTTTGTAAAATAATAAACCATAAAGACGATTAGACGTATACTGTACGATAAACTGTTATTGTTAGGACGTATTATTAATTATGAAATTAAAACGCGAATGACCTAATTATAAACAATTAACAATGTTAATGATTGTTTAAAACTATATGGGTAATAGTTACAGCAAGATCTAGACAGGTTGGTAGTGCTCTGCAGACAACGTTTGGCATCTTATGAAGCAGACAAATGTATATGTATACGCAAATATCATATTACATCGCAAACGTTTACCCGTTCTATACCGCTGTATAGGTATATAATCTAACCATGTGAAATGTGGTAAACGAGGTTGGAGGTCTTGGTATAGTTTTAGGTACGCATTTATCGTCCCCGACTTGAGTTGTAAACGGCATATAGAAATATTTATTGCATCGCGTTTTCAATTTCTTTTGCAAATTGCAGACCGGGTTTATTTTTCATTCATACGTAAACCACGTTAAGGAATATTTTTTCCATTTTTTAGACTTGGGACAGGCAGTATAACTAATTTGTTATTGTGTTAATATTGATATGGTTATAAAATGTATTACTAAAAATTAGTAATGAAGTATCTACTTACTTAACTGGTAAAAATGTATATAAATGACCGTAATCACACACAAAGTCTTAACGAATAATTTATTAGGTTTGCAGTTCTTTGATTTTTTCTCATACATACTGAAATACAATTTACGTTCCCTTTTCCATAATTGTTCTACATTTGTTGTTTTTAAACTAATATAATAATTATAATATGTTTGCATTGTTTTTTTAATGTCCACCGGAACGCAATTATTTACCTATTCCGATTTTATTAAACGTAAAATCACCCATTACAAAAAAAGATAGAGAATAATATTTTCGAGGGAATGTCATATCGATTTTAGATTTTATTGTTATTTGACTTTGCATTTGAGTTTCAAAATAAACAAAAAAATGTTGTACGTTTAAACGATGTTTAAATTGTTTCGAAACAATATTTAGAGAAATCGATAATATGACATTCCCTCAAAAATATTATTCTCTATCTTTTTTGTAATGGGTGATTTTACTGTAAGATTACTTAAAAACGTAGAAAAAACGATTCTGCACAAATGCGTTTTGTCTATGTTGCGCGTGGGCCAGAGAGAGAAAACCAATAGTAGTGCGCTGACATCCTCTTAAGTTTTTTATTTTTCTCGGTGCGTTTTGTTCTATATAGAGTTTGGTTTAGAACCGTCGACACGCACTACTGGGACAATCGATAAAAATGACAAAAATCCAATGAAGTTTTATTACAATAATTATCGACTTTAAATTAAACATGTTATTATGTGGACTGCTTAGTAACCCATTGCCGATGGTATTGAAAATCAATTTGGAATATTTCCAGGTGATTATAATAACATGACAGTTACGGTATAACATGTGGCATGGACATCTTGTGGCAAAGGCAGATCCACCTCTTCGCCAGAATGCAACGCGAACAATAACTCCACCAAGCACGCATCGTCGTCTATATAGGTGCTGCGCCCAAACTTCGACGAAGCCAGAAATTAATTTAACGTTCCGGACAATTTATAAACCAAAGCGATTGGTCCGTTTTCAAACCCCCTCGACATAATTTCTCGTCTTAAAAAAAAATTTGAAATTTACCTTTACATGTGTTATAGTATATATAATGTAAAAAAATGTATAATACTTATGCAAGCTATACCCTTTGTAGTCTATGCTAAAAATAAAAGAAAAACTTATACGTACCGGATACTATATATTATATATATTAATATCGCGCGTGTCGTAATCTATATAATTTGTACACAAGTGCGTTTTCGACGCGAACACTATAACACACTCGAAATATACGCCGTAGGTGGGTATATATATAAAAAAAATTGCGTATATTATATACCAGCTATACATAGGCAGGTATGACGCACTATTATTATATTATATTATACTATATATAGGTACCTACGCGAAATCATAATGCCTACAATACCTTTATACCGTCCTACCTGCAATAGCTAAAATGAATAGTACAACTATATACGTTTCGCAATATACAATATTATATATAATGGGTACGCACCTATATGGCTGCTATGGTGTATAGCGTAATAATATAATATATATATAGACATTTGCGTATTATATTGTGCAGTGCAAGCGGCGGCGGTGGATGGGGTGATGCAGGTCACCCCATATTATAATACAGTGAAACTTCCATACAACGAAGTCGAATAAGCAGCAAAAAAAATTCGTTATGATATATGGAGGAATTCGTTATATAGAATTACGTACCTATTTTTTTTAACTTTTTTTTTAAAATTGAATTATGTATGTATGTAAAAAACAACATCAAACATCATATTATAGTTTAATTTAATTTTTAACCTTAAATGTAATTTAAAAGAAATAATCTGTAAGTTATGTTTGCTTATTATTTTTGAAAATTGTCCTTTTCTCGTAAAAAGTTTCTATATCGTCAAGTTTAAAAAAAATTTCCTCGGGAACATTTGCTTCTTGTCTAAAACCATTTCTTACCACTGATAAAGCGTTTAATATGTCTTCTTCTGTGAGTTTGAATTGTTCTACTGCATGTTCCTCTTCGTCGTATTCTCCTTCAAATTCATCAGGATTTTCTTTTTTTCTAACCTCTTCTACAATACTTTCTTCAGTAGGTGATTCATATACGGCAATATCTTCATCAATTTTCAAATAATCTTGCAAAGTAACGCCATCGCAGTGAACTAACTCCCATTCTCGTTGTACATCTGGTATTTCGATATCGGTTTCAATAATTTCATTTGTAAACTTTTCCAAGCTTTCGATACCTCAGAAATACAATCTCACAGAGCAATAACAATTAATACAATTTGATAGTGCCAACATTTACAAAAACCGGCTTTTATCGAATAATTATTTCGTTATATAGAAACATTAGATTCATTATTTGGAGATACATTTACGTGTAATTAAAAATGAAGGTCATAGTTCTTAAAAATATTTCGTTAAATGGAAGTTCGTTGTATGGAAGTTTCACTGTATAATGATAATATATACGACCGAACACAATATCACAACTGTCAACTATATATACCGTGGTCGTAGCGCGGATTTTGCGATTCTTGCGCACGGAGACTTCATCGCGAAAAAAAAATTCTGCGGGGCGGCGGGCGCGAAACAATTAACACCTCTACCTGCGCGCAGTATAACAATATATCTCATGGCTTACATGCATTACATAGGTACATATATATGAGTGAGACGGAATAAATGGGACACGGAACCCGTACATTTATATGAATTGTTTATTTTTTTCAAATGCGCATATAGGTAGATTCGCAATCGGAAGAGATTTCGAAAACAAAATGAAAAATGTTCACATCGCACGAAAAATTACTTTTTTTTTTAAATTTTTATTCGAAATAAACAGTCTACACATTTGTATGCACAATCAGTTTATGTGATAAGAGTATTACAATGATTTGACATTTTGAATAAGAAGCCACCCATTGACGACACTTTGTTTGATAATTATATATATATTTTTTTAAATTAATTAATTAATTAATTTTTTATATTTATATTTGGTTTTAATTAAGTTGGTTGCAGAAGGTCACGACACCACTTTTTTTTAGCCTACGCCAAGGATTTCCTGGGAGCGTTAGAGTAGAAGGATTTTTGATGAGAGGATTCTGATGGGTTAGTAGTCGCTTGTGAAAGCGCGAGTAAAAGAATTCTTCATTGATAAGCGCTTCTTATCATTGATATAGGTTTCATATGAAAGCCGTTATGTAAGGTTAGGTTTGAGACGTACCACGACGATGTATTGGATAGTCAAAAAAATGACTAAAAAAAAAATGTGAGTTGTGTAGAACTACGAACATATTAATTGTTCAATATCAATAATGATAATACAAACGAATAACATATTATATTGACGTGTCTATAATAATATATTATGCTAAAAAGATAATTAGACAATACACCTATTCATCCTGGTTTGAGCAATTCGCGATTGTGTTCAGTATTATTTTACATAATCATTTCGTATTCTAAGCGATACGAAATAAAAAATAATATTCAACCGTAACAGTAGTAATTATTACACAAATGCTTTGAGCGGGAATGTGAGTGACGGGGCAGAGTTTGAAGTTCGAGGAGTGTTGAAAGGGCCCCGACTGAGTGCGTCTGTACGTAGTGTTCGGCGGCTTAATGGATCTTTAATCCCCAGCATGAATAGGTGCCTAGGTAGATATATTATGATTTTATACGAAATCGAAACCGTGGTGGGAACAATTTGGTAATCTAAACGATACGGCACAAGTGCGCACGACGCACGAAATGTAACCATGAAAACGGCTGACACGAATCGGATCTCCGCGGCAGCCATAGTTAAAGTCTTTACACGATTCACAACTCAACTGGACGCATATAATATTATAATGTATTGTATACAATACGCGTGTAAAAGCCACACGAGTTAAAAAGAACGATCGATTTGCTCAACTATAATAGGTCTCTATAACGGGTTGACGTTGAATACTATGCGTTTTTCTTTCAAACTGATGATAATATGCGAAAACAAAAAAATGCACATCGATCAGAGGAATATTTACCTGCAGAACGAATAACAGCGGACGGGTATGCCTGTAGGCCATCGCTCGGCGGGACTCGGCTGCTTGCCCATGTAATATCAATATAGAAGTTATCAGGTAAGTTTAGGCAGGTTAATTGTTCAAGAGATCCGTCCACGGCACCGCGACCGCGGTATAGTGTCACTGCAGGCAAAGATATTCGAAATGAATTACGCGAGATTGTTATTTTCCATGCGGACTTATAAGTATTATATTATTTGTCTGCGCGGTATTTTGATCCATGATGAAGTCCTAAGACAGTGCATTATTTTGATTGGTCAATATTCGACCCTTCCAAACAAACAGTCTACACTATTTTACAGTACATAATACACAGTTTTTGCAAATAATATTTCCTTTTATTTTTTGTTCTCGTCATATAGGTAAGTACAGCCATAGTGTCTGCATAATACGGAATATTATATTTTAAATCTATAATACGGGGTTATATATTACTATATATTAGCGAAAAAATTAACTCGACTCTACAATTATTTAACTATGATTATATCACTTGTTGAGTCGTATAAAAGTGACTTTTAAAATGAAGCAGTCACTCGTGTTATGTAACTCAGACGAGAATAATATATTAATGACATTTTTAACCGATATTGACTTAAACGTTTTATCTAGCGCCGACGCCCTGCGGGTATATCATAATAATATTTTATGTATATTATATGTATAGCAATGAAATGTCACTGCCATATAGCGTTATCGTATATGAGAATAATATACAGAACGCGATCATAATATTGTATTATACGTCTATATATTTTAGGCACAGCTTATATTATTGTACGTCGCAGCTGCTGCAACTATAATTTATAATAGTCGTTGATGATAATTTAATATAATACAATACGCTGCAAGTCGGTACAAACTCAAACGTTCAATCTAATGATTAGGGTTGGAATGACACCTCGTACAGCATAATATGCCTCCCTATTTAGTGCCCAATATACTGCCTATATTACTGCCCGTATTATAGTGTTGCACTGTGTCGTGACTATATTTAATAAAGTTCAACACTACATGTATATTGTCGACAAAAAAAAATTCGTTTAAAAGCATATAAGTGTATTGGAACGTGAGTAATTCGAGTTATATAATATTGTAACGGAATTATTCTTAAATAAATTTTGATGGTAATTATTCGACTATGGGTTTATTTTATCGTCTGCAATTTATAGGTACGCAATTCAAGTTAATTTTTCACTGTAAAATTACAAAATTAGACACCTATTCGTTACTTTGTTTTTTGTAATAACTATACATTTTGAGAATCAATTGATAATATTCTGTGTATGGGCACCGAAGTACGGCCCATTATGGTTTTCTGACAACAACATAATGATATTAGCAATAGCTATACGTCAAAAAAAGTTTCGCTCTTGATATAAGTAAGTTTTTTATATAATATGGAAATAGTATACCTAGTTTGGAAAAATTCATCGTTGCGTTTAAAAAAAAATTAAGAAAATATAGAATAAAACGTGTTGAACTACATTATAATATCATCGTTTTTGATTCTTAAACAAATATAATTTCATCTATAATTTCATATTATTGTAGATTGTGTCATCACAATGCTTTAATGTATATTGAAAACGCAATTACTGGATAAGCTCCAGCGCAGATATTTTTGAAAATATAAAAATCACCAAGTGTCGAACGAGTGGAAGGTACAATACGTATAACTCGGCCGAATAAAATAAAAAAATAGCGACTCGATAACAATTTAATTACAATTTTTTGAAAGGTAATCGTCGCGATGTGTGCCCAATGCAATTGACCAATAAATATAACTATTCCAAAGAGCACTGCGTCTACGACGACGTTTTCCAACCGCAGTAGACCAAGTACACCATTATAACTACGCCTAAAAACACCGCTGCTGAGTTGGTGTAATCGTGGTTTATGGTCGCAATGGACAACGCAATTACTAGATGAGCTCCAGTGCCGAAACCTATTTTTGAAAATATAAAAATCACCAAGTGTCGAACGAGTGGTAGGTACAATACGTAAACTCGGCCGAATAAAATAAAAAATAGCTACTTGAGAACAATTTAATTACAATTTTTTGAAAGGTAATCGTCGCGATGTGTGCCCAATGCAATTGACCAATAAATGTAACTATTCCAAAGAGCACTGCGTCTACGACGACGTTTTCCAACCGCAGTAGACCAAGTACACCATCATAACTACGCCTAAAAACACCGGTGCTGAGTTGGTCTACCCGTGGTTTATGGTCGCAGTATACGTATGCGTGGTAACTGCGCAGCGTATGTATTTATAAACCGCGGTATATAACCGTAACCGTTTGTTTCGTTCCGTGCGGCGTATTTAGGGGGCGACGACGACGACGGTTTATTAATATTTGTGTGCAGCAGCTGTCGAGTCGGATATAAAGGCGAAAGCGAACAGTGAAAAATCTGTCGCACAGGTCGCGGGAAAAACGACAGATAACAATGATAATAGCAGCGATGCGCCGCGCGCATTACCATGCTATATAATAGTGTATTATAGTTACCTGTCCTGCCTGCCTACCTATATTATAATACGACGGTATTACAGTCGCACCGGTTTCGGCGCGCCGATCCTCCGCGCGCGCGCGCGCACCGGAACCGGATCGGAAGGGGGACAGCCACCGAACCGGGAGGGTGAACCCCGCACCGCGCCCATTGGTCCGCGCCATGCACGCCGGCCGGATTGGTCGCGGCGGCCAGCACGTGCGGTCGCGGGCGATACCTATGCGCGCCGTGTCGTACGGCGGCGGCGGCGACGGGGGCCGAACACCTGTCCGCGGCGCCGTGTGATATGCCGGGCGCGCGCCCTCCGCAGCCGCCGCAGCCGCCGTAGCCGCCGCCGCCGTGATCGTTTGGTGGGGGGAACGCCGCCGCCGAGAACGTGGAACCATACAGAACCACCTCTTCTCTCCCGGAGGCGACGACAACTCGCCGCATTCTCTTCGGCGACCCACACCGGAGAACGCGCCCGCCGCTGCACCGCATCTCAGTGAGTTCGACGCCGGTGCACCACGTACACCAACACCACTGCTGCACGCATTCCAGTCGTCGTCGCCGTAGCCGTCGCACGTGTCCCGTCGTCGTCCGCCGACAGAAGGAGATTTCGAGTTCTCGGCCGACTGAATATTTATTTTTTTTTTTTATCACGACGATATTAAAATATAATATACCGGATTAGTTTTTATTTTTTTTTTGGAATACCTACTGTCCGTTTTTTAAAAATTTTCGATCCGCCGCCGTATCACACCCGAACCCGCAGCAGCCGCAGCGGTTCGCGTGCATACGTAAAATGCGTATTTTCGAAGATCAACCGGCAACAATGATGCATCACAAGTTGACTTCGAAGAAGATGGATTACTCGCACTGTCCGCTCAAGAAACGTCCCGTGCACTTTGTCAAATGCGAGTACATCAAAGACGAGATGGATTTCGGTAAATATGAAATAATATCATTATAAGACTACTCCAGTCAGAACCGTTCGGAACATAATATTATTTTTTCTATACATTGTCATTCGCTAAGAGGTTATCGGCGTTTCCGCAAAAGTACACATTATACGCAATATATTATTTTTAAGACTTATTCATTTCAAGCGCACGAGAAAGTGCGCCTTGATATGCCGTTTTTCGCCACATCTCATCGTGTCAAGACGACGAGGGTGTTTTTTTCGCCCTCGATTTTAGAATATTCGATTACCCCGCGGCGCGGTTTATACATCCCACATTGAAGGTAGGTGCCCTCCGGAGTGCCCCCGGCCGACCCTCTTACATTATTCGAAAATATTCACTTGCTCTCGTCACATCAGTAATATAATAATATATTGAATTAATAATGTACGATCGTGATGCGTAATGACGACGTGCGATGGGAACCGGTGCGCCACCGACCGTGGGAAATGCCCTCCGAGGGTCACCCCTTTTTTTTTTTTTTTTTTGATTCGGTGCGCGACGTTTTCGCAATATACGACGACGCACTTCACCCCTCGCCAAACAACAATAATAATAAATATCAAATAAACCGTTATGGGCATGATAATATCATAAACGGCGGTGTATAACGACGACCGTTTATATTATACTGCACCCGATATACGACGTCACAGCTATAATAGTACGACACTGATTTTTTCCTTAGCACTATTATAGTATCCGACGGACAAAATATTATTGCGCGTCGCACATTATCGTCGCCGAAAAAAAAAAAAAAATAAATAAATAAACGACCCCCCTGAAACCACACTCGCGGGGAAACGCGTTATTGCCCATCGTAATATCGTATACCTACGCGAGGCAGAAAAACCGATCGATTTCGATATCAATATATTGTATATACGACATGACAGTAGTATAATAATGTTTTCGATCGGACCGTGGGATTGGGCGTGTTCTTTTGCCGGCGCCAATTCGACGTAACATATTATAGTCTTAAACGATAATATTATTACCTGAGCGTGGTAAATCGACTTCTCCGAATAATAACATAATGTATTATGTAGGTTACACGCGCGTCTTAGGCTTACGTCCATTTCGTTCTCGGTGATTCAAACGAGAAGTCTAAAAAATTTTGTTAAAATGTAAGACAAACAGGGTACCTCCTATACTGAGCATATAATATAATTTGATTATAGTGACGACCACCCCGGAACATCCCAAGCAACCCACCTCGTTCGATAAATTGTGAACCAGTGAAATCTGTACGACTATTTCCGTGTACGAGAAAATATCAAAAATTATTCATTTTTCCACACGTAATATTACTTTATGCGTTCGAAGACGTAATAAATAATTCGTATTGTGTTGATATTATTTTTTTTCGCTATTTATTTGATGTATGTCGCCGTAATGCGTCCCCTCTCGCCATTATACGATTAAATAAAAACCCAAAATTGGGACGATGGTAAAATTAGTTTTTAAAAAAATATATCGTTTCAAACAACAATAAATATTAATCGAAAATCGTTTTTGTTTTTTGCGCAGACAACGCGGACGAATGTTTGGAACCGGAAAACCTGAGCACTAAACCGCAAGACCTGAGCGTGAAAATCAAATCGGAACCGATTGCGTCAGTGGTGGTGAAAAAAGAATTGCCTCCGCCGTACGAACAGCACGAAAACGACGCGGCGCCTATGCAGCCGTCGTCGTCTCCGTACTACATCCCAATCCCACAACAACAACAACAACAGGAGCAGCTACAGCAGCACCAACACCAACAGCAAATGCGGCAGCAAGATCAACAGCACCGCCAACTGCAACAGCAACAACAACCGTTCCAGCCGACGGCCGTCAAGGCCGGGCCGCTGGAACCGCTGTGCCTGAACATCGCGGGCGACCACCACCCGGCCGCCGCGCAGGCCGCGGTCGCGGCGTACCATCACCACCATCACCGGCACTACGCGCCGGCCATAACGCCGAGGCCCGTGCCCGCCCAGTACCCGAGTACCGGTTACCTGTCCGGTTACATGTACCAGCACGGCGGCAGCGGCAGCGCGATGTTGGTGGCCGACAGAGCGTACCCCGTGGCCGCAGCGGCCGCGTACCCGCCGGCCATGATGGCCGTGGCCAGAGACGCTTCCCTGTCGCCGCCCGGCACGGCGGGCCGCACCGGTTCCGCCTTCAAGCCGCTCATGCAGCTCACGTCGCCCGGCGGCGCGGTGACGCCGATGCGCAGCCCGCCGGCGGCGTTGCCGCTGAGCTGGTACGGACGTACCGCGGTCAGCGGCTGGTCGCCGTCGTCGGCGGAAGCCATGGACGCGTCGCCGCCACTGCCTACGCCGTCGTCGGCGTCGTCATCAGCGTCGGCCGTATCGCCGGGCTACGGGCCGCCGCAGCCGTCGCACCATCACCAGCACACCGTACCGGCGCCACAGCAGCAGTACCAACTGCAGTACTCGGGCGAGAGCGACGCGACCACCGCGTCGTCGTCCGCCGGCGGAGGAGACGTGACGGCCGTCAAGCGCAAGTCGTCCGGCGTCGCGGCCGCCGCGGCCCGGTACAAGTGCGCCGCGTGCGCGAAGACGTACTCGACCGTGTCCGGGCTGACCAAGCACCAGCAGTACCACTGCGCGGACGACGAGGCGCAGTGCGCCGCGGCCAAGACGTTCCGGTGCAAGTACTGCGACAAGGCGTACAACACGCTCGGCGCGCTCAAGATGCACATCCGCACGCACACGCTGCCTTGCATCTGCAAGCTGTGCGGCAAGGCGTTCAGCCGGCCGTGGCTGCTGCAGGGCCACATCCGCACGCACACCGGCGAGAAGCCGTTCTCGTGCCAGCACTGCAACCGGGCGTTCGCCGACCGGTCCAACTTGCGCGCCCACCTGCAGACCCACTCGGACGTGAAGAAGTACTCGTGCCCGACGTGCAGCAAGACGTTCAGCCGCATGTCGCTGCTCACCAAGCACTGCGACACCGGATGTCCCCGCATGTTGCCCCAACACCAGCAGCAGCAGCAGCAACAGCAACAGACGGTCTAGACTGCCGCGCTACCCTTGCCCCCCGCCACCCTCCCCGCGCGCGCGCCTCATTATTGCGTACAATTATATGTTAAATTATTATTAAACATATCTTATATTTATATATTATTATCATATTCGTTTATGGTTATTATTATTATTTTTGATTATTATTATTATTATTACCAATTATTATTATTTTTTTTTTTTTTTGTCGACGCGGGCGCATCGTATTATATTATTGAGTCCAAAATACGGAGACAACGATTTAAAATTTTTATTTCGCGCAAACGAGCTGGTCGCGAGTACGCCCACACCTGCAGTTGTGTTGTAATTGTATCGAAGACCGAAAAAGATTTTTAGAAGTAAAATCCTACTTAAAAAACCGTTGCCCCGGCATATTATTATATAAAATGTTTTATTTACTATTAGACGTACGCTAGTCACTTTACTATCATGGATAATCATAACTGCACTGTGTTAGACTTTAAGTTCATTTTTTCTCCAATAACTTATTATATACTATTATTATTATTATTATTATTATTATTTCCATTATTATTTTGTTTAACGGGTACGTGTGCAGACGAATGCAGTGCACAATGTCACGCTGCAGCTGCGGTGATATTGCACTGCTATATTATTATTACGACGCGGTGACGTATTAATATTAAAACGATACAATAATGATTATAATATTATTGTGCTGTTGTGATATCATATCGTGAAAATCCCACGTCCCTCCCTTCGCCGTACCCGGTGGTGCCTATAACTATATTATATTATGTACAACATATTATTTCGCTTTGGGTGCACGAACGCTAACTATGACGATAAATCGCTCTTATATGTTATTGTTACATACACATACGGCGGAACTTTATTATTACTTGTGCCTATATATTATTTTGTTCTCATATATTATACTTATCACTGTAATATACATTATGTATATATGTGGACTGCTCTGATGTACCATATTATAATTAAGTCGCCATATACAGATATATAATGTTTAACTAGTCGTTCCCGTCGTTGTGTATACAATATATATATATATCTATATAATGTCATGTACGATAATAATATTATGTCTCATTTGTATATCAATTATTATTGTCATATTTATAATTATTATTTTTTTTCTCAATATACATCATATTTTTCTGTATTATTATTTAACCAACATTATTATATATTATTTCGTCGATCGACAGTGTCTATATATTTTCATTTAATAAAACAAAAAATGTGATACATAAACATATACTGCGTTATTGGATTATTTACAGCAAAGTTCCGAGATTTCCGAACCCTCGTCGTAGTAGCTCGGTGATTTACGAATAGACGAACATTAACGAGTTAAAAAGTTAAAAGTTTATTTTTACGTAACTAGTTACTTTTGGATTTTCATAACTTAACCGTTAACTTACTACATTTCTTTTTTAATTAACGTGAAATCAATAAATTAATTTTTCATTTTAAGAAGTAAGTTAAGTTAATTTATTTTATTTTGTTTTTAATTTAATTATATTTCACTATTTCAGTCTATTTTGTTTTCATGTCAAAAAATATTAACCGTAAATTGTTTAAAGTTAAAAATTTATATCATTCGAAGCTAACTTATATGGAAATACTGTGTATAAACACTACAGCCTAAAATTTAGTTTTGGGTTGGAAAAAAATTAAGCACGCTAACGTCGTATAAACAAATTAACTTTTTTTTTAACTTAATAAAAAGTCGACAAAAAGCGTGTATTACCTTTTAACTAGACCTGTGGTTAAATTAACTTTTTGTTATTGGTGCATATTAACTTGACTGAGTTAAAAAATTAACTTGCCCAGCCTTACTATTATATTATGATCGTATTATTATTATAAGTACCTGCGACAGCTAGTGCCCGGGCAGGGTTCTGAATATATAGGGCGAACAGGTTTATCGTCATTATTATAATTTTTTTTTTCTTTTCCGTCTTCTGCTTTTCCACGATCGTCGTCGTCGTCGTCGCGACTACCTGCTGATCGCGGGGCGGTGCGTGTCAAAAACACGCGTGAGAAACCCACGAACGGATGTGCAGGCGGCGACCGGGATAATATAATAATATTATGTATCGGGACGCAAACATTCGAAATCCCATCGGTTCGCCGTCGTCGACAATGGCCCGGATTTCTTGTTTGTGTCGGGTCAGTAGCGATTTTGAAGGATCGAACCATATACACATATAATATAGGTATGTATACCGCGGCGATGAATGCAAACACCGGCGGCGGCGGCGGCGGCGGCGACGTCGACGCAGGAAGAAAAGGAAGGGGAAAGAGGAAAAGACGAAGAAAAAAAGTAGGTAGTCCGTAGTGCAGTGGGTACATAACATGATATATATATATATATATGCATGTGTATTATATATAGGTAAGGTGTGTACCTACACGCACTCACGAAAATACGAGTGGTGCGCCGCGGGTTCTCATCAGAACCGATCGGGTGTACGTTTCCCAGCGCATTACCCGACCGAGGAATACAACCTGTCTACCTGCAGCGCGGGGGCGGCGCATTTCTGCAGACCGCGAATTGACACATATTATACAATATAATAATAATAATAATAATAATAATATGATGTTTCAATGAACCTAGTCGTTCGCCATTCAGAATTTCGTCCCGAAAAAAACAACCTGCACCGCGGCTGCCCGAGTACAATAATATATATAATAATAATATAGATATCACATTATATACCTGCGCGTTATACGCGTGTGAAATTATTCGATTGACTCGACCGTTTACTACCTGTAGTTATAATACAAAATTATATCATGTTATGGGGCATAACATGCGCGTTTGAGCGCAGCATGAGAAATTTACTTGAAAATTATTGATGGCACGTTTGCAGGGCGCGAAGCGTGATGCGAGTAGAGCACAACTACTGCAGACAGCATTCCAATTTTTACTTGTATTTTTAATTCGATATTGCTCACAAATCAAATCATGTATATTTGCAGTGGATGGTACGCGTTTTCGTATACACGATATAACAAATAAATTAAGAAAAGAAACTGGAAAAAGATACAATTTGTGTAAAAATTAACACTACGTTTGCGGCAAAAAAGTAATCAATCGCATTGAAATAAGTATCCAGAAAAATCAGAAGCTTAAAAAAATACATAGGTACATAGCGAAATAAAATTGGGGCGTTTTTTTGTTAAACAGTAAATAATTTTGAATAATTTTGAATGAATTATTTGTGTTCAAGCGTGTTATTTAAAAGAGAAATGTTACACCCAAACATTTTTGTGTCCTATTTTTGGTAAATGCGCCAAACGTGTTGCACCCATATTATATACGTATTATATTTTGACCCCTTTGTGAACCACGAATTGTATTAATGTATATAATATAATATCATGTACATTGTGAACTTGTGCCCGCGTATATAAGTTCTCAATAGTCCCTATTACAATTTACCCCGAAATAATAACGCTAACGATAAACGAAACAAAAATGTCTAAAATATATTGTTACAAAACAATTTAACAAGTGGAACCGAGGAGATCGAGAGAGAAGAAAAACACTATTGATAAATGGCACTTTTAGAAACCCTCGGTGGACAAACCGAGGCGTGATCAATTGACTAAGAATTGGGGTATACTCATAGAATTAACCCATAACTACTATACTTTATAATATGGACAAAAGGAAAACGTCCTAAATGGCTAAATTACCTAAATGCATTTCCTGCGGATCAGTTATAGCTGTGTATGTATAATATATATACGCTATTAAACATAATATCTCCCACGGTTCTTATTTATAATAAATATGTAGCGATACCACTAAAAGACACCGCGGGTATCTACGACGTTTATATAAAATGTGAGTACAGGACAAAGTACAGGATAAAGTAATAACAAATAATAAAATTCTTAAAAGAAATCGACTATAAAAGGATAATGACACATTGTAGGTATAGTATAACAAAAATGTAAAGATGTAAACATTAGAGTAAACATGTTAATAATATTAAGTGTATACTTAGCAACATGTATAAATAATTTACTTTAACTATATCGTTAGAGTTTATAATATTATTACAATTAAAATTAAAATTGTATATTGTAATAATACATAGTTCGTTGGTTTGATGAATAAGCAAGCAAGTAAGCAGCTGCAGTCTAACAAAAGTATTGTTATCCTAGCGCATAGTTTTTTTTTTTTTAAATAAATTCTAACACATGTATATAACATAATCAGGAATGGTGACCGGTCCTATCAAACATAGCCCCTCCTGAAATTCGGAGGCTATATCTCACACCACAAAGACCATTTTGAGACTAAACATTTTTCAAAACTTGCCCCTACAAAAGGATATCCGGGAGCACCCCCCCCCCCCCTCCCCCTGATAAAGCCAAGGTCGAGGCATCATATCTGGCATACAGATGCACCCGCAGTGTCCATTGAACGGCTATGGAAAAAACGACGGGAACTAGCAGAAATCTGTAACGAAACCCTTGTAACTATAACCCAACCATAAAAATACCTGGATGGGATTTTACTCGTGCCAGGTGGACAGCTCTCGACCGCATCAGGACGGAGCAGGGAAGAAGTAATGACTTACTCCATAAATGGGAAATGGTCGGCTCTCCACTATGCGAATGCGGCGAAATACAATTTATCAACCACATGGTCCAGTCCATGCCCTAACATGAAGTTTGAAGGAGGGTTAGTCAAATTGACACGAGAGCAGCCCTGTTAAATGGTGCGACAAACTCACCATATACGTCTGTGATATTTCTTTACTTGATATACCCTCTTACCATAATTACCGCTCTTATTATTATTAACACTACTTTTACTGATTTATTTTTAAATTATTACGTCTATTGTTTCGATGTTACATGTTTTTTTTTATTAATTTACTACTCGCTATTCACTATTCTATTTTATAGTTACTATTTTTACTTGTGTTACTGATAAGCCGAAAACGTCATATGCATAAATAAATAATGACCAGGATCTATTTCAAAAACGTAGGTGTAGGTACTATTACAAGTAATATTACTGTGCATAGGTATAATATTATGATGAACGCAATAAATGTATTTAATTTTTTTTATATATTCATATACCTACTTCATTATTGTTAGGTATAACTTACTATTATTCAATGCGACTTATAATTATTTTTCAAGTTCATATTATATGTATTTTATTATTATAATAAAGCAAATTTTGACGAAAACAGCTATAGAAAACACGATATTGTATTTATCAGTTCGTATAAATTATAACCCGCCTAAAATAAGACGATATTTTTCGAACAGCGTATACCACTGCAGCAATAAATAAATAAAATAATATCATAAAATATTCACACATTTCCAAACGAATTTTTAGAAACATTTAATTTTTCAGGATATGCGAGCGCTCGTCAGTGTCTGTATAGACAATTTTAATGCATGAATTTCCGGGCTCTGATGTATTCGTCACGTATAAATACAACTGTATAAATAATAAAACTTCAAGCGACGCCGGCGCGCATCATATGTCGTGCACAGGACACTGCGTGTAACTACTTAGTGGATAAAACGGTCAATACGGTTCATCTTATCGAAGAGATTACGGTTTACTCATTGACTAAAAAATCCAAACAACTATGGTGAGGGTATTTACAAACACGACTGGGCGGTAAACATGAATGGGTCATGGGTGTACTATTTCGTAGTACCGTACGATATAGTAATACTATCATTATCTCACACAAGAATAGCCAGTCCAGAGGTCAGATTTTCGGTATCGGTATTTCAATAAATTCTCACTCAATAGGAATTCGGGTACTCTATTAAAACTCTCGTCTGTCGTTTTAAAGCACGTGTAGTTGATAATAATAAGACGTTAAACTGTTTTGAATGCGAAGTGTGAATGTTATCAATTTGAATGAAAAATAATATAATGTCACCAGGGCTACCTATAGATTCTTAATAAAAATAAATATACTCGTAACTATATAATATTATAGTGAATAAATAATTTGCAAACCGTTTTGACTGTCAAATCGATTATCAAACATTATACAACACATGTTACCTTTGTCTTGTATAGGTATAGTAATTTTTTTTTTTTTTTATTAGGGTTAAGGCTTCGACTACTAGGTCATTAGCCTGTGGTACTGTAGGTTAGTTTACACGTGTGTGTTTTTTTTGGCGGAATTTTTAATTTGGGCACTCGTAGGTATCTGCCATGGCCGGGTGGGGGATGGCGGCACTTGTTCTCCGGACACCGTGACTTGCCCGAAGAAAAATGCCACCCGCGGCCGAGGTATCGAACTCGACGCCTTAGTTCGCTCGGCCACTCCGTCCCCCAGTAAATTGTATACAAGACAATAATGACTAAATACACAAACGGCAGAGTTACCTGTACGTGTAACCGCGGTCCAGTGGTTTTTCATCGCAGCTGTTATAGTCTGCACCCTCTATTATTTAAAGGTTTAATGACCATACTACATATTCTATTCGAGAAAAAATATTTTGACCGTTATATACATTTTTCTTTTGTAATAATTAGTAATTTATCTTGAATATATTTTAGCTATTGCTAAGTATATAGAGGTGTAATAGGTATATTTTCCGTATACCAGATACGAGCTTAGCTCAGTTGGTATATACGTATCAGCTCTTATTGTTATTATTGTCGTATTATAATTGAATTACGCTAAAATAAATAAATAAGTAAAAATACAGCGCATTACTACGATAAATAAAATAATATACTTTATAGCCCTATACAATACACATCGATGATATTTTAATATCGAAACAATTCCAAGTCATTTATTTAGTTCCTACCTGTCTTTTAAATACGAGTATTATTAAAACATTACACAGATGTATAATATAAGAATGAAAATAACAATATTTTGTAATCAATTTGTAAGTTGTTGTCTTCGTATTATGTATATATAAAAAAAAACATTCTGACGTAGGTTCTTTAACTAGTTAAACTATATTAAGAGGACGTCACACCCGCCTGTGTTGTCTCCGTCTTACAAATGTATAACATGGCAAAAACTGTTTTGTGCGGGACAACTTTTATCTTTCGGTGTTTGTAGTAGTGGCTCCAAAATTGCTGATCATATAGGGTAGAAAATTATCTATGCAACAGCGTGCCTAATTTTAGGTAACGTAAATACAATAAAAGTTATTATTTGCTTCTAAATATTTAATTTTTTTTGATTTTTGATTTACTTATAAAAAATGATTAAATAGTGCTATTAAGAAAAATCACGCTGTTGCACAGATAAAGTTCTTCTTTACGTGTTGTGAAAATTTGGTAGTTCTACAGCAAATATGGTGCGAGAAAAGTTGTCCCGCACAAGACAGTTTTTGCTATGTTGTACATTTTTAAGACGGAGAAAACACATGCGGGTGCAGTGACGTCTTCTTAAGACTTCAGTTTTATGATTCTTGTTACTAAAACCTGAAGCCAGGTCTTATTGGTAAGCATATTTATTTTTCGAACAATTTGTAAATATTTCAGCTGTGATGCAGGTAGTTACATATGTTAATAGATCGCAAATCCAGTAACGTTTTAACAGGTGAATGGAATAGAAAAGAAGACCATTAAACACGGTAGCGTATGATTAGTCGATTATCGGTCGCGCTGTTCGTCGTGCTGTTTCAACAGACACCATTTTCAGTATTCGTGTATTAATTTAATTTATATACTTACAATGAAAAACGATAAGTTTGTATCCGGTAGTGCAGTTATAAAAAAGTTACCTATCTTAATGTATTCATATAAAAAGAAAGGAAGATTTTGAGTGGTGACCCAATTTTTTAGTGGTGGTTGGGGGGGGGGGGGGGGTAAAAACTTTGATATTGATTTTTTGCTTATTTTCATATTTGAAAGTACTTTTTTTGAGTGCTTATAGTTAAG
Organism: Metopolophium dirhodum; assembly: GCF_019925205.1. Taxonomy (NCBI): domain Eukaryota; kingdom Metazoa; phylum Arthropoda; class Insecta; order Hemiptera; family Aphididae; genus Metopolophium; species Metopolophium dirhodum. The sequence goes on from NC_083560.1 coordinate 18,830,190, forward strand.
TTTTAATTTTTCAACCACTTATTTGAATGATTTTAGGTAGTACCTACTATAAGTCCCGAACCCTGATCATTAAATATACACTATAGTTTGTATATATATAGTGACTATATAATAAATAGGTACCATTAAACCAACATGCTTAAAAATCGTTGTAATGTTCCATATTATTAATATTATGGTCTATGGACTTCTTCAGAAAATAATGTTTGTGATTTATCAGACTAAAGTTTATAGGTTCATTCTTCAAATTTGTTATAATAGCATTTATAGCAATTTATAAAATGAATACGTACTATAATGGTTAATAATACTCTGAGATGAGAATCCGATATCCGGCCGTATCTGACGTTTTATGTAGGTCTGTTGACTGTACGTCTGGCATCTACAGGATACAGATTAGAAAATAAAACTTAGGTATACCCACATCTTTATATTGTAATAGGATAATCTTGTTATCTTTGACTGTTCTCAATAGCATATCGGTAGTAATTAAAGTATAATTTCTTAGAATCCATAATCGCACATGTCTCCTGCTATGATACTGTTTCTTTTCAATGCAGTCGAGTCTACGAGTAAGGGCATCGTTTATATAGGTAATAGCGATTAACCGAAATCATTTAATACTTAATTTTTATGTTCCTAATTTAAATTTTGTCATATAAAAAATATTTTTTTATAGCTCCGTATAGCTCCTCGATAGCCCATCCACGATATTCTATGACTTTCTTCAGATGCAATACTAATATAATATTAGACGGTAAATACATTTTACAAAACTGTATGGTTGAAATAATAATTATTTACACAATTATTGGTATGTACAAAGTATAGGTATCACTCAATATATTAATTGAGGAAAAAGTAAGACAAATTGATAATCCGTATGAAATAAATTATTGAACAGGAAAAATGTTGTTTTTATATATTGGATGCAATAAAACACAGATAAGGAATTATTTTGTTACAATTAATATGAAAAAAATCCACGTGGAGGTACCCACATTTCGATCAAAGTACATTATTGGTATAATAGTAATTAGGTGATTTATTACAATACGGAATATAGGGGAAAAAAGTTATTGCCAAATATATTTTTTATCAAATGTTTTTGGCTCTTTTTTCTGGGAGGTTTTTTCCACACATAACAATATTATGTACCATTAACCACTATCAAAAACATGAACATCCTATATTTTCGCTGCACTCTTTAACCGCAATACAGAAATGCAATTTTACCATATAATAATATCGGCTACAACAGTACCATAAAACCTCTGCAGATCATTTATCTGGTATATGACTATATTCTATGTTATATTATGATCATGCATGATAATACTAAGTATTTATACTTTGTCGCGCGCAAATATTAAGGGTTTCCACTGATTTTCCAAAACTATACCCACATTATAATTGAAATATGTAAATACAATTAATTACAATATCTAAATAACGGTCATAGAGAGCCACAGAGGCGTATGAAACTCTGTTTCTGAAAGCTGGAAACTGTGAATAATGTAGCCTATATACAGCGGTGACTTTGTGCATCCTACCTTGACGTGCAACCACCTGGCGCGCGTAATCCTATGGAAACAGGCGGCACTTGTCGCCGGGTCAGGGGTGATCATTATTCAGACTTGTTTCGCGGCCACTGCACGACTATACAACACTTTACTGCATACTATAATATTATTATTATAAACTATAATAATATACTTATGCGTTTCCTACAACGGCGACGTGAAAACGATTGGCTATGAGAAACGATTCGTGGCGGGAATTTCGTCGAACTCCGCACAACACGATTATTGGTAGGTATATAGGTGCGCACTCGCGAAAACTGTGCGTTCGATGAATCGAGTTAACCGATGGAAAATACCGCGGTTGTGTTATAGATAGGTACCGTAAACAGTATTTTACCAAGCCGGATTCACATGCAGCTACGTCGTGTGTCGTGTCGTGCCGTGCCGTTCGAGGGCGCGGTAACTATATATGGTTACAACTGATAACCATATTGATTTAAGAGGAAATTCTATAGCGGAAAAGGTTTTGTAGTACGAACGCCAACGTTTGAAACGTTGAAGAGGTTGAAATTCGCAAGCGCTCGGTTTGGCGCGGTATGTTGTTTGACCGTGGTAAGTCGTGATAATAATTCAAATTATATAATCTATTATATTATTTGTGTTAGTAACATAAACAAAGTCTACCGCGGTTCTGGTAACTAGAACTAAACAGACCAAACGCTGAATCGTGGCTTTCGTGATGTTTGCAGACTTTTACAGCTTCGTTTCGCAAACAGACGGTCCGAATTTCTCAGTTATCAAACGTTTTCCGCTATAGAATTTCCTCTGAAAGTTGAGCTGTTGTACATTTTTGGTACACTCGGTTGCAACTTGGTTATTACTACCAAACAATAGTAACGTCCAATCGCAACACGACCGACACGGCACGACACGGCTGTGAATGCGCCTTTAAGGCGGGTTTCCACTAGATACGTGTACGTGTACGTGCATAAAAATACTTTTCTGTGATTGGTTGGTATACATGGTAAGCTTTTGGTTTACCAGAGTGTTATACGTTCTTACCACAGGTTTGACCATTTATACCATGAAGTTGGATCCAGTTCGACTTTTCACGTGTACACGGCTCTATATTGATAACAATATTGATAACATAAGAATATATCTTATGAAACGTTTGTGAGAGACCGTTCATAGCGAACGTATCCGTTATATATGCACGTAAACGTACACGTATGTAGTGGAAACCCAGCTTTATGGTCCACGGTGACCGCGCGTATTGAGTCCACGGTTACCGCGGTTCGGACCGCGGAGTTAGGAATCTCACTGCAACATTTCGCTGATAAACGCGATTTCACCTACACAACTTTCCGAACGCGTCGGCCCCGTAGAAATCGTAACAACACTAATTGACGGATCAAATTGTGATGTATCATATTATTATAATAGTATATTATAAGTCAATGTAACGATAACGTTGAAATCAAAAACCAGACAATATAGTCATTATATAGTAATAGACTTGGGTAATAATACAAGTTTATTCACAGTTCGCGGTTAAATCCGTTCGAAACTCGTAAAAAATAATCACGAATCATATTATAATGTGAGATAACACGGTAATCACGTATTCGTGTTTTTTTTTCGTTTTTAACTACCTATGCACAGGGTTTACGCAGATGCGCAGAAGTGTGGATCAACCGCGGTAACTACCCGTCTCTTAGTATAAGGTATAGACTTGTACCGATGGTCGGTCCTGCACGAATCCCATACATTATAATATTGTATAATAATATATCTACTTACAGTGCGCAGTTATAACGACTAGATTTCCGACCGACGTGTGCACATACCATATTGAAGTCAACGGAGCCGTCGTATTTTCCGCCATTTTGTGTGGTTATTAGAGTGTTATCGATATTATAAAATATGTGCGTATATAATAATATAATATCATAGAAATATTTCTCGCCGATAGTGCGATTGCACGGAATGGCCAGAATGTTCCGGTGATAAGACCCACAAGAACCGCAGCCGCAAAAATGGCGGATATTGACTTTGCCTATATATAGGTATAGGTATACGATAACGAGTTGGAAATCTAATAAATTATATTTTACGCCTGCGGCGATATTATAATATAGTACGTCGACGACCGTGGTACTGGTTAGGTCGATGATGTACCGTCACCCGTATCGCGGTTGTATACGAGCGGGTAACCGCGATATATTTCCCGCCAACCACAGGTTATCGGTATTTCTTACGACAACGATCGTCGCGTCCGCCGTCTATTTTCCAAGCGCGTCCGTCTCGCCGCCGCCCGACGATTTTCGGATCGAACCGTTTTCTTTTGACCGTTCACCCGTGCGAATAATATAGTTATTATGTTATGTTGAGCGAGAAGACATTTTGGCGGGGCAAGTCTGGCAACGGGCACTTCAAGGTAAGATGCACGAATATTCACATCACACAGTAGTTATATAAACAACTTGCCTGACCTGTGTTTAAGTCTCACAAGACCATAGATAATATTATCGTATAATGGATATGGTACGGGCCGCAAGCACACATATTATTGTGTACACGAGTATTGAAGTATCTATACCAAAAACATGGCGCGTTCCCGAATAAAAAGGAGAGACGGCAATATAAATTATTATAAAACGTATAATATTATCTTCCATGAATTTTCATTGTAATTCTGAGTGAGACTTGTCTATTCGCGGGAACATTCGATAACGAATCAAAATAATATAATGTCCTATGCATTATACGGGGTGATTCGCCCAGCATGCTCACCACCGTTTTTCCTTTAATAATGAATTTATTCAAATTATGATTATTGGAATATTTAAAAATACTCAAACCATTATTTTCAAATCCTTCAATTTGTTCGTACTACTTAACGAGTGTCCTGCGGCGATGCAAACTTCTGTTTTTCAAACGATCACACCACTTTTTTACTGTAAATGAAATAGTAGGTAATTTTTTTGTAAATTTTGAATGCATTCAAAATTCGAATGAAAATTATTTTATATAACTATAAAATATACGTAAAATTGGATCTTGTATTTATTGAAAAAAATGGGTTTGAGCATGCTCAATGGATCACTCTGAATTATTATATTATCTATGCACATCGCATAAGACCTATGCAGAACTTGCGCTAAGGAATTTTTAGAACAGCACAACATTTTTTTATATTTTTATACATTCAGGTTATAAAAATGTTAATTTAGATCTAGGTACCTATATTGGTTAGAACTACACTACCCGTTAGCGCAAACTCTGGACCTATAAAGTCTGGTGGCGACTGGCGAGGCAGCCATAATATGTCAAGAAGGCAAAATACAATTGAAATATTTAATAACGCCATGAATTAACAATATTATAACACCCGAACAATGAATATTGATAATTATGTATTATAAATCACAAAATACGGTTTTTAATAACATATACCTTATAGTAATAATAGTTAAGAGTAATATATATTTTTTTTATAGTATGTCTATTTATTTTAAAAGTAAAATCTAGTATTCATTAATTAATATGACAATATTTTATGTCAATTGACAAATCACAAAATAAGGTTTTTAATAATACATAATATTATATAATTATAAAAATAATAGTCAAGAAAATAAGAATAGAGAGAAACAACTTTATTCAAATTAAACTGCCTGTAATTGTTACAATATTATAAAATATGGAGAAAATAGTATATAAACTAAATAAATGAAATTAAAAAAAAGTAAAACATATAATAAATTAATATGGAGTGATCTTGGAATATAAATATAAATCATTATGCTTACAACGCGGTGTTCTAGATTATTAGTAAAAGAAAAGTGCTTGTTAACATGATTGTGTACAATATTAAGAATATAAGTGTTAATGAATAATGTTAAGTGTGTCTCGTATGATAACTAAACACATTTCTTTAAATCTCTTAATTCTAATGTTTTTTTCTTAAAGAAGTCTCTGAGTGCCCCCGAACCAAAGGCCATGGACCTCCCAATTGTTTAAATGGTACTTTTCTTTAAAGAAAGGGATAGTTGGATCGTAAATGTTTTAAATTAAATGGTTTAAACTATTTAGTTTTTTGAAAACGTATACAAAAAAGTCCAAAAGTTTTAATTTTAAAATATACGATTGAAACATGGGCTGGATTAATCTCATGCTGCCTCTGAAGCTGTACAGTCTGCGTACGCCTATGGTTGTGGACAATTGAATAATCGTCGTATCGCAATTTTTTGAATAACGTCTGCAGCACTATAATAATATAATCATAGTATATATATGCAATAATATAATATAAATATATTAATGAAGTATTATCGCACACAATGACGTTATACCGCAGTAACAGACATAATATAAGATAATGGCATAATTTAACCGAAATAATATTACGACGTATGTATCATTTCGTTCGCAGCATAGCTGAAAGTTGTCGGTATTCTGACAGACATCAAAAGATTTTTTACTATGATTTTTTTAACGGGTGTTCGTCACACATGGACTCATCCCCTATATAGTTCCATGATGTACTGCGTCAGACGTCAGTAGATGATTTATAAATAACAAATGAACAAACTATATTTGTTTTTATCACATTGTATGTGTGTTATTGTGTGTAAAATGCATACTACCTACCATACTAGCCACCTTCAGTATTATATTTTTATTACCTATACATATTATATTATTATACATTATATTACCAACTACAGAAGCGCACTCGGGATTTTTTTTAGAGGAGTGGCTAAATAAAATAAATGTTTTAATAGTTATAGGTAGTGTTTATTTTTAAATATGTACAGAATTCCGAAAACACTCTTGTGCATTATCTTAATTAGATAGTTGATATTTTTTTTATATCATAATTTAGAGTCGATACATAATCAAATTACCAAAATGTTAGGGGCCAATCATATTATTTTTTTTTTTTTTTTTTGGGGGGGGCTTAAGCCCGTTATAACCCCCTCCCCTCATTGAGAATACCCTTGACTAACTATTAAGTATGAAACAGGTACTTACTACTTATAAGATTCAGAATTATAACTCGTAATTCTATGTAAATTCGCAGGCATAATTATAAACACGTCTCCCAGTACACTATACATACAGTATACTGTGGCATATTGACATGCGTTACAATAATTAGCTGACCTTATTTAGACCAATAATTTCTGAAAATGTGGTGGACTCTAGAAATATTATTTATATTGTGGGATGAAATAAAAAATAATAGCTCATACCGTCACACGCAGTGATATTATAATACAGTTATGATTTTAAGCAGTTATTAGTGTAATATTATAGGTATAAGGTGTGATTTCGAACCGATTTGTTTAATATATTATTTTATTTTAATATACGCGACTATCGTGACTCGATGTAGGTATACGTATTAGGTACTATTAAATGTATATTATTAATAATATCAACACAGACCTTTATTTAATTTCAACTTGAACCGTAGATTAAGGTACATGTACCTTTATAGTTTATACATAATAATAAATAATGACATTTTCGAAAATGCCGAAAATATGCTTAGATAGTTGGTTCGATAGGAGTTCGACCCTATAGTATACCTATTTAAATGTATGATTTTTTTTTTATAGAATTTGGTTGGATTAGGTTTTGTGCTTCTTATCTAAACTCGAAATCCTAATAAGAATTAAAACTTTTAGTTTAATATTTTAAATATTATTAGTTATTAAGTCAAAATTGCTATAAAAAACATCGTGCTACCTGAGGTGGACTTGTTAGGGTGGGCCTGGCGGAAATTTGGGCCGCTTGAACAAATTTAGCCGATAACTTATAAATATTTCATTATTAGCCGAATTTTCTGTTTCCCCGGGCCTAATCTGCGTGCTACAGAATAATAAATATCCTAGTAGATTGTTAAACTGTAACAAGTAAAATAAATATAGTAAAAAGTTGAAAAATTAATAGTATTTCTACGAAATTGATTTCTATAAATGTGAGAGACTCTCTACCGTTCTGCCTTAAAGTTATGATAATATATAGCATTTTGCACGCGTCTTCATTACTGTACAATATATATACTACAGTGGGAATATACACTAAACAGTATACACCCTATTCACTAGGTACTTTGAGTGTATTCGCAAACAATAAAAATATATATTATTATTTATAATACAATAATTTCCGTGGTTTGTTACACTCTCAGACTTATACGCAGCTATAGGCATAATATACGAGTACCTATATCACGGTATAGAATATACACCTACTACGATATAGGTAGGTACCGTATATATATAATAATATTTAATATAAATATTTTCAAAGACAAATAAACATTAAACGCGGTGTGCAATATAATTCGATAACTGCAATAAACCATACTCGAAATAATTGCTGTTAAACGTTGACGCAAGCAATATTACTAATTGTTACTAATTAACAACGCAGGTACATTATTATTTATTATGTTCCTATATAGTCTATACACAAAGGTACAATCATCGGTATGTATTTGGTACAATATTATAGTACTATGACTGATTAACGTTATTATAGCCGCAGCGCTTTATAAATATCGACACAAAACTTACTCTAGAAACAATATATAATTCAAATAGTGTTTATCATAATAATACATCTTACGGAAAACACACGCTGCAGTAATTGTATTTAGTCCCGGTATATATACCTAACAGCTGGCAGCTATGCATTATTAAAATTAATGCGCATACCTACACCGTAATGTATATTATGTGGTGTAATTGCGGTAGTATTTTAATTAAATCGGAGTTCTGTATTTGATAAAACAGTGCACTAACGAAATGTTTACGTCTGTTACTAAAAATACACCCGAAAGTAGATATTACAACCGACCACGAGTCACGATGTCAGAGTGTTGTACATAATATACCGAGTACTGCATCAGTCCAATACAAACGAGGAGCGAATGAAAACGATTTACGAACTGGAACGTTAAATCATTGATTAGCTGCGTACGATTTTAAGATTTTGAGCATATTAATTATGTATATACCGGTTGATTATTTTGAAATATTTTCACGTGGTTTCTAATGGTTAAAAAACAAAATTTGAAAAAAATATTTTAGGTTTTACATTTTTCAATGACAAAATCCAGATTTAATTTTATATTTCAAAGCAGAGTATATTGCTACGTATTTCGATACATAAAAATCAAATTTAGGCCCAGTAGTTTATGAGTTTTGAACTTTAAATAGGTGCTTATAAACTTTATAATTCATAAGCTACTCATCCAAATTTGATTTTTAAATTACTCAAAAAAATATTCTGCATTCGAAGTTGAAATTAAAACTGTAATTCAAAAAAGTAAGAAATATTTAAAATATAATTTTTTAGTAAAATCTTTGTTTTGTAACGACTTGGAACCATGTAAAAAAATATTTTCAAAAACATTATTACTTTTTGATTGCTCTACGTTAAACGAATCACCTGGTAGACGTACTTAATGTGTATACACATAAACTATAAATATAACACTATATTATGAATTGTTAAAAAATGTTGCTGGATTACACGACTATAAGTTTTAACTTTATTAAGTTTTTATATAAGTTTAATGCTGCCCGAATGTATGGTTTATAGTAGATTATACCTATATCTACTTATTATAATATATAGTATTTGCCTATACCTACGTAAATTCGTTTTCATTTGTTCGCATTATAAATAGACACAAATGTATAAAATAGCCACCACAATTTGAATCGTTCAATTCTATTTTTATTAACTACCTATAAAAATATATTTAAAATTATTATTGTATTGCGTGACCCGCATTATTGGTGGTATTGAAAAATTAAATGACTGAATATATAAGTTTTTAATTATATAGACTATATAGATAATAATAATATATATTCCTTATAAACTTTAATCATCGATTAATCATAGTTTTTTTTTTACCCAATACCTACTGTTACACACGGTGTGACCGGAGCGCTATACCTACTGCGCATAAATTATATAGTAGGTACCTACCACTATAAGACGCATAAAAAAGTTATATTAATATAAAACTATACATCACATCGTATTAGAACGAACAATGAAATTGATATAAATAATTTATTCAAAAACTATAAAAAACGATTAAATATTTTACAAGTTTTTGTTCATTCATAATATATTATAATAATTATAGTATAGCCAAGGGGAGGCCAACGTCTGCTCCCCCTGAAATGGCCGACAACTATTTTGCCATTGGAGTAATAGTTCTTCATGATGACCTAATGACCTTTTTTTGATTTTGTTATTAAATTTCGAAGCCCCCAAATCAAAATTCTGGCTATGATCTTACATATTATGATAAATTAACTACTGCAGCCATATACTTAACGTAAATTATTATAGGAATACAAAATATAATATTGTGTATTTACCAAAAAATTAAGAAAACTGTACATAACGAACTTTGAACGTAAAACAACTGTATTCACATAAAATATTTAAATCGTATAAAGGGATATCATTAGAGGGTACGGACATTTTTCAATTCCAAGTCCCTATAATATCAAATATAGGTAGTAGGTACGTTATAAATCTCCAAATCTCCAGAACCCAAAATGTACACACAGATGTTTGTAACAAAATTGTATCAGTCCATTCTTTATACACTAATTAATTCGTTCGATGTTTAGTGATCCAAATGCGAGAATTTCACAAAAAAAAGGCTTGAGACCTGTTATAATAGTCCTGTTATTTCACTAAAACGGTACCTATTTTACGTGTTCGAAAGTCAGAACATTTTTTCTATATAGAGAGTGATTTTCTGTAACATTATATTACTTGCAGTCACTGTAAAAACTATAACGAAAACACACTTTTCGCATACAAACCGCAGTATAAACGTCATATAGGGGTGTTTTTTTAAACGGTTATAGTATCTATTTAAATCAAGTCATGTGGAACCTGCACACGCATTACACACACACACACACACACACAAACACAATGATTCACGTATAATATAATAGACTAACCATAAAGTAATAAAAAAATATAACATATAATTTGTCATCATTATATGTTTATAAATTATATGGAATAACTTTTAGGCCTACAATTAGTATTAGTGTTTGAATTCAAAACATAATCCCATCTGGCGTGTTCACATAGGTATTGAACCTCGTACATATTATTTCCTACAACACGATCGACACCCAACAGTGTAATATAATTTTACTTCATTATATTTCACGTATAATGTCATAATATTATGTCATTAAACTTATACAAATCATTTTATCGACGTCAATATTTTAAAATGCATTAATAATATCCATTCCACTGAAGGTAAAAACATCATTACGAATTCTCAAAAAGCATTTATAAATCATAAAATTAAGCAAAAATAATTAATCCAACAAAAAAATGATCAAAAATAAACATTTAAGCAAAATGAGGAAAAGCTTATACATTTTCTTTTTACGTAATACATATTTGTATTGATCACTCCAGTACGCCGATCAAATAGTAACTATTGTTTACCTAGAAATCAATTATATTAATTTGTATTTCGAGTTATATTTTGAGGATTTTAATAGTTTTATTAAAGTGACTAAATCAATTAATGTGATATGATTGGCGATTTACGGTAAAAAAAAATGTTATTATAAATACTCTTTGCGATAAATTTCTCCTGATTAAATAATTTCGAGTGATTTTATAAAAACAATATTATACACTTGCAATAAAAAATAAGGTAAACTGGTTAGGTATAAAGTTTAACGCAAACAGAAACTTTGTACTGCATTTGTAATCCATTAAAAATTTTTTTTTTTAAAGTTTAGCTTTATATCGTTTTATCAGTATAACTGAATTACAGCAATAAATTATAGTTTATACCATATACATCAAGTTCTAAAATCTATAGTATGCCAACAAATTCTCCGTACAGCATGACTTGTCATACTCGATTACTTCTCGTTCGCGTTTATTATCTATTTATTTTTATAAGAAAGTCACCACATACAATTTGTTTTCTTAAAAATACAAATATTAAGGCATTTTTACATTTCAAACATGTCAAAGTACCGTGTATTTAAATAAAACATTTACGTGCAATAGTTTAGTAAATAATAAATAACATGGACAATACTATTTAGCGTTGGGCGTGACACACTGACACTACAATGCATTTACGGTTTCAAACATTTTTATTCTCATTTATTTAATATTACTATTTAAATAGAAGATTTAATATTATATTTTAATCATACAGAACACTTAAAACGATTCAACCCATTATAGAATATTATATCATCCGACCGGAATATCTTTCTCGTATTACATACGTAACTACCCCTTATCCTTTATAAATTAAAAAAAAAAAACTATATTATGCGTTTGGAGGCAGGAATAAATGTGTCAAAAAAAAAATTTTATAAAATTACCTGTTGAATCAAAAACAATGTACAAATCATGTTGGTTCACGGACGTTTCGTCTTTATCCGCTTAGTTTATCTATGTATTATAGAATATTTATAAATATGTTATGTCTACGTTACAATACTTAAACTATATTATTTAACACCGCATAAACATTCAAAATTAAATAATATGCAAGTTGTTAAAAATCTTAATTTAAAACGCGATCCTCCCCGGAAGTGGGAAATATTATACAAAGGTTGTTCACGGGGTACCTAGATGAAAAAAATCCCAGTAAAAAAAATCGACCATACTGGCTCATCTTTCTTATTGTTCGTTTTTTTGATTAGGTAAACGTTTTGGAGATTTAAATTCCCCACGTGTCGTATTTATAGGTGCCTACATACTACATTTGTATTAATCTATTTGCTCGAACCAGAGTAATATTTGTCAAGTAGGCTACTATGAGTATAATATTATGATTATGAATTTAATTTGTTCTCGTCGTTCGTGGAATCTCATAAAAAATTGTATTACCAATACACCATAGTATCACAGACCAATTCCTAATACATCCAAATTTGAATTTTGCATATGTTTATTATGTACATTGGATGTTAACTGTTAAAACGTGTACTTCATGTTTATAAATTTTTCGACTAATTTACATTTTATTTATTTTTTTTATGTTTATGGCTTTTGTATAGTAAAATACAGTAAACGATTAACCTATAATAATAATAATAATATTATACTATAGCGATCAAAAATGTTTTTATGTTATATTAATTTATCCAATCCTGATTGCTGGGGGGAAATATTTGGCATTAGAAGTTCTGGTCCTGCAGGGCTTTTGAATATGTCGTCGGATAATTGGTTTCGGTTCCTTGCTTTGTGGTATACCTATATGTGTAACATTCAGTTGTAATAAATTTGACTGAAAGTTTGACACATACATGTGGGAGGTACATCACGAGACATCAGGTAGAAATTTCAGGTAGAAAATATGTTTTCGAGTCTATAAGTATGACCTATTCTTAATCAGATATTGGTGATAGCGTTTCCTTGTTTCTGTGAAAATGTTTATTAGGCCAGTGGAGAAAATAAGTTCTTTTTTTCAATTTGATTTGGTATTTTGTTTTGACCATTGGTTTTGCTTAGATTGCATTGAGTCGAGTTTAATATCTTGAAAGGCGATGAGTGAAATGTTGTTTGTTGAGGATAAAGATGCTGTGTTCTTTTGCGTTTTTCGAGACCTATACAATTAATTGTTTAATACTCTAGCTAATGACGGTATCCAATAAACCTAATAATAATAAAAAAAAAACCACTTGTACTTCAGCTAGTTACTAAAATGATAACATTTTCTATATATTATTATGTTTTTCACATATTAATTTGAACAGAATATTTAGAACAAAATATAGGTTAGGTTAGCATAACACAAGCGTGAGAATTCAACGTGTCACAAAATCGATTACTTTATTAAAAATGTCATCGAATAATATGTTAAATATTATGAAATTATATAATTGTGAGTATACTCGTAGCTCGTAGAGTCGTTACATACAAGACACTATGAGTTATTATAATGTAGGTATTAAATGCTTTATGAGGAATTATGAAGATGAGGATTTATCGTGCAAAAATGTGATATTGCCGGTTAGTAGTTTTAAAATTAATAATTATTAGACAGTTTCGAGATTATTAAGATACGCTTCATATATTAGCAGATTGCAATTATTTAAACGTTAAGTTCACGGCGTAGATTTGATTGAAAATTGACAGCAAAATGTGCTACCATAATAATACCAATTATAATTAGGTACATAACTTTCATTATTTTACAAAATATTAATTTTATTTACTTAATTATCACTAACGAACTTAAGTGTACCTAATAATTACTAGCTAGTACCATGCGTTTAATTGTTTTGTATTACCTACGTAGGTACGTGAGAATTTAATATAATATTATCTACGATCAAAGATTTAATTCTTAAATCGTTCATCTGTTAGAATATTGTTTTTAAACTGTATTCACATTTTGTGTTTGGGCCAGTTCCTTATTAACTTAGGTTTAGGTTAAAATTAAAAAAATGCATCCCCACCATTATTTAGACGCATTAAATACTTCATTAATGATTTTTTGTAATTTTCTTCTTCAATTTAAATTTTTAATTAAATTCGGTGCGAAATTTGCTTTTTTATATTCATAAATCATATTTTACACTTTACATTTATAAACAACTGAATTAAAATTATATACCTACCTATGTAGCTATATAAAATTATAATTATAATTATTTTCTAAATTAAATTAAAGCAGACGATAGGCAGTTGCGACCACTTTAATGGGATTTTATTATATTTTGTAAAGAAGACACAATAACCGGGAAACAATTGTGTAGACACATCCCCGACTTGAACAATTTCAGACGTAACACACATTTTATAAAGTAAATTAAAATAGCACTATTCGATGTATGTCGGATAGCAAGCATATAAAATAATACTTACTGGTTGAGTAGGTACCACACAGAGTATGTATATTCGTTTTTCTTTATTCCAAACACAATTATTTCACTTAATCTTATTATCTTGGAACGCTTAATAAATTGTAAAATACTAAAATGTCCGGGGTCACAATCAGCTTCACCCATCGTAGGTAATATATATATAATGACTCTTTAAACCCAACTAATTGTAAGTAAAAAAAAACTGACATTGGCTATTAAATATTTGATTATCATTTAGCGTTTTTCGACGAACACCGCGGGGAGGCTTTACCCCTTTGTTCTCGAACCGCTGTTTTTTTTTTTTATTAATATTATTGGTTTTTAAATTGATAATGTGATATCCCTACAATATCTGATCATTCCAAATTCCTTTCTACGCTGTATATACTACATATACCTAATTCTTATCCTCAAAACACCTAATATTTAAAAAAAACATATAAATATATATCCACAGTATTTCATTTTAAAGTTGATACATGTTAAATACATTTAATATATTTATTTAATGAATTAACAAGGTATAATTTCCCCACATAATATTATATACTTATAAATAATTGTAATTATTATTGTATTCGTTACATATTATGTTCCTTAAGTTGTAATACAGATGACTATAGCTGTGTATTATACGCAGTGACATGCTGAACGAGGTTTTATGACGCCTAGGCGTCATATGGAATTTTTTTTTAGGGGGTGAGTAGGTTGTGGTAGTTGGATACATAATGCTAACCAATAACATAAAACAAAAATTAAAATATTTACAGTCGCACAATAATTGTATGTACTATATATTATTATATTAAGACAGTGGGTAGGTTCTGAAATATATGATGGGCATCATGGTTTATAGATGTTCAGCACTCCACTGATCATACAAATTCATCAAGGAAAAAATAATCATTAAAATAAAATACTTCCTATATACTAACACTTTTTCCGTAGTGTGCACTATAAATTTAAAAAAAAACCACTTGACGATTGGATAAGTGGTTCTTGTAGAGCGGTAGAGTAGCCACCTCGCGACTAACATTTCCATTTAAACTTAATGGCAGTCACATGTTAAAACGTAGCCCCTAATTTAAAACGTTTGTCAACTTTTACGCAGGAATCATACAGTTTTTCTTCTGGATAAAATGTAACCTAAATACCTCCTTGCAAAGTCCTCTACACCTGTCTGTGAAAATTCCGTTCGAATTGGCTCAGGCGTTTGGGAGATTAGCCCGCAGACATAGGCACTTATTCAATTTTATTTATTAAATATTTGTATAGATATTATGATTCATCGCTATTGTCTATTATATAAATTGTAATGTAAATTGTTACTTGTGACATGATTTGTAAGCGTCGACAAGAAATAATAGTATGCAATTATTTTGTTATTATTTTATTGAAGTAAGAATGAAGTGGTTCTCACATGGGTATTTGTAATAAATAAAATAAGTATGATAATACTATATAGATATAATTGGATACTAAATTCTTATAATATATGCCCGTAACTTGTACGAGTACTTAAACTGTATATACACTATATACTGTAAACAAGACGCAGGTATATTGTCCTTGGAAATATTATTATTTAGTTCAGTATAGCCACATATCGCCCTATCCAAGTTTTTTTTAAACTAACATTGTGTTATTGTGTTATATAATCGGGGGATACCGGAAAATAATATGTATATTATTTTGATTTAATAGTTATTATAAGTGTCGTTTACACTGTACATATAATAATATAAGTCTAGAGAATTTTATACCTATGAGTTTGGTGATATTTTTTATTCGGATGTTCAGATGAAATGTTATTTTGAAAGACAGGAAAAACGTTAGATCTGGGTACATAAGACTCCCGTAATTGGATAGTAATATTTTGCCGAGTTTACGTTATAATCTGCAAAAGTACAGTCCGTCTCATATATATGACGTATAAGTCTGGTCTTCCAATATAATATGACGTGTATAGTGTAAACACTAAACCTCAAGTTGTATATAAAATAGTTCGACAAAAGTATAGTCATACTGATGCATTATTATTATTATTATTATTATTATCACACATCCATATTATAGGACATCTGATGATTTTCAAAACACGATGATTACTGTCGTTAACATTTAAAAACATTCTATTCACTCGGTTTATAAAACGTTTGACCAACCATTTGCACGCGTAAATTAATGTCTACAATGTACCTACCCCTTTAGTCGATTGGACCATTGGAATACAATAGTCAGTTCACGAGCTGGTGATTAAGAGTACTTAAGAGTAATATTGAGTGGCAATATTATTATTTATTATTACTTATTATCTACCTGGGTATATATAATGGTAGTTGCTTAGTTCGGTCTTCCTGCAGCAAGTGCGGTGTGTACAATGCCCGCGGCGAAATAATATTGTCATTGTGGATCCAATATATATATGACACCTACACAAATTTTCCCATACATCTACATTCTTCAGTACCTACTCTCTATTGTCATATAAAACAGTAATCGTTTTAATGTACCACGTTCATATCAGATCGTCGGATAAATTATTGTATAGTGATAAACCAATTGTCGACTTTCTCGTATCCGTAGATGATTCGACGTGATAAATAATAATAATAATAATAATAATAATAGTAGTAGGTACCTCACCTTTATATTATTATAACATGGGATTATCGTGTTTATAAGATTGTTGTTAAGAACAAACGCGTGTGAATTATTTCGTTCGTATGTTTCGTATATTTTCAACGGAATTCCTATAATTGAATATATCTATTTATACTACCTATCATATACTGCGACGTGCCACTGTGTGTTAAGTACATACAATTTTTTTATGAAACGAAATAAAATCGTATATCGTATATCGTATATCGTATAAAATCAAATTTAATAAAACGAACGCTCGTTTATTAGAAAAAAATTGTGCAACACAATATTTAGTACCTATTGTATACAGAGTGATTCAACAAGCATGCCCGCTCCTTGTTTGAAAATACTTAGATTTTTTTATGAAAGTTAAGGAGGTCCTGTGGTGACTGCATGTTAAATACAAACTTCTTTTTCCAAATAATAACAGCCCGTTTTTATTGTAAATTGTTAAAAAGATAACATTTATTCAAAAATGTATTGATGTGTATATTGTATATAAATCGACATTCAAACGAGTGGTTTGTAAGTTATGAACTGTATAGGACTGTATAAGTCATACATATAAAAAATTTCCTAATTCCTATGTGATGATTTGAAAATTATACCTATAGTATGTAATTATTATTAAACGTTCATTTATTTAAATTGTATAATTTGTAAAAAAAAAAGCGTCTCAGTTCCAATATAATAAGTGATAGACTAAACATTATTAAGGACTATTATCCTTAGTATTTAAAGTATTAAAATGTTATTAAATGTTCGTTATTAAAACCCTGAAACTAATTGTTGTTGAATTCGATTTATACGCATCAACGCTTTCAACAAAATCATCTGATTAAAAATGTATGATATATAAGGTGGTTACTGGTTCTGAAAAATACAATTATTTATTATATCGTTACAGCATTTAATTTATATAAAAATCTAATAGCTTAAAAATTCCAAAAATAAGAAATAAATTCGTTATAAAGGATAAAAGGAAGGTGACCGTGCTTGGTGGCTTATCCTGTATACATATTGTGTGAAACTGTAAAAAATGTGAACAATGTAGTTATTCCAAGAAGAAAAATTCCGGTATTGACATCATGAAAATATATTAGATAGGCACTGATATTAATCTTGTTCTAAATTTATGCGCATCGAAAATTATTATTATTATTATTATTTTCAGTAGATAAAAAATACGATACTCTATATTCGTTAATATATTTAAGAACATTAAATAGAATAACAGTGCGCGTATAATACAGGTGAATCGCGAGTAAAAACTATAATAATATAATATACGATATCGAATACAGATAGTATATATTATTATACATTATGCATTTATGAGTTATATGCGACGCGTAGAAGCCGATGAACTGTTGCAGGAAGAGACGTCTTTTCGACCAAAAGTTGTTATTTTATTATTATTATTATTATTATTATTATTATTATTATTTACGGAGACAATCAGTTCTCGATGGTCATGTGGTTCTGGAAAAGTGTTGTAGCAGTACCTACCTATGTTGTAGTTGTACCTGTATGAAATAAATCGTGATCTGAACCTTGGTGAACTCTGGTATATAGGTACCTATACGCGAGAAAACCTTCTTGCGACCAAAATCGGACAAATCGCGCTCGGGTGGGTGCACGCAGCATCTGTCATGCAAACAGGTCCCGACAACAATATGGGTTAGAAAAGACGGGTAGATAGAGCGAGGAAAAAAATGCAGAAAAACACGTATACATATATACATTATACACATACAGTATACACACAGACTCGTATACGCTCACTGATATAATATATGTACGCATCGTTTCCGGTAAGTGAATAATATCCGCCCACGAGCTTCAGTCTTCACCTACCTACCGTTTAACCATCGCGGCGGCAGCTGTGCGTGTTCGTGACACGGCACCCTGTTATGGTTATTAGGGTTATTATTATTATTATTTCCAAATGAATTCTATGAACGGTATTTTTTAGAACGAACATTATAATAGTATAGTTGAAACGGACGAATGTAAATTGTATCACGCATTCCCGGGGGATAAGGCACCATCTATTTAAAGTAAAATGAGTTGATGCCTATACTTCTTAATTTAAATTAAGTACATACTTCTATGCACGCAGTAGGTGCCACACTGCAGTGGCTAGGAAATTATTCACCCAATAATATATATAGACGACGCTTTGTTTGTAAGGAGTTGCTGCATACTTATATAATTTAATATTATAACATCGTAGATAAAAATAGTTGTTATGAATATTATACTGCAGCGAGTATACAATAATATAATAAATAGGTAATGGAGGTAGACTAACAAAAAGTCCGAGGCATAAAAAGTTCACGATTTATTGGCATGTATTGAACAGGAAAATCATAATTTCTGAATTATGAGTTATGAATTTTATTAGAATATATGCCTAGGTTATTTTAATGATTATCTAATTTAAAAATGTTTTCTAAATACGTAATTACAATTTTTTTATTTATAAGTAACACCAAATTCTTTGTATATTTCATTCGTAGATCCTTTAAGAGTAAATTGTTTAAATAAATTCCAACAATATTATTTTGGTTAACGTATATCTAATTAGGTAAACAGAAAAATACGATGTGATCACAATTAATGTTCCGATATTAGAATTGAAACGATTCACCTGGAAAAATTAACAAATATACTCTGCTATGTACTAAACTACCAAATACAAAAACATTATTACACTCGAGTTTCGATAAAAATTATTGTTATTATATTATATGTATACATTTTATTTGTATAAATAATTGATTTGATATCGTTATATAACATGACCTGGTAATTATTGATTTATTTTTAAATAAATTATTTTAAATATTATTATATTATATTGTATTCCGGACTTTTTTAACTGGATTTATTTTCCTAGGATTTTTTTATCGAATAAAATATGTATTGTTAAATATAAACTCATAGCTATAATAGAATAGCTACTATTGCAGTAGGCATACCAATTACAAAAACTTTTAAAACATGATTGGTATACTTAAAAATACGTTTGTGTGCATTATATTGTAATGGTACTCTCTCTCCCCCGTGATATTTCATTTAGACATGAAGTTTTTGTAATTAATGGGTATTATATATAGGATGTTTAAAATTAAACCGGAATAGCATATGGTGTAGGGGTAAAAACATACGCACTTGTGCGGCAGCAGTATTAAGTGTTGGATTTGAATCACACTGAGATGAGTTTCGTCGGTTACCAAAAAGTTCATCCCAAACGTGCACACAAATCATTAGTAGTTCTACTCGAAAAATATAAAAATAGAACTACAAACTCGGCAATATTTTATGCGTAATGACGTCATGACGTGTCAATAATATTGAACAATGCGAAACGAAAAAGTCAAACAACACGAAAAACCGAAATAATCAAAAGTCTAATTTTTTTTTTCCAAAACTATATATACGCTAAAGCCTAAAAGTAATATAAAACTCCTTCTGGATAATAAATAATAATATTAAAGTCTTGTAAATGCGTAAGATCAAAATACCATGATATATACATTTGCTAAAATTTGACCTACCTACCTGTATACTATATTGTACTAGTATGCTGTATATTATCATAAAGTAGGTATTCCAATACTCAGCAGGTCTGAACACGCAAATACATCCCACAAAACAACCACTGCTGCAGGTTTATACGACTCGGGAATTTACGAGATAAAAAATAATACACGGCACACCCGCCATGTACTTATAATATTATACACACACACACACACACACACACATTAGCAGTGTTACGAAAAGGAATTTTTTAAACCAAACAATTTCGGTAGTCGTGCGCAACCGGCACTCCGGAGGATAACAGCCGGCGGCGTTGGAATCCGTGCGACGTCGCAACAAGTGCATATAATATAATAATACATATATAATATTATTATACTTATATACATGTATACGTCTTGTATATACGCGAGTATTATTATTGCGCAGCCCCGTTTTATAAACCGATAGGAATTTTTCGTCTTTCTTTTTTAATATATATATTTTTTTTTTTTTTTTATACTTATTATTATTAATGCTCGTGGTGCGTGTGCACGGTTCATATAATATTATTATTACTATGTGTGTGTGTGTGTGTGTGTGTTTGAACGAGGAACATATATTTCGTTATCCGCCCAAACTTGTGTATATATATATACTACACCGACCGACGACGGTGTGTGCGCGCAGTGGCAGTGTACTTCGGGGAAAAACACTTTGTGTCGGGGTGGATATTATTCACACGTGTTACGCACAGTCTGCGGAATAGGCACAATACGGTAGGTCGCAAGCAGACGGATACGCGACCCACGATGTGAAATATGTGCCGCCGCCGTCGCCGCCGCTGCCGAGACGGTGGGATCGTAACAGGTGTTTTTTTTTTCCCGTCTGTCTCTATAGTCTCTCTCTCTCTCTCTCGTCGTCTCTCGCTCGCTCACCCGCGATCACTCTCTCGCACACACCATCTCTCTTTATTTCGGGATCCCCGAGGAACGGCACCTGTTCGGGTGGTTCGCAGACAAACATTTGGAAATTTCGCGACGGCGACTGCCCGGAGATTATACATAATATTATGCGGACGCCAGGACATAAAATATATTGTGTTGCTATGTCATGAGACGATTTTTGTTCCATACATACTTATGCGTGCAATATCACATCGAATTCGGGAAGTGTCATTATAGCGCACTCGTAGCAGCGAGTTTATATTGATAAAATCGCGCACCAAGTCATGATTCCTCGCACACGCTACTTTGACAAATGTTTTTATTTCAGTGATTCTCGTGCTGCTACATTCCCCTGCAGGAGCCGTCGCTCCTGTCAATATCCCATAGGAATCTATGTGACGAAAGCTGCTTACCGACGAACACTAAACGATTCGATGAATCGTCCTCTAAATATTCAAAATTTCCAATAATTGTTCTGAGAACTATCTTAGAATTATTGATATTATTTATGAATCAATAACTATGTAACACTGTTTTTAACATAATTACGTATTTGTCGTGCTTTAGATAATGTAAATATATTTATTCAGTTTTGTACTTGTATATCATATTATTTAATAACAATTAGAGGCGAGTACACCTAAACATTGTTTTTCATCACCTAATCATATAAAATATTTTTGTAATTGTATATAATATTATTAAAAATTTTGAAAACCTTCATAAGAAATAAAAATCAAAATATAATATAGGAAAATAAGCAATAGTATCTATATTAAAAATATAGTACCTATACATAAGTTAAAAAAACATATAACTATATAGCTTTTACCTGTATGCACCTAATTTATTATACCTACTACTTACCAGGTATATTTATGTATTTAATTAATTACCTAATTATAATGAAAAAAATTACATCTAGGATAATATGACATGAAAAAATAACTAATAAAGAATAATAAACCAATTAAAGATAATTTTTTTCAGGGCTTTATTTTCCTGTAGCTGTGGTTACTGTCGTATTTTTATTTTGAGGCTTTTTTTTCCGGGATAAACCCGAATATCTCCGATAGCCCGGGGATAGCCCGTAGGGCTAGGTATATAATAATTATACATTAGTGGGATTCGGTGTTTCGAGATTCATTAATTTGTAGTTTGTAAAGTGTATTACATTGATATTGTATCTATATACCTTCGGATGTAGTTCTGAACTAAAGTTTCAACACAATAACAAAAAATGTTCGGAAAAATATTATTTTTTAATTTACATTTCATATACATTTTTTTTATATAGGTATATAATTTATGACCACTTGCACTACACGTAAAATAATAAAAAAAAAATGTTTATATTTCAAATTTTAATACTTACTAAAAATAAAAAATTTAGTTAAATTTTCTTTTGAAAAATTCAAAATAGTCAATTATTTTGTAAATCTGATTACAAGAACAATTTTTTTGGTAAAAACATTTATCTAAGTTAAGAAGTTTATTTTTTAGGATTTTTTAAATACAATATCATTACTTTTTTGAGTAAATTAATTTAGACCGTAATAACTTTTTCCAAAATATTATTTATGGGAATTTCCTGATATGAGTATGTTTCTTAAATTATTTATTTATTTACTAATTATTTTTATATACTTGTAATACTTATATATTTTTTTTGTCGGGTTTTACTATACACCCTTATCATGACTTATGATAAATAACAATGGGTTATAAATTATAATGATGACAAGTTAGAAATTACGATCTTGGTTCGAGAAATGTATTTTTTTTAATTTCAATCAAGTGATGTTTTAAATAATATATAATATACACCAAAATAATAACTAAAATCGGAGTTGGTGTATTTTTTCATTCTTGAAAAAAAACAAAAAAAACTATATTTTACACTGTTTAAACATACTTATGTTTTATTCGTTTTAAACAATGAACAAACCGTTTAAAACAAATGTTTTAAATTCATGTTTTAAACATGACAAGCCTGACTAAAAACACCAACATTTTCAATTCCGTTTCTATTTGAATTACAAATACAGTACCTATGGTATAATAACTGATGGTGGCTGGTGCATATATTTAGTATATTATCATTTATGTTTTATATTAAAATATAATACTTCAGATTGTATAATTACTTAGGTATTTAAAATAATGAATTGCAAAAAAAAAAACATAAAACACATTGATAATTAGTGTATATTATATAAACTGCAAATTATTATTCATCGTGTCTTTGAATTATAAAAATGTTTGATGTTTAATGAAAAAAAATTCGGGAGTGAAAATCGATTTTTTTTTTTAATTGGATACCTACGTTGAGTTATTTGCACGAAAATATACGAAAATGTTCAAAGCTTTGGTATTCTATTGTTATCTATTTTACGTATACCCCAATAAACAAGCAAATCGAATTGAACTAAACATTTTTCTTAATTCGTTGTTTACAAATCAATACCGTAACGTTTCATTTTCCCATATTTTTCTTACATCCAAATGCAATTTACGGTTATACAATATATACATTATAACTATAATAATTAATAACCGCTAACATAAAAAATAATGATTATTTGTATTATTTATGTAGCTACATACCTACAAACGGATTTAAAACAAACCCGGTATAAAATATTAAAACTCTTACCAGAATCGTTTTTAGAATGCCGAAATAATGGTTTTCGATTCAATAAAATAAAAACATTAAAACACTCCTGAAAAACATCCGCCTCGGTGCCGCGCCCAAAAGTATGCCTAAACGAGGCTACGACCCAACGTCCGAAGAATGTGGGATTTTTTTTAAATGTCAATTTACTTTGTACTCTGGGTCTCAAAAGATGAAATCAATAAATATATTATTTGAGATTATATCAAACAACAAGAACCCAAGTCGATGAATGTAGATAATGCACCTGTTTGAAAATATCTTGTTTCGATCTACGTATAAACTATATAATGAGTAAAATGTATAGGTAGGAACCCTACGTCTGATAAGTGGTGACGTTTTTATTGTGACTGGCTGTACCTCCTGTAGTCCTGTGACAACTGTATTATACGTATACGAAAACTAACATCACATGCATTTTAGTATATTTTATAATTTTATTTTCTCCGAGGTTAATTATTTAGTCTTGTAACAATGTTTAAACGGATAGTTTTTAATTGGGAATGTCAAAATTAATACAATATTATAGCGAAGTTTCAGTATAAAATATTCTTTAATGTCGATATAATGCGTAGTTATTGCATTAAAAATAATATGTTAACATCATGCCAATTATGTCGACTAACAATAATTCCAAATTATATGAGTTTTATTTACATACGTTTTTTCTGTAATAATTAATTAAATTACTTGGTAGTTTCGCATAAAAAGTAATTTTTTTAATGTGAATCCTTCGATAATTCAATAATTAACTAATCGGGTTTTGTTTTATTTTTAAGCATTTCAAAATTCTAACCTCTGTACATATTTTTTACAATTTAGGTAAGAAATTTAACAATATTATGTTACGGCCAATGACGAAAATTACTCAACACACTTAAATTATTATCGGCAATTTACGTTAGAGGAAACTAATTATGGTTAATTTTATAAACATCGGTATTATTTTATTATTCACCTGTTGGACGTGTTGTAAACTATATATTTATTTGAGTATTACCTACGGGTCACTGTCTATCTGCACACGTTAATAACTATTATTTATTATATTAATATCATCAATAATCAGCGATAGTAAGTTGCTCGGACAAACCATAATGATAATAATATTATACGTGGCTAATAATGTCTAATAACGTAAAATAATGCCGTGGTTATCTAACAAATTATCAAAGGAAGGTAATTTATTTTATTGGATTATTTTCCCAAAACGAATCGTAGCTATTTCAGTATTGAAACAGGTTCAATTTCAATATCGCTTGATTCGCAGTTCGCCTGTTCGCATTTCTTTACATTTTTAAGCGTTTATTTTAATTTACGTAAAATGTCAAGTATGGATGTAGATACTATAATATGCGTAGTGAATTTAATGATCTATTTAATAGGTTAGTCAAAAACGGACTGACAAAAACTCATAATATTTTACTAATTTATCGGAGCATAGGTAGTGAGCAAATTTCCAAAGTTAAAGAGTCGAAAAAAATATGTTTGAAATCAATGTGTATTTTCGGTCATTTACGTAGCTGACCAACTGTCAATGGTTAATAACGTTAATATTCAGTCATTAAGATAATAAGTAATATTTTTTTATTTTGTTTTATAATTTACAACAATAATAATTATCTTGGATACCGATGTAAATGTTCAATTTTCGTCGTTCGCCGAAAAATATAATATATATAATATAGACGATACCTATTCTTTACATTAATCGATTTATCTCATATTATACACTAATAGGCGCATTAATGTACAGAAATACACATGCCAGCATGCCACTATTTCCACACAATATAGATTACAATATAATTCTATAGTTCAATTATTGTTCGACATGCCAAAAAATATATGTAATAATTGATGGGTAGAGGTATACTTACTATATACTGTACTATTATAGGCAAATTATGATACATTTATGCATAGACTCGTATTGCATACACGTTATGCGCACCTCAAGATATTACGTTAAAGTTTAAACTACTATGAATTATATTGATATTTTGTTTCAGTATCATATAAATAAAATTATTAAATAAATAACAAAATATTGTTATCGATTTTGTTTTTTTCGTATAAAAACCGTAGAAGTTCTCACCCAATTATATTTTTCAAAACAAGTAAAAATGATATGATGGGCGGCTAATGTAGTTTAATAAGGTTATGAAACATAATATAATAGTAGTATACGAGTTCTAAATTTGTACGTAAACTATTTTAAAACTATATCGTCTCTCGCAAGCACATTAAAAATCTGCCAGAAAGTCATATTATTATCTTAAATATTTCTAAACGAGTATAATATTGACTATACGAGTGCCATTGTCGATCAAACAATATTTTATACTCTCAGGCATGATAATACATTCATTTGTAACTCATTATACTTCAGACAAATAGCAGTGTTGTACATAAACGTAAATATGTAAACACGAGAAAGGAGACAGCATATTAATATCTGGTGCAATAGAAGGTCGAATCTCAGATCATCGGGTTTGTTGAAGGTTTTATTATAAACGGGGAGAAGGGACTGTTCGTTTAAAAAATGGTTTACCGTCTGACGTTTTTTTTTTCGTCCCCTCCCGACATCAACGAGGTCAGCTCGCATAGCAGGTGCCATATTGTCGTAGTTGACGCGTAAAATTATATCCTTTTCATTAGACGACCATCCGGCATTTGTCCATGGTTTTTTTTTCGTGTGTACACAAACACAGCCTATACAATATTATTTGTGTTTATGAATAATAATTGTTTTATAAGACCGAGTTGGAATGAACTACTATGTATAGTAAACAAAATGTTTTGTAATAGATTTTAGAATATAACTAATTTTACACAGTATACCCACATTATTCAATAATATATATTAATATCAATAGTTGAAGGTCCAACACCACATGCGTTTACCCTGTTTACGGGTTTCAAAAAAAAAAAAATAAATAAATAGTATTTTTCGTAGAAGTATAATATACAATACACGGTAGACCGGAAAAACGCGATTGAGTGTATCATACGTTTTTAGCAGCACTATGAGCATCGAATATTAAAAAATGAATCATATACTTATTGCCATTTTTAAATTTAATCATTACATTACACCTTCTAGTTTCTTAATTCTAAAAACTTAATTCACACTTAAAATAAAACATACATTAGAAAAAAATTATTTCTTCATAAACACTATTACGCATATTATACGCAATACGCTTCACTAGATATACTTTAAGATTTGAATTATTCGTTTCAATAAATACATTTTTTTTATTATCATTATTGTTTCGGCATCAATTAGTTTTGGATATTTGGACTGATATTTACATTAGGTTTACATCATATTAAGCAGTAGAATTCAATTTTTTTTTAAGAAATTAATTTATTATTATTTTTTGTATCGAAAAAGGGCCCTCCTATTGCTTTGTACAGGTTATCTGGAATTTGACATTTTAAACAGTAAGATAACTTTTCAGTTTTAAAATCCATTAAGAATATATTATAATAAAAGTAAAATATGATTAATATCTTTAAATCAATACAAAGGTTTTTAAATGTTGATTTAAAAACACAAATTATTTATTTTAAAAGGCTATGTCAATACGGAACACAGCATTATGAGATGATGTAGAAAAAAGTATGTTTCCATATTTTGTTTGTAATAAATATATAGATTGCATAATATAGTACTATGCTACTTATATACCACTGACTATATTATTATTGTATTGTACGGGTAAGTATATAAATATGTTTACTGTACCATAGTTTATATAGATGTACAAATCGTTTTAACGATATATTATATACACCGTATGTAGTTTCATTACAAGAAAGTAAATACATCCGATGGAATATTTTATGTGGGCATAATATAACATCAAAAGCGGAAAAAATATATACCATCGTCGGCCCGTTTCAATATTTGTAGTTCTTACAAACGTTTGATTATATTGGCACTTTATTTTTTTAGGACGTTTTACTTAATAATATACGACCGAGCGCAGCAGGTATATAATAATACGTACATATTATACTACACCTAGGTATATACCACCTACCGGCCTACCCACACGAGGAGTTTTTCCACCCGCATGCGGTTCCGGATATACCTATACTTAATTTATATTATATAAAACACAAATAAACAATAACGGTCCGGCGGGCATTTCTGAGAAAAAAAGACTCGAAAAAAAAATAAAATATATAATATAAAGAGAAAGCGCAAACGGCGGGATATTTGCCACAAGAGGGTTTTAACATTTTATTCGTATACAATATCACTCGCAACGATATACCAGATACCAGAGATACCTATAATACCGATATATACGTCCCGTCGAGTGGCGCGCCGCATAATACTGCGTTAATAATATTACAGATACCTAAGACCGTTTCGTATTTTAATCCGATTTGCGGATATTTGCTCTCGGGCCCGATCGCTCGAGTGTCACGGTATAAAAATCACGTTATATACCTATAAGTTAATCGTTACAAGTATAGTTTGTAAACGCATTTCTATGCACCGACCCTGCACCGACCCTGCACCGCCCTAGTGGCTCCTTCGTCGTCGGACCGTTTCCACCCGCACCGAGTCACATCCCCTTTAAACAACGGCGGCGGCGCAGCTTCGCCGGACATGGGTTCTGCGAAACACATTATATCATATAATAATAATAATGTATACATATATATATATACCCTTGGCGGTGCCCACCGCAAACACACGACGGGACTTAGGAGTGTATATACCTAGGACAGACGCTCGATGGTCCCGCTGCGGCGGTGGCGGCGGCGGACGTGCGTCGGCGGTCAGCCCGTCTCGTATACCTGCCACCTGCACATAGTAATAACAATAATGATAAAAATAATAATGTACAATTTATTATATTTTGATACCCGCGTGTATGGGCTGCAGCAGGTAGGTGTTTACGTGGTGCGATACGTTCGAGGGGATTGGCGCTGCAGCAGGCGATCGGTGTTATTTTAGCCAAAATAATAATAATATAGCAAGTACATATTATGTGCCTACCGATCTTTTTCACCGACATAATATAGTAATGCGATAACACGCTTTTGAAAACTGATTTGAATTCGTTCCACACACGAGATTTTGTAGGTCGGTCCACTTTTTCCAATTCCACACACCCTTACCCCCCCCCCCCCCTCCCCCAAACAACTATACGTTTGGTTTTGTATATTTTTTAATTTAGGAATTTTTAAGCGTCAATTATTCGGAATTAAAATCAGAAATCTTAAAACATATGCGGACTGATTGATGTCGAGTATAGACATTATAACGAATTTCGATCAGTTTTCTAAAATATTATCGCACTACTATAGGTCGGTCGGTAAGATGAACAAAAAGTGCGTACAAATGAGCATAAATCGTTTGCCGTTCATTTACCAGTTTACTTCGCACACGTTTACAAGACCCGCAAGAAAAAATTTTAAAATTACTTATTTTTAACTCTGTAAAAACTGTCCATTTGCAATCTCCTCGACGTAAAACACTCGTTATTTCAGACCTAACACTTAAGTTTTTGAAAATATTTCTTTTACATAATTTCAAGTCATTATATACGTGCAATACAACATTTTTGGAATAAAGTTGTTTTTACTCTATTGAATGCAACAACACATACATTTTTGATTTCATATTTTTTGAAGCAGAATATTATACGTATACCACTCATAGTATTTCAATCTATAAAAATCAAATTTCGGACTTATTGGTTATAAGTAGAGCTCGGATGTTATGACCAAAATGTCATTAAAATATGCATTTAAAATTTCAAAATATGCTAATATATGCCTTTAAATATATCAAAAATATACCTATTTTTCAACAAATATATGCAAAAATGAAAAAATATACGCAAAAAAGGTGTTAATATTAATTCAAAATAAATTATGAACACTATTAAATGTATACTAAATATTATATCTATTTTAAACAATTACAAAAAATGGGATGATAGTGATAACTTTTGTTTTAAATGATTTTAAAAATAACTTCATTGCAATAAAAGAAATAAAATACTATAAATATAAATATATATATTAGGTAGTAAAAAATGTTATGTTTATATTATATTTAAATATTATAAATGCCACTAAATCTAGAAATTAGCAATATATGTATTTATATGCTCAAAAACGTCAAATATGCAAAAAAAGTTTGCCTATTTCTAATATAGACTTCAAGAATCAAATTTATATCTCACTCCGGTGTAATTCTGGCTGCGCGAAAAAAATATGCTAAGTCATAAACATCCGAGCTCTAGTTATAAGTATACTTATAGGTGCATACTGCAAACACAACGGAATAATAATAATTATAGTCATATAGATATTATATTGCAAATAATAATTTTTAATAGTACAGTGAATAGGTAGTATCTCAGATATATATAAATAATGATTTGTAACCCTCCGATAAGCTGAGCTTATGGGTTTGAAAGAGAGTTCACCATATTTGTCTAATATATCTTATAGCTTATAGTCTATTGACACATCTAATATTACTGTATTTCAATATTTTGTAGTTTTAAGAATAACTTGAAATGTTTTACATTATAAAAGTCAAATACATTTATATTAAGAATCCTACATAAATCAATAGTTATAGAAATCGTACTTTTTGTACCAAGTTTTTTACTATATTTAGGCAATTATATGTACTAACGTTTTCTTCATATCTAGTTGAATATAGTCATGTGTGACATTTGATAACGCATTGTGCCTATACCTACTTAAACAGAGCAATTAGGTCATTTTTAAAATGTAAAGTTTTATTGCTAGTAGGTACGTTTAATTCGCTATATACATAATCATTACTACTATAGTATATTTTGATTTGTATATCAAATATTTAATTACGCTCATTGCGGTTATCTTTAACGGATTGACATAATTATCTGGCCTCATGTAATTATACCATAGTCCATAATAATTTAAGATTGGTTGTGTACAAGTGATAAATATGTTAAGTGTTTTATTTGTAGATTAAACATGTGTCGAACTCCGCTAAAGATAATATTTTAAAGTAATAATTTTCTGATTGTGATTGCCAATGCATTGATGTGAAGATTCCATTTAAATTTTTTATGACGTGTATATTTAGGACAGACGATGCGGTCGCTCTGCTGCAGCGCCGTCGTCTGCAACCCGTCTCGAACCTGTATAATAATAATATACAATTTATTATAATTTAATAACCATGTATGGGGGCATACTTAGGTCTTCGCGGGGTGATCCGTTTAACGTATACAACACTCACGTTATAACAGAAAACACGTTAAAGCTTTTTAAGATATTCGTTTACATAATTTCAGGTCGTTACAACATTTTTGGAATGACGTATTTTTTTACTCTTTTGAATGCATAACAGCACAATATACATTTTGATTTCATATTCCAGAATATTACTCTGCAGAGTATTTCAATCTATAAAAATCAAATTTCGGACAAATAGTTTATTACTTATTAGTTATTATAGTGATAAGTACCTAATACATATAGATACCCATTTAAGGTTTTTTATAAGTTGAGTGTAGTAGACCAGCATTTTACGGGTCATCTAATCTTAAAATACTTGCAACTCATAAGATCCAAACCTTTGTCAATTATTATACATCAAAGTGCTCCAATTAAATTAAAAAAAATATGATGATAAAATTGTAAAAAATATAGTTTTTAATGTCTTAACATTTTTTTTAAAAATAGTTTTTGAAATAACAAGTGTTTCTCGTTAAATGGATCACCCGGCGTACAACAAGTTTAGCTTCGGAAATCGCCTTACGTAAGGCGCGTATAACAATAGGGATCTATTGTCACGCAGCGTGCCGCACATACAATTAAAAATAGGGCATGGACCTGCAGCTGCGCCAAAAAAAAAAAAAATTTGTATTTTAGGGTCAGTATACCAATTCCGCTTCTTGTATGTATTATAATATACTAATTATTATTAGGTATAGATTATAAATAATGTACTAACTATTATTGACGTTCGTTGTGTAACTATATTGAACAATTTGACGCCAAATTTTTTTTTATTAAATCTGAAAAAGTCAATTTATTCATGTAGGTACCACTTACTATGAATAATTTTGTTTTGATTGATGAATCTCAAACGTGTTTGATTTTATAGGAAGATTGACGAATTCACGGTTGTCAGTGTATGCCCGGCTTAATACTATATAATATATTATTGGGATTCGATACCAATTATTTTTAAGAATTTCAGTTTGGGACATTTCTATGTGCATGCTCTCTTGTCGTATAAATGTGTAAGCAGTTAAGTGATCATTAGTGTGTGTGTGTGGCTGTGTGTTGAATAATTATTGCCGAGCGGTTCTGCACGTGCAACTGCACATGTCTGCGAAAATTCACTATACACAAATATTAATTATTTTGTTATTCTTTCGTCAAAAATATCAATCATTTGACATTCATTTATTTTAAACATGCCTATTTGTTGAATTTGAATGTAAGTTATATTTATTAAAAACATATTTGAACGTTCGTCATGACATTAACTAGAAAACGACTTTCTCACATATTTTTCACTTCAATTTTTCAACATTGAAAAACATTCTTCATATTAAAAATCTAATTTTGAAAGGTTTAGTAGTTTTTACCAAAACGGGTGGACAATTCTTTTTCAAGTAAATTTCGTGACGAATTCAAATATTGTTACATATAAGGTACGCGTATTCACAGTTCACACACACACATTATACAGTGTGATTCACCAAGCATGCACGCCCCCTTTTTTCTTCAATAATGGAATTATTCAAAATCTGATTTTAGGAATTTTTAAATATACCTTACTTATTAATACCGTAATATTTTCAAATTCTTGAGATTTTTTGTACTATACTTAAGGAGTGTGCTGGGAGATACAAACTTCTGTTTTTTTCAAATGAAAACACCCCTTTTCAATTGTAAATTATTCAGTAGATAATTTTTCTGAAAATGTTGAAGTAGCAGAATCAAAATTCAAAATTTTTACGAGTAGTTTTTGAGTTATTTATAACTTTTTGTTGAAAGGATAAGACGTCCATTATAATAGATTTATAAGATATGGGGGCAATGGTGGTTTGAAAATAGTTGTAATTAATATTAATAATTTGTAAAAACCACCCTCGACATTAAATCCAATTGTACGTCTATTTAAATTTTTGTAAAACCATTTTTAAGGACTATTATCCTTAGTATAAACATTTTAATCAAAAAAAGTACTTGATGTATTCATAAATACAAAGTAAAAACTAAAAAAAAGTAAACTTTCATAATGTATTCTTATTCCTCTATTGACAAATTAATTTACTCTTATCACTTTCGTATATTTTAATAGTTCTTAAAACCCGAACTGTCAACTCTGTAGATGATGTATTGAAAAAATCAATATTTTCCACATATCATAACTGCCAGCCAACATGAGAATATTCGTCGGCGAATTCGACACGTACAAGACGCGGTTTCATTTATTATTTAAAACAAGTGTTTTTTCCGACAATATTTTAAAATGTATGTTTTGAAGTATCTCGGGGCAAGTACTATCTCAATTAATCATATTATTGCGTTACAATAAAAATGTAAAAGAAATTCAGCGTCCTACGCCCACGTTGGCGGACGAGCACTTGTCGCGCGCAATAACAAAACGACCTATTATTATCCTTTTCGACGGTAATTTACCCACATGGAAAACAAACTACATACGACCGCGCAACACACCCATATTATATCGGTTATCATAACATCGTTCCTATTATATCATATTATCATCATAGCCGGCGGCGAATCGATCTGATTAATTATTATATTACGTCATAATAATATCATTATAATATAGGTAGGTAGGTTAGGTACCTACCTCTTAATAATAATCATATTATAAACGCATATTATGTTTACGTCTCGGCCGCGGTCTATAACCTTTACACATCGTAATTTAGGTGGCCGATTTTACCGCGCGTGGTACGACGACGGTAACAGCGACTGCAGCACGTACCGTGCGGGTGCATGTGCAGCGGCGGCGGCGGCGGCGGCGTGCAGCATCGGAGCGCGTATAGTGCGCGCGCGCGCGATATCGTATAAATTTAAACACGAGCATTATTTTTTTATGGATCTCGTCGGATATTGTGCACACAATATGCGCCTATTATATTATGTATTTATATATTATTATTATTATTATTATAATACACGTCTGCAGCTCAGCCACAGTGCGGGATCGCCCGCCGCCGGTGCACTAAACATGACGTATTATACCTATATATATTTTATATTATATTATACACACAAGCCGCGCCGGAACGGTTGGCAGCTGACAGGTGACTGCGTTATTATATTACGGTGTATACGCACACGTACGCACACCCACACACCCACACGCGTACACCCCGGAGAGAGTCTCGGGCCGTGGAAGTCACGGTTCGTCAGATTTCGAAAGAAATAACACACACACACACACCCATCATA
Organism: Metopolophium dirhodum; assembly: GCF_019925205.1. Taxonomy (NCBI): domain Eukaryota; kingdom Metazoa; phylum Arthropoda; class Insecta; order Hemiptera; family Aphididae; genus Metopolophium; species Metopolophium dirhodum. The sequence goes on from NC_083560.1 coordinate 18,864,913, forward strand.
GGCTCGGGCGCGCGCGCGCTCGTTCACTATAGTACAGCACGCACTGACAGCTGTATAATGGAATCGGTTCGGCCGGTGTGCTAGGTCGCCGCCGCCGCCGCCGCCACCACCGGCCGGGTCGCCGTCCCTCCCTCCCGCCCCGAGTCGGATGTTTAAATAATGCGCGCAACTTATGGGTTCTGCTCGGGCGGCCACGCGCCGGCACGCGCCCTCGGCAGTACGAAATGGTAATAATAATAGTAACAGTGGTATGCGTATTACGCGCGCGCGCGGAAGGCGTAAAATATGTAGTTGCGTACGACTGGTGTATAATATTATGCAGTCGTACAGTGACGATAGCCGGACGGCTAGCCGGCGCGCGGGCGGCGGGGAAACGCGCACAACCTGCTCTCGCGACGACCGGCGTCCGTCGCACGTGGTGCCGCCGCCGGTTTCGGTCGGTGCCCGGTGGCTGCTGTCGCCGTACGTATTACGGTCGTTGTTGTTGTTGTAGTAGTAGTAGTAGTAGTAGTTGTTGTTGCCGATGACGGAAACGCACCGAAAACGTTTCGCGCTGTTACGCGCCACCACCCGTTGCCGCCGCGTGCTCGGTCGTATATTATTATTATTATTAGTTGTTATTAGTTGTTATTAGTATTGCTGGTTATTGCGACGCGCTGCGCACGTGGACGTAATATTATTACGATATAATATTATTACTGCGGCGAATTCGATACGCGCGTACGTATAATAGGTGTCCGCGTGTACGCATGCGTGCGCTTATTTTTAGATCGACCACGACAGGCACCCGGCCTGCACCTACAAGACGTGGGGTATACTATTATAACAGCATTGTAAATACCTCACAGCAGTGGCGGCTTGAACTTTTTTTTTCTTGACTCGCATTTAATATTTTTACACCGACCACCCTAAAAAAATTTTCACTGCTCTCCAAAAGGTGAATGCATAGTTTTTTAGCGGATAAGTTATGCCAGTTATAGGTATTTAATTGGTGTACACAGTAAATATTATATAACCCTGTATCACCCCTGAACCATATAATAATTGTACTTATATTACATATCAATATATTTATATTCCATTCTTTACACATCCGGGTACCGGGATTAACCGCTTAACCTATTGTTGGCTGTTACTTTACGACTTACGCTGATACACATGTAGTCCATATAGAGCTGAACATTATATTTCTAATTGAATTACCAACTTTTAAAACTTCTTCAAACTAACTTTCCCGACCACAGGACACCCATCAGACACAGAATCACATGATTCAAATATACCTCCTTCGAGCCGCCACTGCCTCACAGGCTCCCCCCCACACCCCAACTCGATTGCGCACATTCAAAATTTTTTACATAAAAACCGACGACCAGTTCGCCAACAACGACACGTGTATATAACGTCACAGACTCCAGTAGAAATTATCAAATATTTGGCTGTATGACATAAGCGCTGAATGTGCAAAAATGACATGTCATTTGCGCCAAAATGAATATACCACCTATATAAGTAGTTATTTAAAAATCGCTATAATATACGTCATAACAGATATAATTTTATAAAAAAAAATTTCGATAATAAATTATGGTATATGTATACAAGTAATTAATATAAATTTAATAAATCGGTTGATTGCGATTTTATAAAAAAATTACCAACAATATAATATTATGTTATAACACAAAACTGCTCACACGCACTGACTGCCATGTGACAATCTATCGTAATCAGATAATACATCTGTCGATTAACGTTTGGAGTTTTTAAACGATGTAGTCTTAAATTTAATATTTGTTATTCAATATCTATTAGCCGTGGCACACGCCTAGGATTTTGGCGCTTTCGTACGATACGAATTTTTTTTTCTTATCTCATTTGGGCGCTTATGTCTTCCACCGAAATATTAATCCATAGCAATATTATCTGATCATCGTTTTGGATTTTCCGTACCCAACTACTTTTAGTACAGTTTCAGTATAGTTATGGTTCAGTACAGTGGTGACTAGTGTGTTGACGACGTAAACTCTGTAATACGGACGTAGACATTTCTAATATTTTTGAAACTCTTCGAGAAAAACGATGTCTTAGTATTGATCATTATAAATTTAACGATACATTATGACACTAAAATTGCAATATAATCTCACGAGTTACAAGCCTAGACATTAATCAATACAATGTTTTAAAAAATATTTCGTATTATAATTCGTAAGTATAATAATATCAGTACATTTTATAGTACAGTGGTTATAGTGACGGGAGAGTAGCAATTACGGTCAGGCACTAGGTCGTGCCACCCGACCTGCAGGTACTTATTAGGTATATTGTTGTGTTTTTTTTATTTTTTTTATATCTTAGTAGGTCTCTGGGCCATGACTGTCTTTTGAGTCTTCTGCGTACATTACGGAGGATAACTGTTTATGCTAAATGGGTTACGCAGTGAGAGTTTAAGTTGATACGAAACTTAAAGTAATATAATTTTACGAATTGATTAAGAGTAATGATTTTTAAGTTTTTACGAAAATGTTTGTTTGTGAAATACCGAGTAGAATACTTTATTAGTCGTAAGCAAATAGATTAAAACACCTGAAGCGTTTTGGTATTAGAGGGCTTTGTAGAACCCCACAACTGAATACTGAATCCCAAACCGGTCGAATTATTGAACATTGGTAAGTCTATTGGAATGGGAAAGTTTGGATTGCACGAGTGACGTTAGGAGGTGTAGTATAGAGTCAATACTGTCTTACGCTTACGTTTTATGTGTTGACTCCAGGTTAGGCATTTATCTGGAAGTTAGACCAAGATATTTAATTTAATTTGCCGTTGGAATGATTTGTTCTTTTAACGTAACAGGTGGCTAGACGAGATTTATAAGTGGAATGATCAACACTTGAACACTTTTTATACACATTTTAACACACGCACTTCATATTAATGATATAAACAAAATATATACCAAACCTAACCTATATAATATACTCTTTTTATTAATAATATATAACAATTTGAACGATATAACGTCGATATAAAACCCATGAGGGTTTACCTGCAGTTTAATACACAGTCCACCAACGCGTACGTCACTTAGTGATTTTTGATGTGATAATATTGACAAAAATAGCTCGTTAAGCTATCTATTTCTCCGTAATGTGTGTAATATCTTAAATTCTAATGGTCTACCTATAAACTATGGGAATATGTAATAATTTATAACACGTTAATATTATGACTTAACAAGTAAGTAAATATATTATATATAAGTAAGTAGGTAAATATATTTTCATAATTTAAAAACATAAAATCTAAAATTTGAATTTGAAACTTTATTTTAAGATTTGTACGTACTTTGACATGATTTTTATATCAATTAAACAAACTATAACAGTTATAGTTACTATATTATATGTAGGTACAGGTAAATAAATATATGATCTAAACCTATAAGAAAAAAAAAATAATAATGTATGGATAATGGATATAATTCTGTACCACAGAAGTCGAGTAACGCAAGTCACAAAAAGCAAATTTTACAGCAGACACAAAACAAAAATATTTGTTGCAATGGACTTTTAATAATTGTATATTTCAAAAATATTATTTTGTATTACTTTTCTTATTTAACCGCTGGACATACGTTTCTATACTCCTATCATAGTTTAGGACTTAAGTTGGTATACTTCTTGCTATCTATGTATTTATTGTAAATAGGACTTACGTTTTAATACCTTTAAAAAAATCAAAGCATATTCTGATTATATAACTAACTCAAAATTTCAAAAAATTGACTTGCGTTAGTTGACTTCTGTGGTGCAGAATTGTTTTTCCAGCGTAAAGAAGTTCAAAACGATCAGTTCTGTCTGTGAACATTTTTTACAATCTATTAAAATGTATATTACCATTTATACTAAATTTATATTAGAATTCACATTGAAAGTATAAAAAATAAAAATAATTTAGTACATTTTGTTAGTGCAAAAAAATATTAAAAATATATTTAAAATATATTCAGGATTTGTAGGGAATAAAAGCATTTATCCTAATGCGATTACCTATTGGCTAATAATTATATACCAATATAGAGTTAGAGGATAGTTGACGATTGACAATAATGTATACATTTATATAATTTATTTAATGATACACTTTCATAGCTCGACAACCCGTATAACTTTTCTTTTCATAATATTTAGGTATTTATTTTGTATGAAAAAGAAAAAATGACTTATCAAAATATAATATTACATAATATTATTTACATTACAAATATGTTAGATTGACAGTACAAAGAACAGTAAGCAGTAAGCAGTATACCTATTCGATTATTCGAATAACATAATATACCTAATACTATAAAAAATTCGAATGATGATGTGATTCATATTTTTAATTATTTGAATTATAGCATATAAAACTATCAATGAACAAAATAAAATAAAATGAACAACATCAATAATGCAAACTCTTACTAGGAAGTTGTTAGTTAAAAAAAGCCAATTATAAACTACCCTTTTCCCCATTTAATAAGCCACAATACAATTTATTTTATATAAAGTCAGCGTTTCATTTAAGTACTACTCTAACCTAATTACTAAATAGTCGACAAAATTTTCCCAAAGGATTTTTTAGATTTTCCCCGGTAGGACGTATGGGCTATGGCACAATATGTAAGCGCACATGAGACATTTTGATTTTACTATATTATAAAAACCTAGCATTTTGCAAAATTGGTTGCTCGAATAATATTTTGAGTAGTATATACTAATTGAGTATACTCGGCGGTCGTCATCATAACCGCACCACTTACTAAGAATTTATCTATTAAGTATGGTATGGATGATTAGAAGATATGTGATAATTTATTAAGGAGTGGAAGTGATGGCAAGTGGGATTTTGTTTATTAGGGATGTTAGAGCAGCTAGGAGGGGGCTTAAGACTAATTTTAACTCGTTAAGGAAATTGGTGACGATTTGCAGAGGATGGTGGTGTGTTCGCTGTGGCTTCGGCACACGAGAGTTTTTCTTTTGGGTTTGAGCTTTGCTCGTTATGCCCACTCCCGCGAGGTGCAGGTGGTGACCATTTTTTTTGAGAGTGTGTGGTTGCCGGTTTTGAACGACGCCCAGTATACCTACTACTCAATAATTCCTGTACATTTTTTATCAGCTCTTTGTGATTCCTGCTCTGCCCGCAGTTTGCCGGGAAAGTCGAAATTTCACCCGCGGGTGGGGCTTGAGTGACGTATAGTTTATACCTATACGTCTAAAGTAGTGCGGGTTCCCTAATAAGTAATATTGTTCCCGAGTCATAATATATTAGAGTTATAAAAACACAAAACAATTAATAAAAACAGTAAAAACATAATGATATAAAACGTTAACTTATATACTATTTTTGTCGAACGGTTAAATGGAAAATGTCCTTCTTGTTCATCACGTGAGTACCCTCCATCGATTGCTTCTCTGCGTCTATTCCTAGGTTGTTTATCTGCTGTATAGGACCACGACCATATACGTGGTATCACGACGTAATTCCAACACAATGTGTGTTGTATGCAAACATCGTCGCTACTCCTGCGTGATCAGATAAATTTGTTATCATGTTCAACGTATTGATTTTGATCCGAGCTCGATAAAAACCATCACGCTTGATGGCATTTTTCTTAAAATTATCTTCGGTTGTCAGTCGTTTTTCTTTACGCTCCACGGGGAAACTATAAAATATGAAGTAAAAGAATATTACTTATTATATTATTATTATTATTATTATTATTATATTATTATTATTATTATTATTATTATATTATTATTATTATTACTATGGAATTGAGTTATTAACGTATTATTATCATATAAATTATATTCATTTTCGTTAAACAGAACAGGTACAACAAGACAAAATCGTTTTGTATTATTATATACTTTTTAAAAAAAAATTAAACAATACGCGCACGTGTTAATACGTCTTATTAAAGTCTTCCACGCCAGCTGTCCGCCTTAAATTAATATTGCTATCGATTAGTGCCAGCTATTCATATCGATGTTCCGTAATTTAATGATATTCGTGCAATGTACATTGTGTACAAGCTATAGATAGGTACGTATTATAATATGGGAGGTCTGAGAAGGAGACTTTGCATATAAAGCAGTTATCATTAAAAAAAAAAAAGAATGATTTTAAGTTGACGACAATAGCTGCTCTGACGAAGTTTGTTCCGCAATGCCCACGAGGTATAAATAATAATTATATTTTTTATGTTTCCAAATTTGAAACAACAACAACAAAAACTGTTTTTTATTTGCTTTCTACAATCTGCTTTGTCCTCGAGCTAAACATACAACTTTGTACTTGTTTGCCTGCTTATATTATTATAATATAGTAGGCACATATTTTATTCCTTACGGTATAATATGATTTAAGCAAATATGGCTGATTATGGAGAGAAGTATTTTAGCTGTTTCAGGTGTTTGATTTCCATCCCTTGCATTTATCACTGCAGCTTGATCTTATTAAGTTATTTAACGTATATACAGGGTGTAACGGAAAGACCTTAGAAATTAAAATAATAAATCGAAACTAGTATGATAACAATATTATGAAAATTATATGGATATAAATAATTTAAGAAACTTACTTATGTTATGACACTTAAAAAAAAATTATTTTTAAAAAGGTTATACGTTTCAAATAAATTTGTTCCAAACAAATATATATGTTTTATAAGATTACAAAAAATAAACTACTTGACTTTAATAAACGTTTTTACCATCAAAATTCGTCTAAAAATTAGATTTACAAATTATGTAGCTATACTGCTATACTATAGCAGCTATAGGTAGGTATATATTTATTTTTTCTACAAATAATTTAATCTTAAATTTTAAATTTTTAGTATCAAAAAATAACAAATGTTTTACTGGACTTGAAGCGCAATCGTTTATAAATTATAAATTTAAAAAAAAAAGTTTAAACTTGAAGTATAGATTATATAACTAAAGTTATTTAATTTGTAAGGTCTTTCTGCAGTTACTCATGCGTATACCTATTATATTATATATATATTTAAACCATTATTGCTGTCAAGCGATAATATTAATAAGTATAACATTTTATACCCAACTAAAAAAATAACTAATGTTCTCCTTTATTCATACCAAATGATAAATAATAATTGTCATATAGTTTTTAATGGCTTATACTATATTGTATTCTATATCTTTTTGAATGGATATTATTTTGACGCCCTTAGGAATTGTTTGGTCATACGTGTCTGTATGATGTATATAAGACCGACCTTTATATTAAAGTAACAAACCCACTTCTAGATAGAAAAAATAAATAATAGAAACGCGTAGAGTATACCTCACATCAGCTATTTTCGAGAATTTTTTCAATTAAATATAAGTAAAAGATAAAAGTAAGTATACGAAAGGCACGAGAACCTATTACTTTTACGTGCGAAGATATTTCTGTCTAGCAAAATAATAAATGTCATATTCCACTACACGTAGCATTGTCCTCCAATCATATACTCCATATCTTTTTATATCATTTTGTTCTCATAAGACGACTGCCAGCTTGTCCAGTGTAAAGCGAGTGAACAATGTACAGAAATCATACATGAACACTTTATGTAGCACTTATGTAAGTTTTTTTTTCTGAAACGTACAAATATACTGAAGAAAATGTTATTTTATTCCCAACATTAATACTAATAGCTTAAGTTAAAATTAATATTTTTATCAACATTTTGTACACATAAAATATTATGATGTCTGTACTTGCTCTTGACTCTATATATTAATTTTTTATAGCATATTTTATAATATGCTATAAAAAACTAAGATCGCATACATAATACTATATTCATCTTTAACTGCATAGACCTTGTCCTTATACTATAGGGTGATTTTTTAAGCACGCACACCCTATTTTTATGCTTAAATTATATATAATATATACAAATTTTGATTTTTAAAAATGTTAAATACACTTGAAGAATTTTTGAATCTTTTGACTGTTATTTTGATGTATCTAAATCAAAATTCGAGTGAATATAGTTTTCGAGTTATAATATAACTTTGAGTATTTACTAAGGGTAATATTGCTAAGATAATGGGTGAAGTATAAATATGAGGGCTTAGACGGTTTTGAAAAATTTAATAATTACTATTGATATATCAATATACTATTTGTAAAAATTATTCAAAAATAATAAATACCACATAAAGTTTATAATTTTATAGAACCATTTTTATGGATTATTATTCTTAGTAGTTATATACATTTTAATAATTCAGAAACTACTCATTAGAATTATGATTTATATAAAGAGGGGAAAAAGAGGGGGGAGGGGTGGTTTTTATTTGAAAAATAGAAGTTTGTATCGCCACAGGACACTCCTTTCTCGCATAAAATATTAATTATTTATATTATCATAAATATGTTACCGTCGCAACAGTTATTCTATTATATTCCATTGTACCTACTAGTGTACTCGATATTTTTACACAGAATGTCTGAATATACATTTATATTTATATTTTTATATGGATATTTGAAAATCCCGATTTTAGTACATATTTTATCGAATGAATTATGATTTTATAATTTAAATCATTGATTAAAAAAATATAAAAAATGAAATTGAGAGTTTCAATTGTATTATCGAATACGCTTAAATATTACATAAGCTTCCGATAAAATAAATTGCGTATATGGATTTACGTCCTACGATTTATTAGGTACAGTGCATATAATATTGTACACGGTTCATCTTAGATCATAATATTTAAAGTAAAGTGTGTTACCTTTTTAATAACTTCATTAGTGTATAATAATATATTATATAGTTATTTGTCACCGATGTTTTATTGAATAATTGGTTTAATAAAAATGTACCCACTAGAAAACCAATGTCGATGAACGCTACAGTTGATACATTTACTATATTCATGTTGTTATTACGATGTTAATATCGAGAAAATAAGTCTTTTAAATGATGTCAATATATCAATCGTCGACAAAAGGGGCCCGTCGCCGTCTACTGCTCGTACTATAATTAATTATTTTCCGGGAATGGTAAAAATAAAAAAAAATATATATATTAACTTGAAGTCAATTACATTGAAAATATAAAATAATTCAATCACATTAGTAATATATTATAATATTATAGACTATAGTATAATGATTACTAAATTATTATAATTATTATAATTAATGACTGTTACAGCGTTATACGACGTGCCATGTTGCACCACGTGGAAGTTAAAAATGATATGCCTTTATTATCTGTACGTCCTTACTAAATCTTTGAACGAGTTAAATATTAAACATGAAACGAGCTATCAAATAATGAATTGAAATCATTGATAAAACGAAAAGATTATTCGACTTTAAATTAATATACAATGACTTGTACGGTTGTATATTATAAGTAAATAGGTACCTACTGAATTAGTGTTTTTACCTACCAACTTAAATTAAAAATAATACCTATTCGACAGGACCATTTTATCTGCCAGTCTGAGTTCACCATACCTACATACATTATCGACACACTAACGACAAAGTTTATTTGCGTCGTATTTGAACATTTAAGGTTTAAAAAATTGTCAAAGTTCTCGAAATGCATTTTGCGAATTTATATAGTAATAATCTGATTACCTATTTATAAGAAGTGTAATATATTATTTTTCGTACCTACCCAAATCAATCGACACATATTTTTTTACTAAAATATAATATAAGTTTTGTCATTTGAAAATCTCATGTTAAATCTCAATCCATGGAGGGTAAGATATAACCAAGAATCTGAGTTATTAATTCTTAAAAGAGATGCCGGTGGTATATTAATAACTATACTTTAATCTGAACCTAATTTTATAAAATAATATTGTAAATGGTAAATTAATTATATTTTCATTTAGATTGTTGAGCAGATAAAAATAATTTTTTTCTTGATGTTTCGTAGGATGTAGATGCAACGGCATTTCTTTCTCAAAGCAATTAAGTCTTACAAACTTGATAGAATCTCTCGAGTCCATCTGTTCCTGTATGACCGTTGATAGTATACACTTGATTAGTCATGCGTAAGTCCACAACATTCTATAAAGTTATTCACAATGAACTTAACTAGGTGTATAAGACTTGATTAAAAACAGCATGCCCCCGTGGCCTATTTATTGTGAAAAATAATTCGATTTTTACTATAGTACTATGGCACATGTCGTATTATATACTATTCAAACTATATAGTCAGGTAAATTAAAACACAGTCATCTGTATATAATCTTACGTATCTTTCTCTCTCTATCAAGTTATAGGGCGATTTGTAAAAAATGCAATGTGTTATGGCAATTTTTTATAATGCGTTTGGGCGAGTGATTTGAAAACATTGTCATGTGTTTGGGTGATATTTTTTTATTATCCAGGAATGCTGTATTTTATCAATCCGTTTTCTCTCTCATTTTGACAACTTGGGTTGTCCATGAATTCTACGGGTATGATTAAAAGTTGATTGTTTTTGTATGTGTGTGTGTGCGTGTGTGCGTGTGTGTGTGTGTGTGTGTGTGTGTGTGATTAAAAATTGAAATGATTGAAAATGGAGTTCAAATATTATTAAAATTAGAAAAATATATAAGTTAAATATAAGCGTGTGTAATTAAAAATTGAAATGATGTGCCATGTCTAGATTGATATTAAAATCCCTATAGATTTTGTATATTATTTTTATCTTAATCTTTACAAACATATAGTTTTATCTTTTAAATTGTATCATACTCGCTCAAACGCATTATAAAAAACTCGCCCAAACACATTACTTTTACTATGTGGGTAAAAAGGTAATTCACCCAAACGCATGACGTCCCAAGTTATAAACTTTACTGAACTCTCCAATGAGAATTCAATGTCAATATAATTATTACATGGATTATACAAGGTAATCAAGGGTGCCCATTAGGGGGTGCAAGGGAGTGACATATGTCACCGTCCCTAGACAAATGTGAAATTATCCACGTTTTTTAAATTGTTAATAATAAATTGTATTTACTGATGAATGATGATATTATATTACATGACGTATTAATACATAGGTACACCGTTTATCTATGTCGTATATAATATCTATTTTCTGTTCTTTAATAAAAGCAATTTTGTTGGTTCTTAGTCTTGTTCTTATGATATTATTGTCACCCCCCAGGTTATGATTGATGGACGCCCTTGAAGGTATTATTATAGTTTAAAGGTAAGCACTAATTTTCCCGATTTTCGGAAATCATTTTCTTACATAACAAAACAAGATTTTCAATCTAAAAAGTAAAAAAAAAAAACCAAAATCGATAACGATAAAATTTGTAAAAAAATATAGTTTTTGTAATGATGAGTAAAATAATGACTGATTATCAAAAAAAAAAAAAACGTTAAGGCTTTCGAGAAAATGAACGTTTGCTTTTAAAATAATATTTTCTCCGCACCTATATAATATGTAATGTTATGTATAATGTATGAAGCCATTTATAATGATAATCCACCAGTCACCACCGGAACCACATGTGTTGTATCGCTGTATACAGTGTACATATAAAATTGTTGGCCGTGACGCAAATTATTTAATAGACAAAGGAATGCAACCCTTAACAATAGCACACATTGTACATATATTATCAGGTTAAAATATGAGAGTAAATTCTTTGAAGTAAAACCAAGCCAATACGATATAATATATATTTCTGATTTTTTTTTTTAAACAGTTTATACAATTTGTTATGATGACGTAATAACGTTGTACAGGTACACTACGTTACAATTACTTTGGAATTTAAAGTGAAATCGATGGTCTTCATTCTTCAATATTCAAAAAAACGTCATCGGAAACATACGGAATTTCTAAAAACCAATATATGTATATAAGAAATCCGCCAACTATTAATGTCCAATCATAAAATACATTCATCTTGGCAACTTATAAAACTATTTGAATTTATTATAATGTATAAATATTATATTTTGTGCAACTGCAATACTGTTGGTTAGGCGGAAATATAATATAATATAGGTTCGAAATAAGTGTTATCGAATTCCCGAACGCCAGATGACACGCTTTGAATTTAAATCATCGCCGTCAGTTTGTTTTCACACCGTTTTTTTTATCATTATTATCGGGTTAGCACATCAAAGCCGAGTTGTTATATTTAAACATTTTAAATATTATGTATGGTATAAAATATAATACCATATCGTTAAAATTCCATACGAAAATTATGTGGATCCGAATAGTCTTATATCCGAATATTACAATGATTAGTTTTTGGATCAAAGCTTTTTTATACACATAACCTACCAGGAGTGGGATTTTATAGCAATTTCGTATATTTTTTTTATATTGATTAGGGAATAGCAGGGTAAGCTTAAAATTTGTTTCATAATTTGGAGAGCTTAAATAATAAATTAAATTTTGCATACCTATAGTCTTATAAATTTTGCTATTTTTCAGATTTTAGTGTTATTCCTGAACTTTTAAAGAGGTTTGTGAACTTTGACCCGTTATTTTTAAATACAAATTGGTCATTTTTTATTGAATAATATTTTAATAAACATGTTTTTTTATTATTACCTATTTTTTAAAGTAAATAGACCGACTATGCCACTACGTGGACGCGATCATCGGCGTTCATAATTTTATATTATTTGGTTCTAATTTTACACTTTTGTTATCTGTTGATTTTGATCATTTATGATTTCGGTTATCGTCGAACAAAAATTAAAAATTTAATTTAATAAATAATTTTTATTTTAAGTGATAAATAAGTACCTATACATAGCACAGTAGCACCTATATAGGAATCTCATAATGAATAAGTTTATGTTTTTTTTTTTGTTTTTATTGACAATTTTTAGCAATATTTAAGGTTTGAACGCGTGTTCTCGCAATTTTAAGTGCTATAAAATCCCAACCTTTCACGCTACCTACTAAAAAATGGTATATTTTGAGAGCATGTCAGAGTATACCATTAATTGATTTCTCTCTGCAGACCCACGTACAACATAGCGAATTTGTGTTTAGCAAACCCAATCCTGTGTTGTCAGCATTTATAATTAGAGTGAATTGGTACATAAAAAAACTTTAAGTCGATAGGTTTTTTACGATATTTTAAGTTTTAAAGGAAGATTTAAGTATTTTTAAATTATAATATTTCATAAAACTTGTATAGAATAAATAAAACGGATGACGTGACCGTACAAACGCGAATAATGTTTATTATTCGGTTTGAGTTTGCAAATAGGTTGGCAATTCACGCTTATATATACTAGCCAAACCTAAAACGACACATGGTTGCGGTTCTGCTGAAAGCTGCAAATTTCGCCGTGTTGCAAGCAGTTGATGGCTGCACAGAGAGAAAACAAATAGTGCTCGCTTATATTATAATTATATCCTCTAAATATGTATGCTATTATTTATTTACGCGTTTTAAGATCAAAATAATATTATGATAATATATAAGTAATCATTTTCGGTCAGACCACTACTATATTGCAGACAAAAACAATAATTTAATGTTTGCTTTTGAAACTCGTGTTAATTTGTTTATATACGCTTCTCATATAAGGTATTAAGACGGAACAAAGTGAGTATACCCGTACCTACCTATATACCTACCTACCAGCTACTATGGTTTTAACAGAATCCATGCATACACGTTTGTGCAACTCTCCAACTATCAAATATTATGCTGAGCTCAAACCTTGGTAATTGTACAAGCAGAGTATTATAACTTATTTAATCCCCACACGGAACATATAACATCAAAAGTAAAGTGCGAAGCTCTAGGCGGTATCCTAATCTGCTATTTTATACTTACATTAATAATTAATTATAATATTATATATGATTTATACAAAATTAATATACCTACGTATGATTATATTGTGAACAAATCAAGTAGGTATACTTAGGTACTACAGAGTAAAAATATTACTGTGATTTCCCAATATAATATTATGCACAGGTGTTTGGAATGAACTCGTTCCAATGATTTCGTTCAATTTTCAGGAACTTAACCGGAACACAATTCCCTTTTCGTGTGAAGGAAAATATTGGAATTTCGTTCATTTTTTAGAGGAACATGGACAATTTTATTTGTTGTTTTTTTTATTCATATATAAGGGAATTCAAATAATATTTAGAGCAAAAGTTTTCAAATTTTTTTATAAGGAATTCAGTCAATACAACTAACTATAAATTGTAACTACATTATTTTAAATCAATATTATTTCTAGTCACTAGATAATATATCAGGATTGGTAACAAACTTTAAAAAACATTATTTTACTCCAAAATAAATACTGTTGTATTATTGTGATTTTTAAAATGTTTTCTGAAATTATTAGCCATTTTAAAAATCGTCATATATTAATATACAATTTGTTATAACCAGCTGTGTTCAATTTCGGATAATTTAAGATACTGCAAGGTTCTATACAGCCTTGTACAAGAAAAAAATTCGTTTAGATATCCGTCTTCATAATTTATGTATTTAATTTGGTAATATAATGTTTTTCCTAATTTCAGATCGTATAAGAATTTTGTTAAAAACAATAGAATAGTAGAATATAATTTTTTTAAATAATTAGTTAACTTTTGTGTTTCAATAATATTAATAATTATTGCGTATAAATCATCTCTAGCGACATGCAAATTATTATGCTACTGCAGTGTCTTAAATCTTCCACAATGTTTTTAAAATTTTTATTTGTACTAAATATGTCTTATATACATATTATAAACTTAATCAGATTAGATCCAACTCAAACTCGCTTATGGACTCAAAGTATTACTTAATTTGTCCATAGGTAAATTTGGTATTGAATGATGTGAAATAATAAATAAAATATGATGACAAATAATATAAATACGTGCAAACCCATCATGGTGGATGTAATATAATATAAATCACGTCGAAAAAAACGTCGGCCTCAAGAATGTAAAAATCTCTCGTCGTTAAAATATTTAAGTCATCGCGGCAACATAATATTAGGTAGGTTAGAACATTCGTACGATCATTAAAATATATATTATTATTATATGAGACAGATTTCTGGACAAAGACACATAATATATTGTCAAATACCTACTGCAGTACGACCCATAGAGTCGAGCATAGTATGGCCATTAACGATAGTGCCTCTGATACGTCGTCGTCTGTGTCGTATATACACACATATTATATACATATACTCCTCATGTCGGATATATGATACCTAAACAAGTGTACGAAACAACACACGTGTTGATAGTTAATTATATAGCGCAATGGTATAGGCCGCAGGGATGCCCAAACTTCTTTTCGATTACGATCTACTGAGATTATATTTTCCCTCTGATGTAAGAAAAATAAATTGTTATTTTTAAGTCTGTATCACTTGTTACGTAATAATATTAATAATAAAAATACTGCTTTAATCTTATACTATGTTATACCTATATTTGCCCATTAAAAATGCCAATTCTACATGAATAATATGTTTAAAATAATAATAATAGCTTTAAAACCCATGGCAACCATTTATAAACAAAAATTTCCATCGAAAATCTCAAAAACTCTGTTTGAGCACCTACAGGAGCTGGTCCTCTCCCTTTTTAAATTAGCCTCTCTTCTGCGCAGAGGTCTAATCTATGTCTGTACCAAATTTCATCAACATCGGTTCAGCCGTTTAGGAATGCATAAAGGACACACACACACACACACACACACACACACACAGAGATAGACAGACAAACATTCATTTATATATATTATATAATATAATATAGATTATAATACAAAACATGAAAATATGTTCGTTGGTATAAGAGCATCAATGAGAAGAACTTCATCATTCTCGAGAACGGCTGGACCGAATTGCCTCATTTGTTTTTTTTTCAAATATTTGTATAGTAGGTATTCCAAATGAGGATACTACAGAAAGAAAAATGGGAAAAGTTCCCAGGAATGACCTTTTTCTATGGGATTTTTGTACATAGGTATAAATAATGGTTATATTATGGTTACATATATTATTATAAAATAGTAATAGTATAGAAAATTAGTATTTTTTTTATATACATAAATAGTTGACACAAATTAGTTACATAATATTAATAAAATATAATATGATATGTTTATAATAATAAATAATATAATTGATCGTACTATATAACAATTTCGATACAATATTTTTAACCTACGTTGGTTTATCCAAAGTTAATAGACTCAAAAACTACTGACCGTTTTAAATCAAAGTTATATAAATTATAGATTCCTTGAGACTTGGAGGATGCTTATAGTTTGTTAATATAGCTAAACGGTAGCCCTAACATGATTTTTTTTCATCTCACGAAAAAAGAATATTTATTATTTTGTTTATTCCTAGATTGCATATTACATCACTATTGTAATAATTAAAAGAAATATCAAACATTTCTTTACAAAAATGATTGAGAATTTTTTTTTATTATTTTGAATGTCGAATACTTAGTCGAATAATAATAACATTTAAAACCGATATGTATATAAAAAATCATAAAAAAACGATTATAGGTGAAAGCTATTTGTCTATGTTGAGATAGAAATCAAACATTGCGCTGACGTCCTCTAAAATTTATTTTTATATACTCATTTTAATTTATTAATTGATTATTAATGTACCTAATTTTTATACATTTATTGATTTAACTTGTATCCATTTTCATTTATCATTTATCAGGTCTTTCTGTTACACTCTGTATAATCTATGAATATCTACATTACGCGTGTAAGTATTCGATTCGTCTGTACCTAGTTTTAAATTGTTGCTTAGTTCTCAGAATTCGTTATAATATATCATGATATACCGATTTATCAATGAACAGTAAATTATACTTATACAATGTAGGTACATATTGCTTATCGTACACATCACGCATTCATACAATATTATTATCTTTATGAATTATAATGTGTAACTATGTGCGCGCACAATATACATGCCGTGGATGAAATAGCTGTCATATCAGTCAGCCGACTCGATTATTATTGTGTATAGTTATGACATGAATAAAAGGCTCCAATTGTTGTTAACGTTTATTATTATTATTATTTTTTTTTTTTTTAGTTTGAACACAATGTTTTTCCACCTGCGCTTGAAAATATTGAATGCCGAAAAAAATATTGCAGAAGGGTTGGAGGTAGATTTATATTTTGTATATAGTTACTAAATCTCCGTCGGAATGTTAAAAATGTATAATAATGGAACTTTTTGTACGGATTCGAGTAGTCGTATATAATTGTTTCCAAAAACCAGAATATACGCATCGTAATCCAAACTTATACTATCAGAATATTATTTCTGAAATATTTGGAAATACGATTTTTCTAATTTATATTGTACTTAATTACAATAACTAACCTATAAGCAATCATGTTTTTCTAAAGTTTTAAAAACTACCTAATATGAACTATAAAAATGATTTAATATTATTATTAATATTATAGGTACATTTAGTTTGAGGTAATTTGATATTACATATAGCTCCTGACCCATTTTTATAATATAGATTTCTTGGATTTATATACATACTATACATAATATACAGTCTTAGAATATGAGTAAAAAATTGCATAATATTATTATTCGCAAATAGATGAATGTTATTTTCTTCAGAAATTGCCCATGTTTTTCTGTGAACATATTTTTTGAACAAGACTAGGGCTGGAATTTCAATTTTTGATACCAGTGTATAATCTAGGGTATTACCAGTTATGCGGTAATTATCGAAAATACCATACATTGATATATGCCGAAAACATAATTATTATCCCGGTAATCGCGGTATTTTCGATGAATATAGAAGTTTTTCGACCCAGAAAAATTGTACATTTATTTAAAAAAATACGTTTGCAATATCATTATGATTGTATAAATTCTAAGTTATAAGTGTATACAGTATTTTCGGTAACAACGGTAATCACTGAATCACGGATTGCGGTATACTTTTATTCTAAAATAATCTAGACTCATCACTCATGTGCCTATCAGCAGCACAACTAACAGTGGCTTAGACCCCTCTGACTACGATGTAGCCCCCCCCCCCCCGCCCAATATCCCTTATTGATTATGTAAAGATTTCCCTATGGGTTATTTTAAATTAATAATTTTATTAGGTTGGCTGTACCCGGTAGCCTCGCCAGAATTTTAACCCTAGTTGCGCCTATGGTACGATAATAATACCTATTATGATTACATTAATGAGTAGGTACGCAGGTACTATATATATCAAGGCTGGGCATTAACTATAGTTACTTTTGGCTTTTCATTAACTTAACTGTTAACTTACTAAATTTCGTCTTTAATCAGGTAACGTGAAATTATCGAATTATTTTTTCATTTTAAGAGGTAAGTTAAGTTCATTTATTTGTTTTTAATTTAATTATATTTCACTATTTCAGTCTATTTCGTTTTCATGTCAAAAAATACTTACCGTGCATTGTTTAAAGTTAAACATGTATATCATTCGAATCTAACTTATATGGAAATACTGTATAAACACTATAATTTAGTTTTGGGTTGGAAGAAAATTAAGTGCACTAGCGTTGTATGAACATGTTTAACTTATTTTTAACTTGATAAAAAGTTAACAAAAACTTAACTATGAGTTAACCTATGGTTAAATCAACTTTTAACTTTTTGTTATAGGTGCATATTAACTTAACTGCTCATGAGCTTAAAAGAATTATCGACTTGGCCAGCCTTGCTATAATATAACGATTACAATAACGCGGCAGACGTTAAACTGTCAAAGTAAGATAATCGTTTCTATTTATTTTTTTTTATTATTATTATTATTATCGTTTCATATTGGCAATCTGCGGTCGTCCAGTTAATTGTATCGTCTGCAATGACTATAATATACAAGTGTAAACCCGTAAACGAATAGAGGTACAGATCGCGGTTCTCGAACGGGTGTTTGACTGCGCTGACACCGCTGCAGCGACGTCGTACATTACCTATAGTGCTATTATAAGACGTGACGACCGACATCGATTGAAATCGTAACAGTACACGTCATAGAGTATACGATACATTGTTATGCGACGTGAAAATACGGAAAGGACGAGCGTAAGGGGGATGGGGGGGTGGTCGATAGTCGAGGCGCGGGGTCGTGAAAGAGAGGGCGGCGTATATTATAATAGTATAATGATATAAATATATATTATGGTGCGAGGTTGCGGCATATATCGTGATAATATATAGAATAATATTATCCACACGAAGTGGTTTTCAACACGTTTCTTCCGTTCCATATACGCACGTCCGGTGTAGGCTCATATTATATTATATTATAATATATTATACAGACGCGGCGGCTTGGTATGCGCAGGTAGGTACACAATATCAAGTGTCGTACAGACCCTGTCGACGGTTAATCATATAGTAGACCTTATAGACTACAAACTATACGGCGTGATTTTTCGCCCCCGTTTTCCCCTTCAATAGTGCCCACACATTATTTTGTTCAAATTCTGATTATTAACATTTTCGAGTATATACCCAAAGATCGCATGATATTTATTGTACTGCTTAAGGAGTGCCCTGTGGCGATACGAACTTGTATTTTTCAAATAAGATCGGGTCCCCTTTTTTTACTGCAAATTATTTAGCCGACGATTTTCTTGAAAACGAAAGTGGTGAGTACGCGTAATTATACGACACGGCTTATCGATTTGGCAGCGGTTTGGAACAGTATACGCGCGATGTCTGATTGGTTCTGATTGGTTTTGATTCTCAAAAATAAACAGAACATTTTGTTAAAATGAAAGTTTTGCTATACCTACTTATGCACCGGGGCAACAGAGTACCCGATATTTTTGGAGTTACAAAATGAGAACTCATCACCCTTTTTACTGAAATTTATTTAGTGGATAATTGTTTTGAAAACGTTGACGTACTATATTGATATTATTAATTTCGGTAAAATACGATTGAGAACGTTATTTTTGGTAATACGATAGAGAACGCTCGATATTTAATTTATTTTCCAACGTTGCCAAATTTAATCGAACGATAATTTGAGCACCGTATTTAAGGATTATTTTCCTTAGTATGAACATTTTATGAACTCAGAAACTGCTTGTTAGAATTTTGATTTAGATACATCTACATTTTAATGAGAATCACCCACAAAATAAGGGAATATTCATTTGAAAAATTGAAGTTTGTATCGTCACAGGACACTCCTCGAGTGGTACAAAATGATAAGGAATTTGAAAATTTGGACTTTGGGTATACTTAAAAATTCTAAAAATCAGAATGAATGGTGGCGAGCATGTTTAAAAAATCATTCTGTTCATCATACATTTTTATAAATTCTAAATATTATATTCATAATATTAAATATTACATATTATTAGGTGATTTAAATTTTTATGAGATTATAATTATTAATTTATGACTTTTTTTAAGAATATTTATTTTAGGTCTAGTTATATTACTGAATCTTTTAATAGCCAAATAAATTATATGGCATCGTTCCACGTAAATTCGTTCTGAATCGTATTCTCTTTTAGGTTTTTTTTTGGGGGGGGGAGGGAGGGTCAGTGGTAATTTCTTTGTTAATTTTAAGTGTTCGCAATCGTTCGGCCAAAAAGGTATAGCGTTCTCAATCGTTCTGTAGCCATAATATTATTCCTAGTAAAGAGAGGTTCTCGTTTGAAAACAGGTCACTCCCATAACAGTATTCGGCGTTACGAGAAGTGTCGAAAAATCGGAAAATAATATTATGGTCCTTAAGTATATCATGTTCAAAAATTACGATTTTGAATAATACTGCATTATTGAAAGAGCCCGTTTGGGGTGGGCATCATTGTCTGTGAATCGCCCGGGCGGATGAAGAGTGCTGCTGCTGCTGCTGCTGCTGTTGCAGTTGTTGCACAACGGGTTGATATCGATGCCGACGACGGATATTAATATAAAACATGATGTAGGTGGTGGGTGGTAGGGTACATATTATTATTGTGTGTATAATATCGCGCAATAATAATTACAACAGATACGGCGTATCGGTTTCCAGCGGCGGCGGTTTGGAACAGTAGACGGATGACTTTGCGGATTAATTGTATTGTATTTGTGTGCGCGCGTGTGGGTCTAACCTACCTAATAATAATAATATGATGATACACGTTTTATTAATAATAATATACACCTATAGAGACGATGGCCGATTGGGTTTCAAACGAGTGTAAAAAAAAAAAAAAAAAAATAGTAATATAATATAAAAACGAACTTGCCTCCTGCTCCCGCTCAACGTCATATATAGCTGGTAGGTATGGTAGGGGGGGGGGGGGGTGGCAGGTTCGCCTGATGCGAACGTCGGGCGTAAAAAATTCCGAAATGTACAGCATAATATACATTAAATGATAAAAACCAATTAACGTGCGTCGTCCTATGACGACGACGACGACATATGGGCACATATATCCTCTCCCGAGCACGCAGCGCTGCAGCCTTACCCGTAGGTGGTGGTGGTGGTGGTGGTGTACAAAAATATAATATAATGTACATATTATATATTTATCGTATGGACAAGGGCGGCGGCGGCGGCGGGGGTGGTTGTTACGACGCCACATGGTTCCTGGTCGAGCCGTCGTCGGCCGCGCGAGTCGTGGCATATGGACCGGGGCGGCTCGTGTCCATAACAATAATATTATAGTGCGCGTATTACAACCATCCACCCACCCTCGCCACCCACCCCTCGACCGCAATAATTGAAACGCTCGTCGTCGTGATGAATGCGCGTTTTATATCACACGCACATAATAAAATATATATACGTGCACATTATACGTATTATATACTAGGTAGTATATACTAATATTACACTCGATAGTACGATATTGTTATTGCTATATACACCGCCGGCATGCTGCGCCGACGGCGGCTGCGCGGGGGGTGGGGGTGGGGGGGTGGGAGACGGGGCGAGGATAATTTATTATTTTATACACCGTCGTCGTATTTACCGTTCGCGTGCGCCGTTGTCCGAATCTAATAATAATTAGCGGCACGTGACACACACCATCACCTGTACCACCCGAAATGGAAATAAAAAAAAAAAAAATAACCGAACGAACCATCTCGTCGGGCCCGGGCGAACACGCCGCAGTGCATAAAACATATTAATAATGATGCGCGTATGGTGTGTGGGTACCTACCTATATAATATATTATTTATATTTTAATACCGCGACGAGGCACGTCATCGTCATCGTCATATTATACCTATCCGACGACGACGACCTGCACGAGATGCACCGACTGATAAGAGAGGCGATCGGTATCGTAATTAGATATATTTTATTTTATTTTATTCGCCCGCAGGACCTGTACGCCCGGCGCGTGTTACCTATTCCTGCCTACCATCCAGCTATACCGCTTTTATTATACCTACGTTGCAAACGACTTGGGCAGACGGATCCGGGTACACGCGCACCGTGCCGGACTGCTGCTGCACAAGTGCACCGCGCCGGATTGAACATTTTTGTGGGTCCCAATTTCGGGCCCCCTAGAATATTTGTTACCTACGTCTTTGATTTTACTACGGGCGCCTTCTCGACAGTTGAAATACAATCCGTTTCAATAATAACCAACTAGTTTTAACAAGTACCTGAAACGATGTTTACAAAAACATTTATTGCTTCTTCGACCAATTCACCGACATTCTTATTCTTATATATTTACCTTTTCTACGGATTGAAAAAAAAAAACAATTGGTACAAGTTAAACTTGCAAAGCAAATTGTAATGATTAGAGTGAACTTCTATTTCATTTACGGCGGTCGACGAAAGGTTGCAACGCATGACGGCAATGTTCGTCGCCGCATGATAAAATATATACATACAATAAATATTATCAATTATTTATAACTGCATATAATATACAGTATGGGGTGGGTCTATTTTCTTTCAAAAATTAGATACCATTTTCCTCCAGACATTTTTTTGGACTAAAACTATGTCCATTTCCAAAAAGAAACTAAATATTTACGTGACTCAATATTGTGAAAATAATTAAAATGGATATTTATTTTGAATAAGAACTATTCATATTACAAAACAAACTACCGAGCAAACAAACGAAGTGAAACAATCGAAAATAAAAATTATTAAATTCGAAATCGAATAATTTTGCTTGGTTGTGCCGAAATCGATTCTTCTGCTTTTCTTTTTCCATTTACCCTCTCAGAATTTGTGTTTCTATTTTATCGGTTGAATTCTTAATACGAAAATGTGTTGTCCAGAAGTTTCGATCACATTAGGTACGTTTACCTAAAACTGAGAATATTATTGCCGAACATTTCATTAATTGTATTCCTTGTCCATCTCAAAAAATTATCTTTCTTTCGTTCACCGATATCAATTTATATTTGTATACATTTACATGTGCCAATTGTTTGCCTCTTTTCAATAAAATAATAATTATATTATTTATAACCGGTTATTAAAAAAAAAAAAAATAAATAAAAACTAAAACTTTTTTAACGCACTATGCGATACTATAGTCGATCGAATACTCATTATACATAAATTGAATTATTTCTTTAATAATTTTGAAAAATGTACTTGTCTTAACAACTCTAATGATCGTTCTAAATTTTTTCCCAGTGCTAAAAACTTAGCTCCGGAACCATAATTTGGCAATAATTTTGATAACATATTGTCGATAGAGCTGGACTCATGGCTCACGTAAGCTCGGTATGATAATAAATTGTGTAATAATATTTGAAAATAATAAATTACAAAATGTCGGCCACGCAAATGTGGCGTATAAAATATTCTGTGCTCAATCGTGTTGCTAAAGTTAAAGATAAATTATGATCAATAGTGCAGTTTTACCGAAACGGAGCTCTTGCAATATGATGCACTAATTTTTCACCGACTAATTTTCAAAAGTGTACCTATACGTACAATTTTATAGAGGATTGTTGTCATGAATGTTTTTAAAAGTCTAGGGATGTGGAACCCTCGAAAAGTTCGTTAGTTACTAATGTTCGAAATTGAATATTCCGACCTCCTCGAATATTTCGAGAAAATCAAGCCTTACCCTAGAATACTGTTTTTATTTCCCGTATTTTTCCGTTAGCTACTCGTCAGTTTTCACGATTTCTCATAAAAAAAAAAAATTAATTTAATTGAAAATATTTGAAAAAAGTTCGAGTTCGAGTTTGATCTCAAACGATTCGAGGATAAAATACAAAGTTAAAATTTGAGATCGATTCCATTCGTGAATAGTATTTAATTGAAATTCGGCTTATCGATATTCTAAACTAATGATAATTATTCAACATATTATATTTTTTTCAAAATCGATTTTCGTTTATCGCGTGGGTTACTATTATGCATGACATATACAGCAATTCATTTTACGATTTGAATAATCTATTTACTCTGTTTTTCTCAAGAGTGATACAGTTGACCTATTATCAATTTGAAATGGAATAAAAATTAAAAATATTATCTATGGGCGTACTAAATTGGAAACGGGTCCTCGGATAATAGTTTAACCTTTAAATTATATAATGGGCTTAACTCAGTTCTTCTCGACCTTTTTTTTTTTACGACAACACCTTATTTAGATCCATAAAAATGGCGACGTGCTTAAAATAATTAATGGAATTTTGACAAAGCAACCTATTATAAAACCTATTATATAGGTTTGATCATAAATCTATAATATTATAATACTATGTAAATTTAAAATGAGACTATAACTTAACATATTTTGTCTTCCTTATCTGCGGTTTTTACCATCAATTTAAATCGTCATAAAACGCCATACATTAATAATTAATATAAGTATAATTACTATACTTTAGACACGTACAATAGACAACAAAAAAAAAAATTTTTTTACGACACGCCGGTAATTTGCGACACACTGCAGGGTTAATTCAACAAGTGGAATGACAATACTGAGATAATACGATACCTATTATTATTATATAATTATATGATATTATATGTATATATAGGTACGGCTTTTATGTCGATAAATGCTCTAAACTCTAAAAGGTTTGGTACCTTAATTTTGTTACTACATCCATACAAACAATAACTTTAAATCATAAACCTTGGTCTGTGCGCTACATTTCAAATCTAAGTTTCAGACTTTTTTAACGAGTCTAAACGTTTTTATCATGTTTTTAAAATAAAAAAATTTAAAAATATTCGAAAATTACAAATACCTATATAATAATAAGCCTAAAATTAGTATACATATATTGAATACTTTATTGAGTGTAGACAATTATAATTTAATTAGCAGCGGAGGAATAACTAAAAGCGTTATTTTACGCGTGGATATCCAAATTCGTCATAATTTTCAGACGCTCATTAACATTTTTTTCTGAACTTACGATCAACTTATAGTACCTTGTTTTAGTCCAACAATAACAAATTATGAGGACATTTTTACTCAATTTAACTTTTTCATGGCAGGGTATACCTTTTTTTCGAAATTTTATTCAAAATACTAATGAAATCAGTTTCCCATCAAAAAAGATATTTAAGTTAAAGATTGAAGCATTTTTTACGTACTGTGATAAGTGTCTTCAGACACAACAATTAAAAAAAAAAAAAACACAATCATATTATTCATTTATGTATTATCATCTATTATTCATATTATGGGTAGAAACGCTTAGAATCTCAAAGTAATGAAAACCACTTAAATCTGAAAATCGAATCATTTTAAAACCATCAACACAATATTATTATAATGTCGCTGGCATTCATTTTAGAGTAAATACTAACAATAATCGCAAACGATTATGACAATCGGTCTTCGGGTTTGTGTTTACGAGCAAGCATCGTCACACGAATGAGTGTGTTTTTATAAAATGTCCTTTACATAAAAGTTCTATATTAAAAGCAATACGGTACATGATATACTGCATTCGGTACGTTTTCAAAATATTATTTTGTACCTACCTTAAAACCGGGTATTATGGGATATTTTTTGTTTGTATGTACTTTTATCTTAGAAATACATTGTACTTACTTTTAAATATTGTACCTACCAATAAGAAATGAGTGAACGTAATATGCATATTGGCTTGCACTGTCCATTTTAAAAAATAATGTGACTAAGCACCTTTTTAAAAAAAAAAAAGAAAAGAAAAGTCACTGTCCAAGTTACCATCGAAAAGGTATGTAACTTGGGAAATCCATGTTAATCGGTTTAAAATGTAGTCGTGTTTGACCTCCGAATGATTACTTGGACCTTATTTTTTTATTTATCAAGTATTTGGTAGGTATTTTATATAATTTAATTTATTTTAGTATGTAGGTATCAATAACTTTACCGCATGATAAAAGGACAATAGGTAAGTAGGTGGGCAGATACAAAAAGTATTCGGAATTGTATACCAATTTATTTTGCTTAAAAAACTTTAACCATTAAATCAGTTATTGATACTTCAACGAATTATTTTTAAGAATAAAATTAATACGTTACACAATATACCTACCGTGTATTCTTTTTCCTGTGAATTATTTCATAAAATATTAAAATCAATACATAAAAAGTGACCCGTCGGCCGTCAATCTTTAAGTCGATAATTATTGTGTGACGAATTTTTAACTTTTGGCTTAAATATGTTTTGAGTCTAAATTAGTATGATAAAGGGATAATCGTAGATTTTTTTCTACTCTTAAATATCTAAAAAAATAGATTGAGAAAATGTATGACTAATGCTTGTCTAGGAACATTATAATGTTAATGAGTAATGAGTGTAGAAAAATCAATTTTTATGGAACTAGTGATACAACGGTTTAATAATAATGAGCTGGGTACTAAATAAGTAATCTTTTAAATAAATTGTTATTGTAATTATTTTAATTATTATTTTAATTATTGTTATATTTTGTAAAACGTTTGTGCAATAAACTGTTTCTAAAGGTTAATTTTTATTTCATATCGAATAAAAGGACATGCTAAAAATTGTATTTGTTTGAAACATTAAACACTGTTAAATTGGTAGATTGTTCATAGCTAAAATCAAATAAAATTAATAATTTTTAATAAGAAGTTCCAAAAAATAGGTGTCAAAAAGAACATGTTTTACTCAAAAAAAAATATTATAACCTAAAGTAATGTATTGGTATAATATAATATTATACTAGTGTACAGTGACACCGAAAATAACAATAAAATAGAAAGATAGGAAGACATACCATATGTCATGATCAGTGAAATAATAATATGATCGCTATAAGTTGATTGGACAAAACAAATATTTTAAAACCATTTTTCAAATTATTTTGATGTAAGTAATTTTCAGTAAATATTGAAAAATGGCCTGAAAATATCGGTTTGCACTGTAAGAACTTTAGAGCAACTCGGCACTTGCCAACATATTATTATGTGTTATCATAAATTAGGAAAAAATATTAGTCTACAATTTATCCAATTCAATCAATGTAGGTACTGACACTAATACATATTACCTTATGGTCTCGTCACGGGCACTTTAAATATATTTATTGTTAATTTTTATTTAATTTTTCACATAAGTAGGTATACGTGTAATAATATTATGTTTAATACTATAGAATTAGATTTATATTTATATTATTAACAATACATTTCAGTATATTTATTGCATTATGTCGGATGGGGAAGGGGTGTAATTATAAGTCATAAATAATTTATCATCAGTGCCAATAAAATGCTGTAAAATAAATTGTAATCGGCCATTTGTTTATCAAAGACGCATTTGTCTAAAAATTATGGTTGTAAACATGAACAGGTATAAACAGGTATTATAATAAATCGTTAAGTTTTCTGTTTTGCATATTTTTGCACACTTGTGGCCCGAGGTAAAAAATGAAAAATTATTGCTTATACAAAAGTCGTAGGTCGAACTCTGTGTATCAACAGTAGGCATTTACCTACCACATCAAACTAAAGAAGAGGTAAACAAAAAGTCGTGACACGTTTATTGGAAATTATCAAACGACAAACGGTAAATACCTTCGTCAATGTTGCACATTAATAATCATTACAATGACTTTTATTTCTTTAGTGTCACTTGTTTGTAATTACAATACTTATCTATCATATAGCTTGTTGACAGTCAATTAATGTCATCATTATTGTAGTTTTAAACTTTAAGATTATATAGGTAGGTACTGTGGTAATTTATCCCTGCAAAACTATACGCTACATACTGCAAATGCGATATCACTCCTAGAACAAGACTGCCACAACTCAAAATTCATGAATTTTGAGTTATGACTACTTTTGGATAGAGAAAAATAAGCTCTATTAAATGCAAGAACACCACATTCAATATCATTTTTCATTTAGCCACTATTATAGCCACTATTATTTAGCCACTATTATATTACTATCTCTATAATAGAGATGTGTCAGTATTCAATTATTTAAATATTGGTTAATTTTCAATGCAAGAGAGCCATATTTACTTTATGGCAGTATACTTATTTTTATTTATCAAAATTATCACTGAAGTCAAAATTCAAGACTGCCTTATTTCGACTTGTGGCGTTCTTGCACTGAATAAAAACTAATTATCGTGTAATATGTTGAGTGCAAAACAGCAATATTTAGAGTTGTGGCAGTATTGCATTTTATAATTTATAATTGCATTTTTTCATGGCTTAAATTCAATACTGCCATATTTTAATAAGTGGCCATCTAAAAATCAATTTCTGTATGCAATACAGTCGCATCTCAAAATATGGCAGTCTTGCATTTACTTAAAAAATTGTAAATGGCCACAAGTCTAAATTTTTGGGTTTAAGAGTGAATTATCAAAATATTTGAAAAATTAATATTGTAAAGTATGATTGTAAGTATTTAAGTGTTAAATTTCAAACGCATAAGTAAAAAACTCATTAAAATATCTTAGGTCCAAACTTCAAATTAATTTTTCTCAAAACTATACATTTTGAGTTGTGGCAGTCTTGTTCTAGGAGTGCTATATCAAGTGTAAAAATGTAAACAACAAAGTTTAACATTTTTATTCAAACTCATTAATGGTTACATATTGATTGTTCATTTCTTATTTAGCGTACCTATATCATTTGTAAGGATCTACATAAAAAATATAAATAAAAATAATATTAGAATCTTCTACTACAAACGTCATAGTGGTGTCCGCGGGTAGTACGGCGCAAATATTAAATTTTTCGGTCACGACAATATTGATAAATCCTGTCTAACTGCCTAAGCATGGGTGCACTTAATGGCGTTTGAGATTTGGGGGGGGGGAGCTGAAGCCCTACTATACAATAATATTGAATGAGCAATTTGGAAGAGTTATCGGCATTTTTAGGGGACCTTAGCCTTAAAGCTCCCTCTTCGTATTGGCGCCTATGTACTGGTATAAAAGAATAATAATTTAAAAACGTTATTTTTAATTTGTTGTAACTCGTAAGGTCACATTTAACCTATACTCTATAGTGATTGATTTATCGTCCAAACGGTGTTTTATAAACAAACCATAACACCACAGTCACATTTGCAATATTTAAATACAGCTTTTATGGAATTTAATGACTATCTGGCAAACTACAGATTATTTATAAATATATATTTTTTAAATGTCTTTTATTCATTTTTAGAAATGTTACAATGTATCCACGAATTAATAAAGATCCCGGTGCAAATAAAAACAAATAAATTCATTTAAATGTCTCGATTTTTATTAAAGACGTCATTATTAATGACCACATTATTACGAGAAAGAATTTTCAAGGGGCTTTATAGGCAATCTTATCGGCTTTCAACACACATTCACAATTATTAATTATTATTCACAATTTGTTTACAGAATTCACGTACTTATTATTTTTTTTTTTGCTCGTCAGTGTCACGGCTACTGGTGTTGTGTTGTATGACAGAATTATAAAATTATTTCTCCCCCTCAAATAAACTCTGTTTTCACCAACCTAACCTCACTCAATAAATATTTAGAATAGATTAACCAAAATGTATAATTGAGTACAACTACAACGACTTACTGTAGGTACATGTCAATTATAAAGGTAGCTTGTTTATCTTTTCGACAACTTAACTCAATAATTTAAAAACCAAACGAAACGGTTCTACAAGTTTACAAATCTTCACATATTATGCGTTTTATAAATTAATTATTTAAAATCTACGGGAAAAAATAAAACCTCTGCGGATCGCAAATAAAACCCTTTTTTTTTTTTTTGGTCGTATTCTTGTTAAGAATTCAGTCTTTCTAAATAATAAATACATATTGAGTACCTCCTAACCTTGTTGTCACAACTAACCGTTGTGTTTTTTAACATTCATATTATTATACAGCACACACGGCGGCGTGCATTATTTTAAATAAAAATAAATACTAACTACGCCTAAAAAACAGATGCACGCAACCTAATACATACACAGGCAATTTGTGGCCATGGACCAGTTGCGCCTAAAACGAAATTTGATCAATTTTAGGGTCAATATTATTGCCGTCGATAAATCGATTTTTCGAAAAACACAAAAACTTTAATTGTTCTGCGGCCAATATTCTATAATTTATTACATCGAGACTTATTTGGGTATTTCGTTATTATTATCAACGAACCAAAGCATGAATTTTAGCGTTAGACGATAACGAGTTTTTAATAACTATATATTATCATAGTGTAA
Organism: Metopolophium dirhodum; assembly: GCF_019925205.1. Taxonomy (NCBI): domain Eukaryota; kingdom Metazoa; phylum Arthropoda; class Insecta; order Hemiptera; family Aphididae; genus Metopolophium; species Metopolophium dirhodum. The sequence continues at coordinate 18,895,621 of NC_083560.1, forward strand.
TATTATTTGAATTACTTATATTATTAATTCTCAATGAATTTGAATTTCAGAAAAATTTCTAAAACAAAAAATGGAATTGAGTTTAGTTGTACAATAGATCGTTAAAAAAGACGAACACAATCACAATACGTTTATTAAATCTGAAAAAAGCTATTTATTTATATTATATGTTACGGAGTATGCTTATTGTAGTAATACACATTGTTATGAAAAATATATTATCGTGTAAAATTATATTATTATAGTGAATTATTTAATTATTCAAATTTTTTACTGTATTTCAATAAAAATAATGTTAAGGTCTATTGAATAAAATAAATATTATTAGGCTGTTATTTAACGCAATTAATTATTGATCTATCGACCCTGAAAATGACCGAGATGGCCAGATAACAACGAGATATAAATGACCAGATAAGTCTAATTTTTTCCAAAATTCGTTTTTAAAATGTTTGTGTTAAGAAAAAATTCTCGTAAAAAAATTGCCATACCTGCAAATATAGAAAATGAATCCATCAACATTTTTTTGGTTTTAATCAATTATTATCATGAACAAGGCTCATAACAATATAGCTCTAAAAAAGGTTTCTATAAGCGCAAAATATGCTTTTTAAAACATTCTTACAAAAGCTTAAAATATGTGCACTAAGAATACTAAAATATGCAAAAAATATAAGTATAAAAAAAACTGTTGAACCTTTTAGAACATAAAAAAAACATTTAATAACATTTCATCAGAATTGCTTGTTGTGTCGTGGTAATCTCAAAGGTTTTGAAGTCTACGGTATTCAATAGACACAAAAAAGCAAAATAGCATTTAAAATTCGAAATATGCAACATAAAATTTCATATTTAGCTTTTTGGTTTTCTGAAACAAATAAATATAACTCACATAATATAGGAATCTCTAAGACCTCTTAAAAAAATATATATACATATGCTATAAGTTATGAGCCCTGATCATGAATATAGAATGAACACCAAAGAAAATTATTTTATTTTGTAAGTCTTATTTCTACACGTCATGGCATGACATCACGTTTGGTTCATTTACCAATTTTTAGAAGGTTTCTCTCGTCTCCTGAAAAAATTGAGAAAATTTACTTATCTGGTTATTGCACTTCCAGTGCCTTCAGTTGGACTAACAATCCGGAAAAGCGCATTAGTATAATATGAAAAGATAATTCAAAAGGTCAATTATTGATAAATACTAAACTTCCATAATACAGTCAGTATTATAGGTACCAACTATGCTCCTTATTTTTACCGTCAATAAATCTATTTTTCGAAAAATACAACAAAAAAACAATTATTTGAGGCCACGGTTCTATAATATTATATCGAGACTTTTATGAACTAAAATATGAATTTGACAAGTTTACATTATCGTTACGGTAGCTTCATCTTAATTCTATAGTTATTGAATTTAATATTAACTGTCTAACGACATAAACGTTTAGTTAATATTCATAGAGTTATAATTGTTTCTAAATAGATATTATTACAAAGATTTTATAAATGTGTAAAATATTTCATTGTTATTATTCCATTATAATGAAGATTTATATTCCGTTAAGACACATAAAATAAGATATACCCTTTAAAAAAACCAACAAATATTATCCATATATTCTTTTAAAAATTGGAAAAATAATAGGTTAACCTCAATATATAATATTATTATGCTTCAATAGGTATACGATTTTTATTATTTTATTTTTTAAATTTTTTAAATATTTGAGTTACAACACTTGCATAATGGAATAAATGGACTTATAACAATTAATCGTTTCTTTTGTGTTCAACCATCTGTTCTATCCATTGTCTATGTCGATAAATGATCTAAACTATAAAGCAGGAATGGCAAAAACGATTCGTTCATCGTGCTAAATTATTATAAAATTAAAAAGAAAATTTCAACCGTGGCAGCAGGTAGTTATTTATTTTATAGTTACTACTTCAAAAAATTTTATTAACAATATTATTTTTATTTATTAACTCGGAGAATTTATTTCAAAACATAAATGTAAAACTAATGATAGAAATGCAGAAAGAAATTACAAAAAAAAACGAACTTTTGTTGTTCGTTCGAAACGTTTTTCTTTGTAGATTTTTTATGCCTGACTGCAGCAGCTATGTTGTTGGTTGCATGGTATACCTGATACGTCATGCTGTCGAATTTTCCTCGGTTAATCTGTTTCTTTGGGTCTTTGAGTGCACACAATTTAATACGGAAAACAGACCCCCACCAGCAATGTTGAAGAGAAAACTGTTAACAACGCAATCGCTATGGTTTTTCGACAGAACAAAATATATCTGGAAATTGGAATATTATTCCATGCTTCTAGTACTGCAGAGTTGTCAACACCAAATTCTGTTCCTCCTTCATGCAACATTCGATGCAGCATTCCAATACTTCGACACGTTACCGCATATTCACAAATTTCGTTTAAATCGTTTAAATGTCGTGTTACATACAAATCTAAAAAATCTAATATTTACGGACACGTGTAAGTATGTCTGGTGTCATTTTTCTCGTGCTACTGCTCTCAATTAACCTTATTTCGCTATTATATTAATAACTATACAAATGGGTAATGGGGCCTAAATCACGACTTTTAGTCTGTGCGCTACATTAAGTTATTTAAATTCCCCGTCAGTATTAATCTACGTTTTATTTTTTTTTTTATCAAGCCTAAACCACTTTTATAAGCATTTAAAAAAAAAATAAAACCAAAAAATAATCTAATGAAATACTAAGCAAATTATTATTATTATAGATACTTGCCTAATAAATTCACTAAAATATTGTATTATGTAATAATTAATGATACTGATTAACGATACTGCAATATGTCATTGAATATAGACGACCTTTTTTGTTTCAATGGCTCTTCTCCTTGAAATTTCATTTCCTCAGGCTCTGATTGTTAGTAGGCAACAAAAAAAACATTTATCACCCCTTTCCTCGGTCGTTTAGGTCTGCGCGATAATTGGGAAGAAAAACGAAACGAACGTTTTTATCACGGTGTAAAATTGTTTCAGGGGTAATGTGTATACAACAAATAATGCTTGTGTGCAATTAGAATAAACTGTGCTTTAAATTTCAAGTCCCTAACGAACCAATCAAGTACGTACAATGAGTTTCTTATTTGTTTTGCGACGATGTTTTTTTTTTATTATTATTATTGTTGTTATTTCCGATTAACACTTATTTGGGCAGAAGGCGTGCTCGGAAAGTTTCACGGTGCACCTTGTCCTAGTTTATAGATCAGAAACACGCTGAACGTTTTGTATGTATTTGAAGGGGCACCAGATAATTAATTAATTAATTAATTATTGTTCGATCGACGACAGTCTTTGAAGAAATATATTGTAGCAAGCGGTTTTTAGCAACCGATTACTGTACATAATCGTTTTTGAGTACCGCGATATTGTCTGTGAAAAAAAAAAAAAACGAAATGTACGTTTAAATTTAAAAACATTTTATTTAAAAGTCAAACAACAAAACATACAAACCCATATAGGGTATGTCAAATCCTTAGTAATATTATTTTCTATACGTTTTGTGATAGGTGTAAAATCAATATCACGTGGATGCGTCTTGTTCATGTATGCGCGTGGGTCTATGGGAAAACAATTATTATTTCACTGGCATCCACTTGATAAAAGTTGTGAAACTTAAGAAAAAAAAGGTAGATACCGCTTTTCTGTACAACATAGGTTACAAGTGGGTCACTGTAATGGATGGTGTTAAATTTGAATTCAATGATAAAAAATAGGTATGATCATTCTATACGAAACTGAATTTGAGTGGAAACGGTTTGTCAGCCTAATTATCAATTCGGTAGCCGGTAAATCGAATTAATATTATTTCCATCATATTTGTATTTAATATATAATAGTTTCAAGTGTCCACGAATAATGTTTTTAAATTACTAGAAAATAACTAAAATCTATGTAATTTCGTTAAAATTTGAACTAAAAATATCTATAAAAAAAAACCGTGCTTATATGTTTTTTAGATTTTTTGGTTACAGAATTAACTGCTTACGCGGAACTTTGTTTTAAATTTTTAATCCTTAACTATAAAAATTGAATATTTTATACATTTGTAACTAAAAAATAATTTTCAAATGTTAAATGTCTCTAAATAACTCAAAACAAGTCAAAATATTTTGAATATTTTATCAGACATAGAAAATTATAAAATAAACATTTGGCGACAATTTTAAGTACCTTCGGTTAGTATAGTTTTCGAATTATAACAAAACAAAAAAATTGTTCCATGACGATTTGTTAAATTACTGGTGAACAATGTCTAACTTCAAACGCTCATAAAAAATTAGTTTGAGTTTCCGGTAAACTTTTTTTTGTATAAAGTAGGAAAACTTATGAAGAATCTTGTATTACATTTTCAAGTATTTTGGCAGAGCGAAAAATTTTTATCCACAATAATTTACAAAAAAAACTAATAAAAATCTAAATTTTCCTGTGTTTATAAATAGAGCAAAAAGGAGTCCAAACACTTTGAATATTCTATGGTGTATAGAAAATGCCAAAATAAACATTCGGTGAAAATTCAAAGTTATTACATAACTAGTTATTTAGTTACACTAAATCGATTTTGTCAAAAAATAGTTTTGTGTAAGATTCTCCGTTTTTCTAACTCTGGAGAATTTTTCATTTTAACCTCTCCAAAGTACCAAATACATTCAGTTTCCCATCGGAAAAAAGATGCCGGAATTGAAAATCGAAGCATTACTTTTACTAGGTATAAAAAATATTTACAGACAGTGAAAATAAAACGCACACACATCGTTGTAAAATCAATACCTTCATTGCTCTACTCAGAATCTAAAATTAATGTTTCAAAGTATCTTTTTAATGTATCGATCAGTATCATACAAGCGTATTTTTTTGAGACAATTGCCCCAAACAATTTTTAATGGGTAGATAAATTTATCAGGAGATAAAAATATTTTTATATTTGACTATTGTTACTGAATTGGTATATTATGTTGATTCAGAGTGATAAATTGGAATTATTCAATTAGTAAAATGTTTATTGACTTACTCTAGCAGTCATCGCAAATGTAATAAAATGCATTCTTATGTGATAGAGCAGGTAACTGAAAATATTGTAAACTTCAAATTGTATGGCATCAAAATTCAATACCACCCAACATACACGAAACACCACTATATAACTTGACGCCGACACACGTTTTTAAGGGGCTTAATAATATAATGTAATTACAACGAAATGTTGAGAATAATATTAAAAACTAAAATATAATTATTATATTAAAAATAACCTAACTTATTATCGTCAATAAGTGTATTCAGCATATTTTGCATTGTACTCACAGCTTTGGATTAGAAAGCAAATTTTCTACAGCAAAAGAAGAGAGCTCAGCTGTGCGTGCAATATCAAACAAATAAAAACGTTTATACATTACACAGATAAAAAAAGTATTTCTTTTCTTTTAAAGTTGAAAACTTGTGTTAGGTTTTGGATTCTGAGCGGAGCGATGAATGTATTATTTTACAATGATGTGTGTGTGTTTTCATTTTTTTTTATTTTTGTTTGTCGCCACCTTTTAGGACAGTAAAAGTGTTTAGATTTTCTTTAACGGTATCTTTTCTGATAGAAAAGTGAATAGTTGGAACTTTTAGTGGCCAAAAGTAAAAAGTGGATGTCGCTCTACTGTACAGTAGGTTACAAGTGGGTCACTGTAATGGATGGTGTTAAATTTGAATTCAATGATATGATATCATTGTATAAGAAAAACGATTCTGAGCGAAAACGGTCAGTCAGCCTATGATAGGTATGATAGGAGCCTATGAAATAAGTATATATTTTGATGATATTATTTTGGATAAAGTAATTTATATTATATAACCTATTTACGTGGAGCCTTGTTTTAAATTTTCAATCCTTAACCATAAAAGTTAAACATTTTATACATTTTTAACTACAAAATAATTAATAAATTATAAATTTGATACATTTTGTCAAAATTTGAACTTTAAATGCTAATGAATAAAAAAAATTGTGCATAATATGTATTTTTAATATTTTTTAACTACTATTAGAACGATATATCAGGAGCCTTATATTAAATTTTCACGCTTTTTTACCAAACAAATAAAATTTTATTGATATTTATAGAAAAAAAAACTAAATAAATTGAAAACTGACTATATCCGTAAACAGTTCAAAAGAGTCAAATTATTTTCAAAATTGTATGGTGTATAGAAAATGCTAATATAAACATTCAGTGAAATTTTCAAGTATCTACAGTCATTCGTTTATTAATTACAACAAAATAAGAAAATCGTTACATGAGATATCGAGTGGTTATCAAATGTTGTAAAAATATACATTTCAGACGCTCATAAAAATTTAATTTAAGTTTCTTGTAGACATTTTTTTTTTGATAAAGGTAGAAAAACTTATGAGTAATCTTATATTACATTTTCAAATCTTAGATTATTTAAAAAGAAAAATTTTTATGAATTCTCAACTCAAAATAATTTGCTAATTTTCGTGATTTTTCCGTATTTGGTAAAAATTTGAATTTTAAATGCTTATAAATAAAAACTGTGACCAAGGATTTTTGATTTTTTTCATCCGCTTTTGAAACAATAACCTAGGAGCCTTCTGTTAAATTTTCAAGCTTTTTTACTCAACAGATAAAATTTTATTGATATTTATAGAAAAAAATGGAAATTGACAATGTCCATAAACAGCTCAAAATAAGTCAAAATATTTGGAAAATGTTATGGTGTATAGGAAATGCAATTATAAACATTCAGTCAAAATTTCATGTTCCTACGGTTATTTGTTTTAGAGTTACACCAAAAACCAAAATCGATTTTCTCGAAAACAGATATAATGTTACATTAGAAGTTGAAAAATATTAAAAATATGTAGGAAAATAAGCAAATTATTTTGAGTTAGAAATTCCTGAAATGTTTTCTTTTTAAATCTAAGGTTTTAAAATGTAATACAACATTTCTCATACGTTTATCTACTTTTATCAAAAAAAAAAAACGCCCATAAGAAAGTCAAATTAGATTTTTATGAGCCTTTTCAAAATTGTACAACATCGAATATTCACTCGATTTCTCAAGTAGCTATTTTTTCTTATTTTATTGTAATTCAAAAACGAATAATTGTATATACTAAATACATGAAAATTTCACTGAATGTTTATATTCTCATTATCTATAAATATCAATAAAATTTTATTTGTTGGGCCAAAAGGCGTCAAAATTTATTACAAGGCTTAAATATCATTTATTAGATATTCAACTTTTACAGGTAAGGATTGAAAACTTACAACAAGGTTCCACGTAACTAGGTTATTCTGTAACCAAAAAATTCTCAAAAATATAAAAACAACGTTTTTTTTTATAGTCGTTTTAAGTTCGAATTTGGTCGAAATTATACATATTAAAAATCAAGAATAACTATTTTAGTTACTTTGTTGTAATTGTATAATATTAATTCAACTTACCGGCTACCATATTAATAATAAGTAATAATAATATTAATGTAATATAAAATATCCACACTGACAACCCGTCACCGCTCAGAATCGTTTTTTGTAATATATTATAATGATAGTATATATCATTGATTCAAATTGAACACCATCAATTATACAGTGACCCAGTTGTAACCTAATGTACAGCGGAGCGAGATCCACTCACCCACCTTTTTTTAAGTATGTATTAAATAATTTGAGTGGTCGTTTCCCGCTCAAAATGGTTTTTAAAAAACAAAATATTTACGTTTGGCTCTTAACTCTTTACCCCAATGCTTCTCAACCGTTTTTTATGACCACATCCTAATTAAGATTCATAAAAATGGCGTGACATGCTTAAAACTAAATTAATGGATTTTGGAAAAATTAAAAACTATAGACCTATATCATGTATTATGTAACGCCTTGATAATGGCATATAATATTATTTTATACTTTTAACACGTACAATATAAATAAAAAATTTTTTTTGGCAACACAAGTTGCTTTACCCAGTGCTTGGAAGGAACGCGTTCAAATAGGAACTCGTTCCGATGATTTCGTTTAATTTTCAGGAACTTAACGGGGACGTAGTTCCTTTTTTCGTGTGAAGGAACAAATTGGAATTTCCTTTAGTTTTTAGAGGAACACGAACGAGTTGGTTCCTTAGTTTTTTCGTTCATTTATTCATATAAATATTGGGAATTTGAATAATTTTTAGAGCAAAAGTTTTAATTTTTTTTTTTTTTAGAAATTTAGTACTTAAATATAATTATATAATATAATATAATTAAACCTATGTACGCTAATATCGTTGATATTGAATATTGCTAATTTCACGGCGGTCTTGTCGATTTTAACTTGAAATAAAATTTTAATTAAAATAAACAAATCAAACATTTTAAAAAACAAAACAATCAAACGATGTATCACTACAAAATATCATATTGATACAATTTCAAAATTATCGAGGAACGAATAATTTTCTTTTTTAGGAACGAGGAAAGGATACTATAGGTGTTCCTTTCTTTAAGTCAGGGTAACGAGAAGTTTCTTTTTAACAATATGAACGTGAACGCGAACCAATTAATTTTTTTAAATAACTTTTCACGCACTGCCTTATCTAAATTCTGAGTGGCTCCGATGAATGTATTCGTTCACTGCTATGATGTGACTTTTTTATGCGTCTGTCGTCGCCTTTTGGAACAGTGTAAAAATGCTTCAATATTCAACTCCGATGGCGATAGGGTAGTGGCGAATTGGATCTAATCGCTACTTTGGTTTACCATTTGAAATTGTCCAGTACTATTCAAAATAATTGAGACAACTTAAGAAAAACTGGCATTTTTTTTTTTAAGAAAAACCATTTGTCGATAAGATTGATTTTGGTGTAGGTAATTCTGAAGAGGACAAACAACTGCTGAGACTTGAATTTTAAAATGGAATTGGAATTCCACCGATTATTAATTATATTAGGATTTTCTAGACTTGATATAATATATTCAAAATATATTCTTCTTTTTGTGATTTTAAACTTTTTTTATCGATTTATCTATGTCTGACTCTTAAAATTTTTGGTTTTTAGTAAAAAATATTGAAAATTCAGTAGAAGGTTCCTCGCAAAACTTAATTAAAAAGTCATGATTTTATGTGTAAATTTTAAAATTCATAACATTTTGAACTATAATAGATAAGGCTTGAAAATGTAATACAAGAGTTGACTCTTATGACATTTATGATGATCATCATAAATTGTTCTTACAGAATCACGAACAATAAAAAAAACAGGATAACACGAATATGTAAAACAATTTTCCAATAAATTGATTTTGTTTTTTTATTTAAATTCATTAACGAATAAACATTTTACGATAGATATACTTAAAATGATCACAACATATTTACACAACCATTTTCTTCAAATTATAAATTTTTTTTAAATATTTTAACCTTTTTTTTTTTAGCTATTTTATCCATCTTTTTTTATAGATATTTGAAATGTTTTTAGTTTTTCTATACGTGTTGATAAAATTGTTTATGATTGATCGAAGTGTGTATAACTGTATAAGTGAGTATAAGTCAATTCATAGATTTTATTTACCAAATATCTAAATTACATAATATAATCTCAGGTTTTTTCGTGAGTGGTCCAAGTTAAAATATTTACAACATTTGTTAAAACTACGAAAACATGTAAATTATTTTGTTGTTAAAATTAAATAAAATTTTCAATATTAAAACCTTAGGCTTGAACGTGTTACAAGAGATTACTCGTAAGTTGTATTTACTGAAAGTCAAAAACAGATTCAATATATTGAGATTTAAAGCTATTAGGTAGGCACAGTGTATTTAAATATTTCAAATTTGTTATATTTTTTTCTTTTTAAATTTTGGGAATAAATGTCATGCTTATTGAAAAAGCTTGAAAATTTAATACGAGATTCATGATCAGTATTGTATATTGCAATTTAAAAATATCGAAAATGCATGGTCCAAATGTATTTCTATAAGTTAAATTTTTTCAAAATGTTTAATTTGTATAACTAAGGATTGAATATAGCAACGTATCACTATGATTGTAAAAAATTACTTATAGCAGCATAAAATATAAATATAGAAAATAATATCCTCATAGAAAATATAACGACTGACAGACAGTCTCCGCTCGGAATCGTTTTTTCATCGAAATTCATTCATATTTTTTTTGACCATTACTATAGAACACAAAACTCATTTTTTATCTATTTGTACGAGTGTTGAATAAGTCATAGACTTAAAATACTTTTTATTTTGGTACATTATTTTACACGATCCAATATATGGATCTAACTTATTATGACGTTGTACACAATTTTTCGAAATTCTCGGTTTTTCGTCAACATTTCGTAATTTATGATAATTAATTCAAGTATAAAATATAATATTACTATCGATCGTTTATTTTACCGATTAGAGTCGCGATTATATAATTTTATCTATTAATTATAATGGTCAAAAATGTTATCCTCGATGTAAAATAAAGTAGTCTAGAAAATAGAAACTATTAGAGGACATCACGAGAAAGTTATATTCCACGTGTCCTTCAGACGAATAGTTGGTGTTGGATAACATCCAATTAGTTCATTTATAGGTCTATGCAAATCCTTACAGTAAGTATATTATTATAGAGACTAACGTTGATATAAAAATAAATACAATAAAGTTTTTCGTTAATATTTATGTGGTAATAAAGCGTTCGTGATTCGTTGAGCGGATTTTTGAATGCTTCATTATTTAAAAAAACGCTTTCGTTATAAGTTTATAATAATACGATTATAGGTGCTTTATATTTTATTCGTCTTGATTTTAGTAAAATAAAACGTTGTAAATCATGTTTTGTAATTCCCAAAAGGAGTCCAAGTTTTGGTTAAATAACATAATATATTATTATTATTTGATGTGCTGAAAACTTATATTGAAAAGAACATTTTTAATAATTAATTATTTCGATGTACCTAAGTACCGATAACATCAATAATTCAATAGTTGAAAAGTAGAAGTTTAATTTTATTATTTATTGTAAATTCGAGATTTGACTTCAAAAAGCAAACGCGCCTTTTTTTTATATACATCTTATTATCTTAATGTAATACAAAAAAACCTAATCAATATTCAATAGTTGTTTAAATATGTATACATATTTTTTAATCGTTTATAGACACTTCCACTTCAAGTAACATTTTTTGGTTTTTTTTTTTTTAATACCAAAAATAAATAATTGTAATACCTATATCTTTTGGGGGAAAATTCGAAATAGCCAATTTGTAAATCTAATTTTGATGAAAAAAAGCGTTTACCATTTTTTAAATATATATATTTTTTGGAGTAAATTGATTTTAGTAAGATAAAACGTTGTAAATCATATTTTGTAATTTATTTTCAAAAGGAGTCCAAGTTTTGGTTAAATAACATAATATATTATTATTATTATTTGATGTGTTTAAAACTTATATTGAAAAGAACGTTTTTAATAATTAATTATTTCGATGTAGGTACCCATAACATCAATAATGTTAAAGTTGAATGTTTTAATTTTATTATTTATTATAAATACAAACGTGCCTATTTGTTTTATATACATCTTAATGTAAGACCAGACAACTGAAATGACTTTCGTTCTAGTCAATATTCAATAGGTGTTTAAATTTGTATATTTATATTTTTTAATCGACACTTGCGCTTCAAGTAACATTTTTTTGTTTTTTTTTTTGAATACCGAAAATAAATAATTTTATTACCTAGATATATGTTTTGAGGGAAAATTCAAAATAGTAAATTTTTAAATCTAATTTTAATGGAAAAAAGCGCTTACGATTTTTTAAAATATAATTATTTTTTGGAGTAAATTAATTTGAAACGTACCTATTTAATAACTTTTTTCAACATTTTCTTCTTAAGAATTTCCTGACATGATTTATAAGTATATTTATTAAATTATTCGTTACCCATAAAATGTTCACGGTTTTTGTCACTGCACGTTTACCTATTTTTAAATTTTATTTGTACCGCTCTGTTGCATCCTGTATATCGCAACGATTAATCGTATTTCTCCGTTTACTTTTGTGTTTAAAATCAATGTAGGTTAAAGTACGCGTGTAAAGAGGTCATTATTTTTAGAATTCATTTAGAAAATCAAACGAATATCAAAACTTATTAAAACTGCATACTATGATCGAATACATTACCTAATTTTGTGTTTGCAGTCTTCTTGCAGTCTTCTGTGTATTATATTCACTGGAAATTATTGAGACATTGAAAATTGGCCTCCTCAAAGTTCAATCTAGACGACAATTTCCAATCTGTAAAAGTAAAACATTAAGCTATATAATAATAATTTATTGGAGCGCCAAACAACCAGAAAATATTCGGTCCACAGAATAAATTGATTTCTCTTTTCACTCAAAATCTAAAAATCTAAAAATTCAATAATACGCACTTTATTTTTTTTATTTCAAGACTTAAACAGCAAACCGATATTATTTAAAACATCAAATTGTAAACTTTTTAATTTGTTGTATGCAGGCTAATATACTTAATATTATATTACAATATGAAGTTATTGAATTTGAATACATATACCTTATATTTTTCGGTAATAATACATTACTAGACTAATGAAAAAAGTTTTCTACATCAAAGTTTAAGGCAAAATTCTGATATCTATCGATTAACTGTCATAATATCAAAACGCGCTTGTCACCTAAGTAATTATAATTATTCGTAGTATAATGTCTATAAAAATAAAATTTTTGACATCAGCTCCAATAATATTATAGTTATTGATATTGAGTAACATCAGGTTTTATTTTAGGTATGTACCTACATTAAAGGTACATACCTTTTATGTATAATTTGTTTTTGCACTCTTAATCACAATATTTGTTGAATTTAATGACGTTTATGATTGCAAAATAATAATTGAAAAATTTAAATATTAATTATTTTTATGGATCACTGAGGCGGGTATAGAGTTTTGAAATTTATTATCCTAAAACAGTATATAAATGTATACCTAATAATGTTATATGCGCAACCGTGTCCTTTCAAAAAAATGTTTTCGAATGGGAATATTTATTTTTTTTTTAAATTCTGAGCAGAGTGATTGATTTTACATTGATTTTTTTTTTATTAGCGTCTGAAATTAGAATTTCGACAAAATCACGAAAGTCTGAAAATTATTTTGAGTTAGAAATTTATAAAAAATGTTCTATTTATACATAAGATTTGAAAATGTAATCAATATGTAAGTTTTCCTACCACGAACAAAAAAAAGAAGTTTACTGAAAAGTCAAATTAATTTTTATGAGCGTTGGAAGTTCAAATTTTTATGATATTGGATTTATGCCCGGTTTCTCATATTATTATAAAGATTTTCTTATTTTATTGTAATTCGAAAATGAATAACCGTAGATACTTGAAAGGTTCGCCAAATATTATTTTTATAATTTTCTATGCATAATAAAATGAACAAAATATTTTTATTTTTTTAAGCTATTTATAAATTATAGACATTTTAAATAAAAATTTTTTTTAGTTTTTTTTTAGTATAAAAAATATCAATATATAATTTTTGTTGTTTGGTCAAAAAGCTTAAAATAAAATTGTAGTACAAGGTTCATCATACTATGTTGTTACAGTAGGAATTCAAAACTTTTAAAGATACATAATATGCACGATTTTAATTTATAAGTTTTAGAGTTCAAAATTTTGACAAAATTCATCAACATCTTCATAAGTATAGTTCATACTGTAATCAAAAAACCTGAAAAATTTTAAACAGAGTTTTTTTTTTTTATAGATATTTTAAGTTCAAATTTGGACGAGATCATATCGACGGTGTTTTGTTGAAAGGGCGCAACCCACATAATTGAAATTGTTGGTGAGGCACATAAAACTGTATGAAAAACACATTTTTCTACATACAGTTTACGAAATTATAGTTTTAGAAAATTGAAAGAATAACGATTTTATAAATCATTATTAATTTGAAATACTTACCTGAAATAATGATGTAATTAATACTTAAAACACAAGGTTAGAGGGTTAAGCCCTTATTGCATTATGTATTATACATAAGCCGTTTTGATTAAAATAATTTTTAGTGGTAAAAGCCCTTTATGTTTTTTTTTTTTCAGAAGCCCTTTTTAACAAATTATAAAATAATATTATTTGAGTGGTAAGTGCCCTTCTTACATATTATTATTTTTCAATTGTTTTTTCTTACAATTAAAAATATAATATACATTTTAAATAAAATAAATTATAATAATATTATTAGTAAGTACCTAAAATCTATCTAAAACTTAATTAAATTTTGATAAAAATTTAAAACAAATAATTCATTTTTTATTCAAATCATCACATTTGAATAAATAAACTTGAACAAAACAATTTCTAAAAATAATAAAATTCTAATAATAACCAGGTATCTACCTATATTATGATAAATGATTCAATATAAATTATGACAGATAAATAATAAATAATACATTTTAACTAAATCAGACTTTGATAAAAAGTTAAAACAAATAATTAATTGTTCACTCAATTAACAAAAAATAATACATTTTAAACAAAATAAATTTAAGAGTAATAATAACCAGGTATTTACCTATATTATGATAAATGATTCATCATAAATTATAACAGATTAACAAAAAATAATACATTTTAAACCAAATCAGACTTTGATAAAAAGTTAAAACAAATAATGAATTAGAATTATCACATTTTTTAAATATAAATTTGAATAAAATAGTTTTTATTAATAACTATAGGTATTATAAAAATTAACATGAATAAAATAGTTTATAATATAACAACAAACTTAATTATAATCAACATTTTATAATAAACAATTTAACAATAACTAGGTTTATACCACCGTTATATTATAGGTATTATAATAATAATAGAGATCTTTATAATTTTAAATTTCAGTCTTCTTCATCAGTTTCAGCTAACTCATCTCTAACTGTTGTTTTAAATGGGAGTTCTAAGTATTCACTATGGAATTTATCAGGAATCGTTTTTTTTGTACATAATTGTTTGAGGTCTTTGTATTTGGCTTCGGTTATTGACAGTTTGGTGAAATATAACTGTTTTGGTTCATCATTTTTTACTTTAGATCTCACTCTACTCTCAGTTATACTAACAATTTTGTAGTTCAACATAATATTATTCTCATCATCATGTTTAAATGAATAAGCTATCTTCAAATCATTTAGATTGTCTTTATTAAAATGTACTGTTCTTATATTTTTAAATTTAACATCACAGCCATTAGTATCTTTTAATTTTGGTCGATTGAACATTGTTTTACATACTTCGGACCAATCTAAAAAGTCTGAATGATTTAATTCCACAGTGTTATAAGTGCCAAATTTTTTTCTTGAATTTCTGATTAGAGTAGGCCATTCAGAAGGAGCCCATACAGTTTTTCTTTTTAAATTTTTCTCTATACATGCATGTACAGAGTCAACTGGCATGTAGGTATGTCCTGGCAATAAATAATTAATCGTTATACTGTTAATATTTTTTGAATTTAATAGGAAATATCGCAACATGGACAAAACAACATGATTTTTGTTTTGTCCAGGACAGCTATCACAATAAAGTGCTATATCATGAAAAGTACCTATTTCATCGATAGTTTTTAAATATATAAATATAATGGAAGCAATTTCATTTGAGCCTCTTTTTCCATCAGGCTCGGACCACAGATAACAATGCCCATTTTTTGTATTGCTCTCATAAACACTTAAGTTATAATAAGCTAGTTTTCTTGAATAAAACAATAACATACTGTTGCCACATGGAGTGTTCAACACTTTTTGCAAATCGAAGCTACAACACAAAAATCCATTTTTTCCACTCCTCAGTTGATCTTGTTTAAATACTTCATGTGTGAATTTTTTTTCTTCTAAATGATTTTCATAACTGAGTATATTTTCTGGTGTTTTGGTTTCATTATTTGTAAAACCCTCACAAAAAGTGCATTTATCTTTTTTGGGTACATGAATACCTATGTTATATTCAGTATTCCACCTTTTTTTAAACACACCACAGGACACTGATGGCTTGTTATTTAACTTACAGTCTTCAATATAAACTCTGTACACATGTTCTAAGCTATCAAAATCATTTGTTATATATTTTTTGCTTGAGGAGCCTCTACAGTAGTGGGATGGGACAGCTGGCAACATTTGTATAAATCTGTCAACATTTCCCATTATGACATTAGAGGTTTTATTTTTCGCCGGCTGTTTACCTCTATTGTCATGTTTAGAAACATAGAGATCAATGCTGTTATCACGAGTATATCTCAATAATTTTTCTGAAATGTCCAGTGTACTAAGAATAAATTTTCTACATACTTCTTTTTCAACATTATCAACAGAGACAAAATAACGAAAAGTTCTAGAACGATTAGTTTCATGTAAAACATAAGTCCTTTTGATGGGGGCCTTTTCCATACAACTTAATAAATAGTCTCTTTTTCTATTATAACCATTTAGTTCATACCAATATTTATTAAATATAGCCAATCTTTCAGTTTCACTGATGGCTGCACACTCTTTTTTACATTTGGTTTTACAAACATTTTCTTTCATTTTTTTCTTTTTGACAACTTCAAAACTATTATCTTTCTTCATTTTTTTATAGCTCTCACCTATGGCACGTTTTTGTTTTTCATTTAAACGAACATCAATCTTTCTTTTTTTTTTACCAGACACTCCAACAATCAGATCTTCATTAGCTTCAGAAGATGGGACATTTATATCAACATCAGAAATAATAATATTATTATTATTATTTTCAAAAGCATTATTAATATTTACATTGATTTCTGTCTCAGAAATAGTATTTATAATAATATTATTATCAATTCCATCTTCAAATATAACAAACTCATCAATGTTTTCAATATTCAGGTTTTTATCTGACACTTCAAAAATCATATTATCTTCATCAGCTTCAGAAGAAGATGGGAGTGGGACATTTATAATATCAATATCGGAAATAATAATATTATTATTATTTTCAATACCATTATTAATATTTACACTGATTTCTGACTCATAAATAGTATTTATATCAATTCCATCTTCTAATATAACAAACTCATCAATATTGTTGATATCCATATTGAATGCATAATTGTTAATTTCGTTAAGAAGAGATTCATTGGCAAAATTATTGGGATTTATATTCTTACTATTAGATTGTTCATTAACAGTAATATTATTATTAGCTTGTTCATTGACAGTAATAATATTATTAGCTTGTTCATCGACTGTAATAATATTATTATTAGCTTGTTCATTGACAGTAATAATATTAATATTATTATTATTATTATAAGGTTTTGCATAATGGTCATATTGTGTACTAATACTAGTGTTACTCTGAGTGTTACCTTTTATTGCCATCCGCATTAGCTTTAGAGTTCTTGAAGTCATGATGGAATTAGTTAAATAAGAAACAGGAAAATGACTAAAGCGTAGTGCAACATTAATTAATAGGACGTATACAGTATACACGATTATTAAAAACTTTAAGTTTTTTATAATCGTGGACGTTAACAACTGTCCGAAACTCAGACTGACGAAGTTTTAAATGATAATGATAATAATATTATTTAAGCGGGAACTTCTATGATAACAGAATAATATTGCAGTCTGTAAGGGGAGTAATGGGAACAATTGACGTTTAGACGATATTAATAATATATTATTAATGTATTGATAATAACACAGTATGAACAGTAGAAATTACAAAATTGTTACCTACTTAATATATAATAATATTATACAATATTTGTGTGGGGAACGCCCTTTTTACATACTCATGTTTTACTTTTATTTTATTAAAAGGGCGCCTCAATTCAGTATAACCGTTATCAGTTAAACACATTTCTTATCTAATGAACACCATTTTTACAGATTATGCACCTAATTTTTCTGAAAATTTTGATACCAAAAAGTCGGTTTTCGATTTTTTGAGGGTTACGCCCTTTCTACAAAACACCGTCGATATATTAAATTTTAACGAAGAATAACGATTTTAGTTATAATTTAAAAACATCACTCGTGTTAATTATTAATACTTTTAAAGTACGTTATTACATTGTATATACACACATTAACATTTTCAAATTCAATTTTTTTGGAAAAAATTAATTGAATCTACAGTATTACTAAATTGAATGGCTAATAGTAAAATAAATTATTTTAATAGCGATAATAATACAATCATAAAATACTTTTAGACTGATCAACAGTCTCCCCTGAGTTGTTTTAGTACAATGATCATACGTCATTAAATTAAAATTTGAGTAGGTATGCCATATTAACGTTTATTTTATAATTTTGTTTTTAAATTTTGATAGTAGTAAACACGCGGTATAATATGTACAGGTATAGGTGTTTAAAAGTTAAAATTAAATTAGAATACCTAATTATAATTTATGTGAAAATTAAAAATGAATACGCCTTTAAATTTTAAAAGTGCATCAGTGCACTAGTGAAGCAATAGTTCTAGAGTTACCTAAATATTAAAATAATCTAGAAGTCGGAAGTAAGTTTATAAGTTAAACTATTATTATATAAAATATATCTAAATATCTAAAAAATTGCTCTTACGCATTGACCTTTACTTGACAATTAGTGATGAGAATTACCGCATCTATACTGATATAGGATTCGTTATCGGTTTCTATTTTTCGGGTTTTTAGTATGTTTTTGTTATCGTTTTAATGTTGTTTTTCGTTTTTGATTTTTTTCGTCCGTCAATGTTTTTTGAAAACCTTTTCCGTCCTAAAATTTAACACATCCATTACGCAGTGACACACTCGACACCAACTAATGCACAGCAGAGCAGTTCCAAATTGTCCGTTTTTTTTTACTTCGAGTAACTTTTCAGTAGGTATAAGTTTCGAGCATATAATCGCACTTGGAATTCAAAGGCCTCATCGACCTCTGCAACTATTATGGTCCGACTTTCGTATTTTCGTTTAACCTACTTAACATCAGTATTTATTAGACACTAATAATATGGCACGTCATATACCTATATAGGTAGCATATACGCGTCTTTATAGAGCGTTGCACTTTGAGTCTATGATAGTCTATAACCCATACAGCATAAAAATATTTTCAGGAAACTAATATAGTTGTCAAAATGTTTTAAAAAGTTGCGTAAATAATTAGGAAATATTTTAGTTATATTCTTTGGCCCAAAAGTTCATATATTTGAAAATGTTTTATAAAAAAACATTTACAAAATATTTCAATCACATATTTTCAAAAAAACATTTTTACGGAAACTTTATAAAAATATTAAGTCCACTTTTTTATGCAATCGTATAATACCTTTTTTTTTTTTTTTATCATAAGAAGAAAATAATTATAAAATATCGTTAGTCAAATATTCATTATTCAACCACTTTAAGACATTCACAAAATATTATCATTTGCTGTGCGGGAATATACGAACGTTTAAAATACTATTTTGTGGCTGGGAGTATAGGTACGGTCAGATAAAAGACAAATAAATTTAAACGAGCCAGGTAAAGGCACTGCGAGACCGTCGATAAGTGTAATATCGCCTATTTAACATGTTTAATTCAATCATATTCGTGATCGTATTTCATCATTAACGTTTGTATATATTTTAATCAGAACTTGTTTTCGTTCATAGATCAAGTACCTACCTAAATATCAATACAAAGTGTGTGTGTTGTTCTGTAACAATATAATATGATATTGCAGTAAGTGCACAAGTACCGTTTCATTATATATATATAATATTATTATGTAGGTGCACGTGAATACATGTGTGTAAATACGTTGTGATTTCGTGAAGAGCTATTACAATAATGTGTTCAGACAGCTCTATTTGTTTGCTTTTCAATATAGATAAGTATAATAGGAATACCTAGGTGGTGGTATCACATGAATACATAATAATATTATATATATATATATATATAATTCTTTGCCGACCGTCTGTGGTTTTTTATAGATCGGTATTATAGTTATAGGTATAGGTAGGTACTCGAGAACCTATACAAATATCGTGAAACAATGACTATTAGCATAAAACACACTACACAGTCGCCAGTCATTACAAGACAACAACAAAAAAAAAAAAAAACAACTATAAATTCATATTATATTATATAAATATATTATTTTTAGTTTTAATTTGATTGTGTGAGGTTAAGGCAATAAATTTAATTTATATATATAAAAAAAAAAGCTGTTGGATCTTTTTAATTTTTGGCGGTTCCGCGAACAATAATATTATACCTACACATAATATTTCAGAAAAATTTCAAAATGTATAACAAAGGACCACGCGGCAAGCGTATAGTTGCTTAATATTTTACATGTATTATCGTAATCCGTTTTTTAGTCCCCACGTGCATATTATAATATACATGACCTCACTATGCGAGTCGTCATTGACCAACAAAA
Source organism: Metopolophium dirhodum (assembly GCF_019925205.1). NCBI lineage: Eukaryota > Metazoa > Arthropoda > Insecta > Hemiptera > Aphididae > Metopolophium > Metopolophium dirhodum. The sequence continues at coordinate 18,916,175 of NC_083560.1, forward strand.
CAGGCCACTCAAACTGTTTTTATTACTTTTATAATATATATATATATATATATCGCACGCACATTATGCCCATACGGTTTGTTCTCGCGACCGTTAAAATATCAGCCACAGCGTAAAAATAATAATAATAATATGTTATTGATGATTCGGCTACATTTTCAGCGGAATAGTAAAACGTTCCATTATAATTATTATCATACAAGTCGATTTCAAACACTGTTTTATATTATACTCGACACACACACACGTCCTGTTATTATACTATTTTAAACGAGTGTTTTTGTTTTTGAATCCTTCAAATAATAACGATATAATATAATCGCGGCATACACAATACAGGGTGACCACACGTCCTGTTTTATACAGGATTGTCCTTAATCCTATACACCTTTGTGTCCTGCAGTTGTTCTGGCGAATTTTTTCAAGACACTTTTTGCCAAATTTTCCGCGTCGATTCTTATTAGTGTGTGCATAATATAATATTATGCAAGTAAAAAAAAAATTAAAACATCAAACACTTTTTTATAAGAGTTTTAACACATAATATGTTATGGCGTCGAGTAACTTGAGAGTTAAAAGGGTGTGTTAAAATTTGTTATATTATAGATATTTTGCTCAACGCTTCTAAATTATATATCAAGTAAATATGTTTATACATATTTTCTTCGTTTCATACGATATACCAACTTTTAAAAATGTTCACTTGCAGCAAGTCGATGACTTAACATTTATTTAGATAATATAATACATTTTTTTTTTCATAGTTTAAGAAGAAAAAAAATGTTTATTATATTTTTTTTTTTTTTTTTTATTGATCTAATATAATGCCCGACAACTATGGTCATTAGCTACAAATATGAAGTATACAATAGTTATTTACAGTTTTAAGGTATTCTTATATATTATAAGTTAGGTATCAACATTGAAATTACAGAATAGGTGTGGTTACATAGTGTACAGTCGTGTTAAATATTATTATATTAAATTGTAAAGGCCTGTCAATTTCAGGAATTTTATTATCTTAAAGTTTTCTTCGGTGTTGGGTCCCAGTGCGGTGTCCGTTTATTATATTATAACATACATTATTAGGGTTTTATTGAATTTCATAACATTTTTTTTCTTGAAATATTTTGTAACTATGAAAAAAAAAGTTCATTATACTATCTAAATAAATGTAAAGTCGTCGATTTGCAAGTGGACGTTTTTAAAAGTTGGTATATCGTATGAAGCAAAGAAAATATCTAATATATGTTATGCAGAAGTTGTTTAACGAAACATCTATATTTTAACAAATTTAAACATACCTTTTTTAACTCTCAAGTTACAAACTCATAAGCTATAACTCAACACCATAACATATTTATTAAAACTCTGGTAAAAAGTGTTTGGTGTTTTAATTTTTTTTACTAATTAAGTCAGGTAGGTACGTATACTTGATATTGTAAATTGTTTCGTAACTATATTGTCTACTATATTATATTTATACAATATTATAATTTATAAATTATAGTAATGCAAAGCGTGTTATAACTTTATAAGTTTATAAATCTATAAATAAGTTATAAGTACCTACCTACACCTAATATAACGGTATATTATATAAGTTACATTGCTGTACTACTTAATTGTATAATAGATTGTTGATTTTTAATCACCTAAGATTCTAGTTGTTCTGATAGTATTGATTTATAAATTATAACTCAATTAATACCAATAAACCATATTTTATACGTATACGGTTATACAGTTACATGCCCAATTTATAATCATTAACACATTATAGTAATTCGTAAAAATTGATTGATACCTGATAAGTTATTCATTATAAATGTTGTTTGTGTGTAATCAACGTATTATTTCTTATCATCTATATAGGTAACCGAGCACGGTTAAAAGAAGAAAAAATATTTTTTATGATAGATATCATTGAAATATTTCAATTGAAAAATGTCAAGTGAATAATGTCAATGGTGTATAATATTTCAAATCCAGAGGCCTATAGTACATAATATTATTATAAATTATTATAAGCCGCAATCTTGTTAAGTATTCAAATACTTTCGAAATACGTTTACTTTGTGTTTTATTCCAGAATACTAAATCCTTTTTTTTTTCACCATCGCATTTCAACGATCTTTATATTATCATACGACATTTTTGTGTCGTATGTATAACAGTTTTGAGAATTGATCTTAAAATAGTATTTTATAACGCTTCTGAGAATTTTTAGATTAATTTTCATTAAACACGTAGATGTCTTAATATCTAAATTCCATACTAATTATACCTTACTGAAGTTTAACTCGATAATACAATATTATAGGTGGGTAGGGGACATCTGAAATTCTTGAACCAATATTAAAGAATGTATATATTAAATCAGGTATTTAATTTAAATATTTGTTAATTATTTTAATCATACATTTGTGATTTTGAATGTACTTTTAAAATGCATTCGTATTAATATTCGAATGACACCTGCAAGTATTTAACATAAACATTATTACATATTATACAAGGTGTAACAGGTTACAAGACTGAAGAAAAAAATTATGCTTCTTAAACGTGTGACAAAAATTTTTAAAATTATATGATTAGTAAATAATTTAAGAAATAGGTATACTTATGTCAGCAAATTCCCAAAAATAATATTTTGAAAAAAGTCATTACGCTCCAAATTAGTTTAATCAAAACAATTCTAAAACATAAGCTATTTGACTTTTATAAATGTTTTTACAATCAAAATCGTTCTTATAATCAAACTCACAAATTGGCTATTTTGAATTTATCCCAACAAATTTAAAATTTTTTATTTTCAGTATTAAAAAATGAAAATAATTTTTTTTATAGTGTACGTGTAGCGCAATAGTGACTATAAATTATATATATGAAAAAAAAAATTAATACAGATTAGAACAAAAGTTATTTCATCTGTATGGTTTTCCTGTTACACCCTGTAGGTATAAGGCTACTATAGTCCATAATATGGATATTATTATATTATAATAATACCAGAGTTATAAGTAGGTAGTTACAATCAGTGCCGAGCTTAACATTTTTTTAATCCTGAGCAAATTATGAAATCTTTTATCGGACACAGAATAATAAATTCGTTAAATTTTAACATTTAATTCATTCATAATATGTACCATCTACTTAACTATCTTATATAATGTAACTATACATTTGTTTGCTTTGTACCTACTTATGATATATTTTAAAATTAATGTAAAATTACTTAAACATTTCGTTTTAACTTGAAAAAAATTGATTCTTCAATAAAAAAAAAATACTTGAGCCAGTATTTCTAAAAAATTGTATATTGTTAAAAACATATTATAATATCAAAAGTTTTCTGAAAATCATGACTTGGTTAATTTAAGAGAATACAAGATCGATATATTAGAAGTTAACAAATCATAAATTTAACTCAATAGGTTAAAAGTTTATATGGAAAAATATATTAACTTAACTCAATCAAAAAATAATTATTAAATTTTAAATTTGATAAATTTTGTAAAAATTCGAACTTAAAATGCTTATAAGAAAAATTGTGCATATATATTTTTAATATTTTTCAACTGCTATTGTAACAATATATCAGGAGCCTTACATTACATTTTCACGCTTTTTTTACCCATCAAATAAAATTTTATTGATATTTATAAAAATAAAAAACTAAAAAAATTGAGAGAAATCGAGTGAATATCCGATATTGTAAAAATATGAACTTCAAACGCTCATAAAAATTTAATTTGATTTGCTTGTAGACATTTTTTATTGATAAAGATAGACAAATTTATGAATAACCTTGTATTACATTTTCAAATCTTAGATTTAAAAAGAAAAATTTTTTTGAATTCTCAACTAAAAATAATTTGCTAATTTTCGTGATTTTTCCGTATTTTGTCAAGATTTGAACTTTAAATACTTACAAATAAAAACTGTGACCAAGGATTTTTTAATATTTTTCAAATGTACTTGTAACAATATAGTAGGAGCCTTATATAAAATTGTTAAGCTTTTTTACCCAACAAATAAAATTTAATATTCTGATAGAAGATTGGAACAAATGTTCCAACCTCAAACAAAAAAAATATGTTTACTGAAAAGTACCATTAATTTTTTATGACCGTTAGAATTCAACTTTTTTACATTATTGGATTTTTTTGGTAAATTAACGAATTTGTATCCACCAATTTATAATGTTTTGTTGTAATTCAAAAACATAAACCGTAGACACTTAAAATTTTCACCAAATGTTGAAATTATCATTATTTCCATATTACCATCCATACATGGTAATATTTTCAAACAATTTTGACTCTTTTTGAGCTACTTATATGCATAAGAATTGTCTAAAATGTGAATCATTTTAAAGTTCAAATATTGACAAAATACGGAAAAATCACGAAAATTAGCAAATTATTTTGATTGAGAATTCATAAAAAATTTTTCTTCTTCAATCTAAGATTTGAAAATGTAATACAAGATTATCCATAAGTTTATCTACCTTTATCAAAAAAAAAATGTCTACAAGAAAGTCAAATTAAATTTTTATGAGCGTTTGAAATTCATATTTTTACAATATTGGATATTCACTCGATTTCTCGTGTAACGATTTTCTTATTTTGTTGTAATTAAAAAACGTATGACTGTAGATACTTGAAAATTTCACTGAATGTTTGTATTAGCATTTTCTATACACGATAAAATTTTGAAAGTAATTTGACACTTTTTGAGCTGTTTACGGACATTGTCTGTTTTCAATTTTTTTAGTTTTTTTTTTTCTATAAATATCATTAAAATTTTATTTTAAAAGCGTGGAAATTTAATGCAAGGCTCCTGATATATTATTACGATGCCAGTTGAAAAATATTGAAAATATATAAGCACAATTTTTTTTTATAAGCATTTAAAGTTCAAATTTTGACAAAATTTATCAAATTTAAAATGTAATAATTATTTTGTAGTTAAAAATTTATAAAATATTCAACTTTTATAGCTAAGGATTAAAAATCTAAAACAAGGTTCCACGTAAATAGGTTATATATTAATGACTTTATTCACAATAATATCATTAAACATACTGTGTAATATCGTAGGCTGACGGACCGTTTTCGCGCAGAATCGTTTTTCTTATACAATGATATTATATCATTGAATTCAAATTTAACACCACCCATTACAGTGACCCATTTGTAACATACTGTACAGCAGAGCGACATCCACTTGTCCACCTTTTTTATATTGTATTAGGTAACAACTATATTTATAGACTTATTAGTTTATCAATATGATTATATTAAGTTTAAAATATATATTATGACGTGTTTTGTTATTTATTTATTTACTTATTCATATTGTTGTAAGTACAAGGTACTCTATTTTCAAGTATATTTGCGCGTTGTCCCCTTATACCTAGGTATATATTATAATATTAAATATATGCAACTGCCAACTGACGATAATGACGTTTTAGGCCCCGCAATTTTACTCTGCCCTGGGCCCCGTAAATCGTCACGACGGCCCTGAGTTTCCGTGTCTTAGTGTGCCATTCAATACAAACAACTATTGTTCTTCGAAACTTTCTATTTTATTCAATGATTTAGGTTTATTTAAGTGTTTTTCGTACTTATCACATACATCAATTGCAATGCTTTTTTATATCACTTAACGACATTTTAAATAAAATAATATTATTCCCATCGGAAAATGATAGGTTGTGGGCACTGAACTGAAATTTACCGTTTGAACAAATCCGATTTATTCACTAAATCCAATTATTAAAAACTACATCAATAATCAAACATAGTTTATTCCCATATTATTCAATATCTATATTCTATATACTTGCCAGTGGTTCTCAACAGGTGTGTCGCCAACGCATAATTTATGTATTACACTATTATCACTGACATGATGGTAAAAACCGCAGTTAAGATACACAATTGCGAGGATAGTCTCATTCTCAACTCACATATTATTATATAGGTTCAAAATCTATTAATTATTTTAGGTGTGCTGACATTTTTATGGATATAAATATTGGCGTGTCGTCGTAAAAAAAAGGTTGAGAACCACTAATCGTCTTCACTATTGCTGTTTTTATCGTATTATGATGATATGCATTTATTGTATGGTGGGTACGCAAAGAACGACCGCTTTGAATGATTTCAGCATTATTATCAATTTAATATTTTACGATATATTTTTTTTTGCTGGTACCTATAACTAGATATTTTAAATATAAACAACGTTTATAACAGGTAGCTAGATGATAGGTAATAACAATAGGACTAATTGGCGTTTCCGAGAAACAGCCTGCGATATTTGCATAAATTTTAATTTGATATATTTATCTATTTATCTATTGCTAACTAATATATACTTTGGTAAGTATAACTTACAACTTAAATAGTTGGATATCCTTTTCGACATCTGCCATAGTTAAAGGGTACCTAGTATATTATTTACATACAATTACCATATCTTAATTATTTCATCTATTTTTTTTTCAATACTTAAAAATGCATAAATTGTAATTTAATATACATAATTGTTTTTGCTTACTTAATGCCCATTGTCTTTCTTTAATGATGATATTTTTCTCATAGACTTTTTTGTGCATTAAAGTACCTATTCTGAAAAATATTCTGCTCAGGAATATGAATTTAAATATAATATTATACCTATGCTGTCATTAAAAAGTAAAAAACTTCAGAAACAATAACGGTACAAAATATATAGTAAAATATTTAATTTCATAAATAAAAAAAAATATTATTTCTTAAATTTTTTTCTGTTTCGGATTTCAACGTATACTTTTTAATTCATAAACCTAAGAAGAACATTTTCCTGAGCATTTCGATCTTGGAATTACCTATTAAACTAATTTACTACTCGTTCGACATTCTCCGGAAAATATTTTGCATCAAATTAAAATACGCATGTATTTGCTTGTAAAAATCTTAAAATTTGTAACGTTAAGAATAATTAATAAAATATGTAATATCAAAAATTATGTTCGGTAATGAGTTCAAATTTTAATCTACATTATGTAAAAAAAACATTTTCGAAACGAGTCTTATTACGTCGAACCAATCACTCTAATAAAGTTCAAAACATTTTTGAGCTACAAATATTTAAATTGAGCCTGTAGGTATAAGGTATGGCTAGTACATACAAATATAAATGATAAAAAAACAGGTAAGTGGGTAACGTTCTGCAGTACAGTAGGGGTTACAAGTGAGTCAAGAGATTTACCTGCTAAGATTATACTTAGGTAGGTATATTGTTATCATTAATACGGTAGCCAGTAAGTTGAATTTAATTCACATCATTGTAAAATTAATACATTCGTCGCTCCGATCAAAATCTAAGATTAGAAAAAAAAAATTGATTTTGGAAAACTGTAATAGATAATAGGTACCTACTACTATTAGAATTTTAGCGATATAATAATATCATATTTGTTACATGTGATAATAGTTATTATTTCTTTAATTCAAAGAGATTTCACTATAGTTCTATGTAATACCCAACTAGGAATCTTACGATGTTGATGTAATGCTGATTTTAGCGACGAGTATAAAGTACAACAAAGTATTTACATAAGTACGGTTGCAGTGTCCGCGTTAAAAAAATATGTCGATAAAATAAAATTAAAACACCTGCAAAATAATGTTGCATTTAAACCTCATTGGAAATTTAATTACCTAGAGAAATTAAAATACGGTACAGTATTATTTAATTTTTTTTTTTTATAATTATTCCGTATCGTACCGGTATTAAATACTGTACCGTATCGTACCGTGATATATATATATAGCGTATAGAACCTTACAGTACCTTAAACATTATCGGAAATTGAACTATCGTATATTATTGTAACAAATTAAAAAAAAATATATAACTTAACCTAATACCTTCAACAATAAATTATTTTAGCGTAAATTAATATTAAAATTTATAACCTAACCTAATACCTTCAACAATAAATTATTTTAGCGTAAATTAATATTAAAATTTTAAAATCGTGATTCTAATACCTGTACTGACGTACCTAAACTACCTATAATAGCTATAAATAGTTTTAGTTTAAGGCAATGTAGTTACAATTCATAGTAAATTCATATTCTTAAATATCAAATTAATTTTCTAAAAATATAATATTAACTAATAAGTATTTTGATTTTATTTTATTTTACTTTTTTTTTATTCAACTTGTATAAAATAGCATTGTATACCATGTGTAACTTCGCATAATATAATTTTATACCACTGTATTGTACAAACTCACATCTCTAAAAATGTTTCACAGGATTCCGATAGTATACAATATTATACACATAGGCACCTACAATATATAGATTTTTAACTTATTTAAATGTTGTAATTATTTTCACATTTTACATACTATTTTATTTAAATTTAAAAGTGAAACAAAAACGGGTAAGTGGATGTCGCTCTGATGTACAGTAGGTCACAAGTGGGTCATTGTATAATGGGTTGTATTAAACTTGAATTCAATGAATATCATTCGTATGAGAAAAACGATTCTGAGCGGAGACGGTTTGTCAGTCTGGATATTTTATATTGTTATTATTTATTTTGTCATGTAAGTTGAATTAATATTATAATATAATTATTTTTTACTCGTTTCAATGGTGACAAACAAAGCGTTAGAAATTAAAATCCCATTTTTAGCGGGTTTTCGTAATTTTTCTGTGGTTTTTCCCGTGGCATTAAATAAATATTGATAACATCGAAAAATTACCTATTTAAAGTACCGTTTTCCTGAAAGATAAGGTACTGTATATTATGTTGAAATCGAAGCACTCCTTCTGGTAGAAATTTTGTAAACAGGATATAAATAAAAAAAAAAATTAACACCATTGTAAAACCACTAGCTTCCTCGATCCGCTCAGAATCTAAAAACAACCTTTTTAAAATCTGTATTATATGGGTAGGTGTTCAAACAATATATGTTATTTTAAACTTAGGCATATCGTTTTTGAAATTGTACCTCATTATAAAATCTCAAAATGATTTTTTTCAAAACTACAACTGTATAATTGTATAATTTAATAATTTGTATAGTATTCAACGATCTTCGATTCACAAAATAGCTTAACTTCTGTAATAATGCAGGACAAATACATTTTTAGGAAATCGGAAAATAATGTAAGAAACCTCCAAATACGCAATACCTACGACGTGGTCTACCGGTCGCTAAGTTAAATCTTTTGTTTTACTTGACTTATACCAGCTGTTATATCGTTTTTTAAATCTTAATGGTTATTTTTTAACGGTTTTTTTCATTTAATTTATCCTGTGGTTCAAAAACTTTTACTTATACTATTTATAAGCAGAGTATAATATGTGCAAGACAGGGATGCGCCGCGATGCAAACGGATAGTTTATGATATTATTACACTATTCTGCACGTCATATTATTTTACAAGTGTTGATAAGTTCGTACTAGGTAAGTATAATATTCCATAATATTAACAACTCGCGAACAACAATATTCCAACAATTAACAAGAAAGCGGAAGCGACGCACTACGCTCCTCGGCCGTAATCAATACGACGTTTACGAACATCGAATACAGCGACGAGCAAACAATTTAGAAGGTATATTATAATACATACAGAGTGATTCACATGCAAGCATTTAAAACCATTCGAATTGTGGCTTTTGAAATCGGCCAAGCCCCACCCTATTTGCGCCCATGATACCTACTCAACGATAGTGTCCGGTGGCGATACGAATTCCTGTTGTTCATATAATACGAGAACAGTTTATGAACCTAATTCAAAAGTCGAACGATTAGTTTCTTGGTTAAAATGTTTAAACCGCAAGGATAATAATTATTATAACAGTCCAAAGAAATGGTTTAAAATATTGAACAGAATATTATTATGTAGTATTGGTAATTTGAACTAGTATATTTATTATTGTACTTGGACCGTTTTTACGAAATATTAAAATGACCATCGATTAATATTGATAATTACTTACCAAAGTCATCGCAGACCCATTTTTGTCCAAACCCACGTGCACCCACGTCATCCTTAGTACACAAAGTTAAATACCCCAAGTAATCGTTTGATTTTTGATTTTGATGCGTCAACGTTTTCAGAAACATCATCTGTTAAATAATTAACAGTGCAAAACTGGACTTTTCGTTTGAAAAAAAGAACTTTGTGTCTTAACAGGGCAAAAAAAATTTTTTTAATAATCTATAAGCATCGTCTTTGAGCGTATTTGTGAATCGCAAAATCGGATTTTGAATAACTGCATTATTGAAGAAAAATAAAGGGTATGATCATATTATATAGGTACCTTTATGACAGTATCATGTACGCGTACATTTCGACGCTTTTTCACATTTTCGAATTTAACATTACTGCGGAATGTACCTAAGTATAAATTTAAACAAACGCAGTTTTTAAACAAATAATCGGTAAAATATTATTTACACAATTTACCATAGAGCAATAACCAATTCACGTTCGAACACTCAATAATTCACTTTAAGTAGGTAGGTAGGTATATTGTGTGATTAAACCGAAAACTGCATTATAAATTATTATTATAAGTCAAGTGTTAATGCCGTTTTAACGTACTAGGTACCTACACCGGTTTATAACACCTTTTTATTTCAATATTCAACCAATAATATTATCAGCGTTCATTCATATTTTTAATTAATTCTGTATATACCTATAGTGTTTAGTTGTCTTCAGATGTTTACAGTAATCAGTAACTGTGTCAAACGACCAAATGTGTAACTTTTCAATTTTTTTTTTAAAAAAACTGGCTAATAACTTTAAGGTTTTTTGCCAAGAGGACGGTATACCTATATAGTTAAATATTTTGGAGAAGTTTGGCGTTTCTACGGGTATACTTTATAAATTTGATATTGTACTCAAAAATTATGCTGTTCATAGAATCAAATATTTTTTATTCAGTCGATAGATAAAAAAAAAAAATAGACCCGTCTAAATGGGATTGGGCTGTTTATCGTTGTAGAACTTTTTACATTTTACATTGATACGGAATGCAGGTATAAATATAGATGTGAACAAACACGGTTCATAAAACAAATAGCGGGTAAAACATTATTTACATATTTCGTAGAGTTATAATTGTTGCTTAACCTACACAATTTACGATGGAACACTTGATAAATTATTTACTATAAGTACCTAACGCGATTAAACCAAAAACTGCATTATAATAATAATGCCGTTTTCAAGTGTAATAATTTATAACACGTTTTTATTTCACTATTCAATCAATAAAACTATCAGGTTTTATGCATATTTTTTAAATTTATTGTATACAAAATATATGTTTCCGATATAACCTTATGTCATTGCAATATACAGGGTGATTCACAAAGCGTGCTCAATAATACAGTTACGTATATAAAATCTAATTTTTAGAATTTTTAAATATAGGTACCATATTTTCAAATTATTATTATTTGTTGAACTATTTAAGTAGTGTCCTGTGGGGATACAAACTTCTGTTTTTCAAATAAGAATCCACCATTTAAACTGTAAATTACTCTGCAGTGGTTAAATCAACGAACTATTTTTTTATTTTAAGAAGTACTTAAGTTAAGTTGATTTATTTTGTTTTTAATTTTATTATACTTCACTATTTCAGTCTATTTCGTTTTCATGGCAAAAAATATTTACCGTGAATTGTTTTAAAGTTAAAAAAAAAACTATACCATTCGAGTCTGACTTATATGAAAATACTGTATAAAGTATAAACACTATATAATATAGTCTATAATTTGGTTTTGGATTTGAAAAACATTAAGTACACTAGCATTGTGTCAACAAATTAAAATCCGTTTTCATATAAAATTTATAACACGTTTTTATTTCACTATTCAACCAATAATATCATCAGGTTTCATGCATATTTTTTTTTATATTATTCCTGATATAGGTGGTGTTTTAGTTGTTTTCAGATGTTTACAAACTATGTCAATATTATCTATAGGTATCATAAGTTATTTTTGAATAAAACAACTGTGGAATATTTAAGTATAGATAACCAATACATGGGTGGGTATTTGAACAAAGTATCATAGAATAAATATATTATAACAGACATTGGAAGGTTAAAAATCAATTTTTGAAAAGTTGGGTTACAAATGGTTCACTGTAATGGATGTTATTAAATTTGAATTCAATGATATAATATCATTGTATACGAAAAACGATTCTGAACGGAGACGGTTTGTCAGCCTAGGATGTTTTATATTATATTTACATTGTTATTACTTATTATTAATACGGTAGCTGGTAAGTTGAATTAATATTATACGATTACATAAAAAAAAAAAAACCAAAATCGTTTTTCTTGGTTATTTAATATGTAATTTCTTTCAAATTTGAACATAAAATAACTAATAAAAAAAACCTTGTTTGTATATTTTTGTAAATTTGTTGGTTACAGAACATCTAATCTATTTATGTGGAACCTTGTTTTAAATTTTCAATCAGAATTAGCTATACAAGTTAAACATTTTATACATTTTTAATTACAAAATAATTTTTAAATTTGATAAATTTTCTCAAAATTCGAACTTTAAATCCTTATAAAAACAAATTGTGCTTATGTGTTTTAAATATTTTTCAACTGCTATTGTAACAGTATATTAGGCGCCATTTTCACGCTTTTTGACCCAAGAAATAAAATTTAATTTACATTTATTGAAACTTTTCGACACTGCAAATGTTCGCAAACCACTCAAAACAAATCAAAATTTTTTCAAGTATAGGAATTTATAAAATAAACAAATGGTGTAAATTTCAAGTGTCTTATTATTCGTTTTTGAATTACCACAAAACAAGAAAATCGCTACATGAGAAATCGAGAGAATATCTAATGTTGTAAAAATTTAAACTTCAAACGCTCATAAAAATTTAATTTGTTTTTCCAGTAGATATTTTTTTTTTGATAAAAGTCAAGATTTTTATGAGGAATCTTGTATTAAATTTTCAAATCGTAAATTTAAAAAAGAAAATTGTTCATAAATTTCTAACACAAAAGAATTCGCACATTTTGACATTTATATAAAAAAAAAAAAAAACTAAAAAAATTGGGAACTGCAGAAAATGTTCGTAAACAGCTCAAAACAAGTCGAAATATTTTTAAAAATTTATCGTGTATAGAAAATGCTAATACAAACAATCGGTGAAAATTCCATGTATCTACGGTTATTTGTTTGAGATTTACACCAAAAATCAAAATCGATTTTGTCGATAACCGATTATTCGTAAAAATTCCTGTTTTCATTTATTTATTTTTTTATTTTTCCCGTCGCTTTTGACAACTACTGGGAATTTTAGATTTTGCCTATATCCACTTTCCCATCGAACTAGTTAATGAAGTTGAAAATCAAAGTATTATTTCAATTACTTATCGTATACACAGACACAAGAAGTAGTTTAAATAATAAGCTGTCGTGTTTAAGAACTCAAGCTCCATACTCGATATACGATATTATATGTATATTTACAGAAACTTGGTTAAGAGAAAACGTTATGTCGGCAGAATTAGGTTTTTATAATTAGAACGTTTTAAGACATGACAGAACAAATTAATCAAGCTCATTATCTAGAGGTGGCGGTGGTGTACTTATCGCACTATTCGTAATAATATTTGTTCTAAGCTTATCGAAATTGTAATTAATAATATCGAACTATTATTTGTAATGATAAAAATACATGCCTATTAAATCAAATGTTATATTATTTAATGAATAGTTTAATATACAGTCGAGTTATTAAGTAAAAAGTTTAAAATGCAATTTTTTTTTTTGTTTGGCGGTTTTAATTTACCGTCGACAAATTTTTCAAATGCACCTTCAATGATAAATTGGATTATTTAAATTTAAATCAAATAAATAATATTAAAAACAGTAAAACACTATGCTTGATTATATCGTAACAAACTCTTTTTATGTTGATATTAAACAGTGCATACATCCTATCGTCCCTATTGATGTGTTTCACCCATACATTTTAGCCACTTTTACCCATCATATTATAAATTATTTACCAATTTTAGAGTATAATATACGCATAACTGGCACGAAATTAAACTTCTATTGTAAAACATTCAGGAGATAATACACATTTTATTGATTGCTTTATACTAACAATAATTTAAAAGTTTGCTTGGAACTATTTTATGGCCAAGTTAATTATATTATAGATGATAATTTGATTTCCAAAATGCAGAAGTATGAATTTAAATTTCTTATTTGGATTAGTAAAGAATTAAAATCAAACAAAAAAAATTAGTAATATACAAACACTCGAATGATGTCGCAGGCCGTTTAAAAATTCAATAATTTTGTGAAGGGCGTAACAAATTATACCTAAATTATATAGCTGCACATTGGAAATATGTGTCCAATTTAAAATGTTTATATTTTTCAAAAAAGCCGTCCGAATTTTAGGCTCGTTGCTAGGAGGACGGTATATTTGGGATTTTTTGAGAAGTTTGACGTTTCCGTAAGTAATTAATAATGTATTTGATATTGTACCCAAAAAAGTTGCTATTAATTGGAAATAATATATTTGTACGATAAACAGATGAAAAATATTCCAGTAAAATGGGTTGGACCGTTTGTCGTTGTAGAATTATTGTTCTCATTTTCAAATTTTATATTATTGCGGAATGCATGTATAAATATAGACATGAACAAACGTAGTTTTTAAACAAACAGTCAAATCAAATATTATTACATTTTTCATAGAGCAATCACTATTTAAACTAAACAATAATTTTGCGTTAAAGCATTCAATATTTTGCTATAGGTATGATGATTAAAACTGCATTATAATAATCAAGGCTGGGCATTAACGAGTTGAAAGTCAAATTAAGTTAATACAATAATAGATAATTAAGTCGATACTTTTTTTTCAAATAAACTTTTGACTTAATACGTTACTTTTTTTAAGATTAACGTGTTCACTTCAAGTTAATTTTATTCAAAAGTATTTAAATGATGTTAATTTTCGTCCGAAGAATAATGCAAATTTTTGAATGAGGTTTTTACTTTGATGTATAATTTTAAATTTCCCCAGTAATTTTCTTGAGCGTAAAGAAAAACTATCTAATAAAGCATACCTATTATGTGTCAGGAATTATTTTTATTTTTGCAAATTAGAACATTTTAACTTTAAACTAAGTCAAGTTACTTTTTTTCAAAGTTAACTTATAACTAATCGAGTTATTAAAAAAGAATATGAGGAACTTTTAACTTAACTTAAAATGACTTAACTTAATGAGTTAAAAAAAAATCGTTAATTTGCCCAGCTTTGATAATAAGAGTCATAATGCCATTTTCACATAGGTATTTTTATAACAAGTTTTTATTTCACTATCGACCAATAATCATCATGTTGTATCGTAACCGTATGTGTGGTATTTGCATTGGCACAACAAGGGGAGGGGGGTGTGCAAAATTATCTTTAGCACCTCTTGTTTTTTTAGGTTCAAGTATCATTACTATAGTAAAATACCATCAATTTTATGTTTTTAAAATATGAAATATTATAGTACCCCACGTTTTAGAGGTCTAGTTGCGCCTATGGGTATTTGCACAAAGTATCATAAAATAAGCATACTATACAACCAACACTGAAAGATTAAAAATCAATTTGAAAAATTAATCAATCGTCTACGCATCGTCTTAGTCTGATTGCATGCAAAACTTCGTGGAACCTATGTATATTGTTAAATTTACTTTTTAAATACTTTATGTCGTATGCTGTTTAATAATTTAATAATTTTGTCATGAGCGTACCAATCATAATATTACATTAGAACGCCCATTGGAAATAGGTATGTCTCCAATTTCAATTTTATTATCTTTTAAAAAAAGACGGCTAACTTTTAGGCTTATTCCTAAGAGGACTGTATAGTTTAGGTTTTTGGAGAAGTTTGTATGAGTAAATTATATATTTTATAGATATAGGTACACTTAAATAAGCCGTTTATTGTTGTAGAATACTGTACTGCATGTACTCGTACATTTCTACACTTTTTCCGGGGATGGAATGCGTTTTTAGAAAAACGTTACTAAATGAAAAAAATTTTACAACTGTAAAACGATACCAAAAATCGAAGAATCACAGAAACGAAAATGGACATTAATTATACCCAAGTAGAAAATATAAATAAAAAAATAATAATTCTGTTATCGAAAAATTGGCAATCCTGATAACCAATTGTTAAGTAAAGGTCAATGTGAAAGAGCAACTTTTTAATTTTTATATAATAACTATAATATGTTAAATTTCTGAGTTGAGGATTATTTTTATTTTTTACTCTAGTACTAATGCTTGACTTTACTTTTGAACTTTTAAAATTTAAAGGAACTTTAATTTTTAATGTTCATATAAATTATAATGAGGTGTTATAATTTAAATTTAAATATCAAGAATAATTAATTTTAACTTTTAAGTGCCTACTACCTACGTATTATGTATTGCGCGTTTAGTATTAAAAGAATTTAAAAAAATATTAAAAACGTTATTTAGAAACGATATAGGAAAACAAAGTTTTTAAT
Source organism: Metopolophium dirhodum (assembly GCF_019925205.1). Classification (NCBI taxonomy): domain Eukaryota; kingdom Metazoa; phylum Arthropoda; class Insecta; order Hemiptera; family Aphididae; genus Metopolophium; species Metopolophium dirhodum. The sequence goes on from NC_083560.1 coordinate 18,932,790, forward strand.
AACGTTAATCAAAATCATTAAACAAAAACTATATTTTTAAATCGATAAATAAAAACGAAAACAAAAAAAAATGTTCTGTCCATGATTTTTTCACATTTTAAAATGTTACATTACTATGGAATACAAGTATACGTCATATAATATTAAACAACCTCAATTTTTAAACAAATATTCGTTAAAATATTATTTACTTTTTTCATAGATTAATCACAGTGTAAACTATACAATAATTTACGTTAGAAAACTCATTATGCTATTGCTGGTATCATGATCGAACCAAAAACGACTTAATAAAATATATGTTATAGTCATTTTATTACGCGTTTTTATTTCGCAATTCAACCAACAATTATCAGGTTTTGTGGTAACTGTTAAACCGTATATGGGTGGTATTTGTACAAAGTATCATACAATAAACATATTATAGCAAACATTGAAAGGTCAAAAATTAGTGAATCGTCTACATACGATTGATAAGTCTTAGATATTGCCAAGGCTGGGCATTAACGAGTTATAAAGTTAAAATTAAGTTAAAAAGTTAATTTTATTTTAACTTTTTTAACTTAACTAGTTACTTTTGGCTTTTCACTAACTTAACTGTTAACTTATTAAATTTCTTTCTTAACTAACGTGAAATTAACGAGTTAATTTTTCATTTTAAGAAGTAAGTTAAGTTAATTTATTTTGTTTTTAATTTTATAATATTTCACTATTTCAATCTATTTCGTGTTCATGTCCATGCAAAATATGTATTGTAAATTGTTTAAAGTTAAAATTTATATCATTCAAATCCTACTTATATGGAAATCTGTATGAAGTATTAACACTATATCCTATAATTTAATTTTGGGTTGGAAAAAAATACGTTAGCGTTGTATAAACAAATTAACTTTTTTTTAACTTAATAAAAAGTTAACAAAAAATGTGTATTAACTTTTAACTTAACTGAGTTAACCTATAGTTAAATTAACTTTTAACTTTTAACTTTTTGTTATTGGTGCATATTAACTTAACTGAGTTAAAAAAAATCATTAACTTGCCCAGCCTTGGATATTGCTGAGAGGACGTTAAGTATAATTAGGATTTCAGGAGAATTTTGATTTTTGACGTTTCTAATCGATTACTCACAAACATACCTACATATCGAATTTTGGTATAGCTGGTATCATGATTAAACCAAAAACGACTTAATAAAATATATGTTATAGTAATTTTATTACGCGTTTTTATGTTTTTATATTTTACTATTCAACCAACAATATTATCAGGTTTTGTGGTAACCGTTAAACCGTATATGGGTGGTATTTGTACAAAGTATCATAGAACAAACATTGAAAGGTCAAAAATGAGTGAATCGTCTACATATACGCTTGATAAGTCTTAGATGTTGCCGAGAGGACGGAAGGTATACAGTTAGGATTTTAGGAGAATTTTGACGTTTCTAATCGATTACTCACGAACGTACATACCGAATGAGGAGATATAGAGAAAAACGACACACTATATCAACATATTTTGGAGAACTGCAGGATTACCAAAATGTTTATGTAAAGCGTCATTGTGCGCCACGAAATAGAGCTCTCTTTGTACAACTAATACATGAACTGCAATAATATTATTAGATTAAAATGGTTAAATTATTGTATTTATTTTAGATAAACAACGACTCATTTGTTTTAAATGCGATACATTCAGTACGATAAAAATTTAAATAGTAAATATTCTTTAGTTTCCTGTCACAATAATTTAGTCAATAATAATATTGTGCGTTTATCTAATATAATAATAATATAACAGACGTTTATTATTAATCCCATTATATTATTACTGTTTCCGTAAGAAATTTAACTACTTATGTACCCGCCGACTATTTTTTAACTGGTTATAAATAGTAATTATATTTTTTTTATCAATTATTATCGATTTTTTCAATAATTCTAAAATTCAGCTGACTAAATGGGAAAAAAATTTACAAAACGTGACGGTCTACCTACCTCTTTGCAAAAACACGAAATTCTCAAACGGTCTATGACATATACATATATTATGTACAACAATAAATTATTATAGCCGTCCTGCATTTCTAATGTGAACATTTAACATTTGACACTTAACATCTAGCAAATATTATACAACGTAATAATCCCAAAAATAAAACCTAAAAAGGTTAGGTAATGCACCTAATTAATAAATATTAGCCTAATTTACATAATTAGTTATAAATTAACTTAATTATAAACAATGAACTACTAATGTACATGCACAACAACAAATTTAAACAAATTACAATTTCGCGTACGATATTACTAATTTTAACTAATGTACCTATATACCAAAGTAACACATTAATGACTATAACCACACGTGTTTTTTACAGTACTTACCTAATATATATAGGTGTAACAAATTCAGACATTTTATCTATAGTAGTCATTATATTAAATATGTCCCCACCAGGCGTTTTCCGTGCAAAAGATGGGTTAAATGTATTATATTATATCTACTAACTAAAATAGTAATGTAGGTAACCTACCTAACCAATGGTAACAACATAAATTAATTTTAGAAAAAAAATCGTGTCTGAGCTACTCTTTAGCTATAACGTAAAGTTCAGTAAATTTACAAATTCGTCAAGTCCCGACTCCTGACCACATATTGTTCACAGGAAAAACAATTTTACTAACTTATAACTAATAACTAATTTATATGTCCTTACTCCGTTACAAATACAGTGTTTACAGATGAGCATTTTTGTTCTTAATAATATGTAATTATAAACTAACGTGACGTACCGATTACACTATAAGTGTATTTATTTATTTAGTACTTGGATACTAATATCATCCAATAACATTATTGTAAATGATCTAAAGTTATAACACTGGCTTCTCTAGCTATAGACTAGGGCTACACCCTCCAAGTCACAAGGAATCTATATTGGTATAACTTTTTATTGAAAACGGTCCAGTAGTTTTTGAGTCTATAACTTCGAACGCGGGTTAAATATTATATACAGACAATATATCAAATATCTAACCAATGCCAACCATATTTGCGCCCATACGAAAATCGCGTTGAAAAAGAGAATAAATAATGTTCGTATCAAAAATCGTCATATTGTTTTGAGAAAAAAGCGTCAAGCCAACCTTAGTTACCCAACTCAATAATCAATGTTGTTTCGTCTAATATTATTAAAAATAACTTTTTATTTATTATTTTAGATTCTGAGCGAAGCGATGAATGTATTGATTTTACAATGATGTGTGATTTTTAAAATTTTTTTTTTGTGTCTGTCATCGCCTTTTAGAACAGTAAAAGTGCTTGGATTTTCTTCAACAGTAACTTTTCTGATAGGATAATGAATCTAGTTGGTACTTTGAGGGGTCAAAAGTAAAAATTTCCCAGTAGTTCCAACGGGAATTTTCACGCAAAATCTGTTTTTGATAAAATCGATTTTGGTTTTTGGTGTAACTCTAAAAAAAAATGACCGTAGCTACATGAAATTTTGACTGAATGCTTATACCAGCATTTTCTATACACCATAACATTTTCCAAATATTTCGAGCTGTTTATGGACATTTTCAGTTTCCATTTTTTTAGTTTTTTTTTTCTACAAATATCAATAAAATTTTATTTGTTGGGTAAAAAAGCTTGAAAATTTAATACAAAGCTCCTACTATTACTATATTGTTACAATGACATTTGAAAAATATTAAAAATCCTCAGTCACAGTTTTTATTTATAAGCATTTAAAGTTCAAATATTGACAATATACGGAAAAATCACGAAATTATTTTGAGCTGAGAATTCATAAAAATTTTTCTTTTTAAATCTAAGATTTGAAAATGTAATACAAGGTTATTCATAAATTTGCCTACCTTTATCAAAAAAAAAAAATGTCTACAAGCAAATCAAATTAAATTTTTATGAGCGTTTGAAGTTCATATTTTTACAATATTGGATATTCATTCGATTTCTCAAAAACGATTTTTTTATTTTGTTGTAATTAAAAAAGGTATGACTGTAGATACTTGAAAATTTCATTGATGTTTGTATTAGCATTTTCTATACACGATAAAATTTTGAAAATAATTTGACTCTTTTTGTGCGGTTTACGGACATTGTCAGTTCTCAATATTTTTAGTTTTTTTTTTTTTTATAAATATCAATAAAATTTTATTCAGCGTTAAAAAGCGTGAAAATTGTATGCAAGGCTCCTGATATATTTTTACAATAGCAGTTGAAAAATATTGAAAATACATAAGCACAATTTTTTTTTTATATAAGCATTTAAAGTTCAAATTTTGATAAAATTTATCAAATTTAAAATGTAAAAATTATTTTGTAGTTAAAAATGTATTAAATGTTCGACTTTTGTAGCTAAGGATTGAAAATTTAAAACAAGGTTCCACGTAAATAAGTAAATATATAAATTACTTTATTCACAATAATATCATCAAAATGCTTGGTAACATCATAGGCTGACTGACCGTTTTCGCTCAAAATCGTTTTTCTTATACAATGATATTATATCATTGAATTCAAATTTAACACCATCCATTACAGTGACCCACTTGTAACCTACTGTACAGCAGAGCGACATCCACTTACCCACCTTTTTAGTTATGAGTATTGGGTAAGTGACTAAACATTAGGCAAAAATTTAAATAGTATACTTTTTATAAATTCAAATCGTGAAACTCGTCCGTTCTTGTACGTAATTAATTTTTTACTACGAAATAAATAATTTTCGTGTGTTGTCTTTAGATAATAACACTGTCCGCAGTACTTCTAATTTTATTGTAAACATCGCATTGCAAATAATATCGATTTGAATTTATCAGCACACGACTTGTGTAAAACTCAATATTTCAGTGTGGACACAACTCGTGTTGTAGGTACCCCCCAGGGGCATACAACTCGTCGACTACTTTTTGAGACATATTTTTCGAACAATTTTGACCGCGTTTTGCAGCAGCAGCAGCAACTATAGTGTCTGGGCCACAAAAATAATTTTAATATTTATGAAAATGTGTCGTTATTTTTCAGTATTTATTTCGGCGTGTAGATATCCAAGTATGAGTATGTAGGTACGAATGTACAATATTGTTATTTTGTAAACCTGAAATAATTTGAATACAAGGTTAACATTATAATATATATATTCCGATACCTGTGGCAGATAGCTGTTATAATAATATTACAAAAATAAAAAAATAAGCGGCCAAGTAGGTGGGTATAACCTATAATGCCTCTGCTGTACAATAATAATAATAATAATAATATGTATCGAGTAAAATATACCTCTACGCATTGAGTAGGTCACTGCAGTAATGGATGTGTTAAATTTGAATCCAATAATGATAAATCATTGCACATTATACGAAAAACGATACCGAGCGCAGTCGGTCTGACGGCCTATATATTACAAGACAATATTATCTATATAAATGTCACGAAAATATCTTGTTTTTGATAACGCCATTAGAGTAATATTTATATTGCTATTGTACAGGGTGCTCCATTTAAGAGTCTTCGCTCGTTATTTTGAAAAGATTCTACTTTTTATGAAAATATTTTTTTTACATATAATTCGATGTCATTCCAAATAGAGCAAGGCCTGGCATTAACGAGTTAAACAATTAAAGTTCAGTTAAAAAGTTAATTTCATTTTCATTTTTTAACCTGACTAGTTACTTTTGGCTTTTCATTAACTTAACTGTTGACTTACTAAATTAATTTTTTAATTAACGTGAAATTGACATTAAATTTTTTCATTTTAAGAAGTAAGTTAAGTTAAATTATTTTGTTTTTAATTTAATTATATTTCACTATTTCTGTCTATTTCGTTTTCATGTCGAATAAAATTTACCGTGATATAATTTGAATCTAACTTATACGGAAATACTCTGTATAAAGTACAAACACTATAGTCTATAATTTAGTTTTGGGTTGGAAAAAAATTAAGTACGCTAACGTTGTATAAACAAATTAATATTTTCTTAACTTAATAAAAAGTTAATAAAAAATGTGTCTCAACTTTTAAATTAGCTGAGTTAGCTTATAGTTAAATTAACTTTTGACTTTTAACTTTTTGTTAATGGTGCATATTAACTTAGCTTAACTGAGTTAAAAAAAAATCATTAACTTCCCCAGTCTTGCCAAATAGTGATGGCCAACAATTTCGATAATTTGATACGATATCCATATCGATATTATATCTTTTATCGGGTGTTATCAGTGTTGAGAATTTCATCTAGATAAGATACAAGACAATTTCATATAAATTTATCTAGATACAGATAGAGATAAATACATTTTACATTTATTTAGATTAGATGTGAAGATAATCTAACTTTTGTATATAGCTAATATATCTAGATATAGCTACTAATTTATATCATATTTAAATAACAAATTTACTTACTTCTTTACCAACGTGGACACAAAGTAAACTAATAAATAGAGCTGCAAATTTGTAGGAAAGTGCATTTTTTTTTTTTGGTGATTGTGAGAAGTAGCTTTGTAATTACATAATTTGAATTATGTAACTACGAAGCCATTTATGAATTTATTTTAATTTGCATTTATTGATGTTTTTAATTTTTAGGTAATTTTTTCGCATGTTTAGGTCATATTTGCCTTCTTTAGTCCATTTTCCGGTATTTTTAATCAAATTGTACGAATAACATTTTTTTGTTTTGTTTTTTCTTTTGTCGAATGCAATATTAAAGACTAAACATGAATAAGGTACTACCCGCAAATAAATATATTATTGAAGTTTGTTTTATTATCTTAACAAAATAGATGTTTAAGGTGAACAACATTATACAAAATTCAAATTCCATTATTATATTTATTATTATTATTTTTTTTTTATTAAATAAACACATTTTTATGCATGTAAAATGTAATGTACCAATAAAAAATATCCTATAATATCAATATAAATATAAAAATTAAATTAAAAACCATTTGAAGTGAATTTTATACCATAATTTTTGACATTTTATATTGCATTTTTGCATTTTAAGCGCATATTTGATTGCATTTTTTTGACATTTTTTAAGGTTTTTTAGTGCGTTAAATTCACAGCCCTGCTAATAAGTAATAATTAATAGGTTATAGGTACACACAGTATCTAATATTATGTACTAATTGAATAGTATTCTGATAGAACAATTTTAGTGAAACAAAACTGAATATTATTCATGAAAAATGTATATGATTTAAATAAAATGTAAATATACAAGTAAATGTGTCATCTAAGATAACCAATAGACAAATGTCACAATAGTTATATAGATAAGTCTCAACACTGATCGGGAATATAAGTTTTTTCTTATCTCCAATTAGCAATGTAAATCAAATTTTTTAAATTTGAATTCAATATTTATATTTATTTATTTACGTTAAATTATTATTAGTTTTAATAAGTATAATAATTAATAACTTATAAGTATTAGGTACCTAATATTTAAAATAATTTTAAACTATTTTCGATACGATATTGATATTGTACAACTTACGGTAACTTACGATATCGATACACAAAATTATATCGTAGTCCATCACTAATTATTCGAATATATTTGTGAAAAAATTATATTATTTAAGTTTTTTACATTTTTGAACGACAGTACTATTTGGAGTATTTCAATCTATAAATTTCGGTTTAAAGTTTAGATGAGCAGAGTAGAGTACATCAGATGTACCTCGCCAAAATATATTCCACTACTCCGCTAATCTTAACTTTAAATACTTATAATATATAAGTTATAACTAATGAACTACTTGTCCGAAGTTTGATTTTTATAGATTTAAATACTCTTAACAATATTCTGCTTCGTAACATGAAAGACAAAATGTACGTTGTCTTTCGAAAAAGTAAAAAACTTAAAAAAAATAGTAAAAAATATATTATATTGTCTTCAAAAATGTTGTTTTTAAATGACATCAAATAAAATAAAACGAATATTTTCAAATAAGTTAACATTTTTTCGAAATAACGAGTGTAGATATTAGCGGAAATGTGTATAATATTGGTATTTTATAAAATACCTATAGGAATACCAAGCACAGCCGACAATCCATAAAATTGTTTGAATCGCCTAAGCATTATAATATGGAATTCCAAACATGAACGTAGAAAATTTTTTTAATCATTAAGACTTATTTATTTCTAACAGCATTATTAACTTTAAAAGTCAATTAAAACCTTTAAAACGACTATATGTCTATACTATAATGTTGTACCTATATGTATCGTGAATCTCTACTTAGCAGGTTAAAATAAATAGCTAATGTTAAATATTTATAATTGTATATATAGGCTTTTATTTTATAAAACATTTTTTTGCGATTTCTTAACGTTTACTTTCGATTGGTCGAAAAGTCAAAATGTATTACTTCTATTATTATTATTATTATTATTATTATTATTACTATTACTATTAATTTCATTATAATATTATTAAAATACATTGTTATGTTATCTTATAAGTGCATCCTTTATTGGATATCCATGTCCGTAAATTGAATAAAATAAAATAAAAAACAACGTGTATATTAAATGCATCTTATCGATATCGGCCATTCGACAATGCAGTTTCTTCGCCTAATATATTATGAACAAGTCCATTAGTAATCTGTAGTATCGATAAATTTAACGGAGCGACCGTCGACTGTCTAGAGATAATGCGATAATTGTTTCGTCGCCATATAGTCATATAACTATGGGTAGTCTTTTCACTTTTCGGTCTTTAACGAAATGTGGTGCGTGGATGATAATATCATAAAATATACTTAGGAATATAAAATATTATAAGCCGACAGACCGTCTTCGCACAGAACCGTTTTTTGTATGCATTGATTTTATACGTCATTGGATTCAAATTTAACATCACATCCATTACAGTGGCTTCCTAGACACCATTATAATGTACAATAACTATAAAATATTATACCTAATTAATAACTGCAGTGTACTAATTCATTTTTTTTTTCCAAAAGGCCAGGTATTATATAGGATTCCTAGGCATTTTATAAAATACCGATATTATACACTTTACCGATAACACAGATAGGTACTTATTACTCATAAATGGATCACCTATATAGTATCACCGAGATAGGTTGATTAAATTTTTTCCCAAAACATTGAATTTATTATATCATCATCATCAATAATTATTATAACACATAGCAGGGCTTAAACTTGAAAAAATATATAATTTTTACGTTTACGGATATTGAAACGTTACACAATTTTTATGATAACCGTTATTGTAATTTCAAACGTTATTTGATTTTTTCCGTTTATCGTTTTTATATTTTTAAACGTTATTTTAATTTTTTGTTTTCTGTTTAACGTTCATTTTTTATTTTTTATATAAATTGTATTGTAATTTTTGGTATATATAGGTAGTTAACCACACTATGACGTAAGAACTATCAAATTCGTAGAATTCGTTGTCCAGGATAGGTTATTTTCAATCACCCTAGGTTTTTTAGTAGGTAGCCGGCAAGTTTGTCTTGGTCTAGGCGTCAAATATTGTTTAGATATTATGGCATGAATGAAAGATTGAATAATAGATTTTATTAAAAAAAATATTTTTAACAGTAATACAACTTGAAATGGCATAATAATGTCAATTGTATATAAATATTTAGTTGATGAGTATTTATTATATAAGTATTATTTAGGTAGGTACACCAAACCACGCCTTTGCAGTCTTGTATCTTATTGAAATTTGAATTACAGAAATTAACTAATATTCTATTAAATTCAATATTTATAAAGCAAACAGGGTTTTAAGTATTTCAAAAATATAAATAATTGCTGTTAACATAGGTTTGCCATAAACTTTGAACTGTTCATACTTTCATAGTTATAACTTATAAGATTCATACTTGTATAGACTACAAGATTTCCAAAACAATAGTATAATGTTAAGTTCATCCAACGTAAAAAAAACAAGCACAAACGTTATTTCGAATAACGTTATTAGCTATTGTATTGTGTTACGCGTTTATTGTTTAATTTGTAATCATTAATAATTATGACTAATGATATATTATGTTTAATGATATTAGATTATTTTCGCTTATCGTTTATTGATTTCGTTTATTTTTTTTTTTTCATTATTTTCCGTTATAACGTTTTGAAGCCCTCATGCCTACATAGACTATTTTATTTATAAAATATATTGTTGTTATTGGACTTTTAATTGCGCCAAACACTTTTAAATAATATACTACACTGTCCTTTTAAATATAATTCAATTCTAAGCATTTTTTAACTAAATGGCCTGCAGAGTTTCTCAACGTTCATCTATACCTACCTAACGGAGTAATGAGTTCAATATATGTATAATCTGCTAAGATGATAATATGTTGTCGTAATGGATAAAATGAAATATTTAAATGCACATGTGAAGTTTTTGGAAATTGAAATTTAATAATTAGCATAACATATTTAATTTTGGGTAGTTTGGAAATACTATATAGTACGGTGTGAATAGGTTCGTGATATAAGCCGGCATAGCAATATCAATTTAAATATTCTGAAACATTTTTAAACAAAATAACTAAAATCGTTGTTCTTCGTTTGAACGCCATTGTCAAAACAGTAACTTCAAATGTCAACGAATAAAAAATGCATGTTTATATTATATTATTTAGATTTTTGGGTTTTAAAAAAAACTTTTGTACGAGGGTGACTTGAGTTAAATATTCAGTCTTATGTAAACATTTGGTAAGAATTGCAAGTACCCGAAGTTATTGATCGTGAATTACAACAAAATCGATTTTGTCAAAAACTTCAGCGGTCGATTTACGTAAATCGTTTTGGTTTTGCCGGTTATCGTGAGAAGTATTGGAGATTTTTTAATTTTGCCCCTCAACGCACCAGCTAGATTCGTTTTCCTGCCAGAAAATATATCGAAGACTGAAGTATTTTTATTGCTCTAAAAGGTGCGGCGACACACATGCAACATAAAAACACAACGTGAGTATAAGTGGGTGCAGTAATAGTGTCGTGTCGAGTGGGTCACTGTAATGCTGCGCAGTGGTCTCAAAAATGTGACCCTCAATAAAACATTTATTTATTCAAACATTTTGAAAATAAAAATGAATAATTATTAAACAAAAAATCTATATGACGCATAGGTTAGATATTATGTTATAATAATTGTAATCGATAGGAGACAAATACTTATAAATAATTTTGTCTTAATTTATTTTGTTTATTTTGGATTTAGTATTGTGAGACGAGTAAAACAAAAAGGTATCTTGCCCGCAAATTGCCCTTCGGCGTAAAAATATATAATATTGCCCGTTGGTTAATTAAGTTTGAGACCACTGCTCCAGTTGCAAATTGTAATGGATGTGTTAAATTGTAATATACGAAAACGATTCCAAGCGGAGACGCAGTCAGCCAATATTATTCGACATATATTATATTTTATATCATATTATATTAATAGTCGGCCTAGGAAATTTTATACGATAAATATGTTACCGGAAAATATGACATTTAGTCAATGTTGACACAATGACTAGTCAATAACGATAATGTCTGATTTAGTAAGGAATTAACGTCAATAACTATGGTAATTGATGACAATTCCTGATAAAAGAAGGCATTAATGATAAAACTAAAAATAAAATAAAATATAATACTTATTATTTAGGATATATCATAATCTTAAATATTCTTTATAATATCGAATTTTTTTTTTTTTTTCGAAACCATTATTATTTCCTTTGTCACACTCGAGTCTATTTTAATTTAAGTTCAAACATCTCAGGTCTCCATGACCGATTTCTGTGTGTGTATAATGAATGATATCAAACAATATACTCTTCATTTTGTACGTAATAAACATTATAAGTAATAACGCTCACCCTCTGTCGCATTGGTTATGGTTTTAATAAGGCTATCTTTCAGTGGCGTCATTTGGTGGGGGGGAGGCAGGGTGAGCATTTGCCCCCTCCCCTTGTCATTAGTCGGGCCGGGTATGGGCTGGTTTTGGGCCTTCATATAGTAGCTAATAGGTAATATATTTAAGTATCCCTCTACATATGTATTAATTATTTAATTTATTGTTATCTCTCAAAATAATATGATACTTATGGTTACGACAGCAACCTTTGATACTAACTAGTAAGTATACAATTATGTAAGAAGGCTATGTGTACTGAGAAAAAAATGCAATTGTAATGTAATGTATAATGTATAATTGTTAGCGAGCGGTTTTTTTTCGGTTTTATTTTGAGTCAGTAAAAAATGTTGCCCCCCCCCCCCCCCTTCTCAAAAACTGAAATGACGCCACTGCCATCTTTACTGCTGATAGCAAGAGTATCGTAGGTACTTACAAATATTCCTATAATCTTTCGTACATTTTTATTTCCAGCCGTGGATAACGTGATTTTGGATTGTTTTATTTCTTCGATTCGTTCACAATATTCATCGAAAAAATGTATTGGCATCACGTTCATTTTAAGCTAACAATAACATTGGGTTATTGTCAAATTTTAAGCGCATTTCATTTAAACCTAGTACAGTATACAGTACAGCAAATTTACGCTCAGCAGAACACACTCGTAGCTTCGTTGGTTTAAACGTTTTTAGTTTTTAGCAAGTTATTCGTATATAATATACCGTAAATTAAAAATGCTCATAACTCACTTAAAAACTGAACTACCGTAAGAAATCAACGTACAAACACATGATAGTGTTCTTACCGTCAAGTTTCATAATAGGTCAATTCACTCTAATTTTTAAACTAACGAAGCTACACGTGTTCTGCTGAGCGTAAATTTGCTATGTTACGCGCTTGTAAGACGGACACAACAAATACCAGTGTTACGTCCTCTTAATACGGTATTTTAACATTGCCAAATATAATACGGAAATGTTGATATAAAACTAAGAAATATCCGACATTGCCTATCCATATAAATTGTGTCAACAATGACTATGTAATCACGACAATTCCCAATTTGTCATCTTTTCCGGTAACATATAATATATATTGCAATTGGTAATTTATTTTTCTTAATTTTAGTTAGTATCAATACTATGGTAAGTTGGTTTAATTTCGGTGAAAACATCTGCTAAACAATTAATATTTAATTTGTATTGGTTCCACTACGGACTGCTCGTGAGGAACATTTTATCAAATTATCTTAGCTATACAAACTGAGCATTTTATACATTTTTCACTAGGTTTTTACTAGTGCAAAATTATTTGCAGATTTTCGTGATTTTATAAAAATTTGAAATTGAAATGTTTATAAATAAAATCGTCCCCATGTATAGGTACCTTAAATTTATTTAAATAGATACAACAACGAGTTATGAGAAACCTTGAATTAAATTTTCAAGTTTTTTGACGGAGTGAAAAAGGTAATTTTATCGACACAAATAGAAAAAGTGTAAGACGTAAAATGTCTATAAATAGTTCAAATAGAGTAAAGAAAAAAAATGTTGAAAATTATAGTTACCATGAGTAGAAAATGATAGTACAAACAAATGATGGACATTTCAAGTATCCACAAATATTCGAATTACGACAAAATAACAAAATCGTTTTATGATAAAACGTTATTTTCGATTTATTATTTTAGTCAAAATTTAAACTTTAGACGCTCAAAAAAATATTTGTGGAATTGGGCTTAACTTTTTTATTTTAACTTCAATAATGATAAAACTTATGAGGAACCGCTTGTATTAAATTTTTAAACCTTAGCTATAAAAGTTATAGATTTTATACATTTTTTGCTACAAAATATAATAGTTTGTACGTTTTTGAGATTTTGGCTAATTTTGACAAAATGGTGTGAAATATCATTATAAAAAAAAAATGTGCATTTGAATCTCTAATATTTTAAATAGCTGAAATCACAGACATCTTGTACTTGATGTTCAAGATTTTTGACCGAGCTAAACATTTATTTTTGAAAATTACTTAATAAAAACTAAAAAAATCTCAAAAAGATAATTAGCTCAAAGTGAGTCAAAATATTTTAAAACTTACACATATAGAATGTATAGAAGATGCTAATATAAAGGTCTATAACATTCGTGTATCTACTCGTATTCGTTTTTGAGTTAAACTGAACAAAGAACATCGATTTTATCAAAAACTGGTTTTGCGTAATAATTCCAGTTTTTTTCTAATTTTATTTTTTTTTGTTTTTTTCCAATAAATTATTTAGAAAAAGTATTGGGAATTTTTGATTTTGACCTCTAAAATGTGCCAACCAGGTCCAATTCGTAACCTAAACCACCCTCAAAAGTTGAAAATCGAGGTATTTTTTCTGCTATTTGTCGTGTACACAGATTCCAAAACAAACACATACACATAGTTTAAAATTGTAAAAAAAAATACACGAATCTCTATCCCCTCGGAATCTAAAACAGAATACAATGTAAAATCAATACATTTGCTCCGCTCAGAGTTCGAAATCTCGAGATTTATTATTAAACAAAATGTTGTGAGATTCGATTTTAAATATGAATTTGTATTATATTATAAAATTATAATAAATTAATTAATATTTTTTTGTATTTTGTTGAATTCTACGGTATAGAGCACGGATTGTTATGCAACCGCATATTTTTGTCTTTTCACATTTTTGGGATTCTCGCGATATAGAAAATCGAATAATACATTTAGTTAGGACCAAATGATTATACTTTTTAATAATATTGAATTATATTTAAAAATTATTTTTTTATTTATGAAATAGAAACCTATAACAATTATAATATTATAAGTTATTTGTTTTAAATTGTTTTAAGTCATAAAATTATTTATATATTGTTCAATACACGTAGGTACTACTGTTACATATTTAAAAGAATAAACTCTATTTTCTATTATTTCAGATTCTGGGAAGCAAGGAATGTGATGGTTTTGCAATGATGTCTTTTAAAATATATAATATAGGTACGTCTTAACATTTTAAACATTAGTTTTTTCTACTTTCTGGATGGTTTCTGTTAGTTAATTTTACCTAGTTGGTATATATTATCGTACTAAGAAGTCATAAAACGTCAGCTAGTAAACGACAAAATCGATTTCGTTATTTTGTCGTAATTCATAACCGAATAACAGAGATACGAAATGTTCAACAAATATTTAAACTACCATTTTTTAGTCATATTATTGTATATATTTTTGCTGTTGTTTTCGAACTATTTATAAAAATCCAAAATGTTCGCTTTTTTCTACTTATATGTACGTTTGTTTCCTAGTTGAGAAGCTATCAATTTTAATGCAAATCAAAATAATCATATATTAGGATAAATAATCTCCAAAATGCAAAGTCACAGTTTTTTTATACGAAGTTTTAATAAAAGCCATTTCGAGTTTAAATGTCGACAAAATTCATCGAAATCGTGATGATTTACAAATTATAAATTGTAGTGAAAAATGCAAAACGTTTTTAATTACCTACTTAAATTTGAATACAAGGCAAATACAAGTTTTTCTTGAAATAATTCATAAGAATTCATCGAAAATATGTACTTGTTCATATTTTTTACTATAGTATAATAATATGTCATAAACTATCCTCTTATTGACTATAGATGGCAGTTGATATTCACCGCGGGTTCCTTAACTGTCAAAATGGTTTTTTTCTTGTTCACAATTATGCTATTTTATCTTATTGTAATCAAATTATACAACACATCCATCACTAAACCGCAGTGATCTACTCGACGAGTAAAAAATTTACCACATGACTATACAGCAGGAGTGAGTTCCCCGGGTCTTATACAAAGTTTTATCGTTCTGTCACGCACAGCGGCGGGACCCATTTCGCCCAAACCCATTTATTGTAGCCCATTCACGCCCCAAATCATAACCCATTTAATATGCGCCCTGTTTAAGACCAGTGAAAAACGTTACCATTTATAGGGCAACAATAAAATCTAATATAGGTAATATATTATTATCATATTTTTATCGTTGCTCGTGCTGATCGAAATTATTGTAAAAACCCAATCAATAGAAATTCATTTATCGTTGTTTTAAACTATTCTAAAAATCTAAACACTATAATATCATATAACTTATAAGCTTATGTTTGGAAATCTAAGACGAAGAGTTATTATTAATTTTTTTATTTTATCGTATTATTATGGATTTTATCAAGAATAGTAATTAAACACGTGGAAATATTATAAGAAATCACCTTTATTATTTCGAAAATTATGGAAACGTTGAATGTCAAATGTGTGCATTTGAACAATAAATCATGATGTTACGTTTTTTTTTGTTTTTGGAGCTCGTGGGCTACTCTGGGTAGCAATGGGCTACACCCATAGGTGCAGGACCTAGACGAGTGCATACTCCTATCGGCTGTACCTTATATCATAAAACCAGAGTATACCGAGTGATTTATTTAACGTAAACACTATCAATATTTCAAAAAGAATTAATGTTTTTGAAAATATTTTATTTACATGATTTCAAGTCATAATTAAACAACGTTTTTTTTTTTAGAAAAAATGTATTTGTTGTCATTATAATTTTTAAGTATTTTACTTTTTTGAATTACATATAGGTGCAGGACCTAGACGAGTGCATACTCCTATCGGCTGTACCTTATATCATAAAACCAGAGTATACCGAGTGATTTATTTAACGTAAACACTATCAATATTTCAAAAAGAATTAATGTTTTTGAAAATATTTTATTTACATGATTACAAGTCATTACTAAACAACGTTTTTTTTTTTAGAAAAAATGTATTTGTTGTCATTATAATTTTTAAGTATTTTACTTTTTTGAATTACATATAGGTGCAGGACCTAGACGAGTGCATACTCCTATCGGCTGTAGGTACCTTATATCATAAAACCAGAGTATACCGAGTGATTTATTTAACGTAAACACTATCATTATTTCAAAAAGAATTAATGTTTTTGAAAATATTTTATTTACATGATTTCAAGTCATTACTAAACAACGTTTTTTTTTTAGAAAATATGTATTTGTTATCATTATAATTTTTAAGTATTTCACTTTTTTTAATTACATATTATACAGTTTTAATTTTACCTTCGAAAGCAGAATATTTCCCCGAGTATTTCGATACATAAAAATCGAATTTATGACGATTAGCTTACGAGTTATAAGTAGGTATTTAAAGTTTTGAGAGAGTGGAGTGGTTAGGCCTAACCTAACCTAACACGGTTGCCTAGCAAAATGTTGGTCACTACACTTCGTTCGTCTCTAATCTTTAAATACTTATATATAATAATCCTAAATTCGATTTACTATTTATTAGTTTATTATATTGTTTAAAAAAATATTCTGATTTTGAATATGAAATTAATACTGTATGTTCAAAAGGTAAACAGTTTATAAAAAATTATAAAAAGACTATTTTTAACGATTAGAAACCGCATAATGTAAAAACTTGTTTTCAAAAACATAGTTTATACTTTTTGAAATAACGATAGCGTTCGGTCATAAAATAATCACCTAGTATATGAGCGTTAAAATGTACTTATTTATAAAAAAAAAAGTAGGTATATAAAATATAGGAGTCCTATCCGGTACCCCCGTTTTTTAGAGTCCTTGTGCGGAGACAATAGTTTCGTAAAACGGCCCCTCTCGCGCTCGCCGAAATAGGTATATAATTATATATATATATATATTCTTATATACTTCAAACGCATATCTGGCATGTGGTTGCCTCGCAAAATGTTGGTCACTATACTTGGCTCGTCTAATCTTTAAATACTTATAAGTTATACAGCTCGTAGACTAATCATCCTAAATTCAATTTATTGTTTATTAATTTATTATGTTGTTTAAATTCTAATTTTGAATACGAAATTAAAACTGTATGTTCAAAATAGTTAAAAAATTTTAAAAAAAATGTCGATAAAAAATGTCGATAAAAAATTATAAAAAAAAAAAAAAATTTTTAACGACTAGAAACCGCATGACGTAAAAACTTGTTTTCAAAAACATAGTTTATACTTTTTGAAATAATGATAGTGTTCGGCGATAAAATAATCACCTGGTATATATTATAGCGTTAATACGTATTTATTTATAAAAAAGTAGATATATATATATACCTCCTGCTTAGAATTAAACGCATAGTCATTATAATAACAGCAGCTGTAGGACCACACGGCTATTGCCTACCTATATAATTTCAGTATCATTATAATATTATGTTTTCGCACAATAATATGCTCGGCGAGATCGGTACCCGTTTTCGGAGGTAAATGGACTCGCCGGTCGCGGGCTATCGATAGCACATCTGACTAGAGAGGTTATAGCGACGTGTGTGGATTATTATTATTATTATTATATTGACATTTTTTTTTATACAATCATTTGAAATGAAATACATAATCAGAGGAAGTCTTCTTCTTTCGGATAAAAAAATAGTCGTCAAAATCCGACAACTCTATATAGCTACGGAGCCCGAGAGTCGTTCCCGTGAAGTGATTTCTGATCAACCGTATAGGCATCGGGCAGTAGATTAGTGGAATAGTATCATAACTATTGGGGCGGCAACTGAAACATACATTTTCGTTTTCAAGTTTTATCGAATTCCGGAAAATTATTGAAAAACTGGCACCGGTACAATAATAATAATAAAAAAAATAGATAATTGTTGTTCGAGATTGGCGGCAGTGCGTACCTCTTCTATACGTATAATAATATGTTATGATAAACCTACGCATCGAAGGTCGGAGGTATCGTTTATTGATTATATAAAACACAAATATGGACACAAACAACAAATCATTTACAAACACACATCGCGCGCGATAGCAACACATTACCATAAAAAATACGTATCGGTGGCGGCGGTTCACATGTTTATGCATTAATAATTTGCCTATATTATGTGTACATACGATATTATACGTATCATGTATATATATAGTGTATAGTGTACAGTGTATATATATATATATACCTACAAACGTATATTATAATATATTACTACACACATATTGTATATATAATATTATAATATAATGGTGGAAGCAACGAAAAAAAAAAAAAATGTTAAAATCTCGACGGTTGTAAATAATATATATTATATTATACGCATAATAATAATAATAATAATAATATTATAATGGCCTGCGGTCCGGGACCACTATTATAATGTTGTCGGTGTGTGTGCGTGCTTGTGCGTGTGTGTCTGCGTATATAATATATAATATAATTATATTATATTATGTGCGTCTGCGTCTGCGTCTGCGGCAGCGGCGGCGGCGGCAACGAAATAATAATAATAATAATATAATAATATACGCACACACGACATCGGCGAAGAATATTGCCAAATCGCGTATGGTTCTCTATCCGGTGCGTCGTCGTCGTCGTCGTCGTCGTCGGAACGAGAGGAATAATAATAATAATAATAATGAAAAAATACGGAAAAAAAAAAAAACGAAAACGAGCCGACTATTATGTTGCGTGCATATATTACACACACTCGCACACGAATATATATTATATATATAATTATATACCTATTTCGGCGAGCGCGAGAGGGGCCGTTTTACGAAACTATTGTCTCCGCACAAGGACTCTGAAAAACGGGGTACCGGATAGGACTCCTATGTACTGCAGGTAGGTATATACCGGCTATACCCGGTATATATGTATTCCCGCGCACGTCGTATTTCATCTATACCGCTCCCGCTCCGGCCGCCTCGGAGAGTATACCCCGTGCGCCCATAACGTCGCACTACGGTTACATAATAAAAACCTGACGTTCTTGGAACACCGTGTATATAGGTATATAATAATATAGCAATAGTATTATGATCGTGAGTTATATTACAGCCGGTGTACCTACCCGCTGCAGCGGCGGCGGTGTGCCGTCGAGCGTGTTTCCAAAAAACCGACCGGGCGCGAACGACGTGGCGGGGGCCAGGGACGTTATAATGTATTATCGTCGGGTATTATATTATTAACGTCGTGTCCGAAAAACAATATAATAATACGATAAACTATTATGTTATTCGAAGAAAAGAAACGAAAAAACAACCGTTGAGATCGTCTAGACCACGTCTTATTTTCCGGGATCGCGGCGAGACGCGCGCGTTTCCCGCGCGGAAGGAAAACGTTTTTAATATTGAGCTCTGTTTTTCGTCATCGATTTAAATAATAGATACACGGTTTTTTACACTGCAATTTGTCAGATAACTTTTTTGATGTTTTTCTTTTTCTTTTAGTTTCAAACTCTTATTATATAAGTTGAAGAGGATGTCAGCGCCACATGGACGAAACGCATTAACGCATAATCATTTTTTCCGTGTTTTTAAGCAATCTTCCGGTAAAATAACCCATTTCCAAAAAAAGATAGAGAATAATATTTTTGACATATCGATTTGTCGAAATATTGTCTCAAAACAATTTAAAAATAATTTATATTTGCAAGTAGAATACAAAGTCAAATAACAATAAAATACGATAAACTATTATGTTATTTGAAGTAAAAACAAAACAAAAAAAAAAAATCCGTTGAAATCGTCTAGACCACGACACCACGTCTTATTTTCCAGGAGAGACGCGCGCGTTTCCCGGGCGGACGGAAAACGTTTTTAATATTGAGCTCTGTTTTTCGTTATCGATTTAAATAATAGATACACGGTTTTTTACACTGCAATTTGTCAAATTTATTTTTTCGATGTTTTTCTTTTTCTTTTAGTTTCAAACTCTTATTATATAAGTTGAAGAGGATGTCAGCGCACTATTTGTTTTCTCTCTCTCCGGCCCACGCGCAACATGGACGAAACGCATTAACGCATAATCATTTTTTCGGTGTTTTTAAGCAATCTTCCGGTAAAATCACCCATTTCCAAGAAAAGATAGAGAATAATATTTTTGACATATCGATATGTCGAAATATTGTCTCAAAACAATTTAAACATAATTTATATTTGCAAGTAGAATACAAAGTCAAATAACAATAAAATATAAAATCGATATGTCGTTCCCTCAAAAATATATTATTCTCTATCTTTATTGAAATGGGTGATTTTACTCTAATATTACTTAAAAATATAGAAATAACTATTCAGCGTAAATACGGTTTGTCTATGTTGCGCGTGGGCCAGAGAGAGAAAACAAACAGTGCGCTTACATCCTCTTAAACGAGCAATATAATATAAGTAGGTAGGTGCTTACAAGTCAAAATTAATTATTCTAACTGTTTGGTTACAAATTGTTTAATGTCCGCGGGTACAATTAGTAACCCATACATTGTGGGATTGGCCCGAAATCGATTGGACATAGTCGGGGGGCCAACTTCATCGTATTAAACGTCTCACAAGATCCGTTCGGGGACTTATATGTGCTATCCAGGTTTGGGGTCGTGCCAAATCTTTACAAATAATCCGTACCTAAGTACCACTAAGGCGTTCCAATCAATATAATATTGTATAGCTGTCCGTCTATAGTCACTATCTGCTTTACCTAGGCGACTGCACTATATGGTTTAAAAATGGAAACAGTACGAAAATATTAGCTGGGTACCAAACGCTACTCCAGATTTCACTGAAAATTATTAAAACGCATCCGAACCCGCCGATTTCCTCACTCTCGTGTAATCCTCTCGCGGGGAATCCAATGCACCGCTTGAAACGCGCCAAAGGTGGTAAAGCAGGGTTCGGAAATCTGGGGCCTTCGAAGTAAAATTTATAAATTTGTATAGAAATAGACACTCTATGCGTATAAACTGCACCACGAACCAAGATTGCAGACGGGAAACGGCGGATTAAAATGTTTTTATTGTTTGTAGAACGGGTAGGTTCGATACATTTTATTAATATAGGTACCTTACAGTTTGCGAACTTAAGTAAACTAAATTTGATATGACTATAATTATAAAGCTAATAGTTTTTTTTTTTTTTTTTAAATGAAATAAATTATTTTGAAGTTGGGACACCAAAAATGTTGCCAACTCTTGCAGCAGGTGTGTACAGACTAACGATAAAAATATAACAAAATAAAAACCACGTTGATCAATCGTGGATATAGGTCATGCTTTTTTTCTATACGTTATTTGTTATCATTATATACCTACATAATCCTATTTACCTGCATATTGTGTTATAAAATAAATACAGATTGTATGTTTTTCCAATAAAAAAATCAAAAAAAGTGGGTCACTGTAATGGACGCAATAAATTTGAATTCATTGACGTATTATTATCATTGTATACGAAAAACGATTCAGAACAGAGACAGCTATCCCGCTGCAGCCCATCTCATTAGTATAAAGGTTTTTTTTTTGATTTTACAATATTGAAGTGTCTAATTAATTTTATTAAGTATATTAGTAGTACATTACTATTTATATAGTTGTATTCATTTTTGGCAAACGCATTTAAATTTGTATTTATATATACATGTAATAATTTATATTTATTTATCGTATATTACTATAGTATTGTTATTAACTTTTGAGTCAATATCACCTTACCGTATAGAACAGTGTGAATATTGGTCTATGGTATAAATAGCTAGGTAATAGCCTAAAATTAATTTAAATATTTTGAAAATATCTTTGTGTATAGTAACATTTATAGTAACAATAATATACGTATAAGTTTTGAGTCCCCCACTAATGATGTTCTTGAATTAAAAAGAAAAAACTAACATTGTTATTCAATGTTTA
The DNA here is from genome assembly GCF_019925205.1 of Metopolophium dirhodum. Classification (NCBI taxonomy): domain Eukaryota; kingdom Metazoa; phylum Arthropoda; class Insecta; order Hemiptera; family Aphididae; genus Metopolophium; species Metopolophium dirhodum. Next base: position 18,955,477 of record NC_083560.1, read on the forward strand.
AATATGTCAGTACCTAGGTATATGTAATTTCGTCCAAATTTGAACTTAAATATCTATTAAGTAAAATTATTGTCTATATATATTTTTTAGAATTGCCGGAATCAGTATCGAATACTAATAAAGAACCTCGCGTTCTTAGCTTTAAAAATTAAAAATTGTATACATTTTTAACTACAAAATAACGATTTCGTGATTTCGACAAATTTCGTCAAAGTTTGAACTTCAAATGCTTATAAAAATATCACACCAATAATACATCTTTATTATTATTATTAAATATTTTACATTTTCAAACTTCTTAACCGATAAAATATTTTTTTGTCGACATTAGCAGAAAAGAACAAACAAATAAAAAATGTGAAGTGCTTATAAATAGCTCGAAACGAGTCGAAATATATTGTAAATAATATCACATATTATGGAAAATATTAATATTAGAATTTGGCGAACATTTCAAGTACCCGCCTTCGGTTAATAAGAAAATCGATTAACTGCAGTATTTTGTTTTTCTCAATTATTGTGGAAACTACTTGGATTGTTTTGCATTCGACACTACGGAGTAGGATTATTTCAGGGTGTGGCCGGGTGGGTATTGCCCCTCAGAAAACATATTTTTACTTCACTTCATTATTTGTCTATAGCATACGCCTTGAAAATTTACAATACCCCCCGGGATAGAAGGTCTGAAATGAACACTGCCGCAAAGTACTGGATGGATTCGATTTTATACACCAGAAAAGTTATTTAAGTTGAAAGCATTTTTACTGGTCAAAAAAGTGATGACGGACAGATAAAAAATACACATCAATACATTTATCATTGTATAGGATCAATACTCGCCATTCCTCTCCCCGCGGAAAAGCTAAAATGCGTAAAATATTGTAAAAAGTTGGTCATATATATATATAATATTATCTGCAGGCACATATTATTATTATTTTATTTTTTATTTTCGTTATGTTGTCTATAATCTAAATATTTTGTTTGTCGATTAACTGTTACTTGGTATAAGACTATGCAGGACATTATAGGTATTAAATGTGTTTTAATAACCGTGTTATCGCAGACTGTAGGTATCATAGCATAATATTATATTGAATAATAGACTCAGTGGCGTCATTTCAATTTTTTAATAGGAGGGGGAGAAGGTTACAACAAAAAACAGATCGCATAACGACTAATTTCCACTTGCATTTCTATCTCCATGCACAATTCCCATCTTATTATACCTACCTACATAACTCATTATGTCAATTGTCAGGTCTGAGGCAAAAATTACCTTAGTTTATAACGAATAAAATGTGGAAGAGTTAAATAATTTATTATTCGTTGACCTCGGTGGCGTCGATTGTTATATTTTCTACAGAGGTCGAACAAATTAAAGATCACAATATTATTGCTTGGCTGTTAAAACCTAATTGAAAAATCGTAATAATTTATTAATAGGTACCTACCCATTGAATAAGTCCCCTTCTGTTATTGAGGTTTTTTCGAAATCATGGATGAGCTGAATCGATTCGTTACAGTACCAGCGTGACAGTGTCAATATAATATTATTTGGACTAAAAAAACCTATCAATTTAATCTAATTATAACGTGAAAATAGTCTTGTATAGTGCTTACACAATATATTATATTTCCTCAAAATGATTAAAAATTATATTTTTATTATTTCACCGGCAACCGACCCGACGATTGGAGGACTGCTTTTATACAATCAGACAGTGTCAAATACCCCCATCCCTTGCACACACCCCCCCCCCCCCTCAAATGACTCAACCGTGTATATAGTCGCTCTTCGACACAAGCAATTCGCTACCATAAAATATAAGTAGGTAATTAAATAAAAATAAATAATAATATTGTCTAGTAGATATATATAAATTGTGTAATTTGTCTGAAATGATAAATAAAGCGCAGTTGGGAAACGATATAACAATATTATAATATGATACCGTCGCGAGGTGTGCAATGCGAATAGCGCAGCAGTAAAATCGTAGGAAAATATTGTCATTTTATTATACATATTTTCTAATTTTCAAAACGAATTAAAGTACACTCGGTGCCTGTATGTATAACGCTAGAGTAAAAGTGTACAGATATAAGTGCGAAGGCTATATAATTAGGTACAATAATATTGTTATAGTGCGTCCTACAACATAATATAATGCGTAATGGTAGTTATATCCATATCTATATGCGTATGGTATAGGCACTCCGATTCACTCACCTTCGGCGGCGCCTTAAATCTCTTACTTTTCCTACCACAATATTATATAAGGTAGGTACGTCGCGCAACTAAGGCTTGCCCCCCCCCCCCCCCCCCCAGAAAAAAAAGAAAACCGCTCATAGCCCTCTCGAGACGAGAATTAATCTTCGAACTCGTTTAATAGGAACTCAATAAATATAGCATCTAGCATACGGCTTAGTGAAATGTAGTACTTACGTGACAATCACATATTATTGTTCAACGCCAATGCAACGATATCGTCGCGCAAAAGGCATAAGTTCGTAAGACATTTTGTAATTTTTACTCGTTTAATAAGGTGTTTTTCAAAGTGTATAAATTTATATTTTGCTTTCAAGTTTGTTTATTTGAGGACAGCTCTAATTATTACAGTGCATAATTTTAGACTTGGTTAAGAGTACCTATATTATTGTACATAGATGTTACCTTTTTGAGAACTCGGTAAACGATAACAAATACATCTGACTTTAAGTTAGACTTGAGCGCACTTTCATTATTTTTATTTTATTTTTAAAACGGGTTTGAAACCCATTTGACAATTTTTAGAAATTGTATAGGTATTATACCTACCTAAGCCGAATTGGTTCCCGTTTAACTTGTATGACGATAGCACTACCGGTCTAATAGTTGATTCTAGCTTTTTAATTAGGTACGCACATTTCCCTTCTCAATTTTACAGGCTTAGTACTGTCAACTTTAAAGTAGGAATGGTTAAAAATGTGCGTTAGCGATCGTTGTTGTGGGAGTCGACCAGTCATCACTTGGTATATAAAATAAAAATAATAATTTAAAATTTAAGATTGTTGAGCTGATAGATAGGTTAGGTTGAACTAACCTTGCAAATTTGAAGCAAACTTTCTTCAAATATTCAAATCGAGTGTGTTTCCCATTAACGTAGTCTGCAGTCATACAGTTTTCCACGTATTGGTTGTTTTTTCGAAATGTTGGTAAGTTTCCTTGTATTATGCCTACTACTACGAAATGCAAAAATCGAAATTTGAACTTTTATTGACCCGAGTTCAGCTAATCTTAATAAAATACATTTTTTTTATGCGCAGAACCACGGGAACCAATCCGGCATGTGGGGTTGAGGTGCTCGGGACCAAATCGGTATATATACCAGCCGAATATATTATTGTGATTGTAGTAAAATTGTTTTCAAATATATTATAATGTAATACAACGACTGGCTAATTTGACATTTGACACATTATGTAAGGTACCTATAGTATACGTACCACTAAACTATACAATCAGTCAAAATAAAATTATGCGTCGACATTCTTTAATGATCTGATTAATATTCCGCATATACTGCACAAAAAAAAAATTGTATAGTGTCAAATTGCACGCGGTTCTAGGCAATTGGCATCTTTCGTATATTATAATCATACGTACTCCAGTTGTCGGGTTTTTTTTTTTTAACACTGCGGCAGTGTTATAATTATTATTGATATGTAAGCATAGTTTTTGGCGTTTGTATTTTTAACGTTTCGGTGTATAGTTGTGTTCGCGTATTATACAGGTACCCACTTACCTACCTAGTTGAAATTAAATCGTCTGTTAAGTTCGAACAATATAATAATATTATACCGTCGCGTCGTTTACCATTGTATAGTTTTTTTTAAAAGTGCGATCGTACGCAACAACCATTTCGTAGGTATATTGTTTAGGTATACTCAAGCCTGGGTTATATAAACGAGTTAAAAAGTTAAAGTTAAGTTAATTTTAACTTTGTAACTTAACATTTTCAAGTGTAAAATTCGTTAACTCAGTTTTTAACTTAACTGCATTTTATTGATATAAACTTAATAAACAACGAGTTGGGTACTTTTAATCAAATCGAAATTACATTAATTTATAAATTATGAAATAATAAATATAATTAAAATTATTATTGACGATACATAATATATCGCATGAACATTTACTTTATATTATTTCAAAGCATATTACTGGCTATTTATTCGTTAAAAAATAACGTTAATAAGTTAATAGTAAGTTTCCGTATAACTTTTAACTAAGCAGCTGAATTTACAAAAAAAATTAGGATAGCTATTAACTTTTTGAAATGTTTTCTATCAACTTAACCTAACTCAACTAACGATGATCATTAACTTGTCCAGGCCTGGGTATAGCTATACCTATTGTGCACTTTTATACTTATAATTCGAATCGAATCGCGAAAAAAATCATTTAATTCGCTCCACGAAAACGCCCGCTGCGCAAACGGCCTAGTCGAAGCGTTTCTACAACAATCACAATATTATATAGTAATCTACCGCAGATATTACATCGTGTTCGGACCTGTGTCGATGATGCACCTACCTGCTATAATCATATAGAGCATAGATCATTATGGTGTCGTAGCTCAGTGTATACGCGCATCTAACCCGACGACAGCTGCTGCAGGTTCGTATTCGCAAGACTATACAACTCCCAAAGTCATAATCGGACGTAAATTTCAATAGACACATTTTTCAAACGTTTGTTTTTAATATTATGCGCGCGATGATGCGATGCACCGCGCCTGTTCGGAGCGACGGGTCGCGTAAAAAATTTGATTAGTTTTTTTATATTTTGATGACCGCGCGGTTGGCCGCAGAAAAATGAATGGACCGAACGAGCGCGTTTGCAGAGCAGGGACCGACCATTATGGCGGATGACTGCAGTCGATTCATTAAATTGTCCATGTACATAAATTTTGTACACGATTGCAGTTTATGCAGCCGATAAGCGTGACTGACGGCTGTAGTCTGTTTAAGTGTACGCCAAAACTGACCCAAATTATAATATTATACAACATAATATTGTGTATACATATGATTTCGATGAATCCAAAACGCTCGAATTGGTTCAGAATTGTCTTAAAATTATTACAGTTCTCCTTCCCGTCGTATACAGACTTGGAACCGTCTATACGCATGTTATCAAAGTGTGGTTGAAAATTGTGTTTTTTTTGTCGGAATAATAAGTAATAATTGGTCAAGTATTATAATTTTATTTTAGATTCTCAGCGAAGCGATGAATGTATTGATTTTACAATGATGTGTGTTTTTTTTTTATTCTAGTGTCTGTCATCACCGTTTAGGACAGTAAAAATGCTTAGATTTTCTTCAACAGTATCTTTTCTGATAGGTAAGGGAATCTAGTTGGTACTTTGGGGGGTCAAAAATAAAAATTTCCCAGTAGTTTTCAAAAGCGACGTGAAAAACAAGAGAGAAATTAAGGAAAAAACGGGAATTTTTACGCAAAATCGGTTTTCGAGAAAATCGATTTTGGTTTTCGGTGTGACTCTAAAACAAATGACCGTAGGGACATGACATGTTGACTGAATGTTTATAATTGCATTTCCTATACACCATAACATTTTCCAAATATTTCGACTTATTTCGAGCTGTTTACGGACATTGTCAATTTCCATTTTTTTTAGTTTTTTTTTCTATAAATATCAATAAAATTTTATCTGTTGAGTAAAAAAACTTGAAAATTTAATAGAAAGCTCCTAGGTTATTGTTTCAAGGGCAGATGAAAAAAATTAAAAATCCTTAGTCACAGTTTTTATTTATAAGCATTTAAAGTTCAAATTTTGACAAAATACGGAAAAATCACGAAAATTAGCAAATTATTTTGAGTTGAGAATTCATAAAAATTTTTCTTTTTAAATCTAAGATTTGAAAATGTAATATAAGATTACTCATAACTTTGTCTACCTTTATCAAAAAAAAAAATGTCAACAAGAAACTTAAATTAAATTTTTATGAGCGTCTAAAATTTATATTTTTACAACATTTGATATTCACTCGATTTCTCATGTAACAATTTTCTTATTTTATTGTAATTACAAAACGAATGACTGTAGATACTTGAGAATTTCACTGAATGTTTATATTAGCATTTTCTATACACCATAAAATGTTGAAAATATTTTGACTCTTTTTGAGCTGTTTACGGACATTGTCAGTTTTCAATTTTTTTAGTTTTTTTTTCTATAAATATCAATAAATTTTTATTTGTTGGGTAAAAAAGCGTGAAAATTTAATATAAGACTCCTGATATATCGTTCTAATAGCAGTTGAAAAATATTTAAAATACATAGGCACAATTTTTTTTTATAAGCATTTAAAGTTCAAATTTTGACAACATTTATCAAATTTATAATTTATTAATTATTTTGTAGTTAAAAATGTATAAAATGTTTAACTTTTATGGCTAAGGATTGAAAATTTAAAACAAGGCTCCACGTAAATAGGTTATATATAAATTACTTTATTCACAATAATATCATTAAATATACTTGGTAATATCATAGGCTGACTGACCGTTTTCGCTCAGAATCGTTTTTCTTATACAATGATATTATATCATTGAATTCAAATTTAACACCATCCATTACAGTGACCCACTTGTAACCTACTGTACAGCAGAGCGACATCCACTTATCCACCTTTTTTAAAATGGTATTTCAAAAATGTATATCATAATATTATTTAGGTGCATAGTGGCCAGACTGCATTATAGAGTCTTAAACACTCGCGTAACACAATCAAATATTAATAACATCGGTCAAACTCGTCCAAATGTCACGCTTCTTTCACCGAGCCAGAGCATTATAAGTCTGTTTAGCGATTTAATATTTTTCGAAGACTGTTCGTCTAATATTTTTAAACGGAAATTACGTGTAAAATTCGACTCATACAATAGTTGTGTTTTTTGATGTATACAATCATATTATAACCATATAGGTACCACGACTACATTTATAAATATGCAATCGTTATAATGCGCATTAGATTAAGTATGTAGGTGATTCGGGAGTCAAGTGCATATTAAATATACCACGTTTATATGCAATCGTTAACGCGTATATTTGAGTTACCTTCGATTTCATCCAATCATACACTGAATATATTTAACGCACAATATTTAGCCTGACGTGAATATTGAGAATTCGTTTACACATGTATATCATACATACATCTATATAATAACTTCCGAATTATACCTACCAGACTATATATGACTCAACCAGCATTATGTAATATTATCGATCAACGAATGCATATTATACGAATAAACGCAGTACCCATTTGATGTTATATTATTTGTATTTATATATTATATACTATGGACTATATAATATAATATAGTTATAGTCTATAGTCGCTGTAAAAAATATAAATAGGTTTGTCAATGCACTCGTCCACTCATAGGATTAATATGACATAATATAAATTGTATAATATTTTGCGTTTGTGGTTATTATTCAAACGACTTTTGACGTGTTGTATAGATCAGGAGTGGCCAAACTTTTTTTGATTGATAACGATTTACTGATAATATATTTTTTGTTTGAGGAGCGACTACAAAAACGTAAAAGAAATATTTTTTTAAGTTATCTAAAAACGACCGTTTCACATTAAATTTCTAAATAGTTTCCAAAATTAATAATTTAGACTGTTGGCGTAGAAACGTGTCGTTGCAATATCGCAGCTCTAGACAACACTGCCACAACAAACAATTTATTGATTTTGAATTATGACTAGTTATGACTTTCGAATATTAAAAAATTAGCTGTATTAAATGCCACGTTCAATATCATTTTTCATTTTCCCACCAAAGACACGCAGTGCAGTCAGTATTGATTTGTTCAATTTTTAGATAATTATTTTTAAATGAACAGATCCATTTTTACTTTATATGGCAGCATACCAATATGTTATTTACCTTATCTAATTAATCACCGATGTCAAAATTCAAGACTGCTTTATTTCGAATGACGCTCCGGCTATAAATAATAAAAACTAATTTTCGTGCAGTGATATTATGTCGAGTGGAACACAGCAATGTTTAATGTTGTGTTTTGAAATTCATAGTTTGTCATATTGCAAACGTATTGTGAAAAAAGTCATTCCTGTATTTTAAAATAGAAATTTTTAACTACCACGTATTGAAATATGGCAGTTATGCATTCACCAAAAAAAATGTAAAACGCTATAAGCCTAACTTTTTAGGTTTAATAGTAATAGTTTCATAGTATTTAATGAAGCCATAATGGAAAGAATGTTTATAAGTAGGTATATTTACATTTTCATCTTCAAATGCTTCGGTAAAGAACTATTTAAAATATTAACTTAGTTTTAAATTTCAAATCACTTTTACTCAAAACTAGAAATTTTGAGTCGTGACAGTCCTGTTCTATATAGGTGAGATATATCGTTTGCCAGTTTATTATAATCTGAAGGGGAACAGTCACATATACTGCTAAACGAAGTCGCTGCTCTAAATGATCATCAGAAATATTGTGATTCAGCTTTTATAACTTATTGTGTGGTTAAAAATGCCATTTCACACAAACATCACGACCGACGTTTAGCCACCACTGTAAGACTTCCCACAGGCCGCATTGAACACCGTTTTTTTATTTTTTTATATTATTTCAAATAATGGTATAAAATAATTTGTAAAAAAAAATGATGTTTAACCGTCTTATTTTAAAGACATCATATTATAAAGATTGAGATAAAAATTATTGATGAAAACAGAGTTCATTACGACCCGTAGAATATTACGCTATATTATTTTTCTTAAAAATTAATCAAATTCGGTTGATTCTACAGGACAGAAGCACCGGGTGCTTTAAAGCTATACACAGGCCACCTAAAACTGCTAAATACCTAATTTTACTATATTCTCGGTTATATATAATAATATATAGTTGTTAGTTGTAATTATTTTTAATATTTTCCGAACCACCGTTATGATAAAATTAATGGTAATAATTGTTTTATATAATATTGCCGTTCGTTTCTGTATTATATTATAGTACAGTTGCAAGTCTATATAAAGTTTGTTATTGTTATATAACGTTTCGCGTACCTAAAGAGCTTTATTTGTTAATAATTACAATCAGACGCGTTAGGCGTGGAAGGGGGAGCGGGGAAAGCCTCCCACAGCTTATTTATTAAACCTTCGATTTTGCAATTGAATTAAGTCCCATTAACAACTAAATCCTATAAGTACACAGGTAGTCGCACGCCCATCATAAAAGTTGCCTAAACGTTTTTCGTTATTGTCTTAAAAAATATGAATTCCCGCGCTGTTATCGTAAAATATTAGGTATATAGGACAGGTGTCGTGATAAAATAAAATAATCGAAATTTGTAGGCACTCGTCCTACCCACTTAACCAATGACTTGGACAATTAATATACAAACGTTTAGTAGGCACATTACACAAGTGCAGTGCGTGTTATCTAACAGTGTTTCGGTTATTAAATAAACGTCGAAGAAAACATTGATTTTTCCGAATTGTACGGTAAATTATGGTGTTTGTATTACGCAATTCTATTCGAGCTGTAAGAGTTGAGCGTTTTTGTCTTAAAAAAAAAAAATTCCGTTATCATGAAATATTATGTGGAACAGGCGTCGTGTCATGATAAAATTAAAAATCGAAATTTGTATGCAGGTACTATATCGTCTGCAGTACCAATACAGGGTGTAGCAGGATGCTATTTAAACGTTTGAAAAAATTTGTTAAAGTTATACGATTAGTAAATAATTTAAGAAATATACTCATGTTAGCGAATACCCAAAATTAATATGTTTGAAAAAAGTTATTACGTTCTAAATTAATTTAATAAAAAAAAATATTGATCTATTAAAAAATTCTAAAAAATAAACCACTTTACTTAGATAAATATTTTTTTCCATCAAAATTATTCTTATAATCAGATTCACAAATTGGCTATTTTGAATTTTTCCAAAAAAATTTAAATCAAAATTTTTAAAATATTGATTAGAACAAAAGTTATTTCATCTGTCAGGTCTTCCTGTGTACTTAACTGGACTTGGACAAATACAAACGTATACAGACACACCTCCCAAGTGTGTGTTATTTTCTATATTTCGGTTTTCAGTAATAATATTATAATACGTATAGTGGGTAGGAGAACGTTGATTTTCCGAATTTTTTTTTTTAGTAAAACTCTATCGAGTCGGGGCTGCAGGAGATGGCTGCTCGGGTAACTGTTTCGGGTAACAGTTTCGGTCATTTTTCCTTTACTGCGATTTTCTCAATAATAATGTCGTGTACGGACGAGGTTTTTAATTTTTGAACAGATTTTCAGCTCCGGTAATACTTATTATCAACATGAAATCGTGTGCACCGCATTGTTCTGGACCGCGCACACTATTATATTATAGTAATAATAATATGGCGTTATCTGGCGCGAAAATAATGTAGCCGTCGACAATGGAAATTTTCGCGTCACCGCGCGCATAAAATATTATAACAATAATTACACTTTAAAATAATAATAATAATAATAATAATAATAATAATGTAATGAAAAATAAAACCTACGCGACAATGACCGCCGCCGCCGCACAAAACTCGTCGTGTACGTACCTACTGTATAACAATAATAATAATAATAATAATAAGCGCATATTATAATAACAGCACATTGCACATGTACTATTATTATTATTATGTACCTACAACCTACCTACCCACACGTAGCGTCGTAATGTGTGTGCGTTCGTTCGCATATTGTAATAATTGCACACACACATAATAATATTATAATCAGTCGCCGTTTTCGTGCGCACTACGCGAATTGGGCGTAGGTACTGCTCTCGTACTGCTGCAGATGACCGTCGACGTCGTCGGCATGAAATAATAATAATAATAATAATAATAATAATATTAAAACAGTCCGTACTCATAGATAATATAAGAATGGATAGGACGTGCCTATACCGGTTTCATATGGGGCCGTGTGCTTTTTGGGGGGGTGAGAGAACGTAAAGAGAGAAAGACGATATGGGGCTTTTTGAGGTTATGTGCAAAACTATTTTATTAAATAATAATGAATAACATGATAGTCAGTTATATTTAGATATTTGTCAGTTTGTATTTTGATTGTCGTACCACTTGTGCCTGGAAAATTACTCTAAGCTTTGTTAAATATTTAAAATATTAAAAATATCAATTATTATTTATCAATTATCATATCAATATTTGCCTTATATAACCTTAAAAATAGTATCACTAAAGTTTCATGTGATAAGTTCTTATGTCCTATCCATTCTTATATTATCTATGTCCGTACTATTATAATATTGTGTTATTATATTATGCGGACCGAAATGCAACCGCGCAGCTCCGCCACCGCCGCCGCTGCGAGACAATAAATTGTTGTAATCAATAATAACGCGATTTTAAAATTATCCGTCTTTCGAAAAAAAAAAAAAATCGTAAACAAGGCGTATAAAATGTTGGGATTTATTGCTAGAAATACTAAGGACTTTAGAAATCCTATAATATGATTAAAAAAACGTGTATGCTTCTTTAGTCGGACACATATTTCGGCTTTATTCGGCTCTTTAATTTGGTCTAATATCGATTATTAAATTTACTCAAATGAGCTTAGGGCGCCCGGTGCCGATGCCATTTTGTCCTCGAAAATACATTCAGCGAGAATAACGATACCGCCTTGTATAGAATCTTACCAAATTTCATAATTTTTTTTTTTTTTTTAACCGCTAGAGGGAAATATTCCACCGCATCGATCTCTGTTTTTCAATATTTTATTCTCAAACTTATCATAATAATATGTCTAAAATAATACGAGATAAAAAGCATTTTTTTACAAATTTTTTAATACAATTATTGGAAATAAAATACAAAATCAGAGATCGATGCGGCCTGTAGGAAGTCTTCTTCTTTCAGATAAAAAAAATAGTCATCAAAATCCGACAATTCTATAAAGCCCGAGAGTTATTTCCGACATTTTTTTTCGATATAAAACACCCTATCAACCCCCCTAAATATGTATCGGGTAGTAGATTACGGGAAATGTTTTGTAATTGAGGCGGCAACTATAAAATATAAAATTTAATTTTCAAATTTTATAGAATTGTTGAAAATTAGAAAAACTGGCACCATGTTAAGGGTTCCGCATATTATACGTCTATGATGCTTTAAATAATAAATAAAAAACTGCCCAGCTATTTAAAATTTAATTGGATTTAGAACTCACAGTAGATATACACGAAATTCTGATTTGTTCCATTTACCCAATTTTAATACAAATAGGTATAGGTAGTGGACAAAATTTCAAAAGATTTCAAGAGCCGTTTTTAACGCCAATATATAGAATCCCCTATTTTTTCGTTTCGTCTCGTCGGGTGTTCAAAGCTAAGACTTTGTTATTTTTAAAACATAATATGCCAATATTTTATTTTAATATGCCATTAATTGTTTGTTTCACAGTTTTGTTTCACGGACTAAAGTCTTGTCCCTGCGTATATTTCCCGTTATTTCTACTCTTATTATATTATCGCACTTGTCTATATTAGTTTTCGCGTTGTGCCAATTCGTATGTCATGTTTTTCTTTCTTTGCCGAAGGGCTTTGGACCGTTGATTTAATACGAACGAATGAATATAAATATCAAATATTATAATCGGTGGCCGTTTTCGCGCGCACCATTCGAATTGGGCGTATAATATAGACACTGCTGCCGTACAGTCGTGTACTGCTGCTGCAGATGACCGTCGGTATGAGATAATAATGATATTATTATAACGGTGTGTACTTTATCATATAATGTTATGTGATAATGCGGACCGAAATGCAACCGCGCAGCTCCGCCGCTGCAAGACAACGATGATCGACAATAACGCGATTTTAATCATACATTATATAGGTTACGCGCAGTGCCATATTTATGCAAGGACAAATGGGACATTTGCACCGGGCCCACTCGAAATAGGGGCCCACCGACTTCAAGCTTACAAAATTAATCATACGTGTACCTTTTTATCATACTTTGGACAAGCAGAATAGATTCGGATTTTACTTGGATGTTTTTGTTGGGTATGAAGTATAATGAGGTTTGCCAGAAAACGACTGTCTTAATCAACTTTGCCGACAACGAAATCGAACTGCCGTTATTATCGTCGTATTTATTGTGTATATCTATTTGTCACGTGTTTATTATTATACTTAAAATGTCAAAAAAAAAAAAAAAAATACTGAAGTGGTTCAATGAAGAGAAAATTAAAGGATAGACGATACGAAGAAACAAAAAAAACTACATGGTAGTTTGGATAAATTTACGTTTAGAAGTAGTTCATATCTATACTAGCGCATAATCGAAATGTTGGTGAAAGCTGATTAGCTGAAATCAAATTTAACTTATAACATTAAACTTAAAAACATTTACTTTGATATACAAGTGTAATAATCAATAAATTATACTAATTCAGAAGAAAAATAAGTTTGGTTTTTAATTTGTATACTCACTTGAATAAATATTAAACGCGTTGAGTGTGTAAATTGTTCTTGTATTTAATATAATAATCAAATTTTTAACAATACAATTTTATTCTATGATTCAACTACTTATATATATATATGCAACTAATTTAAATTAGTACATAATACAATATGCATACATTTTATTTTAGCATTGAAGAAAGTAGGGATGGAAAATTTGGGGCCCAAAATTGAAAATTGTACCGGGCCCGTAAATTTGTTGATCAGGCTCTGGGTACGCGGCGTCTATCGAGTCGGGAAAACATAATTTTATAATATTGGAATATCAGGCGTTTATCCGCGAAGGAAAAAACGCGATAATTTTTGTATAACGATCCGTTCGAAAATCTGGTAAATAAAAAATAATATTATAATAATTCGTCGACGCGATAACGAACGACGCACATTCAACGGGTAGCTGGAGTGGTAACATAATATTATAATATCCGATAAAAAAATAATATTATTATTGTTCGCTCTTTTTTTTTTTTTTTGTAGTTCGCGATGGGCGGCGGCCATATTATTGCGAAAAACAAGGCTCACGTATTATTATTATTATTATTATTATTTTATTATATATTATATTTTAAAAACGTTATATGATATCATCGCATACTATGATATAGATAAGATAATATTATTAAAATCGTTAGATCGAGTGCGACGGCGGCGGGGCGGGAAATTACGGAGCGGCTAAAATAATATTATAATAATAATATATAATACGGGGAGATTCAAATGGAATAATATCATCGCTTGGCGTTTAAAAAAACGTCGTTCCATGTGAACAAAGTCGGTTTTCCGGGAGAGACATTTTAGTGGTCGGAAAATCAGTATTCAGTGTGTGCAATATCAAAAAAACATAAAAAATATTTTACAAAATGTACTACGCGCTGTGTTTAGAAATGTTTCGATATTTTACACTTAATATATAGGTAGGAGCATGGACGTAAATTTGGTCCTCGAATGCATAGGACTCGAGCCCAATTTGAGATTTGTCTTCCGCCCACTATTATTACATATACACATAATTTTATCTATGTATAAAACAAATTCAAAACTATTACAAAAATGAAATGTGTAATTAATTTATCAAACTATTGTGTATAAAATATGTATGCAGTTTTATGCAGTATAATATATATATTATAATTGCATACTTCTTTCCTTCTCATTAAATTTGTTTATAACATGTTCATTATCTATTTTGTTAGATAACTATTTCTACGTTTATAATCTATCATGATAAAGAACCAAGATTATAAATATATATATATATATATATCTCATAAGGAGGACTTAAGACGGATCAAGGAAGGCTAACCCCCCCCCCCCCTATTTACGTCAATGGGTAGGAGGTTTTCACGCCTAGCGACCAAATTTTTGAAAATCGAGATCTCTGCGCACTGTAGCTTCGGCGGATGAAACCGAAACAAAGAGCCAAGTGCAAGTCTGCGTCGTCATCAAGTCGTGAGTTTCCGGAGTTATTAATTTGCGCGGGTCGCCGAGAGCTCAGTGTCCAACACGTTGCGGGCCAGTGCCATAGCCAAACATTTTTCTTTTGGGGGGGGTGGGGAGGCGGGGGGGGGGCTATTTTAAAACTCCCGGAATATTTCGCTTGCTACGCCGCTAGTGAAGTTATGACAATATTATGCCTTTCTCTATTCCTCGTTGTCAGTTCAAACTTGTATTTTTTTTTTTTCCTATTTCTTATGGCCGATTGTAATTTCTGAAAGCCCGAAATTCACGCCCACGCGATAAGCAAATTTGCAAATTTACATTTTTTTTTTTAGGCCCCTTCTCTAGCTACACGAAACCGACACCCGGACCGTGCCTGTTTGCAGCAGAACGGACGGTTACAATGTATTATTATATACTATTATAACCTCAACGATGGTTCGGCTGTCAGGCAGCTATCGTGACGCAGCTGCAGAGCTCTTCGCATCGCCGCGGCCTCCGACTGGCCTCCAAGGGGCCCCGATCGATACCCCCCCCCCCCCCCCCCCCGAGACCCACCTAGCAAAAAGCACGAATAGCCGCGAAAGGTTATATACGCCCGGGAATCGAGATGCTATACGGAGAGTATAATAATAATATGCAGTTGGCCAAATTCTAACGACTCCCCTCGCGCGAGACGAGTTTATTTTTGTTTCATTGTATTAATCATTGATCTCGCATTTAATTATATGAAAAGTCGTTACATAAATATTATTTCGTCGATGAAAAAAATCCGAATCGACCAACGACCTGGAACTCTGCTTCCGGACATAACTGTACATTTTTGTACTTTGACGTAAAGCGTATTAGGGCATCGTCGGAAAATAAACTCAATATACCTATTCGCGTCGACATGGAATCATATCGCATCAATAAACGCGGACAACTGCAGAGGAATGGTATAGGTAGGTATATGAATTTTTGTTGGACGAACACGCGTCGCCGCGTGTGTTTCGTCAAAAACACCTACCTACCTACGTCGATATTCGAAAAAAATTGCAACGCGTTTTCGGCTGCACGTGACCCGGAAAAAGGTTTGCCACTCCCGCATGTCTACTGCATGTATGTTATTTAGTCTCGTGGTGGGGGGGGGGGGGTGGAGAGGGGGGCACACTGAACGCATTATTGCTGCAGTCTTCTGCTGAAAAAAAACTTTGTTGCGTCACCGATGATTGCGATGATAACGCACTCCAAAGTTCAATCGTCGGGCGTGTTACCATAATATTATGTCATAAATGAATAATAATAATTTCAGAATTAATGTGCTAGGAGGCACCTGTATAATATAATATATGCGTATTATTTTTGAATCGCTCTGTATTAACGATGATATATTATAATATTATTATTGTAATAAAGTGCGTGCGGATTTTGCGCGGCAAAACGAGATCGGTCGGAGCCTTGTGCGTGCGGGCGCGAGCGATTCGCCGCCGCCGACGATGGCCTTCGACGCAGACGACTCGGCCGACGCCGCGCACAACGTTATAATATTATTATTATTATTATTATTATTATTACAATCGTATAATAATATGCGTGTGTGTCGTAAAAAACATAAAAAAAAAAAAAAAAATTCGGAATCGAAAAAAAACAGCATAACGCGCGTGCTGCAAAAGTGAGCGAGAGGGAAAACGCCGGACGGAACACAATAAGTGCGTGCGAGCGTGCGCTGCGGTGGGTTGGTGGGTCGTCGGGCGGTTGGGTGGCGGAGGGGAACAGCCGTAAAACAAAAAAATAAAATAAAATAAGCGGCGCGCGCGTAGCGAAATAATATCGTCGAAAAAGTAATGCCATACCGGGTGACCCGTTTCGGGCGTTAACGAACCTAACCACCACGTTTCTGAAAACACCTAAACTCTTCTTTTACCCGAGTCTGGGGTCAACGTATTTGGAAAAAAATTGTGTCTTGTCAAGTGTTGCTATACCCACGCGAGTCTCACGTTTTTCGTTTCCTGAGCGTTCGCAGAGCATTTCGATCTACAAAACTCGAATTTCGGACGAGTTCAGTTTATCCGGTCCAACGTTTAGCGGATCGACCTAGTGATCCACTCCTCCTCCCGCAGACTTTGAAAAATATACTATTGTGATAATCATATTCCAATAAACTACTCGTCCGAAATTCGAATTGTAAATGAAATTATTATTATGTGGGTCAAGTGTGTGTTATCGCAACAGTAGTGCTCTGGAAACGTTTTGCTTCGGACCCAGGCAAATCGAAAAAGAGGGCATTTTGGAAATGACAACGAAATTGTGGTAACAAACGTGTTGCAAATCGTGATGGGAAAAGAAAATTTTCTAAAAACGCATACTGTGGCTCTCGAACGTAACACGATCGTGTTGCGGAACACCCGGTATGCACGAAAAAAACCTTCGCGCGCGCGATTCCGATCTCTCTCGAGCGGCGTGTCGGCGGCGGCGGCGGGCAGCCGAAGGCCACCGGTCGCCACCGCCGCTCCGCAATACGACGCATAGCGATAGCACCACGACAGCTACAACACAACGGCAGCAGCAGCAGCAGCAGCATATAAGGTCGAACGCAGTGTTGCAACGTGTATGGACGCTGCAACACCGTGCACGCTCCCCGCACCGCGTCTCCGGCCCATCCCCGCCCCGGCCGGGACGGCGGTCGGCGGCCGTCATACACTCAGTGCGTCGACGGCGACCGAGGTCGGCCGACCCGACTGCGCGCGCCGCGCACCGTGTCGCACGGCGGCGGCGGCGGCGGCGGCCGTGGTCGATACGCGCGAGGGGTAACAAAACGGAGAGCGAAAATCACGTCCCGGCGGCCGCGACCCTTGCGTCACTGCGATCGCGCGGCGGACGGGTGGCGGTGCGCGGGATAGCCGGCAGACCCGCGCGAACGCAATTCGCAGCGGCGGCGGCGGCGGCGGTGGTGGACGGAACGGACGGACGAGCGCGACCGGCGCGGCGGCGGGGAAACGTCGGCGGCGACGGCAACGGCGAATGCGGCGGGCGGCGGCGCCGCAGTATTCGCACAGTGCGCACGCTCGCGGTTAGTGCGATTTTACCCGATGCAAAAACGTCAGCGCGAAACTTCGCGACTCGTCAGTTTGACCTACTGCATTATGCCATTTTCGCCTTCCGGTCCGCTGCTGCTGCCGTTCTGCGAGTGTGCGTCGCGCGTGTGTGTGTGTGTGTGTGAATGAACGTGTGTGCGCGCGTTTTTTTATCAGTGTGTGTGTGTGTGTGTGTGCGTACGCAAAGCGAGTGCGTTTTTTTTTTTTTTTGCTCCCCCAATCACGAGATTGCAATTTTTTTCACTCACGTCCATCGTGTCGATTAAATAATTTTTGTAACACAATTTTCCCGCAAACACGACAAAACACTCGCGGGGAGAGTAACTCGCCGCGCCAAGGTAATAACCACCGACAACAACAACAAAACGTACAGACGACACAGCTGCATACGCGCCGCAGATCGCCTTCACCTCGCAGCGATTCGCGAATTTTTTTTTTTTCACCATTTTCACAATTTGTTATTTTTTATCAAACGCCTAGTTTTTTTTTTTTTTTTTATCAATTTTTAATCTTATAATTTTTCTCGATCGTCGACGAGCAGCTACATCGTCGCGCGCGCCCGTGCGTGTGTGTGCAAAATAATATCATCCACTTACGCGACTCAATATCACTACGAGACGTCCAGTATCAGCCAGCCTACTATCATTCAATAATAATAATAATAATAATAATAGTAATAATAATAATATACGTCCCGTACTCGTATTTAACGAGCGACGGACGTTTCTCACCCCCGTGAAAAACACCGCCCACCCTCCGGTTCGTAGCCACCGCCGCGCGCCGACGACGACGTCGTCGCTGTCGACGGACGAACCGTCAACCGCGTGCAAATCGCTTGACGCCGCCGCCGCCGCCGTCGCTTCGATTCGCTTCCGTCCGCAGACGCTGGCGCCCCTCACCGCTGGCTGGCACATTGGGCTCGCGACCACGATCAGATAACTCGCACCGCTCGACCGCTGTGGTAGTAGGTTGTCGCCGCTGCACACTTGCACACACACACGCGCGCGGGCGCGCTCGACGACGACTACGACGACGACGGTTTCACGGTCATCCGTGCGCTATGCAAATGTTTGCAATTGCACCACTGCCCCGTACATCGTCGCGGCCAGCAGCTGATGTGGTGGTCGTCCGCGACTGATGTCATTCCGCGCGGTCACTGCG
Source organism: Metopolophium dirhodum (assembly GCF_019925205.1). Taxonomy (NCBI): domain Eukaryota; kingdom Metazoa; phylum Arthropoda; class Insecta; order Hemiptera; family Aphididae; genus Metopolophium; species Metopolophium dirhodum. Next base: position 18,974,745 of record NC_083560.1, read on the forward strand.
ACATACGCCGTTCAGATCATTGAAATTCGCGACGAAAACCCTCCCTCGAACGCCGCCGCCCCGACCCTCTTGACGCGCCGACGCTGCGAGGTGAAAATCTAACCCGCTCTCTGTGCCCACGCACGACACTGTGTCGTCTCCTACTGAATGTAAAATAATTTGTATTTATACTCACTCGTCCTCTCTGTCTCTGTGTGTCTATGTGTGTGCTTGCGCAGACCTGAAAAAAAACGCAACGACCGGGGGCTGCCACCTCGATGCCATGAACGTATGACGGAATCGTCCGCCGCGCCACAGCCTGCTGATTGGTAAGTCTGCACGTTTGTTGTTCACCGATGATAGTATTGTCTCGGCCCGTGGGTAGTCTGTGTTGATTTTTAAAACACGGCGCTGTAATCACGGATTTTTATTTCCAGTCGTAGAAATCTCCTAGGCACACCACCTAGGCGATAGTGTTGATTGACGTAAGATTTCAGTTAGGTAGGTGGGCAGTGGACGGTCAGGTATGTTCGTGTGCGGACTGGGATAATTTGTCGTGCCTGGAAAAGTAGAACGAAAATTCCTACCAATTCTAAATCAGTTCTGAGCAAAAGTATATTTACAATAATGTATTTTGAATTAGTACATTATAATGACACATTTATAAGTAGGTAGTAGTAGTGTTTACAATATATATTATTATTACACATAAGTGGTCATAATTATGTACGACAAAATCCATATTAAATTTAAAAACAATGTAGGTTAACCTACTTGAAAAACTATAAATTTCAGTCATGGCAGGCTGGCCACCGGAAAATCTTCCGGTGTGTCCCACTGGGCGAGTACATTTTATCGAGCATTTTATGCTGCTGACATGTAAATTTACTCCAATCAGTCAACATTTCAATAAGGTAGCATAGGTTAATCTATGATAAATATCTAAAAGTTTTAAAACTCAATTTTTTTTTTTATGCATATGGTAGGTACCTACATATTTTTATTTTAAATAGGCATTTTTTTTATTTTTTTACCTTTAGAAATCATTTTTGCAAAAAAAATAAGTATAATGAGTACCTAATTATTCAATTTTTAATTGGTAGTATCTGAGATCTGTTAGTATTTACTGTTTAATATTAATATTTTATGTTTTCAATTTGTATCGGATATATTCATATTATCATTGACCGATACATGCTCTTTACTTACTAATAATTAGTTGATTTCGAGGTTAATTTTATGCGTTATGTTCTTACAACTATATTGTATTAGTTTATTAGTCGCTAGTTAACTGATATGGTTAAGGCATTCAATAAAATAAGAAATAATTATTTGTATCAATAATACATTATGTCACAGGTGTAATAGGTACTAATCCATTAATAATATTATCAAATTTGAATACCTAGTTTAAATTGTTTCTTGTATTATCGATGTATATTTTATGAGTTATGACCGATATTTTAGTGTCGGTAATTAATAATTATCTACCTATTAATTTCTTATTAGCATACAACGGGCAATACGCTCATAATTTTTCATAAAATCGTTTATGTCATGGAAAAACTTCCGCATTTATGCAATGATATTATATCTGAAGAAACGTATTTTTGTGCTTTGTTAAACTTCTGCCATAGGTATATAAGATATAACAATAATAACAAAACTTTTCGGTGAATAAAATTATGTATAAGCAGATCTCATCTCCATAATATCTGAATTCTATAGGTACCTAGCTAATAGAATTATAGACGTACGTTTGGTAAATATAGCCAAAACAGGTCAATGTTATTCAAGAATATGATAATTTATGTCTTGCATTCAATAATACGTATATTTTCAAAAATGATTTTAATCGGCTACCTATTACTTCTAGCTGCTGAAATATAATATGATAATATATTGGTATATAATATCATGTGAATATTATGTTCTCAATTTATTTTCCTATAACTTGTTTTGTGTTTGTTATTGTTAAGCCTCTTGTCATGTATAAGTAGGTACCTAAAATAAACCTTCTTTATTCGACGATACCTTATTGGTTCTATATATTCATTATATTAGTTGCATAATTAGGTCTTATTTTATTTATAATGAGTTAATTAGGTACACAATTTATATTATTATACATTGTACATCGAGTTGTACATGTAACATGTAAATACACCAAACTTAAATAATTTACTTGATTAGATAGGTATCTAAAAAAAAATTAAGAACTCTACCACATTTTTACAAGTGCATTATATAATTTATTTTATTGACACCGTAGACAGGCGTTAATTAAAAACTAAGCTGTAAAATGGTTTTTATTTTTTTACTATTAATTTTTGTATAATTCTGATCTTAATTACACATTAACAATGAAACAATGATAAATGTTAACTTGAATATAATCTTTTTTACTGCTAGTAAATTAATGCGAGTATAATTATATGTGTAGGTCATCATTACCTACCTATATAATATCCGTGAATTTTACAGTTATAAATTAAAACATTTCAAATTTTATAATTTGCCATAGTGCTCAATGTTATAGTTTAATACTACAATAACATTTCTATCAAAATATCACACATAAACATTATTAAATTTGTTTACTATGCTATTGTAATAATCTAACCAGACGTAATCTGATACAATAAATGATAGACAGAAATATGCGTCTGTAAATATTTTTTGCTTGTATGCATTAATTTAATAATAGGTACCTATTATGTATTATATTTTTATCAGAGTTTGAATATGCTTTAGTTATTACTCAATAATTTTGTCTATGAATAATTGAAATGCATATTTTTAACAACCCTTTACCTAGGTATATTGCTCAATAGTATAGGTCCTAGTAGGTAGGTATAAACAAATATTTTTTTATAATTTTAATTAATAATTTTAGTTTCCATAATTTAATAACTTCAACTTCTCATTTTGATTACCTAATTCTTTACTAATCATGATAATATAGGTAAGTGAAACTACAGAACATTTTTTACTTAATAATTTGATATCAAAGAAAAACAGATCAAATTACTTAAAAAATATCTCTTGATTATTAGATATTTCGTATTTATTTGGTATTTGTTAGGTATTTTGGTTTTGTATATTATTACTTATCAGTTATCATTATTCAAAGTAGAATAAATGTCTCAAGAGTATTGTAATACTCTGTAGATTGAAAATTTGACATCAAATTTAAAAGTAATTAAATGAATAATGAGTATCTTTATCCTGTTAATTTTTTTATCTTAGTTCTCAACACATTATATCATTATATAAAAGTATATATTTTAAAACAAATGCTTGAGTTAAAATTATAATATTCTCGAATTTCTATACATACAAACAACTTTATTTCTAAACTTTTTTTCTAATTGTAGACATAAAATAACAACTCCTTACTATTTTGTTTTTTATTAACCAGATGACTAGTTCAGGTACCTATTAAGTATAAATAATTGTTCACCCTTTTTCTTTTACTTTTATTTGAGATTCTTACATTCCTTCTACATATCTATGCAATTATTTATTATTTTATTATTTTAAAACTATACTATGAAACAAATTGTTAACAAATATGAAATCAATTTGCAAAGTATTTAAGTATGTACCAATTATTAACTAGAATTAACGCATTATAACTTAATACTCCAAAAAGTTTGCCTTACATCTTTGACAAGTTCATTGAAACTTTTTTAGTTTAATATAACGGCTTCTTAGAAATTAGTAAACTCGATTTTAAAAAAAAAAAATGTTTACATTGTTGAATTTTAATTACTCTCCAATTTCACTACAGTAAAATTATGTTAACAATTTTGAATATAAATTGTTAGAAACTTATCTTGATTTACAGGTACATAATATTTAATCATTAAAATGTTTTAGCGCGGAGAAACATCTTATATTAGGTACCTATTTAATTTTATCAGTCAATAAACATTTTTATTTATTTTTATTAGATAGGTATTTAATTTGTACGATTGAATTGAAAGTTATTGTAAAAATGTTGATATAAATGTATGTGATTTTTTATTTTTATAGGGCCATTGATATGTCTTTTTAAATATTGTCACAACAACAATCTGGAATGGACCCTCAGCAACAGTTCTGTCTTAAGTGGAATAGTTTTAGTAGCAACCTTGTAACTGCATTTGATAACCTTTTCAAATCGGAAAGTTTAACAGATGTATCATTGTTTTGTGAAGGTAATATAAAATTTGTGTATTGTACAATTACGGTAGAACCTCGATAGTCCGATGATCCCAATTCACAGTAGTTTTGTTAAGAGAACATTGTACCCTCTGCCCACAGGTATTGTCTCCGGTTTAACTAAAGCAGAACACACCAAAATATATTATACGTCCAGCAGTTCTAATTTTGTATTGTTAGCTTTCATAATATTAGATTATATTGATCTATTATGAAACATAAAGATAGAAACATTATCTGTATTCTTGATGGTTTTTAACAATATTTAAATATTTAAGATAGTTATGAGCAGTTTTATATATAATATACTTTGATATACGTATAACTTGTTTGAAAATTGGAACTGTTGAACGTATATTTTGGTATGTTGGTAAGACTTCATCGACAACACATGCGTGTACAACTTCCTCTGAGTAGTAGCTTCTCCAAATTTCCGAACCCAATTTACCTATGAATCAAATTTATTATTAAAAATGTCATTATTTAAAATTTTACCGCCCCAATTTCCCTTTTTTCAATTACTATTGTTCCTTCCGTATATAATGTTCAACATTTTTAAAATTAAAGTTAAATGAGCGTTACTCAACAAAAAAAAAAAAGATTTTATCAAAAAAAATGTCTTGATCATTGGTCTATTCTTGAAAAATGTATAGTATTCCAGACAAATCTCTAATGTGGATGATACTAATCACAAATTCATCCGGACTATCAAAGTTCTGATGTAGTATGATTGATGGACCTATTTAAAATGTATTCATTTATATAATAATTTATTAATAATTCAAATATATAATGAAGTAATTATTAAGCATATGTCGAAGTAAATGACTATTTTATTTTATCAGGCAAAACATTCAAAGCTCACAAACTAATTCTGGCAGCATGCAGTAAACATTTTCAAGAAATATTTGAAGCTACTCCACTAGGATCAAGTTTAATTGTCATACTTGATGGGACATCGTCTACAAACATGGCATCGTTACTTGAGTTCATGTACCGTGGGGAAGTACAAATATCTCAAGAGAGGCTCTCTAGTTTTTTAAAGACAGCAGACAATTTACAGGTAAAATTTATTGTTTTGTTTTATAATTCCATAAGATTTTCAATTGTTATTGTTATTGTAATGGTAGGTACAATCTATCAAAATCAATTAATTTGTATAAATTAAAGTGGTTTATGTAATTATTAAAAACTTTTAACCATCAACTAAGTAATGTTTGAAAGTCTTCATAGTTGACTATCTTTATCAAATTAATAACAATTAAACATTTTTATATTTTCATTTAAAATCACATTCATAAAAATATTTTTATAAATAATAACAGCTGTTGTTTAAAATAATCTTAACTATTTAAATGTTTATGTTTTTCATTATCAAATCACATAAATATAGTGTGTATTTTTTATTAGATAAAGATAAATATCATAGAATTTTTATACAAGCGGTTTTTATTTTATACTTTTTTTTTGTTTTTGTTTGTTTAATATGCATATGTAATATATATATATACCGAGTACCTACTTATAACAGTACAAAAAATAAAAAAAGAATAAAATATCATTGATAACTTGTTTGATATTTTTGATATTTCAATTTTGGTATACAATATAACTTTATTTTGAAATGTTAATTAGGTTAAAGGCCTGTCATTTGAGTATGATAAATTGTCACTCACAAGTCAGCGTGAACAAGGTAACAGTGAAAACAAAACAGCAAATGATTCTCCAAGACCAAAACAAAATGGATCCGCAGAAGCTCAACTTCCCTCTACCTCATTTAATCCACTCCCATATATAACATGTCATTATCGTCAAACAACTGTACATTCAGATCAGCATCCTTCATCACCTGACCCCCAGAGAAATAATAAACGAGCGCACCATAACAATCCCAACTCAACGCCAGTTTCCGATACACTTGGTGTTCGAGCTTCTGTCTTAAGAGATGGTTCCAGACCCGAACGTGAATCTCCTCTTTCTATGACCTACTCTTCACATTCATCATCGCATCTGGAAAATTCTCATCAGCCCCAAACAAATAATTCTGGTCCTGTAGACGCTACTACTTCATCACATCATTACCGTAATGTGACTACTAATAACTGTGGAGAAGGTATACTGTTTTGGTTATTTTTATTATTCTTAAATTAAACTTTATTGAACCATAAATCAATTATTTTTACTTGACAGTACTAAACATACTCTACTCTTCCATTGCTATTATACTACTAATTTATGTTAAAATTAAAACATTTAAATAGATCTGCGAATTAAATCTGAACCTGCAACAACGGCACCAAATTCTGGGGAATTTCCACAAATTACAAATACGACCAATGAATGGAAAACACCAGATAATGGGACAACACCACCATCTCCTTCGAATCACTCGTGGAAGATAGATACATCCCATAAAAACGTTGTTTCAACTCTAACTCCTGATGGTAATGTATACTACTTTATTACAGTAAATTACATTTCTATGAAATCATCTTAATGTCAACAGTAATTATAAAACATCTAATGTTATATTACATATTGAATTCTCTATTTAATTATAAATAATGACGTGTCGGTTTTAGATTCTGAGCAGTGTTGGAATGAATTGATTTTACAATGATGTGTGGTTTTTTTCTGTGTGTTATCGCTTTTTATGGTAGTAAAATGCTCCAATTTTCTACTTCAGCATCTTATGTGGTAGAAAAGCAAAGTTTTGTTGGTTTCTGGGGAAGGAGGGATACCTGGAATATTCATCCATAATTTAACAAAGATCAACAACATTATAAAAAAATATAGACATTTCAAGATAATGGATTTTAGAATAATGTTATGGAAATGCATTGTTTTGGCCCAAATTTGATTTCAAGCTACCTAGTATTACTAAAATGATAATAATATTATTAAGCATGTTAAGCTGACACACCTCCGTCCAGAGTCGTTTTTCGCATCTAATCTTTATCTTTGTATTCAAATTTAACAACATCCATTACATACTCAACAACTCTTGTACAGCAGAGTTAGTATTTATATTTATATTTATATTTACAGTACCCACTTGTCCACTTTTATTGTTATTATTATTCCATTATACATTTATAATTTATAGCACCCTCACTCTCTTAAATATTAAAATATATTTTCTGTCTCAAAAAAGAATAATCAGTCAGCCGACAACTTTCATCAGTGCTGCGCATCTCTCACAAACGATCCAGTGTTAGCATCATTATGTGGTTCTCGACGCGTCATCGCATCATTCACAGTTGTTCTATTTTGATTCAGAGTATTGGATGGTTTAATTTAACCAGTATATCACTATTAGTAGAAAATATCTCGTAAAATGTATTGATTTTTATTTACTAAGCTAATAAAAATCAAATTAAGTTGACAGTAGTTAAATGTTTTTAAATGTTAAAAGTTGAAAAAAAATTTTAATTTTACCTATTAATTGTACTTAAATACTATTTAACTATAAACTGTTTTTTTTTCTATAGGTAAAAAATTACAATGTCCATATTGTGAACGGTTATATGGTTATGAAACAAATCTTAGAGCTCATATAAGACAGAGGCATCAAGGGATTCGAGTTCCGTGTCCTTTCTGTGCTCGAACATTTACACGGAATAATACAGTGAGACGGCACATCGCCAGAGAACACAAAACAGAAATTGCAGTGAAATCAAATCCAACATTTCCACAAACTGCAAATCACAATCAATAACTCTAAACAAATCTACCTCTTTCCCAAATATTTTACCCTCCCCAACACTATATATAATATATCTACCTCTCCTTAAGCATTAATCATACCACCAGTTGAATATAAAATAGTCTGGTACATAAGCAAACTGCAGACTAACTGCCTTTAAAGTACAAATGTAAACCATAAACACTTCTGCAACTATTAAGACTGATGAAGGTGGTGTTAGTTTTTAGGTGAAAATACATTTTTATGACACCGCCTTCAATGTGAAACTTACCTCAATGATTTTTACACGTTATATATTCAAATATAACTTATAATATATTATTTATAATATTAAAAATGTTAATGTTGATTCTGTGGATTGCTTATGTCTCCATAAGTTATAGTAATACGCTGTTAGTTAAGTCATTAAGCAGCTCTCTTATCATTTATTGTGTATTGATAAAAAAAAAGTGGCTTTGAATGGTACATTTTAATATAATTTGTATTCATTTTTATAAGTAATTGAAATCGGTTTTCGTTGTTAATTGTTAGCTTGTATTCTAGAAAATTCAAGCCCTTATTTAAAAATGGGGTTTATAATATTGCCTCGAGGGAAAGGGGGGATTATTAGCTTTATTGTTAAATTTTGATGTGGACTCTTTGGGTTAATAGCTCTAAATTATACATATTTAACATTGAGGTATTAATAACTTCTCATCTAGTATTTGAAACGATGTTATGAATTTGATTGTTTAGGTATTGAATTATAAATGTGTTGCATTTTTTAAGAAAAATTTATTTCAAGTACATCTGAATTATGATACTATGCACGTGGATTAACATTATATAAAATTTTAATTTATAATTAATATATTTACAGCGTGTAATGTTTCATTTATAGTCAGAATAATTTCCAAGTATAAAAAAAAAAGAAGGAAATATTATTATTAGAAAATAGAGACAAAGCCTAGAACAATCTATTAACAAAATATCATATTTTTAGTGTAATACACTATTTGTATTACCAGTATGCTTATTTATACACTGTTGTAATTTGTATTTTGAATGCATTACACTTGGTGAACATATTAGTTAAAATCTATTATTATTGCATTATATATTGTACCTGATTAAAAATTTTAATTCAATTCAAATATCTTAAAAACAAAAATGTACCATTCATTTTCCAAAATGTAACCGTTAATGTTTTTTTTTAATACTAGTCATATAATACTGCTCCACTAGTCACAATATAATCGAAGCCAGAATTTGTTTTTATTGTGTTATTATGCATACTTAAAATAATTGTATATTATATATGTATACCTTGATTATAAATCCAAATAGAAATTTATTTTTATATTTGGAATCAATGTTAAAGCGCTTGTCGTTCGCATACATCTTTATATTAAAAAAATTTGTTTTAGGCATATATTTTTTTCTTGATTACATTTTTATGTAGTCAATGACACATTTAATAATTCAATTAAGACGTCATCGCTACTTTAATTAAATAACTTGTTTCGGCTTAATGTACAAATTTTAAATTAAGTAAATATTTTATGTTTAAAAAAAAAAATATAAAAAAAAAAAATTTAAAAAAAATATTAACAATAATATTATTAATAAAGTATAAAATGAGGCGAACTGCGGCGGAGACATAAGTCAATAATATATACTTACCATTTCGCCTCGTGTAGTTTTAATGTAACGATAGTACAAGTATTTTTAATACCACATGTTATAGTTTTTATTAGGTTAAGCTGTTTTATTATTTATTTTGTTATTTAAACCATTAAGAATTTTATTATATGTTTTTGCCTGTTTCATAACTAAAAAACGTATACCTACATTATTTTCGCAGTCACTTTACACACTAAACAAACTGTAAGATTCAAAATTTTTTTGCATATTTATTTGTTATTTTGGTTTGTCTTACACAGGTAAATTGGTTGGTCATTATGTTTATTTTGTTTTTTTATGTTTCATTACATAATTTCCAACTGTTAAATGGCACTAAACCTTTTTCTTATTTATTTTGTGTAAGATATGCCATTCATAACATATTATTTTTATAATTAATTATTATTATTATTGTTACAAGCATTTTATTATATGATTTATTAATCTTTTTTTTTTTTTTTCGTTTAGTGATAATTGAAACAAAATGATTACCGTGTTTGGTACATAACTCAGAGTACAATTTGGTGTCTTAAGTAAAGTTTATTAGTAAAGAAATATATGATATTATTTGGGGAATTTTTTGCACTAAAATTAAGGTGCAGACAATCTGTAATATGTTTGTTCAGTATTCTGTTATAAGTTATGACATTCCACATTTAGAGTGACGTTAAGTGTTAATTCTTTATTGTTGTTAGGTAAACATCACTTTAAGAAATTATATAGTAATATTTTTAATGATGACCTATAGTACAAATTGACTACCTCCACTTCTGATAAGTTTTAGAATAATTAAATTATATAAATTAGGCTAATATTATCTAATTCATATCTATAGTTTTTTGTTTAAGTAAGTTTTAATATTATTTTAATTATCATTATTATTGTAATCAATGTAAATCATTGTTTCCTAATCCATCTACCTCTTTTTTTTTTTAAATATATATTAATAATATGATTTTGTAAAAATATAGTACAAAACAGTGCAAAAAATTCCTCCGTTTATTTTCTTTCTTTCATTTTCTAAATGTACAAAGTTAATATTAATAGTTAAGTAATATAGGATTATAAAAAATTGTGTTGTTATGTTAATGTTGCTGATTTGTAGGTATTTTGTTAGTGTTTGAATTTATTCCATGTGTCACCATTTTGAGTAAATATTTAATCTAGTATGTAAGTTTTGCTGTGATTATTCTGTTTATACCATTTGTATAGTTTCACTGAATCAGCCATTTATATTCTTTTTTAAATGTATTTATTAATTTGTTGTTTACATTTCAATTGCTTGCAAATCAATGTTATACAATTAAAACACAAGAAAATATTTTTAAAAAGAAAAAAAACTTGCTTAAGTATGTTAATTTGCAGGTACATTTTTCAAGACTTTTGTATATAATTTTTGTGAGTTACAAAAGAACTTGTTAAATTGTCAGGGTATGTTTTGATTGTATTATGTCTATTCTCTGGTGGAAATCATCAAATTAACAAATTTCTTACATGACTGGCTGATTTATAAATTAATTGATGATAAATTACAATATAATTTTTTTTTTGACAGTGCCAATTAGTTGTTTGAATCTAATATTTTATTACAACCTTTATAGCAAATTGCCTTAAATAAAATAATATTAAATTAATTGAAATGTGTCTAAAACAATTTTAAATTATGTCATTTAAAAGGACAAATATTTTAAATATGTATTAACAAATTATAGCTATAAATTATAAAGGAATATTTCATGAATAATTTTTGCAAAACAATTATAATTTGCTGTTTTTGTTTAATTATTAATATAATGTGTTGACTTTTATTTTATATTCAAAAAAAATTATGTTTTTAATTTTAGTTTGTTTTTCTAAGACAGTTATTACGTATAAATATATTATATGATAGACCTATATCGATTAGAAAAATGTATTGATTTTAAAATTATGCATTGTCAATGATCTGATTATTTAAATATTAGGTAAATCGTATATTACCATTCATTAATTAAATACTAAAAATTATATTGAATTTGAATATAATAATATGTTCTGATCAAAACATAATATGTGATGTTTTATTAATTATTTATTTATCATAAAAGTGGTTGAAAAATACTCCTGTACGGTACCAGAGTAACCTGTGTTCCTAGCATATCTATTTTATAATTAGGGCACAATGTATAGTTTACAACTTATTGAAATATAAACTAATACTCGCTATATTATGTGGTTGCATATGAAGATTAAATGTAATACAAGCACTCAATATGCAAATGTATTCTTACATGGTGTTTGTAGAATGGTCAATTAATAGTTTTCACATTGTTACATAATATTTAATTTTTAAATTTGTTTTGGAGAAATATTATGGTGTTTGGTTTATTATGAGTTCATGCGTTATAGCCGCACGCCTTATAGTGTAGTAACATGATTTGTAACTATTTTATTTTAATCGATGAAACTTATTTGCAGTAAAGAAACCCATGTTAAGTGTAAAACACGTATAATAAAAAAATTAATTATACCATCACTTAATACACTTAGTATTGTACAAAGTTCCATGCGTGTTTGATACAAGGTATAAAATGGTACAGTACAAAATGTTATGATTTAATTTGTAAGACAAAATTGAGAAATATGAATAGTTTAATTGAATTTGACATTTGAGCATTTCCTTAAGAGGATGTCAGCGCACTATCTGTTTTCTCTCTGGCCCACGCGCAATATATACAAAACTCATTTACCCAAAATCATTTTTCTATGTTTTTAAGTAATCTTTTATTAGAATCAAAAAAGGTAGAGAATAATATTTTTTAGGGAATGACATCGATTTGTCTTAATATTATCTCAAAACAATTTAAACATGATTTAAATGTACAACATATTTTTTTATTTATTTTGAAAGTTGAATACAAAGTGAAATAAAAATAAAATATAAAATCGATGTTATTCACTCCAAAATATTATTCTCTATCTTTTTGGTTATTGGTCATTTTACTCTAAAATAACGTAAAAACATGGAAAAAATGATTCTGCGTTAATGCGTTTTGTCTATGTTGGCCAGAGAAGAAAACAAATAGAGCACTGACATCCTCTTAATAAGGAAATGCTCAAATGCCAAATTTAATTAAACTATTCATATTTCTCAATTTTGTCTTACAAATTAAATCATAACATTTTGTATTGTACCATTTTATACCTTGTATTAAACACGCATGGAACTTTGTATAATACTAAGTGTATTAAGTGATGGTATAATTAATTTTTGTAGGTATTATACACATTTTACACAGTATAAAATTCGAAATCCTTTATTAAATGATATTCAAATTTGAAATTACATACAAAACAAATTTAATTATAAACTGGACCATTTCCCTTTTGAAAGTTGTAACTTATTAATAAAAATTGGATGAATTAAAAATTAATAACCAATGGGCAATGAGTAATGAAGTACTAAACAGTCTTTTTAAATACTTTATACACATTTCATACCATATAAAACTATTATTATTATTGGAGTCTTATATATTTACAATATCATAAATTTGTTCACAGTATTTACAATAATAAGTATAACACTAATCCATTATCCAGGTACCCCTGCGGGTTATGATTGGTTCTGGCATTAAAGGGATATGGGGTGAGTAATTTAAAAAAAATTGTATGTGTGATGGACGATGGTGCTTTTTTAAATATTTTTTACATTAACTACAGTTTTATTAACATTACCAAATTGTATTCGTACTACTCCAAAACTCTTTGGAGCTCTTGGTAAAATTAAATCTTTTCTCATTGAAAAAATGTTAAATAAGACATCATCAATCATCGTAACCAATTTACAATTAAAATTCTATATAGTATTGAAAATTTGAATGTTGTTGATTTATATTAAACTATAAACATAATAATATGCATTAATATGCTTGAAACATTAAAATCTACACGTTTATTAAAATATGCAAAAATATACAATATATTTTTGGTTGTATGTACGTACTACTCTTCGGGAAACAAATTTGAATCAAATCAGATTTTAAAAATGCAGCTTCCTAAAAAATATATAAATACATGAAGTTCCAAGCCCCCTGATTATTCTAATTGATTGGCCCTCAACCAATTTCCAACAGACAGCATTTGGAAAGACATTTATACAACAAATCCCCAATCTTCCATATTATATGTAATGAGTATGCAGTGAGTACGACCATTTGGGCATTAAATGTTAAAAAGTTAATTTTTTCTACAAACAAATGATTTTTTTTTTTATGTAATAATTTAATTGATATAATTGTATAAACCTACTACTAAAGGCAGTATGTAAAAAAACAGAATTGTAGAATGTGTTTTTGAGAAAATGGTTTAATGTTATTTTTAAAAATATTTAAAGTTGCACAATCACAGTGTGTGAGTTAAGTGGTGATTAATAAAAAACTAACTTATTTTAACTGGGTTAAGTTGATATTGCTCTCCGTATTGACTTTAAACTGTTTTTCAAATTGAATATATTGTTTCTGTCTGTTGGCTTGGGATTTAACAAAAAAAATTATCAATTATTTATTCAAATTTTTTTTTTATTTTTGCATCTTGTTTTTTCCATAGTTGATGGAATCTCAAAATTAAAATTGAAAAAGTCTACACTTTGTTTGCAAAGACACAAATTATTTTTGAATTTATATAAAAAACATTATTATTTCAATGTCCCAACATTCACTCTTCGTACAGATGTAATGTTTTAGCATTGTTTCCATCAGTGCAACTATGGTATTCATGCACATTTAATAAAGACTACTTAGTTCATAATATTGTAATGAACTTATTAACTTTGATTTGTTTCCAAACTCGGAATATAAATTAAAATTATAGATTATTTGAGTCATATAATTACTGTTAGGTACATTAATTTAAAATTGTATATTTTATTCTTATTTTAAATCCTTAAATCTGGCCTTAAATTTGTAGGTAATTTTTAAATTATTTTTTATTATTTTAATTTACACTTACTTAACTATATAAATGTATTTATTTATTTATTATTATTTATTATTGACGATATTATTTGTATTATTATTATTATGATGTATTAGTATTTAGTGTATTACTCTATTATACCATTTTACTATTTGTAAAATAGTTGTTGTTTCGGCACACCCACATAAAATATTGTCTAGATTTCTGACGGATCTCTATAATATTGTACCTACATAACTAGTAGCTAATAATAATTATAATAACTTAAAAGTAAGTCTGTGTACCGAGGTAACGCCTACTCACTCGGGTAGACCTGTATAAGTGTAGGTACCTATATAAATACAATATAATATTAAACAAGGTACATAAGTTGAATTAATTGTATCATCTATTGAAGTGATTTGCGTTTTGCCAATTTTACTCGCTAAAATATTTACCTATTTTTATACAATATGTGCCTACTTATCTAACGTCTACCATAATTCTGGTATCTTTTCGAAAATGTTGAATGTATGATCTCGATCTTGTACCTTCTATATCGTGCCTAAAAACATATCGATGTATCATTTTTTTATCTACAGACTACAGGTAGTATATTGGTATTATTGGTATGTATCTACTTTTAAAATATATTTTATGTATACAAATAGGTACTTTTTTCAAGCATATCCCCAGTATATTTATCTACCGGTTGATCCATTTAACTCAAGACACTCATTATTTCATAAAGTATTAGTGTATTACCTAAAGTTTTTTTTATAGAGTTGAAGCGAGTTACTGAGCGATGATTCCCCGCAAAATGTTGGCCCACTACTCTACTCAACAATAACTTTAAGTAGGTTCCTACTTATGAGTTACGACTCGTAGATAGCTGTCCGTTGTAATTTCGACTTTTATGTACCGATCGAAATATTTAGAAAAATATTCTGCTTTGGAATATGATATTAAAACCGCAGTATGTCGTCATACAAAAAAGAAAAAGAAATTAAAAAAAGCGGGCAACAAGTGGGAGTCGCTCTGATGCACAATTATTATAGGTTGCAAGACTTATTGTTACGACACTCAGTTGGAAGTGGGTCACTGTAATGGATGGTGACATGGTGTTAAATTTGAATTCAATGATATTATAATATAATACCATTGTATAAGAAAAACGATTCTGAGCGTCAGTCAGCCATTGATATTGCTAAGTAGGTACCTACCTATATTTTATGATATTATTGTGAATAAAGTATAACCAATTATACCAATTTACGTGGAGCCTTGTTTTAAATTTTCAATCCTTACCTATTAGTGTTGAACATTTTATAGATTTTTAATTACCTACCTACAAAATAATTTTTAAATTTTAAATTTGATAAATGTAGTTATGCCAAAATTCAAACTTTAAATGGTTTTAAAGGATTTTTAATATTTTTCAACTGCTATTGTAACAATATATCAGGAGCTTTGCATTAAATTTTCACGCTTTTTTACCCAACAAATAAGAATTGATTGACACCTATAGAAAAAAAAAACAACTTAAAAAAGGCGGGTAAGTGGATATCGCTCTGCTGTACAATATGTTACAAGTGGGTCACTCTAATAGATGGTGTTAAATTTGAATTCAATGATATATAATAACATTGTATAAGAAAAACGATTCTGAGTGAAAACGGTCAGTCAGCCTATGATATAGGTTAGGTTAGGTTAGGAGCCTATGAAATAAGTATATTTGATGATATTATTGTGAATAAAGTAATTTATATAATATAACCTATTTACGTGGAGCCTTGTTTTCAATATTCAATCCTTAGCTATAAAAATTGAACATTTTATAAATTTTAACTACAAAATAATTATTAAATTTAAAATTTGATACATTTCGTCAAAATTTGTACTTTAAATGCTTATAAAAAAAAATTGTGCATATGTATTTTCAATATTTTTCAACTGCTATTGTAACAGTATATCAGGAGCCTTGCATTACATTTTCACGCTTTTTTACCCAACAAATAACATTTTATTGATATTTATGGAAAAAAAAACTAAAAAAATTGAAAACTGACAATGTCCGTAAACAGTTCAAAAAGAGTCCAAATATTTTCAAAATGTTGTCATGTATAGGTTAGGTCCTATATAAAATGCTAATATAAACATTTAGTGAAATTTCCAAGTATCTATACAGTCATACGTTTTTTAATTACAACAAAATAAGAAAACCGTTACATAAGAAATCGAGTGAATATCAAATGTTGTAAAAATATGAATTTCAAACGTTCATAAAAATTTAATTTGACTTTCTTGTAGACATTTTTTTTTGGATAAAGGTAGACGAACTTATGGATAATCTTGCATTACATTTTCAAATCTTAGATTTAAAAAACAACATTTTTATGAATTCTCAACTCAAAACAATTTGCTAATTTTCGTGATTTTTGATATTTTGTCAATATTTGAACTTTAAATGCTTACAAATAAAAACTGTGACCAAGGATTTTTAATATTTTTCAAATATCATTGTAACAATTTACCAGGGGTTGAAACCGATTGAAATAATTTTGGTTTCGGTTTCGATTTTTCAATACCGGTATTAGGAAATTTCGGTTTCGGTTTCATAGAAAAAAAAAAACGAAAAAATTAAAATTTGAAATTGTCCGTAAACAGTTTAACACGAGTCATATTTTCAAAATTTTACGGTGTATAGAAAATGAGAACATAAACATTCAGTTAAATTTTCATGTATCTAAGATTATGCGGTGTATAGCATGTATAGTATAAACATTCAGTGAAAATTGCATGTATTTATGGCCATTTATTTTAGAGTTACATCAAAAACCAAAATCGATTTTGTCAAAACCTATTTTGCGTATTCAATTCCCGTTATTCCGGAAATTATTTTCGTTTTTCTCTGAGCTTTTGTAAATTACTGGGAATTTTTAATTTTGACCTCCGGAACAATGCACCAACTAGATTCACTTTCCCATCGAACAATAGATACTGAAGTTGAAAATCGAAGTATTATTTCGGCTATTTATATCGCGTACTTACACAGACGCAAATAAAAATTAAAATTAAAAAAAGGTGGATAAGTGGATGTCGCTCTGCTGTACAGTAGGTTACAAGTGGGTCTATAATATCATTGTATAAGAAAAACGATTCTGAGCGAAAACTATCAGTCAGCCTATGATATTAACAAGTATATTGATTGATGATATTATTGTGAATAAAGTAATTTATATATTTACTTATTTACGTGAAGCCTTGTCTTAAATTTTCAATCCTTATCCATAAAAGTTAAACATTTTATACATTTTTAACTACAAAATAATGGGCGTATGTAAACTCCGCCACGAGTACCTTTTTTTAGTGTAAACTCCGCCAGAAAAAAAAACACAGGTAAAATTAGGTTCATGTAAACTCCGCCATTGAAGAAAATTAAGTAGCACTATAAAATTAATATAATATATTATTAAAAAAAAATTCATAATTTTAATAATTGTTAGGTAAATAATAAATAAAATATGTCAAAATCAAGCCAAAATATATATAAAAATTACTAACCTAACAGCTAAGAGTATACAATTGATATAATATGGGTAATATAATATATTCATTCATTTTTGTTATTGCTCCTCCATTTTATTTCACGAGACGCGTATTTTATATTTTTATTATACCTACTTATAATTTTTAAATACAACCAATAAATTGCCTCGTTGACCAGTAATTAATTTTATATTATTACTTTCTTGCGACATATTTCGTTCGGACATGTACAAATATCGGAAGTATCGGAAATTACAAAATTTCGTTCGGAAATATACCCGGAGACACGCAGACTACGAATGATTATGTTCGTCAAAGTATACGTCTTTACGTATACCTCACCTACTGCCGATAACATCATTGGAAATCCTGATTTCAGATACTATGAAGACAAAATTATTAATAATTATTAATGAATCGATCTAACCTTGACAATATTTTATCAATTTTGACGTATATCATCGCAATAGATGTCAACGTATTTAACGTGAGAAGGCACGTGGCAATGTGAGCTCTGACCAGGTAAGAAAATAAAACTGGCGGAGTTTACCATAGACCTATTATTACCTTTTTATCTTGACCGGTATTCTGGCGGAGTTTACAATCGCCCAAAATAATTAACAAATTATAAATTTGATAAATGTTGTCGAAATTTAAACTTTAAATGCTTATAAAAAAAAAATTGTGCCTATGTATTTTTAATATTTTTCAACTGATTTTAGAACGATATATCAGGAGCCTTATATTCAATTTTCACACTTTTTTACCCAACAAATAACATTTTATTGATATTTATAGAAAAAAAAACTAAAAAAATTGAAAACTGACAATGTCCGTAAACAGCTCAAAAAGAGTCAAAATATTTTCAAAATTTTATGGTGTATAGAAAATGCTAATATAAACATTCAGTGAAATTTTCAAGTATCTATACAGTCATACGTTTTTTAATTACAACAAAATAAGAAAATCGTTACACGAGAAATCGAGTGAATATCAAATGTTGTAAAAATACGAATTTCAAGCGCTCATAAAAATTTAATTTGACTTTCTTGTAGACATTTTTTTTTTGATAAAGGTAGACAAACTTATGAATAATCTTGCATTACATTTTCAAATCTTAAATTTTTAATATTACTAAATGCCGTTCTTACAATGTCCGATTTAAGTTAACCGACACTTAACCGTTTTTAATGAATTTTTAAGAATTTTTATGAATTCTCAACTCAAAATAATTTGCTGATTTTCGTGATTTTTCCGTATTTTGTCAATATTTGAACTTTAAATGCTTATAAATAAAAACTGTGACTAAGGATTTTTAATTTTTTTCATCTGCCTTTGAAACAATAACCTAGGAGCCTTCTATTAAATTTTCAAGCTTTTTTACTAAACAGATAAAATTCTATTGATATTTATAGAAAAAAAAACTAAAAAAAATGGAAATTGACAATGTTCGTAAACAGCTCAAAATATTTGGAAAATGTTATGGTGTATAGGAAATGCAATTATAAACATTCAGTCAAAATTTCATGTCCCTACGGTCATTTGTTTTAGAGTTACACCGAAAACCAAAATCGATTTTCTCGAAAACATATTTTGCGTAAAAATTCCCGTTTTTCCTTAATTTTTCTTTTGTTTTTCACGTCGCTTTTTGAAAACTACTGAGAAATTTTTACTTTTGACCCCCCAAAGTACCAACCAGATTCACTTTCCTATCAGAAAAGATACTGTTGAAGAAAATTTAAGCATTTTTACTGTCCTAAACGGTGATGACAGACACTAGAATAAAAAAAAAACACACATCATTGTAAAATCAATACATTCATCGCTTCGCTCAGAATCTAAAATAAAATTATAAAACTTGACCAATTATTACTTATTATTCCGACACAATAAACACAATTTTCAACCACACTTTCATAACATGCGTATAGACAGTCCCAAGTCTGTATACAACGGGAAGGAGAACTGTAATAATTAAAGACAATTCTGAACCAATTCGAGCGTTTTGGATTCATCGAAATCATATGTATACACAATATTATGTTGTATAATATTATAATTTGGGACAGTTTTGGCGTACACTTAAACAGACTACAGCCGTCAGTCACGCTTTTCGGCTGCATAAACTGCAATCGTATACAAAATTTATGTACATGGACAATTTAATGAATCGACTGCAGTCATCCGCCATAATGGTCGTCCCTGCTCTGCAAACGCGCTCGTTCGGTCCATTCATTTTTCTGCGGCCAACCGCGCGGTTATCAAAATATAAAAAAACTAATCAAATTAATTTTTTACGCGACACATCGCTCCGAACAAGCGCGGTGCATCGCATCATCGCGCGCATAATATTAAAAACAAACGTTTGAAAATTGTGTCTGTTGAAATTTACGTTCGATTATGACTTTGGGAGTTGTATAGTCTTGCGAATCGAACCTGCAGTAGCTGTCGTCAGGTTAGATGCGCGTATACACTGAACTACGACACCATAATGATCTATGCTCCATGATTATAGCAGGTAGGTGCATCATCGATACAGGTCCGAACACTATGTAATATCTGCGGTAGATTACTATATATTGTGATTGTTGTAGAAACGCTTCGACTAGGCCGTTTGCGCAGCGGGCGTTTTCGTGGAGCAAATTAAATGATTTTTTTCGCGATTCGATTCGAATTATAAGTATAAATAATATGTACAATAGGTATAGCTATATCCAGGCCTGGACAAGTTAATGATCATCGTTAGTTGAGTTAGGTTAAGTTGATAGAAAACATTTCAAAAAGTTAATAGCTATCCTAACTATGACACCATAAACAATAAAAAAAAAATTAAAAAAAAAACACACATCATTGTAAAATCAATACATTCATCGCTCCGCTCAGAATCTACGATTGAGAGGATTAAAAATATTAAAGAAACAAATATTTTTTTAAATGTTGGTTTTTTAATGACTAGAGAGAAACATTGTAACCATATTTCTTTTCAAAATTGCTAATAATTTTTGGAATATCGTGCGTTTTTTACGTCGAATGGATCACCAGTGGTATATAGCACTATTGCGTAACCAACAGCTTAAAACGATTAAGAGGATGTCAGCGCACTGTTTGCTTTCTCTCTCTGGTCGACGCGCAACATTTAGACAAAACGCATTAGCGCAGAGTAACTTTTTTTTATGTTTTCGAATAATCTTGGAGAAAAATCGCCCATCACAAAAACGATACGGAATAATATTTTTAATGGTACGACATATCGATTTTTCTAAATATTGTCTCGAACCAATTTGAATATCGTTTAAATTTACAAACATATTTTATTTTTATTCTGTAAGTCGAATACAAAGTCAAATGTTCATAAAATATAAGACCGATACGTCGCATGTACCCTCTAAAATATTATTCTCTATAAATTTTGTAACGGGTGATCTTACTGCTAAGATTACTAAAAAATCATGAAAAATAACGATTTTATGTGTATAGGTAATCGTTCTATCTTTGTTTCGCGTTGATCGCTGAGAGAGAAAACAAATATTGCACACCGAAATTGCCTTAAGAGTGACCCATGAATTTGTTGTCTCGGTCTTACACACGTACGTCATAGCAAATTTTCGTTCACCAGTTTCAATAGTGTGCTGTTAGTTTTGACATCACAGTAAATTGCCCAATTTTCAAACTTTTGGGTAAGAACATTATCTGTGTCCTCTCGTTGGTTTCGGTATAATTGCAGTTTAGTTCTCGGGCGATTTTTTTTTTTTTTTACATTTTTTTTTTTTGAAACATGTATTTTAACGAGTTAAGAGTGATGGTGCAAAAATTAGTTTGCGAAAATCATTATTTTGGAAGTTATAAAGTTTGCGATTTTACGTTTATACGCTTGCACGGAACACTACCTTAATGCGGGGCGGAGGACCTCAAGTTTGGCGACCGGAGCCACTATATATGTTACTATAACCTCTAATGCAGGGCTGGGCAAGTTAACGTTTTTTTTTAACTCAGTAAGTTAAGTTATTTTAAAATTCAAAAGTTGAGTTAAGTTAAAAGTTAATTTGAAAAAAAAGTAACGAGTTAATTAGTTTAATTAAAATTAACTTAACGTTTCAACTTAATTTTAACTTTTAACTCATTAATGCTCAGCGTTGTTCTAATGTTGTTACTCAATGGTGAATGCTGAATGTGATATGTGGACAACGAGTAAATACGTAATACTGGGATCGAACCCGAAAAACTATAAATTATAATGTAATTTTTGCACTTTTTTTTAATTTCTAAGGCCTACTCTGCAAGGTGGTTTTACACAAAAATTCGAGGGATATTTCCGATTTTTTTTTGTCTGTGCGTAGCGCAGCGAGCGAGGGCTGGCAGATTATTTCCTTTATAAGGGAGTTCCGGTCAGTCAGTCAGTCAAAAAAATTGACCCGCTGTGACAAGACTGTGAGACTTTAGACGGTTCGATCTTAATGCTGTAAAAATATAAAAACATTTCTTAACATCTCCTCAAGAGAACGGTCGGAGCTTTTTTTTTAAAGTTTGAACTTTTGACAATTTTATAATATTTACAAATTTTCGTTTTTACAACGTTTTTGTTCTCAACCATATTGTGCATTGAAGAAATTGATATTTCTAAAAAAACTCTTCGACCGTTCTTTAGAGGACGTGTTAACAATTGTTAGGACTGTTTCAGATTCAAAATCGCACCAACCTAAGTCTCACAATTATTTTGTCACGGCCGAGGTATGTTTTCAGATACACTGTGGTGTGTGCGCACGCCCATCACTAATGTTCATATTTTACACTCGCGCACATTGACACGGTCCGGTTGTACTTGCCACATAGTTTGCCCGATTCTTACTCCATAGAAAATAACTGGCTGGGTACCTCCTTAAGGGGGCTGGAGCGTAATCCGTTCTAAGGAGTAAAAACTAGGCATTTTATATTTCGGTTCATACGGGTCTTGTGAGTGTGTTGAAAGTAAATGAACATTTTGGTGTGTGTAGGTAATTTGCAGTACCTATACCGATCACGTTGCTGTATTATAGGGGCATCGCAGTGATCGGATATGTAAGTCTTATCATTTTACCTACGCGCATGCACATGTCACCACGTATTACCTTATACCTACAATTCATTAGAAATATTTTTTTTCAAAAATCACTGCCAGTGACTTCAATCACTACGCTCACGTAGGATGTTCCTCCGATTTAAATTTTGAAAGCAGATTTCAATTCTCCTCTAAATTGTAAATGAAAATTTTGGTGTGTGTAGGTAATTCGCAGTACCTATACCGATCACGTTGCAGTATAGGGGCACCGCAGTGATCGGATATGTAAGTCTTATCACTTTACCTACGCGCATGCACATGTCACCGTATCACGTATTACCTTATACCTACAATTCAATAGAAATATTTTTTTTTTCAAAAATCACTGCCAGTGACTTTAATCACTATACGCTCACGTGGGATGTTCCGATTTAAATTTTGAAAACAGATTTCAATTCTCCTCTAAATTGTCTATGCTTTAACCGTCGCACATTTTTCATATTCTATATCAATGTATTTAAATTTGAATTATGAATGTGATCTATTTTTACTCTTTTTATTAGTAAATTTCTAAGTAAAAAATAAATAAAAATCAGAAAAATAAAATTGTTAAAGCGTAGATAATCGAGTGAAAAATTCAAATCTGCAGCTTTCAAAATTAATATCAGAACATTATATTATTGGGCGTAGTGATTGCGAAGTCGTGAGCTCCGTTTTCAACCGAAAATGAATCACGCTCCAGCCCCCTTAAAATCAAATTGATTGTAGTTTAAATTATATGCATAACAATTATTTAAGATATACTGCCTAACAAATTTTCAATAGTCATTTTATTTTGTTTTATATCAATTAAATAAAATAATATTTAAAAAGCGGGTTAGTGGATGTCACTTTGCTGTACAGTAGGTTACAAGTGAGTCAATGTATAATGGATTGTATTAAACTTGAATTCAATGATATAATACCATTGTATAAGTAAAACGATTCTGAGCGAAGACGGTTTACCAGTCTGGATTTTTTAAATTTTTATTATTTATTATAGCCTTTAAGTTAAATTAATATTATAATATTATAATTTTTTATTCGTTGCTACGGTGATAAACAAAGCGTTAGAAATTAAAATCCCATTTTAAGCGGTTTTTCGTAATTTGTCAGTAGTTTTTCGGGTGGCATTAAATAACTATTGAGAAAATCGAAAAATGACCTCTTTGAAGTACCATCTTGATCCAATTTGCTAAAAGATTAGGTACTATATGTTGAAATCGAAGCACTCCTTCTGGTGGAAATTTAGTATACAAGATATAAAAAAAAAAATAATAATAAAATAAACACCATTGTAAAACCATTAGCTTTCTCGCTCCGCTTAGAATCTAAAATTTAAAAGGTAAATTGTGTTTACAAAAAAAAGTATATACATATATATTATAAAAAAGGCCATTAGAGGGACTCTAAATTTATGATTTTCCCGGGCTGTTTTTTCTCCCAGTCCGCCACTACACAGAAGTACGTCGTCTTAATTAATAATTACATAATATTGAGAAAAGACTTCAATCACTACGCTCAGTAGGATGTTCCGATTTAAATTTTGGAAACAGATTTGAATTCTCCTCTAAATTTACTACGCTCTGACTGTCGTACATTTTTCATAATCTATATCAATGTATTTAAATTTGAATTATGAATATGATCTATATTTACTCTTGTTGTTGGTAAATTTCTAAGCAAAAAAAAAAATAAAAATCAGAAAAATTAAATTGTCAAAGCATAGAGATAATTTAGTGACGAATTCAAATCTGCTTTCAAAATTAATATCAGAACATTATATTGGGCGTAGTGATTGAAGTCGTGAGCTATGCTTTCGACCGAAAATTAATCACGCTCCGGCCCCCTTAACAACATTGTTTCATTCCGAGGCCTACCCTGCAAGGCAAGGCTGGGCATTAACGAGTTAAAAAGTTAAAGTTAAGCTAAAAAGTTAGTTTAATTTTAACTTTTTAACTTAACTAGTTACTTTTGGATTTTCACTAACACTTGACTTTTAACTTAGTGAATTTCTTTTTTAACTAACGTAAAATCAACGAATTCATTTTTCATTTTTAGAAGTAAGTCAAGTTAATTTATTTTGTTTTTAATTTTATTACATTTCACTATTTCAGTCTATTTCGTTTTCACGACAAAAATTATTTACCGTGAATTGTTTATGTTAATCTAATTTAACTTATACGGAAGTACTATATAAAGTATAAATCCTACTATGAACTATGGTCTATAACAGTGATGCCCAACCTTTTTTCCTCGGCGGGCCACTTTGGTAAACATTTGTAATCGAGCGGGCCACCAAATATAAAAGTACTCATAATCTCAATCTTAATATAATTAAGTTACACATAGTAGGTTGCAATATAATATGGAGGTACATATTGGACTGGTTTTCTTATCTTTTGTATTGACTACTGCACAGATTACAAATTGAGGTACACGTTGTAGGTACGCATTAACTTGATCAGTACGCTCTTTAAAGTGCACGGGTGACATCGATTTTAAATCATAAAATTTCTATTTTAAAATGTCCGACAGAAAAAAGCGCAAATACAACGATGATTACCGAATTTTTAACGAAAAATGTTCTTAAAATATATACTTAAAAATAAGTTACTTTTTCATTGAAATTAATAGAAAAGCTGTTTGCCTTGTGTGTCGTGAAACGGTTTCAGTTTTTAAAGAATTTAATATCAAACGACATTATGAAACAAAACATGAAGAAAAATTTGGCTATTTAAAAGGTAAGCTATTATTTTCAATATAATTAAGTTATACAAAAACATAATGTCGTGTAATATTATTTAATTAGGAGAATTACGTGTTACTAAGTTAGAAGCACTCAAAAAAGATATCCACACCCAAAATGTTTCAAATTTATTTAAAAAACAAAATTCAACTAAAACAAATGTTGTACAACCGAGCTATAAAGTAGCGAATTTGATAGCTAGTGAAAATAAACCTCTAAGTGAGGTAGATTTTATAAAAAAATGTATTTTAACTGTGATTGAAGAAATAATTCCTGAAAAATTAGAACTTTTTAAGGAAATAAGTTTATCACGAAACACAATTACCAGACGTGTTGAAAATATAGGGAATAACATTCTTACACAGCTACAGAACAAAGCACGAGATTTCAAATAATTTTCGCTAGCACTGGATGAGAGTTGCTAATAATTATTCGTGGCATTGATATTATTAATAAACTTTATAATTTAGTTTTGGGCTGGAAAAAAATTAGGTACGCTAAAGTGACGTTGTAAAATACAAATTAACTTTTTTTTAACTTAATAAAAAGCGTGTATTAACTTTTCATGTAACTGAGTTAACTTCTAATTAAATCAACTTTTAACTTATAATTTTTCGTTATTAGTGCATATTAACTTAACTTAACTGAGTTGAAAAAAAATCATTAACTTGACCAGCCTTGCTTTACACAAAAATTCGAGGGATATTTTCGATTTTTTTGTCCGAGTGCAGCTCAACAGTTCAGCCGATGAAAAATGTATGGCATAATGAGTATTTAAGAGTTATAATATAAACTGAAAACTTCGATTAGCCCATAACTCCGAAACTATAAGTTCGTGCTCCAAATTCTGATCAACATTTTTTTCCCCAAAAAAATTACCAAGTCCTCCCCCCCCCAAAAAAAAAAAAAATTCCAAAAAAAAGGTGACTGGCAAAGTAGAAATGTGTCTGTAAAAAAAATAAATCAAAATTCGTAATAGGCGTTGCGCGTGGCTGTGAAGTAGTGTTGCGCGCATGCGTATAAACGCGTAAGCACGCAAACTTTGGACGGCTATATAATTTCGAAAATAATGATTCGCGCACATTTTTTTTGCACCATCGTTCTTAACTCGTCGAAATACATGACGTCTCAAAAAAAAAAAAAAACTAAAAAATCCCGTGGGAACTAAACTGCAATTTTATTGTTCCTCGGTTTTTTTGCGATATTCTAGTTTTTAAAGGGATAGATGGCGGACAGTTATTTTAGCCAAAACATCCCAATCTCTTGTCCATCTCACTGATCGACATATAGTAATGCGATAATAATTTCTAAAACTGATCCGAATTCGTTATTATGTCTACTTGAGATCGCGGTCAGTTCACTTTTCCCAATTACACCCCCCTCCCTCCCCCCACAACAACTATAAGTTTAGTTTGAATGTTTTTAAATTTCGGAATTTTCTAACGGCGATTATCGGATTATACGGAATTCAAAATCAGAAATGTTAAAACGTGAACCGACTAGCTGATCTCAAGTAGACACTGTGACGAATTCAAATCAGTTTCCAAAAATATTATCGCATTACTAGATCGATCGGTAGGATGGACAAAAAGTACCTACTTTTAGTCACATAAGAGTATAAGACACACGTTCTGGATCGTTCACGCGCGCGACGCCGCGGTGGTGACTTGTGCCTAGAGATGAGAATTTAATACGAACTCAACACGATTTTTACAACCAAGCCAACCATTTAACCAATGTACCACTCGTCCACTCCTTACTACAATTAAAGTATTATATTTTTAAATATATACGGGATGTAACGGATAGAACTGACTTTTGGAATAACTTTGGTTCTGATCGATATTTAAAATTTTTTTTTTTATATATATAATTTATAGCCACTTGTGCTACACGTGTAATAAAAAAAAATTATTTTTGTTTTTTAATACTGAAAATTTTAAATTTTAAATTTGATTTAAATTTTTTTGAATAAATTCAAAATTGCCAATTTCTGAATCTCATTATAAGAACGATTTCGATGGTAAAAACATTTATCTATGTCAAGTAGTTTATTTTTAGAATTTTTTTAAATATCAATATTTTTTTTGATTAAACTAATTATTTGGAACGCAATAACTTTTTTAAAAATATTATTTTCGGAAATTTACTAACATATGGATATATTTCTAAAACTATTTACTAATCGTATAATTTCATCAATTTTCGTCATACGTTTAAGTAGCATCAATTTTTTTTTTTTTTTTTTGGTCAGTTCTTTCTGTTACACTGTATATTAAAACCATGCATTGGTGCACAAACGGGGGTAGTTATATTGGACTAAAAATATTGTGTAAAGTAAAAATGAGATGTGGAAGCCACTATAGCGTTGTTGTGCATATGAAAACAATTGAAATGAGTGGTCACACAAATTTTAAAATGGTAAAAAAATTTACCAGGTAAATATTATATCGAGCCCGCATCTCTACAGTTGTGCCTGCCCGTGCCGCGTGCGTAGGCGTTGCTTGTGTATAGTCCGAGCCATGATATACACACACTAATAATCACTTACTATACACACACACACCACAAACCACACACACACACACACAAACACACACACACACACAGTCGTAAATCACACACGCACGCACTTTAAATATTGCCTATACTAAACTCCTTAATTAAATACCACCACCGATCCCCTTGAGAG
The DNA here is from genome assembly GCF_019925205.1 of Metopolophium dirhodum. Classification (NCBI taxonomy): domain Eukaryota; kingdom Metazoa; phylum Arthropoda; class Insecta; order Hemiptera; family Aphididae; genus Metopolophium; species Metopolophium dirhodum. Next base: position 19,003,297 of record NC_083560.1, read on the forward strand.
AGTATTGTGAGCGTTCTCAATATTTATATAATATCAATATTAATTAACATACTCATAATACTCAATTAATAATTCGTATGAAACCGACGAGAAAACACAGATAACATAAATGTTCTCACCTAAAACTAACCACACACTACCCATTGAAACTATATATACCTAGCGGACGATAATGTTGCCGTGTCCTATACCGATCACGTTGCAGTATAGGGGCACCGCAGTGATCGGATATGTAAGTCTTATCATTTTACCACCACCGATCCCCTTGAGAGAGTATTGTGAGCGTTCTCAATATTTATATAATATCAATATTAATTTACATACAAATCATATCAATTTATTATATACATATCAATTAATAATTAAAATTTCGTATGAAACCGACGAGAAAACACAGATAACATAAATGTTCTCCACCTAAAACTAACCGCACACTACCCATTGAAACTATATATACCTAGCGGACGATAATGTTGCCGTGTCCTATACGCGTGTAAGACGGAGACGAAACGAACGGTACACGGCCATTGGTCGTCCGCGGATGGTTACTAAATATTAGAGTGAATCGCGACCTATTGTGAACATTTTTGGTAAGAACATTATCTTTGTGGGGTTTTTTACGACAGTTGAATTTTTTACCGATTGACGCGCATACCTATATAATATATTATGATGTATAGCATAGATTGAAAATGCTCGTAACTCACTTAAAAACTGAATTATCGCGTGAAAACACGGACAACGTTCTTATACCGTCAATAGTTTCACGATAGGTCGAATCACTCTATAAAATGTTTAGACCAACGGTTAGGTATACACCAATGCTATCTGCCAACCGTAAATTTACCGTGTTACGCACTAATTGTAAGACGGAGACGATACATTTTGCAACCATGTTGCCAACCTCTTAAGTGGTTACGACCTCACCTGCGCGAGTGTCGTACGCCGCAGACAAAACGCGTTTACGCAGCTTGAGCAGAACTCGATCGATTTTGGTTCTAGAGTAAAAATACCCATCATGAAATCGAATCGTGACAATATCTCCGAGGCCAAGTCCTAGCGTTTTATCCGTCATACCCCCCATTTATGACGTTCGTTCTATCGTTTGGCAAAAGAAACGATTTCAACGTTTTTTTTTTTTTTCAAAACACCTATAACTTTTCAAAATCAAATTTTTTTTTTTTTCAAAAACGCGACGACTTGCTCTCGGAAATGTCGTCACGATTCGATTTTATAATAAGTATCGTTACGCTAGAACCAAAATCGAGCGAGTGCTGCTCAAGCTGCAGCGTAAACGCGTTTTGTCCGTGGCGCACTCTCCGTTTGCACGCGCCGAAAATAAAATGTGTCATTATTGTCGCCCATGCAGACCGGTCCGTTACGTCGTCGCCGTGTGATAAAATTTAATAGCAATAAAAAGCGTTTAAGCCATATATATAATTATATATTATATTAGCCGAGTGAGAGTATATAAAATATCGTGTGAGACGATCCGAAAACCCATCACCGATCGTCGCCGCATGAACATCGCAGGTACAAATAGCAGCTGGTATATTATATTGGTATGTTATTAAAGGTACCTCGTCTCGCCTGTGATATGTCGGAACGGACTTGTCGGCGGACAGCTGATACCGCGGTACGCGGCGAACGTCGACCGCGGTAATTACGATACGAGGACCGCCGCAGCTGCCGCTATTGCCGTGTTGACGCCGCGACCGCGCTGTCTCCAAAGTCCAAAGTCTCTCGGATTTTTTGCTGTTTTTGTGTTTTGTTTTTTTTCCTAATTTTTTTCGCCACCCGGCAAGCGTGCGTTGTTTCGCGTTGCGATCATTTCGAAAACCGACGAGACGACGACAGACATGACGTAACAGGCAACGATGCAGTGATACAATACTATCGTGATTGGAAGTATAAATCGGCGGCGTCTCGCCGAGAAGCGAACCACGACACGATAGGTGTCTGCCATCGGCGCGCGGGTGTTTATCGCGAGTGTTGCTATGATATTACAACCGTTGTACGCGTGTTATGATAATTATTGTACTATATAGTGTTCGCGACGTCGTATTGTTGTACGATAATAATAATATATTATAATATAAAATAAAACAATATTAATTGTACCGTTACGATGCGGAATGAAAAATAACCGTCGACAAAACGACAACAACAACAACAACAACAACAGCAATAAATTGTTGTTTTATTTTTGAATGAACGGCGGCGGTGACGGCGAAACGTGAAATGTAATAAAGTATGTGATATACACCAACGACGCCGGTCCGACGTGATAGTAACGTGACCGGGCCCGGCTGGAAGTTATTGCAATCGCGGTCGCGTTGCAGCGGTTGCACTGATGATGCACGCGCGGCGCTCGTCGGGCGGCGCGCCGGTCGGCTATCAGCGCGCGCCAGAGTGCTGCAGGTTATTGCACCGCGCGGTGCCACGTGCGGTCCGCGGTGAACGATCTCGCCGCCGCGCACTGGGCCCAAACGGAGAGCCTATAGCTGTATGCTGGCACTAACGATTTCGCCGATAGAGACGGCGGCGGCGGCGGCGGCGATGACTGCGATTTGCCAGTGGTCGGCAATCCGCGGCGATTTCACTGAAATATTTATACAATAAATTCGTATAAAAATCACCGACCGACCGACCGACATGACAGCAGCTGTTGCTGCTGCTGCTGCTGCGGGTGTGCTATATGGACACTGCAGGAAACTGAGGGTCAAAACGTTGTTTGCTTGTTTGTTTGTATACTTATGCTTCGTGCCTCGTCCAATCAATAGAAGCCCGACAGAGTGCAGTTCTCTGTCTGGAGGGGGGAACACGAATGAACGAAATTCGATAGTTTTTTTTTCGAACAATAGTTTTCTTACAGTTTACTTCTAATACACACGAAACGTAAATACGATAAACAGATAAAGTACCTACATATTACGTACGGCTCATTTGGGCTTTTGGTGGAGCGCAGAGAGAGTTATCGGGCAATATTATAAAAAAAATAAATTTGAGCCGAATTTGAACACTGTTAATGAAAAGGAACGGTTGGGACATAAATACTTAAAAACTAAAAACGCATTTACAAACATCGTTAACTACGGATTTCATCAAGTAATAATTAATTCCGGAAAACAGCCAATTTTATGAAAAGCCACAGGTACTGAATATTTTTCTTTAATATTGTTGGCAACTGGTTAAAATAATTAGGACCTAAACAATCTACAAATGATTTCCCAAAGGATTTTTTTTGTATAATATAACACAGGTAATGTTCTCTAGACTTTGAAAAGTCAACTTTGGTTTTGTTTCTTATACATTTTTTTAATTGTGAACAGTTAAGCGTTTTTCTTATAATACAACACTGTTCAGCCTGAAGAACACCTAAAATCTTATAATTTAGTTTCGTTAAACTTTCTAAAAATTTTTTACTCAAGTGTAATTGTCAACACACGCGCATGTGTCTCCGTCTTACAAATGAGTAGAACATAGAACATTTTACGCTCAGCTAAACACGTGTAGCTCCGTTAGTTTAAAAACTAGAGCGAATCGACTTATCATCAAATTTAGAAGTAAGAATATTATCTAGTGAACCTCTTTAGGTTTATTTTTATATTTTAATTTCGGAACGAGTTATGAGCGTTTTAAAATTGTAAATTGTCTGTGCATTTTAAAACGCTCATAACTCGTTTCGAAATCAAAATATAAAAAAACGAGTTTCACTAGATAATATGCTTATTTCTAAATATTTGACGATAGGCCGTTCACTCTCGTTTTTAAGCCAAACGAGCTACAAGTGTTCTGCCGAGCGTTAAATCTGCTACGTCACGAACGTGCGTGAGACGGAGACGACAAACTATGCGGGTGAGGCGCAATCCTCTCGAGATTATTCTTACTGCCTACGATGTGATTACACATTTTTGTCTACAATAATATTAGGCATGTGAAAAATTTCTATATTTTATTTTTTGACCTTGACATCGACGAGATTGCTGACCCCAGCATACGATGACGACTACTATTATTATTATTATTATTATTCGTGGAGCGACGCCTTTCTATCGGTACGATGCGGTGCGCACGCGTCGACTATACAACGACTACGACGACTATGATGACGATGACGATTTTATGTATTTTTTTTATTGCTGTGGCGGTAGGATTGGGCGGGCGGTGAGATCCGGTGAAAATATTTTATTATATTTTCGAACTCGACCGCTACGGGACACTACGCTTGCCCGGCAGAAGACGTGCCGGTGTAGCTGTGCCGAAAAAAACGGGGGCAATAATCGTACGCCTGTTATAATGATGTGTCTAAGCGTTTTATAATAGTTTCGATGGCCAAGAGTTGAATAATATTATCGGTTGGTTACCGCGGTCACACTATATTTTCAACTCGACCGGTCGAATAATAATACGTGTAAGTATATATAGGCGCAGAGATGCGTGTAATAAACGTCAGAGAAATAACGGAAGTATTATTGACTTAGGTGCCTGTAAGTGTTGGGAGACGCAGCGAATACATACGTTTCACCGTAGAACCAACACTGGCAACGCCGCGTTGCTATTTTTAATATTTGAGCGAATTCGCCTAATATATCAAACTTTATGCGTCAAGAACATATTGACCGTGTCGCCAAGTTGCGGCTTTTCTACGATATTTTTTAATTTGTATGCGATCTATGAGGATTTTTCAACTGTAATGTTTTACACAATTCATAACTCGCACACAAATCGAAATATCACAAGACAGCCGGCGCAGCGACACAACGGGTCGGGTTAATATAAAAATAAAACGATAAGTTATTTTTAATGTTCTTAACTTAAGGTTTGATGATAGGCCAATTTACTCTGATATCAACAGTAACAACGTATATTTATACATAGGGTCGGTTCAGCTGAACGTAAATTTGATAATATTATAATATGTTGCTTGTGGGCAGGACCGGCTCAAGCGAAAATAGTGAACTAGGCAAAATCAAATTTTGCCGCCCTTAACAATAGAATATTATCAGTATTTTGAAAATGCCGCCCTCTTACTATAGTGCAGCTTAATTGCCGCCCTAGGCGTGGGCCTATGTCGCCTACCCCTTGAGCCGGGCCTGCTTGTGGGTTAGAAAGAGAAAACCAAGTGTGCGCTATCCTCTCAAGGGGATTCCACCCGGTAATTTTCTGTCTTTGTCCAACACACGCGCAACATGGTATTTTAGACGCGTTTTTTTGCCAAACATACCTGTTGATCTAATGAAGAGCGATATGAACTCTGAACATGGATTTGAATTCGTCGTCAAGTCCACTCGAAATCGACTTTTCCACATTTTTGATATGATCCCCCATATTCCAGAAAACGTCATATTAAAAAAGAGTGTCTAAAAATTGTTGTATTTAAATTCCTGGAGAAGTTAAAATCAAAAAATCAAAATTAAGGGAAAGTCGATTGCAAGTAGACTTGATGACAAATTCAAATCTGTTTTTAGTATTCTTATCGCTTCATTAGTTCAATTGATATGTTTGGCAAAGAATCCGTCTAAAATCCTATGTCGCGCGTGTGTTAGAAGAAAACAAACAATCACTGGAATCCCCTTAAATGCGTCTTTTCGATTGTCGACTGACTATAACTTATATCGAATTTTAAAATATTAAGAAATACCCAGTGCTTGGAAGCAACGCGTTCAAAGGAACTAGTTCCAGTGATTTCGTTCAATTTTCAGTAACTTAACGGGAATGTATACGTATACTATATTAGTTCCTTTTTCGTGTGAAGGACAATATTGGAACTACGTTCAGTTTTTAGAGGAACGTGAACGATTTTATTTGGTTTTTTTTTCGTTCATTTATTTTTAAGTATAAAAAATTAAAATAACTTTTAGAGTAAAAGTTTATAATTTTTTTTGTTTTAGAAATATATTTCTAATAAAAATTGAATAATTATGTCAATATAATGAGCTATTATATTTAACCTATATACGACAATATACGATAATATAGACAATGTTTCCAAAATGTCAAGTCAGTCACGGTGGTCTTATACTCTTATCGGTCTTAACTTGTATGAAATGAACAAATTAAACATTTTAAAAAACAATATATTCCAGGTATACATACCTAATTAAACAATTTATTACTACTCACCTACAAAGTATATTAAAACAATTGTAATACAAAACATTGATTAACGAAAAATGTTCTTTATTTAGGACCGAGTAAATGAGCTGGTTTCTTTGTTTAAAAGAGAGAAACGATTTAGTTTCTTTTTAAACATGATGAACGTGAACTAATTCTTTTTTTAAAGGAACTTTCTGAGCACTGAAAATACCTATCGAACGATTATATGTTTTTGCGTAAGCGCAAATAGTGTCTGAGATTTGGGGGGGGGGGGCGAAGCTCAGATCCATACGGGACTTTTCACTTTTATAAGGCTTTACTGGTATTACGAAACCCCTAAAAATTTGTGTACGTGTAAAATCTTAAGTTTTTTTGTGGGGCTAAAAGAGTTGGGGGGGCTTAGCCACCTAGTGACCCGCGAGTATGCGGACACGTTTCGCATGTCGCCCGTCTTGAAACATGTTTTTCAACTAATAAATATGTAATAAAAAATACATGCTGGTGTCTTAAATCGATTATAGAAACACAGCTAAACCAAAAGATTATATTAGTGCATGAAAAAAAAACAAATTATAATTGAAACAAATAATTTTCATAATATTTAATACTCAACTATTAATATATTAATTTAATTTAAGAAATTCGAGTAGACGAATAGAAACCGGGTAGTTACTAATAATTTATCATATTGTATTTTAATCATCAGTGCTATTATCGGCTTTAAACGGAAAAGGATATAATATTGTCGAACTGTCTGCAGCATGGTGTGAAACTGACCGTCGACTTTGGTGGATCGCACCGCCACATCACAACCATAGTGGTAATATATTTTATTTCATGAAATTGTTTTCGTAAAATTTTTTTGATTGTTGCATATTATATCCATGTATAGTGCCATTACCTTCGCCGTGATTGTAAGGGATCTAGTGGTTTTACAATAGGTAGTGTTTATTTTATTTATTTATTTTTTTTTATCTTGTATACACAATTTTTACCGGAAGGAGTCTTTCGATTTCAATATATTATAGTATCTTATATCGTAGCAAATCGGATCAAAATGGTATTTTAAAGAGGTCGTTTTCCGATTTTCTCAATAGTTATTTAATGTCACGGGAAAAACTACCGGAAAATTACAAAAAACCGCTAAAAATAGGATTTTAATTTCTAACGCTTTGTTTACCACCATACAAACGATTAATAATAAAAATAACGGTTATTGTTATTTTGTTGTAATTAATAAAATATTACCTAGTTCAACTCACAGGCCATAATAAAATATAAAATATCCAGACTGACAAACCGTCTCCGCTCAGAATCGTTTTTCGTATACAACGATGTGATATGATTGAATTCAAATTAAATACAATCCATTATTCAGTGACCTACTGTACAGCACACTGACAACAATATTATTATTTAAATTGAAATCTGTATACCACGGTAATTATTACAAAACATAAACTTTTGGTTAAATCTTATTACATTCATATTATAATAATAACCTACATGCACGACACTTGAAATAAATAAAACCAATCGTTTTTTTTTCATGAAATATTGATTTCGTAGAATAGTCTGGTTATGTTGCATAGATTCCGGCATTACCTTTGCCGTTAGTATGTGTGGCTCGTGCGGGATGGCAATTTCAGTCTTGGGAGAAATTTACGTCGACCGCGACCTGAAATAGCTCACTTCCCACCCTTGCCACACAATAAATACTATAACTCGTTTTAATAATGCCATTTTAACATATTATAATACCTAGCTCATATCACTGTAGGTAGGTACCCACTTTTAGTCTAGGTCCCTTGGCAATACCGTCGAACTCTTGAAGCTGATTCAAAATATATAGAAACTCACGACTCCATTTCTACTAAACTGTTCGTGAGTATTGAGGTACCCTGCGCCATCACGACCTGGGTCCATCGGTATATTTGACAACCCGGGTTCCGGTATCGCGGTAGAAGAGTTATTATAACCTATAACGAAATTACCTAAAGTCAAGATGGCCGAAAAATATTACATCATTTTGATCGGACGACGAGTGATGACATATTAATAATAATAATAATAATAATAATGAGATTAATATAGTTAAGTTTAGAAAAGCTTCGGCTCTCGTGCGCGCACAGTATTCCTACTAAGCTCCTCAAAATGTCAGAGGAGAGGGTTTCAAAACGTTGTAATAAATAATATTTCATAGACTTGACCGCCGTTTCCCATAGTCCAACGAAACCTGGGAGAGCGAAGGGGGGGGGGGGACGATTACCGACGTCTTTTTAATATATTTCGTTGAAAGTGGTTCGTCCCATTGCACTTTCAACAGACAAAGCACAATTGATTTAGCGCGAACAATTGACAGCCCGGCAGATTCAATAAGTGGGTAAAACGTGATTTTTAATAAAAATTTCGCATTTCATATATTTAATATTTGATCGGGATCAAAATATAATCAGAGTATTTTCGTATCATTTATATATGTATATCAGTATTATAACATTATAATACTGTTATAATATAATAATTATAATACTATAATAATTATTATTATTATTTTACAACGCTGGGCAAGTTAATGATTTTTTTTTAACTCAGTTAAGTTAAAAGTTAATACACATTTTTTGTTAATTTTTTATTAAGTTAAAAAAAGTTAATTTGTTTATACAACGCTAGCGTACTTAATTTTTTTCCAACCCAAAACTAAATTAGGATAGGATATAGTGTTTATACTTCATACAGTATTTCCATATAAGTTAGATTTAAATGATATAAATTTTTAACTTCAAACAATTTACGATACATATTTTTTGACAAAAAAACGAAATAGACTGAAATAGTGAAATATTATAAAATTAAAAACAAAATAAATTAACTTAACTTACTTCTTAAAATGAAAAATTAACTCGTTAATTAAAAAAGACATTTAGTAAGTTAATGAAAAGTCAAAAGTAACTAGTTAAGTTAAAAAGTTAAAATAAAATTAACTTTTTAACTTAACTTCAACTTTTTATTTCGTTAATGCCCAGCCATGTTATTTTGTATTCAGTTTTTGTATAGGTACTTTAACTTTATTTCTATATTATATAGCTGTAATATATTAAAATTGAACAACAAATTGTAACATCCAAAATATTTTAAAATGTTTGCGAATTAAATAAATTGGGCTCTTGGCCCGTAAATAAATAAATAAATAAATTAGTAGTTTTGCGCGTGCTAATAATTTTACTATCATAGGTCTGTTGTAGGTCTGAAATCAATTTTTTTTTATTTGACGTCTATTTTTGCAGTTTAATCCTGCAAATTCCAAAACCACGACGATTTCGTCACGTATAGTCGCTTCGACGTCTCTAAAGTTTAGGTACTTTTTAGAAAATTGTTCATTATATACTCGTACAAACCGCGGACTGTCGCCGCATAAACAAATTTCTGGTTTAATGTTTCCACTAGTTTAACAAACCAATAATCGGTCGCTAAAAACGATTCCGATGGGCACTGTTCTCTAAGTAATAGTATTTGATTGAAATATTTTGATTGGATCTGCCCGCCATAGTATTTGGTGAAAACTTCAATGTTGGTCGCAGTAGCGTAATGATAAAGTAGCCTCGGGTCCCCAAAATTAAAATTAAAATATAACGAGATATAAACAAAAATATAAAAAAAATACATAAATGAAACGTTTATAACGGAAATTCGTAGTTTAATGAGTGAACAATTCTAAAACATAAAATTAATAAGATTTAAGCCATACGTGAACCGGCAGATTTAATGATAATATAATACTACTCACTGACATCGAGTTTTCCCACAGCTTTAATATTTTATTTGACTTTCTGACCTAACCATTTATAGTACTGACTACTGAACGATAGTTAATGACTGATGAGGCAAGAGCGTCTTAGATGAGAAAAAAAAAGAAGCGTTAATCAAAACATAAACTTTGATGAAATTTAATTGATCCGTGGCGTTTGGACAATTAAAACCGAAAAAAATAATTAATGTAATCTATTTCAAATATTTTATTTTTATTTTATTCAAACATTTTTATTTGCATAATAATTGTGTTCCCCCACATTTATTTTCAAATTAATTAATATAGTTATTAATTATTATATTATTATACTTATCGTGTATCTTTAATAAGGGCCAATATTTAGGCAATATGCGATTTTGTTACCGTCGCCCATGTCATTTGTGTTAGTCGTCAATGATGATTACTGATTAATGTGAATATGTGATTGTATGCGGGTATTGCATGTGGGCACATGTCAACGGCACCGCCGACCAAAAATAAAATGGGTGATTTTTTTGCTCAAAACACGGTTTACGGGAAAAACTTTCACGCATCGTATAGAGGTCTGATTTGATTAATTTTTTTTTCGGGCTCTAAAGGGCTCTACAGGGCGCATTGGACTTTGATTTTTAATTTCGTTGCTTAAAACAAACATAATAAACAGGGCTAGGATTTGTATGCAATAAAAAACGGTAAAATATGCATTTTATTTACCAAAATATGCAAAAATATGCATTTCAATTTTTATAAGATAAACACAAAAATATAGTTACAAAAAAAATATTTTATTGTTGAAATACATCAGTGATTAGCTGTTCATCTTAAGGGTCACGTTGCCATTTTTTAAAATTTTTCACAATTCTATAAAATTTGAAAATTAAATTTTATACTTTAGTTGTCACTTCAATTATAAGACTTTTACACTAATCTACTACCTGATACCTATTTAGGGGGGGGTGGGATTGATAGGGTGTATTATATCGAAAAAAACGACTTTACGGGAATAACGCTCAAGCTTTGTAGAATTGTCGGATTCTGATGAATTTTTTTTATCTGAAAGAAGAAGACTTCATACAGCCCACATCGATTCTGATTTTGTATTTTATTTTAAATAATTGTATTAAAAAATTTGTAAGAAAATGCTTTTTATCTTGTATTTTTTTAGACATATTATAAAGTTTGAGAATGAAATATTGAAAAACAGAGATCGATGCGGGCTGTAGAATATTTCTCTCTAGCAATTAAATAAAAAATTATGAAATTTGGTTGATTCTATAAGGTGGTATCATTATTCACGCAGAATATATTTTTGAGGACAAAATGGCATCGGCATCGGGCGCCTTAATATAATATAATATAATTGAGAAAAAAAAATAATTTAGAAATAAATTTTATAATTCACATTCACTACGAGTGTTACATGCTATGATCACATATTTTTTCAAATTTTCGAAAATGAATGTCAAATTATTTAATCTTTTATCGCATACCTATTATACCATAGGATTGTATTTATAAAAATAAAATTTATGTTTGACAAAAAAACCAAGTATTGTGAAATTTACTATAAAACATTTATTTTTCGCATTCTTATAATCGAAATGTACAATAATATTCATTTTATTCAATATATGCAATAATATGCATTTCATCCAAAATATGCAAAAACATGCAAAGTAAAAATACCGCCATTTATCTCATCATGAGGTGATTCGTGGACATTACTGACAAAATCAATAATCAGAAGTCGCAAAAAAAACATGCTTTTGCATATAAATCCTAGCCCTGATAATAAAAATAACAAAATCTTGTGAAAATCGGTCATATCGTATTATATGGTTTGGAAATAGAGTTTTGAAAATCCAAGTCCAATGCGCCCAGTAAGAAGAGTTTCTCTTTCAAAAAAAAAAAAATATATCGAAATCAGATCACTCTACGAGGCGTGAGAGTTTTTCCTGTAAGGCGTGTTTTTGAGCAAAAAAACACATTTTGACGCTTATGTTTTTTACCGATCAATTGGCCTTACATTTTAATTAATTGTTTATTGTTCAACATAAAATAGTGAACTGTTATCTTTTGTTTATTTTGAAAATGTTAGGAGCCTCCGTAAATGTTATGCCATCCTAGGTGGTTACTCATCGGCGTACACTGGTTTGTCGGCTGCCCTAAACTGTCAGCCATTGTCTTAATTACATTGAATTTCAGAAGTTGCAAAACTTTCGTACGTCCAATAATCATAAACACAGTCATATTTGAAGCAAATTGCTTTGCTCGCGTACTATGATTGCATACTGATATGTCAAAATATGTATTATATTTAAACACTGTATGTCTGCATAATATACGTATAGGTACCTAAATACAAAAATACGCAGTGCCTATGGAGATGCGGACGTCTGTTCGTGCTGTAAAAATACAACAACTGCAATATTTTATATGTATGTTAACGAAATTATTACGGAGGTAACGTTATTTTATTATTTGTTCAGTTGTGTGATCTTCTGTTGTACAAATTCGACAAATCAACGAAATAGTATATTATTATATTCTGATAGTATCGAATTTCAGCTTCGGCAGGTGTACAATCATATTTATTTGCACCTGCTACTTAACACCGGCGAGTGCAAGTGCACCGCCGTGCGCTCTTGTAATTACGACACTGCAGGTTTGTCTGTATATTTTTACGATTTCGGCTTACAAGACGTAATTGCGTGTGCGTATAATCATGTTTGAATGAACAGCAGGTCACCCGAGAGAGCTCGGCTTATTATAATAACATAATATATCATTTAGCCTCTCTATCAGAGATTTACACGACAAATCGAAGACCGCATGTGACCGTCGATGTGCTATAGATCTTTTCACAATACCCTGTGTAAGTATTATAACACGCGTATTATTAGGTACTCACACTACCATTGTCAACGACGTGTCTATCGTCGAACATTTGTTCCAAACGACCTAATTTTTTATGGCCGAGAGAAAAGAAATATTCAATAGAATAAAACTACTTTTGTCGGTAATATAATAAGAATTTCAATTATAATGCAACACACAACATTACCTCAACTTTGTTTCTTGATAAGTCCAGGGCCTGCAAACGTTATAATAAAGTTATGATTATAACGTTATATTTGACAAACAAAGATTGAAATTTGTAAACGTTTTTATAACGGAAAGCGACAATCAAAAATAATTATTAAATACCGCAAAACAAAACAATTTTCGATTAACAAAAAATATAATACATCCATCATTAAACAAAACATAATGCAAAACGTAATTTATAGAATATCGTTAAACGAAAAATAACGCGAAACGAAATATTTTAAAATCTATTTATTTAAAAGGTCAATTTGATTTCATAGAAACATTTATTTCATGCAAACAATCTAAGAATTGATTATATTATATTCCGTATCCGGGAAATGAAATAAAACTTGTATAACGTTTTAGTTCTAGATAACGATAACGCAAAAGTTGAATAACGTTTTAATTGTAAACAACATAAAACGGAATTTTTTCTTCAAATGCAAGCCTTGTGTATAACAAATCGGCTAACTTAATATTATTTGGAATGCCACATATTTTATAAGTTATATTTGTTGCTCGAAAATCGGCTGTAAATTTCGAAATTACTAAAATTGTTAAAGAAAGTTCGTAATCATTGAAACACTATTGCGCTTTTACAGAACCTGTATATACCAGGCGTGATCCATTTAAGTGTCTACACTCATTATTTCCAAAAGTTTCGACTATTTTGAAAATAATGTTTTTATATAGTTATTTTTGTTTAGTTTACAAACATTTCCGAAAAAAATTAGTATTTTGTACTGTAGAGTACTTTATTTTTATCGTTATAGTTTTAAAAGTTTTTGACTTTTTTGAAAGACACCGTGCATTTTTTATACCATATTCCGAAGCAGAATATTATTCAGAGTATTTCAATGTATAAAAATCAAATTTCCGATAAATTAGTTCATTAGTTATGACTTGTAGCCTATATGTAAGTATGTTAAGTTTAAATCAACAGAGTATTGGAAAACTTTTTGTAGGATACTACCATACCATGCACTCTACTCCTACTCCACTTAACTAAACTTTGAATACTTATAAAGTTATAACCTGATTAAGAAGGTACCAACACTTATTATTATTATTATTACATAATTTATATAAGCTTACTCTGCTATTTCCTAATCATTTAAAAAGAAATATGCAAATGCTATAAAATCTCAATCTGGCTCATAACTAACGGTAATATTGTAGATCAAAATATTTCAAATAATATTCTGGTTCAGATTATAAAATAAAAATGTCTAGTGTCTTTCAAAAAATTAAAAAGCTTAAAAATGTTAACTACAAAAATTAGTAGAAAATATAATTTTTTTCAGAAACGATGTTTTAAAATTGCATCAAATTAAGTATACTTAGTACCTACGTCAAACAAATATATTCAAACAAGTTTCAACTTTTCGATATAATGAGTGTTGTAGGCAATTAAATGGATCGCACTGTATACCGTTTGTTTTAATTTTTTTTTTCTTCTGTAGGTACTGTTTTTTCAGTGATAAAATTACTTTTTGAGACCGAGACATACGACATAAGACTTCCCAATCGCTCACACGACGACCGTTGACAGAAATATGTTCTCATGATCTATATTCGATGCGTGTGCGCTGTCAACGTATTTTACGTGTACAATTTTTTTTCATTTTTGATTAAGATGTAATGACTAATAATGTATTGTGTGCAGTGTATTTTATACCATTTATAACAATAATAAAAGGCTGCAGCTTTTAACTTTGTGTTCCCGCAGACACTCCTTACAGAGTTCATTACAGAGTTCATTGACCTTTTTTTTTATTCACTCGGTCACTGCAAACGTTAAAAATAAAGGACATTTGTAAATCGTATACTACATATTATGACATACTATGTGACATTTCAATACATTTACGATGTAGAGAATAACGACTCAGAAGTGTTATTATATTATTACCAACTTTGTTTTTTCAGTTATCATTTTTATTTTCTGAAATAAAATCAACGACTTTGGTAATGTTTGTTGACGACCCGAATGCTTTCAAGAACTGAAGAACGTGAAAACGCATCCAAGTTTAGGTCATCCAAAAATAATACTAAATCTTCCACCTTTGAAATTTTCTATTTTTGAGGACTTTATCTCACATTTTCTGGAACTAATAAGTGATCGCATCCGACTTCGTGTTAATAATATGCGAGAGTAACAAAGGACACCAGTCGCTTCGGCTGTTCAAGACCTCTAGAGCGGAGTAGCGGACATATTATTATGACCACGGAGTGCCATATTTATGCAAGGACAAATTATGGGAAATTTGCATATGGACTTTAGGCATATAAAACTAACTGTACACATTTTTATCATAGGTACATTGGGAAAACAAAATAGATTTGGATTTTACTTGGATATTTTGGTGGGTTATAAAGTATGCTGAGTTTTCCTTGAAATCAACTTTAATTCTTTATATAACACTATTAAACAAGTTTAATCAACTTTGCCGACAACAAAATCTAATTGCCGTTATTATAGTTATGATATTATTATCGTCGTAATATTAGTTATTACTATTGACGTCATTGTCTTGCGTAGTTACGTGATATAGGTACGTATTTATTGTATATCTTTTTGTCATTTGCTTATTATTTTTTATAATTTAAAATGTCAAATAAATAATTAAGTGATTCAATGAAGAGAAAATTAAAAAATAAATGTGTTGTCTTTTTTTGACAATTTAAATACTTTTTACATTGATTATATTGCCTTTAAATCCGAACCCTAGTGATGAAGAAACAAAAAACTACACGGTAGTTTATAACTAGTTTATCTACTTGCGCACAATCGAAATGTTTGTGAAAGTTGATTAGCTGAAATCAAATTTGACTTAAAACATTAAACTTTAAAAACATTTAGTCTGATTTATAAGTGTAAAAATCAAAAACAAGTACTAATTTTTTAGTTAGCTTTTTAATTTGTATACTTAGATACCCTTTACGTGTGACTGAATTAACAATTGAAGTTCCGTGGTTGTTTTTACACCTCAAAATTAAATTTTCTAAGAGTGCTCGTAATTATAATTCGTTGCTTTAATATGAATGCAAAAATACAAATAAACATATGTTTGTACCGATGTCAAATTATTGTTTGTAGTGGCAACGGAGCAGGGAGGGCGACAGAGATGGCAGTTTTCCTCCCTTGTAATACATATCATTTCGCACCACCCAATGAAAAAAATAAGATATAACTTTAACAAAAACGAATATTCAAATTGATATTAATTATTAATTTCCTCACGAATAAAAATATTTAATATTCAAAATCAGGACTTAGCACCCGAATCATTTATTCGGGTATCGGGACGTATTCGGGTGTTCAAACACCGGAATAAAAAGTTTAAGCAAACATTCGGGTTTTCAAAACCTCAATTATTTGTTTTAATATTGGTTAATATGGGTGTTGAGTAGTCTGGAAAAAACACAGCTTTTGATGACCCCTCCCCCCCCCCAAAAAAAAAATGATTTATGCAATGACTTATTATTTTATATTTAATGAAATATATATTTTTAACACGAGTTCGCAACATTTGGTTTAGACCAAACTCGGTTTATTAATGTACAATAGTTACATAAGATACATAAGATTTTATTGGATTTTATTTTCAAGAAAATAATTATTGAATTTACCTGTCATTGATTGTAAGATTGTTACTGTTAATTTATTATTATAACTAAACAACTTATAACTACAGAATATACCTCACCACAAGAAGTACATGGAAAATAATATGTATCGCAAGATTTTGTAAGAAACAAAATTGTTCGGGATTTGGTTAATATACGGGTGTTTTGAAAACAGAATCATTCGGGTTATATGGGTTTCGGGTGTTTCGGTATGTTAGGGGTTCGGGTCAATTCGGGTTCAAGGCCCTGTTCAAAATTTCAATTAAATATTATGTTATAACATATAACTGATATTTGGATGTTTGGTTTTCAAAAAATTAAAAACAGTCGATTGTCATTTTGTAACGTTATCATTATGTTGCTTAATTTTGTTTCGCAGTTGAAGACTCAAAGCACCTACCGGATGTTATAAATTCATAAAAAAAAAATTAAAACAACGAATATGTGTAGGTGCTTTGAGTCTTCAACTGCGAAACAAAATTAAGCACCATAATGATAACGTCACAAAATGACAATCGATTTCGACTGTTTTCAATTTTTTGTACGATATACACATATATGTTACTGTGAATATGCGCAATTGGTGTGTACTGACAGTTACCGGTTAATTTCGTCGTACACCAAAGTCATCGGTGAATGTTGGCATATTGATTAAATTTGTACTGTTCGTAAACATTCTCTAGTGAGTGTCGACATTTATCCAACGATATTATATTTTAATCTGATGTAGGTATCGAATCATTCTATCTATAGCAGTGGCGAATTTATCAGGCATGCTCAGCATGAGCCACACGCTTAAAAATAAAAACGTAATAAATAAAACACAATAATCAATATTATAATATTCAAGCCTGGGCAAGTTAATGATAATTTATAATTGAGTTAAGTTAAGTTGATAGAAAACATTTTAAAAAGTTTAAAGTTAATAGTTATCCTGTTTTCTTTTAAATTTAGTTAAGTTAAAAGTTATATGGAAACTTACAATTAACTTGTTAAGTCAAGTTAAATTATTATTTTTTTTTTAAACAAATAGCCAGTAATATGATTTGAAATAATATAAAGTAAATGTTTATGCAATACATGTATCATCAATAATAATTGTAATTATATTTATTATTTCATTATTTATAAATTAATGCAATTTGGATTTGATTAAAAGTAACTCGTTATATATTAAGTTTATATCAATAAAATACCTAGAGTTAAGTTCAAAATTAAGTTAATGAATATTACACACTTTAAAATGTTAAGTTAAAAAGTTAAAATTAACTTAACTTTAACTTTTTAACTCGTTTATGCCGAGGCTTGATAATATTACGTATTTAAAAAAATCATTATGTATGACAAAAATGTCATCTATTTCTGTTAAACCTATCTGTGTTTATTTTTATCGTAACATTTACTGACATAGAGCATTCGATAGTTGTGTACGCAAGCCAGGGATTGAAACTGATAGTTGATACCAATTTTGAACACTGGTTAAAACCGTTAAAAACCGAAATCAATACCGTAACTGAAAACAAAATCAGAAGAAATAAATACGGATATCCGAAACTGAAATCGAAATCGGGAAATATATTTTCGGTTACAAGCCCTGGTCATTATAATTTATAATAATATAATAATAATGCAGGACTTTAAACCGATAATGGATACCAATTTTGAATACCGGTTTAAACCGTTAAAACCCGAAAACAAAATCATAATCGAAACAGAAAAAAAATTGGAAACCAGTATTAACTTAAAAACCGAAACCAGAAAAAATTGGATACCGGTATTATAATTAAATCAAAACCGAAAATATAATTTAAAAATGGTATATTTTTTTGAAATCTTGTTATATTGACATTTTAAAAAGTTTACTTTACACAACAGGCGATTCGAACGCTTGATCAAGCGATTCAAAAAATTAATAAACTAAGAATGAACGTAAATAGTCTAGGCCTTGAAACCGATTTTAGAAACCAGTATAAATCGTTTAAAAACTAAATCCGAAAACAAAATCAAAAACAAAATCGGAAAAATTTGGAAACCAATATGAAATCCAAAACTGAAACCAAAATTTCCTAATACCGGTATTGAAAAATTGAAACTAAAACCATTGAAACCAAAATTTTTTCAATCGGTTTCATTCCCTAGGTTTGTTGTGTGGTTTTTTAATATTGTGTAGTGATTAATACTATATAACTTAAATTATAGACGTTTATTTAGTGAAATATTAGATAATATTTTGAATCTAGATTAAGAGTAGATTTGAATCAATGGGAAAGTTGGAGTTTTTTTTTCATTACTTAATTCTGAGTTGTATCAAAAACATAATAAGGTATTAACTGTTAATGAACTTAAGTGTTTAGAGAATCAGTACGGAAGTTTCTTTGATATTTGTCGGTTGAAAAACGAGTTACTTGTTTTGTACAGCACTGCAGAATTTAAAGATATTTTTGAAATAATCAAATACATGAATTTCAGTAAACTAAATTTAGGGCTGAAAGAAGTATATAAACTAGCAAAATTAATTGCAACTGTTCCAAGTACTACAGCATCAGTGGAAAGACAATTTTTAGCGCTCAAAAGAATGAAAACGTATTGTAGGTCTACTCAAGGTCAAATTAGACTATATCTTCGGTCGGAATATTAGCGATTGAAAAAAGTTTTAGAAGATTTAAAAATGAGCCCTGAATTTTACTCTTAAGTAACAGAAAAGTTCATTGAAAAAGAAAGAAGAAATGACTTTATTTATTAAAAAAAAAAAAAAAAATGTGAACGTAACTTAGAGTTAGTCAAATATTAATTAAAATTATTAAAGTATTAAACTAAAGTCTTATTTATAAATTAATACAAATTTGGATCATACAAAAAACTAGCGAACTAGTAACAATAGCTAGATCATAACCACTCGAAATAGTTAACAGGGTGACAGATTACAAGACAGTTATAAAACAAAATAATAAATTACTTTTAAATCACGTGAGCAACGACGATTTTTGCGAATCTGACTCAATGGACCAAACGTTGTGGCATGTAAGTTTAACCAATTCAAATGTGTATTTTTATGTGAATCTTTATATAATAATATGTATTAATAATTACCGAATACGAATATATTTATGTTTTATAATATTAATTATAACATGGGTGACAAGCGATTGATGACATGTCGCGTAGTATTTAGTATAGAAGTATATAGACTTTCCGCGATCATTCCACGGCTAGACGTTTTCCTAGTTTTCAGCGAAAATATAAATTATATCTTCTAAATTGACCTCTCAAACCGTTTTTTATTTGATTAAAAATAACGCTAGGTCACTTACACAATATCGCGTCATCGTAAATATCCTTTTATGATATTTCAAATATGGCAAAAATGACTGTCCCATATTTGCAGACGCAGTAACGGGATTTGTTAACAATAGCTATTGTTTATACCTAGGTGTGTAGTATAAGAATGAGCAGTACAAATTTCAAAAAATGTACAAGAATGATGTTTTTATCAAGTTATCTGACTGATATTTTTTAGAGCGGATTTAATAGAAATAATTTCACTTGTAAATGTCTCCGATGTGTCTATATTACATTTGCTTACAAACTTTGTAGCTTCTTTCATAAGTGTTCTGAAGCAACTCTATTTGTAAAAAAAAAAAAAATAAAAAAGTTGTAGGAACCTATTTGTTTTATCAGGGCTTGCATTTGAAAAAAAATTCCGTTTTATGTTATTGACAAAACGTTACACAATTTTCGCATTTATCGTTATTTGGAATTAAAACGTTATCCAAGTCTGGCGTTTATCGTTATTCAGAATTAAAACGTTATACTGGTTTTGTGTTTATCGTTATTCAGAATAGTGTTAATACCTATTAAATTTATTAAAAATAACTAATGCGGGTAGGTAATGGCTCCGACACGGAATATAATATTATAATCAATTATAATGTCCATATGCATGAAATAAATATTTTTAAAAAACCAATATAACTTTTAAATAAATGGATTTTAAATGATTTCGTGTTGCGTTATTTTTCGTTAAATAAAATTCTATAAATTATGTTTTGCGATATTTTTCGTTGAATGGTATTATATAAGTTACGTTTTGTTTAGGTAATGATAATATAATATAATATATTTTGTTAATCGTTTTGTTTTGTTTTGCGGTGTTTAATTATTTTTGATTATCACTCTCCGTTATAGTTACGTTTACAAATTTCAATCGTTTTTTTGTCAAATATAACATTACGGTATTATAACGTTTGCAAGCCCTGGTTTTTATTATTTTAGATACGGTAACATCCGGTGATTCGCTGAAGTCGTTGGTCTAACTGCCCGAGCCCCGCAGCCTGTCATGCAATCACCGACTATTCGATCCATCCCGTCAGTTTTTTCTGTTGAAATAGACAAATTGTATGCCTATTGTACCGTCACCCTAGTGATCAGATAAAAAATTCTGATGGTACATATTTGAATTTGGCATATCGTATTATATGGTCGAGAAATAGAATTCTGAAAATCCACTGCGCCCGTAAGAAGTGTTTCTCTTTCCAAAAAAAAACATCTCCATAACATAAATATGTGAAAATTAATTAAAAAATGTATAAGAAAATCGTTTTCAAGTAAATTTCAAGACAATTAATCCAAATATTATATTTTCAAAAATATTATAGTTGGTATTATGAAAAAAAAAATTTATATTCGTATATCACGTTATTGATGTGTGCATAATATAATATACGGGAGCGATTCGCTATTAATTATTTACACACGGTCACACACACGAACCGAATTGGAAAATTATCTATACTCAACTTCGTAAAAACAGTCGATACCCATCAAATATTCACAGTTAAGCCACCGCAGTATGAACAGTATTCGGGATACGTATTCAATATACGTAAAGGTAGCATAGTCTATGGTATCATATTGTAATATATTAAAATGTAATAGAAATAATATAATAATACAGAAATAAGTACTTGGAGTCATTAGACAATGGTGATCGGAAACCATTCCTAGTTCTGGCGTGCATAACACTGAGACGGTGGCGTAGCCACAAGGGCCCGTACTATTCCTGAAATTTAAAAAAAATTTTAAAATCCCGAAGATGTAACTATACCTAGTGTCTACGCATTAGAATTTTGCAATTTTTATCATTGTTGCCCTAAATTGTGAATATTTTATCGAAGAATTCGAGTAAATATAAAATCCCTTCGGCCATTCCCTAACTAACACAATGACTATAATTAATATCTATTTTCAAAATTAAAATCCGTAGGGATCCCAAGACCTCAATTTTGCCTAGCTTTTTGGTCTACCGGTGACTTTTTAAAATTTAAAAAAAATTATCTCATTTAATATTATTATTGTCAGTTCTTGCGTGTACGTAAGTTAATAAATTGACGGCGAAAATAAAAATAACGACCGACCTTCCGGGTGGCATCATGCGGGCTTATTGTTATAATTCAGGGCATTCCTGGGAAATATTGACCGAAAACGATTACAGATTAGTCTCACGCTCATTTATGTGCATTTACTTTGCTCAGTGCACACACTTACGAGTCAGTTTAATGTCATCCTGTGAATTGCCTATATTAATTTCCTTAAAACACGACCTACTGCAGTCTCCTTAAAATAAAATATGTACCTATTAATTAAATGTGTACATATATATATTTATATCTACTGCATAAATCGATTTATTGATAAGAAATTATTAAAATGTATTGCCTACATAAAATTAAGGGTTGCCTCAATGTCTATAATATTCATAGACGTAAATAGGGTCATCAAATGCATAAAAGGTTTCAAGAACAAAAAAAATGGGAGATTCGTCTTCCACCCACTACAATATTACATACACGATGCACACGATTGTTTCGTCAGTTCGCCACTGACCTCAACTGTAGTCTATTAAGCAGTTAGGCTGTTGCCTGTTGTATCGTTATCTATAATGTGTACATACTTTGCGAGTGTAAAATTGTATAAGTCTATGCTCAATGGAGATGAAATCTTGGAGATCCAGATGGAAATTTATTTATAGGTCGAACAATACCAATATCAATACATTTATTATTTTTATTTCATACGCAAGAAATAGGGTTATAAGTGTGAAACATTTAACATGACATTTTCACTTTGACATATTTCAAACTTTAAACTTTCGTCCTCCTTGAGATATCAAAAAGGTATTTTAATAATTGTGCTTACTTCGCAAGTTATTTTCCGGTACAAGGCTTAGAAAGTACCACGAGTTGTAAATTGTAATTTTTCATTTAAAACCTACCCTGTTTATTTCAAGGGCTTAAAATATCTTATATCTACATAATATGGTTCATCACTTTTATAATATACGAAATATAGATTATAAGTATATAGATTAATTAATATAGATATAAAAATATAGATTATAAAAATATTATACATATCTCGTTTCACTCAGAATTTAATACTTTTTTATTAAATTGAATGAAATTTTTTAATAATTAGATTAAAACCATTGGTAAATAATTAGGTACCTACCTATATTTTATGCAAATACAATTATTGAGATTATTTTATATTTATATAGGTTATGATAGAAAAGGACGATTCTCATAATGTAGATAATGATTTGGCAACAATAATAATAAGTGATGAATTATAATTATTACCTATTTCATATTATTATGTTTGTTGATGTTATTTCATACTAATATAAATTAAAAATAATAAGTTAGGTATTTCTAAGTTTCAACTTAAAATTTAATTTAAACATACATTGACACATAAGGTAATAAAGAAATTATAAATGTATAGCATATTGTAACTAAAAAAAACTTAATAGTTGACAAAAATTTTGAATTTCAAATTCTAGTCGGTGATTTTGAAGAATACACCCCCCTATGATTTTTTTTTGAGATCGTCCCTGAGATAGATATTATATAACATAGATAACTATTATGTATTTCGTATAATATTTACTATGTGAGAAATATTTTTGTAACATTTTTCTGTTGAGTGTTAAACTCAACTAAGTGTAGAGGTGTTTACTGTACTTCCTACTATTGTTTTAAATCAAAATTATGTTTTGTTTTTTTTTTGTCTTTCATTAATATGTCAAAAAAATTTATTTTATTAAGTTTTAGAACCCTTAGTAATAAAATATATTATAAGTGATAGTTGTGTGTTTGGACGATGCGGTGTAGTAATTATTATGGGGGGCTATAATAATCCGGAAAGTATATGTCCGGACCGTATAATTCCGGAATGTATTTATCCGGACCGTATTTCGACGGAATCCAAAAAATATAAACCGTATTTTAACGGAACGTATAGTTCCGGAAAGTATATGTCCGGACCGTATAATTCCGGAACGTATTTATCCGGACCGTATTTCGACGGAATCCAAAAAGTATAAACCGTATTCTTCCGGAACGTATATGACCGGAACGTATTTGCCCGGACTCTTAAAAGGTAAAAACCGTATTCATCCGGACCGTATTTGCCCGGAACGTATTTGTCCGGAAAGTGTTGTAAATTGCCTATATTAAACCCCTTGCATAACACCAGATTACAATTAATAATCAGTTGGTGTATTTTTATGTTAAAAAAATTGTTTGTTTTGAACTGTTTTTTTCTGTTCAAAATGGTTTTTAAACAAAAAAAATTGTTTGAGTTTCAAGCAGTTCAAACAGTATATATTTTTAAACGGTTCAAAACAAAAAAAACTCAATATTACTTGGAGTTACACTGTTTTAAACATATTACGTTTTATTCGTTTTAAACAATTAACGAAATATTCAAAATAAATGTTTTGAATTTATGTTTTAAACATGTTTAAAACAAGTTGTTTAAAACTTGTTTTGTAAACATATTTGTAATTACGTAATTAAGTATTGTCGTATACTCCGATTGCTTTCGACGTACATAATAATTAAACTCACACCATGTCACACACGAATCGCGGACATTCTCCCCCCACCCCCCCCCCCCCCCCCCCCCCGGTACTGTTTCGGTGTAGTAGGACATTCCCCCCCTTTTTTTAAAAGTTTACTATTTAAAAATATAATATTATTATTTAGTATAAATATATTTATGCCTAATTTCAAATATTTTCATAAATATAATAAATTATTAATTAATAAATTACTTATTATTTTTTAAATTTTTATTGTTTCAAGTAAGTAGTTCAGTTAATCAAACATATACATTTATAATCTATTACATTTATGAAAATAAAAACTATTTTATATATTTTATATTTTATTTAAAAAAAAAATTTCATATTAAATAATAAAATTGAAAAAATCAAAAAATGACGTCCCTAAAGTACCGCCTTGATCCAATTTGCTAAAAGATAAGATACTACATATTGAAATCAAAGCACGCCTTCTAGTAGAAATTTTGTATACAGGATAAAAAAAATAAAATAAATAAACATCATTGTAAAACCACTAGCTTCATAGCTCCGCTCAGAGAATTTGATATAGTTATGTTATAACTTATAACTTTTATAAAAATATTTCCTAAAATACATTACTTCATTCATTGTTGATCT
The DNA here is from genome assembly GCF_019925205.1 of Metopolophium dirhodum. NCBI lineage: Eukaryota > Metazoa > Arthropoda > Insecta > Hemiptera > Aphididae > Metopolophium > Metopolophium dirhodum. The sequence continues at coordinate 19,028,430 of NC_083560.1, forward strand.
TAGATAACTTTTCAACTTTTAACTTTTTAAGGTTGAAAAAAATCGCCCTGGCAATGTACAAAACTACAAAATATTTGATTTAAAAAATAAACTCGGTATTTTTCAACCATTTTCGGTACCAAACTGATAACGGGCCGGGGGAGGCTGTCTATACCTACTACCTACATGATAAAATGTTCATAATAGGCAATTTAAATGTTGAAAACTTTTTTTTCTTATTATTGATCAATGAAATCTAAAATCTTGAACAATTAATACAAGGTTCTTCATAATAGTTGTTATGAAGATAAACAATGAAGATTTTAAGTTCAGATTTCTACAAAATTAGTCAATCTCAATATCACGAACATTTGCAAATCATTTTTCGGTTCAAAATGTATAAGATGTTTAATTTTTAATGTTTGGAAATTTAAAACGAGATATCTCATAAGTGGGTAATATTGTAACTAAAAAAACTAAAAAAATATAGAAGCACAGATTTTTTTATAGTTATTTTAAGTTGAAACTTGGAGAAAATTAGATGTTTAAATGAATATTAATGATATTTTTTATTTAATTATAACTCAAAAACATTATTTTTGGTGACTATTATAACTTTTACCTATAATATTATATTTTATACACACAATGAAATTGTATAATGCAATGTTTTCTGCAAAATGTAATGGCACATGGCGTGTACCCTACAAACTCCTGTTTTTTTATGAATGTACATATAATCATACATAAATCATGCATGAATCATGATATACCATTGTATGTAGGTACACAGACCTGCTCAGGACGTGTTAACGTTGGAACAATATTCTAGTTTACAGCCTTCGCTTGTAAGTTAACGGCGAAAAATTTCAAAAAATATTGTTTTCCCAAAACGCGATTTTGTTAAAAGAGCACTTAGAATTAAATTTGAGATGAATTTGAACTAAAAATGAGATGCAAGTACTTATTGCCTATAAGAAAAAAAATTGTCTTGTTTCAGGTCTAATAACACCCTAAGATCCCAAAGTAACGTAACTTTTTGTTATATATTATTATATAAATGTTTTATGATCTTCATTCTTAAATTTATTTTATTTAGTTAAAATACATATTATATTATGTCAACTAAAAAAATAACAAGAAGTACATATAGTAAAGTAAATGTGTTTAAAAATTAAATAAATTAAAACAGATAATTATTTTTAGGTTCTATTTAATACTTGACGATACCAGTTACATTGGTAAAAAAAAAAACTTTTATACTGTAGGTACCATGGTCGTTTATTTTTATTAAAAACTATAATTTAGAACAATGCAAATATGTAGCATAAATTATAAATTTGTCGATCGCAACGTAGTGTTGTCGAAATAAACCAAGAAGACAAGATCGTGATAGCGCAAGGCAAAACGTATTAGGTACCTTTAGACAAGGTAAAAATTAAAACTAATAATTTGTGTTAAGTTATATTATTTTATTTTATTTATTATTATTAATTAGTCTAAACACATTTAATGTAAAAGTTACCTAGAATGGGTATCATTTATTAATTTGAAATAGCGGATCCTTGGAAATAATAATATAATATTTAATTCCACGTAACCCGTACAATTGTAGGTCTATAAAGGTAAGTAAGCATAATGTCTAGACTCTTTTGTTTTGTTTTTATAACAATTTTAAATCAGTTATAATATTTACTTATACCTCTTATATATATAATTAATTTATATATATCAATACGGGTATATAGTTATTTATTATATTTCTTATTTTTGAGTTTTGAAATTTGTCATTCTTCATCAAGACTTCAAGGAGGATTAATGTTGGTAGTTTAAAATTTTGAATATTATAAATTATAATATTCAAAATTTATAATATTATATTTATTATATCTGCTCAAATATATACACACTTTTACAATGAACCATGATGGATACCGATATGACAATAATGGTAAAAAAAATGGAATCACGTAAGTACCTAATCACACATCATATTATAATAAAAATATACTATATATATAATATATACCGATTTTTTTTTAACCATAGTTCATTAAGCTAATACACATTATAATTATTACATTTTTTTATAAATAATTTTATGTATACATTATATATTATTTTATATTAGATTCTGAGCGGATGTGTTGATTTTACAATGATGTGTTTTTTTTATAAAATTTGTTTCCGTGTACACGATAAGTAGGTAGTTGAAATAATGCTTCGTTTTCCAACTTTGAAAGTTTTACACTAGAGTGAATCTATATTGTATAAATCAAAACAAAAACCCTTCGTAAACTTCTTGTAAAAATTGCTAAGAAAAAAAATATTAGATCATTAAGCACTATAAAGATGTGATATAATGAATTAATGCTAAGTATTAGATTATATATTGAATTTAAGTAAACGTATTTTGTTTCAATAATTTATTTACTTGGCGAGGAATTAACAAAGTGTGATGAACAAAATAATTAAATGGCCAGTGCCGTATTTCCCAGTAAACACTTTAAGCTAGTGCTTTGGGCGGTAAATTATTTTTAATATTACATTTTTATTATTATATGTTACTAGAACTGAAAGCAATGCAACTAATTATAAAATGTTTTTAGAGCAACGAGATTGTGGTAATTTTTATTGTAAGGTGATTTTTAATTTCAAATTTGTAGAGTTTATCACCTTATAATAGCATTGCTGCGTTAGACATTTATGATTATTTTAATAATATTATTATTAATATTTATATTATTCAAAATTTTTTTTTAAGAAATAATTCCTCGCCAAGTAAATAAATTATTGATACAAAATACGTTTACTTAAATTCAATATACTTAGCATTAATTGATATCACATCTTTATAGTGCTTAATGATCTAATATTTTTTTTTTACTTAGTCATTTTTGCACGAAGTTTACGAAGGGTTTTTGTTGTGATTTATACAATATAGATGGTTATGACCCGCCGACCGCAGACACTCGTCGTCATTTGCTCCCACCTAGGCCTCGAGCTGCATACACGAAATTGAGTGGGGGAACCGGCCGATGCGACGACGACGGCTAGCGTGATTCTGAATTTAATATAAATTTCCTTTAAAAATGCCGCACTTTTTCATGAATAACGTAAGCGCCGCCCCTAATCGAATCTATTTTTCTACTACAGATTATCCAAACAAACACAAAAAAATTAAATAAATATCACTCCATTGTAAAATCAATACATTCATTATTCCGCTTAGAATCTAAAATCTAATTATTATATAATTAAATAATTTTAAATATAACAAAATATATTGTGTATAATATGATATTATAAAATTGATATTTTAAATTAAATTATCCTTTGGTGTGCTTAAATGTGTGTGGATTGACTGTTAATACTTTTATTTTTTAACTCTCGATCCTTTTTATTATTTTGAAATACATAATAGGTACCTAATACTATATTATATTTTACAAATTTTTTTTTTGCTTTAAATTTTTAATTATTAGAAAATATAGCTTATATGAATTCTTGTAGTTCATAAATATTGTATATTGTTATTCAATAGTTATTACAAATGTAGCAAAAGTACCATGCACTTTTGTCCTGGAACCATGAAAAAGATGGCCGACGGAACAATTATAGTGATGAGGTCTCACTCTAATCATGAGCGTGAAGATGATACCCCTCAGTTAATAGATGCTTTAAAAGCAGTACTAAAAAGAAGAGCTGCTGCTGAAAATATTTTATTAAAAGAAATTTACGACGAAGAGTGCTTAAGGTAAATTTTAGAAGTTTTATTATTGAAAAATTAATTATAATTGCTTATACTTATTTATTGATTTAGGCATCCAATAGCAGCTAGCTTATATCCATGGCCTACAGCTGAATCTTTAATGCGTTTGGCCCGTAGGTCAGTAATGCCTAGATTGCCTGGGAACCTTCAGGAACTAGCATCCTTATTTGATAATGGGCATCTTCAAAGATACAATTGTTGTGACATTACGATATTTAGGAGCTGTATTCGTGACCTTGATGGTAAAACTAGCCTGATATTTGCATGTCCAGTTTTGTCACAAAGTTTTTGTGGTACTGGAATTGAGGAGCTTCATGTAGACGCTACTTTTAAAGTGGTTCCAGTAAACATGGGCTATCAATTATTGAGCGTACATGCTATGATACAAAATTATGTAAGTATATTATACCTAAAACAAAAATTTAACTTACAATTGTTTTTATTATATTGATGTTCATTCATTTATTTATTTATCTATAGTCAATACCAATATTATATTCGCACTAATGGAATCAAAGTCTAGGAATTCATATGACAGTGTATTTCGATATGTTAAAGATAATCTTTTAGCAAACATTTCTCCAAGGATTATCATAAGTGATTATGAATCTACACTTAGAGATGTTCTACAATCATATTTCCCTGAAGCTCGAACATCTGGTTGTTGGTTCCACCATAATCAAGTACCTACCTAAAAAATACAAATTTTTATTTTTATTATAATTTTGCTTAATGATTAGTATACTTAAGTTATTTATATTTAAATCTTTTTAGGCAGTTTTTAAAAATATGAAAAGTAAAGGATACTATAGGCTTGTAAATACTAATCAATTTGCACTGCAAAGCTTAAACCTTTTATTTGGCCTTCCACTGCTTCCATATCAGGATATAGAAAGAGCATTTCAATTAATTAAAATGTATGCAATCAACCATGGAGTAGCGATGCATAATTTATTTGACTATTATGAGAGGTAATTAGTTGTTAATATTTAAAAATCAATACATATTGGATTGTTGTAAAACTATTAATGTACAATGGTTTTATGTTTTTTTTCTTTGTCATAATTTTTTGGAGCAGTAAAATATTTTGATGTTCTACTTTAACTCAGTATTTAAAGGTGTTTTCTAGAAGAAAATTGGATCTAATTGGTACTTTGGGAATTAGGTCGTTAAAAGTAAAAATGCATAGTATTTTTTTATAAATATTTAAAAGGTTTTTTTTGCTATTTGTAGATATTAAAATTTTTTTTTTATTAGCATTTTTTTTTTTGTTTAGGTAGTATAAATTTAGTTTTTGGTTAAAAAGTACAGTAATAAGTAGTTCTGATTGAAATTCAAAAATCTAATAAATATGTATAGGAAAATACATTTTTTTTATACACATTTGAAGTTCAAATTTTAACGAAATTCGATATTTAAACAAAGTATATCAACTGTATTTTTTTTTTTTTTTTTAATAATTCAAAAGAAATTTTTAGTAGTAACTTGAAACTGTTTTGTATATTTTGTATTTTACTATCACAGTGACTTTTATAACTTATATTTAGATTCATTTAAAGGTGAATATCTATACACTATACCCTAAACCTAATTACTTATAGTAGCTTATTAAGTAAATACTTGGTTTGTAATGTTTGTATTGTACAGTTGAATATTTGAATACCATAAATAAAACTTATTTATTATATATTTATACCTGTGTTAACTATAGGTATTGGTTGCGCCGTGTGGGAACTCAGATAATTTCAGTTCATGGACTTCCTAGGCGTACAAACAATAATATTGAAAGTTTCCACAATAAATTAAGATTAAAATTTTCAGTGACTCATCCCAATCTATGGATATTTTTAAGTATGTTAATCAATAGGATTAATTAAATACTACTTGTTTTAAAAGTTATTTTTAACGTTTGTAAACTGAAAATACTAATTATATATATGTATGGATTGTGATAAATATTTTATAATATAATTTATATTATCTAATGTATTACCAAACAAATAAGTATGCATCTTCTGATAATTTATGTTTCTGAAATTTACTTATAACATTTTTCTTATAGGTAATTTGAGTAATTTATTTAATAATTACCATGTTATAATGAGGCAGCTTGAAAATAATCTTCAACCTACTAGGAGTCTGAAGGCAAAATATTTATCACAATCCAAAAGACTTAAAAATGCCACAAGCCAATACGATGCTGGGATCAGAAGTATGTGGCAGTTCATGCAATTGACTTCGTATACCACATCAAGATATATATCTCGACATATAAATTGGATCAATGAGGTAGATCCAAATTCTGAGCCAGAAGTGGAAGCTGCTGCTGTTGTACAGCCAATTCAGGAACCACAACTGCCAATAGCTCCACAAGTGTCAACGTGCATAGTATGTTTGAATGCAAGAGCAGCAAATATTCAACAGCATATTGTTATTCCTTGTGGTCATGCATGGGTTTGCAACAATTGCATTACATCCCTTCCAGCACCAACAAGATGCCCATTATGTCGAATGGAAGAAGTCACTTTTCAAAGAATTTTCTTAAATTAAAATTTTCTATTAGTTTTAAAATATTTAATTGTTCATCAAACAAAACTACACAATATGACATACAAATTAATTGAAAAATGTTGTGATAGCTATGAAGTATTTCAAGAAACTGTTGATTTTTTCTTGGAAAACAGCCAACATCTTCTAGCATTTCCATGTACTGATCACAAAAATGACATTTTTTTATTTATAATTACTTATTATATTACCATGAGAATGAGACAATACTCACGTATATCTAATCAAAAGCGAAGTTAGAAATCACGCAAAAAAAAAAACTTTTCAAACTGATAGCAACATAGTAACTAGTAATACGCATTCATTTATTTAGAAATAATAGTGAATATAAAAAGTTTGTCGTTGATTTGAATTTTTGAATTTTTGATCGTTGTTCAGTTATCACTAGCATCCATGACGAAGTATTATTTCTAACCTAACCACTAAATAATACCTTATCAAATTGTTATAAAATGTTTATAACATTATAACACCTTTATTCGTGCAATAAAATGCATTTTTGAAAAAATGTCAGTTAACACCTTTGTCCATTGACCCCTTCAATTAAGAAAAGTTTATCACCTATAATATTATTTTTTTTCATATTTTTATTCAAGTTGCAGTACACAATAATAATATGACATGTCTGTGTTGCAATCAGTATTTTCGATCAGTTATTATCGGGCATATACTTTCCGGAACTATACGTTTCGTTAAAAAACGCGCGTTGTTGTCCTGTTAATTAGGTATTTAGGAATAGTGGAAAATTAAAATATAATGTATTAATTGTTATTATACGAATATTAACATGATAAGACGTTATAATAATAATAATATGTACCTAAGTATTAGCCATTAAGGCTTTAAAAAATTAAAGTCCCAAGCTAATAATACATAGTTAGCTATTATACATGTTTAATATTTTAAAATATATTACAATTTTCTACTATTTTTTGAACCATCAAAATAACTAAACTGGATTCTTTTTATTTAATGCAATACCTATCAATAAGAATTTATTTATACCTATTTAAGATACAATTAAAATGAATATAAAACCCTTTTGGTTATTAATAAATAATAATATAAATATACAATTGTTGTAGGTACTTATGATACTATGCATTTTTTGACTACATCATCCTATTTTATTATAACATCATATAATATATTCATATTATATTATATCAATGTAATGGTTAATGGTTATGATGATTTAATAAATAAATAATATATATTGTTGGAAAAATTAACTGCATGTGCCAATTAAACAGGAACTTCATAAATTAATGAATTAAACAGATTGCCTGTTTAAACTATTTGAAAAAATATCCATCGAGCTCTCATAATATGGTATGTAATATGGTAATTTGTTAATGTATCTGCATCTTATTTTTAAGCTCCAAATTATATAGTTCTGAAGCGTACTGAATGGTCCACAATGTTCGAAAGTTTACTTTCTTAAAAACAAATTACGCGTTCATCCTGGAGTGATCATACGACATACGTTTTAATTATTATTTAATTCAACTCTGTGAAGGTACTAAATGTTTTTAAAAAAGTGGTTTTTTTAAATATCCAATGATTATAAAAATTCGTCAAGTATTTAACAGCTTTACTGTGTAGTAGGTATCAAATGTGTCTCATCATTGAATATTTGAGTATATAACTGTAATGGATGTGTTAAATTTAAAGCACACGACAAGAAATTATTCTGAGTGAAGACTGTCTAACTTTTTGGTAGATACCTAACCTAAGTTACAGAGAAATAATTTTAATTACAAACAGATTTAAATAAAAAACTCACATTTTTGTAAAGTAAATTCATATTCATCGCTCCATTGACCACTAATAGAATAATAAAAAATATATTGTATTATGGGTATTATTTATTTTTATTTATACAAAATTTATTATAATATAATATGACCAAATTATGATCACATATTATCTTTGTAATAAATAAAAATGAACACTGGCAATAAAGATCTAGCAATAAAGTTCTCAACTTTCTTTTTCAGGGGTTTCAAATAGGCAATTTACAATACTTTCCGTAAATATACGGTCCGGATAAATACGTTCCGGGCAAATACGGTTTATTAGTCTTTTTTAATTCCGGAGGTATACGTTCCGGCCAAATACGGTTTTTAACTTTTGGATTCCGGCAATATACGTTCCGGAATTATACAGTCCGGATAAATACGTTCCGGGAAAATACGGTTTAGTATTTTTTTTAATTCCGGAGGTATACGTTCCGGCCAAATACGGTTTTTCACTTTTGGATTCCGGCGATATACGTTCCGGATTTATACGGTCCAGAATTTATACGTTCCGCCCATTTATTTTCCGGATTAATACGGCCTCCCATTATTATTTGTACCCGGCACCCGCATGGCTGCACGCATACGTATATACGTCCGCTATAGCCATAGTATAGCTGCCATACGCGGCATGTGGGGTTATTCGGACGACGACGAGTATGGGTGACAGGTTGTTTATTACTATTTTATTATACTATACTTATTTATTATATTATGCCATGAACTGTTTATGGAATGTTAAAACGGCAGTCCGACGAAAACCTACCTAAATAGTATTACTATTATTATATTATATTTATTGCCATTTACCATTGCTTATAACACAATTGATCAGTATTATACATATTGATTATATAATTTACTATAGTGAATATTACTTAAATTGTATTAAAATGTATAATATGAAGATGAACTAACATATCTTAGGGAGGGCTAAGTCCTCCTAAGCCCCCTTCACTATTTGCGGCCATGGTCTAATCTAATTGCTCGGAGTGTCATACTAATTGTCGCATATTAATGTGTTACGTATTCGTCATTCATCAATCATCAGTAATTATAATTTTCATTTTTGATAGGACACTGAGTCAGTATCATTAAGACTTCTCTGGCACTCAAATATAGCCTCAATCTGGTTTTTTAAAACGAATAAAAACATTAAGATGAAAACTACAAACCTATATAATATAATTCAACTAAAATAATATAATAGTTAATCAACTATAAACCATGGTACTATTGGTACTTATATAATATAGTTCATTTATCATTTATCATTAAAATATTAAATATGTTGATATTATGCTCTATACTCACTGGGTCTAGTGAGTAATTTGTTAAAAACATTTAGAAATGTGTTCAAAGCACAATAGTGTTTTCATCTTTTTGAGTCATGCATTTTGCATTAACTTATTAATATTATACAGAATGATTCACAAAGCATGCTCAACCTCTTTTTTCTTTAATATTGCAGTTATTCAAAATCTGATTTTTTGAATTTTTAAATAATTATACTTAAAGACCATATATTTTCAAATTCTTGAGATTTTTTTGTATTACTTAAGGAGTATCCTGTGGAGATACAAACTTCTGTTTTTTCAACTAAGAACACTCCTATTCACCTATAAATTATACAGTAGATAACTTTTCTGAAATTGTAGACTTATCAAAATCTAAATTCATACGAGTAATTTTTGAGTTATTTAAATGTGTGTCTGAGGATAATAGGTCCGTGGTAATCTGTTTATAAGATATAGGGGCTAGGGTGATTTGAAAATTGTAGTCATTAATATTAATCTATCAATATAAATAATTTGTAAATATTCTTAAAAATCTGTAAAGTACCTATAATAAATACTAGATCCAATTTTACGTCTATTTCATATTTATGTAAAACAATTTTTAAGGACTATATTATCCTTACTATAAACATTTTAATAACTATAAGAAAATACTCATTTGAATTTCAGTATAATATTTAAAAAAACTCCAAAAATCAGAATTTGAATAAATTCATTATTGAAGGAAAAAAATGGGGGTGAGTATGCTTGGTCAATCACCCTGTACAGTCAACTTACAGGAAGTGTATCGAAAACCAGAACCTACTTTAATATGTATAATCCCCATCGCCATTCGATAGAGTTAAATTATACGAAATTATAAAGCGTGAAACTGGTAAAATGTCACTACAGGTGTTTACATTATTTTAATTAATAACGAATAACAATTTATTGTTCCATTTTTTTTTAATTTGATAACACATACGTCATAGCTTATAACTAATAGTTTATAAGCTTTGCTCTTTGACAATAGTTTATCAATTATAATTATGAAATTATAATATTATGATGCTTCAGACTACGACGTCCGGTAGTAAAATGTAGCCTGTATTATAGTGGTTATTATACTATGTAATTTTATTTAATGCTACGTAGTATATAGTTCATGTTAATAAACATACTATGAGTCTGCTATAATATTATGATCATTTTTAATTAAATAAAAAGGTCGAAGTCCGCTTTTCGCTTTTCGTGTTTGTGTGATGTCATAAAACTTAGGTGCAATAATTCAATGTACTGTGCATTACGAAAAGTGACAAAATAAATAAATAGGCCCTAAATATTATGTGTAGAATATTTTCAGTATACTCAGTGGCGCGTATTTACGGTGGGGAATATTTTTTGTAGAAAATCATGCGCTCGGGTAGCAGCCGGCGTTCAAATGTCTTGAAGACGAGTGACGATAATTAAATAATGTCAGATATAAAAGTATATAGGTGCCTACCTAAAAATAATATTAATTAGGGTTTGGATTTTAATGCTCTAAAGTACCTCAAATGTGCCCTAGTAAAATACTACTTAATGCAATAAAAAATGATTATTCAAAAAAATGCTCTATAAAAGTGTAAAAATTGTATTATTTTATATTCATATTTTTAATCTCAATCCAGCACAAAATACAGTCGTTGTTTATCGCAGTCAATTCTAGGGGTGACTGCAAGTTCCTACAAGAGACCGAGCAGGTAAAAAAAAATACATATGTAAGTTCCTGCACAGTAGAAAAATGTACATAAGTAAGGTTAAGGTTCCTACACGGTAAAAAAAAAGTGCGTATATTAGTTCCTACACAAATATAAAAATGAGATGTGTAAGTGTCAATGTGTTGTTGAACGTTGAATTTTCTGTCACTTCCAACTTTTGAACCGCACAATTCACAATACAATATTTTGCCGTCAGTTGTAAATACTGGACCACTACATTCACTAAATTCCGATACATAACGATACATTTAAACGAGAAGCCAATGATTGTTTTTCCTTTGGCATATTTGACAAAAAAAAAATAAATATTACTAAAAAAATTTGAAAGAGACGAAATAATTACTCGACGAAAATATTTCACGCAGTGTGCACGATAATACGAGTACGCGACGAAATATGACGGAAAACTGAAATTCACCACTTATACGCGTTTCGGTTTTATCGATTTTATCGGTCAGATAGTAAATTACCTGACCGATAGTAAAAATATTATTTTGAAATGGAAAATTTACCACTTTGTTCTTTTTTGTCTAAGCTAATTTAAGAACTTATTTCGAAAATTGCCAAATATGTTCTTCATTTTTCCAATATACTCAAATATGCAAAATAAAATTTTTAATTTGATCTCCTGGTGTTATGAAACACATTTTTTATTCACTAGAATTTTTCTATGATCTTTCTAAAAAAATATGCATAAAACTAGAAGTCCTCAGCCCTAATGATTAGTATATAGACGGATAATAATATGCACGGACACACGAATGTTTCAAACGATACTGAAAAAAACTGTTAAGAGAACATTATTCTGCGTATAGTTAAAAGTTATATGTTATAAGATAATGAAACCAACATTTTCTGTAAATATTTTGTGTGTCGAAAAATCGAATTTAGATGTCAGCTTTATCAATAATAGCTATTATACACATAGTGGTTTAAACAGGAGCGATTATATTAATAAACCCAATCCATGCTATATAATATTGTAGGTATTCCAATAATTAAATTGGAGTAATTTTTCAACCGTGTAAAAACTTACACAATAATATATAATTTTAAATTCTGAGCGGAGCGATGAATATATTGATTTTACAATGATGTGTTTTTTATTTTTTTTAGAAATTTTTGTGTGTGTCATTACGGTTTGGGGTAGTAAAACTGCTTCGATTTTCTTAAACAGTATCTTGTTCGATCGAAAAGTGGATCTAGTTCGTGCATTTGGGAGGTCAAATTTTGTAAAACAACATAAAACTAAGGAAAAACGGAAATTTTTAAGCGAAATCGGTTTTCGACCAAATTGATTTCGGTTTTTTTTATGTAACTCTAAAACAAATGAACGTTCATCGATCGTTTATATTTTTGCATTTTCTGTACACGATAAAATTTACATAATATTTTGATTTGTTTTGAACTGTTTAGGGACGTTTTCAGTTTTCAATTGTATTAATCAGCTGTGTCGCCGTCCCGTTTCCGGACCACCATCGCCGGTTCGGTAACCGCGTGGTTGGCGTGGTGCTTTTGCGCGCTTTTATTACTATTGGTCGCGTTGGACGTTTTACCGCTCGCACGCCGTCAGCGACCCGACTTGGCCTTTGCCAGTCTGCGCGTCCAACCGGTGACGAGACGTATTCAGTCTCCCGACGAAGTCAGCAACCGAGCCGTTATACACACATTGTGTGACGCCAGCACGACGCCCGCGTCTTGGCCATCGTTTACTGTGGTACCACCGGACATCAGCCGTGCCGTCGATATCGTCGATACAGTTCCCGTCTTTTTGCCGACCGGTATTTATACAGTATAGTCACCCGATAATTCGAAATTCGGGGAACCGAGTTAAAAATTCGATTTATAGAGGTTTTCGATTTACCGAGCGTTCGAATAATCGAGGGAAAACAAATCAATTCGAATTAAAGAGAGGTGAAAAATTGTATGTATATATATATATATATTGTATTACATTTATTTTGACATTTATTTATTATACATACATACTATTATATCAGGGCTTGAAAATAATTTCGGTTTTGGTTTCGATTTCGTATACTGGTTTATAATTTTTTCGATTGCTGCGGTTTCAATTTTTCAATACCGGTATTAGGAAATTTCGGTTTCGGTTTCGATTTTGTATACCGGTTTATAATTTTTCGATTGCTGCGGTTTCAATTTTTCAATACCGGTATTAGAAAATTTCGGTTTCGTAACGAACGGTCTAGGATTGAAAGATACAAATATAGCGCATTCGAGTATTTTCTAATTAACTAATAATTTTGCGAATAATGAAATGGCTATCAACATTTTTATTCATGATCTCAATTTTATTATGAGTATTAATTATGCGTATTAATGGAATTTAAGTATTTAAAAACACGTCAATTAAAAACGAAAATAACGGTTTTCAATTTTTTTTCGGTTTTGGTTTTGATTACGGTTTCGGTTTCGGTTTTAAAACGGTTTATACCGGTTTTTTAAATCGGTTTTGAAAACGGTTTCAAGCCCTGTGTTATATTTTACAATATTATTGATTGACATAATAATACGATAAATAATACGAGTAAAGTTTAGATTAGGTATGCAAGGTACGATAAAATTTATAAACTACGATAATATTTAACTACGCACCGTCGTTATTAGTTTCATTACGAGTACGTCCAATATAGACTGTACATAATCTTTATTACATATAATCGCGTTTAAGGAAATTCGAATTATAGAAGTTCGTGGAAAAAAATTCGAATTGTAGAATGACACCGACAGACATTTCGAATTATCAAGTTGACCGGAAATACATGTATTTTCTTCAAATTAAAGAGGTTTTGTCGTGGGACTCGGCGTTTAGTTGGATTTATGGAGTTTTTCGAATTATCGAGTGACTACTGTATTATCATTGTTTTCATTGACAGTCATGATTGATATCACTCCCCATTATTATTGTTTTGTTTTGTGCTCGGTTCGAAGAGACGTCTTCGCCAGCCATACTTTTTGCATTTGTCGTGTGTTAATATAACATTATTCAACTATTTTTATACATTGTACTATCGTTATTATACATTGGTTCACCTATCCACTCCAAACTCGTGAACAACACAAATTTATTATTCATTAGTTGCTTTGATAAGAAAAAAAAAGTCGTATCGTATACGAAAGCGGTTAAATCCTAGGTACCCGTGTGCCACGCTTAATATATTTATTTTATTATTAACATTTTTTTTATTATTCAATAACTACATATGCTTTTATAAAATATTAATTTTGGCGCAAATTATCTGTCATTTTCGCGCCTTTGGTGCTTGTGACATGTGTTGGGTATAACAGGTATATACAATTAGATTGGCACTTATGTCCTACACATTTTGGCGCAAATGAAATATAATTTTTGTACCTTTGGCGCTTATGTCATACAGGCCCCAAATTCTGCAAGTTATATGAATCATCCTATTTACCCGCATCATTTTTTATAAGTAACAACTAATATTTGGTAACGAAAATATTCAACTATATAACTGTACAATTCTTTTAAATTAACCGTTCACTGCCAGTCTCGTCTCCGTCATAAGGCGTCATTAAACGTTAAGTACTCAGTTAGAGGAAATGATTTGATCGACATTTACATTCGGAAACAATATACAGAAAATGCCTTTAAAATAAAAAACATTTTATCTTTTTTTTCTGTTTTAACCGACGACAGCATTACAGCCGCAAAAATATAATAAAATGCCAATGAATGCAAATAAATGCAAAATAAAAGTTGCATTTTGTAATTCTTTGATACATTAAACGAACTTTGTGCTTGGAAAGCATATTTGTTTTACGGAACATTATTTTGTCCAGAAAAAATTTAATTTGCATTAAAATCCGAACCTTAGGTAATAATAATTAATAATTAATGATTAATGCTCAAATTTCTAATATTGATTCTGAGAAATAAATATAAGATATTCTAATTTATAACACTGCATTATTTAGCTACCTGCATAATAGTTACCTATGAATATAATATGATACCTAATAGTTTATATTGGTATTATAATAGGTTATACCGGGTGATTCTTTTATGATTGAACTCATTATTATTTCAAAAAGTATAAATATGTCTGAAAAAATATTTTTACATGATTTCTAGTCGTCAATTGAAATACAATATATTTTAAAGATATATATTTATTTATTATTATTTTTTATCGTCGACATTTTTTAAGGTTTTACTTTTTTGAATGACAACATACGTTTATACTTTATAATTTCATATTCCAAAGCGGAATAGTGTTCCAAGTATTTTTATGCATACAAATCAAAGTTAGGACCGAGTAGTAGTTATGAGTTATAAAGTATTTATAGCTTAGATGAGCGGAGTGGAGTGGTACGCGCGGTTACCTGTAACGCAAAATGTTGGTCCACTGCTTCGCTCATCTAAACTTTAAATAAGTACTTATGAGTTAAACTCATACTCTACTCATCTTAAATTCGATTTTCATGTATTGAAATACTCAGAAAAATATTCCGTTTTCGAAGATAAAACTGTATGTTGTAATTCAAAAAAGTAAAAACTTAAAAAATTATAAGGATAAATATATATATTTTTTTTTAAAAAAAAACCGTTATTTTGTAACGACATGAAACCATGTACTAAAAATATTTTCAAAAACATTAATACTTTTTGAATAATGAGTGTCTTACGTTGAATTAATCACCCGGTCTAGCTAAGGCCTAATTAGCCGAACGAACTCGCGGGTAAGAATAGACTAAATGGATTGGACTTATTGTTGGCATGTTACCACTCACCGGAAACCCAGAATCTAGATGCCCAGATGATGTCATTGATTAGTCAAGAGTAGATACCTACTAAAAATATAAAGTTGGATTTTGTGTTATATATATTACTGTCAAGTAATAAAGTAATAACTAATAGGTATACCCAATGTCCCAATGTATAAATGTCACATAATACATTTATAATAAGAATAACATAGGTAGAGTATAAATCAAAAATATACCAAATAAATTTATATTCATATGTCATTATGTGTAATATAATACTGTTCTAATGGTAATGGGTTTTATATAATTTCGTGCTGATAATGTTATGACATGGTCGGTGAATGGAGTCGCGATGGAGAATCGCGTCTATATCAACGATTCTTCATCCTGCGAAATTAATTTTATTTGCGCTTAACACCGATCGTTTGAAAACAGTTAAAGAAAATATATGGAGAACGATTAGCACATAATATAATAAAATCCATAACTTACGAGAATTTGAGAAAACAAAATATTCTATTGCGTGGACATATTATAGCGTTGATAGACCTCTGTTGGCAGACGATGAGAGTATAATTTAAGTCATAACGAATGCAATAATAATATGGTACTTTTAGAATAGGTATTAGACCGTATTATTGTTGGCCCCTCGGCGGTTAAAATTTTGGGGCCCTCTAGAAAATTATTACTTATACATACGTCTTTAAATGTACTATCCAATACCTAATCAATATTAAATTAAATTTTTAATAATAACTAACTAATTTTAATAAATAAAACAATGTTTATTATATCACTAAAACTCTTAATAATTTACAGGAAGTATTAATAAATATTTTTATTATATTAGTAGTAATATTAATTTAAAAACAATTTTTACTAATTAGGTATTTAAAGAAAATTAACACAGAATAAATTATAATGCTCAGTTTAAAACGGTTTTAATTCCAAATATTTACTCTCCTTAATTTGTCCGTGGCAAACTCTTTAAGGATATCTTTGAAATCGGTTTTTGTTAAAACGTCGTTTTCAGTAGGTAGGTACCTACCTCGTACCTAGTCACAATGGTAAGTGAGTTTAAACGGTCTTGCGTGTCATAGACGATCGATGACAATTTTAATTTTGAAAAGGTTCTTTTCCAAGTAGCGCCAGTACAACCATTATGGCTTTTACGGATTTTTACACCATTCGCCTCTACTAAATTGAGCTAGAATAGCTGTACACGGAATATAGTGAGCAAGCGGGTTCATTTGTGTGATATGAGCTTGAAGACCATTGTGACGCCCTGAGTCCTGACATATTTGCTGCATTGTCATAAGTCCTCTTAAGTTTTTAATTTCAAGGCCGCACTTGATTAAGTAGTTTTCAAATAAAAGTATTCACTCTATAATAGGTATATACAAATTGATTATTTTATCGGTGAACTCTCAATATTTCAAGAAGACAGTGCAAATGTTTGTAAAAATATTTTTTACATAGTTTAAAGTCATCTATAAAACAACTTTTTTATTAAAAAAATTATATTTTCAAATATTTTTTATCCTTATAATTTTTTAATTTTTGACGTTTTTTGAACGATAACATAGTTTTAATTTCATATTCCAAAGCAGAATATTTGTCTAAGTAATTCGAAACATAAAAATTCGAATTTAGGGCGAGTAGTTTATGATTTATAAGTATTTAAAGTTTTGTTGAGCGGAGTGGAGTGGTACGGGGTTACCCCACGAAATGTTTGTACACTACTCCGCTCAGTGAACAGTATACGTCTTATTACTCTAACTACCTATATTATGAATCTTTCCTATGCAGACAAAAATATTTTGATTTTGTTTTCAGATGAGAAGTATCTATGTCCTATGATTAATATAGCCATGCGAGCCATTATAATTTATTATAATTTAATACCTTTTATCTATGATTTTCATAGAAACAATTACGAGGAAATCGCTCGTTCGCTCGGTCGATGAAATGTTAATGTTCGTCGCCGACGCGGTGGTTCAAAATTAAAAAATCAAAATGGTTGGCCAACATTCGATATTTAGAATTTGAAAATACTCGAATGAAGATAGTAAAATTGTTTTGTATACTACCCGCCAAAGCGTATAAATATGTAAAACTTACTGCAAAATATTATTGGGTATACTCATAAAATAATATAAAACTACAAACAAAATATAGTTTTTTTTCTTAAGTTATTATTCGTCAATAATCGTCATATAGTTAAATTGTCTACAGTAAAAAAATTAAAATGAAGCTGAAGTGTTCATCAATATTTATCTATGTTGGATAAGTTACAAAGATAGTATTTAATGACCCAATTATGAAGTTACAATTGTTATTAACCCGCATGTGGTCATTGAAATGTACAATGTTACGAATAATAAGATAATAAACTTATTAGTAGCTTTTACTAGCTAAACTACTTACTTTCACTATTTAAACATACAAATGTAGTTATTGTTTTCATCGAGTTACACGACGATATTTATACCAGCAGTTAAATCACAATATACTGATTATAAAAATATCATCATTACTTGCTCATATTATTTGCTCGTTACTCTGTGATGAGCTCTTGAAGTTTGAAAGTTTAAAAATTTTAAATCATATTTTACTATGGTTTAGGAATACCGAATAACAATTAAAAATTGAAGTCCAATACGCTCTGTAAAAGTGTTTCTCTTTCCAAAAAATAAAAAATTTTCGAATTAGGATCTTTTTACGGGGACTCGAGAGTTTTTCCTGTGAGATAAGTTTTTGAGAAAAAAACGGTTCACGCGGAGGCCCGTTAATTGGGTATACGAATACGAATTATTATAGTAATAATTATTATTATGTAAGTAACAGATAATTTTATACAATTCCGGTGGAAATTAGAATTTTGGCCAACTATTTAGAAATTTTGAACGCGTGTGTCACCGCGCCATCGCCGCGAGTTTAATATAGGTACAATAAAATATTATCAAGTAGCCAGTAGGTAATCAAGAAGTAGTTACTTTATTTTTGAATTAACTACTAAAACCAATTTTTATATTGAGATGTTGTCCAATATCAGTCTTTCAAACTAGAAACCTTGAGTGAAATCGACGGATTGATAGACATGTATTTTACTAGTTAATTCTAAATTAATTTTCAGATATTAAAATTCCTTACGATTTTACTAAAATAGCTAAAAAATCTGAGCAAGAGCATCTTTAAAATAATTTGGCGAAGAAAGCAGCCGCCCCCCCATATACCTACTGCATAATTTAAAAATGTTTTTAGTTTTTTATAGTTTATAGTTCTGTAATTTAACTGACTCCAGTCAAGTTAATATTAATAAAATCGTATATGAATATGATTAATAAGCTTACACGTAGTAATTAATAATTATTACCTACCTAACTACTAACAATAGTGAAAACCCTATTTACATTATATTTTGTTGTCTTCATTTTTGGTAAAAGTAGTCAATCTATAACCTGTATAATGCAGGGCTGGGATTCAGATCATATATCCCGGGCTCTCAATTATTTAGAGGGCCCATAGGCCCAAAATATTAAAATTATAAATTGTATTATGGGTTCCCCTTCCCATTCTGTTAAAAAAAAATATATATATATAATGGGTTTAAAAAATGAAAATTTTATTTTAGGTAATGCAAATAGTATAGGTACATTATTATAGCTATATTATTGCGGAAGCGTAGAGTGACCGCATATTTTCAAGAACCAAAATTATAAAAAAAAATAGTCTGAGAACTACATTATATATTGGATAGTTGACGATATTTATATATAAAGATAACTTTTCGGATAAAAAATCAAGGTACCCAATTTGTATACAATTTTAATACAATATAGTATAATATTATGTTTATATTCGTTTTTAATCAAATACCTTTTTAGCCTTAGATTATTGTATATAAAATATATTATATAAATACACATATTAGGAACTATATTTATATGTAACACGTATTACTGTATACGAGTTGATCAAATTATGCATTTTCATAGCTTAGAACGATAAAAAAATGAATATTAACCTTCGTCAGTTTCTCTAAATAATTGAACAAAACGACAAAAAAAACATGGTAAGTGGGTGTTGCTCGGCCGTGCACTAGGTGACAAGTAGGTGACTGTAATGGATGGTATTAAATTTGAATTCAATTATATGATATCATTGTATACGAAAAACGATTCTGAGCGGAGACGGTTTGTCCGCCTAGGATATTTTAAATTAGGTATAGGTATTGTTATTTATGGTAGCCGGTTAAGTTGAATAATTATTATTTGTTTATTATCATTTATCATATTTGTACATAATAATATACTTTGAAGTTTCAAGTACCTACCTACTTGGCAACCTACGAATAATTTCTTGAAAATTTAACATAAAACTAAAATCGTTCTTCTTTATTTAGATATTTAATTTCGTCCAAATTTGAACATAAAATAACTTTAAAAAACTGCGTTTTTATAATTTTTTAATTACAGATTAACCTACTTACGTGGAACATTGTTATACATTTTCAATCCTTAGCTAAGTTGAACAATTCATACATTTTTAACTACATCATTTTTTAATTTTAAATTTGATAAATTTAGCAAAATTCGAACTTTAAATAGGTACCTATAAAAAAAATGTGTGATAATGTATTTTAAATATTTTTCAACTGCCATTGTAACAATACATTAGGAGTCTTGTATTAAATGTTTAAGATTTTTGTCCCCATGAATACAATTTTATTTGGCGTTTATAGAAAAAAAAAACTAAAAAAATTGGAAACGGAAAATGCTCGTAAACAGCTCAAAGCAAGTTAAAATATTTTGAAAGTTTTATAGAAAATGCTAATGCATAAACATTCAGTAAGAATTTCATTTATCTGCATTCATTTGTTTTAGAGTCACACCAAAAACCAAAATCGATTTGTTCGTAAACCGATTTTAAGTAAAAATTCCAATCTTTCCTTAAATTTTTTTTAGTTTTGACCTCCCGAATGCACCAACTAAATTCACTTTCCTATCGAATAATATACAGAAGTGGAAAATTGATATATTATTTCGACTACTTATTGTGTACACGGACACAAAATAAAACACAAATCATTGTAAAATCAATACATTCATTGCTTCGCTCAGAATCAGTGGATATTTTAAGAAATTATCACTGGGCGACATAAAAAAAAATTCACGCTGACTATCAAAATCAACATATTATGAGCTTGTAAAAAACTTTTCGGTATTAAATATTATAGAAAACATTACCTATATCTAACAATACCATCAAAACTCACAACACATAAATAATTACAAATAACTTATGAGTTAGGTAAATTAATTCTTATTGATTACAAAAAATGGAATCAATATTGTCAATGGACATACAATATACAATATAATATAGGAGTATAAATAACACTATAAAAATAGGTATAAGAATATTAAAATGATATTATTTTTTAAAATTTTTTCAAAGAACTTTTGTTACTTTTAATTAACTTAAATAAAGATAGTTATATTTTTTTTCATGTTATTTAGTAACTTATGTCTTATGAGTTACTTTATTTTATTGTCACGTCAAGTTAATTTTATTCCTAAACCACAGATCAAAATATATAACATTTTGTAAAAATGAATTTAAAAAAAAAGTAATAATAATCCAAAATATTAAATATTATATTAATTACCTAATAAATAATAATTTGTAATAATAGTTATTATATTGAATATTCACAGAAATTAACAGAACATTAATTTATTATATTACACTAATACTATTTTTATTAGTATTTTTAACCAATGGTAATTTATTAAGTTATGCGTATCATATTATCAAAGTATATATTATATTTCATTTAGTATTTTTGTATTTTTTAATATATTATAATTATTTAAAATAGGTTCTGTATTAAGTCCAAGTATAAGATATTAGATTTTAAATTATTTTATATTTACCGAAAGTCGTCCTGTTGTCGTAAATCGTAATATCGTATGACGTATTACCTTGAAGACTTGGACGTTTAAACTGTTTAAAGTCTCAAAGTGAAATAATTATTTAGCTAATAGCTTGTAGGAACAAGGACTAAAATAAAATCAAAAACAATCAATTTGTAGATATTTGCCGGGACTACTTACTTATTCTATGGTTAAGTACTGCCTACGGGCTTCGGTGAACGGTGGATTTTCTATTCTCAATAACTATTTGTAAAACGAAGTGATATACGTCATAAATAAATAACAAAATTAAACATAATAAATAATCAATAAATACAATTTTATAATAATTTCAAACATCGATATTTTTACGAAAAATGGTTGTCGCCCAGTAATTAAATACATCATCTACTGACTACTAGGCGACAAAAAGTTTTCTCTGGGCGACAGAAATGTCGCTCAGTATATTAGTTAAAATATCCACTGCTCAGAATCTAAAATAAGGAAAATCGGAGTATTAAATCAAAAATAGTTTTTGTCAACATTTTATTATTTGAAATACATAAACGAATAATCCTGTAGTTATGGGGTCCTTATAGATACTTGACTTGTTCACCGAACGTTTATATACCTACCACATATTTTCTATAACGTGTGTACATAAGTAGTCAAAATAATACTTTTATTTTAAACGTCAGTAACTTAGATGGTGGGAATTCAGTTGGTGCTATTAAGAGAATTCAAGAGGTCAATATTGAAATTTCCAAGCAGTTTTCAAAACCAACAAAAAAAATAAATAAATGAAAAACGGGAATTTTTTACAAATAATACGTTTTTGACAAAATCAATTTTGGTTTTTGGTGTAACACTAAAAAAAATAACCATCATAAAGTTTGTATTAAATGTTTATACTACTATTTTCTCAACATTACAATTTTCAAAATATATTGACTGTTTTTAAGCTATTTATAAGCATAAAAAAATGTTGATAGTTATTACTGTTATTAGGTGTTTTTAAATTAGTGTCATCGAAACATTGTCCGATCGGTCAAAACAGTTAAAATTGTAATAGAAGGTTCCTCATTAGTCGTTGTTAGTGGAAATTAAAAAAAAAAGCGTAAATCAGCATTATATTTTTTTATGGGCGTCTGAAGTTAGAATTTTGACAAAATTCGTCAAAATGCCGAAAATTTGCAAATTTTTTTTTGAGTTAGTAATTCAAAGAAATGCTTATATTTATATCCAAGATTTTAAAATTTAATACAATATTCCTCATAAATTTAAAAATATTACGGTAAACCAAATTAATTTTTTATGATCCAAATGTTTATTTTATCATTTTCCCCATATGAAAAATTTCCAAAATGTTTTAACTAGTTATGTGAGCTAGATTTTTATTATTTATGTTTTTTGAACAATGTTTCTGTTTTATTGTAATTCAAAAACGAATAACGACTCAGTGCTCGACTTCACTTTCTCATCATCTGAAAACCAAACAGAAATGTTTTGTTTACACAACTTTACAGCTTACTGAATGCAGATAATCATAAATCTTGAAAATTTTTTTTGTGTTTCTCGATTTTTGAGTTATTCAAACATCTTAAAAATTTACAAAATACTAAATATGCTCTAAAACGTAAAAAATCCTAACATATTCCCTAAAAATGCAAAAATTCCAAAATAATTTCAACAGAGCCAATCTTGTGTTGTACTTGTTAGCTTTGATATTAGAGTGAAATGACCTACCTATTAATCTATTATTAATCTTAAAGTTATGAACATTATTTGTGTTAGTACGTTGATTTTTTGTACAATATTTTAATTTGTCTAAGATACCTAAAATGCAATGTTATTTATTAGTCATCATTTGCAAACAGTTTAAAATTTAAATATCTTAAAAAAGCCAACATACTTACAACCTTAGATAATGTTTTTAACTTAAAGTTGAATAATAGGTAGGCCAATTTGCCCTAATATTAAAGTTGACAAGTAACAACACAAGATTGGATCTGTTGAAATTATTTTGGAATTTTTGCATTTTCAAGTCATTTTTTATATTTTTTTTCAATTTTACAACATATTTAGGATTTTGTAAATATTTAAGAAATTGTAACTTCTATATGTTATACATGAATAAAATGTATTATACGGTTTATCTAGTAATTAGTTAAGCTGGACCAGTTAACTATTTTTTTTAACTCTTTAAGTTAAGTTAATATAGAAAAATTTAAATTAAGTTTAAAGTTAAAAGTTACTTTTTTTATTTATATATGTACTTGGAAAAGTTACAAATTAACTAGAACATAAAAATTATTTAACTTGGTTGAAAATCAGTTACTTTTTTTCATATAAAATTAATAATTATTCCTTTTTTTCTAAGCTAACAAATAATATAGTAATTTAATAGAGGTATTACAGTTTTAAATAAACATAAGTATTAAAATTATTTTCTGTACTTGAGTACTTATATATTTTTTTTTTTCAAAAATTGTTTCTGACTGTAAAAACATAAATAAAACAATTTACATGATATTAAAATGTTTACAATAAAATATCTACCACTTTTGAGAGTAATGCTTGTGAATTGTGATGGTGTTACATTACATAATTAGATAAAAATACATACTAATAAATAATACAACTAAATTTAAATATAATAGCATAGAACAACAAGACAAAGTAAACACAAGAAAATTAATAATGTTATGTTTGAAATTCATTATTCAATTATTTCCTTACATTTAAATTATTAATGAAAATAACCATAAATTAATTTGTTTTATCATACATGTAATTCAAAGATTCTCAATTGAAGGGAATATAAGTTTTTTTTATATGTAATGCCATATTTAAAAATGAACTGTAATATTTTCGACCTAAATAATAATACAATCCATGTATTTTACATCAAATTATATTTTGTAATAATTTATTTTAACATCAAATGCCATTACTTCTGTTTTTTTCTTATATTTTCCGCATTCAAACATTTTTTATAATTTTTATTATAATATATAAAATAGTCACTTTCTTATATACACATTCAATAGCTTAAAATTTTCTACATTTGAACCTTCTAAAGTATTTTTACATAAACAGATTTTAACAATTTTTCTTTGTAATATTTTTAGTGGTCTAACTGAGTATTCATTTAGATATTTCGGATTATTGTTATTTTTTTTTAAAGGTCTCCACACACTGCAGCAGTGGCATTAAATTCCATTGTATTGGTTTTAACGCCGCGGTGAGCGCTGAAATGTGTCCTGTATCAATTCACCACCACCACTGCAGTGTGTGGGGACCTTTATAAAGTTTATTTTTACAAAATAGAATATATTATTTTAAATCAGTGGTTTTTGGAAAATAAACTGAATGACTGTCTTGGGACGGTAGATAGAAGTGAACACTTCTACTAATATTTCTTAAATTAGAAAAATCATCATCTTCTTCAAAAGTTTTCCCATTCCTTGTAGCTCGATACTTTTTGCATTCGTGCGAATTTTTTTCACTAAGTAAATAAAAATAAATTGAAATAAAACAAAATTCATAAGTAATATGTGGATAGATATATATAAATATATATCTAAACATAGATAGTTATAAATAAATATGTATCAACAATACACACCTTTGTAAATTGTCAAAAAGAGAGCCCTGTGATTCACTTGGCAAATTTTTTAGTCGCTGCTCATATTCTTTTTGACGTTGGCATGGAATTTTCTTTCAACTCTAAAATTACATTATAGCATTATTAAATCATTTGAATCACTAAAAATATATAAATATAAATATTCATGTATAAAGATCCGACGTACAAATTAATTTGTTATTTAAAGTATTAAAATTTTTTATATTATAACTAAAGACCGGATTTATATTTTCTAAAAAACCTTCAAATTATTCTCATTATATCCTCTTAATAGCTTAAAAAATATGCTAAAATATGCAAAAATAATCAATAAACATTATTGTTTGCTTTAATATGCATTAAAAATTTTTTTTTTCATCATTATTTTAATACCGAGGTATTAATTAGGTATTAAAAGTTGCATGTCCTAATGGAATACTATTGCAGTTTAGTAAGAGTTGGAAATGATAAAAAAAAATATAGTAAATGTTCAAAAATTTTTTTTCTGAGTACCGTAATATTGAAATTAAAAATAAATACAAATTTTTTCTCACAATTTACGAAATATTCCAAAATATGCTGAATGGGTTAAATATTTTCTAACCTATGAAATATTCTCAAATAAGCAAAAATAACTTTTTTCTACGTATTCAGAATTGAACGAATCATCGACATTTTTTACTCTCATAAGACTGCATAAGACCCAGTAACCATATATAAAAACATAAATCCGGTCTTTAATTATATCCATTAAAAATGTATGGTATTAAACATTCATAAAGTTTGAACACAGAATATTATAATATGGTTATAACACATTAACACGATCTATACCAAAAGTGTCAATCGTATGCAAAGAATTATTAAACGCATAATACAATTTCTAATCCTACAATTTGAACTTGCCGCATTTAGGATACAATGAGTAAATTGAATATCAATAAGGTAGAAAATATATTAACAAACACGGGCTGAACCAACTCACTACACGCTTATTCTGCTCAGTGGATTTTTTATTCATTGAAACTTATATAAGATGGTATATACATATATTATAAATAATGTTATATACATACCTTTGTTGATACTCAGTATTTGATGCATTTATTGAACTACACATTTTATCATTTTGTTTTTTACGCTGTCGATATTCTTTTTGACGTTCAGCATTTGTTTTTTTTTTTTTTTTTTTGACACTAACATAAAAAAAACATGTAATAGAAATTAAAACAATAGCAATTTTTACTTTGATACAAAATTCTTTATTAATTATTATTATAGAAACCTTATGCAACTAAATAATTGAAATAAATAAGTATATTTTCAATATAAACTTACTTAGCTACAATTTCATTGTTTGATGATTCTGAATTAGTTTCTTCTATCATAATATAATGAAAGTTATCACTTTAAAAATCACAAGCAAGTATATACACATAACACGTGTATTTAGAAGAAACGTATGTGTTCAGCTACAGCGACACTACTGCTGGCGCGCACACACACACATACACACATATATAGAATGAATGCACTATAAATGTGTCGATGATATTTTCACGCTTTAGCTCCCATGATCCAAGCGGAGAGCAGAGCCTAACAAGAGAAGTTTTCTCTTCAAAAATTAAGTTATAATTCAATTAATTACTCATAACACGGAAAAAAATTTAACTCGTTGAGTTAGAAGGTACTTTTAAAAGGAAGTAACTTGTTATGTTGATAAATTAAAATTAACTAAACCTTTAAACTTTTTAACTCGCTAATGCCCAGCCTTGGTGATTGGTGAGGTACCATTGAGGAAGATATAACAGTAATAAAGTACGTCAAATAATCATATTAATAATATTAATTATTATTATAGTCATAGATCATAATTAATTTGAATTGTATTTTATTTTGTTTTCCGTTGAAAAACATTAATTCCTGAGATCTTTAATAATATTGTTGATTAATATCTAAACATTTCGGAATTGTTAGTAGTTAATTTAATTGATTTTTTCCTTTTTTTCGTATACCCTAGCATAGTAAAAAGAGTAATATTATAATGGTAGTAATATAGTAGTATTATTCTTTGTACCACGGTGATCCTAGCCTCTAGGTTTTGGAGTTTTGTCATTGACAACATCATTTAATAACGTCGAAAATAATGCGTTACACCATGGAAATTACTTTTAAAGTACCTAGTTACTATTGCGTTAATTTAAATAAAATGTAATGAAACATTACTGCACCGTTACTGAAAAAGTAATTTCGTTACAGAAATTTGTAATAGTTTGCGTTGCGTTACTAACCAACACTGCCTACTGATAACGTTTCTGCAGGTAACTATGAACTTAACGGACATGTTGTACTTACTGCTTGTACAAGTTGTACTCATAACAATAAAGTCCAATATATTAATGGTCGTCCGTCGGTAGCACGGTATTGTTTTAATTTAATATTCTTCTCTCATTTCTAATGAATGTTTGTGACGTGATAAGACGTACTATAAAATGTGTGATAAACATTATGCCGGGCGATAAGAATGATAATAATAATAATAATAATAATGATAATAATAATAATAAGTAATAACAACAACAATAATATATTTAACAACAATATTCGATCGTACCTATGTAAGTATGTATCATCGTAACAATATTATACAGGGTCAACAATATCAATAACAGCGGAACCCGTCGACAACGACAGTAGCAACAACAACAACAACAACAACAACACCACCAACAACAACAACATCAGTTAACAGCGGTATTTCATAATATTATTGTTATGTAAATGTACAAATTCGTATTCTCGTATTCTCGTCACGAAAAATATAATAATATTTTTCGACTTATAACAATAAATGCTGATGATATTATGTAAGCAATAATATTATCATAATATTATTATAGGTCGCCGATCGTTCCCGGTTTCCCGTATCACAATAATTCGCCGCCGCCGCCGCCGCCACCGCCGCCACCGCCACCGCCACCGCCGACCGGGCCGGCGCGTTACAGTCGTCGGCGTCGTCGCTCCGGACGCCGCGCAGTCGCCTTCCGCCACACTCGTCCCGACTCCCGACGGCACGTCAATCAATACTCCACTCGCTACGACGGTACCTACGACACGTACGCCGCCCGCCAAACGTCGCTACGCGCCAGGTCTACCGCTGCGCACCATTCAGGCGAACATCCACACCCACATCGTTGTTTAGCGTTCGTCGTCGTCGCGGGTGTGTGCTCGGGAGATAGAATCAGCGATAGACTGCGGTGCGAGAGTCATGGGTTCGTACCTGAACAAACCGAAAACCGACAAGGAATCCGAGGACGTGGAGAACGACCTGCTCATGTGCGGCGTCAGTTCGATGCAGGGCTGGCGCGAAAAACAAGAGGTGAGTACAACTTGAGGCGCGAGTGGTCCACTTAGTGGTGGTGGGTGGTGTTGGCCCGGTGGTCGGGAGATCGGGCGTGACTCGACGACCGGTGTGCGTGCGCGCTGTGCGGTGATGTCGGCAGCACGCCTTCCGATTCGTTCCTTTGCGCCCCTCGGCGACGGGTTTCAAACGCGTACCTTTTACCATCGGTGGTCTAACTGTTGTGTTGTCTCTGCAGGACGCCCATGTCTGTTTGGTGGACTTTGACGATGACATGTCGCTCTTTGGCGTCTTTGACGGACACGGCGGCGCTGAAGTGGCGCAGTATGCCGTTGAGATGCTGCCTTCACTGATCAAAAACGAACTGTTCGAACAAGGTGAATACGAAAAAGCACTGATCAAGGCTTACATGGATTTCGATGACAGTCTAATTGAACCGCCAGTATTAAGGAGGCTGAGAACTCTTCGATTGAAAAACGGCAAAACAGAAGAGAGTGGTAAGTACCTAAACACTGTAATTATTATTCTTTATTTGTTATGACTGAAGAATACAAACTATTATTGATATTTACCACCAAAATCATTTAAAATAAAACAGTTTAATAACTGAATTGCATATTATTCTGATATGAAATAAAACATTAAATATTTAATCATACAATATATTATATATTTTTTTTTAATTCAGGGGAGAAATTGTTAACATGGATTCTAAATTTTTTTGGTACGTTAATTTTGATCACAACGCACTTATGAATTTTACCTAACTATTAAACAATAAGTACATACCAATAGGCACTTATTAAAGAATGTTTTATAAACCATGAAACTGCTACTATTTGGATGAATTACAATTTTTAAATATTTATTAGGTTTACCTATAATTATTGTGAAAAATCGTCATTGGATTTCTCGATAATCAACTCATAATTTGTTTATAGGTTTTCGGCTCCTATGGGTCATGTTTTAATAGAACATTAGTTTTATTCATCCCATAGCTATTCAGGTAGCGCAGTAGCTAATGGTTAATCACAGGTGTGCGTACAATGTATGTATGGTATGCCACTACAGACTCCAAGAAAGAACCCATTTATCAACTTGCAGTCTTTTTTTCTTAAGGAACTCGATACTTTTAAATTTATAATTTCATTTAAACAATAGCCACAAAAATAAATACTTATTATAAGAATGCTGTTTTTTTTTTTATATAAAAAGTTACTAACATTTTATATTTTAATGACAATAATTTGTAATTTTATTACTGCACTTTTTTTTTGTTTTAGAGGAGATGGGCCCTATTTTTAATTTTGCATGCTCTGCGCATGCCTATAATGATTACTTAATTATGAATTTTAACAATTTAACTTTTTGTTTTATATTGAATTCAAATACAAAAACATTAAGTAATTACATGGTTCAATTGACTATGTAATTTTAATCTATAGTTAAATAGTTGAAATTTTTTAACAATAGGTACCTTAATACAAAAAAGAATAGTAGATCAATCATTTGATACTATATCAAAGTAAAATCTACATTTTAAAAAATTTATTTAATATGAGGGTTGATGAATCATTTAACAAAGTTAACAATTTGTCATTTATATATATATATTGATCATACATAGTATGAATTTTAAATAATTATTATTTGCTTAATAGGTGATTATAATTTGGTAAATTAAACTTTTATAAATAATATTTATTTTTTTTTTTTTTTTAGATAATGGCGATGTAGATGAAAAAAAACTTGTTGAGACAGAATTGGTAATATATTATAATATTTAAAAATGTTGTGTTAATACAAGCAATATTATTTTTTATCTAAATGTCAGATTTAACTAAGCACACACAAGATTTCACAAGCCAAACCATTAAATTTAAATTTTGTTTAAGATTTAAAAATCATTGGTTTCAGTATGTAGGTAGGTACATAGTACAGTTTTTATTATTCAACTCCTAATCAGGCAATAATTTAAAGTTTACCGTGTCTGAAAATAAAATAATCACTTTTTTTGCATTGTGAATGATGCATGTCGGCTGACTGATTATTTTCTTTTGAGACAGAGTATAGAATATCACAATATTTACAGTTTATTCAATTTAATATGCAATAATCTAGTATGGTGAATAAGCGTTTTAGGTATTATGTAAACTTCTATGTAACCACAGAAATAATTTACTTAATAGTTTTGGTCGTTGATATTGGTAAGAATTGCCCTGAAAAAGTATATTCAATGGTAATGAGTAGTGTGCGGATTTTTATGCACTAAAAAGTGATAAAATATGAAGTCAAAATCATGTAAATATGCAACAAACATATATGAAAAAAAATTTTAAATTGTGGTATGGTAAAAATGTCACAATTTAATAGTTTATGAATCTATGACTCAACTATAATTTAAAACTAATTAAATAGGTAACTTATAATTATAATTATGGGTATAATATAATTAATAAACAAAACATTTTATAATATATAATTTTATTTTATTAAAATGAATAACCACTTAGTGCCTAAAAAATTTAATATTACATTTATGACTGATTCAAGGTTCAAGCAGCTTGAAACATATATATATTATTTTATACATTTTTTTTTTTAATTTTCCCTTAAATATGTAATAAATTCTCAATTTTTGTTTCAATATGTAATACATTTTGAATTTTGTCAATAAATGTAGAAATATGCAATAACCATTAAATATACAGGAATATTTTAAAAAAAATTGCATTATCTTCAGACTATTAGAATTCGTAAAGATTACTAACATAAATGTAAAAAGGAAAAAATATGCAATTTCATAAAAATCTGCGCTCTAGTAATAACCTTATAACATTGTAATAGTTAAAACAAATTTATATTTTCAGGCTGGAAAAGATAGTGGTTGTACAGCAGTTGTAGCTTTATTGGTAAAAAATAAGCTTTATGTGGCTAATGCGGGGGACTCTAGATGTGTGGTGTCTATTGCCGGCAAAGCTCATGCGATGTCAAAAGATCATAAGCCTAGGGATAAATCCGAGTTGAAGAGAATTCTTGCAGCTGGTGGAAGAGTTTCAAGTGATGGACGAATCAACCATGGTCTTAATATGTCTCGAGCTTTAGGTGAAAATTTGTTGTGTATTTTAAAGTCAATTAAAAATGTAAACAATGTTCAATTATTTTTAGGTGATCATATGTACAAGACAAATAGTTTATTTCCAAATACCAAGCAAATGATTACTGCTCTACCTGATGTGCAAGCCATTGACTTGACACCAGAAAATGGGGATTTTATAGTTTTAGCGTGTGATGGTATTTGGAACTCGTTGTGCAGTCAGAAAGCAGTTGATTTTATATCAAATCGTATTCATTGTCCTGACGTCAAATTATCATTAATTTGTGAAGAAGTAATCATAATATTAATTAATCATTGGCGCAAATCACAGGGGTGCTAAGAGTGCTTGAATTTAAATGCCAGTACCCCGAATCTCGTGATATTCTTAAGAGAACGCTATACTCGCATGCGTTGTCTCCGTCTTACAAATGTACAACATAGCAAAAAACTGTTTTGCGCGGGAAAGAAACGAAAAGGTTACAGTCATAACTATGAAACGAGATTTTCACCACATTAAAAGGAGAGCTTTGGCTGTGCAACGTTGTTTTTATTTTTTTGATATGATTTATATGAAAAAAGTTTTTCAAGTTTGAAAAACACAAAAAAATAAAAACAACGTTGTACAGCCAAAGCTCTCCTTTTTATGTGGTGAAAATCTCGTTTCTATTCCGCGCAAAACAGTTTTTGCTATGTTATACATTTTTAAGTCGGAGACAACACATACGGGTGTAGCGTCCTCTTAAATAATAATTATAAATCTGGGGCACATACCACTATCATGGGTCAAGATAGGCTATCCACACAGAAAGAGTTATGGGTAGTCCTTAAAAATGAAACTATTTAAAATAAACATATTGAAAAATAAGTGTTAAAAAAAAAACTTAATTTGTTTTGCATAAATTGTTATAAGTATGGTTGTGAATATTGAGTTTAGTAAAAAACCTTCAAAAATGTTTTATATATTTTACAATAATCTAAAAATAAAGCATTTTCCTACAAATTCACAGTCCTCTACAACATTGATCAAATCTTTAATTGATTTTATTAATGGACGTATCAAATGTAACGGATATAAGGAGTGCTTTGCTTTCTAAAAAATTCTTGTGTGCTAAGGCCCCCCCCCCCCTAATATTTTTGAGTGATTTGCGCCTAAGCACTTAATTATCTAGAATATATTATTTATTTTTTATCATTAACTTTTTGATATAGTTATTTGAAGTATGTTTGGCCCCCGATACACCAAATGCTGGAGTTGGCTGTGATAACATGACTTGTATCATTGTGAAGTTCAAACATCACCAGAAACGTTCACTTACGGATGATGTAGAAGAAGAATCTGATCTCGTTACTGACTGTAAGAAACCTAAATTGGATGTGACAGCACCTGAATCTGTAGATTAATATTGCATCTAACCTTCAATTTATCCGTGAGTCACACGCATGTGACTAATTTAATTAAAATTCTCTCGATGATTCATTATAAGATTAAGGTAGACAAATTATATTGTATTTTTCATAATTTAAATTTCATTTTTATTAGAGTGAATTTTATTTATTTTAAGTAACTAAAGTTTTAATAACTTATATTTAATTTATTTACAATATATTATATTATATTATGAGGATGCTATGCCCGCATGACATGTTGTTTCTGTCACTCTAATATTAAACATTTGCTTCAAAATGTGCTAAAATGTATTCATCTGTAAGATGGAGTTAATTTATGCGGTTATTTATCAAGAGGATGCTAACCTATCTGTTGATTAGTTATTTCTTGTTTTTATTTTTTATTTTTATACATAATTATTATGTAATTTTTTATTATATACTTAGTCAATTTAAAAAAAGTGCTTTTTTGTTGTTTAATTTAAATAATACAAATCAATTATTTGAGATAAAATAAATAACGTAAAGAGTGATCCAATGATATTCTAAATAAATTTTACAGTTAGGCATATTTGATACTTTAATATTAAAAATGAAAAAACTGAGTCAACATTTTTACCAGTGTATAGCATTCTCATAATTTAGTTATTCATAAGACTTAATAATAAGTTATTTTTAAGTTTTTGATTATTGTTTCTTTGATATAAGGTTAATTTATTATTAAGTCCATTGTATTTTATATACAGGGTGATCTGTTTCAAGTACTACATTCATTTTAAGGTTTTTAACATGTCAATGTCTTTTGCGACTGTCATGAGTTAGGTAATTTTATATAATAATTTACAAACTAAATTGATATATTACTAAATAGTATAGGTAGTTAGTTAAATTGTTTACTGCAGTTTAATTATTTATAGTTAAACAATTTTGGTCTTAAGCTTTATTTATCTAGTTAGTTTAACACAGAGCTGTTTTACTTTTTTTTCTGAGTACATCTTACTTGATTTTTTTATTTAAAATAATATTAATATGGCTTAGTTATTGCTTAAAAGAATACATACGCACACCAATGTATAATATTATACTTACCTTGTCATTGGTGACACTGAGCATTTGGCTCACATTTTTGTTATTTTGGGAACCATGGCTTGTATAACCATGGCTATTTTGTTTATATAGATATTTTTAGTATGCTCATATAAGTTACTAATAGAAAGAAATATGTAGAAAATATCTAATCTATAAATAAACTGTCCATGG
Source organism: Metopolophium dirhodum (assembly GCF_019925205.1). Lineage (NCBI taxonomy): Eukaryota > Metazoa > Arthropoda > Insecta > Hemiptera > Aphididae > Metopolophium > Metopolophium dirhodum. Next base: position 19,062,987 of record NC_083560.1, read on the forward strand.
TATTACTGTGCAACGTCGAAAGTACCGTATTTGTTAGCGTCGCGCTCGCACTGGGATCTGCGGACAGTTATTTTAGCCAAAATATACCAATCTTTCTTCCATCATACTGATCGACTTAGTAATGCGATAATGGTTTTAAAACTGATTTGGATTCGTCTTTATGTCTACTTAAGATCGGTCAGTCCACACTTTTCCCAATTTCACCCTTCCAACAATAATTTAATATGTGAGCAAAATGCTAAAACGTCACTAATGATGTGAAAATATTTGCGTCACTGATGACGGGTTAAAATAACAATCTTTTTTTATACATATTATATACAATGTGTTTTTGGTATTTCATAAAAAATACATGCATTTTGATCATATATAAACATACAATTTAATTTGGTTATAATATTTTATTTAAATCAAACACTACTGGCATTATAATAAGGATCTATTTTAGAAATAATTTTCACCAATACATTTTATTTATTACTGTAATGTGTATACTCTATTCAAAATAAGATCGGTAATCGGCTGCCAACTTATGCACAGGGATGTAGCTTTGTTCCAAAGCACTGGCCTAGCCGTTGAATAGGTTGAGTAAATGTCTGGCAGTATGTCTGACCACTGTGGACAAAAACTTGTCGCTAACGACTACCATTCCTGCTATGAATAGAGTATATGCACGAAGCCACTACTCCCACATGCACTTGCAATTCCATTTATATTTAAATGTAATTATGTTTTTAATTGTTCTTTAATTGATTTTTAATTGTGTATATATATTAATTGTAAGTTTTGAGCCTCACAACTAAAGAAAAACTAATTTTATAAGTACAATTTTACAAAATCATCTAATAATGATACCGGTGTAACCATTTACCTGTTTAAAACAGTGCAAATTTCAATATAAATTATGGGGAATATTCTATTTCATACTCACCGTTATGAATTATAAGGGCTCAGAACTCTGATTTTTTTTTTTCATTAGACGATGCTTTCAAAATAAAAGTTTGTTTTAATCTAGATTTGAAAATCTAATCAACTTATTTACCTATATTATGTATTTTACAACATTTTTTTTTTATTTAAATTCATTTTAAACTAAATTCTTCTAACTGAAAGAAAAATCACCACGTTTGTCAAATTCAGAATAAAAAAAATTAATTTTTAATTATTTTTAAACTATTGACAAAAGATTTGTACATTGTAAACATAAAAAAAATATTTATGTTAATTAACTTTCATCAATATAAAACTATACTACTATTTAATTAATTATTTTGTATTTTATTATTTCTTATAAACATCAATTGATTTATTAAATGTAATGCATTAATAGTAATGGAAAAAAATATTATTAATATTGGTATTAGCTAAACATTTTTGGTCATTGAATTCCGAGCCCTATTAATTACTAATGATTTTTTTTTTTTGTATACCAGTGGAATATAATGTTTTATGTATTACTAATTTAATATTTATTATAAAAAAAAAAATAGAATAGGGTTAAGATTTAATTTAAAACAGAAAAATTAATATTGTCAAGATATGTCATATTTATTAATATTTCAAGATATAGGTTATAACTTATAAAATTTATCAAACATTTTATGTAGTATTAGTAATTAATATTATAATCAAATAAATTAAGTCCATATTATATTCTATCTGTACAAGTATAAAATGTAATTCTGGTTATATGAAAATAATATATGATAAATAATGAACTAATGATTTAATAATTTTTATATTTAAAATGTTGAAATATTCAATTATATAAGTAGGTAGTTAATTTATCTTTCTATTATTATATTTCCCTGGATTGGCACTTCAAATCAATTTCTTGATCTTCAGTGAGATTTTGTCCTTTTTCGTGGTCCTTCTTCTTGGTCATTTTTTCTTTTTTTAGAAATTTCTTCCTCCGAATCGTCATTACATTCAACTAACTTTATTTCTCGTTCATCAGACTTTTTATCTGCGTTATTTTCACTTTTTTGTTCATTGTCTTTCGGCAACAGACCATTTTTAATCATATTTTCCCCTAATTCTAATTCTTCAGAACTGTCATTAGTAGAAGTTGTGTCATTGTCACAGTCAATCTCTATTAGGTTAGTATTCCAATTTTTCACATTCTCAATTGTCAAGGTATTATCATCTTCTTCACCATCGAGTATTGCCAAAGGATTTTCATTCACCACATGGTTCTTAATATTAGAAACATTGTTAATCTCCTTAAGTTTATTAATGGCTCCATTGTCCTTCTCCTCTTTGTTGTTCTCCACTGTAATCTTGTTCTCAGTTGTGTTATTCATATTCTCAAAAATATCATTCTCTGCGTTTTTCTCAATACTTTTTGCTACAGTATCAATCTCTTTAAGTTGTTCATCAACTGTGTTGTTTTTTATTTTTTTTTCTACAATATCATTTACCTCTAGAGGTTTTGTGACAGTAAAAGTAGTATTTTTCTCACCATCAATCTCTATTTGGTTAGTATTTTTTTTTTCCACAACCTTAATTGTCAAGGTATTATCATCTTCTTCATTATCGATTATTACCAAAGGAATTTCATTCTCCACATGGTTCTCAATATTAGAAACATTGTCAATCTCCTTAAGTTTATTAATGGCTCCATTGTCCTTCTCCTCTTTGTTGTTCTCCACAATGACTGTAATCTTGTTCTCAGTTGTGTTATTCATATTCTCAAAAATATCATTCTCTGCGTTTTTCTCAATACTTTTTACTACAGTATCAATCTCTTTAAGTTGTTCATCAACTGCGTTATTTTTTATTTTTTTTTCTACAATATCATTTATCTCTAGAGGTTTTGTGACAGTAAAAGTAGTATTTTTCTCACCATCAATCTCTATTTGGTTAGTATTTTTTTTTTCCACAACCTTAATTGTCAAGGTATTATCATCTTCTTCATTATCGAGTATTACCAAAGGAATTTCATTCTCCACATGGTTCTCAATATTAGAAACATTGTCAATCTCCTTAAGTTTATTAATGGCTCCATTGTCCTTCTCCTCTTTGTTGTTCTCCACAATGACTGTAATCTTGTTCTCAGTTATGTTATTCATATTCTCAAAAATATCATTCTCCGCGTTTTTCTCAATACTTTTTGCTACATTATCATCTTCTTCATCATCGAGTATTACCAAAGGATTTTTATTCTCCACATGGTTCTCAATATTAGAAACATTGTCAATCTCCTTAAGTTTATTAATGTCTCCATTGTCCTTCTCCTCTTTGTTGGTCTCCGCTGTATTCTTGTTTACTTTGTCATTGTTTTCATCATCTATCTTCATAAGTTGTTTATTCTTATAATCATCCATTTCTCTTTTGTTGTTCTCTTCTGTATTATTTTCAAAGTCTCCATTCAAATCTTTTTCTTCATTATGACCCTCTTTTTCTTTTTTTTCTTCAGAATCAACATTATTTGTCATTATTACATCTTCCAACATGATTGATTTTAAAATCTAAAAAAAAAATATAAAATTTATTTTTTTTTTTTAACAGAAAATTTTGCTTAACTGGTTTTCTATGTTTAATACTGTGTTTTAAAAAAAAAAATCTAACTATGTATTACATAGACATTTAATTAAAGGTACAAAATTGTTTTTGAAAGAGTAATATATGAGGAAATAATTTATGAAAAGCAATATTAATCAATTATTCAGCTGCAGGTGTTGAATCAATTAAGAGGACACCACACCCACATATTGTGTTGTCTTCGTATTGCAAGTGCGTAACATAGCAAATTTACGCTCAACAGATCACGTTTAGCTCTGTTGGCTTAAAAATTAGAGTAAATTGACCTATAATGAAATTCAATAGTAAGAACATTATTTGTGTTTGTATGTTGGTTTTTTACAATCAGTTTTTATGAGCATATTAAATTTGCACTATATAGTTTATGCATAATATGCCAAAAAAAATTAAACTTTTGTAAAAAAAAACCAACATACAAACACATAAATGTTTTTACCATCAAGTTTTATAATAGGTCGATTTTGCTCTTATTTTTAAATTAACACAGCTAAACGTGATCTGCTGAGCATAAATTTGCCATGTTACGCACTTGTAAGATGGAGGACATCACATGCAGGTGTGGCGTCCTCTTAACTGATTCAAATCTCCACAAAAAACATTTTTGAATAACAACAAAATAACTAAAATTCTTATTATTGTTAGTTTAAATATCTAATTTTGTTCTAATTAAAACTTAAAATATCTATAAAAAAAATTAAAATATTTAGGGACCTTGTATTAAATAAATTATTGAACCTTAGCTAAATAAAATGTAACAAAAAGTGTCAATTACAAAATTATTAAAGTTTCTATGATTAATAATTTTTGAATTATGACAAAAAATCTAAAATCAAGTGATTAGAAATTGTTTTTATGAGTGAATATCCAATTACAGTGATTTTAATATTTTAAGTTATGTGAATCACAGAAAATCACAAAATCACAGAAATTATGTTGATTTAATAATAAAACTTAGTAAATAAAACTAAAGTTGCCATTGGTAATCTTATTTATTGATAACTTCATGTACGTAGTTTTGTCTGAATTCATAGTTGAGCCAAGTTCACTTGTGTATTTTTACGTGTAGACCTTTCGTTGCTTTTAGGTATACCCTTTCCTAGCATTTATCCGAAAATAACAGACAGATTTCATCAATGTTTAAATCACAAACTGTATTATTGTATAGTATAAACAAAATGGGACCTAGAACACTACCCTGTGGGACACCATATTCGATATAACTTGTGTTGCTTATTACATCATTTAATTTCACAATTTGTTGTCTGTTAGAGAGGTAACTCTTAAACCAGAGGAGACTTTTATTATTTATTCCAAAATTTGGTAGAATTCTTCATAGGATGAATTCTATTGAATAGATTCATGTTGAATAGTATCGAAAGCCTTTGCTATGTCAATGAAAACATCAATTGTTTTTAAATATTTTTCCAACGTCATATAAAAATTGAGTGGCATTATATTAGGCATTTTCAGTGCTTAGGCCTGGTCGAAATCCGTATTGGTTTTTAGATAATAAGTATGAACAATGGACAAGAATTTCTCCCAAGAGAATTTGTTGATGATGGTAAAGCAACTTAGGCTGTGCCGGTTTGAATTGAAGATTTACTTTAATATTTTGATCATACATAGCAGGTACATACGTTAATGATAAATTACACTCACCGGTCATGTATACATAATATGGTTCTGACAAAATCATCTAACCATTTGAAAACTTATAACTGAAAAAAGTATGAAATAAATGCAGGCCGTTCAAAATTAGCGAGCGACAAACCGAGCTAGCAATCGATACAAAGGATAAAAAACACAATGAAAAAAACCCTTAAGCCCTCGATTTGGAGAAGAGAAAATGAGTACCTAAGACTACCTAAGAATTTTTAAAAGCTTTACCTAACTAGAAATACTAATGTACATTAATAAAATATTAAGAGCATGTCGCACCTGAATGTGTTGTATCCGTCTTACACAAGGATGGCATCGCAAATTTTCGTTGGATAGTTTCAATAGTGTGCTGTTTGTTTGGATATTAAGAGTGAATTGACCAATCATCAAACTTTTAGGTAACAACATTATTTGTGTTCTCTCGTCGGTTGTTTACAATATTTTAATTTTTAAGTGAATTATGAGCATTTTGAAATATAAATTTTTCACATACTAACACTCAAGTTTGATATTAGGTAAATTCACTCAAATATCAAAACTGACAGCACACTTTTGGAACAAAACTACCTATAGCGAACGAAAATGTGCTACGTCGTTGGTACACGTGCAAGACGGACACAACAACACGTGCGGTTGCAGCGGCGGCGTCCTCCTGATGCCGGGTCGCATGAAAAATCACTAAACAAATTTTATTTTACTGAACGAGACGACGGTCCCTCGATTTGATGGCCCATTAAATTTCGTTGAGCCGTTATTAAATTAATTGATTTTTCATCCTACCCCCGGCACAAGTGTCTACTGTAATATAACAAAAAACGTGGTGTTTACCTCTTCGGTTGTCCGGTGCAGCGTATGTATACGTGTCGTCTTCCAAACTCGCCGGCCTCGGGCAATCGTTTGTCAAAATGAAAAAGACGTTTCTGGTTTAGATAATTAAAAAAAACGGTTGAGAAAACTTGTTTCATGAAAAAGTGACCACAGACAACAATGGCTGCCAGTCAGCGGTGCGTTTGCGAAATGAATAGTACAACAGTGCGACGGCGAAGCGTTACCGCCATCGGTCCTCACCCCTCGCCCTCCGACCGCCGACCAACGGTCCCTGGCGGCAGGCGCCGGCGGCCGAGCGTGGAATTCCTCGGCGTCCGCGTCCAATGGCCATTAGGCAATAATCAATATCCTACGTGTTGCATTCTCGTTCGCCGCGTGCCGTTCGTTTTCCACTCCATGACCGGCCACAAGCGACGCGCATAATAATATTATCCTGTGGTTACGGGGGGACGTCTATGCGGGTAACCATTAACCGGGTATACCGTGTTCACAATATCGATGGTCCCTGCTCGACATACTGCCCGGCCCGCGTCAAATGACCGGTTCAAAATTTCGAAATTTCGAATTTTATTCAGAATCTCGCGGGAGACACCATCCGCTGTCGCGGCCGGTCGCCGTCGCTCATCTATCAGAAATAGCGCAATGGTCGTACGACGGGAGAGAGGCGACCGGCTGCCTGATCACTTCTTGCGCATCCAGTACGCGTCCAGCGAAGGTGTTGAAGTGCTGTCCGGCTTCGACCAGATGAACCTCCGGGAAGACCTCATCCGAGGCATATACGCGTACGGTAAGTCTCGTCTAACCCCGCCGCCTATGCCCGATTGGGACGCGCCACATGTATAATATACATGTGTAGTAACCTTTTGCTGTTTAGATTTTTAACGGCCTTGGGCCATCCAACAGCGCGCCATAAAGCCGATTGTCAATGGACACGATGTTATAGCTCGAGCCCAATCGGGCACCGGCAAGACGGCACGATTTCCATCGCCATTATGTTACAGTCCGTCGACATGCAGCTCAGAGACACACAGGCGTTGTGTCTTTCGCCGACCCGAGAGCTGACCGTACGAATTCAAAAGGTTTGTGTCGAATGCCGAGTGTTTTTCACCCTATTCGTCGTGACCATTTTGTGTAATACCGAGTGCAACAAAAATTATAAGTATAACAAGTCTAAGTGACCCAGCCGAGTTCTTGATTTTATCTTAAATTCATATGAAAACGTCAAACAATAAAATTTATATGTGTACATTTAAATTTGTAAAATATTCTGTCTTGAGGCCCTTTTTATGATGGGCCATGCACCAGTAAGAATTGTGTCTCACACGTGTAGAATATACCTAGTAGGTAATAACTTATTTCCTTATTTAACTCATTATGATTAGGTATATTATTGAAATTAAAATGTATCATTATAATATCTATTATAACAGTTTTAATGTAGGAACACACACACACAGAGCCCATAGCACGATTATAAAGAATAATATTATCATCTGGGTTTTGTCAAAAGATTTGTTTTTAATATGTTGATTTTTAAGATATTTTTGTTAGTATTTAATTTTTAGTTCTTTATAATTATTGGTTGCTTTCTTAAAAATAAAAATATTAAAAAAAAGCTTCTGACATAACAGATAATATTATTATTTATAATACCTTAATTTCATCAATGTAATTTTCACAATGAATGAATAACGGAAATAGTTTTAACTATTTTAAATGCATGCGGCTCATACAAATGTACGAGTTTGCCCCCTTAATTATAATATTCTCAATCATTTTTTTGTTCCTCGTATAATAAATATATATTTATGAGAATAGTTATTGAAATTAATAATGATACCGGTTTGAACCTCAATTCAAATTGTATTTACTATTTAGTTACTTTAGTAATTTCAAAAGGAAGGGAGGTATGTTAAGCATTATTGCTTAAAGCTTAAATTATTTTTAAATATTTATGTCATCATTTAATGTAATAAATGTAAATGTTAAAAGCTGTTGGACTTAATATTGTTTATTTTACTATTTAGATAAATTATTATCTTTAACTAAAATACCAAATGAAAGTTGATGGTGAAATCTCCACTAGATGTAATGTTTTCTGATATTGTTAAAATATTATTATTAATAACATTAAATACTTTATAGGTACCTACCTACTTTGATTTCATATAATTTTAACCAATTTAAATGCCATTTATCATTAAATTAAAACATTCATAATACATTTTTTTTATTTTAGTTTCTTATAATGATAGCTTAGTTTAGAACTTAAATAATTTATTAATCCAATTAAACTATTATTTAGGTAGTCTTAGGAGATTATTTAAATGTTCATTGTCATGCTTGTATTGGTGGTACCAACCTTGGTGAAGACTTGAGAAAACTGGATTTTGGTCAGCACATTGTTTCTGGAACTCCTGTACTCCTGGACGTGTGATTGGTATGTATAATATAGCAATGTTATTAAAAAAACATATTATTTAACTAAAATTTATTGTTTTTATAGATATGATAAGACGGAAAACATTGCGTACAAGTAACATAAAAATGCTTGTGTTAGATGAAGCAGATGAAATGTTGAACAAATGATTCAAGAGACAATTATATCATATATATCGTTTTTTTGCCATCAAATACTCAGGTATGATTAAACTTAACATTATTTTTGATTCAGTTCAAAATGTTTTATGGTTTTTTTTTTATTATTATTACATTGTCCTCCACATCTATGGCTATTGGATGTTGTAACAATACATTACATAATAATGTTTTCTGGTTTTATTTATTTCCTTAGGTGATTTTAGTATCTGCTACAATGCCACATGAAATATTATAAATGCCTAATAAATTCATGACCAATCCTATTAGGATATTAATCAAACAGTTTGTATACGTATATTTTTAAGAGACAAAAAGTCAAACATAACATATAACTATTAATTATATTTGTAGTAATTAACTGACTCTTGAAGGTATAAAACAATTCTTTGTAGCAGTTGAATGCGAGGAATAGAAATTTGACACATTTTGTGATCTTTATGATAATCTAACAATAAGTCAAGCAGTAATTTTTTGTTAAAAAACGAAGGTTAGTGATTTGTTGTAAAATAAATGAAAATTATTACTAACCTATACCTCATTATTATTGTCTATTTAGGTAGATTGGCTCTATGAGAAGATGAGGGCATCTAATTTTACCGTCAGTTCAATGCATGGAGACATGCTACAAAAAGAAAGGGATGCAATAATGAAAGAATTTCATTCTGGACAAACGTAAGTGTTTCCTAGCTATAAGCAATTAGGCTATATCAACTTTAAGGACTATATTGTTATCAGAGGTATTTAAACTTTTTATCCAACTGCTATTTTGTGTCTTAAGAGGACACCACGCGGATTTCTGTTGTCTCTGTCTAAGTTGATGTTAGGGGGAATTAAAAAAAAAGTTTAACGTAAATTCATAATATATTTCTTTATGAGCGTCTGAAGATAGATGTTTGACAAAATTCTTCAAAATCACGAAAATTTGCCATTTATTTTGAGCTGTTGATTCATAAAAAAATTTTCTATTTATATCTAAGCCTTGAAATTTGCATACAAGAACTCCCTTAAGATTCTCTAAATTTAACAAAAAAAATTACCAGAAAGTCAAATTAATTTTTATGAGCGTTTGAAGTTAGAAATTGGATATTCACCTGTAAATTAACAAATTTATAAAACAATTTTCTTATATTGTTGTTATTTAAAAATTATTAACCGTAGGTACTTGAAGTTTACATTAAGAGGACGTCGCACCCGCATGTGTTGTATCCGTCTTATACACAAACGACATCGCAAAGTTTCGTTCGATAATTTCAATAGGTAGTGTGCCGTTAGTTTTGATGTTACAGTGAATTTACCTATTATCAAACTTTTAAATAACAACATTATCTGTGACCTCTCTTTGGTTTTTGATTATATTTTAATTTTTAAGTGAGTTATGAGTATGTCACATATTAATTTTCTTGTATGCTCATAATTCACTTCAAAACTAAAATATAGTAAAAAACCAACGAGAGATGTTCTTGCTTAAAAAGTTTGATAATATGACAATTCACTCTAATATCAAAACTTACTGCACACTATTGAAACTAGTGAACGAAAATTAGCTATGTTGTCCGTGTGTAAAATTTTAAATCAATAATAATAATAATAATAATAATATTTATTGTCACCAAATTATAACAATTAGAAACAATTTATGAGTAACAAAACAAAAAATTACATTAAAATACATTGGTTCTCTTTTCAAAAGCTGAGCTTGTGCTGAAAAGAGGGAATTGTGATACAGATTTAGATATTATTGATTATGATCGTTATTGACAAATAATAAAGCAAAAAAAGAACAAAATAAATAGGTAGAGTATGCACAAGAAAGTTAATAAAAGAAAGGATAAAGAACAATTAGTAGTTGCATTATAAAGGCTATAGCCTATATGATATATATATATTATCGTAAGTAAATAAAATGTTAAGATAGCATATTCTGTGGTTTATAATATACTGGTATTATTAGAAGATTAAATAGAATTATTTGATAATAGTAATTAATTTTAACACAAATTTAACTATTAACAGTGAAAAATAATATTAATTAATTTCTAAATTAAAGTATAGATTATTGAGACAGAGCATTATTTATATATTTTTTATACATCTTGAAACTCTTAAAGTTATGAATATTAAAATTATAAATAGTACAGTATTGAATGAATTTATATCTAGGGCTTTGTTGCCCAAATACTGTGTTCATTTTAGGTACGACGACATTAGTATTAATCTTAAAGCGAGTATTGTAATCATGACACGGAATATCAATACATTTTTTCATATCATAAAATAGTAAGCAAATGTTTTTTGTATACAGTGATTTTAAATTTAATATATTTAGCTCTTTGTATAAATTAACTGTAGGAAATAACGTAGGTTTATAAAAATAAATTTAAGAAGTGAGTTCAAAGTGACTTCAAGATTCGTAAAGTGAGTGTGATATGTCCCTCCCCAAAAAGAAATTCCATAAGAAAGAATTTATTGTATTAATGCATAGTAAGTTAATTTTTTTAATTTGAAGTTTAAAACAGATTTAAGAGATTTATATACATAGAAAAATTTTCTAAGTGAATTATTTAAATAGTTTATATGAATATCCCATTTTAACTTATCATCAATAAATATTCCAAGATATTTAACATGGTTTACTCTTTTTAATTCACTACATTTGTATACATTATTTTTAGTATTATTGTTGATACAACTATTAGTATGAGCAATGATTTTATAATTATTTAAATGTATAGATTTTTGTATACCAAAGTGAATGTAATTAGTTTTTTCACTATTAATCTCTAGTGAATTATTATCTAGCCAGCTTTTAACAATACGAAAACTTTTCTCAGCCATTTTATATAAATTATTTATACACGAACTCTTTAATAAGATGACGGTATCATCAGCAAAACAAATTATGTTTCCAGGAGAATCTTGATTAAGAAGTCCATTAATGTATATTATGAATAATATCGGTCCTAATACGGTACCTTGTGGCACTGAGTAATCAATTTCTTGTACATTACTATAATAATCATCTATTTTAACTCTTTGTGCTCGACCATTTAGGTATGACTTAAATAAATTATAAGCAGCACCTCTTATTCCACAGTAATACAGTTTTTCGAGAAGAATTGTATGATCAACTGAATCAAAAGCTTTCTTAATATCTAAAAAAATTCCAAGAACATGTTGCTCGTTATCTAGATTTTCATATATATATTGAGTGGTTTTGTATAGTGCATTATTAATCGAAATATTACTTCGGAAACCAAATTGATTATTGTGAAAAAAATTATGTTTGTTTAAAAAGTCTAGTAACCTACTTTTAAGGCACTTTTCAAATAATTTAGACAGAGTTAAAGTGAGCGATATAAGCCTGTAATTCGAACATTTACTTTTATCGCCATTTTTGTAAATAGGTATAACTTTGGATTCTTTAAATGATTTAGGGAATTTCTCATTAGAAATAAAGCTATTAAATATTATAGATAAGGGTACAGCTATAGCATTTGACGTTTTTTTAAGAATATAATTAGATATCGAGTTTTTAGAAAAGGAATTGAAATTTTTAATACTATTTAATAGGTTAAGGACTTCAAGTGTTTCAATTGGTTTTAAAAATATAGTTTCAGAAATATAACAGTTTTTGTTTAGTGTATCAAAACTTATAGGTTGGAAATTGCTAATCTTAATATTATTAGAAATTACGCTGCCGACTTTAGAGAAGAAACTATTAAACTCGTGTGCTATGTTTTGCTTTCCAGTTATTTTTTCACCATCGTTATTTCTTTGATTGCTAACATTCGATTTTTTTGATTTATTAGTGTATGATACATCTTTAATTAAATTCCATATTTTTTTAGAATCTGAGCCCTCAAGATTTATAAGATTTTGATAGTAAAGGTTCCTGGCTAGCTTAATTGTATTATTCAATATGTTCCTATATTTAACGTATTTACATTTAAGTAACGTATTGAATGGTTGTTTGAGTGATTTCTTATATAATTTTTCTCGATTTCTTATTGACGTAATTAACCCTTTAGTAATCCATTGTTTAATTTTTTTATTTTTAGATTTACAATGCTTAATATTGGTCGAGGGTGAAATAATAAACGAGTTTAGCACCTGATTAAATTTTTCAAGCATATTATCTACACAATTATAATGATTTAGCCAATCCCAATTCTCGGTACTAATTAGCATATTAAGATGGTCAAAGTTAATAAGGATCCGTTCAGTATAATTAATACTATTGTTTCTATCGATGAGAGGCAGTATCTCGTTAATAATAATAGTGCTAAAGTGATCAGTTATATTACATTTAAGGATATATGCAGTAAATGTACTACCATTTATGATAGCGTGATCAGCTATAGTCTTAGATTGTTTTACAAAAATATGGTCAATACATGTTTTAGAATTACCATTAACTCTAGTGAAATCGTTAATTGCAGAGGTAAATCCAAACTTGGCCATTGTATTAAGATATGCATTAGATTCGAATAAATTGGAAAACAAATTGATGTTAATATCACCACAGATTATATGATTACTTTTAAAATCATTATCTGAAAGATAGTCATCTAATGAGGTAATAAACTGTTTAGTATTATAACATTGTGACCGATATATACCTGTAACTTTATACTGAAACCCACCTTTATTTACTGATAATTGTATTGAACTGCAGTTATCAACAATTTGAGTAGAAATGTTGTCAAATGTACAGTCATCACTAATAAGTATGGAAACCCCATCCGATTTATTTATTAATCCTAAAGAATGAAACACTTGGTATCCATTAATTTTTATATCACACTTGTCTTTCATCCATGTCTCACTTAAAACTATTATATCAAATCTGTTGTTTATGGAACTTAAGTATGTTATTAGTTCATTAATATGTGCTTTAAGGCTACTAATGTTCATCGAAAAAACACTAATACAGTTTTTATTAAATTTTATATTGTCAATATAATTAACTGATATAGTTTTAACATTGTTAATATCCATAATATTGTTAAGTAAAAAATTGATATCGGTATTATTCATAAAATAAAAATAAAATACTAAAATTGATTAAGTTTTTGACTAACGATGAGGCTTAATTATCATTCCATAGTTGATCAAATGATTTTTCGGTATCAATTGCCATTCATTGGGACAGATTAGTAATACGCGTACCATACATACCTTCCGCTTTTTTCATAAAGACTCCACTTCCGTTTGCCCAGACATAATCATACTTATATTTTTTAGATATTTGTTTTGCAAGCCAATACATTTTTCTATTCACAGCAGATAATTGTTCATTCACATAAATGTGATTTTCAGGAAAACTATTACGTATTTCTTTTGCTAGGATAGAAATTTTCGTCTTAACTCTGGATTTGATGGCGGATAATAAATTATTCTTCACTTCTTTATTGTTAAATTCAACGATAACACGACTATTATTTTCATCTTTATGTTTTAAATGGTAAATTTTATTTATGTGTTCTTCTTTTACTTCAACTTTAACAATTTTAGCTAAAGTCGAAATTACAGCCTTTAAATTTTCATTGGTCGTTTTGGGTACACCAGTTATATCTAAGTTGTTAGCAAGTTTTGTTTGTTCTGTAATATTAATATTACCTTTTAAAATATCAATTTCTCGTTGAAATTTAGCAATTTTAGTATCATAAGTATTTAGTCTAGTTTCATTATCATTTACTTTTTTGATTATGCTCTGTAATTTTAAATTATACTCATCCACTTTATCAGATAAAAAGGACATAGATTTTTCAATTGCGTTGTAGGATGTTGTTAGATTATTTAATTTATTTAAAATCTTACTGATCGATGTTTTTATTTCATTAATATCAACCGAAGTTATATTATTAACATTGTTGATGTCAATTATTTTTTCATTTTCTTGACGGTTCTTCCTTGAGGTAACATTTTTTTTAATAATTATATCTTGTTCACATTCATCACATATCCAGTTTAATGGGTCATTTTTGTTTTTATTGTAATTAGACAAACAGTTTTGATGAAAAAATTTTCCACAAAAAGAACACGTGATTTTTTTTGTTGGTGAAACGTTCGATTTACAGACGTTACACGGCATTATAGATAAGAGAGCGAGGACAATTATATTAATCGTAACACAACCGCACTAGACAGACAAAAGATCACAACTGAATTGTTAGTACACATTAAAATACTCATAACTAGTTTTAAATTTAAAATATAACAAAAAGCGTATGTGATTGCCTAGATGATATTCTCATTCTAAATTTAAAAATAGGTCAATTCACTCTAATTTTTAAACCAACAGAGCTAAACGTGATCTACTATGCTGCTGACTGTAAAATTGTCTATGTTACGCACTTGTAAGACGGAGACGACACAGCGGGTGTGGAGACCTCTTAAATGCTCGTGCTTACTTTTTCTATACATGTTAATTATTTTTATAAATATTTAAAAATATTTTGACTTGTTTTGAGTATTTTTATAGACATTTTCAATTTTAGTTTTTTATTCTGTAAATGTCGATAAAATTATATTCGTGGGGTCAATAAGCTTGAAAATTTAACACAAATTTCCTCATAAGTAATAAATAAGCAGTTGACAAATATTAAAAATACAAATGCATTTAAAGTTAAAATGTTTACAAAATCTATCAAAACATCATAAATTTTCAAATTATTTTGTAGTTAAAAAATTAAAAAATATTAATAATTAATAATAATAGTAATATAAATAATTTTTCATTCATGGAAAAAAAATTCCAATTACATCAAATAAAATATAATGTCAGTGGTATATAATGACATTATGTATACAAATAATCTAACAAGTAATGTTATAATAATAGTAAAAGTTTTATATAAATAAAAAACAAAAAATTATAAGTAAATAGTAAATAGTAAACAGCTATGTAGACGTAAAAATATTAAAAGTGGGTGTCGCTCTGCTGTACAGTAGGTTACAAGTGGGCACTGTAATGGATTGTGTTAAATTTGAATTCAATGATATTATTGTCAGTGTAATATTGTTGTATAAGAAAAACGACTCTGAGCGAAGACAGCTTATGATATTACTAAGTATATTTTATGATATTATTGTGAATAAAGTAATTTTATGTAAGTATAACCAATTTACGCAGAACCTTGTTTTAAATTTTCAAACTTTAGCTATTAAAAATAAACATTTTATAAATTTTTAAATTTTAAATTTGATAAATTATGCTTAACTTAAAATACTAATAAAAAAAAATTGTGCCTATGTATTTTTAATATTTTTCAACTACTATAGTAACAATGTACCAGTAGCCTTGTATTAATTGTTCAAGCTTATTGACTCAACAAATACAATTTTATTGACATTCATAGAAAAAAACTAAAAATATTGGAAACCGAAAATGTCCGTAAACAGCTCAAAACAAGTGCATAGAAAATACTAATACAAATGTTATATGAAAATGTCACTTATCTACAGTAATTTTTTATAGAACTACGCAAAAAACTAAAATCAATTTTGGGTAAAAATTCCAGGTTTTCCTTATTTTTTTTTTGTTTTTCAAGGCGATTATTATCTAGGGCTTCCCATAAATTCTTCTTAATTTTAAAGCGATTTATGAGTATTTTAAAATTGTAAATTGTTTGTATACCAAAATACTCATAACTCACTTTAAAATTAAAATATAACAAAAAGCCTATGAGATGCCCCAGATAATATTATTATCTTTAAATTTTAGAAGAGGTAAATTCTCTCTAATTTTTAAACTAATAGAGTTAAACGTGCTCTGCTGAGCTTAAAATTTGCTATGTTATGCACTTGTAAGATGGAGACAACAAATGTTGGTGTAACGTCCTCTTAATTAAAGTGATTATTTACAACTTACAAGTACTTAATTGTATATTATAAAATGAACATCAAATAATATATTACCCTGAGGTAGTATTTATAATATATATTTATATCATTATCTTATTTTATTAACTCATTTATTCATATTGTATATACTATATACATTTTTTGTTTATTTCTTTTTTAGGATTGGCCGTTCTGGAAGATTTGGTCGCATTGGTGTGGCAATTATTTTTGTTAAGCTCGATAACTAAAATTTTACGTGATATTGAACAATATTATTCAACACGGATCGATGAAATGCCTATGAATAGTGAGTAACAATTATTTGTTTTTTGTGTAATTGATTAACAATAAGTGTGCCTTAGACACATACGACATACCTATAAGAGAACGCTACTCGGACATTTGTCGTCTCTGTCTTACAAGTGCGCATCATAGCAAATTCTATGCTCAGCAGATCACGTTTAGCTCTGTTAGTTTAACAATTAGAATTAATTGACCTATAATGAAACTCGATGGTAAGAACCTTGTATGGGTTTCCATATGCTTTTTTTTTATGAAAGTTAAATTGGTTAGTAACTTGTGCGTATATAATATAGCGTAAATTAAAAATGCTCATAATTTGCTTAAAAACTGAATAATTGTAAAAAAACAAACATACAAACACAGATAACATTCTTACCATCAAGTTTTATAATTGGTCGATACACTCTAATTTTTAAACTAACTGAACTAAACATGATCTGCTGAGCGTAAATTTGCTATGTTACACACTTGTAAGACGGAGGGTGAGGCATCATCTTAAAATATGATAAAAAGCCAGAGATGTCCTAGATAATAATCTTATCTTAAAATCTTATAATTCACTCTAATTTTTAAACTAATAGAGTTAAACGTGAGCGAAAAATATCTATGTTACACACTTTTAAGACAGAGACAACAAAATATGGATGTGTAGCGTCCTCTTAATAAATACTTATGATTTTGTACATATCTATTTTTAACTGAATTTTGTTTTTGTAATGGTTACGAATATTTACATAACATAATGTCAACATTAAATAATATTGTTATTATTTTCAGTTGATGATATGATTTGAAGACCCACAATCCAGCCTAATATTTTTGATACCGTCAAATGGTACAACTTGGGACATGCGTTCAACTTCGGACAGGAAAATTAATTTTACGTTAATTCGTTGTGGCTGCACGATATTTGAGATAATCAACTTTTTTTTTTATCATTATCTACACAAAATTATTTATGAACTCAATGAGATACAGCCCAAAACACAAATAATAACGTCTCCCTATTTTTATACAGCATACAGTCTCAAATATCTCTTTTATTACTTGTTCTAAAAATGATAAAATATACCCTAATGTATTTTTAATGCCATAATCTTATTTTAATGAATTAAGTCTCTTTGAAATTTCGGTAGAATTATTAATAATAGTGCTATTATAGACATCTTGTTTTAAATTTTCTGCAATTTGATTTAAATGATCTTTCGTACCTTTAACTATAGTAGGTAAAACCGAAATACATAACTTGGGAGCTTGTAATATTAAACTTAAATTAGAAACGGTACCTAGTATTTCGTCCAATTCACTCAACAATATAATAAAACTTTCTTCGCGGAGACTTAACTAAATCCCACCTGCTAATGAGGCTAAATCAGCACCATCTTGATGTATATGTTCACAAGTTGTAGCAATAGCAATATACGACTGTTTGATTGCATGGACAATTTTGTAGTGGCTTAACCAACAGATTTCTATATCCTCTGGTATTTTTAAAACAGGATCATTAATTATAGCTTGCACTCTGTGAAGTATTTCCTCACGTTTGGGCAATTGGTGAAATAATTTATAGATATCTTTTAAGACATGAAACACGCGTTTAATTTTTGGAAATTTATTACGCATACTAGTTAGTGCAAGTGATAATATATGTGCTCGATAATGTATATAAGGAACTTCCCTTCCAGCTTTTTCACTAACAAGTTTACGAACTCCAATTTTATTGCCCGACATGTTTGCAGCCCCATCAAAATCAAAGGCAATAATATTTTGGTAAGATAGATTGTGTTTTGTTCATTCAGAACTTATTTCGTTTACGATTTATGGGCTTTAGTATCAGATAAATCTCTACCAAGAAATTGTTCAACTGGTTGATTATTTTTAACAAAACGAATACATATAGATGATTCAGATTTATTGTTAACATTTGTGCTTTTATCGGCCTTTAAAGAAAATTTTTTTCCAATAACTTCATTATTTTATTTCTTATATAATATTTCTGATGCACAACATAAAAGCTCACTAGCTGTAACATTGCTAATATATGTAGGTCTATCACTATTTGTGACGATTCTATTTTCAAATGATTCACTACTTTTCACAATTAATCGTTTAACTAAAGGTTCATATTTGGTTGTGTGTGCTATTTCTTCTTTAGCCAAAAAATAAATTGAGCGACATAAGATAGAGAAATGTTTTCTATTGATTTTACATTCTTCGGAACTTTGATTTAGAATTTGGCAATAAACAGGATTTTTGAGAATACCAATATCAGTCTTTCTTACTCTATACTGTGAATATGTGATGCAGAATTGTTGTGTTTGTTTAATTTACCATCTTTTCCCAGTGCTTTTTTAAAATTATTAAATGGTGATTTGATTTAATAGAAACTCTTTCTGTGCATGTCAATAGTACGGAATCATTAACAGCATGTTTTTCACATAATTTGCAAAAAGCACCATTAAGTTGAACATAAAAATAAAGCCTAAAGCCATGGAAAATCTTTTTTCTTTACCTTTTTTTGTAGATGTAGGCGTAGGCAATTCATCTAAATCCGTGTTAATCATTTCATGATGAGAATCATGGGGCCCTGAAGTATTAATTATTTTATTTTGTGAAAAAAAACCTGATATTTTTGTCACGTATCAACAAACAGGTACAAATAACTAGGCAGCACTGATTAAACTTATTATTTGAGTCACCACGGACATTAGTAGGTAGGTCTAGGTATGTACCATACGTAGTTTTAGATTATCCAGCCGTCATCATAAATTGTAATTCGTAATTATTATTTTTCGCTATCTTTCAACTGCTGTAATTTTGGGAAAGTCAGTACATAGTACATATACGGTAAAAAAACATTGATATAAATAAATTATATTTTATTGAACGCCATTAGGTGCAGTAATCGTAACGAGTATTGTGCATTTAATAAATAGGTATATTTTGTTGAAAGTTGTATTTGTCAGGGGGTGCAAAAGAAATTTCAGGGGGGGGGGCATTTGCACCCCCCCCCCCCTGAAGTATACCTGGATTCAACACTGCATGTAACACAACTAGGGACATAGGTACTCATAATTTTTTTATTTATATATATCTTGTATCCTCAAGGAAAGACTCGTTTTTATTTTATTTTATTAACATAGTACACATGTTTTATTTACCTATGTAAAAAAAAATATTTTTAATTTGTTTTTTTTCTATAAATGTATAAATACTTTGAATTTTTTTTCCAAGTACTACAGAACAATATTTTTAAACAGTTTTTATGTGTACCAAGTTGTCATTGGCATTAAAAACATGACTTTTAAGCATTCTTGTAGCATGCTGTGTTCAACTTGGGACAAAAATAAAATAATATACTTAAGTAAAACTAAAATATTTAGAACTATAAAGGTGTTAATAAGCAATCTAAGAGTAAACTTTTGACACCAAAATCAAAAGTGTAGCTATCTTAGTTTAGAAGTTAGCCAGTTGAAAACTGTTCCAAGTTGTATTTATATATATTTTTTTAAATGTTTGTACATTTGCCTCATTCTATCTGTAATATTAAACAAAAATGGATTTAATAAATAATTTGATTAAATTTGTGTTGCACTTTATTGTAATCTGAACTTGTAGATGCTCCTGATCTATTAGCTAAGGTAAATTTTAAGGTTCCAAGTGCTAACTTGTATAAGTTTTCTACGTTCCACAATCTAATGTGTGCGACTAATTATTTATACAACAATCCCGTCTTACAAATGATGTAGATACCTAATGAGGCCCATCACTCCCAAACTATTTTTTTAGTTAAATTTGTATATATTATTTTGATTACTATTTATATTGTTCACGTACGTATATGCAGTGTTGGGTAAATTACTTTTGAAAAGTAATACGATTACGTTACACTAAATATTTTTAATTAAATTACATTTGTTTTGTCCAATATTATTTTTATTATATTATGTTACTTATTCATTCCAAAAATAAGGCATTACTAAGAACATTACTTTTTTTTTTTAATTAATTACCTACAAAAATAGTGCATAATGACTAATAATTGTTCACTTGTTAGGCCTACTCTTGAATACGGCTCTGTCATTTGGGATCCTAATACTGCACAAAACGCAATAATGCTTGAGCGAGTCCAAAATAAATTCTTAAAATATTCCAGTCATGTACTCAGTGTTGAATGTCCTCCTCATAATTATTTACCAGTACGCGAATATCTCAAACTAGATTCACTAGCTGATCGTAGGCATGCTTCTAACCTTACATTTCTATCCAAATTATTAAATGGGCAGATTGACTCACCTCACCTTCTCTCTCTTATTCCTTTAAATGTCCCCCCTCGCTTCACCCGTCAACATACCACTTTTAATTTACCTACCTCCTCCACTAACTATGGTTTAAACCAGTGGTTCTCAACGTTATTTCATTCACGTACCCTTTTACCACTCACCACTATTTCACGTACCCCAAATATCAATTTTGAATATAAATAATGGAAAATAATAATAATAATAATTATTTTTAAGGAAAATTTGGAAATATTTATTTATTTTAATTAGCTTGCGCCAAACAATGTATATAAAAAAAATAATATCAACTAAACAATTTTATTTTAATGTGAACCTTGAGCTTGTTTGCTTGAACTTAATTTTTTGAAACATGTACCACTCACAAATATCATATAACAACTGAATAGTTGACGATTATTAACCGTTCACGTGTAGGTACCTTATATGGCTTATCTGTAATACAGCAATATAACGAGTCTCTACAATTTATTGTCTAAAAATAATCTACAAAAGTTGATCTACTTAAATTATCTACATTCTACACTTCTACAGTGTTCATATTATAACGATAAAATGTTATCGCATTAATAACATTAAATCGCAGACTCTACATTGTAATCAGTACACAATTATTAAATATTTCGTTAATAGCAAACTATTTCAGTTACATTAAATTACACTTTTTCCGCCATTACTCAATTTTCTTTTCGCGTGCCCCTTGAGATCATGCCACGTACCCCTAGGGGTACGCGTACCCCAGGTTGAGACCCGCTGGTTTAAACGAACCACTTCGGCGCTGTATGTCTATTGCCAATTCTGACCCCTCCTTTACCGTCTCACAAACCTAATCAAATATTTATGTATATTTATGTATATGTGTATTTATGTATATTGCACTGTTATATCCCACTATTGTAATAAATTACTTGTATTAATAATAAATGTAAACAGGGCTCACGCCTGTAATGTATGCTAAAAATAAAATAAAATAAATAAGTATTATACAAATATATGGTTTAGCATATAAGTATATCATTGATGATGTAGGTTAATGACTTAATATTCCACATGAACAAAATGTACAAATATTAATTCCTGGGATCTTTGACAATATTGTTGATTATTATCTAAAACTTTTGTAGTCGTAAATTAATTGAATTGATTTTGAATTTTTCTCAAATACACAAGCTGCTAAGCTCCTAGGTTATGACATACATTCTACAATTCTACATTCATAACTTTTTTAATAACATGGGAAATAATTCGCTACAATTGCGTTATTTTAAATATATTATAATAAAATGACTACAGCGTAACTGCAAAAGTAATTTCGTTATAGTAGGTAATATGCGTTATGTAACTAGCTAACACTGTGTAAAGTTGTTTCTAAAAAAATGCAATGGTCAAGCAATAAAAGAAAAAAAAGAAATTTTAGAATATAATAATGTACATTTTGTAACTTAATTATATCAATCATAGAACCACACATAATAGGTATTTTAAATATTATGTTCATCGAATCAATAAAAAGATATAGTTGAATTTATATTCTGGTGGTGAAATGGCTTATAACAGAGGTATTCAAATTGTGGGTTGTGACTCCAAGGGGTACCGTGGTAAGAAGAGAAAAAAAAATAACGATAATAGTTAATATAATATTGTTTTATTCTAAGCATAAAATATTTGACTATAGTTTTCTGATAATATATTCTATCTGTATCAACAATAATTAGAAGGCCCCCACAAAGTATTGTGAAAAGACAAAAGAGCTGTGAAATGAAAATTTTTGAATACCTCTGGTTTATAGGATTAGGTATTAAGTTTTAGGGGTAATTTTATAACTTATCCAGTTCATCTTAGCACTCGGCAACAATTACTAATTTAAAACTGGTGAACAAAAACTAAATTATATTAAAAATATATCATAATTATTCATAATGCAATACCAACTTAAACGATCGGATATTGATGAAATGAAGAAAATTATAAGAACATATTTACTTAGTACACATAATAACACTTATAATACCTAAAATACAAATTTTGAAGCATTAAAAATTATTTTAAAAAGTTTAAAAACAGAACAGGTTTTAAAATAAAATATAATTTATACAATGTTTACACTGTTTAATGTTGCTGTAATTTTTCTTTTGATGGATAATCTAAAATTTAATTAATTGTTTTTAAATAATTTATAAAAATAAAAAAAATTGTTTCCATATATACTCTGAGTTGCATTGAACAGTTAAAGTTGTTTTAATTTCCAAACAAAATCTTTGTCAACAATCACATAATATAATATATTCATGAGTTGCAACTGGAGAATTTCGAAGCAGCCCCATTCCAAGTATATTATATATCTCTGGAGAACCTCCCCTTCACATTCGTAGAATCAAATTAGCTCTAAATTATATTGCTCGCATCCTATCCTCCCCAGAAAACTCAACATTACCATTTTTAATACAAAATTGTTTTGCAAATACATTTTGCTCCAATCCCAATCTAAAAAAACCACTGGGTTTAAGGATGTTATATGAAATGTTATACACCAATATTGATCCAAATTTAATTATCAAACGAGAATGCAGTGTGGTGCCTCCTTGGAGGGTTCCAACATTTCTTGTGGACACCAGTCTAGCGGTTCATAGTAAAAAAGAAACGTTAAATGTTATATATAACAATTTATTCAATGAAATCATGGACTCTTTCCCATCTAAACCACAAATCTATACAAATGCCTCCAAAACAAACTCAGGTGTTGCGATCGCTATCATAAACGGAGAGCAATCCATATCGTATAAATTACCAGACCATAACAGTATATATACGGCGGAATACTTTGCACTCCTGGAAGGAGTCCACCTGGCCATTCAACTACCCGATTCCACCATTAACATTTGTACAGATTCGCTCAGCGCTCTAAACAATCTGAAATATAATTTACACTCAAGCATCCTAGCAATCAAAATAAGCAACATCATTGAAAAAGCCAACAAGAACATACGGTTCATATGGACACCTGGCCATTGTGGAATTGATGGCAATGAGAAAGCTGACAAAGTAGCTCGTGAAGCAGTAAATAACCCTCTGACCGAAATACGCACGTACTCCTCACTCATCGACATCCATAGGAATGTCAACACCTTTTTTACTAATTTATGGGAATCTGAATGGCGTCGTACACCCAATAACAAACTGAGAGAAATAAAAAATACTACCGAATACTGGCCTAAACCCCATGATGAAGTGGTTATCAATAGATTACATATAGGTCACTCAAAGATGTCCCATGGACATCTTATGCGCAGAGAAGAACCAGCAATGTGCCTAACCTGCGGAGAACCTCTCACAGTCAAGCACCTCCTTATCAACTGCCGTATCCATACAGATACCAGAAAAAGTCTAAAATTGCCCGACAACCTCTTTGAAGCCCTCAGCCCTATCCATGACAACACCAACAAAATAATCATATTTTTAAAACAAATTGATATGTATAATTTAATTTAAGAATTTATTGTATAACTATACTCCATTATGTACTAATTACCAATTTTTGTTGCAAGCTAATAACCTTAGCAGTTGATGCTGTACCATGAATAAAAAAAAAAATAAAAAAATATATTCGTATTTTAAAAAACTCAATTCTACATCAACTGACAAAATTTAATTTCAATTATATTTGAAAATTTAAAAACATTAATACCATAAGTATTTTTTTAAATAATTAGTAGACTAAAATTGGTTAAAGCTCTAAGACAAAAATAAATTTGCATAAAATCCAAAATTAACACAAAAAAAACAAATTAAAATTGTGTATATTTATTCTATTATATGAATCACATTTATAACTAATAAAGTTAGTTTTTAACTGATCAAATTGCCATAAAAATCCGTACTTATAACTTAATATTATTTCAATTTGATGACTATAAATCTGTTATTTTCATATAGTATTGTAAGAATGGTTATAGTGAATTTATGAACCCATTATCTGTGATGTTACTCAAGTGAATGGGTTATACAATCTATACCTGCAAGCTATTGTTTGTATTTATATAAAAATGTGTTTGTAACATACATTTAAAATTTTATTTTCAAAAAACTGTATTAACAAGTAACAATTTATAGTTCATCGAAAGAGAGTGATTGGAAAATTTTCAGTCACCAAGTGATCGTCTACAAAAATAACAGAAACATTGACTTCAAACTCTGAAAAAAAAAATTTTTATTAATATTCATATATGCAGGTCATATTATATACACAGTTATACTTTATGTTGATTCCTAGTTAATAAAACAATTAATTAATTGGAATAAAAAATTATGAACCTAAACCAAATCATGCACTTAACAGAAGAGTATATACGATTTTCTTGAGGAGGAAGAGAAGATAAACTTGCCTTAAATTATAATAATTTGTTTAAATCATCAATACAAAACACGTTAGCAAAATTTACGATTATATATAACATACATAACATAATATGTTACCCCATAGGTGTAATTAGATCTTAAAGTTAACATTTTTATAATAAGTAAATGAAGTGGAGGGAATTCCTCCGCTTATGAAGACCGAAGGAAGATGATAAATTATATTTTAATAAAATAGTATAAAATAGTATAAAATATGATTCTGTTTTTAGTAAAAGACTGCTATAAGTGGTCGGCAAGCGCAGCAATCATTATCCGGTCCCTTGTTAGATCAACGAGACTTAAATTATTAATTGTTTGAACATTTATTTTCTGAATATTTAATTAAAATAATAAATTTAATATTATGGAGCGCTACTAAGAATGCTTTTCTTTAAAATGCCAGTGGTTTGTAAAACAAATTATGTGCTCACTTAGCAAACAATTAATCAGAATAAATAATATGCAAATGCATACAAATCCATTCTCTAGTAATTACATATTATTGATTTTTTATATCTGATGATCGCTCTATGCGGAACTCACTGAACCATCATCTAAATATGAAATTCAATATTGATAATATTATGTTTGGATATAGGTGTATCTAGCAAATAATTTCATGGCGGAATTTTTAAACTTGAGTGATAAACAATTTTATATATTATACTTTTTTTGTCCTAAAATTATAATTTTAATTTAAACTAAATGTTCCTTTTGATTTTATTTTTAATATGTCATTAAGATGACGCCACACCCGCATGTGTTGTCTCCATCTTACAAGTGCTTAACATAGCAAATTTACGGTCAGCCGTCATCTTTCATCTCAAGCCTCAACATTATCAGTGTTTGTATGTTGATTTTTATCAATTATTTAGTTTTTAAGTGAGTAATGGGCATTTTTAATTTATGCTATATTATATACATATGACTTGCTAAAATTTTGAACTATTATAAAAAAAATGACATACAAAACAAATACAGATAATGTTCTCACCATCAAGCTTCATAATATGTCGATTCACTCTAGTTTTTAAGCTAACGGATGTAAACGTAATCGGCTGAACGTAAATTTGGTATGTTAACACGTTCAACGCCGCCCGTGATTTCAGAAACGACGGAAAAAACAAAAACTAAAACCACTCATACTTTTAAATTTAGAGTTCATTGTCATTGGCCTATCTTAGTTTCAGAGTTGATTAAAAAAAATCTGCTTTAATTAAAGCGTATATAAACGTATACGTTTTTGACGCGTTACTGGTCTATTGGAATAAACTCTGTTGACGCATATATGCATCAGCAGTGTTAAAAGTGTTAAGCACTTGTAAGACGGAGACAACACATGCCAGTATGGCGTCATCTTAATGACATATCAAAAATATAATTATATTATTACAGATTATATACAACATTGATTCATTAAATGATTCACTAAAATTGAATGAACCAATCCATGGGCATAACATACATAAACTATGTTAAGGAACCATTAGTTCGCTATTAATTCATTAAATTTGTATCAATTTAGCATTACAGTTTTAATTACAGCCCATAAATAGTTTATAACAAAATAAAACCAACAATACACCCAACATAAATAATAGCTTTTAATCAAAATTGAAGCACAGCGATTTATTATATTTACCATTAAATATGCGCTCACTGATTTATATAATAAATATATTTATCTAGTTATACAGTACACAGAAATCTTTGTACAAATGTAAAAATAACTTTGGGTTTTTCATTGCTAGGTATTATAAAATTATACAATCAAAGATCTAATACAAATATGTTGGCCATTTCATAATTTGTTTTAGAAACACTTGAATATAAAAATATCATGTTTGTTTTGGTCGAAATGGGAGTGGAGCCCAAAATATGTCTATAAATATAATAGCTACAATAAATAAATAATTAGTTTAAATCCATGTGAAAATTGTTATTTGTTGTAAAATTACCTATTTTAAAATTTGTTGTTTTCGTGGTGGAACAAGAAAATAACCTTGGAAATATCATGTAAATTGGAATTGAGATACCCGTTGATACATTTCCTTCAGCAACTTGAATATTTTGAATTTCAGTGGCTATAAAATTGTTTAAGTAGGTAATGCAATTAATACAATTTTGACTTTAACTTAAAAAAGCAGACAACACAAATAAATGTTTTCATCAAACTATTATTTAATATTAAATTATTGTAATATTAGAAAAATTAAAAACAATTTAGTCAAAATTCAATGTAAAAATAAAAATAATTACTTAAGAAGATATTGGGGTATTAAGAATGATTATGTGACGTCATTGGGTTAGGTTATGCCTATATTATATGTGTAAAAATTGCTCACTTTATACAATGATTTGATTTTTGAAGTTTGCTTTACTTATACATTGGTGACCTTGTGCTTAAGACAAATTAGTAAAAGAATTTCAATAAAACGTTTAATTTTTTTGAAATATTGTAAATACTGAGATAATGGCCAGTGCACTATATTGTGTTGCAATAAGTAACTGCTGTGGTTACAAAGGCGTAAAAAATGAAAATTATTATTTTAAGAGGATGTCAGCGCACAATTTGTTTTCTCTCTCTGACCCACGCGCAACATAGACAAAACGCATTTGCGCAGAATCGTTTTTCCTATGTATTTAAGTAATTTTAGAATAAAATCACCCATTACAAAAAAGACATAGAATAATATTTTAGAGCGAATGATATATCGGTTTTATGTTTTATTGTTATTTGACGTTATATTCGACTTTCAAAATAAACAAAAATTTTTTGTAAATTTAAATTATGTTTAAATTGTTTTGAAACAATATTTAGAGAAATCGATATGTCATTCCCTCAAAAATATTATTCTCTATCTTATTTGTAATGAGTGATTTTACTCTAAGATTACTTAAAAACATAGAAAAAACGATTCTGCGGAAATGCATTTTGTTATGAAGCGCGTGGGAGAGAAACCAAATAGTGCCCTGACATCCTCTTAAATATTTTACTATTTAAAAGTTAACACTTTAGACAAATTCTGGACCCATAAACATCTTCAGTGTATAAATGCACATCAAATATTCAAATATAATTTAAGGGTAAGTAAATTATTGTGTGAAGCAAGAGACTTTTACATCTATTAAATAGGGAGTTATGGCGAGCACCGCTCAATGACGTCACGGATCTTTATTCAATTTCTCATAGCTCAACTCATTGAATAATGTGAGTAGAAACGTTAAACATAGGTATACCATTTTTCTTAGAGTTGAACATTTTTTAAAAACTTTTTTTTTGTGTTATATGCTCTTTTAAGTGAGATGAGAAGATTTACCATCTTTTGAAAAACCTTCTGCACAACCACAGGTCTCAACGCGCACCAATTGTACATCTATTGATTTAATGGGGATATCAGAATGTTCAATTTTCATCTAGAAATGTATAAACAAATATTTAAAGTAACTATAAAGTATGAATAATTGAATGCAGTATACATCTCATATTATCTCACTTCTCCAGTAAATGGCTGCATAATTGAACAGATAACCGAATCGATCGAACCAACAATATGAAACTTTGGTATGTTGGAACTATCATTTACATTTGCCAAAGTATTTTGATTTATCACAAATTTGTCCACTTTAGACGACAGCATATTTAAGCATGGCTAAAAGAAACCGTAACAAATAAGAACACTCTTTTACATTTTATGAGGAACGGCTTTGGTCGTCCGCCAACGTTTACATACATTATTTTCGACGACAAACTCTAGCGTTTTGTGAATGTCCTTGTTCAGGAAATTCCTCTTGATGACGGCCTTTAGCAGGTACTGGACATTAATGAACACACCATGATAAGACTCGTACAGCACTTTGTTCAGGAGTGGCGTGACTGGCGCTTCAAACGGTATTTCGGTGATACCACTCGGAAAGCGGCCGGCGCGGGCTATTTCTAACGAGCACATCATCAACTGCACCGGCTGAAAATACGTCGACAACCGTGGGTAAATATAGTGGTGGCGACGAGACATGGTCGCGCGTATACATGCATACCTTGACAGAATTGTAGAAAGCATCAAAAGCGCCTACGTTCTGCGTGCTGATCTGTAAGTCGACCGTGCCTTCGATGGTCATGAAGACGCCTTCGTGTTTGACGTCCGTCGGCGTGTCGATGGCCACCACCCCGGCGATCGTGTCCTGCGAACATTCGTACCAATTACCTACGATATCATTGACGACCATCGCGGACGAGAGTCAGCGGCGTACTTACGCCTTCGCGATACACCTTGTTCGACCGCTTCAGTTGTATGTCCAAGTTTACGGCCATGGCTACGGTTGCGAGGAATTCCGTGAAGCAAACCCGTAGTCGGCGGCGGTCAGCTCCGTTGTACAGTAACGCGACGCAAGTCTGATGTGGCACTACCGTCGGACATGCAAAATGTGTTTACATAATATTATTTCGTATAATTGTATGTATTTTACATTAGTCGACACGGGGTAACAGGCGGCTGTGGTACGACTTTATAATATTGTGTTATTATTTTAATAGCAATTTTAAGACGTAATAATCACTATCATTTTTATCACTTGTTATTATAATCATTTTTTAAAATGCTGTTATCGTAATGTCGGTGATGAGTGATAACAACGTTTGTTGGACACTGATAGCAATGTGATAACGACGTCTTATACCGCGAAATTACTAATTGATAATAAGTAATAACTAATAGTTAAAATAATATTATTGTATTTTGTCCAGTCTAATAACTTCAGATGTTTACTTAGGCGACGTTTCAATATTGGCCGTATCTTCGAGGTTCAACGCAGTCACACCTCAAGATCAATAAGTTTCGACTCTCAAAAATTCGCATTTCGATCTGAAGATCAAAAAATCGACTGAAACCGGTAGTCGTAAGGAGTTACCTACAACTTGTTATATACCCAACTTTCTCACCATCTAGGTGAGCCCTTATCCGAGAGGTCCGTACATTCTCGAGTTTTCTGACCGTAGCCGGCAGGTGTGTGAGTGGTCATCCTTTATACTTTAAAATTATATATTAATAGACCTATATATTGTATAAAAGGTACGTAGCACCTAAAATAAGGAACCTATTTTCAAGTTTCCTCCAAATATTAAAAACATATTGTATTAATTTTTTTAATTTAAAAAATGTATTTTATTGTATTTTATTTCATGTACAAAATGATGACACAAATTATTTGATTTGTATTTATTATATTATATACACTATCATAAAGTCATATATAACTAACAATCTTAGTACTAATTATATAGGTAATTATTAAATATATGATAATTTGATTATTATGAAAATTATAACTAAAGTCTTGATATATAAGGTTTTATTACATAAGATTACTGAGAGTGTGCAGTCTTGATTTTACTTTCAAGTGATCATTCGTAAAGTCACATGGAAAATTGATTGCTGTTCTTGAGCAATGACTGTTATTTGAGTTTATTCACCTGAAAAAATGTATTTTGATAACTTTACACTCTTACATGTTAACCACAGACTATATGTATATAAAAAAAATGAGATAAGATATACCTTTTTTGCTTTTTTTGCTTGTCTAGTTGCTTGTCCAGAAGACATACTTGGTTCAGTTGCCATCGGTATAGCTAAAATAGAAGTGGTACTAGTGATATTATGGCCATCGCCGTTATTAACACCCGATGGTAAAAATTCTTGTATAACACATGTTTTCATTTTTATATTTGTCATAGTAGACTTATTAATTCTTTTAGATGGTGAATTTAATTTAATAACTTTGGGACGCTTTTTCCAAGCCGCTGAAAAAAAAAATTGATATTAATATTCAGAATGTATCACTATTTTTGATATTTATCTAGCTATCTTATACAAAATAGTTATGAATTATGGTTATTGAACATTGCGGACGCATTGCAAAAGTTTGAAAAATACTGCATTGATTCATTATTTTTTTTTAACCACATATTTTTTTAAACAAGATGTATTGTAATTAACATAGTAATTAATTGACAAAGTTTGAAATGTTATTTGTTTAAATATGTATTGAATATAATTGTTATGCTTTAAAAATTACACTAGGTTAAAATAACATTGGTAGTTAACGATACAGTTTTTAGTTTATATGGTCTTGAATCGACAGAGTTCTAAATGGCTATTTTTAAAATATACATTGAATATAATCGTCATCATATAGGCGCAAATAAAGATTCAAACTTTTGTGTTTTGTATATCAAGTCGAATACAAAAATGAAGATTCAAATGAAACAAGTTTTATGAAAATGAAAATTTGTATAAATGGAAAATAAAACAATTGTAATTTAAAAAAAAGAGTATTCAAACTCTTGTATTTTGTACATCAAGTTAAATACAAAAATGAAGATTCAAATGAAACAAGTTTTATGAAAATGAAAATTCGTTTAAATGGAAAATAAAACAATTGTAATTTTAAAAAATGAATATTCAAACTCTTATGTTATTTACATCAAATCGAATATAAAAATGAAATTTCAAATGAAACGAGATTTTAACAAACCCCTTTTCAGATATTGCCGATTAAAATATTGTCTATTCTAGTTATTAATCATTCAAATTTTTGCTGGTCTTCCAACATCATTATTAAACTAAAAAAATAACATACAATTTGTAAATATATAAAAAAAAATGATTAACTTATAGCATACCCAATAGATGTGATACTTTGGTGTAGTTAATTTGATATGGATTGGGCAAATCAAATTGTTGGTATTTTTTTCGCTTAAAGTGTTGTAAACCAATGTTTTCACCAAGAAGTATATCAGTGATCCATCGAACATTGACCACTGGTATTTTTAAAGATACAGCTTTTTTTATCATTTCACCTTCTGATCTATAATAACAAATGTAAGTACATTTAATTATTTGGTAGAAAATTATACAATTTTAATCAAATAATAGACTAATAGAGTAAGACACAACTTTTAGTATTTATACTTAATGGTGAAAACTATTTAAAATGGTGGTTTTCAACCTTTTTAAGGCTCTATTAATGAAATAGGTGGAGAAAGGGAGCAGCTGATTTGAAACATAAAAAAGACATTAGTTGTTGTATTTGTATGTTTTGTGCTATTATATTTATTGCTGAGTACGTTTGAAATTATTTTTACGACACTACGAAAAAAAAATATTAAACGCTTAGTGCATATTTAGTGATATTTTAATTTTAAGAGCATATTTCTTAATTTTTGCCATTTGATAATTCATGATAAGTTAATTCTTACAATTTGAAAAATTGGCAACAATAAATAAATATTTATATCACAATGTATCACTTCTTTATTTTGAGTTTTCATTAAGTATTATTGTATTGTGTTTTTCAAATCTTTAATTGACATGTCCCGTTTTTATAATAAATAATTATTAAAAATTATAAAAAAATATAAATATACGTATGTAGGTATCTTATTTGTATAGCAGCTACAGTAAATCTGAATATTCTTTGAGGGAGATTTTTTTCAGCCTCAGTGTATTTATGAAAGTGTAAATTGGTCCGCCAACTACAAAAGGTTGGACCTCCCTGATTTATATAATTATATTTTTCTAATATACTCAAGAGCTTCATAGTATTATGAAATATATCCACTTATTGACTAGTTCAATTTATTAGCAAGTTATGCGTATATAATAAAGCGTAAATTAAAAATGTTCATAACTCACTTAAAAACTGAAGTATCGTATAAAAAACCCACATACAAACACAGATAATTATCTTACCATCAAGTTTCATAAAAGGTCGATTCACCATGATTTTTAAATTAACCCAATTAAACGTGATCTGCTGAACGTAAATTTGGTATGTTATGCACATGTAAGACGGAGACTGTGTACCTTCCTTTTAAACCGTATAAGCTACTCATACAATCCCAAAATATATTTTTGTTTTAAAATATATTTGCGTCTTATTTTAGAATATGGGACCCTCATACTGCAGACAATGCAAGACAAATTGAGCGTGTTCAGCACCGGTTCCTACGCTATGCTAGTATCATACTTAAGATACCTTGTGCACCTCATTAGTATACATCGATTGCTATTCACCTAGGTATGGCCTCCTTGGCCGAACGTTGCCATGTCACAGGTATTAAATTCCTTGCGGGTCTTTTAAATAATAATATAGATTCTCCAGTCCTTCTCTCTCAAATCTCCTTTAAAGTTCCATCCCGCTCAAAGGCTTTCTTCTATGTCCTGCATGCCACCACCAACTATATGGCTAATGAGCCTTTAAGACGCCTAATGTCGTTTGCTAATGCAGACCCTGCCTTTGACGATTTGCCAAATTATTAATGTATATATTTACAACACAAGTTATTGTCATCAGATAAATGTATTCTGTATTAATGTATAGTTGTATAGATTTAATTTTTTTTCTCTCTTTTTTGTAACGAATTCTGTTATCACAAATATGTATTGTTAATGTCAAAAAGGGCTAAGCCTGTTATAACTAGTAAAATAAAATAAATATTTGATGTTATTTTTAATACCTAAATATTATGATTATAATGTGTATTAATTATAAATTCTTACTTTAGAGTAACTACAATAAAAGTATTGCGGGAAATTTTATTGATTACTGTAGCCCCAGTAACTTCAACCATAGCTTTAATTTTATGATATTCATTTAATTGAAAATTGACAATAGCTATTTGTTTATGTTCATATGGTAATTTATCTTCACTGAAACATAGTAATATAAAATAATTAGTTCTTTTTTTTTCATCCTGCACAAAGCAAAAAAAGGTTTAATATTATATAATACCCAATATCTCATATTTTTTTTTTTGGAAATAATTTTATCACATGTGATTTTAAAAATTGATTTTAGATGGTACTTAGAAAAGAGGTCACTCTTTATTTATCTAATAGCTATTAATCACCATCTATACTCTTTACTCTGTTCAAGTTAAAATATATAGTTGTCAGGCAACACCCGTTGTCCCCTCTGTGCCAAATATTTGTAAACCTGCTGTGTAGTATTGCCACGCCCCAACACATATATATTTGCTGCCAATTACGTTTCTTAACTTGAACACAGTATAGTATTACATAAATATTAATTAAATATTAATAATATAATATGATATTATAAATGCAATGTCTTCAGCAAAAATTAAATCAACCTGCTATAATACTAAGAGTAAAATAAGTTACTAATGGCAATAAGTATTAATATAATATGAAAATATATCTTAGATGGTATCCGCTTAGAATCGTTTTTTGTATACAATGATATATCAATATTAATATTAAACATAATTTAAAGTGCTATAGTGTAAAGTAGTAATTATATGAAGTTATCTACTTACATTCATTTTTTATAATAAGAAAAAATAATCAATAACTTATAGAAAACTATTTATATTTTTATTCCTAAATAAAAATTTATCAGTTATAACAATGAAATAGGTATTAGACTAAATTTGTGTTTATTGCAGTTGTTAATAAAAACTAGATAGTAAAACAACCAAAATTGAATTTTTGTAAGTGAACTTTGGTTAAATTATTAAGGAAAATATAGATTGCCCGCAGGGGTGGATTAAGGGGGGTAGGGTGCTTAGTATCGTCCCGCGTATTATTAACTATTAAAAATTAGGTAAGTATAATTTTTGGTACGGCCTTCCCGTGGGCGGTGGCGTAGCATTTTTGAGGTATACTTGTTCGTAGGGCTTACCGTGATTTTGTCGGCAACATATTCGTACACAGATATCACCAACATGAAGTTATACCCTTGTTTACCCGTATTCAGACGTTAATTTAGACGTTTACAGCCACATAGGTGGGGTATGCTAGCGGGGTCGAGTTGTTTACCATTAGCAATTTAATTTTTTCGGTAATTGGTTCACTGTTTTCAAAAGTAAAAAAATTTGTTTTTTTACATCGAAAATTTTAACATTAGTAATTTATTATGAATAAAATTAACAAGAATATTAAGAAAAATTCCAGTTAAGCAAATACCAGTATAACATCTTATTTTAGTAAAAAAACTAGAAATAATGAATATGAATGTGGTGACTCGGATAAAATTTTAAAATTCGTACATTGTATTATGTATCTACATGTTTAAAAAAAAATAAAATGATTATTTAATGTTTTGATACAATAAATTATTGAATTATGTACCTTAATTAATAATTATATAGCAATCTCTTTATCTAATATCCTAAACAAATGTACATTGCAAGACTGATTTTCCTAGACGTTTAAACTTCAAACTATTAATTTTTTTCCATAATAACTAATAAGTACCTTAGGACCATTATACGCAAACTAGCACCCACCATAAAAAAATCCTAGATTCGCCCCTGATTGATCTGGTTTAAGTATTTACTGTAATACATCTATATCTGTATATATACAGTCAAACCTATATTTAAAAAACTTGATGGTTCGTTGAAAAAAAATATGTTAATTGAAATTTAGAGTGAATTATAGACTTATTATAAAATTTAAATGTAAGATTATTAATAAAAATAAATATTTTGTTATATAGAATTTTGTTAAATAGAGGTTCGACAGCACATATATAAATAAAACAAAAAATATTGTACCTGTATGGTATTGGAAAATGGTGAGCTAACCAAGGTTTCAACAATTTTCCTTCACCAATGACGTCACTGAGCCAATAATCAGTAACGCATTTTTTACGTTCATTTAAACCCTGAAAAAATGTATTATAATATATTGTCAAAAATTATTATATATTTACATAAGATATCAATATATTATTTTTACTTTAAGAACTTCTAAATTGTTTTGGGAGTTACCAATAATATGTGTAACCATATTTGTATAATGATATGCAACGGTTCCACCATGCTCCATAACACGATGTTCATCAAAATATAAGTGATTGGTTGCTCCTGCTACTTTTCTAAGTTCATCAACAACCCAAAAATGACAGTTTGATAGGAAACCATAAGGGGATGCTGCAAATTAAATAAATAATTAATTGTATTAATTTCAATCTTTATATTAAACTATATTTTATTAACTATTAAATTTTATATATTTTACATGCAATTAGAACTTAGAATGTATTAAAAGTTAAAAGTTAGTATAATAGCTTTATAGCTATTTATTTTTCATACCCTACCTATATAAAAAAATTAAGATAAGACAGAGATATTTACGCAAAACCGGCTTTCAACAAAATCGATTGAGTTTTTTTGGCTCAACTCGGAACTAATAACCTTAAGTAGTTACTTAAAATGTTCATCAAATGTTGTTATGTAGTTTTAAAAATATTTTGTCTCTTTTTAAGTTGTTTATAACCATGAAAAATTTTCAAATCGATAAATAATTTTTTGCTTGATCAAAACAATTGAAACATTTTTCTACTTAAGTATAACATTACACAACAACATTTTCTAATGTCACGTTTTCGGAAAATATTAATTCAACCTACTTATAATAGAAACTTTAATGGCAATAATATTATAAAATACACTTAGTAATATAGGCTGAAAGACTTTATTACAATGTTTTTATTAAAAAATTATATTTTAAAATATTTTTATCCTTATAATTTTTTAAGTATTTTACTTTTTTGAATGACAACATAGAGTTTTAATTTCATATTCCAAAGCAGAATATTTTTCTAAGTATTTTGATTCATGAAAATTGAATTTAGGACGAGTAGTTTATGAGTTATAAGTATTTAAAGTGTTGATGGACGGAGTGGAGTGGTACAGGGTTACGCAGCAAAATGTTTATCTAAACTTTAAATACTTATAACTCATAAACTACTCGTCCAAAATTCAATTTTTATGAATCAAAATACTTAGAAAAATATTCTGCTTTGGGAATATGAAATTAAAACTCTATGTTGTCTTTCAAAAAAGTAAAAAACATAAGGACAACAAATATTTAAAAATGTTGTTTTTTTAACAACTTGATTCATGTAAAAAAATATTTTCTGAAACATTAATACTTTTTGAAATAATGAGTGTTTTAGGATAAAAGAATCACCTTGTATACGGCAACGTAATAAGCTTATTCTTTTTTTATAATAACATTTACTAAAAATATATTTACCTTATTAGAACAAGGCCACTTAATATTTTAATATTACGTGAAATGATAATAAAAGTAATATAATTTATGATTATTTAATTAAGCGTATACTAATCTCATTGTTTATACTGTAGAATATTAATTTTAATTTATCCAGAAAAGGATTTATATTATATATCTTACGCTGTAACTTAGGAGACTGTATTTGACGCGGAAGTACAAATTTGCTTCCAGCATTCTGAAATACATTCATAAATTAATTCAAATAAACATATTAAGTAAATAATATTTAATCTTTTTACTGAATGACCTTCAATTTGATATACATAGGTACATAAACATATACATTATATATGGGTACCCATGTTGGAGATATTACTTAAATATTTATAAGTTTTTAACACTTGACTGTAAATAAATCGTTTCTTTTTGCCTTATAAAAACTCTTAATTCAAATTGAAGGCTAAACATATATATCATACGTCACATAACATCAGTAGCGAATTTAAGGGGAGAGAGATAGATGGGCCCATTCCCCCAATTAGCCTAGCATATAGGTTAATAATTTGGGCTGTTTTTAAATATTTATATCACAAAACTTGGAAAATGAAAATGGGCCCCTACCCAAAAAAAAAAAAATAATATGCATAACATTATATTTGTTCATTATAAAAAAACATTAAATATACCTGTGATGATGTACTTTGTTGTTTATAATCATGATATATACTTTGAATACCCGCTTTTTTTGATTTTAACTTTTCTATTTCAGACTTTAATTGGCTAATAAATTAATAAAATGAAATTAGTAAAAATGTTCAATACTCAATTAGCACCAAACATAACATATTTAATTTAACTAAAAAATATTAATTTACTTGAGCTCAGCCGAATGCCTTGCCTGGTACAAGTATACCTCTTTTTGCAACAAAATCCTCTTATTTTGCTCTTCATTAAACTTATAATCTGCTGATTTTGTATAAAGATGTGGTATACTGTTTAGTATAAAAATAGAAATAATAAAATTACATAATATAATATTGAAGTTTAAAAATTGCAATATTTTAAGAATTAAAAAGATTTCTTACTCTTTCTTTCCATTAAGCTGATATGAAAATAAGTCATTAATTACATTATCAACAGCAATACAGCTTTTTTTTAAACTTTCCTCCGAGGTATTCAGTTTAGATGTAAGTTCTTCCACTTTTATCTTGTAGATTTTATTGAGTATCAAACGAAGATTTAATAGCTTCCTAAAACCAGTATTCTATATTAATTATAAAAATAAATTATTGATAAGTGGTTTTAGAGTTTCTGTTCTACATATGTTGTTAATTTATCCGGATAATTTGTTGCTGTGATAAATTATTATTGAATTATTATGTTTATAATAATTTTTTTTTAATATTCGTTACTTAATGAGTTCATTAGAAAACCAATTTTAAGAATTGGAATTTTAATTACTTTATAATAAAGTTTAATTTCTTACGAAACATTATATATTTACATACTTTATTATCCTTAAGTAGATTTGATTACTCCCAATATCTAATTAAAATTCAAAAATCTTTTAAATCCCAACCTAAGAAATGTTGGTCTTTTATTAATAATATTAAAAAATCATCTGGTTTACCAAACACAATTTCATTTAACCATAAAACAGCTGATAATGGTCAAGAAATTGTTGACTTATTCAGTCAATACTTCTCCTCAGTATATAAAGATAC
Organism: Metopolophium dirhodum; assembly: GCF_019925205.1. NCBI lineage: Eukaryota > Metazoa > Arthropoda > Insecta > Hemiptera > Aphididae > Metopolophium > Metopolophium dirhodum. The sequence goes on from NC_083560.1 coordinate 19,102,233, forward strand.
AGCTCCAACAAATATTATTTCCCAGTCTAATATAGTTCAATCTATTGATTCGTTAAACTCACTTCATATTGAACTCCTAGAAGTTTTCAATGAATTAGATACTCTCTCTCTTACAAAAATGCAATTGGTCCTGATGGTCTCTCTCCTATATTTTTATTTAATTGCAGATTTATACTTTCACCACCTATCACATATCTCTTTAATTCTTGTTTAAATAGTGGCTCATTTCCATCGTCTTGGAAATCCACCTATATTAATCCAATTCTCAAAAAAGGTAACAAATCATTTATCTCAAACTACCATCCCATATCAATAATTTCTATTCTCCCAAAAATATTTTGTAAGATAATAAATGATAAGCTTACACCCATATTTAAAAATATTTTAGCACCACAACAACATGGATTTCGCAATAATAAATCATGTCTTACTAATTTAATAACTATTAAACATTATATAACACAATCATTCTCTAATAATCAACAAACAGATGTTATTTATACTGATTTTGAAAAAACCTTTGATAGAGTAAACCACGATTTATTAATTAATAAACTACAGGAAATCGGCTTTGCAAATCCCCTATTATCATGGTTTAACTCTTTCCTAAGTCAAAGAATCCAATTTGTCAAATATAAAAATTTTATATCAACACCCATAAACGTAATTTCTGGAGTACCTCAAGGTGATCACCTTTTCCCTCTCCTATTTAATTTATTTATAAATGATGCTGTATCCTCCATTACACACTCCAACATTTTATTATTTGTCGACGATGCAAAAATGTACAAAGCTATTTCTTCCCCCGATGATATTAATCTTCTTCAAAGTGATTTAGCTTCATTTAACGAATGGTGCATTTCAAATAGTCTTTCATTAAACATTGATAAATGCCAAATTGTTACTTACTCCAAAAAGCACAATCCCTTGCATTTAAATTACCATATATGTGACATTAACTTACATTGTTCGTCATTGTTTAAAGATTTAGGGATTTTATTTGATTCCAAGCTATTATTCAATGCTCATGTATCAGCGATTAAAAATAAAGCTTTAGCTGTATTTGGTATGATAAAAAGAAACAGTTCCGATTTTCGTGATCCAGTTACTTTAAAATGTCTAAATACCTCACTAGTCCGCTCTTTATTAGAATACGCTCCATTAATTTGGGACCACAATAATGTAGGACATAATGATCAACTTGAAAAAGTTCAAAATAAAGCTCTCAGATTTATAGGTCATAAATGTAATATTCAAAGAACTCCTCACTCTGGTTACGAAAATATTTTAAAATTATTTAACTTAGAACCTTTAAATGTACGTAGACACTTATCATACAACACCTTTCTCACCAAATTGCTAAATAACAAGATTGACGATTCATTTTTATTAAGTCAATTAAATTTCAAAGTCAAAAACCACTACACTCGCAACAATCATTTATATTATATTCCTCATTCATCTAAAAAGTATACGTCATACGACCCCATAAATATTTTAATGCCTTCGGAAAATAGTAAATTATTTTAATAAACATTGAATGTATTTTATTATTATTATTTTTATTATTATAATCATTATTATTATTATTATTATCATTATTATTCCTATTCTTCTATATATTAATCGTTTTATCTATTATTATGTTATATTTTATTATTTTAAATTATATTATATTATTGTTATCTATACAAATATATTGTGAATTGGACTTTTGTCCATATTAATGAATAAATAAATAAATAAATAAATAAATATATTTCACTTTGTAAGATCTATTAATATGCCCGACTTCCGTATATATGTTAGAGGTAATGTATGTAATACGTTATTTTATTAAATAACTAGTTATTCTATAAAACTCCTAAATATGCTCGTTAATATAGAAATTACACGGTTTTACTAGTTAATATATAGAATACTAATTGGGTTTTCACTAATGTATGAAATTTATATCATTAGGTAGATATGAGACTAGATGAGATAGCATACAAGATTTGTTGCCGTTGTTGTTTTATTAATAAAAATAATAATATAAGATAATATTGAACCACACAATTCGGCATAGACTAGACTTGTTAGTTATTAGTGTGAATCATGTATAAAAAAAGAAAAAGTGAAAAAAAAGTATCGTGACAAATTTTATGATTTTTTTGAATTAAACATTAGATGTCAATTAGATCTTATTGATTATCAAAGTCAAGCTGATGGTGAATAAATATTTGTGTCCAACAAAAGTGCTCCACAAAACGGTACATATGTTTAAAAATTATTTACTTTGTAACTCTAAATACCATCCAAAAAGATTGGGTACTAATAAATAAATTGTAAACTGTAAAAAAAATAATAATTTAATAATTCTAACTATAATAATAGAATCAGTTTATAATTAATTATATTATAAAAAACTATTGATTTTTTTTATTTTTATTTGTACAGTAGAACTCCAATTATCCGAACGCCAATCATCCGAACGTCCAATTAACCGGACGAGAAAAATACAGCACGTGCCGCTATTCATACACATGTTTCATAATCGTTTTTAGATTAGATAAAGAATAGGTACTACATATATATTATTCTTAATAATATCCGTCATTCCAACGTAGGTATATTAAAAATTATCGATAATAAAATACATATACATATGTATAACATTTTACAATATTGCCACACATACATAGATATTATTCTTAGTAAGTCAGTTGTTGTATAATCATCGGACGGTATAGTACAATAGTACAATAAAATAAATTATGTGCCAAGTCAGCTTTTTTTTTGTTTTAAATTATGTCACGCATGTACTTAAATTAAAGCTTATTTTGTTTCAGTTGAATATCTAATAAAATTACATATTTGTTTATGGTTACGTGTGTATATAACTTTTGATATATCATATGTCAATCATCCGGATATTTGCTTATCCGGACCACCCTTGACATTAATTAGTCCAGATAATTGGAGTTCTACTGTAATTTGTTTAAGATTTTAGTAATTTTAATAAATTGACGTGAAATAAATGAATATTTATATTTTATAAAACAATGTTGGGCGTGTTTGACTTAATACTAACATTTGATTTTTTTTGTAATTTGTACTAAAAATAATGTAAATAAAATAATAGTTTTAAAAACATTAACTAAACCTTTATTGTTAGTTTATAAAATATCTAGTTAGTATGTAGAATAACTAGTTGAAGTATGTATTTAAGGATTCATTCAATACATTAACTGAAAGTACCGGTAATTCGATAGAATAACTAGCTATTTTATAGTATTACGGAATTTCATACATTAACGCTAACATTTAGACGTAGAAGACCAAAAGTTAAGTTAGTTTAATAATTGAAGCTTTTAAATTATGTATATTGACCGTGTTTTTATTAAAAATTGAAACAAATCTATTTTTAATCGATATTATTATGATTTGGATTAGTACTGTAAATTGATAGCCAAGATCAAATAATAAAAAAAAAAGTATATATTGTCTTGTTCAAATTAGCTAACGTGAACAAATTTTGACTTAGACCACAAGCACCCATAGCTCTATAATATAAATATGCTTGCTTACAAAATATATATGCTTGATAGCCAAAACCAATATTTATATAAGATGTGGAATAATATACAAGTAGTAAATAACTAATGTTCTTATCACTTTTAAATTATATACAATATTCATAGTACGTATAAAAATATTTACTTAAACGAGTCCAGTTCTTCTTTGGTTTTAACTGTAAACCTCTCATTGCCCGATGGATGAAGTTTGACCAATTCGTGTTCATATGAAGGGCATCTACAATTTGGACATAAATTTGGGGAGATTGGGCTGTAAATATAAAATATTATAAAAAATTTAATTTTTTTTCAAACAAGTCTATATTTAAATATTTAGCAATATAATTTACTTTTTCAACCATCGCGTAATACAAGCATCGTGGAATATGTGTCCACATAGTGTAGATGTAGAATAAGTTCCTGAAGGTTCATAGCAAATTGTGCAAGAGAACAATCCCTCTAAAAAAAAAGAATTAATTAATTTGAATTCAATTGGGTAAATATTGTATTCCAAAACCATGTATATCATTAATATTAATAAACATTACTTAAAATATAAATGTAGTTTATGTCTGACAAACACAGAAAATCATTAGAAACATATTATGAAACGTTCATAGATTGTAAGTTTAATCATAACAATTTAATGTAGTGACTAGTGACTACACGTTTTTTCAACACAAAATAATTGTTTTGAATAATTCAAACTATTCAATAAAATAACACAGAATAAACAGCTTAAAGATTAATTGGTGTTATTAAACTTAAAATATATTTTTTTTTATTTTTTATTGGGTAACCCACGGCAACATAGGCCATTGGTTGTGGGGAGGGCACTGTAGGTTTTCTATATTGGGTAGGTTGATACACGTGTGTTGTGTTTGGCAGAATTTCTAATGGGGCACCCGTAGGTTTATGCCATGCCCCAGGGTGGGGGGATGGCGGCACTTGTTCTCCGGACACCGTAACTTGCACGGAGAAAAATGCCGCCCAGTGGTCGAGGATCGAACTCGGACCGGCCGTGCCGAATCCGTCGCGTTAGACTTCTCGGCCACCTCGTCCCCCTTAAAATATATTGTTTTCATATATCCCTGGGAAACACCGGGTAATGTGGACAACGTTTTCCATTCCTAACTATATAATATATAGTGATGGGAATAATCAAATGATTAGTAATCGATATATTTCATAATCGAATGATTTTTTTTATCTCACTACCCGTAGTCATTGGTTTTATAAGTATAGTAATTGGTATAGTGTATACCTAGTGTATATACGAATAATACTATTAGGTATCATTCAGTTGAAGTGAATTTATTATTATTTACCTAATATTGCTTTTGTCTTAAAAATAAATTATAAATTACTGAACTGAGAATCTATAATTCGATTGTTTTGTTATTCGAATGATTTTTAAAATAGATAATCAGATTGATTTGATGAATCGCATCACTAATTATACATAGCTAACCTAACTGAGCGACCAGTATAAACAATTAATAATAATAACAAAACCGACAATAGTGACAAGCAGTTGTACGCACGATGCAATAATAATTGACTACATTATAAATACAAAATATATTGAAATATACAACAATGATAATAATTATGAACTGCACCAACCTCCTGCGTCTGTCGATGCCGCCATGCTGGTACAATTAATTGACGGGGACCGGCGGCGACGGCTAAAGGTAAATTACTTTACGCAATCCAACGACGATTACCAATAATTACAGTAAGAAACCGAAAACCGCGGCGAATCGTCTGCAAATCTGTGCAAATCGTCCACGGCCACACGGATGGGAAGACTCGGAGACGGTGAAAACGGTTTGCGGCGGTGTGGAGAATTGGAAGACGAGCGGAACCGGACACCGGTCCACATGGAACGAAAACGGAATAATAAGCGAGCGAATTTTTCACGTTTTTCAACAAACACTCGGCGTCCCCGTACGAAATTCAACGGTTACCACGGTTGTAGATCTACAACCGGGATGGTTGCTGAACGAACGACAATACGACATAAACGAGTTCGTCCAACTCGTCGAAACGTCAAATGACCGAAAATCAAAGTGAACCTAATTTATAACGAATAAACGAACTCCGTATTCGTTTAAGGCCCACGGATCGCGGTCTGACGCGGCGGGCCGTGATATCGTATATAGATATATAGTATATATGACTATGGCGACGGTCAAGGTCAAATCCTGTATCTAATTACACCGGAACGCTGCCCGCTGCGGCGCTGCAACAGACCGCGTTCTACGCCGTATGTACGGAAAATTGTAATTGTACTAAATGTAATATCAACAATTTTTATTTTAGATTCTGTCCGGAGCGATGAATTTGTTGATTTTACAATGACATGTATTTTTAACTTTTTTTTTTGTGTCTGTTTACACGAAAAGTAGTCGAAATAAGTTCAACTTCAGTATCGAAGTTCGATGGGAAAGTGAATCTAGTTAGTGTATTTGGAGGTCAAAATTTCAAATTCCCAGTTATTGTTAAAAACGCCGATATAAACAATAAAAAATCTAGAAAAACCGGGAATTTTTACGCAAAATGGTTTCGACAAAATCAATTTTAGTTTTTGGTGTAACTCTAGAACAAATGACCGTAGATACATGACATTTTCACTGGTTGTTAATATTAGCATTTTCTAAACACGATAAAATTATCAAAATCTTTTGATTTTTTTTTTGAGCGGTTTACGGACATTTTCAGTTTTTTTATTTTTTTATTTGTTTAACTGTCTATTGTTTGTAAATTGTGCACTAATGATTTGTTAAAAAAAGACAAATGAGTTGTAGCACCTTAGCACCCTTCATAAAAAAATCCGCCACTGCTCCACATTAATATCATCTATTCTAACTTTTATAGAAAATATTATTTGTTGATGACATTTTGCAAATCTCTGTGAACACCTCTAGTCATGTTCACATAGACGTTTTAAAACGAAAAGATGTTCTGCTAAATGTCTGTTTATGAATTTGTATTTGTTTTTACGAAAACATTGAACGATATATCGAAACTGCGTCGGCATTACAACGCTACGAAATGTCGAAAAATTGTATCTATAGGTGTAAATATTGTCGATTCCATAGAAATAATAATATGGACATAACATGGTCGATCCTTGTATACCCGCTTCTATCATATTTACGATAATATTGAGAGTAATTTTTTTTCCTCGTCTTGGCTATCAGGTACATTTTTTTCACTATGTACCTACTCCGCGGCTCGCGAGTCGCGACCCATCTTTCCATTCGCCGCCCCCATCATAGTGCCATATTATATTTATTGTCCATTTCAATAATATACTATAGGAATGTACGTTTATGTGTTCACAGTTCAGGAGTGGCTAGACAGCGGCTTGGGAGCAAAACATTTTTATTGACATAATAATAGGTATTTTACATGAAGACAAAATTATTCTATACAAAATTTAATCTGCCATTATTTTACGTTATCATAATATTGTCTAGAGTTCTTGTTTAGTGTTTATATATAAGAAATAAAATCCAGAGTAAAAGAAATAATTTAAAAATGCCAGTGTTTTTTTAAATAACGACTATCTTACGTTAATAAATGAATCTCTCCGTTTATAGGGTATAATTGAACGCGTCTTGTTGGGTGGTAGTTTATTGAATATATAAATATTATATTGAATATGTAATATAAATATTATAAATGAATATATAAGTAACAAATTTTGCAATTAATCAATAAAAAACTGGACATATGTCTATTATAATTTTGGTTTTAGATGTAACTTTAAAACAAATGAACATACATACCAATTTTCACTGGTTGTTTATATTTGCATTTTCTATACACGATAAAATTTAAAAAATATTTTGATATGTTTTGAACTGTTTAGGAACATTTTCAGTTTCCAATTTTATTAGTATTTTTTTCCATGAACGTCAATAAGACTTAATTTGTTGGGTAAAAAGCTTGAAAATGTAATACAAGGCTCCTACTAAATTACAGGGCTTGAAACCGTTTTCAAATCAGATTTCTGAATCCATTTTAAAACCAAAACCGAAACAAATTGGATACCGGTATTAAATTCAAAACCAAAATCTGAAAAAATTGGAAATCGTTATTTTTTTTAATTGACGTGTTTTGAAACGTAGATTCCATTAATACGCATAATTAATACTCATAATCAAATTGAGATCATGATTAAAATGTTGATAACCATTTCATTATTCGTAAAAGAATATTGGAAACCGGTATACAAAACCGAAACCGAAATTTCTTAATACCAGTATTGCTAAATTGTTACAACAATATTTGAAAAATATTAAAAATCCATAGACACAGTTTTTATTTATAAGTATTTAAAGTTCAAATTATGACAAAATACGGAAAAATCACGAAAATTAGCAAATTCTTTTGAGTTGAGAATTCATAAAAAATTTTCTTTTTAAATCTAAGATTTGAAAATGTTATCCAAGATTATCCATAAGTTTTTCTACCTTTATCAAAAAAAAAAAAAAGGGTCTACAAGAAAGTCAAATTAAATGTTTATGAGCGTTTGAAATTCATATTTTTACAACATTAGATATTCACTCGATTTCTCGTGTAACGATTTTCTCATTTTTTTGTAATTAAAAAACGTATGACTGTAGATACTTGAACATTTCGCTGAATGTTTATATTAGCATTTTCTATACACGATAAAATTTTGAAAATAATTTGACTCTTTTTGAGCTGTTTACGAACATTGTCAGTTTTCAATTTTTTTAGTTTTTTTTTCTATAAAAATCAATAAAATTTTATTTATTGGGTAAAAATACATGAACATTTAATGCAAAGCTCCTGATATATTGTTACAAAAGCAGTTGAAAAATATTAAAAATACATAGGTACAATTTTTTTTTATAAGCATTTAAAGTTTGAATTTTGACAAAATGTATTAAATTTTAAATTTAATCATTATTTTGTAGTTAAAGATTTATAAAATGTTCAACTTTTTTAGTTAAGGATTGAAAATTTAAAACAAGGCTCCACGTTAATAGATTATATATAAATATTACTTTATTCACAATAATATAATCAAATATACTAGGTAATATCCAGGGCCGGTTTTAAGGGGGGGCATCGGTGGGCAATTGCCCGGGAGCGGCACACTTTGGGGGCACCTCAGATAAAATAAACAAAAAATAATTTTTTTTATTTTAAGAGGAAGATTTCTAAAAAATGATACATTTTATTATTATTTATTTTTTAAGTTCACATATGTATACATTTTGTTTTACATAATCTCAGTGCATGGCTGATACTGTGTTTTCTCTCTTAAAAAAATATAATATTGATATTGCATATTTGAGGGGTCAATCATATGACAACGCAAAGAATATGTCTGGTATTTACTCTGGTCTCCAGGCTAGAATTAAAGAAGTTTCTCCATTGGCTGACTTTGTACCATGTTCAGCCCATTCCCTCAATTTAGTAGGGTCATGTGCAGCAAGTTGCTGTAAGGAAGCTAATATATTTTTTAATTTTATTCAAAGTATTTATACATTTTTTTCTTCATCAACTCATCGTTGGAACTTACTTAAAGTAAAATCTACATTGAAAAATCTTTCCGAAACAAGATGGTCCGCTCGGGAAGATGCATGTAAAGCTATAAACCAAAATTGGGATAGTGTTGAACAAAGTCTATGCGACATATCAGAAAATATAAATGAAAAATCTATCACTCAAAATGAAGCTCGTGGTTTACTTAGATTAATGAACCGTTTTGAAGTTACATTTATGTCACTATTTTGGGGTGATTTACTACAACGATTTAATGTGGTTAGTAAATATCTACAATCAGTCAATATTGATGTATGTAAAGTGTGTGATCAATATGAAGCATTGATAAAATATGTTGTAAATCTCCGTTCTGATGAAATGTTTCAACATTATGAAGTACTAGCAATGAAAAAATGTTCTGAAAATTGTTACGAAACTATTTACAAACGTAAAAAAAAGGACAAAACATCATGATGAAACAGCTAGTATTATTGAAAATGAAATCAATTTAACAGGTAGTTTGGATTTAAAGTAAACACATATTTAGTGATTTGTGATTCTATAATAAAAGAATTAACAAGTCGAAAGTTAGCTTACGATAATGTCATAACAAAGTATAGTTTTTTTTTAAGACTCATAAAGATAAACCATCAGAAGTACGTGTTTCAGCTGAACATTTGTACTCAATGTATACAAAAGATTTGGATGTAACATTTATTAACGAATGTGTTCATTTTCAAAGTTATATTCAAAGTATGAAAAATTCTCCATCAACTATAATTGATATGAGTTCTATGTTAAAAATAGAAGGTTTAGAAGACATTTACCCGTATGTGAGTATTGCTTTACACATGTTTTTATGTACTCCCTGTTCAAACTGTACCGCTGAACGGTCATTTTCAACTTTACGCCGAATAAAAACATACCTAAGGTCAACAATTTCTAAAGAGAGATTAAACTCACTTGCAATATTAAATATTGAATCAGAAATAACAAAACAAATTAAATATGAGGATATTATAGATCATTTTGCTGATATTCAATCAAGAAAAAAATTGTAAAATAAACAATAAATATTATTATATTACTATAATATTATTGTATATTATATTATTAATTGTATATCATTCATTATTATTTGAATCATGGAAGATTCTAAGTAGATAGTACCTTTGACCTAAGTTATAAATTAGTTACTTATGTTTTTATTGTATGGTTTACCTACTATTAAAAATATAATATTGGAATGCATAGGTACCTACCTAGTTCAAATTGCTAAAAACTAACTGCAAATTAAATTGTCAATGAGAAAGGGAAACATAAAAAAAGATTAAAGAATTAATTTTATGCCCCCCCCCCCCGAAAAAAAAAAATTTAGCCACCACTTCTATGGTATTAAAAAAATTGTGTTGGAAAGGGGTGCCATAAATATTGTGCCCGGGGGCGAAAAATTCCTAAATACGGTCCTGGTAATATCATAGGCTGACTGACCGTTTTCGCTCAGAATCGTTTTTCTTATTAAAAATGATATTATATTATTGAATTCAAATTTAACACCATCCATTACAGTGACCCACCTGTAACCTACTGTACAGCAAAGTGACATCCACTTACCCACGTTTTTATTATTTTATCTGTGGTAAGAATCAAATATTATAAATATTTTGCCAAGAATCTGAGTATTTAATAAGACAACCTATGCAGTATGTACGGAAAATAATAATTGTACTAAATGTAATATCAACAATTTTTATTTTAGATTCTGTCCGGAGCGATGAATTTGTTGATTTTACAATGACATGTATTTTTAACTTTTTTTTTTGTGTCTGTTTACACGAAAAGTAGTCGAAATAAGTTCAACTTCATGTATCTTGTTCGATGGGAAAGTGAATCTAGTTATAGTGCATTTGGAGGTCAAAATTTCAAATTCCCAGTTATTGTTAAAAACGCCGAGATAATATAATTGAATATTTAAGTAACAAATTTTGCAATTAATCAATAAAAAACTGGACATATGTCTATTATAATTTACTTGATATGTATTATCAATAATTTATTATTTATATATTCAATTATTTTGTGCATTGTTATTAATATTTTTTTTTTATTTAAAATTCTATATTGTTTGTTCTGAAATAAATAAATAATTAAATAAACAAATAAATAAGCTCTGAAATAATTTTGGTTTAAATTTTGTGTACCGGTTTTTAATCTTTTCGATTTCGGTTTCAACTTAGCAATACCGGTATTAAGAAATTTCGGTTTTGTTACCGGTTTCCAATTTTTTTTCTTTAAATATCAATGAATTTTATTTGTTGGGTAAAAAAGCGTGAAAATTTTATGCAAGGCTCCTGATATTATGTTACAATAGCAGTTGAAAATATTAAAAATACATAGGCACAATTTTTTTTTAAAACCATTTAAAGTTCAAATTTTGACAAAATGTATCAAATTTAAAATTTAATAATTATTTTGTAGTTAAAAATTTATAAAATGTTCAACTTTTATAGTTAAGGATTGAAAATTTAAAACAAGGTTCCACGTAAATAGGTTATATATAAGTTACTTTATTCACAATTATATCATCAAATATACTTAGTAATATTATAGGCTGACTGACCGTTTTCGCTCAGAATCATTTTTCTTATACAATGATATTATATCATTAAATTCAAATTTAACACCATCCATTACAGCAGAGGTTCCCAACCCGTGGTACGTGGAAAGCTCGTAGGTGGTACGCAAAGAAATTTTTTGGTATGATTTTTTATAAAATGTGTAATATGTAAATGTAAAATGTTATATCTTATATTATATTAATTAATTAGAATTATATTATATATTTATTTATGTATACGTCGTATTGTCGTATGTGGTATGTGGATGGTTTTCTCATACGTCGTTATCGACGGATGACGGACCATTTTATTATGTAATATTACATAATATTATATTATTTCCGATAATATTTAATGTACCTGCGTCGTCGCGTCGGGATGCTGACGAAATTATGTACAGAAGTAGGCTCGATATTCAAAATGACTTAAGAGTGAAAATAAGTTCCATTCAGCCTGATATTGATGTTCTTGTACAAAATAAACAACAACAAATATCGGTATTAAGAAATTTCGGTTTTGTTACCGGTTTCCAATTTTTTTTTGCGAATAATGAAATGGTTATCAACATTTTAATCATGATCTCAATTTTATTATGAGTATTAATTATGTGTATTAATGGAATTTACGTATTTAGAAACAAGTCAGTTAAAAAATAAAATAATAACGATTTCCAATTTTTTCAGATTTCGGTTTTGAATTTTAATACCGGTTTCCAATTTTTTTTTGGTTTCAGTTTTAAACTATAATACCAGTATCCAATTTTTTCCGATTTTGGTTTTGACTTTAATACCGGTATTCATTTTTTTTCGGTTACGTTTTTGATTACGGTTTCAGTTTCGGTTTTAAAACGGTTTATACCGGTTTCTGAAATCGGTTTTGAAAACGGTTTCAAGCTCAGCTTTATTTATGTTCAGTTATTTAAATAAAATAAAATCATTGACTCTAATTAAATTATTTGGTGCAAAGTAGTTTATACCTGTCTGGGGCAATGTGGGAACAACCCAAATATTTTTATAACATTTAAAAAGTTAAAATTTATAATTTTATTTCTTTTAAGTTAAAGCTATACATTTAAGTATATTAACGTTTTTTTTAAAATAATTTGTTGTGTTTATAAAATTAATTAAAATAAATTAAATAAACCGTACTTTTTTTCATCCTTATTAACTTACACAAAAAAAATCAAATTTTCATAAAAAATGTATTATCAATTACCATAACCTATAGATTGTGCGAACAATATTTGAAATGAAAAAATTGATTTTTAAGTGAATTACAGGTCTTCTGACATTAACGTCCTCGCTTTGCCCATGGTCGCATACCAATAACAATTACCTGCATTAACTATAATATAGTACTCATATATTATATGAGTACGATGCGCAGTGTATGGCAAATCATTCGTTACCAATAAGGCTGTATAATTTAAGAGTGAGTTCGGGGGGGGGGGGGGAAGAGCTCCCTTGTCTTATGTTAGTGAGCGAAAATACTTTTACAATAACGACTATAAAAAGTGAAAAATAGTTATAGATTCTGAGCGGATGAGCGATAAATGTATTGATTTTAAAATAATGTGTTGTTTTAAACATTTTTTTTTGTGTCTGTCCCCACCATTTGCGGCAGTAACACTGCTTCGGTTTTCATTGACAGTACGTTGTTCGATGGGAAAGTGAATCCAATTGGTGCATTGATGAGGAGGTCAAAATTTTAAATTCCAAATATTTTTTAAAAGCCCCGAGAAAAACAACATAAAAATTAAGGAAAATGGGAATTTTTACGAAAAATTGGTATTTGACAAAATCGATTTTGATTTTTGGCGTAGCTCTAAAACAAATTACCGTAAATACCTACATGAAATTTTCAGTGGTTGTTTATATTTGCATTTTCTATACACGGTAACATTTTCAGAATATTTTGATTTGTTTTGAACTGTTTAGGAACATTTTCAGTTCCATTGTATTAGTCTTTTTTCTATGAATGTCAATTAAACATTATTTGTTTGGTAAAAGCTTGAACATTTAATACAAGGCTCCTACTATATTGTTACAATGACTTAGTAGGAAATTGTTTGGATTTTTTGATTTTTTGATTTATCATTTATTTTATTAACATTATCTTCAGATTTCTATATTGCGATAGCTGCCCCGTATCTCCTGGTGGGAACCCGGTGTTGTCCATGCTAAAGGTTTATTTATTTTTTTTAACTTATTTGTAAAAAAAATGTATAGGTTAGACGGCTATTCTATATAGAATCCAGATGAATTGAACAAGTTGAATCTGTGTGCCGAGAAATTCAGATACTTATTTTATTTTTTTTCAATTTCGGGACAAGTACTGATGTCTTGGTTCAGTTTTATCAATCAAAGTTGGGACATTTTCAGCTTGGCTGTGCGCCACCAGTGCATTAATTGGACCGTAACGCGAGTGTGCCTTCGTTGCGCGCTTTGTCGTTCTGGGTCAAGCCTGCGCTAACAGAACCGTCAGGTAGAACAGCCTATAGTCGGTGGTCGAAAACAATCTTATACATATATTATCCCAGGTATGCCATAATTCCAATGGTACATGGTAGCCTTGGCAATCATTTAAAAAATACAAAAAAATAAAATATATAAATTATAAAATAAAAAACAAAAACATTTCCGCAAGCTGATAAAATATAAAGGAGTCGAAAAAATTAGATATAAACATCCTCAAAGTCGTGAGAAATGTATTGATTAATAACTTTTATTGAAAACGGTACAGTAGTTTTTGAATCTATCAACATATATTACAGATGGCCCTAATATCAATTTTAGATTCTGAGCGAAGCGATGAATGTATTGACTTTATAATAAAGTGTGTTTTTTGTTTTATTTTTTTTTTTCTGTGTCTGCCTTTTAGGACAGTAAGAATGCTTGGATTTTCTTCAACAGTCACTTTTCTGATAGGAAAATGAATCTAGTTGATACTCTGGTTGGTCTTGACAAAATATGGAAAAATCACGAAAATTAGCAAATTTTTTTGAGTTGAGAATTCATAAAAATATTAAGATTTAATTAAAAATTAAGTTTTTTTTACTTTCATAAATATCTAATAAGAAAATATGTTAAGAAATGAATAAATAATAAAAATAAACGTTAAAAAAAATTTGAACTTTGACTCCTAATTTAGTTTTAGAATTGAAGTGGTACGCGAACTGATTATAAAATTATCTGGTGGTACTCGATGATAAAAAGGTTGGGAACCCCTGCATTACGGTGACCTACAAGTCACCTTCTACAGAGCAGAGTGACATCTACTTATCCACCTTTTTATATATGTAGATAAAAGAGTATTGTATACACGTGTAGTGTAAGTGGCTGTAAATTATAAAAAAAACAGAAAATTAAAAAATATTGTTTAGAACAAAAGTTGTTTCATTTGTCGGCACTTCCTGTAATACCCTGTATATTTTATAGACAAGAGTATTTTGTTTGAAATCAAGAAAACGTTCGACTTCGGCTAACGATTTTTATTGTATACAATTTTTTTAGTCCAATCCATTGACATAAATACGTAATATAATTTATTTTTATTATGTCCATGGTAAATCCGGAACTAAAGGCCTTTTCTGTCAGCGAACGTCCGATGTTCATGCTTTACTATATAATATTGTTTTCGGCCGCCGACTATAGGGGTTGCCACCTGACGGTACTATCATCGCAGGTGCGACATAGACCTATAAAATAATGGACATCGCATAGAGAGAGAAATCACCAGACGGGATTGTTGAGAGAGAAAGAGAGGTTTGGCCGTAAAGTGTGCCAAAACATGTTTTTTCTCTCTCATGTGCTTATTTGTTTTTTTTCTCTCTCAGTTATGCCGTCTGAATTCACAATGGAAGGCGGTGTGGGAAGCACTGTCCGTCAGTTTATAGGTCTATGGGACTAATCGCGACCAACCACTACCAATAACTAGAGCCCGCAACGACGGCCCACTCGCGGTACGGTCCAGGTTGTGGCTCGGTGGCCTGGTGGCCCGGTGGCCCAGCTGAAAATGGCCCAACTTTGGTTGGTAAAACTGAATCAGGGTATCTCGCAATTGTGCCACGATTTAAAAAATTGTGTATTTGAATTTTCTCGACACACTGATTCAACTCTTTCAGTTCATTTTTCGAAAATTCATGGAGCAAAAAATTAAATTATGCCAGTGATCTAGCAGTGACAGTAATGTGAAAAAACCATAGACCGATAAACTAATGGACAGCGCATTCCACTCCGCCCTGCCATCAATGCACGGGAATCATATAAGAGAAAGAAAGAAGAAAGGACGAAGAGAGAAAAGAGAGAAAGAACATAAAGGGGGTAATTATTGACGTATGAAACTAATACTATATTTCCCCCACGTTCTCTTTTCTCTTTTACTCTATATCGTACCCCTGACCTCTCTCTCTAAGCGCTGTCCATTAGTTTATAGGTTTATGGAAAAAACATTGTAAATCATTTACAGTGATGCACGCCTATGATGCCCACGTTGCCACTCACTCGGACAAAAAAAAATGAAAATATCCCTCGACTTGTTATGCAACACCACCTCAGGTAGGTCAAAGGGTAACCGCCGTATAACCGCTAATATATTCCTCCATGAAATTTTAAGACAAGAGGTCACCGCCTAAAGTACGATGATGCCACGTTGGTGAGGGTCTATACTCCACGCCAAAGTGATGGGTAGATATCATGATTTTATTTTTTTTCCTCCATGGATTTTCGGGACAAGTACCCCTATCCTGGTGCGTCGTACTAAGACTCTACACATTATAATAGGTATGCTCTGCCACTCATTTATTATCGACAAAATAAAGTGGGAAAATTCATATTCACATAACATTATTATTCGCAAAATGGCGGCGTAGCATACCTACTATAGTCGTACGTGTTCGTGTCATAGATTAAAGAATAGTATGGTTGCATGTATATTGTATGTATGTGTTAAACTCTGTAAGTATTTACTTCTTGGTACCAATTTATCGATTTATGTTCTTACAATTTTATTTCTTACTTTTTCAGTTTTGGAAACACACTAACGCAGTACGTTTAAAACCGACCTATTTCTATGTCTTTGCGGGTCTTGTACGAATCATTGTAATATCTACAATAAACGTTTAACAAGCTACAACGAGTGAGCATCATACATACTGCACCTGAAACACGGTGAAATACTCATATGTACAGAAATTTAATATACATCTCTTTTGTTTTTTTAGTGGAAAACCAGTCGATTGATGAAGCGGCTATTGTAAGTCCGCCGATAGAAGTTCTGCCTGGTTATGTGGCACAACAGCCTCCACCACACAATAACCAAATACATTTGCAGACGGATTTCACGACTCCGCCACCAACACATTCCTATGGGATCTGGCTACAAGCTTATCCCAATTCATGGCAAACACAATTCGGTATGGTCAGTCCTGTGCCACACGCCAACAGTACCGTTACAGACACTACAGCATGTAATAACAATCCTCCCGCGTTCAGTTCATCTAGTAACAGTACTACTTATAGTACTTATAGATTACCTTTGGCACGCTGGGGGTCGTTCAACAACAGTGCACGTCAACGGCCTTATCAGTATGGGAATACTCCAAGCAACAATTATCCAAGACAGTTCCCTCAAAATGCCGTATGTTACTGGGAAATTAATTATAATATGTATTTTATATTTTATTACTGTTACCTTCTTATTGTCTTTTACAGACTGGGAATTCCTTTGCTAATTCTTCACAAAATCCACAAACACCATCATCATCGTCTACACAAAATTGGCCTCAATTTAATCAAAGACCTCGGTTTATACCAAGACAACATATGCGTATGAACAGGCCTCACAGTTCCGTTCAAAATCAATCAAATGGAACTAATCAGGTTTGAGATCATTATTTATATTTACATTGTGTTTTAAATAGCTTTTACCTTCAACTTTATTATCTATTTGAAAAATTGTTCTATAAATAAATTACCTACTTAAATAGAACATTTATAATTATTAAAGTTTTACTAAGGTATTACTTAATTCATTGTAAAATTTAGGAAACAAATGCTGTAACTGAATGCAAAAAACGGAAGCGCAGATTAAAATCACAACAATCTGGAGCACCACAGCGTGCTCAAAAACTATGGAATCGCGAAGATGCTGTAAAAGCAATCGCCGCCGAGATGGAACTTCGTACACCTAGAACCAATCAACAAATCATGATCAGATTTCCAGATCATGAAATTACGCGGGAAATTGTTCAGAATTTTCATACTGACATTAAATCTGTACATTTCCATGCACCATGTAATCCGAGGTAAGTAACATGAACAGCAAACATCAATTAAATTAAATTTTTCCATTTTAATTTCAAAAGAAATAAATTTATTTGGTAAAAACTTAAAATAATAACTATTTTTTTTAAATTTCATTTTAGGTATTGTTATGTGCAAGTACAACCAAGTGCAAATATTGAAAATGTTGCAAATGCGCTAAATGAAACATTTTTCCAACATGAAAAATTGAAGATAGAAATCAAAGAAAGTCAGCCTGAAGAAAAGATATTACCGGAGTGCATTGATCCATATACGTAAGTGTCTTTGGTTCTAAATCCATATAAAAACTAAAAACTATATAATTTCTATTAAATTTGAAATTATTTGAAAATATATTTAGGTTAAGTTAATTAAAGATTTGTTGTATAGGTAATTGATTAATATTACAACAATACCTTTGTAAAATAATCATGTTTTTATACTTTAAAAGAAAGTATACATTGTAAGTATGTTATATAGTACTTTATTTTAACTGTTTTTGTAAGTAGTATGTTCATGTATATTTAAATAGTTCTTTTTATACAACTTCTAAAAGTCATGTACACAAATTAGTATTGATATTAAATATAATTATTATTATACTATGGATCATAAAATTATTAATTACTTCAGATTATATGTTGGAAATTTGCCAGCAAATATCACATCTAATGCTGTTAAAGATGAGTTTCCAAAAGCCATTCGAGTTGACATTGGGTTTGGTAAAAAAATGAAGAACACAAGGTAATTTCTAAGCTTTATTAATACTATTAAGCAAAATATATTTTGTATATATAATAGTGGCATATTTACTTTTTTTGTTTTTTGGGGACATAATTATGTGAAAGAATTTCATAAACCCCTATCAAATATTTAAAAAAAAATTAATGATATGTCCCCTTATGTACCAAAGACATTGAAAAACTTTCAAAAATAACAAATTCTGATACATTTTATTGTATAGGTATCACATTCACATTTTCATGAAATACTTAAAAAATACAATAAAATTTACCATTAATGTTTTAGTTATTATTTTTTTCTTATTTAAGTTCAAAAAATATACTAAATTGTCTAGTGGAAAAGGGTTATACCTCCATATCCCTGCTTACACCATATATATATACGCCACTATTCTAAGTAATAAATTATTCAAAAGTTCAATTTTCTATTAGATATGCATTTCTTAAATTTTCTAATGCTGAAGATGCGATACAAGCGTATAAAGAAAAATATAATTTGGTTATCGATAGTCGATCGGTTGTGTTAAGATTTAGACGTAAACAAAATGGAAATCCACCTGTACAGGTTGATAAATTAGTAAGTTTTAATTCTTTGGATGAAAAATGTCTAATATTAAAATTGCAAAATCTAATTTTTTAGCCAAATGAGAAGAATGAATTTGACATACAAAGTTTACCAAAAAAAATCAAGAAAGAACCTATAGAAGTAAATATTACTTTATTTCATAAATGTTGGGTTGTTATTATTATTTAATTTCTACAATAATTTCTACTATTTTTTAGAAAAATATTGATGAATATGAACCTGATTCAATTAATGCATCGAGAGTAGTTAAGTCTGAAATTATAGAAGAGGATGAATATGAACCTGATTCTGAATATGAATCTATGCCATATACAGATGATATTAATATAAAATCTGAGTGTCCAGATTATGAAGATGATTATGATGAACAATATTATGAAGAGGAAGATACAGATATATCTTATGCTTTCCAAAGAAATGAAACGGTCAGTGTGGATGTAGTGCTTGCTGATAACAATAGTGTTCAGTGCTTTCAAACCGATCACAGTGACAATGTCACAATACCTACTGTAATGTTATTTACATTAACACGTTGAATGCGTATTGACGCAATTTGGCGTCATGAGAATCATTCAGCAATGTTTTTGACGCCATCTGGCTTCTAATATACATTTAAAATAAATGGTTTAATATTCCCTACGCGTAGCTGAATGTTATTTTATTATTATTTAGCGTGGATTAAACGCATGCTTTTAAATATGTATACATACGTCGTTATGAGCAGTTTCTTTTTTTTTTTTAAATTTATTTTGTCTTTACTTTTATCATACGCGCTAGGTGAAAACTGTAAAAATACATACGCAGTCAACGTGTTAATTAGGTTTTCAATAACTTTTTATCTTACAAAACAAAACATAAATATTTCAATCTAAGTTTAATATTTATTTTTTTATTTAATGAAATTACCAACATTTTATTTAGATCTTATTATTGCTTTTTAGGGAGTTGAGGATAAAAATATTAATAAAAAACCTGATGACGAAGATGAGTTTGAAATGCCATATTCATTTATACCAAAAAAAAAAGTACAATCAGAAAATAACAAAGACATTACTTTGCCTAAAACTGTAAGTTTATTCAAAATTAATTTGACTACTCTGTGTAATATATTTTACTTAAGGTTCCCACACACTATAGCAGTGGCGGTAAAATTTCTCTGTTTTGGTGGTGACGGTAAATTGTGTCCAGACTCATTACCGCTGCAGTGTGTGGTGACCTTTAAGGCAAATAAATTGAATCTACTAAAATATCATAAAAACAAATTATTTCATCATAGTAGATTATTTTATAGTTATCCCATTTATTAAATAGCAATAAATCAATTTATGTATAATTAAAAAGCAGTTATAGGTTAAACATAGGCGTGCACAGACCTCTGAGTCAGGTATGGCTAAAATCTGATCACCTACCCCCTTTTCATAATTACACAAGAAAAAATTATAGACATTTTCACTTCAAACTTTTAAGTGACCCTTTTGTTGGTGACTGGAAAATGTAAAAAATCAGTTTTCATTATTTCACATTTACAAAATTCATCAATATTGATTTAAAATTTTAACCAAATATAATCTAATAAAACAATTTATTCAAAGTTTGAAATATATTTCAAAAAAAAATTATACGTTCAAAATATAATATGTAAGATTGAAAATTGTCAATTAACATTAATATTTATTTATTGTTATAAATTATTCATGGGAAATCGACTTTAAGGCTATTAGTTTATGAAATATAAATATTTAAAGTTTTCATGAGTGGAGTAGTGGACATAAATTTTGCAGGATAACCCTGTACCACTCAACTCCGCTCAACAAAACTTTAAATATTTAGAACGCATAAACTACTCGCACTAAATTCAATTTTTATGTATCGAAATACTTAAAAAAATATTCTGCTTTGGATTATGAAATTAAAACTATGTTGTCATTAAAATAATTTAAAAATTAAAAAATATTTTCTTAAACAATTATACTTTTTAAATTAATGAGTGTTCAATTTTAAATGAATCACCCCGTATAGTCTCTCGGGTAAACACAAACGTTTAAAAACTAAAAGGGCTATACTTACTTTTAGTCATATCTTCATAAGTTACCAACCCACACACATATGAAAAAATCTCAGGTGGGGCTAAAGCCCAATCAGCCTTACCCGTGCGCACACCTATGAGGTTGAATTAGTTTTAATTATTAGGTATATAAAAGTAAAATATATTAACAATTTAGTATTGGGCTATATGCAGCTATTTGGCTAAATTTCTACAACACCAATAAGAAGTCTTTCTTTTTTAAACTATATATATTTATTGAAAATAAATTTGAAAGTTGTGATAATGGCTTAGTTTTATAAGTAACCATATTTAATTAAACTCTTGTACCTATATGGTATTCTTTTTCATAGGTAGAGAATAAAGTCAAAGAATAAAAGTCCGGTAACTTGAACCTATACTATATAGTTTAAAATCACCTAAACATAGTAATTATATACAGATATTGTACTAGGGTATTCATGGACTTTTCTTTGTATATGTTACGAGTAAAGTATACAATTTGGGCTACATAGATAATGGATGATATACGTACAATATGATATACTGAATAATGACATAATATATTTATATCATTAGAAAATATATTAGTTTTTTTTTCAATTTTATCATCAGATATTGTCGCATGTACTGCTTCGGTGGCATTTTGATGTACATAGTGACTTTGCTGCTTTGCACTTGCACTTCTGTGTGTTACACTTTAGTACACACGTACATCGGTCATAGCTCTGACCACCCAAAGGAGTGAAATTTACAAATTGGTTTCTACTGTATAAAGTTGAAAGGCGGCCTCGGTCCTTAGTCTCGATTCTGTACATTTTATTGTTAACTGATAAGACAGAATAAATACATTTTTATAATTTTATCTGGAATATTAATAATAATATTAGTAAAATATTTGTTAATACCCGAAAGAATATATCCAATTATGTTTCTAAAATCACACGTACCCTATCGACGTCTGGAATTTTAACCGTTATTGACTGACCAACTTCGCAGGAATGAAAACGATTCTAGAAGCTTGCTTCATTTTTATGGCTTGAACTTTTTAAGTGATTCGATTCTATTTACACCATAAGCTTTTATTCTTAAAGGTACAGCTAAAATAAAACAAATACATTAATTAATTTTATTTACATAAATATTACTCAAAAATTGAAACTAAAATTCTAATTAAACAGTATTATTATTATTTTATAGGTAGATAGCTACATTCTTGGGTTTTTGATGTCGGCGTTTCTGTTTGACGAAGTGGAAATAGAATTCAGAGCTACTTTGAGGTCTTCTTCAGTTCTTAAATTACTTATTATATTGGCAGAAGTGTACTTTTCAATCCAATTTCAGCTTTTGTACCAAACATAGCTTCGTAAAGTGAAGATTTTATTCCTGAATGCAATGAACGGTTTTTCATAAACTGAATAAATTTTATCCCGTCACTCCAATTTTTAGTATGGTTGTCTTGCAACCAAGTAACAAGGTCCAATAGTGTAGCCAGGATTTTTCTTCAGGGGGCTGATCAATTTTTACAGAGCGGTGGTTTACCTATGTTCTTCCTTAACTATAACTATAACCCTTATCATATATTGATTTAATAATACATAATTTTTTAATTATCTTAATATATTTTTTTTGGTGGGGAGGGGGGTTGCAGATTCTCAGCCACCACCCTGGCTACACCATTGAGCAAGGACAATTTCAATGTCCTGGTTAGGTCGGTCAACTAAACCTCAGCTCTGTGGGTGATGAGGTTTACCATGAACTATTTTAAGTTCTGGCCACATTGCATATATTTCAGTTACAGCCTTGTTTGAAAATTCATGATCGTTGTGGCGTTTGTGGCATTGCACGATACGCACTACAATTACATATAATAAAACTTATAATATGTGGACTGCCCCATTGTAAGAAAGCCGATAAGAACAAACAAACTAGCTACAGATAATAATTTGACTTTATTTTGATTATGCTTTACGATTAAATATCATATTCTTTATAACATATTGCACATATTATATCATCTGTTATCTATGTTGCCCAAATTGTATACTTTTCCCGTAACATAAACATATATATAGAAAGAGATAGTTCGATAACAATATGAGACTTAAAATTAAGTAATAAGTATACTATATTTGCTATTAAATAATAAATCATGTATTCATATGCTGGGGGTTCAATAAAAATTAAATTAATAAATTCAATAAATAAAATAAAATAAAATAAATTTAATGGACTAATCATGGGACATTATTAATTGTTTAAGAAATCATAGCTCAGTATTGGTTCATTAAATGTATAGTGATTATTTATGCAACTTAGCAATAGTATTTTATTATATTTGATTTATTTACTCAAGGGTGAAATCAATGATGACGGAAGCGACAAAGAAGATCAAAGATGGAACAATTTATCAGATGATGATACTGATGATGATGGTGGTGCTAAATACAATTGGGGAGGATTGTATGAGCATAACAGAATCTGAGATTCAAACGAAAGGTAAATTTAAAGAGAATATTAAGTTAGTATTCATTTACTAGTGAATAAAAAGTTGATTAATAAGTAAAATCACAATCAGATAATGAAAAACGAGAATATAACTTTAAAAATCAGATGACATTAGAGCCGTTAAATGATTCATATTCTAACTCGAAATACACACGAGGTCTGTTTTAATAATTTTAGTTCAGACAGCCACATTTTTATGTGTATATTTAAGAATCTATTGTACTGGAAAAGTGTAACATTAGTAAAATACAAATAGAACTCATGAATAAAATAAGTTTAGCCGATGAGTCATTTGTGATAATATATAGAGTGTTTAGAAGGTATATAAACTGCGAACTACTCATAATTAATATAATAACTATAAAAAATGAGAATTGAAAAAATTGAGTAAAATGATTATAATATATTATTTGATAATCATTAATTTATCACAAAATGTATTGGTATTAACAATCGTCGCTCATTTTGAAAATATTCAAAATATATAAGTAAGTCACACAATGTATTGTTAATTTAAGCAACAGTTTAATAGGTAATTATTAGGTATAAATCATAAACACAATATGCATTTATAACTAAAATGTTTGTTTTGTTTTAAGGCAAACTTCAAAAAGTAAAAATATTAAGAAAGAGAAAAAGATACATGTTAATTTTAATTTTTTTGTTTTTTAAAATATTCCACAACGTATATACCATAAATTTCCACAACCTTTGTTTTACATGCACAAGATAAACCTCCTGAGTGTTTTTTTTTAAATTTGTTAACATGATTTTAAATTTAAATTAAATTAACACTAGGCATAAACCTTGCAAAAAAGAATTTGAAAATGATATAATATTTTACTCTATTCACTATTGTAAACAATTAATAATGTCTCCTACAAATGACGTCACTGTACAATTTCTCCCACTCCTACGTTTTGATACTTTCTACATGAGGCAACCTTTATTATTTTATCTATAATCCTTGGTAATAACGACCTATTATAAGGAAACGGATATCAAATTATAATTTACTTTGTTCCCCAAGACAGACAAAAAATGGAAAAAATAAAAAAAACACATCATTGTGTCAGAAACTGGTCCAAGTATAATGAATATCTTATCTAATATTACATATAGTTTATGTTTTTTTTAAACCATATTTAAGGACAGTTAGTATAAACATTTTTTTATAACTTAGAAACTACTTATTAGAATTTTTATATAAAAATGTTCAAGAAAATCATTCGCTAATTAGTTTTCAATAGAAAAATGGAGAACTAACCTGTCAGTCACCACTATGAACAAAAAAAATTGTAATATACATCACAGATTCAGGAGAAGAAAATTATTATTTATATTAGATTGAATTGGGCCAACCCCACAACTTTTGTGCTTAACAATATTAATGTGGGTTTCTGTGTAAAAAAAAACAAAAATTTTATATTTACTGTACTTTTTATTACAATAGTTATAGTCTAATATTTCTGTTTAGGTGTCAATCAGCATGGTCAGAAATATGAGGAAGAAGAAATACAAAATCAAGTTGATAGTAGTATATAATTATAGTTTTAAGATAGCTCATGGGATATCATACTGATACCCTACTGTCATCAGCCCTTAGTAGAGTCATACTGTCATCATGTACGATTAAAATATAAATTATATATTATACATTACATATGTAATTTAAAAATAATGCATTAGTTAAAATGAAATGTTTGTGAAGCCCAACTTATATTATATCATAGATTAGGTTTAATATTTTAATCTTCTAAAAAGAAATTTGAAACCAAATCAATACAACAAATATAAGGAATTCTTGTATTGGATAAAATATTTCTTAGAAAGAGTATCAGTGTAAATACTAAAACATTGAACTAGCATGGATTGGAAGATTTTGTTGAAGGTTTAGATATAGAAAGACGAGCTTCAGAAAAACTATGAAGGATTTACAGATTTACAGGATTTACTTTTTACAGTCGTGTACATTTTAATTTAAAATGTTATAAAACAGTTACTGTTTATTGTTCAATGTTTCAAGCCGTTCAAGGTATATACAATAATAATTTTGAACTACAAAACTAGATTGCACTAGGTGGTATAAGAAAGAGCATACACCTATAATAAACTAATGGACAGCGCATAGAGAGAGAGAGAGAGAGGTCAGGGGTACGATATAGAGTAAAAGAGAAAAGAGAACGTGGGGGAAATACAGTATTAGTTAGCATCATAGACCTATAAACTAATGGACAGCGCTTAGAGAGAGAGGTCAGGGGTACAAAAAGAGAAAAGAGAACGTAGGGGAAATACAGTATACGTCTATGATTACCCCCTTTATGTTCTTTCTCTCTTTTCCCTCTTCCTTCTTAGTTTATAGGTCTATGGTTCTTTCTCACTCACTCTATATTGGTGCCACTCAGTGATGGCTGGGTGGTGAGGGAGGCGCAGTCCATTAGTTTATAAGTCTATGAGAAAGACGCGAGAACTTTTCACGGACGTCTAATCACGAATCCTCCCGCAACCATAGTATCTATAACATAGATAATATAATTTATATAAAAAAAGTTTTTCAAGTTTAAAAAACAAAAACAATAATGGTTTTTGAAACAGCAAGAACTTTTTTAATATAAGTGATATCAGAAAAATAAAAACAATGTTGCACAGCCAAAGTTCTCCTTTTTATGTAGTGAAAATCTCGTTTCTTAGTTATGACTGTAGCCTTCTCGGTTCTTTCCCACGCAAAACAGTTTTTTGCTATGTTGTGCATATGCAAGACGGAGACAACACATGCGGGTGTAGCGTCCTCTTAAGCCAGAGGTCGGGCAATGTTTACAATCTGTTAACAATATTATAGTACATAATAGATAGAAGATTGATAACATCGATTTGTAAACATTGCCCAACCATATGAGTTAGGGTATAGGACGATTGTCTTCAAGTATGGTCTCTGAGTCGGGCATCTAGGTACTAAGGTCCTGAAAATTAGATAATGATTATAAATATTTCATTTTTAATGTAAGTAAAAACCAATATCTTATGACGTACCTCCTAATCTACTCATTAATGAATACTATTTTCATCATTTTCTATGTGATTTGAAGTACAAGAGAAGCTGTAAGGTAAAGTCCATAACAGCATTAGTGTACAATGACCAATGTCCATGCATTCAATAACTATCTAACCTTTTTGTTTCATATGATTTTCAATTTAACAACATTTATTTTATTGTACTTATTACTACATATTTTTTCATAAATAGGTAACTGTTTTTACATATTCTACAATAATTTGTTTTTTTATCACATATTTAGACATAACATTTTATTAGCTGAAATACCAAATACGTTATCAAAGTATAAATTAATTTTTATTTCTAATATCTGAATAGTTGACATACGGCATACGACCATAGTGCCCATAGTGCATATTTTGTGGTTTGGTCTGTGTTTATTTATTGTGTAAATGTTGTGTAAATGTATATAACAGTTTAATATTTATTTTATAATTTTCTAATTATTACACTTAATTCCTATCATGCAGAAAGATCATCTAAGACTAGAAAAACTGCAAAATATATTTTTGAAAGAAAATTTACAAATTGACATAGGCGCGATTATTTTATAAATGCATTTAAAGTTCAAATCACTAACCGTCTCACACCAACATATTTTTGATTTCAGCGCATTTTTAAAAATTAGTTAAAAGCTATTACTTATTAGTTATAACTAGTGTTCAGATTTCGATGCATTTGTATCTTGTTTTGAAATGCTTGAAACAATGCTTTCTAAGATACAAATTTGTTTCTAGTAGGTAGGTACACACTATACTAACAACAAACTTTTTTGGGGCATTTTTAAAATTATTTTTGGTTTTTGACGTTGAAGTGAATTTTTGAACAGTTTTAGGTCATTATTTATTTTATATGCCATTTTTAAACTAAATTTCCTGCTAGTAATAATGTGAAAAAAATTAAATTGTTATATTATATAAATAAACATATTGTATTAAAAGTGGTCTAAAACAACACAAGATAATCTGATTTTTAAATAAAACAATTCACAACAAAATTAATTTATCTTGATTTCTGAAGAAATCCGTGCTTGATTTCAGAGAATTTTTTTGAGTTTTTAGGTCATTTATACATTTTTTGATGCTGGTAAGGTTATTTAAATCCGAGCCCTACTTATCCTATATTATACAAAATAATGCAACTTTCAGTATAGCTTCTGATAGAAAAATTGATTTTTTTTTAGCATTTTCGTGGGGTTTTGAAACTTTTACGTATATTATTATTTTTTATATAGGTACACAATGATATCATAAAAATATTTCGATTAATTTTACACTATTGCCTTCTTATACTATGAACCTATTCACAATAATTTCATACAATTTTTGAAAATGTTCATTTATCTAAATTAAAATTGTAAGGCATAGGTAGTTTTTGAGTTATTTAACTTTGTGTACTAAAGATAATAGGTCTATAATAATACATAATTTGCACTAAGCTGGCGTTTTCAATATTTTTTGGTTGTCAAACTCATTACAAGTTCACCCTGTTGAATGGTCCTATGAAATCATAAATTATAATACATTTATGTTATTCTAAAGTTTAGAATCTAAACTAATCTACAGTCGTCTCAATGGCTTGGCTATAATAATGGCTGTTAAAGAAGCTGGAACAACCATTTTTTTTTTTTCATACATTTAGCTCGATAAGCAAAAGAAAATTAAACATACTTCCAGAAGCTTGATTGAAATTTTGAAAAGTAAATTTAGTTTGTATTACTCTCTCCTAAGATTGCTCAGAAGTGAATTCTTATAATTTTCATTTCATCGCTATCTACAACTAAGTCAAATATAAGGATTTTTTTGATAAAAATATAAACTTACTATGCATCATATTATATTAACTAAATATAAAGTCGTAAATCTATTTCCGAGCAAACCTAGAAAATAGACTAACAAATATGCTCTTTTCAAAAGTAATATAATTCGATTGTAACAAGGTGAATTTTTATTCCTCTTTTGGAAAATTTGGTACTGTTTATATCAAATGTCTGCACTTTGTATTCATTGACTTGTGCATGCATGTATGGGTGTTAGAACAATTCTCTACGGAAATGAAATAAGACCAACAATACAAAATAAATCCGGGAGTAACAAATTACACACATTAATGTTCATTTACTTCTCACACATTGACACAGCCGAAATGTACATGTAATATTAAATGCCTAAACTCTAATCCTTAAAACATGGTATGCTTCAGCCCCTTTAATTGTGAGGGTCGGGAATATAATCCAAAGTTATGTATTATATGAACTAACAAAAAAAAGAAAAGAGATGATATGATGATTATTGTTGTGTTGGAAAATTTGCATTGTACATATTGTTGTACGTTACCCAGCCATAAGTTTGTATATTATTATAATAATAAAATTACACACATTTTATCGAGAAACGGAGGCACAGATTGTTGTCGATGTTACGTGGTAATGTGGTTGTAAGTATAAAATGATGCCTAAAATATATATGAATCGCTCTGAAAAGTCCTGGTGGTCTTATGTCACTCCAATTCAGCATTTGGTCTCAATGCCACAATACAATTTTACAAAACTGTGGACAATATGACCGGTCTTACAGTCACCTTTTTAAATTTTGACAGAGCAATGAATGTATTAATTTTACAATGAGTTTTTTTTTTTTTATCTATGTAGGTACGAGTGATATAGACACTAAGAATAAGGTTTAACACATAATACTCATATTATATTACCTACACATTATGGTTTCCATACTTCTCATTACTTTACCATCCCAGACAGCAATTTTTTGATTAATAATATTATTATAACGTTATTGTAATACTATCATTACAAAATGCTGTCTGGGATGTTTTTCAATAGAACAAATACATTATTGAATGTATTTATAGTTTGTACATAGCAATAAAAAAATAGTCTTAAAAATTAAAATCTAGTATGAAAAAAGAAAAATAGTAACTAGCCATATAAGTTCTTCAGTGTAATTCTCTTTGAATTCTTGTACACAATTGGTCAGAACTAGAATCCAAAATATGTATAAGTAAACATAAAAATAAATTAAGTTGCAACAACATTATATTCCTGGAGTAGTGGTGTATAATCAGTGGTGTATTGGTAAATATATTTATGGGTATACGCACCAATAAAATATGTATGTAACCTAAACGATCAAATTATATCATCGTATATATTATATAACGTTATTGCAGTTCAATTAGTACATAGTTTTTAACATTATTTTATTAATTTTTGTATAATGTAACAATAGAAAATAAAACAAAATCAACTCGAATGCCAAAAAAATTAAAATAATAATAACATTATTATTATAGGTACAATCTATAGAATTTTCCGCAAAGATTTTTTAAATTCTATATTAGGTTTACTAAATTGAACTTAAAGTCTTAAAATACATTAAACACAACACATATTGTTATATAACTTATATTCAATACCTACTTCAATTGATAAATAATTCATTAATACATAAATTCATTAATACGAATAACGTTTTTTTCTTATATGAACTATTAAATAAATTTTAAATCTTATTTGGTTTTCTGGTTATTTTGGAAGCGTATACCCAAAAATAAGATTTTACATTGGGTATACGCCGAAAATCAAAAATCTTCTGATGGGTGTACGGCGTATACCCGCGTACCCGTACCAATACACTACTGTGTATAATATATTATAGGTATGCGATCTATAATAATATGACAAATCGTGTCATTTTAGAAATATTTGAGCAGTTGGTACTTACAATACAGTAAAGTATAAGACACGTTTAAAACGTACAGTATAATTACTTAGTTTTGTTCGTTTATACTGTATAAAAGTTTTTTTTTATGCCTGCACTAAACTGCAAGTATCAGGTATAATTCAACAAGTTGATATGATTTGTTAATTTGTAATATTAATTTATAAGTTTATATTTAATACAATTTAAATTGTACCTACAGTATATTTTATCACTATTATATTAAATTATATATTTACAAGGAAAAAAATGTATTCCTAATATTTCTTTTATCTTAATTGTTATAAAGTTTTATATGAGTAATTTATAAAACGTTTCATACCCATATATTTAACTGTTCACTTCTAATTTGTTGATTGTGTGTTATCTCAACTTAACTTAACTTAATTATTTTCATTAGTTTGCCCAACGTCACCTTTGTTAATTAGGATGTGATACCTAATTTATGTTTTGTGTAAATAGAATATGTAACACGACCAACACGTCAATAAAAAAAAAAATTACAATATTATATTCATAATAAATTAAAAATATTTTGTATAAAGTTATAATACTGTATTATTTATCTAATTTGGTTTACTAGAATATTAATTACTATGCCAATACATTGTTCATTTACTTTGGAACAATCAAACTGTGGCTTTTACGATTTCCGAATGTGTGCTATATTATATATTATATTGTGTAGGGTTCGTAACACATCCGTTACAAATACATAACACAGACTGGTCGTCTTTTGACGATTCATCTGAATATGTGGTATGAAGTAATTTGCATGTACTACGACCTAAGATACAATTTAAAACAATATTTTTCGTGTTAAAATAATTTAAGATAAATTGAACAACAAACCTAATTCATCTTTGTCTGAGGGACAGTCTTCTTTTTGGTGTTCTAGTATTTTGGTTTCATCCATACTATGTTGAGATTCAGTGCTATTCAGTGCTTCAAAATATTTTTAAAATATTTATTGTGTCGTACCTACTATACTATATTATTATTATTATTATTATTATTATTATTATTATTATTATTATTATTATTATAGTTTAACTGTTCCGGAGTTACACAGAAATCATGTTACATTAATAATTATGGATGGCAACGATATATCGATTTTTCTTTCGATAATATCGTGTTATCGATATTTACCCGCCGATAATATCGTGATATCTCTTGAACCGTGATACAAATATTATTGTAACCGACGGGCGACGACCGTTAAGAAGTGGTTATGATCACCCGCCATTTGCGGACAAAAGTTATCTAAACATTCTAAACCATACTATTATCACCACTTTACTGTCACGAGTTTGAGTGTTTCCCGTTTGCCGTTTGGATAGAATTTTGTAAAATTAATATAAATTTATTACTCAACGAGTTCCTTAATCTGCTGATAGTCGCTCTATGATCGAAACGCCATAACTTAATTAATATTATGTCCTCCAACACAAATATTACACAACAATTTAAGAAAAAAAAAGTGAGCATTTTTAATTATTATATATCTGAATCTATGTTTAAGAGGACGCTACACCTGAATGTGTTGTCTATGTCTTACAAACTGTTTTGTGCGGGTAACAACCACACAGGGCTGTAATCCAAGCTAAGCAACCAAATTTTCACACTATAATGAGTGTTTACTGTGCAACCGGCGTATTTTTCCGGTATCGTAAGTGAAAAGTTATTCAAGTTTGAAAAACTCAAAAATAATGAATTTTTAAACAATAAGAACTTTTTTCTTACATATTTGTGATATCGAAAAATTAAAAACAATGTTGTACAGACAATGCTCTCCTCTTTCTAGTGTGAACATTTGGTTGCTTAACTTGGACTACAGCTTGAGTGGTTCTTACCCACACCAAACCGTTTTTTCTATGATTTTCATTTGTAATACTGAGACAGCACATGCGAGTTAGCGTCCTCTTAATATATTTATATTTATTATTATTTATGTAATTTGTATTTAATTATTCAAAGATTTTTTTAGTTAACATGTCAATTTTTCCAATACAATTCAACTTATTAATAATTCTATGTTTTATCATGGCAAGTGCATATTTGCACTCTATATATTTAGATGGTATAGTTACACCATAACAACAAATTTTTTTCACATCAGTTTTCCACCACCTATTTTTTATAACAAATAATCTGTATCTATTACGTATGGATAGGTCGAACCAAGACAATATAAATAATAATAATACTAATAATTTAGTATGTTACCAACAATAGAAATTACTTTTGCTCCGGCTGATAGCCTGACACATCTTACTGTCCACAGCTCTTGTTAATGTTTGCCTCATTGAATTTGTTAAATTTTCTGGTAAAGACCAAAAGACAATCACACATTATCTCACCTAAATATCTATATACTATCATATTATTATATTCTACCAACGAAAAGAGTAAAACTAGTCTTGTCGACGGAATGTGAAGTGGCTATCACTTGGCTATCACAAAGTTGTGGACATACCTATTTACTATGTAGTTTGTGGTGAGACAAACTACAATTTTCATGAACTCAAAATTCAACCTTTTTTAATTTCTCAAACTCAAATCCATTTTTTACTTTAACATTTAAACTCAAATCAGATAATTTGTAAAAACTGATAAAGGATATATAGGAAATATTGGAAATAAAAATAGTATTCTGGGGTATGGATATTTATATTTTAATTAGTATTTTAACTTGATTTATCTTAAACTGTTCAAAATGTTAAGTTTGAAGTACCTATTCAATTTTGAGTATTAATTTCTAGTAAACTTCAAAATTGTTTGAATTTCTCAAAGTTGGGATAAAGTTCAAGAACTTATCCTTACTTCTATCACAGATTATATATTATATAATTTTTATATAATATAAGTTTTATAAATCTGTGCTATTATGTAACTAATAATATTTTAGCTATATTTTTTTTTCCATTTTCTTTTGAATTAGTTATTGTATTTTTTACTTTTTCAACATGTTTGTTTTAATGCTCTATATTTTTCATGTGTATATATTTTATTAATTTTAGTTTTTAACTTCCAAACCCCTAGTATGGAGTAATATGAATTTGTATAATAATTTTTGGCTATTATGCCTTAATTAATTTTAGTATGGGTTATAGTTTCTAGCACCAACAAATTTATTTTCAAATATATATTTATTTTTATCTTTTATAACTTAAAAAAAAATAATAATAATATTTTGGTAATTTTGTATTATTCTAGGCATCAACAATGGATAAAACGGAGGGGAAGAAATCTGCTGGTTTAAAAGTAATTATTAGATTTTTATATATTAATTAAAAACTATACTTACTAATTCTGTCACATGATTTCCTAACAATATGTTTTTAAAATAATATGATACTTTGGTAAATAACTACTTTATCAAGCGACTTTTTTGCAAACAATCAATGTATGCTGAAAACGATGATGGAATCAGAATTTTGCTGAAACTTTTTAATAAACAACTGCTGGTTCTAACAGCTTAATTAATCAGTTTATAATATAATAATAACTTGACTGCTGTTATAATTTATGACTATATGTTTAATTATAAACATTTTATTTTTGCCTTTGATTTTGTTTTAACATTTCATGTATCCATACAATATTATAAAACATTTTGTTTTTATTTTTAACCCTTAGCTACAAGCACCATTTTTTTTCAATATTACACGCGCGGTGTATTTTATACACCAATTTCTTTTACACAGAAATCAATGTCGTATTGTATATATATTTAACTTTACTTACTAATAAAAGAACAAAGTACTACTTAATATTGTTTTAAATATAATCATGATAAAAAATTTAATATAAAAAATTTTGTTATTACTATATTATAGTTGATAAAAGTAATACACGCGCGGTGTATTTCGTTCACCGATACAAAAATATTTTAAAAAACATTGAATGACGACTGAAATGGATTAATAACTATTACTAAACTAAACTTTTCTTAACTTTTCTTTAGCTTTTCTAAACTTTTTTTATCTAATACATATTAGATAAGAAAAGTTTAGATTAGGAGAATAACTGAAAACAAATAAAAACCAAAATAGAACAAGATAAACAAATATATTGATGTATGAAATACACCAGCGTGTGTAGTTAAGTGTTAAATATAATAAAACACTAGTTGATTTCTATACAGTTATACATTTTATATGTTTCATAAATTTCAATATTTGTTTTAATACATTTTTAAGAATATATGGATGATTATTTCTATGTTAGTATCACTGACCTATCTCATTAACTGAGTACTGACCATAGACATATATACCTAACCCATAAAAAAAGTTAATAGAAATTATATTTATTTATAATAGTAATAATAATAATAATAATATTTATAATATATATTAATATTTATAATATATATTAATTTTTAAAATTATATTTTGAGGTTATATTTTTGAATGTTAACATTGTCACATAGCTGTCGCCTCACTTATTAAAACGTAGGACCATAGAAAATCGGCTATCTAGTTATTATATATGTCTATGGTACTGACAACTATACATCAAACAATTTTTCTTATCCATTATAGTTTTCAACATTTTTAAGTTATTTGCCTTTTTCATTATTATGGTTTTATAAAATGAATACCTTAATGGTGAGCTTAATATAAATTTTATTTTTTGTAAGGCACTTATTTCAGTGTAAAAGTTATAATTTACATGCAATGTTAACAATATAGTATGTATTGTCTTAGTGCAGATTAATAAAAAACGATGTTAAAAATAATTTGTCTTAATTTAACATTTACTAATTTTACTAAATAATGTGAATATAATACAGCTTACCCACTTAATACTTATCCCAAGAAAATGTGCTTAGTTTCTGTATTATTCTTTATATAAAAACCACTTCCTTACATACTAAACATTTAGTCTAAATTAGCTTATATTATAAATAGCATACAACATTTTTTGTAGTATTAATCATATAATAATAAAGCAAGATTGTATAATATGATAAATTAAAAATAATAGATATAATTTTAATTTGTTTATTTTTAGGAAACCAATAAACCAGAACAACCTTTTATTGGATTTGATATTGATGATGATGTATTGAGGATTATTAACAATAACAAAAAATGTAAGTTTTTTTGGCTATTTTATGTTTATACAGCTTTTGTATGTAAATTAAAATTAAATATGTAACCATTTTTTTTTTGTTTATGACTACATTTAGTGGTAAAAAATGGAAATAAGTAAAGAAATAGGTGAACCTATGGACGTAGAAGAACTATCCTTTCTTAATAGCAACATTGCTAATAAAAAGAAACAGTCTAAATCAAGTAGTAAGTTATAACACTATCTGTAAACATGCTTATGTTCTTATATTTTATATCATGTATATTATGAATGTGTAATAATAATGTATTATTTTTATGATTGATTTATAGTATTATCATCAAAACCTAATGATGTTAAGAACAATCGAAGTAACAAGAGGCATAAGAAAGACAGTTTACGCAAGAATGCCTTGAAATCTTTGAAATTTCAAGTTCCCCCCTACTTTAGGTGAGTGACCTTCAATGTATATTACATATATCGGAAAATGGACTAAATCTCCCTGTATTTTTATGGAAAACAAGGAAAAATCTTC
Source organism: Metopolophium dirhodum (assembly GCF_019925205.1). NCBI lineage: Eukaryota > Metazoa > Arthropoda > Insecta > Hemiptera > Aphididae > Metopolophium > Metopolophium dirhodum. Next base: position 19,138,529 of record NC_083560.1, read on the forward strand.
CAATTCATTTGCACTCAATATAAATACACACTAAACATTAATTTCTTGTGATGCTAGCTTTAAGTCTTAATGATTGTATGTTCATTGTTGTGTCATTCAATTTTTGTGTATACAACAAATGTTCTCTTAGAAGTTTTAATTAAACTTTATTTGATTGACTAAAATATCAATTCCATTATAATTAATTAACTATTAACTTGCCATTGGCGTTGAATGAGCGCAAATTCCCGGGTCTCGTCACCTCGTTGTTTATTCATCATTATTTATTATATAATGAACATGAATATTAAAACCAAAACCAAATTATTTACAAACTTATTAATCTTTAAAAAAAATGTTCCTACAATTTTTCTTAATTTTTTTTTTTCTTTAATTAACCCGCGGTAATTTATGCCATTGGGTGGATTTTAACTGTGGGGAGGTTACAGTAGGTTTTAGTTTGGCAGAATTTTCAAGTTGGCACCCGTAGGTATCTGCCATGCCCAGATGGGAAATGGCGGCCTCTCTCTCCAGACTGCCCGAAGTGAAATGCAGCCTGTGTCTGGATATCAAACCGGCGACAGTGCACATCGCAACAAACGCAGTGCACATCGCAACAAACGCCTTAGTCTGCTCGGCCACTCCGTCCCCCTAATTTTGAATTGTTAACCAATAAAAATTAATTTGTAATTTTTTATACATAATAATATATTGAATTATCATTGTTATTCATCTTAGCCCAAGTAGTCTGACAAATTTTGCTGATTATTACACAATACGCATGTGAATGTTGTATGCTCCTTACAAATCGATCTTCGTTAATAAATATTACATCAATATTATTGAGTGAGTGCAACACTCACTTTATGGATACTAATAACATTGCATGTCGATTAAAAGTATTATTAGTATCTGATGAATTTAAGTAATAAATAAACAAGTGGTTCTAAAAATACTAATGAGGTGAGCCGCACTCACCGCGATACCAATGGCGGGTTATAAATATTATCCTTTTATCATTTTTTTAATATGTAATTTTATTCTAAAATTACAGAAAAATTTATGAAAATGCATTTGATACATGATGCTAATGGGTCTGAGAGAAAAAACAAATATTGTGCCGAAATTTTATTAAACTTATAAACTTAAAATTTCAATATTTAAAAATAAAAATATCAGAGAAATTATAATATTATATATTAATTTTTATATATCTAAAATATAATAATGCTCTATTATCTTTTTCTCATTTGATTAAAATAATAAATAATTATATTGTGATTTTTACGTGTGATTAGATTGATTTTATACATTTTAAGTTGAATTTTTAACTGCAACTATATTATGATTTTTACTTCTCAGTTTTTCACAGATTTTTAATGCAATTTTATCGAATCATAAGCTTATGCCACAATTATATTATTGTATACTAATATAATGCCATATAAATTATCTTTAAGGGAAGTAATAATCAAGTAGTTAAACTTGACAAAAGTCTTGGTCAAATGGTCTTGATACCACATAAAAAAAATATACAATTATCTTTTTTTAAATTTTATATTATGATTGCTAAACATAAGTATTTAAAAACATAAGAATGATGTGTAGCTATAATTGAATATTAAGATGATATTTGTTTAATTTGATACCCTATACTTATATATCTTATGTTATAAAAGTTAATAATACCTATTATATTTTAGGTTCAGTATGAGTTTCATAATATGTACTGGTTTAGTTTAAATGAATAATGATTGGTATTAAAAAAGATAATTTTATCAAATAGTTATTTATTTTTAACATTTTTAGAACTCACTACTCCAACATTCAACCACCTTACCTCTTCTAACACTAAAACACACCGTAGTACAGGTAGAAAAAATAATGTTGATATCAGGGATGCTATTTATAAACTTCCATTTGAGCATGGTAAGTAAATTGTATAAATGATCTATTTTTGTGTATTATTTGTGTTTAATAATTTTCAGGTTGGAAACGAGAATTAGTATACAGAACATCAGGTGAATCTACTATTCTTAATCGCGCAAATAAAAATGGTGATGTATACTATTATTCTCCAACTAACCAAAAACTTAGATCATTACGAGAAATTCAAGAACAATTGGACATCTTATGTGATAAAGGTCTAACCATAGAAAGTTTTACATTTTTAAAACAACCAATTGGCATGAATGATCGATCTAAAGAACTTATCAGAGATGCAAATTCTAAATTATCTAAAGTAATGAAAACAATTTTTATTTATTTTTGTCTATTGTAGCAAGTTATTCCATAGTCTAATAAGAATTTAAAAAAAACACATTTGAATTTGTCAGCTTTAATTTGTATATTATTTCATATTTCCTCCCTGATTTTTCTTTGATCCCGATAACCCTTAAATATCGTAAACTTTACGTATTTTGAACCAAGAAAAAATTAATGTTTAATCTTAAATGGTTTTAATAGTTGATAATGTTTAAGTAAAAGAGAAGAATAGATTGATTTATTTTTCAACCTCACACATATTTTGATATCACATTAACAATGTCTGGTTATTTGATAATAATTTTTTTTTATACTTAATAAGTAATAACTCAAAACTATTGTGTTAAAAATTAAAACCCTCACAACTTAATGTCAAGGTTTATTTTACTTTTATTATGTTTTAAAAGTTTTATCAGTGCAGAAGATTTAAGTTTGAGTTTAGAAAATAAGTTTGTCATCCCTAATTTTTTTCAATTATTATTATACAAACTTAAATATTATAAATATTACTTGTGTAATTTTCAATTTCCCTTCATTCATTTTATGGTTTAGGAAGACTCTTTTGTTGGTGTTGCTGTTAGACCTAAAAAATCTAAGACACCCGTACAGCGGCCAATATTTGATTTGAATTGTCAGATGATGAAAACAAGAAATTGTTTTAAAGTCTGCTCTAGATTTAGATCTATAAAAGGTAAAAGTAAATATATTTTATTATTATTTATGAATTATGAATAGAAATTCAATTTTAATCGAGTATATACCATAAAAAAATCTTTAGCACTTAATATATATTTATAAATTATTAAATGAACCTAATTCAAAAAATTGGTTTTGACTCTTGAAGTTGTGAATTGGTATACTCACATTATCTCAAATAATACTGCATCTCATTGTAATATTCTAAAATGCACACATAAGGCAATCTATCTGTGAAATATTTAATTAAAATACAATTCATATTTTTCAAAATTGCATACAATATTATTTTATATTTGGTGGACCTCCCTGTGTATTTATTTGCCTATTAATCTGAGAAATAATTATTTGTTTTATTGTGGAATTTAAATACAGAACTGACATTTTTCATTATCACCTAGGTATTTCAGAATCAATGAATACATCTTCATCTACACCTGAATACATATCTGAAGACTTCCAAGCTATTCCAATCTAGTGCATCACCAAAAGTTTCTTCTCCAAAACTTGAGAACATTGATATAAATAACACAATAATTAAAAGACGGTAATATATTGGCTTTATTTTTTATTGTTAATGCTTAAATAGTTTTTGCTTATTAGTTTATTTTTTGGCTTCACAAATGTAACACAAAATTAAGGGGTTGTTATCCTTATGTTTCCTTCATAATCCTTCCTCAATCAAACCATATATGTAAATGGATAAAAATAGGTTGTCAACATCAGATGGTGAAGTCATTATACAGACACCTTGTGGGATACGGTGCCCGAATAACGATGACCCTGCCACTTTAATGTGTACTCAATGTCTGGTCTACTATCACCAAGCATGTGTCAATTTAAATGCTAATTTAAAAAATGTTGGTTATGTATGTATTGTAAGTAATTATTTAAAGTTTTCTTTATTTTTATAAAACAAAACTTTTTTTCATTTGGAACTGTCGATTTACTGTGAGACAAAAAAATAGACGTGTACAGTCCTCTCATATTGTGGTGGTTGGTGCTACTGAACCGGAACAACTACATGTTGAACCAATTCGTATACGATAGGTGCATCAAGCATTAGACACACCTAATTTTTTTATTTGTAGAACACCTATCTCTGAAACTGAAGAAACACACTATGAAACTTATGAATATAGTGACAATAGGGACTCTGATATAATTAACACAGTTATTTGTCAAGGAAATGTATACAAAACTACAATGGTTGATGTTAGTTTTCATGAGCAGTATGTTTATGAAATGAAACAAACACGAGGACCAGTTTGATGACCTGTGTTATTCAGAACCTAAAAATCTGAATCAGTAAGTTAATATTTTATCTTCCCTATCTTTTGGAGGAATGTAATAATGGACCTGGCACACAGTAGCGTTGGTCGTTGGTCTCATTTGTATGAATGAGTGTATGTTAATGTTCGTTTTTTTACTACTTTAATCGTTTGATTGTGTTTGTTTTCAGATTTGAGAAGAAAGTCAGCATTCCTATATTATCCTTTCAACCCCTATTTGTTATTTACTAATTGTTTCATACCTGTTCTGAGGCCTGATTTAGTTTGCATGTTAAGCTAGTGGTCTTATATGTGCCTGATCGAGAACATAAATAAATATTTATAATGCTTTCAAGTACAACAAAATAATTATAAACCTAATTTTTTTTTTTATCAAATTTAACAGGATTTCTGAAATGAGTGGTTCTTCAGGGGAAATTGCATCATCTTCCGCATCCATGCAATCATTCAATGACATGGTTAAAGCATTGAAAAATGTTTTTAAATATTTGAAAACGCATGAGCTGTTATCAGCTTCTAGAGTATGTATCGCCTGGCATATAATTGCAATGAATAAAGACTTAGTAAGTATAACCTTAAAATGTCATATAATGTATTTTTGCTTATTTATTAAATATTTTTAGTGGCAGAATGTTCGTTTAAAAAATTCTTGTGTCTATGACTGGGAAAGGTTTGTAGACTCAATTGATCAACAAAGAACTGATACATTAGACACTAGGCGTATGTTGATACCCTCTAAAGTTGAAGACTTCGAAAGTTTTTGGTTGCGATTTGCAAATGCAATGAAAAGAGCACACAATTTAAAATTCATTGAATTGTATAGATGTCCTGTCCTTGTTGTTGAAGATATTATTTACTCATTACCACAAATTGAAGTACTTAATGCTACTTCAATAAAGTAATAAAGAAAATATAATCCATTTTTTTCAATAGTTCAATAATTAATTTATTTTTAGAATCCAAATTTGATGAAAGAGACAAAAAATCCCAATGATTTAATGTACCTCAACTTAAATTATTTGGGTCAAATGACGAAGCTCACAGAGTTAAAACTTAAAGGTTTAACTGGAATAAAATTGACGGCATTGCCATCATTTGAAAATTTAATAAATTTGAATAAATTTGTAAGTTTAGTAATATATAATTATAATATTTAAGGAAAGACAAATATTATATTTACTCTTATTATTTTTATGATTATTATTTAGTCATTAACCTCTATTAAAGTATTTCCAAAAGGGATCTATCAGAGTTTGAATACTATTACTGATAATATTGAGTTTTTTGAAATTGGTGACTGTGAATTCTTAACGAAGGATTTTGCCGTGTCACTAAAAAGATTTGTCAATTTGAAAACATTGAGACTAGAAAATTGCTGTAATGGATGGGATCAATCTGCACGGGCTGTTTTTACTGTCATTAGAGGTCTTAAAAAGCTCAATGTTCTGGAGTTGGTAAACATAGAATTCAGTAGTTGTGTCGAAGATCAATTGGAAAAATGTGATGGTATTAAAGCTTTACTGATTATTCCTGCTTATATGAGCCAAGTATGTAAATTTTGTATGTATTATATTATTTTATAACATCTATTTATTAATATTAATCTAATTTTTTTTTTAGTCCGCAACTACTAACTGTCACCCTGATTGACTGTCTCAAGAAACTCTCCAAGACATTAACACACTTGGTTTGGGGATTGACTCATGAGTTACTCCGTGTAACAGACTTATTTATAACTCAATATCTTCAGAACCAGCATACTATTGGCTATAGTTTAGAATTATCTCATACCAAGAAACGACCAACAATATACCTATACTCAGAACAAGAAAGCCCCGACAGCGACCAGGAGATAAGGCTACTCCTGAAAAAGAAAAAGACAAGTCAGATAATGTTGATATACTTTCAGTTCCAGCTTTAGAGAAATTGTTAGATACTATGATGCCTAATGCCAGGATTAAAGTTATTAAAGTCCCCTTATCTGGAGTAGGTAGAGTTTATTTGAGTGAACAGTTTTAATTATCTTTAAATTAAATGTATAGTATTCTTTTGTTTCTTTACATGAGAAACCTTTTGCGATATAATACTATTTTTTGTGACCAGGAAACATTTTTTTTTTTAACTTCAAGGTGCAGATTTTAATTATAATTAAAATTATTAGTTATAATGTACATGTATTATTTTTTTCTGTATGTATAATAATAACTGATCATTAATCACAATGTTATCATACACTTAGTAGATATTTAATTGTAATAATTTTATTTCATTTATAATTCACATTTTTTTTTCATTTTTTAAATAATATAAATCTATAACTTGAAAATGTAATTCTTGCTATTCATTGTATAGTAAATTTACTTTGATTCAAATCTAACTAAAAATTAGGTTCAAGAACTTTTTAATAAACAGTAATATTCTATGTACTTTTATGAAAAATAATTCATGCCGTATAGTGTATACAATCATTTTTAAAACTGAAATCAATTGTCTTTAATTTAGATATTATTTTCCAATAAGAGTTAGTACATTTTTTTGGTATAAAATAAATAATTGAATTTAAATAACTGACTATATATCTTGCTTAAATACAAGAAGATAAATTTTCAGGTGATCTAAATATCAATGGATATAGTCTTTATTATCTTGGGCCGTGGTCAATACTAAATACCGATGTACTTTAATTATTGTACTAAGAAGTGAAAAGTGTAGAATGGTGTGAATAGGTTCACAAATTAATTTAAATATTTTGAAAATGTTATTGTGTATTTGTATATGCCATATGGTAATAATTAATATACATAATAATAATATGTACACTTTGCGGCAAAAACTTTCATGTCTCATATTTTTTATAAATATTTGAAATTTGAATATTTTCATGAATTATTTTTGTAATTAAGATCCCGAGACAACTAGATTTTCTATGGTGGCTAATTTAAAGTTAATCGATTTTTACATCAGGTGACTGACTTGCTGGACATTCCAACACGGTCTTCGACTTTACACTTTTTACAGACAAAAGAGCAACGTACCTAAACCACGGGACCGTATCATTTATTTACCGATTTTCATGGACCATGGGAGATTTTTATATCATGTTTACATGCATTCATTAATTCGTATTGATTCAATTCCGAATTAGGATACCTGTATACATACGCGTCTAAAACTGTATTAGTATAATACACTTCCACCAAAACAGTTAACGTTGCAACGTTTACATGCACAGTTAAAAACCGATTTACCTTAATTTGAATAAATCAAATTTTTTCCCCATGAAAATATTAATTACTAGCAGACCCGTCACAGCCTCGCCCGTGATTGGTTGTTTATTTTGCCTCCGGAGGATGATACGTATAATTTTGTATTCAAATTTTATCGTTTAATGGGTTCGGCAAGTAAATATTAAAAATTAATTAATGAAAACGTATTGAAATGTTTCTATCGGTATTAAGAGGACGTTATACCCGCATGTGTTGTCTCCGTCTTACAAGTGCGTAACATAGCAAATTTTATGCTCAGCAGAACACGTGTAGCTTCGTTAGTATTAAAATTAGAGCGAATTGACCTCTTATAAAATCTAAAGGTAAAAAATTGAAAATTGAAAATGTCTGGAAACAGCTCAAAAAAGTCAAAATATTTTGAATGTTTTATCAAGTATAGGAATTGATAAAATAAACATACGATATAAATTTAAAATATCTGCAACTATTCGTTTTTGAATTACAACAAAATAAGAAAATAGCTACATGAGACATCGAGTGAATATCCGATGTTGTAATAATTTGAACACTCATAGACATTTAACTTGACCCTCCGAAAAGTAGATTTTTTTGATAAACGCCTATACTATAGATATACACTTTTGAGGAATTTTGTATTACATTTTCAATTCTTAGATTTAAAAAAGTAAATTTGTATGAATTTCTAACTGAAAACAATTTACACATTTCCGTGAATCTTACGAATTTTATTCAAATTCCAACTTTAAATGACTATAAACGAATATTATTACTATGTATTTTTAATATTTTTCAACTGCCATTGTAGCAGTATATTAGGAGCCTTGTATTACAATTTAAAGCTTTTTGACCCAACAAATAAAATTGCATTGATATTTATAGTACAAAAAACCTAAAATATTGAAAATTACAACGACATAGAACGTGGGAGTGCTTAAAGTTAAGTGGGGAATGCTTAAGCACCCCCTAGCACTCCCGTAGTTGCGCTACTGAGGTACTAAGGAAGGCCTGCACACGTAGATCTATGGCAGTGTTTGGTAGTAACGTAACGAAAAAAAATGCGAGTATTATTATGTTTACCAATCTATCATGTATATATATATTTAATTTAACTCGCCACAATTCAGTTTTCAATTGTTTTGACATTTGACATGTCTAATTGTACCTACCGTAAATCACGAGAACAGTTAATTCAATTTATTATTTAATTTGATTCCTATAAATAGGAGGTACCTTCGCAGAACGTTTCCTATGAATATCTAGTGTGGACTCTTAAGTTTTATACGCTCCCATTAACTATACAGGTTTTATAAAGAATTTAGTGTTGTACAAAAACTGTTCAATTTGAAAATACTTATTATAATTATTACTATATTTCGAATTTACATTAGAAAATAATATTATTTTTCCGATAATTAAATAAATTCGAAATATTTACATTGCACCGCTATAAATCATTATATTCATTTGGCATTTAAAAGAAACGGTTTGTTTTTATAATTGTTTAAGTCCTTATTGTGTTCTATATGTATTATGATTTTATTTTCACATACCTACCCAGTGATGTAAAAATACCGTATTTTATTTTTCAATTGTATAATACGGTATTTTACAAAAATCGTATGGAGTTTAGATAATTGTTAAATATATAGCTACCAGAGTGTAATATGGATGTAAGATCAATAATATTGCTGTTCATTGATGAATAATGATGCGTTTTGATTATTAAATTATGTAATGGCAGTCTGGTTATAAATTAATAACTAATAGTAAATATAATATGGAAATGTATAAGTTTTAAATATTAGGTTTTAATTTTATGTGGGGGCAACCTGATTTGAGCAGCCGCGCAGTGTGACGGCGTAATTTGTCGTCAGGACATTTTGCCCACTCACGGGCGACCGCTGGCTGACGATTACTGCCCCGACGATGTACGGGCACTAGCCGTGCAATGATATTGGACTGTATAAAAATGGTGGAAACGGAAATAAATAATATAATGAATGTGGGAACCTTACAAACAATAATAATTTAATATGAAATAATTGTAACACCAAAAATGTCTATGGTAAAAAAAATATATGCTATTAATTCAAATTATGTAAATAACAATAATAATAATAATAATGACAACAAATGGTGCTTATCGTGTAGTGTTAGTCGCAGTGATAATAAATAATAATTAATATTATATTATATCGCTAATCAGGCGAACAAAAAACTATTGATAATAGGTACAAACTATATAATACGGCGGCGATGACGATATTACATAATCGTGTGAACATATTTTGTTCGATGGACGATGACGAACGTCGGAACATAATTATAGTAATACTAGCTGATCCCGCTGGCACTTCGTTGCCCGTTAAATGTACCAATTCTATAAGACTCAAATTTTGTTCAATTCGATATTTAATATTCGGTGTATGGTGTATGGTGTTCACAATTTATCCTAACTTTTCTGTTGCCCGGAATAAAAATTCTGATTCGCAGCAGTATTTTATCTGGTAGGCAATCTACCTGCGGTAGATCGCGGACCCCGTGCTGTGTGTACGTAAGTGTATGATTTAACTCTAAAGTATAAAAATTGTACCAAGTTTGTCATTCTTACTTAATTCCACCCACGGTGGATTAATATAATCAATCAATACAAAAGCCTAACGCAACCGTACTAAAATCCGATGAATAAAAAAAAAAACAAATTTAACACTTTTTAAATTAGCCTAACTTTTTCCCAGAGGTCTAATCTACACACAACCATTCATTTTTATCTATACCAACAACTCTCAGCATGCCTACCTCCACTACTACTACTCCTGCCTGTGTGCGTCGTCGATTATGGCAAGCGGTATAATAGAATCATAAATGACACATGCCACCGTGTTATTTTAAAATCCAAATTAATAATATAATGTGTTATTATCGATTAAGCTTACAGGGGTCGGCAATTAATTTATATGGCGGGCCAGATATTTAAAAAAAAAAAATTTCGAGGGCCAAAAAAATCTTAAACATAATTTTATCATTAATGTATTTATTTTTGTATTAAAATCACATTTTTAGACACAGTATTTAATATTTAATTATTTATTAAGTAATAATACATTCATACTAATAATAACAAAATTTAATGAGAAAAATGACATTTTTTTTCTTGGGCTAATTTTTTAAAATCTGGTACTCTTGGAGAACAACTGATGCGTAAAGTGTTTTCAAGGTGGTGATCTGTTAATCTTGAACGGTATCGGTTTTTTAAAAACGTCATTTTTGAAAACGAAGTTTCACATACATAAGTGGAGCCAAACATAGTAACTAATTTTATGGCAAGGGTTTTACAGTTCATGTATTTATCCAAGACATTTAGACATGTTTTATCCAAAAATCTTCAGTAGACGAAGTCTTATTCATTTGCAATGAGATATCTTCTTGCAAATCAATAATTACCATTTGAAGTGAAGATTTTGGAAGTCTGAATAATTTTGTAGCAACGTCTATTATTATAAACAGCTTTATACGATGAACGCTATCGTAATTTCCTAATAAATCATAAAAATAGATCGCCTCTGAAATCACACACACACACACACACACACACGCGCGCGCGCGCGCGCGAATGCAAGCGACTCGGCCCGCAGCCGTGACTGCGGCACGTTCAACAACAACACAGATAATGATTAACCGTTATTATTGTCTCGGCGCCTCATGAAATCGATTTCAATTTTAGTTAAATTTTTGTTATGAAGGGTGAGGGGAGTGATGCATAGGATATATAGGAAAATTAAGAAAATTTTTGGTGGTCCATATTTTTTCCTTCCGCGGGCCGGACATGGCCCGCGGGCCGCCTATTGCCGACCCCTGTATTAAAGTGTTGAGTATCCGAGACATATCTATATATTATCTGCTCGTCGTTCGGTTTATTTTCGGTTCGGTATTAAGTAGGTCGGTGGCGTAGCGGGCGCGGTGTCAGCGGCGGTGACACGGAAGGGGAAATTTGGGCGGCCACGTCTAGCCACCGCGCATCGACGGCTGCGGTACCGCGAACCTCACCCACCGTTAATTAAAAATTGACCATTTTATGCTATTTTTACCCTTTCAAATGCGAATTTCGAAAAATCCTTTCTTAGTGCGCCCATACATAGTAATAAGTACATTTACCGAAAATTTCATATCCATAGCTTCAGCAGTTCCGGCTAGGCGGTGATGAATCACCCAGGACAAGTCTTTTTATATATTATACAGATTATGACCTAACCTTTATGCTGTGACTTGGGCTGGTATGATGGCAGTTGGCTGGTGAAATGGTGACTGGACCACGATGAGGCCCAAGAACGGTACACGACAATAGGTAGGTAACGCACTATTTTTTCGGGTTCGGTGCACGAATTTCGCCGGCGGAGCACGTTCGACCGGATTGTATCAATAATTGTCGTCGTCACGAGCGTAAATACGACGGTACGAACGGCTCGCTAAACCGGAGACCGGACAAGACTAAAAGTCGCGGACTCGCGGGGAACTCGGTCGTATGATACAACGGCTTGCGGTAGGTCAAGCAGGCGCGCGGGACAGCGATCGTCGTGGAACCGAGACTTTGACCTTTGCTCGGGAAAAACAACTTATTCCAGTCACGACAGCTTATCGGGCACCAACAAATTTAATTATTTAATTATTAAGTGTTTAGTAATTTTGAATCAGTTTTTACTTTTGGACATATAAATAAATGTTTTGCCAAACGAAATGCATTATGGGCATTATAGGCCTCTTTACAAAATAAGCATTTTCGTTTTCCAATATTTCCAACATAATACTTGGTAAAAAATTTTTCAACAATAGCTTTTTACTTTGAAGGTCGACCCATAGTAAAAAGAAACAGTAACTAACGTTTAGGAACTTATAAGCCTGTAGGTAGTTAAATAGTATAATATTATTAGAATTTAGTACAATATTATAGTGCGGTCTAGCAGTGGCGGTTCTGGTAGTATTTTTTTGGTGAGGCAACCTATGTATCAACCCCCCCCCCCCCCCCCAATACAAAATTAGAATTCATAATAAATCTAATTTAAAAACATAAAAAAATCCACACAGACTTCATTTTACCCAACAACAAACATGCCCAACAAAACAATTTTTGTATATAATGACTCCCGCATAACCAAGAGTGTTGTTGATAAAAATTTGGATTAAATGACCTACAGAATACCTTACTTAGTTTCTTGTCAGGAGCCAAAGCTGACAAAATCGGAATAGGCTTACCCACTTTTAGTAAATCATTTTTACTATCAGAATTCCATCGTCGAAACGACGTCTCCAACAACATAACTACCACGTCTGTCACTGGATACGTCATAACTCCAACAGTAATTAATTTAATAATGTTTATTACAAAAAACTGCAGCACTCGCACATATATTTTAACGTAGACGTTAAGACGAACCGGAATCATCGAAAAAGTGTAAAACACAAGCGACCATTCGTACAAGACGTCAAGACAGAAATCACTAATGATAAATATAAAATTATTATCAATAGATATTACAACGGACAACGGTTCAATTAGGACTGTCCCGAGTCTCGATTGTAACAATAACATCTTTACTGATAATGTGTTTTTACGTTGAAATGCCGGCTGACTATATATTCCTGTATACCGAGTCTATTTTTAGTACATACGGCGATATTAGTCGAGCCTCACAATGATCATTGCGCATGCGCAACTCTAGTTATTTAATTGTCGCGTGCATTCGCGTACATACGCTTGTGTGTGTAATTCATGTACACAATAGTACATACTCTGAGGCGGAGTTAAACGGTGCCTACTGACGTCATCGGAACATTGCCGCCGGTTGAAACACTAGCGTTTGTTTACGTAATAATTATTTCATACATTTCTTATCGGTTTATCACTATTTTTGGTAATAAACACTAAATAATATAATGATTTACCATTTACAATATAATAAATAATAATTTATATTGTTAAACTTGGCAAAGAAGATTTTTTTCTCAAATAAAATCATAAAAACGTTAAAAATTAATATCAAAATATGTATATGCTATCGGTGGGCCAAGAAATACTTTAATAGTATTTTTTACTTAAAATTTTAGGTTAGGCGGCGCCTCACTTGCCTCACCCCCAAAACCGCCACTGCGGTCTAGTGTCAACGATAATTAGGTATGACTTGTGACTTTTCAGTTATCAGTAAGATATCAGACTATACGATTTGCGAACGATTTACAATAGAATGATAGAACTTAGATTGATAGGTCTACGATTAAAATAGTTATTTGGTGCTTAAATCTTTTTCCTGTGATCGTGACTACCACCTACCAATAACTATGTTACTCAGGTGGCCGTGCTACGTCGTTGTATTATCGTTATCAGTTTAAAAATTATGTATTGCGTATATTTTATCTTTATTATAGATCTACCATTTATCAGTGTTTTAGATTCTGAGTGGAACGATGAATGTATTAATTTTACAATGATGTGTTTTTTTTTTAAATTTTTAAATTTTTTTTTTGTCTGTGTACACGATAAGTTGGTAGTCAAAATAATGCATCGATTTTCAACTTCAGTATCTTTTTCGATGGGATAGTGAATATTGTTGGTGCATTGGAGAGGTCAAAGTTTAAAATTCCCAGTAATTTTCAAAAGCGCTGTCACAGTTTTTTTAATAAACATTTAAAGTTCAAATATTGCCAAAATACGGAAAAATTAGCAAATTATTTTGAGTTGAGAATTCGTAAAAATTTTTCTTTTTAAATCTAAGATTTGAAAATGTAATATAAGATTATCCATAGAAAATGTCTACAAACAAATCAAATTAAATTTTTATGAACGTTTGAAGTTCATATATTACAAAATTTGATATTCACTCGATATCTCATGTAACGATTTTCTTATTTTATTGTAATTAAAAAACGAATGACTGTAGATACTTGAAAATTTCACTGAATGTTTATATAAGCATTATCTATACACCATACAATTCTGAAAATAATTTGACTTTTTTTGAGCTATTTACGGACCATTTCAAATTTTAATTTTTTTAGTTTTTTTTCTATGAATATCAATAAAATTGTATTTGTTGGGTAAAAAAACGTGATATTTTAATTAAAGGCTCCTGATATATTGTTACAATAGCAGTTGAAAAATATTAAAAATACATAGGTAACATTTTTTTTTATAAAGATTTAAAGTTTAAATGTTGATAACATTTTTCAAATTTCAAATTTAATAATTATTTTGTAGTTAAAAATTTATAAAATGTTCAACTTTTGTAGGCGTATTATACAATTAAAAAATAAAATTTGGTATTTTTACAACTCTGGTTATGTACCTAAAAATATAATAGTTTTTTTTTCTATTTGGAAAGTAAAATAATTTCATTACAATTATATTTGAGTAACGAGTAAAATAACTTAATTACATTTATCTCTAAGTTACCAGTAAAGTAACATAGTATAAGTATAGTAAATATTGAATGAGACGACAACAGGTTGCAGATGTAAGAGCTGGTAGGTCTTGAAGATTGCATAATTTGCTTTTATGGAATTTCCACCACTACAGTAGTGCCAGCAAAATTTGTTGGGTATGTATTTAAACTTGAGAAGTGGATTCGAGAGTTTGTCCGCTATGTAGAACTGAAATCATTACACGTATAATATCCGAAAATAAAACGTCCGAATAGTATTTTAGACATTTTTCGTTAGTTATTTTATTATAATATCAAAACAACCGGTCACTGCAGAGTGCTATTTTATATTTGTGTTTATTAAAAATATAAATATTTTATAATAAACTATCATTACAATCTATGTAAAGAAAAAATATGTAATACTTTTTGGCCTGGTATCTATATAATATTCTGTGGGTGCTCTTGGGTACCTACCTACTGATTGGCGATTCTTGAGGTAGGCTATTAAAATTGAAACATAAAATATTTAAAACTGGTATCATAACAATTAAGCAAATTAAATAATTACTTTTGTATCCTAATGATCTCCGTTCTGCATAGCGGACAACGTCTTGTACCCACTTGTATTCAGCTCTCGATACGTTCCCTACAGAACTGTTGCTGGCAGGGAACCGCTGTAGTGGTGGAAATCCCATCTAAACAAATTATGCATTCTTCAAGAACTAAAAAAAAGAATGTTTTAAGTTAACAAATATTTAATATCCATACGCAATGAAAATTAATAATACTATTATATTTCATAGTATTAGATAACCATTGGTGAAAATAGGGGGGATGGGTCTTGGGGGGACTTAGTCCCCCCAAATGTCGGTCTAGTCCCCCCAGTTCAAAATCTAGTAATTAATACTAATTTTTATATTCTGTGGTACTAAGCGATATGGCCTATGGAGAGGGTGGCTTGAGTCCCCCTAAAAATTTAATTTGCACCTATGTTAAGATAACTATAATATACTACATATGATATATATATTATATATACATACACATAATATACATATATATATTACATCGCACACAATATTGTCGGGACAATCTTGGCATTTGCGACAAGACCTTGGAAAAAACAATAACTATTATTTAATGTTCACACCAATTAGCATAGGCCACATGTGGCAGAAGGACCAACGCACAGAATTATGAAGTGGTAGTAAAAAGTATACTGTGAGGAGTCCGTGAGTCTAATAAAATCTTACCAATATATATAGCTACGACAACTACGCAATTAGCAAAACCCGGCATCGACCATAAAAATTGGCCAGCCACAAACGTCAAACACATCTGCAGACATGGGACTCACACAGGCACATGTAAACTGAGGCACATGTAACTTTTGTCACAGTCGCATGTGACAAAAATCAAGTAACAGTATACACTATACAATTAATATAATAAAAAGATTAATATTAAACAAAAAAACATAATTTTATAATAATAATTATCCTTATTAAATAAGTATATGCCAAAAATATAAAAAACTTAAAAACAAAAATAATAATTGTTCGAACAAATCATACAAATTGCAATGACTAGTATTATGTTAAAAAATAATTATAGACAATTGTAATAACTAATAATCAAAAAATATGTAGGTAGTGGGTAGGTAGTACCTAATAACCTATATTATATTATTATGACATTATATTATGTTATAATACTTATAATATTTTGAACTGTGAACTAAAATTATAAGATACAATTTGTAAATATTCAAATCATTATAAGTCTAATATTATAAATCCATTATTATAACTACATAGTATTTATAGCTTTCTCTAACACAATATTTTTTTTTTTTTGAATTTTTGAGTTTACTTAGTAGAGAAGTATCATTTAGTTTTACATAATAGGAAATACTTGCGTACGCCTTAATACTGGTAGAGTTTCCATATACCCATTACAGGTAAGAAAATAAAACTGACGGAATTCACATTAGACCATTTTATTACCTTTTTATCTAACCGGTATTCTGGCGGAGTTTACAATCGCCCACTCACGCAGGCACTATGGATATAGCTAAGACTAGCTTACTCAGGGGATCGACCACACGGACGGTGGGAACGCCCTTATTAATGAGCTAGACCGGCTAGGTGTTTGTGACCCCCTTCTCTCATGGTTGCGCTCTTACCTCGCCAATAGGCAGCAATTAGTCACACCAATATTGATTTATAGATAATTCATTAAATTTTGTTCATATTCTAAAACTTTTGTCCGTACGTAGCCGTACACAACCAGTACGTGCTGTTCGTTTTGATGTTCGAGTGAATTAACCTATTGGCTATTATCAAACTCTTAGGTGGTAAGAAAATTATCGATATGCATCATTATCTTATATTTTACATACAAATAATCTAATACCCTATATATTTATTACAGACCACGTATTCTGATTTTTTGGTACATGAGTATAATATTTGTTTAGGTAAAAAATTGTATTCGTTAACTATCATTACCAATGTTCGAAAATCGCATCGTAACATTTTTATAGTTAATTTGACATAGCCAACCCGTTACGGCGCAACAGTAGAATAGTGTCTGTAAAAATGATGTTTATTGTTGATTTTTGGAATGAAAATAAACACGTACATAAATATTCGGGGTCCGGTATAAAGGTATAATGCACCTGTAAACCAGCGTTGTCAGTTTTTGGGAGGGGGAAGGGTTGTCCGTAAGCGTTAAGGGGTGATTTCATAAATAATTCATTCTATAAATCTGTTTGATAATAATAATAATAATAATAATAATGCTAATGATAATAAAATAATAATATAATAATGATAATGATAATGATAATAAAATAATAATAATAATAATAATAATAATAGTTATGGAAATAATAAAATCAAAATATGGTACGAAATAAAAACTGCATGGTTTATAAATTATAAGTCAAGAATACTACAGAGTATGGGTGATCGAACACTAATATTATTTCTATAATAATTTTGGAATTGTATCTTAATTTATTATCTTATATTTTCCCCCAACTTTAAATGTTTAAAACGTCGGAACTTTATTGCTCCGGAACTAATTATTAATCGATAACATCAGAGCTCACGACTCGCGTCTGGTATCATAATAATTACAAATACATGAAAATAATAAATTACAAAATTTCGGCCATGTGAATGTGGAAACATCGCATAAAATGTTCTGTGCTCAATCATTTTATGCTCAATCATGCTTTACCGTACACAACATCATAATTTACGAAAAATACAAAACTATACACAATATACCTACATACAAACAAATATAATATCATAATAAAAATTTTGAGAAATGTGCAATTTTAATTCCTAATAAATTTAATAACATATAGATACAATAACACAAATACAATATATACAATATATTAACCTAACCTGTATAATGTGTATAATATATATTAATATAAAAAATTTGAAAAAAAAATGCAAAGAAAGTCGGGTTCCGGCGTCCGTGTGAATCCATATGGCACACGGAACAGTCGCCGCCCGGAGAGCGTACGACGGGATTCGAATTCGGACCTACCTAGCAACCTACGTTTAGGGAGCCTACGCCTAACCTACCGAGCCATAGTTTGTGTTGCCGACAATAATCAAATTTTCAACAGTTAAGCTGTGTGTCTGCGGAACGACGTAAGCCGATATACTCGATATACATCGATGTAATCGTATATAATTCGATGTATTTACACTTTGTTAAAAATTTAAATGTAATTTATTCAATAATAACGAAAAAAGCAATTGATTGTGATTACGAAGTCTATGGACCGATATCACGTACAAATCGCACATCGGCGGCATTGAAAACAAACGAACTACGCAAATGATGGGGATGAGAAAAGGTGAAAAAAGGCGAAAAACGGCGTAAAAAGCATAACATTTTTCGAAAAACGTTTTAAAACTCACCGCCGCCGCCGCATAGCTACGCAATTGGTCACGCTATCCTAATTTTTCGTCTTTCCGTCGATTGAACGAACATATCTCTGATGAGGAAAAATCTATTTGTCTTGCTGGATTGAAAAGTATAGTGATTGAACATCTTGACTGTTTGACTGATGAATTCATGCGATATTTTCCGGATTTTTCTAACGAAAGTAGAATCACGGAACGGGTACGGCACGGTCACGGCACTGTCATGTCACCGCTGTGTGTGAATAGACCTTAACAAGTTGTCCATTCAGTGCTAACTTAGACACATTGCCGGATACATTTCAAGAACAGGCAATCGAGCTGAAGAACGATTCACGCGCAAAAATTGATTTTAACAGTGGCAGCTCTTTGGAAGAGTTTTGGGTAAAATACCTACCCATTTATCCTGAAATTTCAAATGAAGCCTTACAAGTCCTTGTACAATTTTCATCGACTTATTTATGTGAATCTGGGTTCTCCAGCTTGGCCATTATAAAAACCAAACATAGAAATCGCTTGGATGTCGAATCTGACTTGAGGTGTTCTTTATCAAACATCGAGCCGAACTTTAAAAAATTTTCCAAAGAAAAGTGTTGTCAGCCTTCACATTAAATGTTAATTTTATTATACATTCTATTATTTATATTTTTTACTAATTTAATTAATTACTCACGTCAATTTATAATTTCATTATAATACTATATTATTTACAATTATTTATATTTTATAATTACCATCATCAATAAAAAAGTAGTCTTTCTAAATATTATATAGTTTATTTGTAAAATGTAAAGTAAACAAAAAAATTATAATTTTTTCAATTTATATGTGGGAGGGGCGTGAAATTTTTGAAAATCTACAAAGGGGGCGTAGAATAAATAAGGTTGGGAACCACTGTGCTATAGGGAATCGACGAGACCGGTCCGGCGGACTGGGGAAACCGAGCTGTGTTTCTACCACTAGATTCTCCATGAATTCCTTATAGCAACCCCCGGAATTAATGACCAACTATTGTTCATTTTATAGTATTAGAAGTTTTTCCAGTTTTTTAAACATTTAAGTCTTCAAATTAAGTAATATTTATTAGATTTTTTTTTTTTTTGTATTTTTATAATATTTATTAGATTATTCACAGAATATATTAATATAGGTACGTGATTACTGATTAGATTACGTGTAATTAGATGTGTAAATCAGTTAATTGAACAGAGATACACTTCCTTAATAAGGTTAATGTGTTCTTAGAGGTAATATTTATTTGCAATAATTAAATGTTATAATAGTCATATCTAAAAATATAAAGTATGGAATAAATAATAATTAATAATTATTTATGTATATTTGTTTTGGAATTTATTTTATTTGACTGTTGACGATGAAGCAGTAGTTATAAAAACCGTTTGTAGATGAATTGTTATGCTTCTAGAAGTAACAACGAATCGACTATTACCCTATTTACATGCTATATTGCATTATTGCTATTGTTGCAACTTTTGGTCCATTCATACGGATTTGATAAGTGAAATGAACACTGTCTCGGTACTGAAATGGGTATAGTGACATATCGTTCCTTTTCTCGAGTATCATCGTGGCGTAAGAGTGTCGTTGCTGAGTCTAAAAGTCAAGCGTAAGGATACAGTAAACCAGCTCACCATCGAAAAAGGAAAAAGTCAGCTGTCAAAGTAAGAGGGTCGTTGCTGAGTCCTAAAGTCAAGCGTAAGGATACAGTAAGCCAACTCACCATCGAAAAAAAGCAAATACTATATACGATAATACAGGACACTTTGTATTAAAATAGTGGCGAACAATTTGTTATCATTGGCCCCCGAGATTGTGTATAATTTGCCTATATTTTGCTATATTGTCCATGTTAATCTTAAGGAGTAAAATAGGCAACTATTATAACAATTTCAAAAGGACCTAATTTTGATTAGTCGGTCCCGCTATTATGCAGGTCAATTTAACGTTGTAACATTTGCAACAGTTGTGGTGATTAAAAATACAATGGGATGGGTCGCTCCCGAGTAATATTAAAGAACGTTGGATTGCATATAGAACCTCATTATGCCTTTTATATAATTTAATGATACCCCGACAAATTACGTGCGAAGGCGATATCGTAAAAATACAATTACACGCTAGTATTGATGTATATGGTTGTTGTTTATATTTAGGGGTATACTAACTCCACCGGCGTACCTATATACACTTCAAAATTAATATGCGCTAAGTCCAAAGTCGTACACTCACACCGTTGAAGGTTATATCTTTACCTAGACTGGAATTATGTGCCGCACTTTTACTAGCGTGATTAGCGAGCAAAATAATTCCAAAATTACATGTGAAGGTTAGTAAAAGTTATTTTTGGTCCGATTCAAGAATCATCCTAGCGTAGATTATTATGTCTCCTTCAACTAAATAGACAACTTTCGTAGCTCACAGGATCGGAGAAATACAAGAACGAACTTCTATCACAAATTGGTCAAAATATGTTAACACTAATAAGAGAACCCCGCTGATATAATATCACGCGGTTGCTGTCCATCGAAATTAAGTAATATTTCATTATGGTGGCTTGGACTCGACTGGCTAATTTTATTAGAGACAAACTAAACGACCTAACAACGAAAATACGTCGAATTTAGTAATACCTGAATTCCGAGGAGTTACTATTTTTTCAATGTATGTACTAATTCACTCAACGAGACCTTTTTACTATCATTATTAAATATTAAGTATTTGTCTGTGAGCAGATTACTACGTGTAATAGCCTATTGTTTACGTTATAAATACAATTTATTACATAAAGGTAAGGGTCAAGGTTAACTGGTGCACTTAGCAAGGAAGAAATTAAACACGCCCATATCTTAATAATAAATATTATTCAAGGGAAAGAATTTTATTGTGAAATACATGATTTAATGCAATTAAAAAATGTTAAAGCATCCAGTAAGTTATTAATATTGTGCCCATTTATAGACGAGGATGGTTTGGTAAGAGTGGGAGGCGGAGGACTTTTGAAAAACGGTGCCTCAATATACATTTATCAGAGACATCCTATCGTTTTACCTGCAGATAATCATTTTACGCGCTTATTGTTTAAATATTAACACGAACGATGTAGGTATGCACGTTAAACGGTCGAAATATAGCTCGCAAGTACTGAGCACCAGTGCAAACCAATCGGATGACATAAACCTGTCGTAATACAACCAATTATGGGTAAAATACCTGCCAACCGCATTGCACTAGCACGTCCATTTTTAAAATGTGGAATCTATCTTGCTGGACCATTTTTAATTAAATCTAATTAGCGCCGTAATGCTCCGTTATTAAAAAGGTAGGTATATATGTATTTTCGTATGTTTAACGACCAAGATTATACACATAGAATCGGTTGAAGACTTATCCACGCAAGCATTTATTATAGTGCTCTAAATTGATTTTTTGATAGGCGTGAAAAGAGTATGATTATAATAGACTCTGATAAATGATAATGATATTGATAATTTTTTTGGTGCAAGTCATAAATTAAAGGAGTGGTACGATTTGTTCCAAACAGAACAACACAAGAAGAAGGTAGAGGAAGTGTCAACGGAAAGTGAAGTTCGATGGAGATTCATACCTCCCCGTTCTCCGCATATCGGCGGACTATGGGAAGCCGCCGTTAATTCAATGAAAAATCTTTTACAAAAACATTAGGCAATGTCCACTTGACGTATGAAGAACTTTATACTGTACTCACTCGTACTGAAGCCTGTCTAAACTTCCGTCCTCTTACTCCTATTTCTACTGATCCGAATGACTTGTAAGTATTGACAGGTCATTTCCTGATAGTTGACTCTCTGTTAGCGATCCCATACCCTGACATAGGTATCGAATTGACAGATTGACACGGTAGCGTAGATTCAGTCATTATTCCCAAATAATTTAAATAATTTAAATCAATTAATTAAAAATAATTCTATGACTTATTTAGAGCGTATACTAAAGGTATGGTTAAATATAATTTATAACCGTTTATTTTTTATTTTTTTTGGTTCCTTTGACATAAAAAATATAAATCATAAGAATTGTATAACTTATAATGTGATAAAAATGCAGGTACAATACCAAGAAAAAATATAAAACATTTTAAAAATCAAAATATATAAAAAAATATATATATATTAGATAGGTTACCTATTATATTATACAAATAAAAACAAATATAATGTTGTTTGAAAAAATCACTTTTGTGTAGGTAAAAATATATATTTTTGGCATTGTAACCATATTTCAATATTTGTATTATAAATATCATAGTTTGTAAAATTCAAATAATTTAGATTTTTAATAACAAAGAAACTAAAAAAAGAAACGAACAAGAAAGTATTTTCCTAGTAGGTAAGTATACTTACCTATAGGTCAAGGGTGGCCAAACTTTTTTTGGTCACGATCTACTAAAAATATACCTTTGAGGATCGACTTTTATAGAAAATTTTTTTTATTATTGAATATTTATAATTATTAGGAAATATACTTGCATAAAGTGTATATAATCATACAATAAGTATTATAAACTAATTACAAATCACTAAATATAATATAATAATAATTAGGGGTACGATTTTGTAGCATTTTGCATATTTTTTTGGCGAGGCCAAAAGATAGCTTAGTAAGATAAAAATCTGTTTCACATACTGGGGATTAAAAATATGCTAGTTTAATTTTGCATATTTTGAAGATTTTTTAAAAGTAATGATTATTTTAGCATTTTGTGCATATTTTTGGTTTTATTTGTTAATTTTTTTTGTTTTTATTTTTTTTTAAACAAAAATAATATATTTAGTATTACACATTTGGAGGATAGTTTCATTTTCATGGATGCGGTTTTCAATCGCCATAAATGTTCGCCCTAAGTTAAGCACGCCTGATATAGCGGACGAGAACAATTTTTATTTTATCTGTTTTTACGATTTGCATTGATAGATATAGCTGCTTCATTGTTCGCGGCGATTAAAAATCTGCGTCCACTCACAAACTATACCTACACATCGTGTTTATCGTAATTTGTCCTTATGTCTAAATAATCTATCACTCATCGTTAAGTAACACAATATCATTATGGCGTGAGTAAAACATAAAATTCGATTAATTATTAGTGAAATTTTGATTGATTAGATAAATTGTATTTTATTGATAATTGATATATAATGTTTTTATTGTTTTATGTATTAGTACTGCGATCCGTGTATAGCGAGTTTGTCGACCAACGCGTGTTAAAGTCTTGTTTATATTTTCTATTAATTTTATAAATGTTATCAATATACATATCTAAAGTAAATAATGTATTCAATTTTGTTACAGAAAATGAATAAGATGTTTTCTTTCTTCAAATTTTTTTCCATCGAAATTTTTACGATGTAATTCAATTTAATTTAGTAAGTCAGTTAAATTAAAAAAGATGGAATGAAATTTAAAAATTTTAAAAAGACAAAATCGACTATCAAAACCATCGAAAATCTACTATAGTCGTCACATAAACTTATATTTAAAATATTTAGTATTTTATACATTTTATTTTACTACTCATTTTTTGAATAAACATTTTTTTAACGTTATTTTTTTTTATAAATGCATATAACAAGTTTTTTAGAGCATATTTAAGTAATTTTTAAAACATATCAACATATTTTTTAGAGAATATTTAACAGTTTTTTTGGGCATAAAAATCCGAACCCTAATAATAAATAATAATTTCTAAAATCTAATTACTTAAGTTATTAACATATTATTTTATTGAAGTATGGCATTGCATGTCGTTGACCAATTGGTCGTAATCTGACGAATATTTGCTTCACTTCTGATCGAAGACACTGCTCCAAATGGTCATCAGAGAGTGTCACTCGGTATTTTGTTTTTATCATTTTCATGTGAGAAAATACTGTTTTGCACAATTAGGTAGATCCAAAATAAGTATATATAACTGCAAATTCCTCAAACACGGATATTTTTCTTCACTCAGTAAATTCCAAAAATGTGTTTCAGAACCTCAAGCTTATAATATAACTGATTCAATTTTTATAATAAATTCAGATTCAATTTTTGTAGAGCCCATGTCAAATAAATTGCTTATTTGTGTAGAAATATTTTTAACATTTATTATAAATTTAATACAACAGACACCAAATGAACACAGTGAAATGAACATGCGTGAACGATAAACATTTGACATACGAAACCAGATTAAAAGATAAAAATTAAGCAGATAAAACTTATCGACTCTGGGGGGATCTATCCCCCTCACCCGTCACCACCCCCTTAATTACGCCCCTGTTTTAATAGTAACAATATTACCAACAGCCGCGGACCGCCACTCGCCAGTGGCCCGTCCGCGATCCGCGTCGTACGAAAAAACAATTCAAAAATAGCTCGGGCACACAGAACGCGGTATGCCACGGTGGACGGATACGCGGATCGCACTGGGCAGCGATCTATATAGTTTTATTATTTTACAGAGATCACGCGGTTATCCCGACTGCCCGAGTTCTGTGTGTCAGCCATTCAGAACATTCAAATATCAAATGTCCATGAATATTAAATATTCTTCAATGACGATATTTAAAAATAATAATTATTTACAGGTAAATCATAATACTCGCCTTAGAAAAATAAATAGATAAACCTCCAAAGAGGGGGGGGGGTGCTAATGCCCCCATAGATCCCCCCCCTTAAACCCGCCACTGTCTTCTTCAGGCTGTTCTCCTCATAGGCGGAACTTACAGCCTGGGCCAACTGGGAGGGCCCCTTAATAATATATTATACAGTAGTCTGTAGGTACCTATACTAGGGATTTTTAAAGATCTCTACAGTGCCTTACCTATACTGATACCAGTGTACTACCACTATACGTAATATATTAAATGGATAATACAATACACAATGCCCTGCTCGCCCCCTCCCTAAGGTATACCTACTATGCCGTGCCAACGCGCGGTTGTGGTTAGGTACTTAGGTATTTCAAACATTGAAATAAAACATAAAATTATAAACACTGTAGTAGGTATTATTTCAGTTCCACTATTGTCTTCAGAATTGTATAAATTATTATTTATTAATAATAAAATAATAATATGTTACACCTACACTCAACCTTATATTATATTATATTACGATATACGTATATAATTATTACGTGAATATTTAAGTAAAAAATTATATGCAAATCAGTCTCAATATAATCATATGAATTATCCACCCCCTCCTACATAGCATGTATAAGTCTTCAAGTCTTAATTGGTCGGGTAAAGTGGCCCAGTCTAATAAAAACGTTGAGTTCCACCTGTGATTCTACTTCTAAACTAACTGAAGCTTATGGTATTATTGATTTGGGTAATTGAGAGAGGAGAGATATACCACGACGTGTCAACATGAAGTGTGAACTAGCAGTAAGTTAAATAAATATAACATACTGGACAAAAATATCATGTTAAAATAGTGATACTTTTAATCTGTTACTGTTTCACTCATATTAAAATATAGTACCTACATAAATATGTATACATTTTAAATTATTGTTAATATAATATACAGTATTAAGGGTCTGGGAACTCTTTACAATTTGTGCACCCCTCAAAAATATTCGTCTAGTAGCGAGTATGTTAGTACCTAACATCGTTGGCGTAAATCCATCAAAATATTAAATGTCAGCAGGTGCAAATCTTTCAGAAGTCCATTAATTATTAAGAAAAATTAAATCATATCTGAAGCCAATCGCTTTGCCGGCATACTATGATTACATACGTGTACCCACGACAAAATCTGTATAGGTATTACATTTTAAACACCGTAAAATACAATTTTTATTATTTTTACAAAACAAAAAATGTTATTTTGTTAAAATTTTGTCTACAGCCCATGATAATGACTCCGATATAATTGATAAGTGATAAAAAATTATTATATAACGTTATAATATTATTTCTTTCAGTAGTTTGTGTCTGACTCTTATATTAGAAAAATTCAACAAATCAATGATACAGTAGTATTTTAATAAGATTCAGCTTCAGCAGGTGCAAAATGCATATCTTTGCACCTGCTACAAATCGTCCATACAAGCAACCATACGTGCACATCCGTGACTACACCACTGCCTAAAATGTTTATCGTGCACAAAATATAATAATATACGGTTGGTAGACGGTAGGGTGACCTTTTGTTGGATATCGGATTATGATGATGGTATTTTGTCGAATGGCCCTTTTGTCGTTATTCCGTGGCTTTATGTCGGCCGTCGGGTGATTTTTTGAGGAGAAGTGTCTCTAGTCCGCGATTTACGAACACGTCCATACGGGCCGGCACGAGTATCTTTATTCTATGGCACTTAAAGTGATGTAGTTGCAGTTTCCGTAGTGCGAATACAAACAATTTCAAACTCTGATTTATTGTTACTAGTTTGCATTATTCGTGTCCACCACTACCGCCACTCTTTTAGTCACCACTCTTCTTCGCCGGTGATAACATTGTTGCCGGCGATCGAGAGACCACGGTCGCAGTGATGCGGTCGAACAGTTGACACAACCGTAATCAACAGGTAGACCTGGACGCTACTTGCGCGCGTCGCGCGGTTCCCTCCAACGGGCAACGACGTATTATACGCGCGATAGTCGCACATGTTTTAATGTTGCTTCTGTAACTTTAATCATTTATAATTATTTTGATATTATTTATTATTGCCGACTGCCGTTCGGGTGCAGTCTCGTCCGCCATCGTTTATCTTTTTCGTGTTCGTGCGTATTTTTTTTTTACGCACAACGCGATTGATTGTGCTATTACTCCGACGGAGCTTATCGTCGAATGCTCGTTGAAGCAGTGTTAGTTATTTTTTAACGTCAATCACAGTTCGGCGATCGCAGCGTGTAGTTCAGCAGGCTCACATTTGTCGAGTCGTGTTCAGCTCATATACAACGTGAAAACGTTCCAGCTGAAGCCCACCGTGTGACGATCATCGTAAGACGTCATACTCTTTTCTCCTTTACCTACGGTACCGTTTTTAAATACATAATATACCTAGTACCTACCTTTATGTAAATAGTTTACTCACATAAACTTAATCTTTATTATTACGTATTCATTTAGTTCATGGTTGTGTTAAGTCTTGTTTATATTATATTTTGTTTACTTATACCTACGTTGAGTCGAAGACTTTGAACTAAATATATTTAAGAGACTATTGATCAGTAGAGTATTTATTTATTATTATATTATTGGTGGTAATCTTATCTCATTCACAACATGAATCTTTGCTGTTAATCTGCCAAGTTAGGTACCTACGGTGTTGGCAAAACACTAGATAAAAACAAAGAAAATACATAATATAGGTATTCTATCGTCATTGTTTTGTAAAGTGTAGGGCACTTAAATTGTACCTAAATAGGAGACATAATCCTCCCTGATCCATTTCAAGACCAGTAATTATGTATACCAGCAGTCCTCAGCCTTTTTTGAAGCCTTGACCCTCTATAATGTTAACATGATTTTTGGCGATTATTATTAGGTAGCATTAAAAAAATGTATGTATTCTAACGACCCTAAAAAAATGACTGGCTACCATAAAGGGGACCAACATTTTCCCCAGCTTAAGAATTGCTGATGTACACGACACGAGTGACATGGAATAGAAAAACTATCTAATGTAGAATACCGTCTATGTAAAAGTAAACTATCCATATAAATAGGTTAGTCAAGTTTATTTTTTGCGTATAAAATATAATATAATAGCTTTTTGCTAATTATAGTATCATGGGTTTACGCGCAATACTCATAAACTTGGCAATAAGTATATTTTAAGTAGGTAACCATTTTTATGCATTCAATTTGAAGTCTACTGCTGTAAACCCCTTGCACATATTTTTATCTTATATATTAAGTATTTATTTTATTTTACATTAAGTACTCATGTATTATTAATTATTATCACAGATAAAGTATTGTCTAAACACCACATAGGTAGATCAAATGCATTCATATGAAATTGTTTTTTGCGATTTTTGATTAGAGTAAAACGAGGAGTAAAATCACCTATTTTTGATATCAGTTTTAAATTGTGTTATTATAAGACTTTATTATTGACTTAAAAATTTAAAAATAAATATGTATTGCAAATTCAAAACAATATTATATATTAAATAAAAATTAAAACATTGTATAAAACCCACATAAACCACAGATGATGTAGAGGATAATGTTCATATGTTTTAGTTTGATGATAGGTCAATTTTTATTATTAAAGTATATTGCACTCAATAATTGGAACTGCTAACTCAAATTTGCTATGTTGCATGGTTATAACTTATTAAACGTAGACAACACATGTGGGTGGCATCCTCTGAATTTGTACTTGTTAGTTGTCACACATTGTGTTGGTGTCAACTGTTTTTTTTAATAAAAATATTTTATTAATGTGGGTAATTCAAAATTTAAATTCAGCCATCATCCTATTCAAATCAAATTGCATAATAATACACAGTTAAATATTTTAAAAAAACTATTCATATTCAAATGATATAAATGTATTCATTGGGGCACCTATTTAATGTGCTACTTCTAGAAGATAATTAGTTATTTCTTGATTACATAATTTTATTCAAGAAATCT
Organism: Metopolophium dirhodum; assembly: GCF_019925205.1. Classification (NCBI taxonomy): domain Eukaryota; kingdom Metazoa; phylum Arthropoda; class Insecta; order Hemiptera; family Aphididae; genus Metopolophium; species Metopolophium dirhodum. Next base: position 19,168,015 of record NC_083560.1, read on the forward strand.
TTGAATAGATCCTTCATATCTCATTTTAAAATAAAATTAAGTTTTTGTGTGTATTTATTTAAAATGTATTTTGAGTTTTCCATTGTCTTATAATTTGGTAGGTTCCAAATAGTATTTTATAATTTTAAATTTATTCTTAACGAGGTATATCTAATTGAGGTTTGAGGAGTGGAGTGATCGTGGAACAAGCAAACCCTCCCTTCACAAATGACCAGTATAAAACGCACCTAATTTTAATGTTTTTGTTTATAGAAATCTATAAAAACTAAGGAGGACATTATTTATTATGGAACAGCAAGAAAAATTTTTAGTGATTCCAGTAAAATCCAAGTGAGCAAATACATTATTAGCGTATCATACTAAATGTAATTTTAATCTACATTTTGAAAGAACTTTTATTTCATAACTCGGTGTTTTATTATTGATATATCTATTATTTAATTTAAACATTAGTTGCTTATACCCCTACCTAATTATAATTAAAAATTTTTTTGCAATTTCTTTTAGGGATGTACATAATATATTACACAGCTCCAGAACGTTGATGATACCACTTAATACCTATAATAATCAAGTATGTAATAAATTTATTAATCAAGAATTTGTTGATAAACAGACTATAATAACAATGGTCAATTATTACAAATAAGTTAAGAGGACGCCATAACCACATGCATTGTCTCTATCTTACAAACTCATAACATACCAAATTGTATGTTCTGAATAATTAATTTACCCTATTATGTGAAATATTACCGTAAATTGAAACCATTTATTCATAAACAAGGTTAGTCAGGGAAAAATTAAGCAAAATGTGAGGTTGGTTTGAAGGATTTACACCTGGATTAACTTCACAACTGGACAATTTGTTATTTGGAAAATCCTTATAATATGTTAAACACAACTATTAATATGTCAATATTATACCAAACCTTTGGATGTAGTTTTAATAAGTGGTAGCAGGTGTATTTACCAGCATGACAATCTATTTCATGCACAAGTTACATTAAAAAAAATAAACAAAATACACAAAACGATCAAAATATTTATTGAACACAGTTATAGAGCAACCACAACAAATTTATCCATCGCTCAGTGTTAAAAAAGCACACTATGAAATACCCTAGATTCTAGAAGAACCTAATAAAAAATCCACATACCATTTCTTATATTAAAAATATTTATGTACATTTTCATATTATTAACTTAAAACCCACACAATAATTACAAAATATATAAAATATAAAAATAATTTATTAAAACAAACTCCCTATAATTAATCATAATTATCACTGAAATACAATTAGGTAAATTCTATATTGAAGCTATTCCATTAAATAATTAATATCATTATTTAGAAAGCTGGAATATCGCTCAAATCTAATGAAAATAAGATGGCATATCATTTTCAATTTCAGTGACATCTTCAAGACCACTAAAGTAGCTAAATGTAAATTCAAAAGATAGTATTATGTGCTAAAAACATTACATTTAGCAACCACTCATAATATTAATTTACCAAAAAGTTAGTTTAAATAACAAACTTCCTTAGTTAAAAATTCTTCAACATTATCTCCATCAACCAAATCATTTGAATGTACTTGTTGGTTACTGTCGTTTACATAGTCATTTTGGTTGTCTTTATTATCAGTTGTATTTTCACACAATCTTAAGGATAAATATAATCATTGGACAAAGTATATACCCAGTTTACTTACCTAAACTACTCAAAAAATATTAAATATTAATATCAACGGGCATACTGCTTATATGAATAATAAATAAACGTTAATTAATATTTGTATAGTATACAGGGTGTAACAGTAAGACCTGACAAATGAAATAACTTTTGTTCTAATCAATATTTCAAACATTTTTTTTTTTTGTATTTAGCTTATAGTCACTTGTGCACATATAAATTTATTTTTAATTTTTAATACTAAAAAATTCAAAATAACCGATTTGTAAATCTGACTGTAAGAACAATTTTGAAGGTAAAAACATTGATCTAAGTCAAGTAGTTTATTTTTGGGAATTTCTTGACATGAGTACATTTTTAAAATTATTTATTAGGTATATCATTTTCACAAATTTTGTCAAACGTTTAACTCATAATTAATTTTTTGTCAGGTCTTTGGTCTTCCTGTTACACCTTTTATACGACCAAATTGTAATATAAATGTTATTATTTATACTATAATTGTTATTATTTCAAAACGAACAAGTAACAACAACCATATAATATTATATATTACTAGCTGACCCTGTGCACTTCGTTGCCCTTAAAAAATGACAACCCTTTAAAATATTGTGATTGTTCAAATCCTTTTGGATGTAACTTGCAGCAGTAAGTGCAATTCAGCCACCCTGGTAGGCAATCCGACATTGTGCGACAGCATATCAAGTAGATATGTATATCTAATATATAAAAATTTTGTGCCACTATGTTTGTTATTGAACTCCTCCAAAACGGCTTGCTTGACCGAAACTAAATAATGTTCTAATTATTAGGTGTATAAATTAGTGATGGGCACTATCGAATAGTCACTATCGAACTATTCGATAGTAGTTCACTATTCGAACTATTCGATAGTCATTCCAAAACTATTCGAATAGTTAAAACATTCGAATAGTCACGATATATTCGATAGTTTTAAAACTATTCGAATAGTTTATTCATTTGAATAGTTGAATAGTTCGAATAGTTTTTATTCATTCGAATAGTTCGAATAGTTCGAATAGTCGAATAGTTCGAATAGTCGAATAGTTCGAATAGTTGAATAGTACGAATAGTTTCTTTTTAGAGTTTTAGACCATTACATTTTTTTTCATTGTTTTTTCTGTAAGTGAATTTAGAATTATCAAATACAAAATTCGTAATAGAGTATTTACTATTTACTATTTTATTCGTCGCTAAAAACTAAAAAGTAAAAACCCGGATACTTACACATATTGTTAGGTATATAGTATATACTATATACCTATGCGCGGATTTATACGCATTTGCATAGTTATTCTGGCTGATTGTATGATATGCTAAGGGAGCATAAAATATTGTTTCATAGCATAACGATTTTAAAAATGAAACTTTTTTAGTGCATATTTTTGCAAATATTTAATATTTATCCATTTTTTTTCTATTTTGAAGGCTTTATTTTACGATTTTAATTGTATATTTGCCATTTGGATGTTTTTTTTTAATAAATCATATTTTTTTATGGATATTTTTTATTTTTTGCATATATCAAAGTTTTACTATTTTAACGCATATTTAAAATATTGAAGGGCATATTTGGTTGGTTTTTATTTTTTAATGCATATAATTCTATGCTCTAGTAATAATTTACGAATTGAAATATTCGAATAGTCCATCTCCATAATAAAACTATTTGAAATTGAAACTTATTCGAACTATTCGATAGTGCTATTCGAATATTATTCCGAATTATTCGATAGTGCTATTCGAATATTATTCCGAACTATTCGATAGTACTATTCGAATAGTCTTCCGAACTATTCGATAGTTTATCAACCTATTCGATAGTTTTTATTTAAAAACTATTATTCGGTTATGTAAAAAACATTCGAATAGATATTCGATAGTGTAAACTATTCGGTAGTGCCTATCACTAGTATAAATCTCTAATGAAATGGATCAAGTTTGATAGAGAAAATTGGAATACTTTCGGTTACCAATTGTATCCCATCAATTTTTTGAGTGTACTGTTGATAAATAACCACTTTTGAAGTTAAATAACAATTGTATCTATATAATATTTTTATATTTGATTTTCTTCTTTTTTCAAAATATATTATAACGTATGTAGAAAATATTTGGATAAGCTTCATCTAAATTTTTTTAGTGAGGCACATAAATGTGACAACTGTGATCAAGCAATTTCTCGTGCAGACTGGTTAAAAAAACATAGATTAAGGACACATACATTCGTACACGTATAACTGTAATAATATATATTCTAAACATTGTGCTACGTTGCTGTTATTGGTTTGAAACTAGACTGTCGTTCGTTTTGTAAATATGTTAGACATTAATAAAAAAAAAACTTAAAAATTGAAATTTTTTACAAATAGCCCGAAAAGAATCAAACATTTTTAAAAATTATATCATTTATATAAAATATAAAAATATTTATTTTAGGAAAATTTCCAATATCTTTGGTTATTCAGTTATTCGAATCGTTTTTGATCACATAAAGGCATATTTCATTTGAAAATGTCCTTGTGAGTAAGTTTAAAATATAATAATATACATTAATAGTTTTATATTCACATGAATGATAACAAAAAAATAATAAAATAAAATAACTAAAATCATGATTGTTATGATTTTTTACTATAAAATTAATAAAATGTAGAATTTTTTTCAAAAAAAGAATTTCTATAAATTAAATATTTGATATTTTTCTTACCAGCTAAAACATGATAAAACAATATCCAAAAATATAGTAGGGTTAGGGCAAAAAATTAATATTTCTTGAACAATTCTTGATGTTGAATATTTATGAATTATTTTCACTACTAAACATTTTTTTTTCATTTTCTCCTTCAGAACTCAATGCTATACATTGTACAGGGTATTTAAGTAAAAATATGTAAAACATTACCTAAAAAAAAATATCTTATATATTATAAGATTATAATATTATTTGAATCTAATGTATTTAGTGTCTTTGGAATATCACCCGACTTAAATGTAAACTTACTACTATTTACCCAAGGATTCATAAAATTAAAAAAATAATAATACATAAGTTACTTAAGCTGAAAGAGGTCGGGCAGTGGCTGGACCTAGCATAGATTTTGATGCTTCCGCTACAACTTTTTTGATAAGACAATATAATACCACAGCTGCGTTAAAATCATAAATGAAAAATACAGGTTGCACATCAACCTATACCGAAATGATTAAAGTTTGACTATGAAATTACGAGAATTGGTTTGTTGTGTTAATCATAGTGTGTCTTAAGGCATTTAGTACTCTAGATTATAAACATGTGGCAAGCGCCGTTCACGATTGTCACTGTAGCCAGGGTGCGCGTATGCCCAATAATGTGTTTCACAATTAAACCGAAGTAAAAATACAATATATTAATGTATATATTTTTGTAATAAAAACTTCTTCAAGTAAGCTATCACTTAATATTTAATGACAGTTGGAATGCTTTATACTTAAATAAGTATTTTTTTGGTCATATTTATGAATTCAGTCACTGAGTCACATTCTTAAATAACTTTAACCACTTCCAGCCTTGCTGAAACTACAACATACAATTAACTTGCTGCACGAGTAGTGGACTAGTTTGCCCGTAACTGGTAATCATTACATGAATATATTATTTCGGGGTGACTCAACGTCTGTTTTGTGAGTGTTCCACGTACGCCACCGTCATTGCGGCACATAACGTTTGGACCACCGTTGTTTCATCTTTAACGCCGTGAGTATTGCGAATATCTGGTTTTGCGACCACAGTAGTATTACCATTCTGTTCTAATTGGCTTTTATAATGATGAATTCAAATAGTAATATATAATGTTGTTGATATTGTTCTTGATTAGTTTTGTAATACCTAGTTAATATCTAGTTGCATAAACAATTAATTATTATTTTATTGGTTCCAAAATGTCTCAATTTCCAATAGAAAATAATTAAATAATTATAAATAATTCTACAAAATAAAATAAATTCATTTCATTTACGAAAACATAAAATCCTAAGAACAGTGAAGTAAAAGAGACATGTGTCTTAATTCATTGTTGAAAAAAAGAATTTGTGTAATTTTGAGTAATTTATTTTATAGAATATAAAATTAATAGTCATTGATATATACCAATATTAATTAATATGATATTCTAGGATTATTATCTATATAATAATAGCACTATACACAAACAATACATTAATTATTGTTACAATTTATCATTATTCCTATAAAAAAATAACTTAATATTATTGGAATTGAATACTTAAAGACATATTCATATTAATATATGTATATATATATTTTATATACCTAAGTCAAATATTTTAATAATTCTTTCTTCTTGCCTTTGGCTTCAAAAGATATGTTACTAAGTAATTTTGTATCATATTCATTATTCATCAGTTTATAAAAATCAGAATATGCATTTTAATTCATGGTTATTTTATTTGTAATAGTAGTTGATCAACGTCCATAGTTTGTTAAAATGTCCAAAACACATAACTTAATCTGTGATAAGAGAAATAATGCACAACAATCGGTACAGTATTCATTGAAATATTTGTATTACACTAATATACAACTTACATATTAATAATTTGTTATGTTTCATTTATTTATATATAAAGATGTCTGCTGCTGAAGAAAAATTTGTTGGTGTTATTGATGAAGGCGTTAGCAGTACACGTTTCTTGGTATATACTATATAGTAGGAATAATATATATAATGTTATTCTTCATAAAAATATTAATACAATTAATGTTCTTAACCCGTCGTTGGTATTGCTATGCAGAGTCCCGCCATTGGTATTGAGTGAGCCACCTCGTTGTTTTTTCATAATTATTTATTATACAATGAACGTAAAATATTGAAACCAACAACAAATTATTTACATTTTAATCTTTTACAAAAAATTTTCTTAACATTTTTCCTAATTATAAATTAATTTATAATTTGTTATACATAATATTATCATTATCATTCAACTTGGTCCTAGTGGTCTGGAATATTTTGCTGATTATTATACAGTATGCATATGAATATTGTGTGCTCCTTAAAAATAGTTCTAACTGTCTGAGTTTACGAAATAGTATTAGGTCGATCTATCGAGTTAGTGCAATGCTCAATTTATGGATATTAACAACATTGCACGTCAATATCTAATTGAGAATTATCTATAAAATTATTATATTTGCAAAAGTATATTTAAACATGTTTCAATTGAAGGTATAAAGAGTATCAGATGAATTAAGTAATAAATAAATAAGTGGCTCTCAAAATACTAACGAGGTGAGTGCCGCACATCACGACCACTGACGGGTTAGCAATTATTTTTTTAAGACTTATTAACCAATCTTTTTATTGTTTGATTTAATATTCATTACTTACAATAATAGTTGGGAATTATAATTTTATTAATATACAGATTATATTATATTATATTATTATTATACTACTATAGGTTTATTTACTTAAAAAAAAAAGAATTTTATATTTTAAGTTAAATATTTTATAGGTTTTTTCATCAAAAACTCAACTGCCAGTAGCCAGCGATGAAATAAGTGTAACCAACATAAGCAGTTATGAAGGATGGGTGGAACAAGATCCAGAGAATATACTAATTGAAGTAAAAAGAACCATAGTTGTAACATGCAAAAAACTCAAAATGATGAACATATCACCTTCAGTTATTGCTGCGATAGGCGTGACAAATCAACGAGATACGACTTTAGTGTGGGACAAGTATACAGGATCACCACTATACAATGCTATAAGTAAATACCATTTTTATACCTCTAAGTAAACTCTATTAGTTATAAGACTTTTAATTTAAAGTTAACAATATCTAAATGTTAAATAATTAAAATTCTATAGTATGGATGGATATGATGACTACACAATCAATAGTTAATAGATTCATCAACAAACGAATTCCTAACTGTGATACATTGGATGAACAAAAAAGGTGAGATAATATATAAAAGGAACAGCATACACTGTTCTATAGTAAGGCCAAACATATTGATTTTAAAACTTCTAAATTGATTTAATATTTTTTCTAGTCACTATTCTATTGAAATTAGTTTCTACATAACTTTGTTTCATATACTTAGCACTATACTATTCAAATGCTGATATAACTGAATTTACTATTCTTCACTTTTACTTTACATTTTAAGATATTATAAGATAGGTAACAACATAACAAAAGTACATAATATTTTTCAATAATTTGATCATAGTTCTATTGCCATGTGATAATACTAATTTGCTTATGTTTATTTGTGAATTATCTGATAGACATTTGCAGTACAAATGCGGTTCAACAATAAATCCATACTTCAGTGTAGTCAAATTGATTTGGTTAATGGAAAACATACCTCAAGTTTCAAAAGCTATTCAAGAAGAAAGGTGTATGTTTGGTACAATGGATTCATGGCTAATTTGGGTAATAACTGATAACCTAAGTGTACTGTTAATAGAAATGCTGAACAAGTTACCTATTTTTTATAATTTGTTTAGTTAATATAGAAAAATAAGTTAAGAAAGTTAATAGTTACTTTTTTTTTTTGTTGCAAGGGTTGCAAGTTAACTAGAAAATAAAATTAACTTAACTTAGTTAAAACATCAGTTACCTACTTTTTTATATAAAAATTAAAAATTATACCTTTTTTAAAGCTAACAATACTATAGTTATTTAATAGAATATAAGTTATATTAAAGGAGCACAAAACACATTTTTAAAAAAAACCAATCTTGTATTTTAAGTCTTCTTAAAGGAGCACAAAACACAAAAAGAATGTTTTTTTTTTAATTTGAACGAATGTTCAGTTCTAAGAATACTGGTATAAGTTTTACGTTTCTACTCACATTATTCAATAAGTGAGCAAATGAAAAAAGACCTGTGACGTCATTGGCCTTTTAACGACCTACTTTATAGATTATTGTATAAGATTGTTGATTTTTAATCACCAAAGATTCTAGTATTTCTGATATAATTTATAAACTACAATACAATTCATTAATACCAATATACCATGTTAAATTTTATACTTATACAGTTCTATAGTTATAAACTTAATTTTTAACCATTCAGTGGCATATCTAATTTTTTACCTATATATTCCACTTTATAAAATTTGCTTCATTATTGAATATTAAATATTAAACAAAACCTTAGAAAAAAAACCAATTATGCTAACTGTAGCTTTCTTAGGTTCACTTGTAACTATTAAGTTGTATTTAATTTCTGTTTTTATAGAATCTTACTGGTGGTATAAACGGTGGAGTTCATATAACTGATGTTACTAATGCTTCTCGGACCATGCTGATGAATATTCACTCCTTAAGATGGGATAAGACTTTGATTGAGTATGTATACTTTTTACTAGTCATAGGTTCAGTATTTTTATTTGTTCGTAATACTATTTTAGTGTTATGTTACAATAAATGTTGTACATTCATGTTAACAACAATATATACATTGTTTTGATTTTCTAGAGGCTATCATTCAATTTTCAATTTTTTTTATTTCAACTCCTTCATAATAATATTTACATTTAAAATTGATACTTACTGCCTATAAGCAATAGCTTGTGGTGAGAGTAGGGAGCCTGTTACAATATTATTAATCCAATACAATATGGGATTCAAAAATTGTTTTATTTATATATATTTTTAAAATTGATGTTTGATTGTATAACTGTTCCAATGTTAATATATTTAAGTTACAATTACTGTTAACCATTGTGATAAGATAATAGTCTTACTAAAACTAACCTATAAAGTTAATCATATATACTCTTATCTAATATATTGTAGCTCTGTACTTCCACATATTATAACATGTGTACACTAATAATTATGTTTATTAAAGCCTACTTTACTAAGGTTCTCTCGTTTAATTATTATACAACAATTTAATAAACATAATTATTCTTTCAATGGAAAAGTTACTGCACCCTGATCGTTTCGAGGCTGATCCTAATTCCCCAACATCAGCAAAAGAATGGGCTCACTGGATCACAACATTCAATAATTTTGTCGAAGTAGCAAAAGTAAAGGAGGAAGACAAACTCAAGGTACTCACTAACTTTTTAGCACACTCAGTATATGACAGTGTCAGCGAATGTACAACGTACGGAGCAGCTATCAAAATATTGACTGATATCTACATCAAACAAAAAAATGAGATCTTTGCTCGGCACTTGTTAGCCACAAGAAAACAGCAAATGAATGAATCTATTGATCAATATATTGGATTTTTAAAAATCTTATCTAAGGAATGTGCTTTTAAATCCGTTTCGGCCATCGAATACAGAGATGAATATATTCGAGATTTTTTTATCAATGGTCTTTTGTCTAATAATATTTGTCAACGCTTATTGGAGAACAACACATTGAAATTAGAGGAAGCTGTAACTCGGTCTCGGGCATTGGAAATGGCTCAAAAGCAATCTGAAGTGTATAGCATGCCTCTGACTCAAGGATCTGTGAACGCTCTAACTGAGGATACTACTTCAATCATCAAACCTGATAACAATCAACCAACAGTATCAGCGATACAACAAAAATGTTACTTTTGTGGCTATGACAAACATCCTCGCAGCTCTTGCCCAGCCAGAGATGCTGTATGTAAAAAATGTGACAAGAAGGGACACTTTTTGAAGGTATGTAGATCAAAAACAAAATCCGATAGCGCATTTGTGTCCATGTCTACTCTAGCTTGTGTAACTGCAACTGTACCAGGTCTCTTGTCTAAAGCTATTATTAGAGTAAAAGTAAACAACATTGATGCAAATACTCTTATTGATACTGGTAGCTCTAATAGTTTTATTAATGAAGAATTTGTCCTAATTCACAAAATAAAATTATATCCAGAAAACGGACAGGTACTTCTGGCAACAACTACCTATTCATCAAACCTAAAAGGTTATGTTCTTGTTGACTTACTGTTACAAGAATACACTTACAAAAATCTCAAACTATCTATACTCCCTAAATTATGCTCAGATATTTTAATAGGTCATGATGTACTAAGAACTCACTCTAGTATTGACCTTACATTCGGGGGACCAAAACCACCATTATCAATTTGTAATATGACTTTTGTAAATATAGAGCCACCTCGACTCTTCAATAATGTTGTTAAAGACTGTAAGCCAGTAGCAGTTAAGTCATGTCGCTATTCGGATGAAGATGCTAAATTTATAAGGGAGGAGGTCACTAAATTATTGTACGATAATATAATTGAAGAAAGTACTTCGCCCTGGCGAGCTCAGGTTTTAATCACTAAAAGTGAAAATCATAAAAGGCGCATGGTTATAGATTACTCACAGACAATAAACAAATTCACTCTAATGGACGCTTTTCCCTTACCCAATATCGATGAACTAGTCTCTAAGGTCGCGCAGCATACCATCTACAGTACCATAGACCCGCGCAGTGCTTACCACCAGATCCCCATACACGAAGATGAACATCAATATACGGCATTTGAAGCAGGAGGTCGATTGTACCAATTCAGAAAAATTCCATTTGGTGTAACTAATGGAGTGGCCTGTTTTCAGAGAGTAATAGATACTATAATATCCCAAGAAAATCTTGATGGAGTCTATGCGTACCTCGATGACATAACTATTTGTGGAAATAATCAAACCGAACATGATTTAAACTTAAACAAGTTTCTTACTATAATAAAGAAATATGGACTCATATTGAATGAGGACAAATGTCAGTTCTCGAAGTGTGAAATCTCACTACTTGGTCACCACATTAGCAACAAGCGTATAAGTCCAGACCCTGAAAGATTAAAACCACTGTTGTATCTACCACAACCTAAGGATGCCTCATCATTGAAACAAGTACTAGGTATGTTCTCCCATTACTTTAAATGGATTCAAGGTTTCTCTGACAAAATCCTCAGTTTGGTAGACTGAAAATCATTCCCTATGTCACCTGTAGCAGCAGCTGATTTTGAACGCATAAAACAGGATATTGCTAAATCAGTGGTAAATTCAATTAATAGTGAAGAACTGCTGGTAGTGGAGAGTGATGCATCTGATTTTGCTCTAGCCGCGACTCTAAGTCAGAGTGGTCGGCCTGTGGCATTTTTCTCTAGGAGTCTCACTGAAGGTGAAAAAAGACACAAGAGAAGTAGAGAAGGAAGCATATGCAATTGTAGAGGCTGTGAGAAAGTGGAGGCATTTTCTTATTGGAAGATATTTCAAGCTAATAACAGATCAGGAAGCGGTCTCGTTTATGTTCAATCTAAAACATTCCAGCAAGATAAAAAGTGACAAGATAACAAGATGGCGACTTGAGCTCTCATCTTTCAGTTACGACATAGTACACCGCCCTGGTAAGGAAAATACGGTAGCGGATGCTTTCTCAAGAGTCTGTGCAAACATTAATAACCCAAGTAAGATTTTTGACCTTCACAAAGCATTATGTCACCCTGGTATGACTAGAATGTACCATTGGACTAGAAGTAAGAATCTACCATTTACTCTTGATGATATTAAAAGGGTAACCACAACTTGTCCTATATGCGCTGAAGTTAAACCCAAATTCTTTAAACAGGAGGGAAACCATCTTATCAAAGCTACTTCGCCTTTTGAACGGTTGAATATAGATTTTAAAGGCCCACTGCCCTCTAATACAAACAATCATTATATCCTTACAATAGTAGATGAATATTCGCGCTTCCCATTTGCAGTTCCATGCCGGGACATTAGTTCAACTACTGTAATAAATAGTTTGTGGCAGTTATTCTCCATATTTGGTATGCCGGCTTACATTCATTCTGATCGCGGTTCATCTTTTATGTCACAAGAACTCACAACTTTTTTGCACAACCATGGAATAGCCACCAGCCGTACGACACCTTACAATCCGGAGGGAAACGGACAAGCAGAACGATATAATGGGATTATTTGGAAAGCCGTCCAATTGGCCCAGCAAACACAAAGACTTAAAATAACTCGGTGGGAAGAAGTGCTAACAGATGCCCTACATTCTATAAGATCTCTGCTTTGTATAGCTATAAACTGTACCCCACATGAACGCTTCTTCCATTATCCTCGTCGTTCTTCAAATGGAAAAACTCTCCCTTCATGGCTTAACTGCCCTGGTCCAGTACTCATCAGAAAACATGTAAAATCATCAAAGTACGATCCACTGGTGGAAGAAGCTGAATTGATAGAGGCTAATCCCGAGTATGCTTTGGTGCGTTATAACAAAGGACGTGAATCTACGGTGTCTCTGAAAGACCTGGCACCTCCGGGGGATAGAGGTCTGTTGGGAGAAAAGAGAGACAGAGAACATAGTATTAAACCATCAAGCTTGGAAGCTCCTGCATACGATTGTGGTCAAGAGAATAAAGATATTGTTATTGAAGAACCTACCCAGATGAATGAGGGGCTAAGCAAGACATTAAGTGATGTTGAAGAACCTAGAAGGTCTACAAGAACCAAAAATAAACCAAAGTATTTAGAAGATTATAAAACTAATTAATTAATTATTTATTTGTATTTGTAACTATTTATTTTATTGTTATTTGTTACCTAATAGTTAATTATTATTTGTAGGGGAGAATGTGATAAGATAATAGTCTTACTAAAACTAACCTATAAAGTTAATCATATATACTCTTATCTAATATACTGTAGCTCTGTACTTCCACATATTATAACATGTGTAGTGTGTACACTAATAATTATGCTTATTAAAGCCTACTTTACTAAGGTTCTCTCGTTTAATTATTATACAACAACCATATTAGTATATAAAGTTTGAACATGAAGGAATTATGTTTTGATCAATCTAATTTTATTGAACATTGTTATTGAAATTTTTTATAATTTCGTTTCAGATTTTTTGATATACCCAAGTCTCTGATATTCCCCGATATAAGGAGTTGTTCTGAGGTATATGGGGTTATGACCGGTGGGCCATTCATTAACACGCCAATATCAGGGGTAATAAATAAATTTCTTGTAATTTGAAAAAGCTAAACTTTCCGCTCACTGTCAAATTATTATTTATATTATTAATATATTGTTTTAGTGCATTGGTGATCATCAAGGGGCACTGCTAGGTCAGCTATGTTTCACAGCTGGCCAAGCTAAGTGCACATTTGGTTCTAACTGCTTTTTGTTATATAACACTGGTCGCAAGGTAAGCTTGATTTGTTTTATTTTTTCAACATCAAAATAAAAAAGTTATACAGGATATAAACACTTAGTTTTAAGAGATTCTTCCAACTTTGCTTACTGTACCAATAGGTAGGTGATAATTTTATTGAAAGCATGATAAATTAATGCAAAAAAATTCTGATAATTCTAAAAATTTGTTTAGAAGCGCCCTCCGACATTTCTTGTCTCTGTCTTACAAGTGCGCAACACAACAAATTTTGGTCACAGCAGATCTCGTTTAGCACCGTTAGTTTAAAAATTAGAGTGAATTGACCTCTTTTAAAATTTAAAGGTAAGATTTATTATCTAGGGAATATCATTTGTTGGGCCTTTTATTATATATAAATTTTAAAGTGAGTTATGAGTATTGTAATTTTTTTTTTTTTTTTTATTAACCCGTGGCAACTTAAGCCAATCTCATAAAAGAATATGTCTGCTCAGAGAGAAGTGCCGCCCGTAACCGAGATTCAAACCGGCGATGGTGTGCATCGCAACCAACGCTTTAGTCAGCTAGACTACTCCGTCCCCCATTTTAAAATTGTAAATAGTGTTTGTAGACCTTAAAATACTCATAACTTGTTTTAAAATTAAAATATAACTAATAGCCTGTAAGATGCTCTCGGTAAAAATGTTGAGGTCAATTCACTCTAATTTTTAAAAATATTTTTAATAATTGTATTTGATTGTTCAAAAAACATAAAAATTGTATACAAGGGCTCCTGATATATTGTTACTAGGTTTAGCAATTGACAAATACAAATGTGCTATTTATTTTTATAAGCATTATAATGATAAATGATTAATGTTCCTCTTTAATTATTGGTGCTGTTTATATTCCGCCTGCTTCTGATATTAATGTCTATGATATACATTTTAATAATATTGATGTTTTGTTAAATGAAAATTGTAATTCTAAATTGTTAATTTGTGGTGATTATAATCTTCCAAATATTAAATGGCAATCTGTTAATGGTTCAGTTGTCCCTATGGGTGCTAGTGTTGGTTCACTTGAATCTAATGTATTAGCTCGTTTGTCTTTTCAAAATTTAATTCAATTTAATTTAATATATAATCGCTCTGGATCGTTGCTTGATCTTGTTTTGTCCAACATGTTTAATATCAATGTAGCTAATGAAAATAGCACGTTATTACCTTTAGATTCGATGTACCACCCAGCCCTGACAATTGAATTGCCTATTTTATCATTTAAGTATTTAAACTATAATGAGCAAATGTATGATTTTATCAAGTGGGATTACAACTGTATTAGATCTAATCTTGCTTTGTTAGACTGGAATTGCATATTTAATGGTCTAGACATCAATGATGCAGTTAATACGTTCTATGAAAACGTTTATAAAATAATTAATACCTATTGCCAAATTAAAACTTTATACATACCAAAACACCCTCATTGGTTCAGCCATTCATTAAAGAAGTTAATTTTTGATAAAAAAATTGCTCATAAAATATATAAACAATCGCTTACTTCACATAATTATAACAATTTTTCTAATCTACGTGCGCGCTGTAAAGCTAAAAATAAAATAGATTACAATATGTATATCCGGAAAACACAAAACTCCATTACTAGTAATCCTAAATTTTTTTGGCAATATGTAAAAAGCAAACTCAACCTCTTCCGAATTCTATGGATTACAATAGTAACACTATTTCCAGTGGTGATGATATTACAAACAGTTTTGCACATTATTTTTCCCATGTTTTGAATATACCATCTCACTCGCAACCTATTTCGGATAGGTAATAGCTTACAATAATAGTTTTCAATCTGTTGATTTTAATTCATGTACGCTGACTCTCAGCGATGTCTACAATGCACTCAATGAAATAACTTATAAAACTTGTCCTGGTCCTGACAAAATTTCCAATATATTTTTTATTCAATGTAAATTTGTTTTGTCAACTCCCTTATTAATACTATTCAATCATTCTCTTTCCATTGGAGTTTTTCCAGATAAATGGAAAATATCGTACGTCACTCCTGTTTTTAAAAGCAGTGATATAAACCACATAATTAATTATCGACCTGTCTCTATAATATCTATAATTCCAAAAATATTCGAGAGTATTGTTTATAGGAAAATTAGTCCTCTCTTTAAAAATTTTATAATTGACGAGCAGCATGGCTTTTTGTCTAGTAGATCTCTACATTTAATCTTTTGATTTTACAACAATTTATTTTAAATGCATTTAAACTAAACTGTCAGGTGGACGTAATATTCACTGATTTCACTAAAGCCTTTGACAAAGTTGTTCATAGTATACTCGCCAATAAATTGTTCCAATCAGGTCTCCGTGATCCTTTCTTTTCTTGGCTAGTATCCTTTTTATCAGGTCGGAAGCAGTACGTGAAATTTAAAAATTATAACTCATATATGTATAATATTACCTCTGGGGTTCCTCAAGGTTCTAATTTGGCACGTCTTCTTTTCAATATTTATATTAATGATATCAAGAACAACAATTCAAATATATTACTCTTTGCTGATGATGTTAAGCTATTCTGTATTATTAAGACTGGTCTTGATACTAAATTGCTTCAGAATGATCTTGATTACGTGAGTGATTGGTGTGATAAAAATAAATTGCACATGAATATCTCTAAATGTAAAGTTATTACTTTCACTAGAAAGCGTAGGTCTTTAGTATACAAGTATTTTTTAAAGGGCGTTGAATTAGATCGAGCAAACCTCTTGAAAGATTTGGGTGTATATCTAGACTCTTCTCTTTCATTCAATGACCATTATATCCGTATTCAAAATAGAGCGTCCTCGATGCTAGGGTTTATAATGCGGAGCTGTAATAATTTTGATAATCCTAAAGCTCTTAAATCCCTATATTGTGCCTTTGTTAGATCAATTTTGGACTATAATTCAACAATTTGGTCTCCTTACTCATCTGGTCCAATTCATTCGCTAGAGGCCATTCAAAATCGCTTTTTGCGAATTATAAGTAATAAATGTAATATTCAACGTTTGTCTCACACTTCGTATGAACCATTATTATCATATTTAAACATGAATACTCTTCAGGTTAGAAGGGTAAAACATGACATTTGTTTCATATACAAACTTTTAAACGGTTTTGTTAACTGTCCAGATCTGCTGTCAAATGTTTCTATTTTGGTTCCGGGTCATACGACTAGACAAACCTGTACCTTTTGTGCCATTCCAGCGTACTTCTTATGGTAAAAACGCTCCTTTAATTAGATCCTTGCAGTATGTGAATGATTTCAATATTGATATGTTTTTTTGTAATTCTATTGTTCTATTTAATTTATATCTTAGTAATTTAATTAATTGACTTATTGTATACAACAACCCTCATCTAGTTTATTTATGTAAAATTTTTTCATTTTTGTTCACATGTATATTGTAACTGGGCTCGCCCGTTTAATTCTAATAAATAAATAAATAAATAAATTACCCACCTTTTTATTCTCTCAGCTTAAAAAAAAAAAAAATTAATTTCTTTTATTATATTTTATTCAGCCAGTCATTTCTACTCACGGCCTTTTAACTACCGTCGCTTACAAGATAGGCAAACACTCCGATCCTATTTATGCGCTTGAAGGATCTGTGACTGTAGCTGAATATACTACTGAGTGGTTGAAAGATAATCTATGGATCATGGATATTTACAAGAGCACAGAGGCTGTGCAAGAAACAAATAATATTCATTTTGTTCCTGCTTTTTCTGAACTTTATGCACCGTTCTGGAAAACTGGCACAGATGGGTTAGTAGCATTATAACAACAAATACCTTATTGATTTTTTGTGTAATAATTTATGATTGCTGTTGAATTCATGTGGTATTTAATTTGAACAATTTTGTTTGATTTACACATTTGTTTTTTTCAAAAGTGGACTAATTTCACCTTATTTCACCTTGTATGTTATACAGTAAATGCACTGGGGTGACTATGGAGACAACAGAAGCACATCTAATGCGAGAAACTCTCGAAAGAATTTGTTTCCAGACAAATGAGGTTATGCAATCTATGCAGTCAGATACTGGACATCCTGTTATGGCATTGAATGTAGATGGGGGTATGTCTACTAACGATACATTTTTGAAGATTCTTACAAATATTTGTTGTCTTCCCGTAGGTAAGTTTGAATACAAGCATTTTGAATAAAGTGTAAGCTAAATTCTTCTTTTAACTTTAACCTCATAAAAAAAAGATTTAATTCCTTACAATTTTGTAGGTACACATATTATATACAAAATTAAAAATCAATACAATGTATGTGTTTATTTGTGTCAAGTTGTTGTAATAATTGAGTTACATACCTACACAATCAATAGAATTAATAGATAATCATGATTTTGTAATCTCCAAGGCAAATTATTGTTATCGAAGAGTAATAATTATTTAGAGCTCATAAATTGTAAGAGTTGCATATGTTTCTGTATGCTCTCGGTTTATAGCAGACCAAGCTTTAAATTCATTCTATATTTCTATTTTACATTTTATGTCAAATCTTAATACCTTTGATTTGGAATCTTCAGAAATAATACATCATTCCTTCGATATTTATTTTCAGAAAATTCAGTTGAATACTAACTTTGTACAAAATATTATTTGGTTGAATAAATCATTGAGAAATCTAATTAGGTTTTTAAATTATCCCACAAAAAATATAAACTAACAAACTCAAATGTTGATTATGATGTTCTTCCGATATGTGTGAAAAATATAAAAATTCATCGTTACTAGTTCATAACCCATTTATATTCAACGTAGAGCTCAATATTAATAATCTATACTATTATTATAGAGAGGTAAAGTTTGTGAGGTTGTAGAGGGTAATCTCTTGATTTACTTAACTGATATTGAAAATTCTTTTACCAATAGAATGATACATTCTTAAGTATGATTATAGGAGATATAATTAGTAGAAATAATTTTTTATTATTTATTTATTAGTGGTTATTATTAGTTAAATAATTAACATTGCCAACTGGGAGGTACCTATCAATTTTCCGCAAATCAAATTTTTATTTTTATTTTATTTTACAAAATAATTTTCAATAAAGTTATATGTATACTAACAAATACAACTATATTCATAATCAATAGTTAATAAATTAATGGATGGATTTTTTTTTTTTTGAAATTAAGAATACTTACATATTTTTGTGTCTTAACCTATAACTACCTAACCCAACTAATATTTATTTTTGTCTGAAAATAGTGCGCCCTAAAATGTTAGAAACTACGGCTCTAGGCGCTGCTTTGGCAGCTGGGTTTGCTGTTGGCGTATGGAATATAAACAGTGTTGAATCAAACTATGACACTTTTATTCACACTATATCAAAAGAAGGCAAGTATTTACTAAATTAAATGTTATCAAATTATTGTACATTTAAAATACACACAAATTGAATAATACTAATAGGAAAAAAAACCTAGATTAATAATCTTTTATGTTCTAGAACAAAAATCAAAATGTGTTTCGCTAAAAAAAACCATAGACCCGAATAAAAGTTTGAACAAAATTGATGAAGAAAATGAAAATGATGATTTTGCTGGTTTTTAGCCATTACGAATTATCAAAAGTTGAGTTCTAAAATGTATATGTGAATTTTAAACATTATTGTGTTGAAATTAAAAGTTAATTGTATTAAGGTGAATACAGTATTTTATGTTATGTTTAATTATACAATTTTTAAAAATGTACCACTAATTGATAAATAAATAAAAATATTTTATTTGAATAAATGAATATACCTAATATTTTTTGTCATTTCTGAAAAACAGAATATTATCAGTTCAATGTACCAACTATGACAGAGGTGGCAAATCTCTTTCTAGTCAAATGTCAACATTTTGCAAGTCTTAAAAAAATGTCATATGCCAGTAATTATATTATGTTTGTATTTATAAGCTTTTTTTGCGAGGATAATGGTAGAAGTTTTATTTGAAAAATAATATTAATATTAAGAAAACGCTACAGGATCATTTGTTGTCACCTTCTTACAAGTGCATAATATAGCAAATTTACGCTCAGCAGATCACAATTAACTCTGTTAGTTTAAAAATTATAGTGAATCGACCTATTATGAAACATGATGGTAAGAATATTATATATTGTGTTTGTATGTGGGTTTTACAATTGTTCATTATTTTAGCAAATTATGTATATATATTATAGCGTAAATTAAAAATGTTCATAACTCACTTAAAAACTGAATTACCGTAAAAATCCCACATACAAATACAGATAATGTTCTTACCATAGAATTACATTATAGTTCAATTCACTCTAATTTTTAAGCCAACGGAGCTAAACGTAAATTTACTAAGTTATGGACTTGTAAGACGGAGGCAACAAATATCTGTGTAGCATCCTCTTAAGTAAGTTTTCAAAAACATTATAATATTATCCCCATTTCTAAAGGAATTGAACTTTTTTTTATAAGCATTTAAGTTCAAATTTTGACAAAAGATGTGAAAATCACAAAAATGTGCAAAATATTACTTTAAGCTAAAAATGTATGGAAATTTTCCTTTTTAAATCTAAAATTTTAAAATATAATACAAGATTCCTCATAAGTGTATTTTACCATTATCAAAAAAAAAAAAAAAATGTCAAGAAACACAAATTTAATTTTTATTAGCGTTTGAACTTCAAATTTTTACAACATTGGTTATCCATTGGATTTCTCATGTGGCAATCTTCTTATTTTATTGTAATACAAAAACGAAAAACGAATTGAGATTTATATCATATGTTCATTTTATAAATTCCTATAGTTGATAGAATTTTCAATATATTTCAACTGTTTTCGAAATACTTACAAACATTTTCAATTTTCAATTTTTTAAGTTTTTTTTTCTATAAAAGCCAATAATATTTTATTTTTTGGATCAAAAATCATCAAAATTTAATACAAGGTCCTGATTTATTTTTACCTACAACAGTAGTTGGTCAATATCAAAAATAAATAGGCATAATTTTTTTTTACAAGCACTTAAAGTTCAATTTTTGACAAAATTTATCAAATTTAAAATTTAAAAATGATTTAGTAGTTAAAAATGTATAAAACGATCAACTTTTACAGCTAAGGATTGACAATTTAAAACAAGGTTCCAAGTAAGTTAGTTATTCTGTAACCAAAAAATCTCAAAATTATAAAAACACAGTTTTTTTATGTTCTCAAATTTGGACAAAATTACATATAAAGTAACAAAGAATAACGATTTTAGTTATTTCGTTGTAATTTTATAATATTAATTTAACTTACTGGATAACGTATTAATAATAATATTATATTTTTTAACATAAGAAGTGTGAATGCACATTTTGACAAACTACTCTTATTTTTGGAAAATGATGTAAATAGTAAAAAAATGTATGTAATTGTTTTGAATGAGACGTGACACGACTTTTTGTCTTATCACTTTATAATACCTGGGTACAATTTAATGTTCTCCAGTTGTAAAAGAAACCAAAACGGTGGTATAATACTTTTCGTGAAAAATCACCTAAATGCAGTTTTTTATGACTTTAATCTGTTAGAATATAACATTGTGAAACTATCCTTAAAAATCAATAATTTGTCTATAATTGTGATCCCCTTCGTCTGACTAAAGGTTTCATTAATTCATTAAAATATGTCTTCAGTAATATTAATTTAAATTCCAGTGTAATTACCTTAATTGGGGACATGAATATTAACATAATTGGTGCTGAACCGTCAATAATTATGATTATCTAGACCTGTTATCGGAGAATGGTTTCTGTTCTTTTATTAATGTGTTAATAATATAGATTATCAGTTGGTCAACAACATTCGTGTTTAGATCACGTCTTCATTAGAGACAATAATAATTCACCCAGGAATATAAGCGCGGGTGTTTTACTAACTGATATCACCGACTATTGCTCAATTGTGGTACCTATCAATTCCAATACCTGTGAAAGCTAAAAATGTTAGTAATACTATCAATGTTATAAACTATGAAAATCTTAAACTTATTCTGTGTAATGAAAAATGGACTAATGTCTATGTATCTAACTCTGTAAATTAATGTTTCACGGAATTTCAAAATATAATTACTAAAGCCATAGATAAAATAGATAATCTTCAACTACTAAAAATATAAACTCAAAAAATATAAGACTAAAAGAATGGATGTCCAAATAGGCCTGTGATCTTCAGTAGGTCGTAAACAATACCTTTCTTTGAAATGCGAAAATAATCCAAAGAACGCCAAACTTATATCATAATATAAAAAATACAAAAACACCTTTATAAAATTTCTGAGGCTTGCTAAAGTTAAATTGTATGAGAACAAATTTGAAAAAGTATCGTTTAGTCCTAAATCAACCTGGAAATTGGTCAACGAGATCACTGGTCATAATTCTATAAATAAAGCTATATTAGTGAACAATAATCTACTAAATATTGATGATAATCCTAAAGAAGCGTCAAATGAGTTTAATAATTATTTTACAGACGTTGGTAAAAATGTTGCTAAAAATTAACGAATTTAATTTGCACAATGATAATACTCCATGTTCGTTTGATAAGATTTTTCTAGAAAAAGTTTATGTATCCATGTTAAGATTAATTATACAAAACTATAAAGATGATATAGCTGCAGGTTACAGTTCAAATTTCAAAAACTATTTCTGAATCTATTATCACTCCACTTGTCTGTATTTACAATTTGAGTATAGGTACAAACTAGTATTTTTGAGGAAGACTAATGCAACTCAATTTTACTATTCAACATGATACTCTGTTATGAATTCTTCCTAATTTTGGAATAAGTAATAAAAGTCTCCTCTGGTATAAGACCTACCTCTCTAATAGACAACAAATGGTGAAATTAAATAATGTTAAAAGCAATGCAAGTTTTATCATATATGATGTCCCTCAGGGTAGTGTATTAGGTTCCATATTGTTCATACTATACATTAATACAGTTTCCGACTTAAATATTAATGGTAAAATGGTGACCTATGCTGACGACACTGATCTGTTATTTTTGGATAAATCTAGGGTAAGTGTTCACCTCAAAGCCACGTAAGGTCTATACTTTACGTAAAAATGCATAACTGAACTAGGCTTAACTATGAATTCGGATAAAACTATGTATAATATGAAGTTTTCAATAAACAAGCTTAATAATTACGACTTTCCTTAAATAATTCATAATTGCAAAGATCAATTGAATTGCAATATGCAACATTGTATACTCATTAAACAAATTTCAAAAATTTGTTATTTAGGTATTATTTTTGATAATAATTTGAGGTGAAACTTACATATCAAAAACTTGATAATATATTTTACCATTACATACCTACTTTACGCAACATTTATTTTGCATTTTATCAATCCATTTGTCACTATGGCCTACTAGTTTGGTGAGGTGTCAAAGATAACTTTTTAAAATGCCTTTAATCCAATAAAAATAATGTTTTAGAAATTATATTAAACAAAAAATCTTTAATTAGTTCATCAAAAATAAGTTACACAATTTTAGGAGTTCTTCTGATAAGATATTTATACAAAAAATTCGCAATATTATTTGTTATAAAAAAATTAATTAACCCCTCTAACAACACAGATTTTTTACAACTAAGAGAACATAGAGCCTGTAATTTAACTGTAAAGTACACCAAAAAATCTTTTGGGCAATCGTTTGTAGACTATTTAGGTCCAACTTATTTTAACCAGATACCAACTCTATCTAAAAAAAATATTTATGGCGGTGTACTTAATGGGAAAAAAGTAGTCTATAAGTGGCTATTTTCTGATTTGATTAATACTTAATTTAAAGTCCGTATTTTGGTGAGTTTTATTTTTTTTTCAAATTCAAATTTAAAAGTGTTATTCAATATTTAATACCATTAAGAAATATTATAATAATTTTTCAAAAAATTATATCAATACAATGTTACATTGTTAGTGTTATTATACAACACTAATAATTTAATAAATATTTATATTTATAAGAGTTAAAATGGTAATATAAGTTTTTCAATTCAAATAAAAACCCTTTTTTTAAATCATTCTAATATTTATTTGGTTTGGTAGAGAAGAATACAAATTGTTGTCAATTAATAACTTGATATAAACAAAGATACCAAGGATATATTATTTTGAATGATTTGAATTTAAGTTTTCAAGTGTAAAATGGGGGACAACATATTAAGAGTTTACTCATTAAATTAGTACATAAAAGTTTTGGTATAATTCCCTACTTAAAATACAAACAATGGAACTTTCTGAAATAACTTGTTGCTCTAATTATATGGTTTATATCGATGCTCAGCATTTTCTTTTCGTTTTGATGATAATAGAGACTTTTTAATTGAGATCCAATCTTCAAGTATTTCATTTTCTCTGAGGTTGTAGACTATACATGGTTCAGATACAATAACTGGTTTCTGCTTGGGTTGTACATGGCCATAGGGTCGTTTTCCACGTCCACGTCCACGTCCATGTCCACGTCCACGTCCACTGCATGTTAAACTATGACCTGACCAAAGAGCAGCATCTATATCTACTTCATTACGTGCTTCTTCTAATTGCTGAATTTTTTTTTCTAAATCAGCTTTTATAGTATCATATAAAATTTCCTTATTATTCTGAAATAATAAAAAAATTGCTTAAACCTGAGAGATGATATTGAAATGTATTTTTTTTTCAAATAATTAGGTTATCTATTTTGGATTTTATATAATATTATCAAAATATAAGTGGTAATGAGGTTATAATAAAAAAAAAAAATAGATTATTACATTACCTCAAAATTTTGTATAATTGCTTGTTTTTCCGCTTCATATTTATTCTTTGCGTTTATTGATTGGACGACTCTTCGTGCTTTAATTAATTCCAGTTTATGTTCCTTTTGATTTTTTAATTCTTGTGAAGGTTTAAGGTATTCTTCAGCTGTACCCAATCTCACTTCAACTAACTTCCTGTCAACTTCTTTCATTTTTTCATTAAATAACCTACACAATGAACGTAGTATGTAGTGTTAGAACATATTATCATTTTTCACTTTCAGTTATGTATAATTATATAAATAATGTATGTCAGTTGAAGGAGATTATAAATAATTGTGTGTACCCAAAAACATTTATGTGTGTGTTTACTTGGTGGATACACAGTATTAATCTTAATTGTAATAATAAAAACTAACCTAACACATATTATTAATTAATTGTGACCCCTTAATCCACTTCAATCTAACAATCAAAAAAAAAAAAAAAAATACTATACAAAATTCAAATATACATAAAAAAAATAGAAATTACATAGAAATGTACATTTTTTTAAATATCTTAGATACCGTTATACTAACCTAATGTTAATAACCATTATTCATTATATTTTAAATCGTAATTATCTACCTTAATTTATGATTAACAAAATTATGTAATTTTAGTTTCTGTGTAGTGTTGAATGTATTAATTTTATAATGATATGTGTTTTATTTCTATTTATTTGTGTTTGTTATCACCTTTTGGGGCAATGAAAATTCTTAGATTTTTGATCTTTTCTGGTAGTAAAGGTAGTTGTACGATAAAAAATTAAGGAAAAACAGAGATTTTTACGCATAAGTAGTTTTCAACCAAATTTGTAATTTTAAAAGATAATTCCCTTAAACTTTTTAAATTATATTATTATATTTTATACACACAATGACATTGGGAAAAAAAAACTCAACCTACTTTATTACTAATGTAATAATGTCTTATAATAAAATAAATTACTTTAATAGCAATAATATAATAAAATATACTTAGTAGTTACTAATATAGGCTGACAAACGGTCTTCACTTACAATTCCTTAAACAATGATTTTATATAATTGAATTCAATTTTAACCCATCCATTTCAGTGACCCACACTACACCTATCGTACAGCAGAGTAGTACTCACTTGCTCTCTTTAAATATATATTATATTAGGTATAGCTTAATGGAGGAATATTAATTAGAAACTGTAATGATTGCAATTTTTAATTATTATCAGTATCTAATCATAATTAAGTTATATCTTTATTTACATACTTCATTATTAGCATATTTTTTCTAAATACTAAGAGAAATATATGTATAAGTTACTAACAATGTTTTTAATGTATCAAAACATTTTTCAATTGCTAGCAGTCTTTCTTGCATTTTCTTATCTGTTCTATCGTTCTCTCCTTCGTCCAAGTCTAAAGTTATGAAATGATGATAAAATTTTTTTTATTACATTTAAATGAGAATATTTGTTTTTAATAATTTTTACCTGAAGTATCGACACTATCATCATATGAACTAATTGAATCTGAACAACTCATGGTTGATGAGATAGATAATTCAGAAAGTTTTTCGTTATCGTATGGGTCGTCTAAAACGTTTTCAGTACACACAGTTTTAGGTACTATAACTTTGGATCCACTCTTTTCGTGTTTATCAGCTATTTTTTGAATTCTAATAGGAATGTCTGAATTATCACTACTGAAATAAAGATAATAATATATATTTATTAATTTGTAATAGTTTGATGATTTAACTTGTTTATTAAACATGAAAAGTAGATATATATACTTGATAAAACTATATTTCAAAACATTTAAAATAGTATTTTAACATCAATACATTTTTAAAAATATTGTTGGGAAAATACTATAAATTGCTCAATAAAAACAAACAATTACATTTTTATTATGAAGAATTACACAAGTAAAAAAAACATGAATTTTTAATTACATTTTAAAAGTGGTTACCTCGCTTAATATTCTCAATTAACAGTCTATTAATTTACTTTAGGTAAGTATACATATATATAATAAAATGATACCTTGTAGCAGAAGACATCGTTAGAAATCCAGAATTATTACTTGATTAATGTGTAATACATTCTTCTAAAATATCCAATCAACATGCATGCTTAAACTTTATTTCAATAATGTACATCTGTAAAATAGAAAGTAGCATGCTTAAATTTAGCTAACTAAATCCATAGTATAACCAATATAACTTCAAAATAATTAAATAAGTTATGTGTTATAACGAAGAGCATGATATTATAATAAACTAAGTATGATGCACATATCGTGATACGTATCCTCCTAACCCGCCAACCTTCACTCTGATAAAAAATAACGCTGGTCTTTCACTGTTTTTCAATTTCTCATTATGATAATATTATCTTAACAAATGAAAAATTTCGAAAGGCCGTCGCAATCTTTACGCAACATAATACAAAAATTGGTTCATTGCCATCATACCTGCTAGTTTATTATATCATGACGAAAAGTAAAAGCCAAAACGTAGAAGTGAGTGACATCTGACAAATGAAGTTAGTAGTCCAAACAAAAAATCAAAAATGAAGAATAAATTTGTTTACAAACTACCAAACTAAACAGTCTGTGTTACAACCATAGACCTTATACTAATAGACGGACAATAGTGTAGGTGATAGGTCATTTATTGATACTTCAAACATCAATAATATCAAATATGAAAAAATTGATACTTGATTTTGTTGAAGCAAATAATTGATACTCTCTAATTTTATAGTCAGTGGGCAACTAACACACGTGCCATCCAATATTGCCAAGCGTCTAGCTAAGTGTTATAAAGTACAATAATTTGACATTCCTAATTTAATAAATAATTATTTCACATCATTGAAAAATTGAATTAGAATTTAAAATGAATGTCTTATATATAAAACGTACCAACATCAAACATGCATTAGCTAAATTAACTGCTCAATTTGATAAATGGTTAGAACAGGTTAATGAACAATTGAATGTAGATAATTATTGTTCCAATGAACAGAATAAAAATGAAATGATACTAAACAAAACGTTGAAATTATAAACAAAAATTTCAACAAACCTGTAAGAAAATAATTTAAATCTCAATAATTTAAGATAATACTATGATAGTTATTTTAAAGAGAACGTAAATTATAAATTATTCACAAAAAAAAAACAATAGATCTGCTTGAAAAGGATACTGAAACTAATAGTATTACATTTATGATAGAAAATTTTAATGAAAAATATGACGAATATGAAAACAATTTAAATAAAAACAAAGCATGGTTAGACAACTATTAGTTATTGCCATTAATGAAATAATCACTCTCTCCGTTCTCTTGTCATAATCAAGGATATGTACCCAACATTTTCCCTTTATTCGTGGAGCAAATAGAATTTATATTTAATAATGATATTAGCTACCAAATACTATTATTTTGTTATCATATAATAAAATAATAACAAATATTCCAAAATGTTGCGAAGAAACTTGTTAGACTATTAATGAAAAAAGTAAAATACGTTTTAATTACAAGAATTTAGAGCAAAACATGGTAATTATTTCTAATAGTCTTGAATCTGAAAGCTAAGATATTTATCATGTACAAGAAGTCTCTATAACTGGGACAAACATGCATGAGAAAAATATAACAGACATGTATGTAAATAACAAACAAAAATATGAATTAACATCAATAAATTATTTAGAATATTATTGTACAAAAAAAGGTATTATTGTACACAGATTAAATGTACCATTAGGATTGGCCGATGAAACAATATCTTGTAATTTACAATACAAGTTTTATACAGATACTATAATATCCCTGATTGGCCGTAATCCATTTAAAGATACAAGATATGAAACTATTTCAAATGAAAGTCAAAAATCAAACACAACAAGAAAGTTTCTCAAATAATATCAAACAAGTTGAATATGATAAATGAACAATGGCAACAAGATATTAACAACACTTTAAAACAGGAAAAGAAACAAAAATATAGAAATTCAGTAAAGATTCTTGATTTTATAAGCACAAATATTTTGCCAAAACTATTGAAAGAAGTTAATAATAGAGGTTCACATTTCCCAGAAAAAAACATTGAATAAAACCAAAATATGCAACACACAAATGGTTGAGGATATTAGTCATAGTATTTTAATCACTAAATCAACTTAAGTTATACATTGGACATAAGTATATGACCATTCGTAAAAATCAATTCACGATACAGTCCTAATGATACAATTGGTGGTCTATAGAAATTTAGAAATGTGTACCTTACTAACAAGTAATATATGAAAAGATTTGTTTCAAATATGTACCTATTTGAAAGATTTTAAGTATTTAATACATGTATCCTGTTATTGATCTATACTTCTATACTAATATTATAAAGAGGAAAGATTTGTATGTTTGTAACAAATCAACTCAAAAACTACTGAACCGATTTCAAAAATGTAGTATTGTAGACTGGTAGGAATGATGGTATAGCAAGTTAGCTATTCCAGTAGGCTGTAGGCTATTTTGAACAACAGTCTGGTATGGTTTGAATTAAATATTAGGCCAAACCTTGTAAACTACAAAGAGTCAGTTGCACTGGACCTCTTAAAAATTATTTCAAGGAGTTATGGGCAAGAGTAAAATTAGTGATCGAACCTTTAAAATGATATATAATAATAAAAAGGTCTTTTGTAATACAATAAATAGATTTAATTCTTATAAATAGCAATATGGGTATACCTAATCATCGTTACAAAAATTCAACCATAAACTTATATGTGTACTTTAGATAAAAAATATAATATCAAAAATTAATAATACCGCATTAGTCAATTATTTATCTTACCTATTATTTGTCTACATTTATAACTATTGTTTTATTGTTTTTGATTTTACTCAACTTTTCCTTACCTGAGGGTTTGTCATCATTATAGTTATATTTAATAACTATAAACCATATTTTGCGACTGTCAAAATAAATAATATATTTTTAGTTAGTTATAGGATTATAGGAAAATATGTAATTATTTACATTTGATTTTATAATCACTAGGACAGTAGGACAAAATAAATAAGAAATTAAACTATTAAAATAATAGTAAAGAGTTAGATTACTTACTTGATTATAAAATAGCTGAAGGTTCTTAAATAATGATTCAACTAATAAGTAATAAGTACCTACTAATAACACAGAAATTAGAAATACCAAACAATATAATATTAAGTAGCTCCTTTTTTATATAGTAATTAATAATTTGTAAATGTGAATTGTAAATACTAAATACTAAAATATAGGAATAATTTTTTATAATCATTAATTACCTACCACAGGTTATCAAGTTTTCTATCAGCTGATTTTACTTTTTAAGGTTAATACTTACACCGTGGACTAGGTTCCACCATTGATAAGAATACTGAGTACCTAATTTTTCAGCGCTACCGGTGGTTTAATTTGGTTTCACGTTTTGTATCTTAGTCCGTATTTTATACAGTTGGCGTTGTAAACTCTGGGTTAGGTTGTGACCACCCGAATTTTACCTTTTGTACATACATTCGTGGCCGTTATAAGCTGCTCGTTTACAGCATGACAAAATATATAGGTATATCAGCAACAATACGAGACGTAGTCAGGTTAGCGCATCCCACCCTTCTCAACCATAGTCATAGTTCGCCTCACTTCATTGGCCGTTAAATTACCCGGCCATCATACAGCGGCGAACCATCTAATTGACGCGGTGTGTAGAGTTCGGCGAACACGATATGTATCAACAAGTTCCTGACATACCTATTTATTTTTTCATGGTTTCAAGTCCATTATATCTATCATGGTACAGTGCATAGCCCTCCCACTCTTAAGTAGAATTCTGCCAGTCTGCCCACTTGCCATCCTTTTTTTGCTATTTGTCATAAAAAAAACCCCCACATCAAAAAAAATTATTTTAAAACTAGTATCTACAACAACATAATATTTGTGATTTATTACCCACCTTACCAGTCACAACCGTGACCACTAACCGTCGCCAACTAGTAATCGACGGCGACGGCTGCGGGCAGATAGGTGATAAGAAATCTTTTGTAAAATACCACATAATAGTTATAGATATAAGATTATAGTATAATATAATATAATATTTCAAATTTCTATTGAAATGGTATAATATTAATATAATATTAATGAGTCATTGCGTTTACCATAAAAAGGGCCCTATTGCCGAATACGAAAGGGAGGGGGGCACCGGGAAATGCCTGGTTTCCCAGCAAGCCTATCCGCCCATGCAGTGTTGCGTCTCCACTGGATTTGGCTTTGCCATTTTTTCCTTTTGGACACGTAATATAAAATTACAACCAACGGAATCAATTTTTCAATCAACTACCTTTCTAAATCTAGTATTTTAATTTATCCGTGGTTAGGTTAGAAGGAAAAAACCGCAACGAGATGTGAATAGCAATGGTTACTCGGTGTTTTAATAATATTTAATAGGGCGCACTAGTGAACAAAATATGGCATAAAAACATGGTTTTGGAATTCAAGTAATACGGCTAATTGACATTATTTGTAATTAGCTAAACTCGATTTTCAATTATTTGCAATTCGTTTGTGATTAATAGACGGTATTTTGAGTCAATCGGACAAAGTTGGAGGGCTGGCTAAAAAATTGAAAAATTTGTAAAAAATATATAAAATAATTTGTAATTAGCTAAACTTGATTTTCAATTATTTTGCGGAAAATGGGTAAAAAATAAGTAAAATGATTTGCAATTAGTTTGTGATTAATTGACGGTATTTTGAGTCGATCGGACAAAGTTAGAGGGCTGGTTCAAAAATTGAAAAATTTGTAAAAAATATAAAAAATAATTTAGGTAGGTTAGTACTACCTCGATTTTCTTCAACAGTATCTTGTTCGATGGTAAAGTGAATCTATTTGGTGCATTCAGGAGGTAAAATTTTTAAATTCTAAATACTTTTCAAAAGCACTGGAAAAAACAACATAAAAATTAAGAAAACATGGGAATTTTTACGCAAAATTGGTTTTTGACAAAATCAATTTTGGTTTTTTGGGTAACTTTAAAATAAACGAACGTATATACATCAAATTTTCACTGGTTTTTAATATTTGCATTCTCTAAACAAAATAAAATTTTCAAAAATTTTTGATCTTGTATGAACTGATTAGGTACATTTTCAGTTTCCAATGTTATTAGTCTTTTTTTCTATGTTTGATAATAAAACTTTATTTGTTGGGTAAAAAAGCTGGACATTTTAATACATGGCGCCTACTATATTGTTACAATGACATTTGAAAAATATTATAAATCCTTATTAACAGTTTTTATTATAAGCATTCAAAGTTCAAATCTTCACAAAATACAGAAAAACCACGTAAATTAGCAAATTATTTTAAGTTGAGAATTCATAAAAATTTTTCTTTTTAAATCTAAGATTTGAAAATGTAATACAAGATTCCTCATGAGTTTAACTACTCTTATCAAAAAAAAAATGTTTATATTTTCATTTTTATATATCATAACATTTTAAAAATATTTTGGCTCTTTTTGAGCTGTTTTAGGGGGTTGTCAGTTTTCAATTTGTTTAGTTGTTTTTCTTTAAATATCAATAAAATTTTAGTTGTTGGGTAAAAAAGCGTGAAAATTTAATGCAAGGCTCCTGATATAATGTTACAATAGCAGTTGAAAAATATTGAAAATACATATTATGCACAATTTTTTTTATAAGCATTTAAAGTTCAAATCTTGACAAAATTTATTAAATTTAAAATTTAACAATTATTTTGTAGTTAAAAATTTATAAAATGTTCAACTTTTATAGCTAAAGATTGAAAATTTAAAACAATATTCCACGTAAATAGGTTAATATATAAATTATTTTATTCACAATAATATCATCAAATATACTTAGTAATATCATAAGGTGACTGACCGTTTTCGCTCAGTATCGTTTTTTTATGCAATGATATTGTGTCATTGAATTCAAATTTAACTCCATCCATTACAGTGACGCACATGTAACCTACTGTACAGCAGAGCGACATCCACTTACCCACTTTTTTTGTATTGAAACGAAACAAAAAAACAAGTATAATATTTTTTATATCATCTCAACGGCAGCATCGGTGTCATCGTCGAACCACCATCGGTCATTATTGTAAAACTGTGCCATTAGGCCAGATTAAAATTGTTATTGTTATTGTTCATACCTGTTTTTCTGAATTATTGTAAAAGAAAAGAAAATCGAGAGTATTTTAAATTCTATTGTCTTTATCTTGAAAAATATGATTTCGTTTTTGTAGTATAATTATTTAGCGACATGTCGTTATCACTGGCCAGCGATCGACGCGTCAACAAACTCTGTGAGTACACACTATTATCATTCATACAATTTTTGCATATGATCATTCGTGTCAATGGAAGACACAAGAGTATTAAAATTAATTATTGGGTAACATTATCATAGTTCTCATATTGTCGATTGTCTTAAATATATGGCGATTACATTATTTATTCTGATATTATTATTTATTATTGAGTATTGGGGATTATTATTATACTTAATCACAGATTTTGAGTTGACTGTTAAAATTGTAGACATTACTTAAATTTATTATTTAAATTAGATTGTAAACCGTAAACGGCCAAATCTATTTCAATATTTGTACTTTATTGTGAATTATGTAAAAATACAAGAGTGAAACAAAAATAAAAAATGTGTGTTCTGAAACAAATCTTAGAAAAATTATTTATATTAAAACTTGGCTTCAGCCAACATAAATGGTAGCAGAGTGTTGTTAAGTTGTATAATGTAATTTTGGTATATTTCAACTATCATGTTATTGTCGGATGAGCAAACATAGGAGCTTGGTGGTCACATAAGGAAGCATGAGGAAATCAAACGGAAATTGACGTTATTCGAAAAATTCCTTAATATATTTCAAAATGAAACTGGTGAAATCTCCACTGTACAAGTTTGTAAACTTCGTTAACGGTGTGAACATCTAAATCAGTTATTATCCAGTTTTGATGAAAAAAAGAGCAATTATCCGAGCGTGAATATTTTGAAAATGAGTACTATCGTCTAACAGTAAGTGAAGTGCAACATTGTGGACTACCAGCAATCGACTGACGGTAATGATTCCTACAATGTTAAAGATCTTCAAGGAGCACGAGGTTCTCAGATAAGACTTCCACCAATCAATCTTCCTGAATTCAACGGTAAGATGACAGCTTAGGTATCTTTCTGTGATACATTTTGTGCGCTGATACATAACAATAGATTTTTAGATAATGTGACACAACTTTATTATTTAAAACTTAGCTTGAAGGGAGATGCCCGTTTAATTAATATAGTATACTGTATAATATCATCTATTGAGTTGTCATCTGCAGATAGCATGCTAACTACATGACAGCTTGGGACATAATTTTGGATCGATAGGAAATTCCTTGATTGATCGTAGACGCGCACCATAGACACACTTAAAAGTTTATTCTGTATTGTTTGAATACTGAAACATAAATGGTTATTCTTTTTCATAATTCGGTCATTGGATTTTTGTTCACTGTACCTTATCGTTAGTAGTTACGTCTATTTTTCAAATTGAGAGTATTCAATTTGATACAAATAGCAATGCATTTTAATATTATATTACCTGTTTTTGATAGCTATCTTCTTATCGATAATTGAATAATACGACAATTTCACGCCAAATACCGTTTATGTATTCCTATCACAAATACACCTCCTTATAATAATAAAATCACCAATACCGTTGAAAGGGCGTAGGTAAGGGAGGGAGGTTCAACCCCCCCTTAAAAAAAAACCTAATCGGTTAATATATAATAATAATAATCAGGAAAAAATTGCATGTAGATACTACAAACAACAACAATTACTTTTAAGTTAAACATAAGAAAACAATTAATATAATATTGCTAAATTATGATCAAGAGCGAAGATCAATATTTTTGTAATACAGTTACGTACAAGTACGCGTTTGTTACGAAAAATTATGATTATCTAAATAGATACCTATCTAATGTTATATTCAATATTGTAATAGCTATATATATAAATTATTAACTACAAAATTGCGTGCCCGACGCCTGTATCTTATTTTGACCCACGACGCATACGGCCGTACCAGCAATACTGCTAATAATATTTTATTACTGTGTTTGAAATTACGTAATCACCGATTTACACCAGGTCATTTATCCCGGAGCTGTTGCCCATTGCAGTAGTCTCAAACCTCAGTTTGCGTGTAACTAAATATTATTTTCCAGCCAAAGCAGGTAATTTATTAATTTTTATAATTTATATTATATAAATACAATCAGAATTATTTATTTAAAATTGTTTTTCGTTTTGTCATTTGTATTTAAAACGTTCACTGCCGATCGCCGATGTCAACACATAGTATTGACGTTCGCGATCTTGCCACGGTAACCGACGTCAACACAGCACGTTTTTTGACGCTATTCATTGTTTGATCTATCCATGTTTACGTACTTAATTATATTTTGGTTTTTTTGTATTCCTATGATATTTATATAAAATTATTCCTTATTATCTATAGATTATAATGGTACATCGGGTTTATGTTACATTGTTACGGCCGTAATTTCTACTTTTTTTTTGAATTAACTCACGACACACGTATTTTATACGTTTACCGTTTCAAATAAAAATTTAGTTTAAGTCGAAACCCTCCCCCTCTCCCCCCACCGTTAATAATCTATACCTACGCCCTAGGCCTAACCCAATGATAATGGGTTAGGCCATATTAACCGGGAAAGTAATAATTATTACCTACAATTTCAATGTCAAAACGAATTATGTTCGGCCATCTAGCGGATATTTTATTTTGAGAGTCAGACCATTATAATTTTGAAAACACGAAACACGAGATTTCAATTTTTGTGGGTTACCCTGTTATGGCTCTATGCGCCTCGACTATTATAGTTCATAAGTAACGGTGGTCGGTACGTATTTATAAATATCGGTAATCGGCAAAGGTGGGCAAGTTAATGAAAATAATTAACTGTGGCAAGTTATGTAATTCAATTAAATTGCCTTCAGTTAAGTTAAAAGTTAACAAAAAAAAAATTAACTAGAAAAGCTAATTTTTTTTTCAAATTACATTATTTTTAAGTCATAAACTGACCATTGTTTTGATTTACACAAACATTTATCAAGACGTTTTTCACTGTGTAAAAAATTAGATTATTACGACAATGATAGGTAGGTAATTAACTAATTAACTAGTTCAAATATAAAGTTAAGACATCTTCATTGACGAACGAACGTCTATGAACAATTTAAGACTGTAAAATTTGTATTTTTAAACCCGTTCGTGTAATCTGTCGGCCAAGTACATATTTCTAACCATAATGATGACAAATTTAATTTAATTCGATATTTTTTCTTGTTGCTAGGCATACGTTTACACCATTCCTATTGTTGCGTTTAATTTTTCCACCTAGTCGATAAACACTATTTAATACAACTGTTTGTTTTCCAATTTTTAAATAAGACTTTATTATAATACATTGATGTTGTGATAACCGAAAGTGGTTTTTTTTTTTTTTACATTTTATTTTGAATTTATTTATGTTTGTCAATTGTCAATTAGACAATCAGAATAGCAAAATGGATTTGCAGTGATACACATGAACCATACATTGTTAACAATAAATTATGGCAACATATCTTTAAGGTCTGAACGTTGAACATATTTATTTTTTCTGCAATTCATTACAGTCCATTATTTAGTCAACATGGTTGATGAAATTTCACGTTCCGAAATCATGATGAAGATAGAAAAGTTGAATGTAGAAATACAAAAAGTTGTCAAAAGTGTTAGGAAAAAAACCAAAGAGAATAAGGAAAAGAAAAGAAATATTAATAAACTGAATTTACAATTACGAAAAGAAAGTTAGATAATATTAAAAATAAATGTTAAGCTGAAACCTTAAATTTATATTTTTTTTTAGAATTGTCTAATGAAAAGTTAGAAAATGAAAAGAAGAATATTGATAAATCCCAAGAAGAATACGAAGATGAATTAAAAGATAAACTAGACAAGAAAAAAGAAATGTCATCAAAGATTAACATACAAGATGAAAAAATAAAACGATTATTAGGTAAGTTAAAGTTTGAATAAAAAAAAACAAGGATTTTAAGTTGTGTACAAAAATGTATGCGATATTTTTTAAAAATTAGCGAACTCAAAAATAGATACATTTTGATAGAAACGGAAAAATAACTTGTATATTTGTGTGTCACTTGGACTACCAAATATGCAATACCTAATTATATTTTAGTTGTATTGGATTTTTTGCAAATATTTGTAAATAATTAAAATTTAGCATTTAATATTAGTTGAAATATTCGATATAGTTTAAAGGTAAATAGTGTATTTTCAAAAGCAGCCAATAACATAAACATACACATTCACACAATGGCGGGTGCTGAGAGCAAAAATACATTTTAACAATCTAATTCATATTTTAGTTTATAACAAATATAGTATATAATACACAAGTTATCAAAAGACAGATTAATATTTATTTATAATTATTATGATGAGGATAGGTACCTATTAAATACATTTAAAATATGAAAATAATAAATGCATATATTATGTCTTGGTGGGGGGGGGGGGGGGGGGGCAAAAACAAATTTTGAAGGTTTGCACGTTAGATTACTCTGAATTAGGTATTATATTAGATAAGTAGGTATTAATATAAATTAAAATAATAGGTACCTACCACATTATCATTAAATTACATTATAGCAACGGTCAAAATTAATATTTTGGAATGAAATATTGAATATGACATGTCTTATGATATCGTCTTAATTTACACTGTTAACGTTTTTGAAAATATATTTTTTACATCATCTTCAGTCGTAAAAAACGGCATTTAAAAAAATAAAATTATCGTTGTCATTTTTTATTTTTTTAATGACAACACGCATTATTCAAAGCAGAATATTGTATGGGGAGTACTTCGATGTACCCATAAAATTTGAATTTTTTTTAGTAATTTATGGGTTATTATATAAAAGTATTTAAATTTTAGATTGGCGGAGTGGAGTGGCTACAAATAAGTTACCCTGAAAAACGTTGGCCCACTACTCCGTCCAACAAATTTTAAATACTTATAACAAATAAAATATAAATTTAAATTTGATTTTCATATACCAAAATACTGTGAATAATATTCTGATTTAGAATGTGAAAATAAACATCTATATTGTCATTCAACAGAGAAAAAACTTAAGAACTATTAAGATAAAAATCGTATAAATATAATTGGTCTAAAAAATATTGTTTCGTCACAACTTAAAATTATTCGGAAAAATATTTTCAAAAATGTTTTCTGAAATAATAATTGTCTTACGCCAAATAGATCACACCGTACATTACATACTTTGAAGACTAGATAATATTTTAGGTATATTATCTTTGATTTGTATTGATAGCTAAAATAGATGACAAAAAAGAATTCAATATTGATCAGCAGACGATGTTCACTAACGGAAATATTAACTCCTACCGCAAAAACACTGAACTTGGTAACTCAAAGGTATTAATAATTACAATCTCTGTGACTAATTTAATAATAATTAAATATCACGTCATGTAACCGAATGATTGCATAAATTAAAAACTTATACAACGAACGGCAATTGAGCAAAAAATATATTGATAATAGTTGAGCTAATTGCAGATATTAGAGGGTGAAAAAAAATACAAATACTACAAGTCAATGTGCAAAACCCTGATGATTGAGGATATTTTGTTCAACAACTCAAATGTCAAAAATGCCGAAAATCTGACGGAGGAAAACATAGTCTTGAGCGAAATGCATAATAGCTCCAAGAAAGTAAATATAAAAAATTGCGTTGTAACTTCAAGTTCAGTATATCATACCGGCTAATTGTAAAATATAACGTGCCGTTTGATATTCGTAACGAAATTTCTGTTTACTGTAGTTGTCTACTTGTCTATATAGGCTTTGAAAAAGGCACTGTACAACGCCGAACATTGGAAATACCGTTACGGGTTATATTTCGACGAATCCTACGACGGGAACGATAAAACCAGAATACTGAAGGTTGGTTGGTACATAAATTGTTGTTGGGTAATTTTAGTTGGATAGAAATGATTTACAGTGAAATAAATAAATGTATAATAAACCTCTGAATAGTGGACGCTCTCGGTCGCCGAAATGTCATCCGCTATAATTCTGAAGTGTCCGGTATTCATAGGGGGTACATTTTCGAAATTCATAAAGGATTTATATTATTATCATAAACAATACATATTTGTTGATAATATTAATAATGTTATTATTAAATGTTATACTGGTATAATATTTTAATATTTTAACAAAACATAATATTTAAATAAATATAATAATACCTATAACAGCTAGACTGTCCGGCGTTGCATAGGGACAACGATTGGTATTTATAATAAATTTGTGAAAAAATGTATATATGCCATATTTCTTATGATTATAATAGTAATATAATATTATAATATGTAACCTGCAATGGCAAAAATTTAGATAAACAAAAAAAAATTCTTTTTTCGTTATCTGAAAAAATAAACCATATGTAAGCGAGTTACCTATATATGAGTTAAAAAAATAAACTATAAACGCCCTCCAAGTCTCAGGGAATCTATTCCGAGTTAGAAATTCATACAAAAATTATATTTATATTATCTAAGTTTTGAAAATTTAATACGAGGTTTTCGTGAAGTTTTTCTACATTTAACATAAGCAACAACTTTACCAGAAAGTCGAATTACATTTTTTTTATTCACTAGGGACATTAGATATTCAGTCGTAAATCAACAAATTCTTATACAAAAATTTTCTTATTTTGTTGTAATTCAAAAACCAATAACAGTAAATACTTGAAATGTACACAAAATGTTAATTTTAATTATTTTCTACACTTGATAACGAGGAAAATATTTATACAGAACCGTATTTTCGAGGAAAATAATTATCTGGACTAGATTTTTGTAGGGAAAGATATTTCTAAAGAATGGTATAATATAGGAATGATATTTTCAACGATTAATATATTCTTGGAATGATATTTTTCTAAACAGTATTAACTAAGGAAAATATAAAACAGTAAAATAATAACGCGGAACCGTATTTTTCAGGACTGTATAAATCAGGACAATATTTTTTAGTATATTATACACGTGGATCCGTATATTAATATAAAAATCGTATTAATCGAGATAATAAAGCATAGTTCGGTATCATAATTTATAATCTATGATCATCGATAAAGCGAATTTTGTATGATTTTTTGGTTTTTTTTATGCTTTTTGAAAGTTATTACTACTGGAAAATCCGTTACACCGCCCATATAAATGGAATCTCCATAAAACCCTCTATCCTATTCTCTATCTACTTTCGATTTTACCATTTCTCGTTCTCCTATGTGGAATTAATCTCATCCACTAACAAACGACCACAATATAGTTCTGAATAGAGTACATAGGTACCTACTATTATAATATACATCTGTCATTTACTAATTTACTATAGGTTTATACCTATCGTCCAGCGCTAGTAGATTTCAAGACATGTCATATTATAGTATTATAATTTATAACAAAATACATTTAATTAAAAACATTTTCGAGACGTAAATATCATTCACTTTGATGATTGAAATTTAAAGTTATTCAATTATATAAGCAATTGTTCATGTTCAATACTCTTAAATATATTTATTATCGACGTGTTTATATGAATAGATAACTACTTCTAGGAAAACTACTGGCATATAATGTAGTTGTATGCCGATGGCGAAATTACCAAATGCGAACAAACGTACCTACGTAAATATGTAATAGTTTTTAAAGTTCAATACATCATATTTTATAAGTTGTAGATGACGTTCACATAAGATAATATTATACTTTTAAGTTACCAAACGTTTCGGTTTAGGCCCTTCTAAAACGTACTCCCGGAGTCGGGGGTCCTCGACCTCCCACAGGTGTATTTTGGAAAACTTTTAGTTTTTGTACAACGTTTCTGAAACTCGAGATTAGAGTAGGTTGGAGGTCGGTGATCAAATTCGGCATCTTAGTCGTGGCCGTAGGAGCCGTTTTTCGCCATTTTCTGGGGCTTCAAAAGTTGAAAATGGGCATTTTTCAGGTTTTTTGGCACGGACACTTAGATTTTGAGCACGACGAGCCGTTTTTGTAGTTGGATATTATAGAGGACTTTGTGCCGTATCGATGGGTACTGAAATCGAGGTTATCCGACTTTTTGTTCGGGAGTTATGATTTTTCGTGTATTTTTTGTACTTAGAAAATTACGTAATTACGTGTGTTTTGGATTTTGGTTTTTCGTTTGATCACTTTGAGATTATGGTCTTTTGGTGTACGAGGATTAAAAAATCCTCTATGGTCAAAATACGTACGACCATTATTTCGCCCGTAATCGGAGTAGCAAAAAGTTGAAAAACGTAATAATAATATGTGATTATTCGTATAACCAGACGTTTCATTGTGGTATACGTCTGTATAACGTTTTAAGTAATAATTATTTTGAACTTTTTTTCACATTAATTTTAGTAGGCGTGAAGCTCATTATTTATTAATGTAAATCGATATGTAAAGAAGAATAAAATATTAAAACCTATAAAATAATAGATCAATTGACTCTAATATATATATTATTTGAGCTAACAACACAAAATTGGATGTATATTTTGAAGTACTAGCTCCTTTAATATGGGTTGTATCTTCTTGAAATGTTTGAGGTTCAATGAAGTGACACCTCTAGATCAAAAATCTGTTCTCAAAAAAGCCGCGTC
Source organism: Metopolophium dirhodum (assembly GCF_019925205.1). Classification (NCBI taxonomy): domain Eukaryota; kingdom Metazoa; phylum Arthropoda; class Insecta; order Hemiptera; family Aphididae; genus Metopolophium; species Metopolophium dirhodum. Next base: position 19,209,628 of record NC_083560.1, read on the forward strand.
TCGTAGGTATTTAAGTTTAAGAAATTGGCAAAACAAAATTTCTCGACAAAATTTTTTTTTTTTTTTTTTGATCAACATTTACCCCCTTTATAATTGAGTTAATAAACTATTAAAAACTGGTAACTTGGTAACTGATCTAGGGACGCTTCTGCTTCGATCCTTGAATGTTTCATAAAGATAGGACTTTTATTGAAGGATTTAGGTTTTTTGATATGTTTTTTCAAATTCGTATTATATATATATATATATATTCAATATAAGTCCTATCTTTAATTATTTACGTTTTACAATAAACATTATGTCAATTTTAATAATTTTATCAATATAATAAATTAAAAGATAGAAATATTGAATTTTAATAAAGTTTTTAATAAAGGGCTGCTTGAATAAACTCGGGCCAATAACTTATAAACAGTTTATTATTAGCCCAAAATTAGGCCGAATTTTCTGTTTCCCTGGAGCCAATTTATATTCCCATTCCGTCCATGGCGTTACGCAATGTACTGCAAGTACATGCACATACTAAAAATTAAGCTATATATCTTGATTCATATACTATTAAGATAAGACCAGAGAATATATGAAGTTTATTTAAAAAAAAATAATAATAACTTAACTTTAGTTAATAAGTTAATTGAAAATGTTCATACAACTTTTAACTTAACTAAGTTAAAAAAAAAAATTACGTAACTCTTAAGTGTTAACGTTTAACTTTTTAAAAAAGTTTTTAATGTTTTCCATCAATTTAACTTAACTCAATTAAAAATTATCATTAACTTGCCCAGGCTTGCATTATTAGTGACCCACTAGTAACCTACAGCGGAACAATACCTACTTTTTTTTTTTTGTATTTCTCTACGCTTTCGAAGACTACTGGAATTATTAAAATACCTTTCAATTAGACTAAACACTTTTCTAAGCACATCATGTTTTTTTTTTTTTTATTTGATAATTTCTCCTGCAAAATTCCGTTTTTGTCAGTTGCTCTGGTCGGGCGTTTAAGGTCGGAACCGTCGATGTATTATGTTTTCATTCGTAACGATTTCACTGTGTTTCAGTTGATAATGTCAACGTTCAATCTATTGATTAGTAACGGATATATGGGCTATTGGAAATCAATGGCCAAGATACTGACGAAAAACGCAAAGCTCTGGACGACGCCGGCGCACAACAAATCCGGAATGCTCTTTAAGGTCAATTTTCCGTTTGATGAAAATACAAATTATAATACAAACATTTATCAGAAAAACAATGGGTTTCAGTCCTTGAAGTATTAAAACGATAATATTGTTGTTCCTATATAATAATATGTATATAGACAGTTATAATAATGAACGTTATGTTTAATATCTATCGGCTGTACACTCACTATGCCGTATAGATAAGGTTTAATGTCCGTCGATATTATTGATGTTAAATAATTAATAATGTTTGATTTACTTTCGATTGTTTTTATTTTGTACCTAAACTGTATTGACACTTAAGAAAACGAGGAAATACTTTTTTATATACTTATATATAGTATATACCTATAACAACCATTAAACCACGACTGTTTATTAAACGAGATTGAGCATTATTGATTTCAAATTTATTCATGTCTTTTTATTTTTTTGTCTTATATCGACGATAATATTATGATACGATTTTCAATGGAATGGATTTTCACCGTACTGTAAATATTATTCAGTATAATACCTGCAGTCTCAAGCTGTTCCTGCGAACGGTTATATTTTAAAAATTATTAATATTAAACAAGGTGGGTAAGTGCTCTGCTGTACAGTAGGTTACAAGTGGGTCACTGTAATGGATGGTGTTAAATTTGAATTCAATGATAATATAATATCATTGTATAAGAAAAACGATTCTGAGTGAAAACGGTCAGTCAGCCTATGATATTACCAAGTATATCTGATGATAGTATTGTGAATAAAAAGTAATTTATATATAACCTATTTACGTGGAACCTTGTTTTGAATATTCAATCATTAGCTATAAAAGTTGAACATTTTATACATTTTCAACTAAAAGATAATTATTAAATTTTAAATTTGATACATTTTGTCTAAATTCAAACTTTAAATGCTTATAAAAAAAAAATTGTGCATATGTATTTTTAATATTTTTCAACTGCTATTGTAACATTAAATCAGGAGCCTCGCATTAAATTTTCACAATTTTTTACCCAACAAATAAAATTTTATTGACATTTATAGAAAAAAAAAACTAAAACAATTGAAAACTGACAGTGTCTGTAAACAGCTCAGAAAGAGTCAAATTATTTTATAAATTTTATCGTGTATAGAAAAATAAATGCTAATATAAATATTCAGTGAAATTTTAAAGTATCTACTGTCATTCGTTTTATAATTACCACAAATTAAGAAAATCGTTACATGAGAAATCGAGTGAATATCAAATGTTGTATAAATATGAATTTTAAACGCTCATTAATATTTAATTTGACTTTCTTGTAGACATTTTTTTTTTTGATAAAGGTAGACAAACTTATGAGAAATCTTGTATTAGATTTTTAAATTTTAGATTAAAAAAGAAAATTTTTTATGAATTTCTAACTCAAAATAATTTGCAAATTTTCGTCATTTTTTCGTATTATGGCAATATTTGAACTTTAAATGCTTATAAAAAAAAATTGTGACTATGGATAACCAACAAATAAAGTTTTATTGATAGTTATAGAAAAAAAAACTAAAAAAAGGTGGATAAGTAGTTGTCGCTCTGCTGTATAGTAGGTTACAAGTGGGTCACTGTAATGGATGGTGTTAAATTTGAATTCAATAATATAATGTCATTGAATAAGAAAAACGATTCTGAGCGAAAACATATATGATATACATGAGAAATCGAGTGAAAATCAAATGTTGTAAAAATATAAATTTCAGACGCTCATAAAAATTTAATTTAAGTTTCTTGTAGACATTTTTTTTTTGATAAAGTTAGACAAACTTATGACTCTAAAGACCGGATTTATATGTTTTTACATATCGTTACTGGGTCTATGCAGTCTTATGAGAGTAAAAAATGTGGATGATTTGTTCAATTCTGAATGCATAGAAAAAAGTTTTTTTTGCATATTTAAGAATATTTTATGGGTTAGAGAATATTTAACTCATTGAGCATATTTTGGAATATCTCGTAAATTGTGAGAAAAAATTTGTTATTATTTTTAATTTTAATATTACGTTACCCAGAAAAAATTTTTTTGAACATTTACAATTTTTTATTTTATCATTTCCAACTCATACTAAAGTGCAATAATATTCCATTAGAATACGAAACTTTAAATACCTAATAATTAACTCACTATTAATATAAAATTGAAAAAAAAAATTTTTTAATGCATATTAAAGTAAATATAATGATGTTTATTGATTATTTTTGCATATTTTTGCTTTTATTTTGTATATTTTGCATATTTTAGCATATTTTTTAAATGTTTAAGAGAATATAATGAGAATATTTTAAGGTTTTTTCGAGAATATTAGCATCATATTTAAGGTATTTTAAGAGAATATAAATCCGGTCTTTACTTATGAGTAATCTTATATTACATTTTCAAGTCTTAGATTTAAAAAGAAAAATTTTTATGAATTCTTAACTCAAAATAATTTGCTAATTTTCGTGATTTTTCCGTATTTTGTCAAAATTTGAACTTTAAATGCTTATAAATAAAAACTGTGACTAAGGATTTTTAATTTTTTTCATCTGCCTTTGAAACAATAACCTAGGAGTCTTCTATTAAAATTTTAAGCTTTTTTACTCAACAGATAAAATTTCATTGATATTTAAAGAAAAAAAAACTAAAAAAATTGAAAACTGACAATGGCCGTAAACAGCTCAAAAAGAGTCAAAATATTTTGTAAATTTTATGGTGTATAGAAAATGCTAATATAAACATTCAGTCAAAATTTCATGTCCCTACGGTCATTTGTTTTAGAGTTACACCAAAAACCAAAATCGATTTTCTCGAAAACAGATTTTGCGTAAAAATTCCCGTTTTTTCCTTAATTTTTCTTTTGTTTTTCACGTCGCTTGTGAAAACTACTAGGAAATTTTTACTTTTGACCCCCCAAAGTACCAACTAGATTCACTTTCCTATCAGAAATGCTACTATTGAAGAAAATCAGCCTATGATATTACCAAGTATATTTGATGATATTATTGTGAATAAAGTAATTTATATATTACCTATTTACGTGGAGCCTTGTTTTAAATTTTCAATCCATAGCTATAAAAGTTGAACATTTTACAAATTTTCAACTACAAAATAGTTATTAAATTTTAAATGTGATAAATTTTGTCGGAATTCAAACTTTAAATGCTTATAAAAAAAATTGTGCCTATGTATTTTAAATATTTTTCAACTGCTGTTAGGACGATATATCAGGAGCCTTATATTAAATTTTCACGCTTTTTTACCCAACAAATAAAATTTTATTGATATTTATAGAAAAAAAAAACTAAAAAAATTGAAAACTGACAATGTTCGTAAACAGCTCAAAAAGTGTCAAATTATTTTCAACATTTTATCGTGTATAGAAAATGCTAATATAAACATTCAGTGAAATTTTCAAGTATCTACAGTTATAGTTTTTTTAATTACAACAAAATAAAAAAATCGTTACACGAGAAATCGAGTGAATATCAAATGTTCAATGTTGTAAAAATATAAATTTCAAACGCTCATAAAAATTTAATTTGATTTTCTTGTAGACATTTTCTTTTGATAAAAGTAGACAAACATATGGATAATCTTATATTACATTTTAAAATCTTAGATTTAAAAAGAAAATTTTTTATGAATTTCTAACTCATAATAATTTACAAATTTTCGTAATTTTTACGTATTTTGTCAATATTTGAACTTTAAATGCTTATAAAAAAAAATTGTGACTATGGATTTTTAATTTTTTTCGTCTGCTTTTGAAACAATAACCTAAGAGCTTTCTATTAAATTTTCAAGCTTTTCAACCAACAAAAAAATTTTATTGATATTTATAGAAAAAAACTAAAAAAAATGTAAACTGAAAATGTCCGTAAACAGCTCAAAATAAGTCAAAATATTTGGAAAATGTTATGGTGTATAGAAAATACTAATATAAACATTCAGTCAAAATTTCATCTACCTACGGTTATTTGTTTTGGAGTTGCACCAAAAACCAAAATCGATTTTCTCGAAAACAGATTTTGCGTAAAAATTCCCGTTTTTCCTTAATTTTTCTTTTGTTTTTCACGTCGCTTGTGAAAACTACTAGGAAATTTTTACTTTTGACCCCCCAAAGTACCAACTAGATTCACTTTCCTATCAGAAATGCTACTATTGAAGAAAATCAGCCTATGATATTACCAAGTATATTTGATGATATTATTGTGAATAAAGTAATTTATATATTACCTATTTACGTGGAGCCTTGTTTTAAATTTTCAATCCATAGCTATAAAAGTTGAACATTTTACAAATTTTCAACTACAAAATAGTTATTAAATTTTAAATGTGATAAATTTTGTCGGAATTCAAACTTTAAATGCTTATAAAAAAAATTGTGCCTATGTATTTTAAATATTTTTCAACTGCTGTTAGGACGATATATCAGGAGCCTTATATTAAATTTTCACGCTTTTTTACCCAACAAATAAAATTTTATTGATATTTATAGAAAAAAAAAACTAAAAAAATTGAAAACTGACAATGTTCGTAAACAGCTCAAAAAGTGTCAAATTATTTTCAACATTTTATCGTGTATAGAAAATGCTAATATAAACATTCAGTGAAATTTTCAAGTATCTACAGTTATAGTTTTTTTAATTACAACAAAATAAAAAAATCGTTACACGAGAAATCGAGTGAATATCAAATGTTCAATGTTGTAAAAATATAAATTTCAAACGCTCATAAAAATTTAATTTGATTTTCTTGTAGACATTTTCTTTTGATAAAAGTAGACAAACATATGGATAATCTTATATTACATTTTAAAATCTTAGATTTAAAAAGAAAATTTTTTATGAATTTCTAACTCATAATAATTTACAAATTTTCGTAATTTTTACGTATTTTGTCAATATTTGAACTTTAAATGCTTATAAAAAAAAATTGTGACTATGGATTTTTAATTTTTTTCGTCTGCTTTTGAAACAATAACCTAAGAGCTTTCTATTAAATTTTCAAGCTTTTCAACCAACAAAAAAATTTTATTGATATTTATAGAAAAAAACTAAAAAAAATGTAAACTGAAAATGTCCGTAAACAGCTCAAAATAAGTCAAAATATTTGGAAAATGTTATGGTGTATAGAAAATACTAATATAAACATTCAGTCAAAATTTCATCTACCTACGGTTATTTGTTTTGGAGTTGCACCAAAAACCAAAATCGATTTTCTCGAAAACAGATTTTGCGTAAAAATTCCCGTTTTTCCTTAATTTTTCTTTTGTTTTTCACGTCGCTTGTGAAAACTACTAGGAAATTTTTACTTTTGACCCCCCAAAGTACCAACTAGATTCACTTTCCTATCAGAAATGCTACTATTGAAGAAAATCAGCCTATGATATTACCAAGTATATTTGATGATATTATTGTGAATAAAGTAATTTATATATTACCTATTTACGTGGAGCCTTGTTTTAAATTTTCAATCCATAGCTATAAAAGTTGAACATTTTACAAATTTTCAACTACAAAATAGTTATTAAATTTTAAATGTGATAAATTTTGTCGGAATTCAAACTTTAAATGCTTATAAAAAAAATTGTGCCTATGTATTTTAAATATTTTTCAACTGCTGTTAGGACGATATATCAGGAGCCTTATATTAAATTTTCACGCTTTTTTACCCAACAAATAAAATTTTATTGATATTTATAGAAAAAAAAAACTAAAAAAATTGAAAACTGACAATGTTCGTAAACAGCTCAAAAAGTGTCAAATTATTTTCAACATTTTATCGTGTATAGAAAATGCTAATATAAACATTCAGTGAAATTTTCAAGTATCTACAGTTATAGTTTTTTTAATTACAACAAAATAAAAAAATCGTTACACGAGAAATCGAGTGAATATCAAATGTTCAATGTTGTAAAAATATAAATTTCAAACGCTCATAAAAATTTAATTTGATTTTCTTGTAGACATTTTCTTTTGATAAAAGTAGACAAACATATGGATAATCTTATATTACATTTTAAAATCTTAGATTTAAAAAGAAAATTTTTTATGAATTTCTAACTCATAATAATTTACAAATTTTCGTAATTTTTACGTATTTTGTCAATATTTGAACTTTAAATGCTTATAAAAAAAAATTGTGACTATGGATTTTTAATTTTTTTCGTCTGCTTTTGAAACAATAACCTAAGAGCTTTCTATTAAATTTTCAAGCTTTTCAACCAACAAAAAAATTTTATTGATATTTATAGAAAAAAACTAAAAAAAATGTAAACTGAAAATGTCCGTAAACAGCTCAAAATAAGTCAAAATATTTGGAAAATGTTATGGTGTATAGAAAATACTAATATAAACATTTAGTCAAAATTTCATCTACCTACGGTTATTTGTTTTGGAGTTGCACCAAAAACCAAAATCGATTTTCTCGAAAACAGATTTTGCGTAAAAATTCCCGTTTTTCCTTAATTTTTCTTTTGTTTTTCACGTCGCTTGTGAAAACTACTAGGAAATTTTTACTTTTGACCCCCCAAAGTACCAACTAGATTCACTTTCCTATCAGAAATGCTACTATTGAAGAAAATCAGCCTATGATATTACCAAGTATATTTGATGATATTATTGTGAATAAAGTAATTTATATATTACCTATTTACGTGGAGCCTTGTTTTAAATTTTCAATCCATAGCTATAAAAGTTGAACATTTTACAAATTTTCAACTACAAAATAGTTATTAAATTTTAAATGTGATAAATTTTGTCGGAATTCAAACTTTAAATGCTTATAAAAAAAATTGTGCCTATGTATTTTAAATATTTTTCAACTGCTGTTAGGACGATATATCAGGAGCCTTATATTAAATTTTCACGCTTTTTTACCCAACAAATAAAATTTTATTGATATTTATAGAAAAAAAAAACTAAAAAAATTGAAAACTGACAATGTTCGTAAACAGCTCAAAAAGTGTCAAATTATTTTCAACATTTTATCGTGTATAGAAAATGCTAATATAAACATTCAGTGAAATTTTCAAGTATCTACAGTTATAGTTTTTTTAATTACAACAAAATAAAAAAATCGTTACACGAGAAATCGAGTGAATATCAAATGTTCAATGTTGTAAAAATATAAATTTCAAACGCTCATAAAAATTTAATTTGATTTTCTTGTAGACATTTTCTTTTGATAAAAGTAGACAAACATATGGATAATCTTATATTACATTTTAAAATCTTAGATTTAAAAAGAAAATTTTTTATGAATTTCTAACTCATAATAATTTACAAATTTTCGTAATTTTTACGTATTTTGTCAATATTTGAACTTTAAATGCTTATAAAAAAAAATTGTGACTATGGATTTTTAATTTTTTTCGTCTGCTTTTGAAACAATAACCTAAGAGCTTTCTATTAAATTTTCAAGCTTTTCAACCAACAAAAAAATTTTATTGATATTTATAGAAAAAAACTAAAAAAAATGTAAACTGAAAATGTCCGTAAACAGCTCAAAATAAGTCAAAATATTTGGAAAATGTTATGGTGTATAGAAAATACTAATATAAACATTCAGTCAAAATTTCATCTACCTACGGTTATTTGTTTTGGAGTTGCACCAAAAACCAAAATCGATTTTCTCGAAAACAGATTTTGCGTAAAAATTCCCGTTTTTCCTTAATTTTTCTTTTGTTTTTCACGTCGCTTGTGAAAACTACTAGGAAATTTTTACTTTTGACCCCCCAAAGTACCAACTAGATTCACTTTCCTATCAGAAATGCTACTATTGAAGAAAATCAGCCTATGATATTACCAAGTATATTTGATGATATTATTGTGAATAAAGTAATTTATATATTACCTATTTACGTGGAGCCTTGTTTTAAATTTTCAATCCATAGCTATAAAAGTTGAACATTTTACAAATTTTCAACTACAAAATAGTTATTAAATTTTAAATGTGATAAATTTTGTCGGAATTCAAACTTTAAATGCTTATAAAAAAAATTGTGCCTATGTATTTTAAATATTTTTCAACTGCTGTTAGGACGATATATCAGGAGCCTTATATTAAATTTTCACGCTTTTTTACCCAACAAATAAAATTTTATTGATATTTATAGAAAAAAAAAACTAAAAAAATTGAAAACTGACAATGTTCGTAAACAGCTCAAAAAGTGTCAAATTATTTTCAACATTTTATCGTGTATAGAAAATGCTAATATAAACATTCAGTGAAATTTTCAAGTATCTACAGTTATAGTTTTTTTAATTACAACAAAATAAAAAAATCGTTACACGAGAAATCGAGTGAATATCAAATGTTCAATGTTGTAAAAATATAAATTTCAAACGCTCATAAAAATTTAATTTGATTTTCTTGTAGACATTTTCTTTTGATAAAAGTAGACAAACATATGGATAATCTTATATTACATTTTAAAATCTTAGATTTAAAAAGAAAATTTTTTATGAATTTCTAACTCATAATAATTTACAAATTTTCGTAATTTTTACGTATTTTGTCAATATTTGAACTTTAAATGCTTATAAAAAAAAATTGTGACTATGGATTTTTAATTTTTTTCGTCTGCTTTTGAAACAATAACCTAAGAGCTTTCTATTAAATTTTCAAGCTTTTCAACCAACAAAAAAATTTTATTGATATTTATAGAAAAAAACTAAAAAAAATGTAAACTGAAAATGTCCGTAAACAGCTCAAAATAAGTCAAAATATTTGGAAAATGTTATGGTGTATAGAAAATACTAATATAAACATTTAGTCAAAATTTCATCTACCTACGGTTATTTGTTTTGGAGTTGCACCAAAAACCAAAATCGATTTTCTCGAAAACAGATTTTGCGTAAAAATTCCCGTTTTTTCCTTAATTTTTCTTTTGTTTTTCACGTCGCTTGTGAAAACTACTAGGAAATTTTTACTTTTGACCCCCCAAAGTACCAACTAGATTCACTTTCCTATCAGAAATGCTACTATTGAAGAAAATCAGCCTATGATATTACCAAGTATATTTGATGATATTATTGTGAATAAAGTAATTTATATATTACCTATTTACGTGGAGCCTTGTTTTAAATTTTCAATCCATAGCTATAAAAGTTGAACATTTTACAAATTTTCAACTACAAAATAGTTATTAAATTTTAAATGTGATAAATTTTGTCGGAATTCAAACTTTAAATGCTTATAAAAAAAATTGTGCCTATGTATTTTAAATATTTTTCAACTGCTGTTAGGACGATATATCAGGAGCCTTATATTAAATTTTCACGCTTTTTTACCCAACAAATAAAATTTTATTGATATTTATAGAAAAAAAAAACTAAAAAAATTGAAAACTGACAATGTTCGTAAACAGCTCAAAAAGTGTCAAATTATTTTCAACATTTTATCGTGTATAGAAAATGCTAATATAAACATTCAGTGAAATTTTCAAGTATCTACAGTTATAGTTTTTTTAATTACAACAAAATAAAAAAATCGTTACACGAGAAATCGAGTGAATATCAAATGTTCAATGTTGTAAAAATATAAATTTCAAACGCTCATAAAAATTTAATTTGATTTTCTTGTAGACATTTTCTTTTGATAAAAGTAGACAAACATATGGATAATCTTATATTACATTTTAAAATCTTAGATTTAAAAAGAAAATTTTTTATGAATTTCTAACTCATAATAATTTACAAATTTTCGTAATTTTTACGTATTTTGTCAATATTTGAACTTTAAATGCTTATAAAAAAAAATTGTGACTATGGATTTTTAATTTTTTTCGTCTGCTTTTGAAACAATAACCTAAGAGCTTTCTATTAAATTTTCAAGCTTTTCAACCAACAAAAAAATTTTATTGATATTTATAGAAAAAAACTAAAAAAAATGTAAACTGAAAATGTCCGTAAACAGCTCAAAATAAGTCAAAATATTTGGAAAATGTTATGGTGTATAGAAAATACTAATATAAACATTCAGTCAAAATTTCATCTACCTACGGTTATTTGTTTTGGAGTTGCACCAAAAACCAAAATCGATTTTCTCGAAAACAGATTTTGCGTAAAAATTCCCGTTTTTCCTTAATTTTTCTTTTGTTTTTCACGTCGCTTGTGAAAACTACTAGGAAATTTTTACTTTTGACCCCCCAAAGTACCAACTAGATTCACTTTCCTATCAGAAATGCTACTATTGAAGAAAATCAGCCTATGATATTACCAAGTATATTTGATGATATTATTGTGAATAAAGTAATTTATATATTACCTATTTACGTGGAGCCTTGTTTTAAATTTTCAATCCATAGCTATAAAAGTTGAACATTTTACAAATTTTCAACTACAAAATAGTTATTAAATTTTAAATGTGATAAATTTTGTCGGAATTCAAACTTTAAATGCTTATAAAAAAAATTGTGCCTATGTATTTTAAATATTTTTCAACTGCTGTTAGGACGATATATCAGGAGCCTTATATTAAATTTTCACGCTTTTTTACCCAACAAATAAAATTTTATTGATATTTATAGAAAAAAAAAACTAAAAAAATTGAAAACTGACAATGTTCGTAAACAGCTCAAAAAGTGTCAAATTATTTTCAACATTTTATCGTGTATAGAAAATGCTAATATAAACATTCAGTGAAATTTTCAAGTATCTACAGTTATAGTTTTTTTAATTACAACAAAATAAAAAAATCGTTACACGAGAAATCGAGTGAATATCAAATGTTCAATGTTGTAAAAATATAAATTTCAAACGCTCATAAAAATTTAATTTGATTTTCTTGTAGACATTTTCTTTTGATAAAAGTAGACAAACATATGGATAATCTTATATTACATTTTAAAATCTTAGATTTAAAAAGAAAATTTTTTATGAATTTCTAACTCATAATAATTTACAAATTTTCGTAATTTTTACGTATTTTGTCAATATTTGAACTTTAAATGCTTATAAAAAAAAATTGTGACTATGGATTTTTAATTTTTTTCGTCTGCTTTTGAAACAATAACCTAAGAGCTTTCTATTAAATTTTCAAGCTTTTCAACCAACAAAAAAATTTTATTGATATTTATAGAAAAAAACTAAAAAAAATGTAAACTGAAAATGTCCGTAAACAGCTCAAAATAAGTCAAAATATTTGGAAAATGTTATGGTGTATAGAAAATACTAATATAAACATTTAGTCAAAATTTCATCTACCTACGGTTATTTGTTTTGGAGTTGCACCAAAAACCAAAATCGATTTTCTCGAAAACAGATTTTGCGTAAAAATTCCCGTTTTTCCTTAATTTTTCTTTTGTTTTTCACGTCGCTTGTGAAAACTACTAGGAAATTTTTACTTTTGACCCCCCAAAGTACCAACTAGATTCACTTTCCTATCAGAAATGCTACTATTGAAGAAAATCAGCCTATGATATTACCAAGTATATTTGATGATATTATTGTGAATAAAGTAATTTATATATTACCTATTTACGTGGAGCCTTGTTTTAAATTTTCAATCCATAGCTATAAAAGTTGAACATTTTACAAATTTTCAACTACAAAATAGTTATTAAATTTTAAATGTGATAAATTTTGTCGGAATTCAAACTTTAAATGCTTATAAAAAAAATTGTGCCTATGTATTTTAAATATTTTTCAACTGCTGTTAGGACGATATATCAGGAGCCTTATATTAAATTTTCACGCTTTTTTACCCAACAAATAAAATTTTATTGATATTTATAGAAAAAAAAAACTAAAAAAATTGAAAACTGACAATGTTCGTAAACAGCTCAAAAAGTGTCAAATTATTTTCAACATTTTATCGTGTATAGAAAATGCTAATATAAACATTCAGTGAAATTTTCAAGTATCTACAGTTATAGTTTTTTTAATTACAACAAAATAAAAAAATCGTTACACGAGAAATCGAGTGAATATCAAATGTTCAATGTTGTAAAAATATAAATTTCAAACGCTCATAAAAATTTAATTTGATTTTCTTGTAGACATTTTCTTTTGATAAAAGTAGACAAACATATGGATAATCTTATATTACATTTTAAAATCTTAGATTTAAAAAGAAAATTTTTTATGAATTTCTAACTCATAATAATTTACAAATTTTCGTAATTTTTACGTATTTTGTCAATATTTGAACTTTAAATGCTTATAAAAAAAAATTGTGACTATGGATTTTTAATTTTTTTCGTCTGCTTTTGAAACAATAACCTAAGAGCTTTCTATTAAATTTTCAAGCTTTTCAACCAACAAAAAAATTTTATTGATATTTATAGAAAAAAACTAAAAAAAATGTAAACTGAAAATGTCCGTAAACAGCTCAAAATAAGTCAAAATATTTGGAAAATGTTATGGTGTATAGAAAATACTAATATAAACATTCAGTCAAAATTTCATCTACCTACGGTTATTTGTTTTGGAGTTGCACCAAAAACCAAAATCGATTTTCTCGAAAACAGATTTTGCGTAAAAATTCCCGTTTTTCCTTAATTTTTCTTTTGTTTTTCACGTCGCTTGTGAAAACTACTAGGAAATTTTTACTTTTGACCCCCCAAAGTACCAACTAGATTCACTTTCCTATCAGAAATGCTACTATTGAAGAAAATCAGCCTATGATATTACCAAGTATATTTGATGATATTATTGTGAATAAAGTAATTTATATATTACCTATTTACGTGGAGCCTTGTTTTAAATTTTCAATCCATAGCTATAAAAGTTGAACATTTTACAAATTTTCAACTACAAAATAGTTATTAAATTTTAAATGTGATAAATTTTGTCGGAATTCAAACTTTAAATGCTTATAAAAAAAATTGTGCCTATGTATTTTAAATATTTTTCAACTGCTGTTAGGACGATATATCAGGAGCCTTATATTAAATTTTCACGCTTTTTTACCCAACAAATAAAATTTTATTGATATTTATAGAAAAAAAAAACTAAAAAAATTGAAAACTGACAATGTTCGTAAACAGCTCAAAAAGTGTCAAATTATTTTCAACATTTTATCGTGTATAGAAAATGCTAATATAAACATTCAGTGAAATTTTCAAGTATCTACAGTTATAGTTTTTTTAATTACAACAAAATAAAAAAATCGTTACACGAGAAATCGAGTGAATATCAAATGTTCAATGTTGTAAAAATATAAATTTCAAACGCTCATAAAAATTTAATTTGATTTTCTTGTAGACATTTTCTTTTGATAAAAGTAGACAAACATATGGATAATCTTATATTACATTTTAAAATCTTAGATTTAAAAAGAAAATTTTTTATGAATTTCTAACTCATAATAATTTACAAATTTTCGTAATTTTTACGTATTTTGTCAATATTTGAACTTTAAATGCTTATAAAAAAAAATTGTGACTATGGATTTTTAATTTTTTTCGTCTGCTTTTGAAACAATAACCTAAGAGCTTTCTATTAAATTTTCAAGCTTTTCAACCAACAAAAAAATTTTATTGATATTTATAGAAAAAAACTAAAAAAAATGTAAACTGAAAATGTCCGTAAACAGCTCAAAATAAGTCAAAATATTTGGAAAATGTTATGGTGTATAGAAAATACTAATATAAACATTCAGTCAAAATTTCATCTACCTACGGTTATTTGTTTTGGAGTTGCACCAAAAACCAAAATCGATTTTCTCGAAAACAGATTTTGCGTAAAAATTCCCGTTTTTCCTTAATTTTTCTTTTGTTTTTCACGTCGCTTGTGAAAACTACTAGGAAATTTTTACTTTTGACCCCCCAAAGTACCAACTAGATTCACTTTCCTATCAGAAATGCTACTATTGAAGAAAATCAGCCTATGATATTACCAAGTATATTTGATGATATTATTGTGAATAAAGTAATTTATATATTACCTATTTACGTGGAGCCTTGTTTTAAATTTTCAATCCATAGCTATAAAAGTTGAACATTTTACAAATTTTCAACTACAAAATAGTTATTAAATTTTAAATGTGATAAATTTTGTCGGAATTCAAACTTTAAATGCTTATAAAAAAAATTGTGCCTATGTATTTTAAATATTTTTCAACTGCTGTTAGGACGATATATCAGGAGCCTTATATTAAATTTTCACGCTTTTTTACCCAACAAATAAAATTTTATTGATATTTATAGAAAAAAAAAACTAAAAAAATTGAAAACTGACAATGTTCGTAAACAGCTCAAAAAGTGTCAAATTATTTTCAACATTTTATCGTGTATAGAAAATGCTAATATAAACATTCAGTGAAATTTTCAAGTATCTACAGTTATAGTTTTTTTAATTACAACAAAATAAAAAAATCGTTACACGAGAAATCGAGTGAATATCAAATGTTCAATGTTGTAAAAATATAAATTTCAAACGCTCATAAAAATTTAATTTGATTTTCTTGTAGACATTTTCTTTTGATAAAAGTAGACAAACATATGGATAATCTTATATTACATTTTAAAATCTTAGATTTAAAAAGAAAATTTTTTATGAATTTCTAACTCATAATAATTTACAAATTTTCGTAATTTTTACGTATTTTGTCAATATTTGAACTTTAAATGCTTATAAAAAAAAATTGTGACTATGGATTTTTAATTTTTTTCGTCTGCTTTTGAAACAATAACCTAAGAGCTTTCTATTAAATTTTCAAGCTTTTCAACCAACAAAAAAATTTTATTGATATTTATAGAAAAAAACTAAAAAAAATGTAAACTGAAAATGTCCGTAAACAGCTCAAAATAAGTCAAAATATTTGGAAAATGTTATGGTGTATAGAAAATACTAATATAAACATTCAGTCAAAATTTCATCTACCTACGGTTATTTGTTTTGGAGTTGCACCAAAAACCAAAATCGATTTTCTCGAAAACAGATTTTGCGTAAAAATTCCCGTTTTTCCTTAATTTTTCTTTTGTTTTTCACGTCGCTTGTGAAAACTACTAGGAAATTTTTACTTTTGACCCCCCAAAGTACCAACTAGATTCACTTTCCTATCAGAAATGCTACTATTGAAGAAAATCAGCCTATGATATTACCAAGTATATTTGATGATATTATTGTGAATAAAGTAATTTATATATTACCTATTTACGTGGAGCCTTGTTTTAAATTTTCAATCCATAGCTATAAAAGTTGAACATTTTACAAATTTTCAACTACAAAATAGTTATTAAATTTTAAATGTGATAAATTTTGTCGGAATTCAAACTTTAAATGCTTATAAAAAAAATTGTGCCTATGTATTTTAAATATTTTTCAACTGCTGTTAGGACGATATATCAGGAGCCTTATATTAAATTTTCACGCTTTTTTACCCAACAAATAAAATTTTATTGATATTTATAGAAAAAAAAAACTAAAAAAATTGAAAACTGACAATGTTCGTAAACAGCTCAAAAAGTGTCAAATTATTTTCAACATTTTATCGTGTATAGAAAATGCTAATATAAACATTCAGTGAAATTTTCAAGTATCTACAGTTATAGTTTTTTTAATTACAACAAAATAAAAAAATCGTTACACGAGAAATCGAGTGAATATCAAATGTTCAATGTTGTAAAAATATAAATTTCAAACGCTCATAAAAATTTAATTTGATTTTCTTGTAGACATTTTCTTTTGATAAAAGTAGACAAACATATGGATAATCTTATATTACATTTTAAAATCTTAGATTTAAAAAGAAAATTTTTTATGAATTTCTAACTCATAATAATTTACAAATTTTCGTAATTTTTACGTATTTTGTCAATATTTGAACTTTAAATGCTTATAAAAAAAAATTGTGACTATGGATTTTTAATTTTTTTCGTCTGCTTTTGAAACAATAACCTAAGAGCTTTCTATTAAATTTTCAAGCTTTTCAACCAACAAAAAAATTTTATTGATATTTATAGAAAAAAACTAAAAAAAATGTAAACTGAAAATGTCCGTAAACAGCTCAAAATAAGTCAAAATATTTGGAAAATGTTATGGTGTATAGAAAATACTAATATAAACATTCAGTCAAAATTTCATCTACCTACGGTTATTTGTTTTGGAGTTGCACCAAAAACCAAAATCGATTTTCTCGAAAACAGATTTTGCGTAAAAATTCCCGGTTTTCCTTAATGTTTCTTTTGTTTTTACGTCGCTTTTGAAAACTACTGGGAAATTTTTACTTTTGAACCTCCAAAGTACCAACTAGATTCACTTTCCTATCAGAAAAGTTACTGTTGAAGAAAATCAGCCTATGATATTACCAAGTATATTTGATGATATTATTGTGAATAAAGTAATTTATATATTACCTATTTACGTGGAGCCTTGTTTTAAATTTTCAATCCATAGCTATAAAAGTTGAACATTTTACAAATTTTCAACTACAAAATAGTTATTAAATTTTAAATGTGATAAATTTTGTCGGAATTCAAACTTTAAATGCTTATAAAAAAAATTGTGCCTATGTATTTTAAATATTTTTCAACTGCTGTTAGGACGATATATCAGGAGCCTTATATTAAATTTTCACGCTTTTTTACCCAACAAATAAAATTTTATTGATATTTATAGAAAAAAAAAACTAAAAAAATTGAAAACTGACAATGTTCGTAAACAGCTCAAAAAGTGTCAAATTATTTTCAACATTTTATCGTGTATAGAAAATGCTAATATAAACATTCAGTGAAATTTTCAAGTATCTACAGTTATAGTTTTTTTAATTACAACAAAATAAAAAAATCGTTACACGAGAAATCGAGTGAATATCAAATGTTCAATGTTGTAAAAATATAAATTTCAAACGCTCATAAAAATTTAATTTGATTTTCTTGTAGACATTTTCTTTTGATAAAAGTAGACAAACATATGGATAATCTTATATTACATTTTAAAATCTTAGATTTAAAAAGAAAATTTTTTATGAATTTCTAACTCATAATAATTTACAAATTTTCGTAATTTTTACGTATTTTGTCAATATTTGAACTTTAAATGCTTATAAAAAAAAATTGTGACTATGGATTTTTAATTTTTTTCGTCTGCTTTTGAAACAATAACCTAAGAGCTTTCTATTAAATTTTCAAGCTTTTCAACCAACAAAAAAATTTTATTGATATTTATAGAAAAAAACTAAAAAAAATGTAAACTGAAAATGTCCGTAAACAGCTCAAAATAAGTCAAAATATTTGGAAAATGTTATGGTGTATAGAAAATACTAATATAAACATTCAGTCAAAATTTCATCTACCTACGGTTATTTGTTTTGGAGTTGCACCAAAAACCAAAATCGATTTTCTCGAAAACAGATTTTGCGTAAAAATTCCCGTTTTTCCTTAATTTTTCTTTTGTTTTTCACGTCGCTTGTGAAAACTACTAGGAAATTTTTACTTTTGACCCCCCAAAGTACCAACTAGATTCACTTTCCTATCAGAAATGCTACTATTGAAGAAAATCAGCCTATGATATTACCAAGTATATTTGATGATATTATTGTGAATAAAGTAATTTATATATTACCTATTTACGTGGAGCCTTGTTTTAAATTTTCAATCCATAGCTATAAAAGTTGAACATTTTACAAATTTTCAACTACAAAATAGTTATTAAATTTTAAATGTGATAAATTTTGTCGGAATTCAAACTTTAAATGCTTATAAAAAAAATTGTGCCTATGTATTTTAAATATTTTTCAACTGCTGTTAGGACGATATATCAGGAGCCTTATATTAAATTTTCACGCTTTTTTACCCAACAAATAAAATTTTATTGATATTTATAGAAAAAAAAAACTAAAAAAATTGAAAACTGACAATGTTCGTAAACAGCTCAAAAAGTGTCAAATTATTTTCAACATTTTATCGTGTATAGAAAATGCTAATATAAACATTCAGTGAAATTTTCAAGTATCTACAGTTATAGTTTTTTTAATTACAACAAAATAAAAAAATCGTTACACGAGAAATCGAGTGAATATCAAATGTTCAATGTTGTAAAAATATAAATTTCAAACGCTCATAAAAATTTAATTTGATTTTCTTGTAGACATTTTCTTTTGATAAAAGTAGACAAACATATGGATAATCTTATATTACATTTTAAAATCTTAGATTTAAAAAGAAAATTTTTTATGAATTTCTAACTCATAATAATTTACAAATTTTCGTAATTTTTACGTATTTTGTCAATATTTGAACTTTAAATGCTTATAAAAAAAAATTGTGACTATGGATTTTTAATTTTTTTCGTCTGCTTTTGAAACAATAACCTAAGAGCTTTCTATTAAATTTTCAAGCTTTTCAACCAACAAAAAAATTTTATTGATATTTATAGAAAAAAACTAAAAAAAATGTAAACTGAAAATGTCCGTAAACAGCTCAAAATAAGTCAAAATATTTGGAAAATGTTATGGTGTATAGAAAATACTAATATAAACATTCAGTCAAAATTTCATCTACCTACGGTTATTTGTTTTGGAGTTGCACCAAAAACCAAAATCGATTTTCTCGAAAACAGATTTTGCGTAAAAATTCCCGTTTTTCCTTAATTTTTCTTTTGTTTTTCACGTCGCTTGTGAAAACTACTAGGAAATTTTTACTTTTGACCCCCCAAAGTACCAACTAGATTCACTTTCCTATCAGAAATGCTACTATTGAAGAAAATCAGCCTATGATATTACCAAGTATATTTGATGATATTATTGTGAATAAAGTAATTTATATATTACCTATTTACGTGGAGCCTTGTTTTAAATTTTCAATCCATAGCTATAAAAGTTGAACATTTTACAAATTTTCAACTACAAAATAGTTATTAAATTTTAAATGTGATAAATTTTGTCGGAATTCAAACTTTAAATGCTTATAAAAAAAATTGTGCCTATGTATTTTAAATATTTTTCAACTGCTGTTAGGACGATATATCAGGAGCCTTATATTAAATTTTCACGCTTTTTTACCCAACAAATAAAATTTTATTGATATTTATAGAAAAAAAAAACTAAAAAAATTGAAAACTGACAATGTTCGTAAACAGCTCAAAAAGTGTCAAATTATTTTCAACATTTTATCGTGTATAGAAAATGCTAATATAAACATTCAGTGAAATTTTCAAGTATCTACAGTTATAGTTTTTTTAATTACAACAAAATAAAAAAATCGTTACACGAGAAATCGAGTGAATATCAAATGTTCAATGTTGTAAAAATATAAATTTCAAACGCTCATAAAAATTTAATTTGATTTTCTTGTAGACATTTTCTTTTGATAAAAGTAGACAAACATATGGATAATCTTATATTACATTTTAAAATCTTAGATTTAAAAAGAAAATTTTTTATGAATTTCTAACTCATAATAATTTACAAATTTTCGTAATTTTTACGTATTTTGTCAATATTTGAACTTTAAATGCTTATAAAAAAAAATTGTGACTATGGATTTTTAATTTTTTTCGTCTGCTTTTGAAACAATAACCTAAGAGCTTTCTATTAAATTTTCAAGCTTTTCAACCAACAAAAAAATTTTATTGATATTTATAGAAAAAAACTAAAAAAAATGTAAACTGAAAATGTCCGTAAACAGCTCAAAATAAGTCAAAATATTTGGAAAATGTTATGGTGTATAGAAAATACTAATATAAACATTGAGTCAAAATTTCATCTACCTACGGTTATTTGTTTTGGAGTTGCACCAAAAACCAAAATCGATTTTCTCGAAAACAGATTTTGCGTAAAAATTCCCGTTTTTCCTTAATTTTTCTTTTGTTTTTCACGTCGCTTGTGAAAACTACTAGGAAATTTTTACTTTTGACCCCCCAAAGTACCAACTAGATTCACTTTCCTATCAGAAATGCTACTATTGAAGAAAATCAGCCTATGATATTACCAAGTATATTTGATGATATTATTGTGAATAAAGTAATTTATATATTACCTATTTACGTGGAGCCTTGTTTTAAATTTTCAATCCATAGCTATAAAAGTTGAACATTTTACAAATTTTCAACTACAAAATAGTTATTAAATTTTAAATGTGATAAATTTTGTCGGAATTCAAACTTTAAATGCTTATAAAAAAAATTGTGCCTATGTATTTTAAATATTTTTCAACTGCTGTTAGGACGATATATCAGGAGCCTTATATTAAATTTTCACGCTTTTTTACCCAACAAATAAAATTTTATTGATATTTATAGAAAAAAAAAACTAAAAAAATTGAAAACTGACAATGTTCGTAAACAGCTCAAAAAGTGTCAAATTATTTTCAACATTTTATCGTGTATAGAAAATGCTAATATAAACATTCAGTGAAATTTTCAAGTATCTACAGTTATAGTTTTTTTAATTACAACAAAATAAAAAAATCGTTACACGAGAAATCGAGTGAATATCAAATGTTCAATGTTGTAAAAATATAAATTTCAAACGCTCATAAAAATTTAATTTGATTTTCTTGTAGACATTTTCTTTTGATAAAAGTAGACAAACATATGGATAATCTTATATTACATTTTAAAATCTTAGATTTAAAAAGAAAATTTTTTATGAATTTCTAACTCATAATAATTTACAAATTTTCGTAATTTTTACGTATTTTGTCAATATTTGAACTTTAAATGCTTATAAAAAAAAATTGTGACTATGGATTTTTAATTTTTTTCGTCTGCTTTTGAAACAATAACCTAAGAGCTTTCTATTAAATTTTCAAGCTTTTCAACCAACAAAAAAATTTTATTGATATTTATAGAAAAAAACTAAAAAAAATGTAAACTGAAAATGTCCGTAAACAGCTCAAAATAAGTCAAAATATTTGGAAAATGTTATGGTGTATAGAAAATACTAATATAAACATTCAGTCAAAATTTCATCTACCTACGGTTATTTGTTTTGGAGTTGCACCAAAAACCAAAATCGATTTTCTCGAAAACAGATTTTGCGTAAAAATTCCCGTTTTTCCTTAATTTTTCTTTTGTTTTTCACGTCGCTTGTGAAAACTACTAGGAAATTTTTACTTTTGACCCCCCAAAGTACCAACTAGATTCACTTTCCTATCAGAAATGCTACTATTGAAGAAAATCAGCCTATGATATTACCAAGTATATTTGATGATATTATTGTGAATAAAGTAATTTATATATTACCTATTTACGTGGAGCCTTGTTTTAAATTTTCAATCCATAGCTATAAAAGTTGAACATTTTACAAATTTTCAACTACAAAATAGTTATTAAATTTTAAATGTGATAAATTTTGTCGGAATTCAAACTTTAAATGCTTATAAAAAAAATTGTGCCTATGTATTTTAAATATTTTTCAACTGCTGTTAGGACGATATATCAGGAGCCTTATATTAAATTTTCACGCTTTTTTACCCAACAAATAAAATTTTATTGATATTTATAGAAAAAAAAAACTAAAAAAATTGAAAACTGACAATGTTCGTAAACAGCTCAAAAAGTGTCAAATTATTTTCAACATTTTATCGTGTATAGAAAATGCTAATATAAACATTCAGTGAAATTTTCAAGTATCTACAGTTATAGTTTTTTTAATTACAACAAAATAAAAAAATCGTTACACGAGAAATCGAGTGAATATCAAATGTTCAATGTTGTAAAAATATAAATTTCAAACGCTCATAAAAATTTAATTTGATTTTCTTGTAGACATTTTCTTTTGATAAAAGTAGACAAACATATGGATAATCTTATATTACATTTTAAAATCTTAGATTTAAAAAGAAAATTTTTTATGAATTTCTAACTCATAATAATTTACAAATTTTCGTAATTTTTACGTATTTTGTCAATATTTGAACTTTAAATGCTTATAAAAAAAAATTGTGACTATGGATTTTTAATTTTTTTCGTCTGCTTTTGAAACAATAACCTAAGAGCTTTCTATTAAATTTTCAAGCTTTTCAACCAACAAAAAAATTTTATTGATATTTATAGAAAAAAACTAAAAAAAATGTAAACTGAAAATGTCCGTAAACAGCTCAAAATAAGTCAAAATATTTGGAAAATGTTATGGTGTATAGAAAATACTAATATAAACATTCAGTCAAAATTTCATCTACCTACGGTTATTTGTTTTGGAGTTGCACCAAAAACCAAAATCGATTTTCTCGAAAACAGATTTTGCGTAAAAATTCCCGTTTTTCCTTAATTTTTCTTTTGTTTTTCACGTCGCTTGTGAAAACTACTAGGAAATTTTTACTTTTGACCCCCCAAAGTACCAACTAGATTCACTTTCCTATCAGAAATGCTACTATTGAAGAAAATCAGCCTATGATATTACCAAGTATATTTGATGATATTATTGTGAATAAAGTAATTTATATATTACCTATTTACGTGGAGCCTTGTTTTAAATTTTCAATCCATAGCTATAAAAGTTGAACATTTTACAAATTTTCAACTACAAAATAGTTATTAAATTTTAAATGTGATAAATTTTGTCGGAATTCAAACTTTAAATGCTTATAAAAAAAATTGTGCCTATGTATTTTAAATATTTTTCAACTGCTGTTAGGACGATATATCAGGAGCCTTATATTAAATTTTCACGCTTTTTTACCCAACAAATAAAATTTTATTGATATTTATAGAAAAAAAAAACTAAAAAAATTGAAAACTGACAATGTTCGTAAACAGCTCAAAAAGTGTCAAATTATTTTCAACATTTTATCGTGTATAGAAAATGCTAATATAAACATTCAGTGAAATTTTCAAGTATCTACAGTTATAGTTTTTTTAATTACAACAAAATAAAAAAATCGTTACACGAGAAATCGAGTGAATATCAAATGTTCAATGTTGTAAAAATATAAATTTCAAACGCTCATAAAAATTTAATTTGATTTTCTTGTAGACATTTTCTTTTGATAAAAGTAGACAAACATATGGATAATCTTATATTACATTTTAAAATCTTAGATTTAAAAAGAAAATTTTTTATGAATTTCTAACTCATAATAATTTACAAATTTTCGTAATTTTTACGTATTTTGTCAATATTTGAACTTTAAATGCTTATAAAAAAAAATTGTGACTATGGATTTTTAATTTTTTTCGTCTGCTTTTGAAACAATAACCTAAGAGCTTTCTATTAAATTTTCAAGCTTTTCAACCAACAAAAAAATTTTATTGATATTTATAGAAAAAAACTAAAAAAAATGTAAACTGAAAATGTCCGTAAATAGCTCAAAATAAGTCAAAATATTTGGAAAATGTTATGGTGTATAGAAAATACTAATATAAACATTCAGTCAAAATTTCATCTACCTACGGTTATTTGTTTTGGAGTTGCACCAAAAACCAAAATCGATTTTCTCGAAAACAGATTTTGCGTAAAAATTCCCGTTTTTCCTTAATTTTTCTTTTGTTTTTCACGTCGCTTGTGAAAACTACTAGGAAATTTTTACTTTTGACCCCCCAAAGTACCAACTAGATTCACTTTCCTATCAGAAATGCTACTATTGAAGAAAATCAGCCTATGATATTACCAAGTATATTTGATGATATTATTGTGAATAAAGTAATTTATATATTACCTATTTACGTGGAGCCTTGTTTTAAATTTTCAATCCATAGCTATAAAAGTTGAACATTTTACAAATTTTCAACTACAAAATAGTTATTAAATTTTAAATGTGATAAATTTTGTCGGAATTCAAACTTTAAATGCTTATAAAAAAAATTGTGCCTATGTATTTTAAATATTTTTCAACTGCTGTTAGGACGATATATCAGGAGCCTTATATTAAATTTTCACGCTTTTTTACCCAACAAATAAAATTTTATTGATATTTATAGAAAAAAAAAACTAAAAAAATTGAAAACTGACAATGTTCGTAAACAGCTCAAAAAGTGTCAAATTATTTTCAACATTTTATCGTGTATAGAAAATGCTAATATAAACATTCAGTGAAATTTTCAAGTATCTACAGTTATAGTTTTTTTAATTACAACAAAATAAAAAAATCGTTACACGAGAAATCGAGTGAATATCAAATGTTCAATGTTGTAAAAATATAAATTTCAAACGCTCATAAAAATTTAATTTGATTTTCTTGTAGACATTTTCTTTTGATAAAAGTAGACAAACATATGGATAATCTTATATTACATTTTAAAATCTTAGATTTAAAAAGAAAATTTTTTATGAATTTCTAACTCATAATAATTTACAAATTTTCGTAATTTTTACGTATTTTGTCAATATTTGAACTTTAAATGCTTATAAAAAAAAATTGTGACTATGGATTTTTAATTTTTTTCGTCTGCTTTTGAAACAATAACCTAAGAGCTTTCTATTAAATTTTCAAGCTTTTCAACCAACAAAAAAATTTTATTGATATTTATAGAAAAAAACTAAAAAAAATGTAAACTGAAAATGTCCGTAAACAGCTCAAAATAAGTCAAAATATTTGGAAAATGTTATGGTGTATAGAAAATACTAATATAAACATTCAGTCAAAATTTCATCTACCTACGGTTATTTGTTTTGGAGTTGCACCAAAAACCAAAATCGATTTTCTCGAAAACAGATTTTGCGTAAAAATTCCCGTTTTTCCTTAATTTTTCTTTTGTTTTTCACGTCGCTTGTGAAAACTACTAGGAAATTTTTACTTTTGACCCCCCAAAGTACCAACTAGATTCACTTTCCTATCAGAAATGCTACTATTGAAGAAAATCAGCCTATGATATTACCAAGTATATTTGATGATATTATTGTGAATAAAGTAATTTATATATTACCTATTTACGTGGAGCCTTGTTTTAAATTTTCAATCCATAGCTATAAAAGTTGAACATTTTACAAATTTTCAACTACAAAATAGTTATTAAATTTTAAATGTGATAAATTTTGTCGGAATTCAAACTTTAAATGCTTATAAAAAAAATTGTGCCTATGTATTTTAAATATTTTTCAACTGCTGTTAGGACGATATATCAGGAGCCTTATATTAAATTTTCACGCTTTTTTACCCAACAAATAAAATTTTATTGATATTTATAGAAAAAAAAAACTAAAAAAATTGAAAACTGACAATGTTCGTAAACAGCTCAAAAAGTGTCAAATTATTTTCAACATTTTATCGTGTATAGAAAATGCTAATATAAACATTCAGTGAAATTTTCAAGTATCTACAGTTATAGTTTTTTTAATTACAACAAAATAAAAAAATCGTTACACGAGAAATCGAGTGAATATCAAATGTTCAATGTTGTAAAAATATAAATTTCAAACGCTCATAAAAATTTAATTTGATTTTCTTGTAGACATTTTCTTTTGATAAAAGTAGACAAACATATGGATAATCTTATATTACATTTTAAAATCTTAGATTTAAAAAGAAAATTTTTTATGAATTTCTAACTCATAATAATTTACAAATTTTCGTAATTTTTACGTATTTTGTCAATATTTGAACTTTAAATGCTTATAAAAAAAAATTGTGACTATGGATTTTTAATTTTTTTCGTCTGCTTTTGAAACAATAACCTAAGAGCTTTCTATTAAATTTTCAAGCTTTTCAACCAACAAAAAAATTTTATTGATATTTATAGAAAAAAACTAAAAAAAATGTAAACTGAAAATGTCCGTAAACAGCTCAAAATAAGTCAAAATATTTGGAAAATGTTATGGTGTATAGAAAATACTAATATAAACATTCAGTCAAAATTTCATCTACCTACGGTTATTTGTTTTGGAGTTGCACCAAAAACCAAAATCGATTTTCTCGAAAACAGATTTTGCGTAAAAATTCCCGTTTTTCCTTAATTTTTCTTTTGTTTTTCACGTCGCTTGTGAAAACTACTAGGAAATTTTTACTTTTGACCCCCCAAAGTACCAACTAGATTCACTTTCCTATCAGAAATGCTACTATTGAAGAAAATCAGCCTATGATATTACCAAGTATATTTGATGATATTATTGTGAATAAAGTAATTTATATATTACCTATTTACGTGGAGCCTTGTTTTAAATTTTCAATCCATAGCTATAAAAGTTGAACATTTTACAAATTTTCAACTACAAAATAGTTATTAAATTTTAAATGTGATAAATTTTGTCGGAATTCAAACTTTAAATGCTTATAAAAAAAATTGTGCCTATGTATTTTAAATATTTTTCAACTGCTGTTAGGACGATATATCAGGAGCCTTATATTAAATTTTCACGCTTTTTTACCCAACAAATAAAATTTTATTGATATTTATAGAAAAAAAAAACTAAAAAAATTGAAAACTGACAATGTTCGTAAACAGCTCAAAAAGTGTCAAATTATTTTCAACATTTTATCGTGTATAGAAAATGCTAATATAAACATTCAGTGAAATTTTCAAGTATCTACAGTTATAGTTTTTTTAATTACAACAAAATAAAAAAATCGTTACACGAGAAATCGAGTGAATATCAAATGTTCAATGTTGTAAAAATATAAATTTCAAACGCTCATAAAAATTTAATTTGATTTTCTTGTAGACATTTTCTTTTGATAAAAGTAGACAAACATATGGATAATCTTATATTACATTTTAAAATCTTAGATTTAAAAAGAAAATTTTTTATGAATTTCTAACTCATAATAATTTACAAATTTTCGTAATTTTTACGTATTTTGTCAATATTTGAACTTTAAATGCTTATAAAAAAAAATTGTGACTATGGATTTTTAATTTTTTTCGTCTGCTTTTGAAACAATAACCTAAGAGCTTTCTATTAAATTTTCAAGCTTTTCAACCAACAAAAAAATTTTATTGATATTTATAGAAAAAAACTAAAAAAAATGTAAACTGAAAATGTCCGTAAACAGCTCAAAATAAGTCAAAATATTTGGAAAATGTTATGGTGTATAGAAAATACTAATATAAACATTCAGTCAAAATTTCATCTACCTACGGTTATTTGTTTTGGAGTTGCACCAAAAACCAAAATCGATTTTCTCGAAAACAGATTTTGCGTAAAAATTCCCGGTTTTCCTTAATGTTTCTTTTGTTTTTACGTCGCTTTTGAAAACTACTGGGAAATTTTTACTTTTGAACCTCCAAAGTACCAACTAGATTCACTTTCCTATCAGAAAAGTTACTGTTGAAGAAAATCAGCCTATGATATTACCAAGTATATTTGATGATATTATTGTGAATAAAGTAATTTATATATTACCTATTTACGTGGAGCCTTGTTTTAAATTTTCAATCCATAGCTATAAAAGTTGAACATTTTACAAATTTTCAACTACAAAATAGTTATTAAATTTTAAATGTGATAAATTTTGTCGGAATTCAAACTTTAAATGCTTATAAAAAAAATTGTGCCTATGTATTTTAAATATTTTTCAACTGCTGTTAGGACGATATATCAGGAGCCTTATATTAAATTTTCACGCTTTTTTACCCAACAAATAAAATTTTATTGATATTTATAGAAAAAAAAAACTAAAAAAATTGAAAACTGACAATGTTCGTAAACAGCTCAAAAAGTGTCAAATTATTTTCAACATTTTATCGTGTATAGAAAATGCTAATATAAACATTCAGTGAAATTTTCAAGTATCTACAGTTATAGTTTTTTTAATTACAACAAAATAAAAAAATCGTTACACGAGAAATCGAGTGAATATCAAATGTTCAATGTTGTAAAAATATAAATTTCAAACGCTCATAAAAATTTAATTTGATTTTCTTGTAGACATTTTCTTTTGATAAAAGTAGACAAACATATGGATAATCTTATATTACATTTTAAAATCTTAGATTTAAAAAGAAAATTTTTTATGAATTTCTAACTCATAATAATTTACAAATTTTCGTAATTTTTACGTATTTTGTCAATATTTGAACTTTAAATGCTTATAAAAAAAAATTGTGACTATGGATTTTTAATTTTTTTCGTCTGCTTTTGAAACAATAACCTAAGAGCTTTCTATTAAATTTTCAAGCTTTTCAACCAACAAAAAAATTTTATTGATATTTATAGAAAAAAACTAAAAAAAATGTAAACTGAAAATGTCCGTAAACAGCTCAAAATAAGTCAAAATATTTGGAAAATGTTATGGTGTATAGAAAATACTAATATAAACATTCAGTCAAAATTTCATCTACCTACGGTTATTTGTTTTGGAGTTGCACCAAAAACCAAAATCGATTTTCTCGAAAACAGATTTTGCGTAAAAATTCCCGGTTTTCCTTAATGTTTCTTTTGTTTTTACGTCGCTTTTGAAAACTACTGGGAAATTTTTACTTTTGAACCTCCAAAGTACCAACTAGATTCACTTTCCTATCAGAAAAGTTACTGTTGAAGAAAATCAGCCTATGATATTACCAAGTATATTTGATGATATTATTGTGAATAAAGTAATTTATATATTACCTATTTACGTGGAGCCTTGTTTTAAATTTTCAATCCATAGCTATAAAAGTTGAACATTTTACAAATTTTCAACTACAAAATAGTTATTAAATTTTAAATGTGATAAATTTTGTCGGAATTCAAACTTTAAATGCTTATAAAAAAAATTGTGCCTATGTATTTTAAATATTTTTCAACTGCTGTTAGGACGATATATCAGGAGCCTTATATTAAATTTTCACGCTTTTTTACCCAACAAATAAAATTTTATTGATATTTATAGAAAAAAAAAACTAAAAAAATTGAAAACTGACAATGTTCGTAAACAGCTCAAAAAGTGTCAAATTATTTTCAACATTTTATCGTGTATAGAAAATGCTAATATAAACATTCAGTGAAATTTTCAAGTATCTACAGTTATAGTTTTTTTAATTACAACAAAATAAAAAAATCGTTACACGAGAAATCGAGTGAATATCAAATGTTCAATGTTGTAAAAATATAAATTTCAAACGCTCATAAAAATTTAATTTGATTTTCTTGTAGACATTTTCTTTTGATAAAAGTAGACAAACATATGGATAATCTTATATTACATTTTAAAATCTTAGATTTAAAAAGAAAATTTTTTATGAATTTCTAACTCATAATAATTTACAAATTTTCGTAATTTTTACGTATTTTGTCAATATTTGAACTTTAAATGCTTATAAAAAAAAATTGTGACTATGGATTTTTAATTTTTTTCGTCTGCTTTTGAAACAATAACCTAAGAGCTTTCTATTAAATTTTCAAGCTTTTCAACCAACAAAAAAATTTTATTGATATTTATAGAAAAAAACTAAAAAAAATGTAAACTGAAAATGTCCGTAAATAGCTCAAAATAAGTCAAAATATTTGGAAAATGTTATGGTGTATAGAAAATACTAATATAAACATTCAGTCAAAATTTCATCTACCTACGGTTATTTGTTTTGGAGTTGCACCAAAAACCAAAATCGATTTTCTCGAAAACAGATTTTGCGTAAAAATTCCCGTTTTTCCTTAATTTTTCTTTTGTTTTTCACGTCGCTTGTGAAAACTACTAGGAAATTTTTACTTTTGACCCCCCAAAGTACCAACTAGATTCACTTTCCTATCAGAAATGCTACTATTGAAGAAAATCAGCCTATGATATTACCAAGTATATTTGATGATATTATTGTGAATAAAGTAATTTATATATTACCTATTTACGTGGAGCCTTGTTTTAAATTTTCAATCCATAGCTATAAAAGTTGAACATTTTACAAATTTTCAACTACAAAATAGTTATTAAATTTTAAATGTGATAAATTTTGTCGGAATTCAAACTTTAAATGCTTATAAAAAAAATTGTGCCTATGTATTTTAAATATTTTTCAACTGCTGTTAGGACGATATATCAGGAGCCTTATATTAAATTTTCACGCTTTTTTACCCAACAAATAAAATTTTATTGATATTTATAGAAAAAAAAAACTAAAAAAATTGAAAACTGACAATGTTCGTAAACAGCTCAAAAAGTGTCAAATTATTTTCAACATTTTATCGTGTATAGAAAATGCTAATATAAACATTCAGTGAAATTTTCAAGTATCTACAGTTATAGTTTTTTTAATTACAACAAAATAAAAAAATCGTTACACGAGAAATCGAGTGAATATCAAATGTTCAATGTTGTAAAAATATAAATTTCAAACGCTCATAAAAATTTAATTTGATTTTCTTGTAGACATTTTCTTTTGATAAAAGTAGACAAACATATGGATAATCTTATATTACATTTTAAAATCTTAGATTTAAAAAGAAAATTTTTTATGAATTTCTAACTCATAATAATTTACAAATTTTCGTAATTTTTACGTATTTTGTCAATATTTGAACTTTAAATGCTTATAAAAAAAAATTGTGACTATGGATTTTTAATTTTTTTCGTCTGCTTTTGAAACAATAACCTAAGAGCTTTCTATTAAATTTTCAAGCTTTTCAACCAACAAAAAAATTTTATTGATATTTATAGAAAAAAACTAAAAAAAAATGTAAACTGAAAATGTCCGTAAACAGCTCAAAATAAGTCAAAATATTTGGAAAATGTTATGGTGTATAGAAAATACTAATATAAACATTCAGTCAAAATTTCATCTACCTACGGTTATTTGTTTTGGAGTTGCACCAAAAACCAAAATCGATTTTCTCGAAAACAGATTTTGCGTAAAAATTCCCGTTTTTCCTTAATTTTTCTTTTGTTTTTCACGTCGCTTGTGAAAACTACTAGGAAATTTTTACTTTTGACCCCCCAAAGTACCAACTAGATTCACTTTCCTATCAGAAATGCTACTATTGAAGAAAATCAGCCTATGATATTACCAAGTATATTTGATGATATTATTGTGAATAAAGTAATTTATATATTACCTATTTACGTGGAGCCTTGTTTTAAATTTTCAATCCATAGCTATAAAAGTTGAACATTTTACAAATTTTCAACTACAAAATAGTTATTAAATTTTAAATGTGATAAATTTTGTCGGAATTCAAACTTTAAATGCTTATAAAAAAAATTGTGCCTATGTATTTTAAATATTTTTCAACTGCTGTTAGGACGATATATCAGGAGCCTTATATTAAATTTTCACGCTTTTTTACCCAACAAATAAAATTTTATTGATATTTATAGAAAAAAAAAACTAAAAAAATTGAAAACTGACAATGTTCGTAAACAGCTCAAAAAGTGTCAAATTATTTTCAACATTTTATCGTGTATAGAAAATGCTAATATAAACATTCAGTGAAATTTTCAAGTATCTACAGTTATAGTTTTTTTAATTACAACAAAATAAAAAAATCGTTACACGAGAAATCGAGTGAATATCAAATGTTCAATGTTGTAAAAATATAAATTTCAAACGCTCATAAAAATTTAATTTGATTTTCTTGTAGACATTTTCTTTTGATAAAAGTAGACAAACATATGGATAATCTTATATTACATTTTAAAATCTTAGATTTAAAAAGAAAATTTTTTATGAATTTCTAACTCATAATAATTTACAAATTTTCGTAATTTTTACGTATTTTGTCAATATTTGAACTTTAAATGCTTATAAAAAAAAATTGTGACTATGGATTTTTAATTTTTTTCGTCTGCTTTTGAAACAATAACCTAAGAGCTTTCTATTAAATTTTCAAGCTTTTCAACCAACAAAAAAATTTTATTGATATTTATAGAAAAAAACTAAAAAAAATGTAAACTGAAAATGTCCGTAAACAGCTCAAAATAAGTCAAAATATTTGGAAAATGTTATGGTGTATAGAAAATACTAATATAAACATTCAGTCAAAATTTCATCTACCTACGGTTATTTGTTTTGGAGTTGCACCAAAAACCAAAATCGATTTTCTCGAAAACAGATTTTGCGTAAAAATTCCCGTTTTTCCTTAATTTTTCTTTTGTTTTTCACGTCGCTTGTGAAAACTACTAGGAAATTTTTACTTTTGACCCCCCAAAGTACCAACTAGATTCACTTTCCTATCAGAAATGCTACTATTGAAGAAAATCAGCCTATGATATTACCAAGTATATTTGATGATATTATTGTGAATAAAGTAATTTATATATTACCTATTTACGTGGAGCCTTGTTTTAAATTTTCAATCCATAGCTATAAAAGTTGAACATTTTACAAATTTTCAACTACAAAATAGTTATTAAATTTTAAATGTGATAAATTTTGTCGGAATTCAAACTTTAAATGCTTATAAAAAAAATTGTGCCTATGTATTTTAAATATTTTTCAACTGCTGTTAGGACGATATATCAGGAGCCTTATATTAAATTTTCACGCTTTTTTACCCAACAAATAAAATTTTATTGATATTTATAGAAAAAAAAAACTAAAAAAATTGAAAACTGACAATGTTCGTAAACAGCTCAAAAAGTGTCAAATTATTTTCAACATTTTATCGTGTATAGAAAATGCTAATATAAACATTCAGTGAAATTTTCAAGTATCTACAGTTATAGTTTTTTTAATTACAACAAAATAAAAAAATCGTTACACGAGAAATCGAGTGAATATCAAATGTTCAATGTTGTAAAAATATAAATTTCAAACGCTCATAAAAATTTAATTTGATTTTCTTGTAGACATTTTCTTTTGATAAAAGTAGACAAACATATGGATAATCTTATATTACATTTTAAAATCTTAGATTTAAAAAGAAAATTTTTTATGAATTTCTAACTCATAATAATTTACAAATTTTCGTAATTTTTACGTATTTTGTCAATATTTGAACTTTAAATGCTTATAAAAAAAAATTGTGACTATGGATTTTTAATTTTTTTCGTCTGCTTTTGAAACAATAACCTAAGAGCTTTCTATTAAATTTTCAAGCTTTTCAACCAACAAAAAAATTTTATTGATATTTATAGAAAAAAACTAAAAAAAATGTAAACTGAAAATGTCCGTAAATAGCTCAAAATAAGTCAAAATATTTGGAAAATGTTATGGTGTATAGAAAATACTAATATAAACATTCAGTCAAAATTTCATCTACCTACGGTTATTTGTTTTGGAGTTGCACCAAAAACCAAAATCGATTTTCTCGAAAACAGATTTTGCGTAAAAATTCCCGTTTTTCCTTAATTTTTCTTTTGTTTTTCACGTCGCTTGTGAAAACTACTAGGAAATTTTTACTTTTGACCCCCCAAAGTACCAACTAGATTCACTTTCCTATCAGAAATGCTACTATTGAAGAAAATCAGCCTATGATATTACCAAGTATATTTGATGATATTATTGTGAATAAAGTAATTTATATATTACCTATTTACGTGGAGCCTTGTTTTAAATTTTCAATCCATAGCTATAAAAGTTGAACATTTTACAAATTTTCAACTACAAAATAGTTATTAAATTTTAAATGTGATAAATTTTGTCGGAATTCAAACTTTAAATGCTTATAAAAAAAATTGTGCCTATGTATTTTAAATATTTTTCAACTGCTGTTAGGACGATATATCAGGAGCCTTATATTAAATTTTCACGCTTTTTTACCCAACAAATAAAATTTTATTGATATTTATAGAAAAAAAAAACTAAAAAAATTGAAAACTGACAATGTTCGTAAACAGCTCAAAAAGTGTCAAATTATTTTCAACATTTTATCGTGTATAGAAAATGCTAATATAAACATTCAGTGAAATTTTCAAGTATCTACAGTTATAGTTTTTTTAATTACAACAAAATAAAAAAATCGTTACACGAGAAATCGAGTGAATATCAAATGTTCAATGTTGTAAAAATATAAATTTCAAACGCTCATAAAAATTTAATTTGATTTTCTTGTAGACATTTTCTTTTGATAAAAGTAGACAAACATATGGATAATCTTATATTACATTTTAAAATCTTAGATTTAAAAAGAAAATTTTTTATGAATTTCTAACTCATAATAATTTACAAATTTTCGTAATTTTTACGTATTTTGTCAATATTTGAACTTTAAATGCTTATAAAAAAAAATTGTGACTATGGATTTTTAATTTTTTTCGTCTGCTTTTGAAACAATAACCTAAGAGCTTTCTATTAAATTTTCAAGCTTTTCAACCAACAAAAAAATTTTATTGATATTTATAGAAAAAAACTAAAAAAAATGTAAACTGAAAATGTCCGTAAATAGCTCAAAATAAGTCAAAATATTTGGAAAATGTTATGGTGTATAGAAAATACTAATATAAACATTCAGTCAAAATTTCATCTACCTACGGTTATTTGTTTTGGAGTTGCACCAAAAACCAAAATCGATTTTCTCGAAAACAGATTTTGCGTAAAAATTCCCGTTTTTCCTTAATTTTTCTTTTGTTTTTCACGTCGCTTGTGAAAACTACTAGGAAATTTTTACTTTTGACCCCCCAAAGTACCAACTAGATTCACTTTCCTATCAGAAATGCTACTATTGAAGAAAATCAGCCTATGATATTACCAAGTATATTTGATGATATTATTGTGAATAAAGTAATTTATATATTACCTATTTACGTGGAGCCTTGTTTTAAATTTTCAATCCATAGCTATAAAAGTTGAACATTTTACAAATTTTCAACTACAAAATAGTTATTAAATTTTAAATGTGATAAATTTTGTCGGAATTCAAACTTTAAATGCTTATAAAAAAAATTGTGCCTATGTATTTTAAATATTTTTCAACTGCTGTTAGGACGATATATCAGGAGCCTTATATTAAATTTTCACGCTTTTTTACCCAACAAATAAAATTTTATTGATATTTATAGAAAAAAAAAACTAAAAAAATTGAAAACTGACAATGTTCGTAAACAGCTCAAAAAGTGTCAAATTATTTTCAACATTTTATCGTGTATAGAAAATGCTAATATAAACATTCAGTGAAATTTTCAAGTATCTACAGTTATAGTTTTTTTAATTACAACAAAATAAAAAAATCGTTACACGAGAAATCGAGTGAATATCAAATGTTCAATGTTGTAAAAATATAAATTTCAAACGCTCATAAAAATTTAATTTGATTTTCTTGTAGACATTTTCTTTTGATAAAAGTAGACAAACATATGGATAATCTTATATTACATTTTAAAATCTTAGATTTAAAAAGAAAATTTTTTATGAATTTCTAACTCATAATAATTTACAAATTTTCGTAATTTTTACGTATTTTGTCAATATTTGAACTTTAAATGCTTATAAAAAAAAATTGTGACTATGGATTTTTAATTTTTTTCGTCTGCTTTTGAAACAATAACCTAAGAGCTTTCTATTAAATTTTCAAGCTTTTCAACCAACAAAAAAATTTTATTGATATTTATAGAAAAAAACTAAAAAAAAATGTAAACTGAAAATGTCCGTAAACAGCTCAAAATAAGTCAAAATATTTGGAAAATGTTATGGTGTATAGAAAATACTAATATAAACATTCAGTCAAAATTTCATCTACCTACGGTTATTTGTTTTGGAGTTGCACCAAAAACCAAAATCGATTTTCTCGAAAACAGATTTTGCGTAAAAATTCCCGTTTTTCCTTAATTTTTCTTTTGTTTTTCACGTCGCTTGTGAAAACTACTAGGAAATTTTTACTTTTGACCCCCCAAAGTACCAACTAGATTCACTTTCCTATCAGAAATGCTACTATTGAAGAAAATCAGCCTATGATATTACCAAGTATATTTGATGATATTATTGTGAATAAAGTAATTTATATATTACCTATTTACGTGGAGCCTTGTTTTAAATTTTCAATCCATAGCTATAAAAGTTGAACATTTTACAAATTTTCAACTACAAAATAGTTATTAAATTTTAAATGTGATAAATTTTGTCGGAATTCAAACTTTAAATGCTTATAAAAAAAATTGTGCCTATGTATTTTAAATATTTTTCAACTGCTGTTAGGACGATATATCAGGAGCCTTATATTAAATTTTCACGCTTTTTTACCCAACAAATAAAATTTTATTGATATTTATAGAAAAAAAAAACTAAAAAAATTGAAAACTGACAATGTTCGTAAACAGCTCAAAAAGTGTCAAATTATTTTCAACATTTTATCGTGTATAGAAAATGCTAATATAAACATTCAGTGAAATTTTCAAGTATCTACAGTTATAGTTTTTTTAATTACAACAAAATAAAAAAATCGTTACACGAGAAATCGAGTGAATATCAAATGTTCAATGTTGTAAAAATATAAATTTCAAACGCTCATAAAAATTTAATTTGATTTTCTTGTAGACATTTTCTTTTGATAAAAGTAGACAAACATATGGATAATCTTATATTACATTTTAAAATCTTAGATTTAAAAAGAAAATTTTTTATGAATTTCTAACTCATAATAATTTACAAATTTTCGTAATTTTTACGTATTTTGTCAATATTTGAACTTTAAATGCTTATAAAAAAAAATTGTGACTATGGATTTTTAATTTTTTTCGTCTGCTTTTGAAACAATAACCTAAGAGCTTTCTATTAAATTTTCAAGCTTTTCAACCAACAAAAAAATTTTATTGATATTTATAGAAAAAAACTAAAAAAAATGTAAACTGAAAATGTCCGTAAACAGCTCAAAATAAGTCAAAATATTTGGAAAATGTTATGGTGTATAGAAAATACTAATATAAACATTCAGTCAAAATTTCATCTACCTACGGTTATTTGTTTTGGAGTTGCACCAAAAACCAAAATCGATTTTCTCGAAAACAGATTTTGCGTAAAAATTCCCGGTTTTCCTTAATGTTTCTTTTGTTTTTACGTCGCTTTTGAAAACTACTGGGAAATTTTTACTTTTGAACCTCCAAAGTACCAACTAGATTCACTTTCCTATCAGAAAAGTTACTGTTGAAGAAAATCCAAGCATTTTTAGTGTCTAAAAGGTGATGACAGACACAAAAATAAAAATAATAACTGTTATCCTCAACTGCGCGAGGTAAAATGTGAAGTTACTTAGAGAAATTTGACATTTTCAATTTGTTATTATTTTTTTTTTTTTGTATAAAAATCGATTTCATATCGAAGATTAACGTTAAGTTAAATATTTTGACAAAATCGTAAAAAATTGTAAATTAGGTATGTCGTAGTTTTTCAGTTATAAAATGTCTATTTTTATAGCTATGGGTTGAATATTAACTTAACAAGTTTTATCATAAGAAGTTCATACCGTAACCAAACGTTTAATAAATATTTAAACAGTTGTTTTATAGTTTTTTTGATTTCAACTTCAAATGAAAATAGATATTTAACCGAAGAATAAAAATTATTTTTTTTGTAACTTTATATATCACAGGTGTTAATGTATTGTAGGTATATACAAATAGTACTAACGAACGGTAGGTGAGCAAAAAGTATATTAAGAATAGTTGAGCTAATCGCAGATATTGGAAAGTGGAAAAAAAGATACATATTACAAGTCAATGTGGAAAACCCCGATGATAGAGGATATTTTGTCCAACAACTCAAATGTTGAAAATGCCAAAAACCTGACGGAGGAAAACATAGTCTTGAGCGAAAAATATCAGAGCCCCAAGAAAGTAAATATAAAAAATTGCGTTGTAACTTTTAGTTCAGTATATCACACCGGCTAATTGTAAAATATAACGTGCCGTTTTATATTCGTAATGAAATTTCTGTTTACTGTAGTTGTCTACTTGTCTATATAGGCTTTGAAAATGGCACTGGACAACGACGAACTTTGAAAATACCGTTACGGGTCATATTAGACGAATCCTACGACGGGAACGATAAAACCAGAATACTGAAGGTTGGTTGGTACATAAATTGTTGTTGGGTAATTTTAGTTGGATAGAAATGATTTACAGTAAAACCTTTGAATATTGGACGCTCTCGGTCGCCGAATTTTCGTCCACTATAATTCTGAAGTGTCCGGTATTCATAGAGGGTACATTTTCGAAATTCATAAAGGATTAATATTACATTAATATCATAAACAATACCTAATTATAATATTAATAATGTTATTATTAAATGTTTTACTGATATAATATAAGCGCATTATAATTAGTATTAGTATTATAATACTAGCGAGCGATCATAGAACAATACCATGCGCGGTTCTAACCACGAAAAAAAAACGTGAATACGTATTTTCAATATTTTTCAACTGCTGTTGTAACAATATATCAGGGAGCCTTGTATTTAATTTTCAAGCTTTTTGACCCAACGAATACAATTTTATTGACATTTATAGAAAAAAAAACTAAATAAATTGGAAACTGAAAATGTTTGTAAGCTGCTTTAAATTTCAAGTGTCAACCAAAGCGGTTATTGGTTTTCGAATTAAAACAAAATAAGAAAATAGCTAAATGAGAAATCTATTGAATTTCCAGTATTGTAAAAATTTCAAAACTTAAAACGCTCATAAACATTTAAGTTGACTTTCCTGTGGAGATTTGGTCTTTGATAAAGATAGCAGAGATGTAAAATTTCATGTTTTCACTGACTTATTGAAACTTTTTAGAAACTTTTCAAAAAATTGAAACTTTTGATTTAACACTTTTATATACCTTTAATTTGTTTTGTATATGATTCAATAGCTTATTTTACACATCTAAATACAATTTTCAAATTATTTAAAAGTGATCTATCTATTAATGTAATTACCTATTAGATGCTGGCCATCTTAATTTCATTTAAATGGTAATCATTGAATACTAATAATAATTATATTGAAACAGTGTTTAATTATTTATTTTTCTAGTAATTTATTGAGTTTCCAATAGAAACTATTATTATTAACTTTTAAAACCAAACTTAGACTAAAAATAAAAACAAACCTAATATATTGAATGAATAATAATTGGTTTGTCTCGAATTCATAATGAATAACAAAGGCACTAAATCATAGAAAACAAATTAAAAATTGCAAGGCAGTAGACAAACTATAAAAACTAATTGTTACTAGATAAAAGATTTATCCATGGCCCCATAATACCTACTACAATTACAATCATAGATATTAAAACTATTGTCTATTACCTATTTATTCGTGTATGCGTACGATCATGAAATTACATTTTTGATATCGAAAAGTTTCAATACTTTTCATTTCAATAGCATTGAAACTTTTCAAATTTCGCGAAAAGTTTCACTTGACAATTTCTGAAACTTTTCATTCTCACATCTCTGAAAGGTAGACAAACTTATGAAGAATCATTTATTTAAATTTTCAAATCTTAGATTATAAAAGAAAAATTTTTATGAATTTTTCTCTCAAAGTAATTTGCACATTTTTGTGATATTTACATATTTTGTCAAAATTTGAAGTTTAAATACTTATAAAAAAATTGTGACCAGGTATGTATTTTTAATATTTTTCAACTACCATTGTAACATTATATTAGATACACTATATACATTGTATTATGTATTTACTTTATTTTTATATAATTTTATAAACTTTATTAGAAATCTAAATTTGTATATTTATAAACTCATAAAATTTGTATTTTTATAGATGCAAAATGTGTATAGGTACAAACAATAAAATGAAATTTTGAAATCATGAAATTTTCTGTTATTTATACGACATACAGAAATATATGACGTATTTATTCAGTACAGTTTCTGTAAGTAAATGCCCGTGAAAAATAATATTAGGTACCTATCTTGCTTTTAAAATTCAGACAAGAATGAC
The DNA here is from genome assembly GCF_019925205.1 of Metopolophium dirhodum. Lineage (NCBI taxonomy): Eukaryota > Metazoa > Arthropoda > Insecta > Hemiptera > Aphididae > Metopolophium > Metopolophium dirhodum. Next base: position 19,250,369 of record NC_083560.1, read on the forward strand.
TTTATAATGATTTCAACATTGAAAAAATGTTATAATCCATATGGATTAAATGTGAAATTTGGTTTGATGCAAAACAATATTAATTTCGGATATTTATAGCGTAAAGAGATGCGCTTGATTTCGAGAGTTGCCCGTGTAGACTTATTTGTAGGCGATATCAAAATTATTTTCGCAGTTCATTACAAAAGAGTATTAAAATTATTTTCGTTGATAATTAAATGACGAAAGCAAAATAATATTATTATACTATTTATACTATGTTGTAGTATATAGACTATAACTTTATTGTGTACCGTCGTCCAGAGGCTAAAGTATAATATTTTCGTACTATACGCGCTTTATATTAAACTTGGAGTTACCGTGGGGGGTTTAGCACCCCCCACCAAAAAAAAAAAAAAAAAATAAAAAAGTGTATTTAATCCATTCACATACACACAATGAATAGTCAATTTCTATTATTTTTTATTTACAGAGTACAGACTACTTACATCACAATAAAACGATTTATATCGGTACGATTATTAATTATTATACATACCTAATTTTACAGGAAATGCACTGAACTATACAGTAAATAGGAAAGTAAAAATCACCGAAAAATATTCCCGTTTCTAGGAAAAATGATCCACAGACTAGAATATTACTCACGAGTCACAATCACATGAATAACCGATTGATAAAATATTTTTAAAAGCTAATTAGTGTAATTATTACATTGTATATTTTTATTTACAAATACACACTGCAAGGCTTAGGAAAATTTATCATTAAAAAAATTAATGTATAGTAGTTAGTAAATAATTTTCAAACATTAACAATAATATTATTTTGTTTTATATCACGATTTGAAACAACATACCTATATAATGGTTCTTTTTAAAGAATAGGTACCTCCTTTTGTGTTTACTAGTTCATTATTTATTAAATTAGAAAACTCTATTTATATTAGAGCTAATTATTTATTCTTCATTAAATAGAAAACATCATATATGAAAAGAGTATTACACTTTATACCATCATGTGTCTTACTTATTACAAAAAATTACATAAGTAATTACTTTTCAAGAAAACAAGAGACAAATGATACAGTGTCACCAACACCACAGTGCCTTTATAAATTAACTATTATTTGATAATTATTTGTATTATTTAACGTAGCGATCAATCGAAATATTTTTATTTTTATTTTATTATATTTTAAATATTTTGAGTATTTTATATGCAAGTAAAACTTGTAAAAAATACTCCTAATAATAATTTTTAAAATTCTTGTGTATCTATTTCTCAATGTAACATCAAATAATTTTTTAATTAATGATGAAAAACTGTAAAAAAAAATCACTAGTTATTACAAGTGTAGTAAACCCAAAATCTATTAAATTATTTTAAATAAAATAAGTTAAATAATAAATGATACATAGTATAATTTATGAGTGGAAATGTAGGTATTAATGTAAGCCTGAATAACAGGAAGCGTAGATCAAAGGTGAAAACAACAAGTTGTTTTATCTAGTCACATAATAATGCAATATATTATTAATATATACATTATTAGGGAAGTAATATTATAATATAGATATCACGCCACCAATACGTCATTGTTAGAACCCGCATAAATACGGGTAGAGCACCTACCATTACTTAGAAGATAGTCAGTGCTTATAGTTATTTTGTTAATACAAACTTGTTTTAATAAAATATTAATAGTATCATACGAATGCCTTAATTAAAAGTCTGAAAAGTGTTAGTAATTATTTACCTATCTTCCACAACAACAACGACTCAAGACAACAACGAACGTGTGACGTCGTTAAAAAAGTATTTTATTAGTGTTCAACGTGTCGACGAATGTCGAGATATTAAATTATTTAAGATATTAAAATCTCCCGCATCATTTGTATTAGCATTACCTGATTAACCATTATGAATCGCTTGTCCCACTGGGGGGTTCTGTTGATGCAAGAATAAAAAGTTTTCTACCATACTAAAAAAACAACAAACTACTATCACTACTAATATATTACTATTTTATGTATAAACTGAATAGATCGGTTTATAGTTCGGTTTCATAAAACAATTTAACATTGTTTATATGTATACGATAACCCTTACAACCTTTGTTAATAGTAATGTTTTCATTATCGTGTACCTCGAGTACTTCGTATGGGCCCGTCCAATTTCTACTCAATGTTTTACGTTTGTTACGCTCTTTTATTAGGACTGTTGGCGCTGAAAATTATCAACTGTGATATGCTAATGAGCGCGACGGCACGACTGTTCTTATCGGTCATTTCCACCTTCCACTCCTCTCTTTTTCCTATCGTGATTCCTTGTGTATTATTATTATTATTATTATTATTAATTTAGAGTCATCATATTTATTGTCTTTGTTTATATGTAAATTATCTTCATATTTCTTGTGTTTTTCACTATCAATTATTGCGTCCAACGCCCTTGTTGTCATATTATTTTTCTCTCTCTCGTCGTTCGCTATTTATTTTTTATTATTCCGCTATTGTACCGTTTTTTTTTTGTTGTTCTTCACCTTTTTTATTAGTTGGGTGTTAGTACGTTGTTGGTACACAGCAATCATTCTTTTTATTATTATTATATTTTGTAGTAATTTGTGCAGCCATACTGTGTGGACATTGTGACCAAAAACTATTATTATTATTGCGGTACGTGCGACGATACTGGACGCTGTTAGTGCAACGGCATCACCCTTATTATTAAAATAAACGTCATTATCATTCGTACACCATGAGTTATTATATCATCTTATATTTTTGTCATTCTATGGGTGCCCTGATCCTGCGGCGTGTACGTACACTGTGCGTCTCAACTTTACCAAGTGCCACCTACTCCCGCGTAAGTCCGCCAGCACTCGTCGTAGTGTGTGGGAGGCCGCCCGGGTCTTCAGAATCTAAGTACAACGGGTGTCTCCACTTTGGGCCGACTGTCCGGATCGGCGTCAAGACTTCAATAGTTTTTTAAGTTAATATAATAAGGTTTAGCCGACTCATGTGAGCTCTCTGGTCATTGCACCAAACCGAATCGACCACAGAGACCCCCCCCCTCAATAACTAAATTGTATCATCCTGTTTCCCATTGACACCTCACCTCCCGTTACTACTCTGATATCAGTTGTCGTCGTGTGCATTAGGTTGCCTACCCGATTTATTAAAAGGCGACATTAATTGGTCGGTACATGTGAAATAAGACGTCAATCATAAACTTAATTTTGGTCTCGATGATAAGTCGAATTGGTCCTTCGGCAATGTGCTTCATCAGCTCTCTTGGCGCGCACACTTTTTTTGGTCCTTCGGGCTGGATTAGACTAACAAACCGCGACATTGGGGTGGGTCTCAAGTGCTGCTTGAATTTGTCGTTTGTCAACGGTGACAGAGAAAAATTGTCAATACCTGTACGTAATGCTGTAGTTGCGTTCAAAATTAATTCGTACGAGAAAAATACTATGTTTGATCTATTCTAATTACAAACTCCTTAATTTGCTGTTAAAATGGTCACTCCTCCTTCAGTGACTTATGCAGATGCAAAAGTACGGACTGTTCGTGCAATTGCAAAAATCACATCATTTGTCGCTGCAGCCGGTGAATATAAAGCCAATCGTTCTAATCCGGGCAAATATGCTAAAGTAGCTAAGATGTTGTCTGAGTTAAATGACATTCGTCGAACTGCTGAAGACGACTTCCAAGTCATGGAATCGTCTGTTAACAAAAGGTTAGCCCCTATGGAAGTCGTAGACAATAAAGAGAGTCTAAGCCTCAGTGCCGAATTTGACAATTTGTACTATGAATTAGCTGCCTTTACTGATGTCTATCATATTTCATTATCTCCTGGCATGGATACATCCTCAATTAGCAGTGAACCAAACAATGGGCTCCAGTAATTTGTCACACTACCAATTACCCAAACGGAGTTATCCTACGTTTTCTGAAGTGCTTATTGAATGGCAAGATTTCGAAGATCTTTTTAAATCAATTTTGTCTCACGCTCCTGATCTTCCCGATGTTGAGCGTTTTGAAATTTTAAAAACCTCTCTGCAAGGTGAAGCTCTATCGTTGGCTTCACATCTCTCTTTGACTTCCGCAAATTATAACAAAGCTTGGGAAGTGTTACGTGCTCGTTATGGTGACAAGCGTGATTTGGCTCGGATTCATCTGGACGCCCTTCTAGCACCCCACACAGTTAATTGTAACGACGCGGCTTCCATAAAAACTTTTCTCACGACCATTCTTGAACACACTGCGGCCCTGTATAATTTGGATTTTGTTACTCACCAATGGAGTCCGATTCTTGTTCATATTTTTGAAAATCATCTAGATTATGATCTTCGCTCTCGTTGGGAAATCACTGTTGGGGATCGTCATCAACCGGCCACGAGTGACTTTGTAGAGTTTTTAAGGAGCCATGTTTGGTCAGCCGAAGCTCGTGCAGGAAACTATTCAATGATTTTCCAATCTAGTACTTCCCAACAAAAACAGTCAAAAAAATTATATACTGCACACTCTCGTCCCACTTATGGACCAAAAGTGTTGACCGCCAGTGCCTCGTTACCCACTGAATCAGGTCATCGGTCGTCTGCTATCAGTAACTGCCAAATTTGCAAAAAGTCACATTCGATTCGAAAATGCCAATATTGTTCCTTAGTAAAGGGTCCAACCAATCGTTTTCAGCTTGCAAAAACACATCGTCTCTGCATAAACTGTCTCGGCTGTGGACACTCGTCCGCTGCTTGCCCTTCGAAATTCAAGTGTCAATCGTGCAATCGTTCTCACCATACCTTGTTACATTTTGAATCAAGTCCTGCCACGAGTACACCACCTAGTAGTTTCATGGTAGTCCAGTCAGGTGATCCTACCAGCACGGTCTCGTTAGTTGTAAAGGATAATCCCCAGAAAGTGGTATTATTATCAACTGTGCTTCTGGACATTTATGGTACCGATGGTCATCGTCATTCGTCTAGAGCCCTATTAGACAGTGGCTCTCAGGCCAGTTTTATCACGGGAAAATCATCTGACATTCTCATGCTCAATCGCAGACGTTCACCTGTGAGTATAACCACGTTTGCTAACACTACTACTACTCCTGTTTGTGGATCATCGATTTTCATTGTGACTCCTCACTGCAAACAAACACCCAGATGCGACAGTCTCATTTCGGGTAGTGCAGGCGAGCCTACTGCGTTAAAAACAATTTTCGGTTGGGTTTTGTTTGGGCCTACCACTTCATCTGCACCTGTGTCATTGACCACAATGTGTGTGTCAACATCCAGCAACCTTGATGCAACCTTAAGAAAGTTTTGAGAATTGGAAGAACTACCTGTAGTTCACAACTTAGGTCCTGATGACTACTCCCGCGTAAGTCCACCAGCACTCGCCGTAGTGTGTGGGAGGCCGCCCGGGTCTTCAGAATCTAAGTACAACGGGTGTCTCCACTTTGGGCCGGCTGTCCGGATCGGCGTCAAGACTTCAATAGTTTTTTAAGTTAATATAATAAGGTTTAGCCGACTCGTGTGAGGTCTCTGGTCATTGCACAAAACCGAATCGACCACAGAGACCTCCCCCCCTCAATAACTAAATTGCATCATCCTGTTTCCCATTGACACCTCACCTCCCGTTCCTACTCTGATATCAGTTGTCGTTGTGTGTATTAGGTTGCCTACCCGATTTATTGAAAGGCGACATTAATTGGTCGGTAGGTACATGTGAAATAAGACGTCATTCATAAACTTAATTTTTGTCTCGATGATAAGTCGAGTGGTCCTTCGGCAATGTGCTTCGTCAGCTTTCTTGGTGCGCACACAAGGACTTTGGTCCCCTACTTGTATATTAATTGCGTGTATGTTTTTATCGTAGTAATGTTTATTATTTTCTTTCTTTTTAATTAAATTGGAATTAAATCGTGCCAGTTGATATGCTTCCTGCATAATGCGTTTTAAATCGATTACATAATTATCATAATTGTATTGTGTCTCGGGTTCCCGATGAAATGACGACGGAATATATTTTGGTTTCCGTCCGAATACAAATTTGTACGGCGTATACGATGTTGACGTATGTACTGTTGTGTTATAGCAAAACATCGCATATGTTAGTAACCTATCCCAGTCGTTACTCGTTGTCCTTATCCGCAAAACTTCGTAACTACGATTTCAATGTGGAATGACTTCGTTCGAGAAAACCGTTGGTCTGTAAGTGGCTTGGCAATTTTCGCGAAATTGTCGACAAAACGTCGATAATAATTGTGTAGCCCGAGAAAAGATCTTATATCTTTGGCCTTTCTTAATTTAGGATATTCTTTTATACATTTTAACTTATTCGGATCAGGTGAGACCCTTGTCTCATTTATGACATGTCCTAAATAAAGTACCTCCTTACGTAAAAAGGCACATTTCCGAGGTTACAGTTTCAAATTGTGCGTGTGTAAACGCTTAAATACCTACTTCAATACGGTAATTTATTACCGTGATCTATTAGGCTTGACCCGTGTACCACAATGTCATCGAGATATGCTGTACACATTTATTCCAGACCCATTAAAATAGATTTCATTACCCTTGTAAATGTAGCCGGAGCTGAGCTCAGCCCAAAAGACATGCGCAAATACTCGTAATGGCCGGGTTTTGTTAAAATTAAAGGTTGTCAATGAGTTACATATTATATTTCTTTGTTTCATTTCCGTAATTTGGTTTTCGATTTCCTCCTGATATGCCCACAGAATGCGATACGGATGAATATTAATTGGTCTCGTTAACCGCGGTGTATTAATTGTATGTATTACAACGTCCGTCGCAGTCAATAGGTCCCCCTCTAGGTAAGCTCCTGATATATTGCTACAATAGTAGTTGAAAAATAATAAAAATACATTGGCACAATTTACTTTAATAAGCATTTAAAGTTCAAATTTTTACAAAATTTAAAATGTGATAATTTGTAGTTAAAAATGTTTTTAAATGTTCCACTTTCTATAGGTAAGAGTAGAAAATTTAAAACAAGGTTCCATGTAAATAGTTTATACTTAAATTACTTTATTCACAATATCAAATATACTTAGAAAATAGTAATATTGTTGGCTGACTGACTTGTCTTTGCTCAGAATTTTTTTTCTTATACAATGATATTATATCATTGAATTCAAATTTAAAACCATCCATTACAGTGACCCACTTTTAACCTATTGTACAGCAGAGTGACACCCACTTACCCACTTTTTTATTTTTTAACTATTTTAACTATGTTCATATTGCATTATGTCAATTTAATTTAATGTGATCATGATGCCAATGAATTGTGTAAAAAAAAAAATTATAACCATAGTTGAATAATATTATAAGTATTTAATATATTATTAACTTACATAATACCAACTACTAAGTATCCAATAATTATTATTAATAATAACTTACATTATCAGTGTTCGCGGCAGGAAAGTTATAATAATAGAACGGTTACCAAATATACTCCGCTGCGCTTATAATACCTGAAGCACACTGACCAAAAAAGTGTGTATATGTGTAGCAAGACTCAAAGGAAATGGACAGGTTCACCGAACAAGACCAATGAGTGCTAGTATGTGGTGGCGTGTGTATGCCTTTACATTAGAATAAAATATTAACACAAATTGTTGGTATTAAGTTGCTATAATATAATAATTTTTTAAATAATACACAGGATAAAATATGTGGCCCCATTGGCCTGACTATTAGAGCTGGATTATAGTGATCACAGTAACACACGACGATTTTTGTGTGCCACAATTACAATGATAATAAAAACAGTAGTGGCGATTTGCACCTATTAAAAACAATTATTACAAGAATAAGAAAAACAATAAGGGCGATTCGTGCCTACAATAATAATTTAACGGAAAATATCGCACGGCTTCCAACGACTCAATGCATCAACATATTTTGTTTTACTGGCTAATGAACCCAAACATAAATTATAATATGCGATTATACGCGAATATCAATTTAGATACGATATTTTGACAAATATTATATAATCGACCGCTAATAATAAAGATGCGTGCGAGATTGTGTGTATATATGAGTGTGCGTGCTCGGTCGGTGGCTTCCCTAAAGATAACGAGAGGCGATCCGGGCAGTGGCGTAAACAATCGGGATATAATAATAATAATAATAGCCTAAGTATAAATAATGAACATAAATTAATAATAACTAGGTACTTATGAAAAAATTATTTTATTTTATTTCTTTTAGATATCTAATTGTATTCTGTATGTAAATTTGATTTAAAGTTACCACACATATTGATTAAAATAAAATTAAACTCACAGGCCATACAACTTGTCTTACAAATATTAAGAATAATTTTAATAACAATCATCAATTTAATATTAGCAATAATATTAATTTAAACATTTAGAATATAATATATATATATATATCTATGAGAGTAAACAAAATAAAATTTAAGTCATTATTGATTCTAAAAAATTAACCATCACTTAATCATACTAAGAAACCTTTTTAAATTTTATTACAACATACATAAAAATAAATAGGGCATTTATTTCTATAACTAAATAAATTATATAAATTAAACATTTTTTGGGGACGTGAAGTCTTGAGATGTTGGCAGTATACAGACAAGAATATATTATTTCTTTCCTAAAAAAAAAAAATGGATAAAAAAGATATAAAAGTTTGTCGAGTCTATCAATTTTTCACTCACCCTCATTGAAATTTATGTTGTTAGCATCTTATTTTCTTCCTCAAGTTCTTAAAGATTTATTAATATTACTGATCCGTTGTCAGAAACTACTAGGCTCTTAATGTCAAGTTTCTTCATTTGTACTACCTAAATTAAATTCAATATTATTTATTAACAAGGTTTGTAATTTATAAAAGGATATTTAATAAAGAATTGTAATGCTCAAAATGCTCTAGTTATAGAAACTAATTTATATTTTATACATTAACAGTACAAATGAAGATATGTCTTAATCAGTGATTAATAGATATTTATACAGTTAAAACACAATAAATAATCTACATTTTCATCACAAGCTTGCTTAAAGGAGATAGATAAATCATTTAAATTTAAATGTTATTTGATTTAATAAAAATAAAAAATAATATTGCTACCATTTTATTTGCAGCTAATATAACCTGTCTTTGATACTGTTATTGGGATCACTACCTTTTGTTCCACGATATATTTGTTCCACATTAACTAAGGTCCACATTTTACCTTTTGTTCCACAAAATATTTGTTCCGAAGGACTTTTGTTCCGCAAAACATTTGTTCCTATGGACTTTTTTTCCATAAACCATTTATACCAATACACTTTGTCCCACGAATATTTGTTCCAAAAAAACGTTTGTTCTAAACGTGGAACAAGTGTTCTGTGGAATATATATTCATGGAACAAATGTTTTGCGGAACAAAGTCTGTTGGAATAACTTTTTTATGGAACATAGTTTATTTGGGACAAACTACGTCTTGCTCAATGCCCAACCACCTCATATCATAATATAATGAAATAATAATCTGGTATCACACTATCACAATATATACCACAATATTGTATTCATTTCTCATAAGTCATAAGTCATTATTTCTATTTTCTATTTTCTAACATTTTTTTTAAATGTAATGTCTGACATATAACTTACTGTTAATTCCTAACGTTAAAAAAAGGTAATTCAAACACTCACTATGTTCTATAATTCTTTATTATTATTTATAGTAGGTATTAGCCATTAGGTGTATTATTAATTTTTTTTTGATTCTAGGGCATCTACAGTATTTGACATTTGTACAGTGTTGGGTAAATTACTTTTAAAAAGTAATGAATTTACTGCTGCGTTACTGAAAAAGTAATTGCGTTACAGTAATTTGAAATTCGCGTAACGTTACTACCCAACACTGCATTTGTATAAGTATTATTCTGTGTGGGGAAAGTTGATTAGGTTAGGTTAAATCTAGGAAGATAAATAATATTATGCATATTAGTTTATTTTAAACGAAATAATAAAAACAATGTAAAATGAACAATTTTCTCCATAAAACTTAACAGTAAATATAGTAGCTATAATAAAAATAAATATATGACACCATATGTATACACCATAGAGTCTTAACCTAAATTATAGCCATGATACATATTTATTTGGCCTCGACAAAGAGGGCATACCTCATATTGTTCCTGTATCATTCTTCTAACACAAATGTCGCAGAACTGATGTCCACAAGGCACCAACGTTACCACCACCACCATTTCAAAACATATGCAGCATAATTCCAAGATATCTAAAACAATTTTAAATTATTTATATAATTGTATATCTGAGTTTTTATGTATAGTAAATTTATTATAATAAATATTTTTACCTGCATTGACGACAGGAAGTGGCAGGTGGTTATTAATCGGCAGTAAAATTGCTGGCTCTGGTTCTGAAAACAATATGTAATTTATATATTTATATAGAATCTTTCCACACTATTTACATTAATTAATCTTAACATTTTTGACTAAATTAAATTATACCATTCTCATTATCCATGTAGACTTCTGCCCAAGGTCGACCAAAGTTTGGACCTGGACCTCTTCTAATGTCAGCATTTACGCGTCTCACTCGTGTTCTTCTTCCACGTCCACGATTGTCTATGAATATTTTAATGGATTAATTACATAAAAAGGTAACTTATTTTATAAAAATTATATTCAAATGGGTTAGGCATTATTTATTATGTAATAAACTGTATGCATTTACCTATAGGATAAGGTCGGTCAAGTTCTTCATGCCTCATTCTACCTCGACCACGGATACGACCTGGTCCCCTCCTCTGAGGAGCTTCAATAACTATCTCCTCTATGGGTATCTCTGGTGATGGTGGACGGATTGGCTCCTCTAAACCTGGTGACAATGGTCGAAATATGTGGATTGGTTGAACGGGCAACAGTGGACGCATTGGCAATACCGCAGGTGGTTGAACAATTGGTTGAGGAGGCAAAAGTGGTTGATGTGGCGGTGGGCGCACTGGTCCCAATATCAAAGGCCTAAAAGCTGGCCGTGGCAATGGTGCAGGTGGCGCAAGTGGTCGTATATTAATACCTGGTACTATAGCTTCTAAATGATAAAATTGAAGTATCCCGTTAAACAATCTATTGATAACTTTTAAAAATATGTAGTTGTTATGGTTTATATTCATTTATAAATGACTTACGATGTGGAAAATTGGGCTCCCCAATTTCGTTTCTGATTATTTGCTCTGGCGTGTACGCCACATTCCTTATAAAATCACTAAGATTGTAGTTGCCGTTCTCTACATTAATCCACGCATTTTGTATAGTTATGTCGTTACGCGGGTAAACCCTGTAATCAGCTTGCCTTACCTAATGAACCAAAATTGGAGTAAGTATGTTGTTCAGACATATTAATGATTATAATACATTTAGGTAAAAAAAAAAAAAAAAAACATTGTTAATAAAGTGATTAATGTGTGATTACAGATGTACTAACCCTCTGCCCGTTGACTGCTCGACTGAAATCATTTCGTCCTCTCTCTTCAACTGTTCTCAAGTGATCTAATAAATGTATACAAACAATTTTATCATATTAGCAATCAGCTTCCTATAATATCTCAATTTCATAACAATTTTACTTTGATTTTATAAAAAAAAATTACCATAGAATCCATACAATGTTGGGTGTTGGCCCATTAGCCGTAACAGTGATGCGTGGTATGACTCTATATAGTTGTTTGTTCTATACTGTAGCCTGAATACTGTGAATCTCCGTGGAGTCACAGTATCCATCCAGTACCGCTCATAATACCTCATTAGATCTGCCAATTGATCTTCCAAGTTATAGTCAGTAACTGAAATTAAAAAAAAAATATTTATACAAATCATTCTAAAGTAGCATATTGTACTCAGTTAATTATTATAAACGTACCTAGGTCTTGTATCAGCCTAAATCCCAATTGGATTGAATGAGCATTTCCGTGGTGGAGTTGTTCTGTAGAAGGTAAATGAGCCAAAGCCATCAACTATAATAATACATTTAACGTCATATAGATAAGTAACTATAATATGTATATTATGTTACAATCGTGCAAAAGTGTTAAAATTAAGATTAATGAGTTTGATTAGTAAAATTAATTTAATAAAATATAATCAATACCAGGCAAATTTCTAATAACCATACAATTTTGAGATATTTACATACCATACAATATTCATAGCTACAAATAATATTACTTATTTTAATTATTTACATAACATGCTATACTCAAAGTACAACTACAAGCCATTAGCCAACAAATTCAATTATTGTAGTAAGCACACATGCAAACTTATATTTTAATTCATTCAAGTATTCTTACTGAAAATGTTTTTTGTTGCTGGGTGATGGTAACGTTGTAATTTTAAATTTGATAATTAATTCTCCTAAACTTTATTTATCACAAAAGATGATTACCATTCTCAGAATTTGCCTTGCATTTTCATTAATGGTGCACAAATTCACCATTTGATGGCTTCGAACATATCGAATAATGCTCTGAAATAAAAATTGTTTATTAAAATATATTTTATTGCCTTAACATGTCATTAAATAAATTAATATATTATGTCTGTCTGTTTAATTTATCTGTGTTTTTGCAGTACCTGGATATAATGAAACCAACAGCCAGAATTGTTGGCTTCTGGTAACACCCTAGCTATAGCATTTCTCAGACCCTGTTCAAAATCAGTAATGATCTGGATATTGGTGTAATCGATGTTTAACTGCAGTTCATTCCTTACAAACTGAAGTAAACGGCAGTAGCTCTCTGTATTGCGATCAACCATCAGCGCGTGTACGATTGGAATTGCCTAAGAATGGATAAACCATATAAATAACAAATAAAAAATTTAAATGTGTATGTATTATATTTTTTTAAACTTACCACATTGTTAAAAATTATTTGGATAGTAAATAGTTGATTTATATCAGCTGGCTGTCGTGGTCTTATTTGAAAAGTACCATCCATACATATAGTCCTTACACTATTTAAATGTACATTTATTTCTTGCACGAACGTGTTGTTAGTGAAGACAATTCCAACAAAGCGAACACTTCCATCATCGTTCAATATCTCTAATGGACCTTGGTAAAATGGCGCCATTGTACCGTTCACATTACGCAGTCTTGGGCCCCATTCATTGGAATTGAATATATCTACCCAATTCCTTAGCGTTTCCGGAACAGGTGGGCTGTTCCTACGCCTAGCCCGTGCAATAGCCCTAACTGCCGCTGGACGTCCCACTTCCATCGCTGCTCTGGGATATCTGTTAAATTTTTAATTATATTTATTACATTTAAATATAAGAATATTAACTTAAAGTCAAATATTTTTTGTTGGACAGCTTACTGATGTGCCTCTTGATCAACAATGTTCTGTGGAACAATGTTCTCCGCATTGCCCCTTTCCCTAAGTATGTTCATAAAACCTCGCAATTCCACTGCATGGTTGGGTATGGGTTCATGTCTATGTTCATGTGCTGGAGAAATCAGTATTGGCGCTCCAACAACTGTTGCCATTTTTGCTGACACCGGACAACCATAACGACGGTTCTCACATCTCAAATACCTAATTTTAATCAGAAATATAATTTTACATATTAAATACCAGTAATATAACAACATAAAATTATTTGTAATTGTAGTATAGCTTATTTTTAATGAGTGTTTAATATCAATTGGCCCTGCAATATTTGTATTAGATTTTTATGTTGTGTGTACTCTATTAAAAATAAATTGAAAATAAAAAAGCAATAAAGCCAAAAAAGACTGAATTCATAATTTAAATTAAGGGGCCCCACCAATAAATTAGCCCTAAGTAGGGCTCTGTGTATAGGTTTTAACATTGCACATTAACATTTGTTATAAACAATATTCCTTATTAATCGTTATTAATTATTGTTATTGTGGTTTTGTAGATGCAAGTAGATACATAATTGCAAAGCTGGGCAAGTTAGTCATTTTTTTCAACTAGTTGAAGTTAAGTTACTTTAATAAAAAAACTAACTAAGTTAGAGTATAAGTTAGTTTCTTAAACTGTCCAAATTTCTAACTAAGTTAGTTTGGTGAAAATAGTAACTTAAGTTAGAGTAGAAGTTTGAAGTAATTTTTTTTTTTTATAGATTAAAAAACCTTTTTGTTGAAAAAAATAAATATAAAATAAGTTGTCTAACTTGAATTATTGATTGAAACTGAAAAATTGAATTAAACACCTAGTAATTTGATAAAAATGTTCTAACTAGGTAAGTAATAATTTCAATTAATACAATTTATTAAATAATATAAATTATTTCAATTTATTAGAACATAAAAACTAAAGGGTGAAAAAAAAACAGTGAAAACTTAAAACATCGTGTCTACACTTATTGGTTAAGCCACCTGTATAGATACTATTAATTATGTCTAGTAGATATCAACATTCTACAGACTACACGGAAAATCCTGTGCGTGCATTATTATAAATATTAATAATTAATAATATATATTATGATCCAATAATCTATATAGGCATATAGCTATAATGTCATGATTGAGGAACAGCTTTTGGAATTTTGGAATGAAAAAAAAAATAATAATAACTAGTTAAGTTACAAAGTTAATATGAATTAAAACTAATTAGTTAAGTTTCTAACTAGTTAGTGCCCAGCTTTGCATAATTGACATTTAATTAGTAAAAATATGGAAAATAACAAATCTACAATAAAATTAGATTTTTCTTTGAACTTGTTTGAAGTATCTTATCAGAATTTTTATATAGCTAAGTACTAATTATTAAAATCTAATATTTTTATTTAAAAGTTGTCACTTTTCAAATTAATGAGTCTTACTTCAAAACAATTTTCCTTTTTAAAAAAAATCATAAAAATTAGGCAGTTGACTTTGATATTTATATTTACAATCAAAATTTTTCTAAAAACCAGACTTACAAATTAGCCATTTTGAATTTTTCAAAAAAAATTTAAATCAGGTTTCAAATGTTTTATTAAAAATAAAAATGTTATATAATCATACATGTAGCTAATCGAGTCAATAAATTATATAGAAAAATATTAATTAGAACAAAAGTTATTTCATTTGTCAGGTATTCCTGTTACTAGGAGTGGTATGAAGTAAAGTTATATTAAATTTTATTTAATAATTTTATATATTTTTTACGATATTTTTTATATTATAAATCATTTTTTTGTTTATATTCTAACCCTTTTAATTACTGACCGGTTATTTCCTCTAATGGAATGCTGGTAATAGACGAATCCTAGTCTATCAATATATATTGTTGAACTGCCTCGAAGTCCTGGAATTGTTTTGGATAGAGGTTCCTGAGGTGATCCGATTACTGGTTCATCTGCAGGTTCTGCCGCGATGTCATTTACATTGTCTATAATTTACAAATTAGAATAGAATTAGTATATTAGAATATAAATTATTTTGTTCTATACTTACAGTCAACTGGATCCATTGATAAATGATAATTAGTTGAGTGCAGTAGGTTAATATTAATTAATTAAATAAAATAAATGCAATAATTCGCAAAATAATTATGGTCCGAAGACGATGGTGTTGAGAAAAAGCACAAAGGCAGTCTTCTAACGAGTCTAGAAGCTGCCTGAGGAGTGAGGCTTGCAACGAACAGCAACACGCAATGGACAGAATTTTCTCCCACCTGTTTAACATTTGTCACCGCCCGCGGATCTCAAACTTTTCTCACGATGGTCATTACAATTTACTTGGGAAAGGGAATATTTGTGACAATGACCAACTCCTATCAGAGACTGCTTATACCGAAGACAGTATTTTATTTATTTTCAATCAGTTATTTTTTTTTTAAATATTTGAATTATTATAGAACTATAGATATAAAATATCTTAATATAATTTCTATAATTGCCAAACCCTGTTTGTAATTATGAAAGGAGTGCTTGAGCACTTGTTTAGATACGTAATGGTCGCCACTGATTTGTTTATTTTTATTTTTTTTTAAGTATACTACGTATAACGACGTAAATTCCATATACGTCTTACCAGAATGAATTCATTTTTGAAAAAACATTGTATTTGCATACCAATTTTCCTAAAATTATCTGTAATTTTTTCGATAAAAGTATGAACTTCTTGTATTAAATTTTCTAGCCTTAGCTATACACATTTAATATTTTATAAGTTTTGAACTACAAACTAATTAACTATGGTTTTGACGAAATTTTAACTTTAAATGCTTATAAAAAATAACCATGATGCCTATGTATCGTTAATATTTTAGCTATAATAAAAACTTACGTATTACATTTTTAAACTTTTTGACCGGATAAATAATTTTTTATTGACATTTAACATTTTATAGAAAAAAAAAATTTTAATTAATCAAGTACAATCCAAGTGAGGACGGTACAACCAAACTAGTTACCAAACAATTTTAATAATTTTTTTTTTCTTTAATTATTTTAAAAAGCACTGAGCATTTTTAATTTCGACCTCCTAAAAGTACCAACTAGATCCAATCCAATTTGCTTCCAAAAACATACATCAGGCATCGAAGTTTATGATTAGAGCATTTTTTCTACCAGAAAAGTTGAGAAGTTACAAACATTTTAAAATAACTCAAATAAACGTCTGAAATTATTAGAATGGACAAAATATAAATAAAAATGTAACTAATTTTCAAGCCCCCCCCCCCCCTACCAGTTGAAAAATCCTGCATACGCCTCTGCGATAATCTTATATTTTTAATTTTTAATAACATATTAAACTCTTTCTTCAGTTCCAAATTTGAGCCGCTGTCCTTCCGAGAATTTCTCGGTAGCACGCCGATTTAATCAGGACCTGTTAAAGAAGGAAAGGTACCTATATTGACTATAATTTAAAACACGGAACTATTGTATGGAACAATAATTCCTCGTAACCAGTCAACAATTTAATTAAGATAATATTATTTATCCTATATGGGGTTATATAAAGCACTAGAGCCTATAGTACATACAGGTGCGACTGTGCTAGTACATAAATGAGGAAGCTATTTTCTATAGGCAACCGTCAATGGGCATGCGGCTTATTTGAACACTTAAATTTGCCATTTGGTGTTATCTGTATTTAAAGAACCCTTATAAATGTTGGCATGCAACTACTTAATATAACTTTTAATTGATACTATTATACTTTAAATTGCTAAAAAACACACCAATATGGCAATATGTAGACGGTACTATTGTCTACTTAGGACATATTACCTACCTATATTCTTATCGTATACAAAATATAACAATGTACAGGATACAGCACATTGTGACGTTACCTGTCGTTACTGCTATATTATATTAGTGACGTTTTATAATAATAATTATTTTATTATATCAAATTATATATTAATATATAGGTTGGCAAGTCGCAAGTGGGTATTGTGTGTATCACTGTAATTATAATGTGTTAAATTTGAATAATGTTTTTGAAGTAGCACCTACACCAGGGCTGTCCCGATAGACAAATCATGGGGGGAGGGTGGTTTTGATTCATAATTTGCCTACTCAAAAAAAAAATTTTATCTTTTTGCTCGACAACTACCTGCCACCTGCAGTACCTAGTCAGTAGACAAATTTTACACAATATTACAACATATTAAATATTTTATTATGTTCTTCATTTTACTATCTCTTAATTCTTATGCATATATATATTTTCATCATATCTTGATAAGTGTATTAGAATAAAATATTTTCAATAACAAAATTTATAACACTGTTGACTGTTATGTATTTACTATATTACCTAATTATAATTTAATAATATAATATAATATTCAAATAATATTTTTATATCAACAAATAAATATTATAATACATATTATATTTATATTTAACTTAACACTAAATTTGTATACGTCGATTTTTTAAAACTAATCATTGATGTGGTATTTTATTTATATCCAAAAGGTCAACAATATCTTTTTCTACTCCCAATACAATTCAAGAGTTTAATCTCTCATCAGAAATTGTTGACCTAAGGGCTAAGACGTGTTTTAATACATTTTAGTGTACTAAAAGATCTTTTGTTTGATTCGACTGTTACAGGAGAAGTCAATGTTAAACAACAAATTTGATTAGCACATGGTAAAATATGCTTTAATTCTTCTGATTTTTCCATTCAAGAATTAAATGGTAATGTTCTATCTTCTAGTAACATACTAAATAATATTTCTACTTCCGTTTGAACTAAATCATAATCTAGAAGATTTGCACCTACACTGCTTGGTAGGAATAAGGAAATAGATTTCTTTACATTATCCAATGAAATATTGATTTTACTAAATGGTTGAGAAAATAATGTGAATAATGGTTGAATGGAAGAAATACATGGATAGGCAAATGTGTATACTATTATAATTATATATAATACATTGATAGGTACTGAAGGTGGACGACGACTGTGTAAACTCCCCATGATGTGTACTACGGTCAAATCTATGTAGGTACCTACTCAGTGGCGAACATTCCCGCTTGGACATGTCGACATGGTGTAAAATTACCGCGGTCCGTGGTGAAAAAAACGAACGAACTATGAGCAGTGTTGTAAAAAATACTTTTTAAAAGTATTTAAGTAATTACTCAATAACTCTTAATATAAAGTATTTAAAATACCATCCAAATACTATAAATAGTAAAGTATTTGAGAAATACTCAAATACTTTTCAGAAGTATTTGAAATAATCTTCAAATACAAAAAAAAAATTCTTTTTACTTTTTAGTGCTGAAATAATTTGTAATAA
Source organism: Metopolophium dirhodum (assembly GCF_019925205.1). NCBI lineage: Eukaryota > Metazoa > Arthropoda > Insecta > Hemiptera > Aphididae > Metopolophium > Metopolophium dirhodum. The sequence continues at coordinate 19,269,184 of NC_083560.1, forward strand.
TCAAAAATTTGTTAATTGCATTTTAAAAACATGATTTTTTCAATAATCGAAATTCTGATCAGTCATGTTAGTTGCACCACAACAATGAACTTTTCTCTACAAATCTAAACTATAATAATGTGTATTTGGATATCTCATACCGCCGTCGACGATAAACGATAATGATAATTATTGATAAAAATTATTTTGGTAAATTGGTAGTAGTACCTACTAATAATTACCAAGTAATAATATTTTCGTATAGGAAATAATTATAAAGTATAAACTATAAAGTATAATAGCCGATAAGCAGAAGATTTTTACATATTATATATTTTGTTATTAACTTAAGGGGCCTCGCTACTATCATTATTTAAGGGGCAGCATTTAGGCAATTTCTAATCTAGTCATTGCCGACCGGGATCTATGTGTTAGTTGTAAATGATTTATGATTATTAGTGTTACTTAGTGAAATTACATGCGGGTATCCTCACTCGTACGCGCATGGAATGTCAATCACTCGATAATCATATCAATTTCACTACACGAATTTTACAAAAACATACATTTGTTTCGACAAAATTAAAGTTAGTTAACATTGGCTGATTTTGATTCTGAAAAATATTTAAATTCAGCAGAAAAATGTCTGTAGATAGTACGAAACATTTTCCGTTTTTATTAGTAATTTTAATTTTAACGATGATTCGAAAAAGTTGATATTTTTAAGTTTTCAATTACAATTCACAATAATATAAAATTTAGTTTTAATTTATTTTTAAGTGCTTCGTAAGATCTATAGACAATTTTCTGGTGAATTCAATTTTTTTTTCAGAATCAAAATCGGACAATGTTAACTAACTTTAATTTTGTTAATACTTTAGGTCTTTTCAGCTAAAATTGAAGGCAGTAGCGAGGCCCCTTAAGGGGACGTCTCACCCGGATGTGTTGTCACCGTCTTACACACGTACGACATACCAAATTTTCGTTTGCTTGTTTCAATAGGGTATTGTCAGTTTTGATATTAGAGTGAATCGACCTATTATCAAACTTTTAGGTAACAACATTATCTGTGTTCTCTCGTTAGTTTTTTACGATATTTTAATTTTTAAGTGATTTATGAACATTTTAGAATATAAATACTTTACATACCCATAACTCACTTAAAAATTAAAATTTTATTAAAATTTTGTCTAGATAATAATCTTACCTTTAGATTTTATAAGAGGTCAATTTTATTTACTCAAATTTTTAAATTAACGGAGCTACACTTGTTTTGCTGAGCGTAAAATTTGCTATGTTATGTACTTGTAAGACGGAGTCAACACATGCGGATATCACGTCCTCTTAAAAGTGAATAGTCTTATAAGTTATAATATACCTAATATTATAGCGTATGTACTAAACAAATGAAGACATGGGAGCCACAACAAGAAGACATCTCCAATTAATAAATTGTTTGTATACGTTATATGTAGCAAACACTTACCCCTATTATAGCCTACAGTGGCTAGTAACCAATTATCAGAATAAAATTTGTATGATTTCAAATAGTGATGGGCACTTCCGAATAGTTTACACTATCGAATATCTATTCGAATGTTTTTTACATAACCGAATAATAGTTTTTAAATAAAAACTATCGAATAGGTTGATAAACTATCGAATAGTTCGGAAGACTATTCGAATAGCACTATCGAATAGTTCGGAATAATATTCGAATAGCACTATCGAATAATTCGGAATAATATTCGAATAGCACTATCGAATAGTTCGAATAAGTTTCAATTTCAAATAGTTTTATTATGGAGATGGACTATTCGAATATTTCAATTCGTAAATTATTATTAGAGCATAGAATTATATGCATTAAAAAATAAAAACCAACCAAATATGCCCTTCAATATTTTAAATATGCGCTAAAACAGTAAAACGTTGAAATATGCAAAAAATAAAAAATATCCATAAAAAAATATGATTTATTAAAAAAAAACATCCAAATGGCAAATATACAATTAAAATCGTAAAATAAAGCCTTCAAAATAGAAAAAAAATGGATAAATATTAAATATTTGCAAAAATATGCACTAAAAAAGTTTCATTTTTCAAATCGTTATGCTATGAAACAATATTTTATGCTCACTTAGCATATCATACAATCAGCCAGAATAAATATGCAAATGCGTATAAATCCGCGCATAGGTATATAGTATATACTATATACCTAACAATATGTGTAACCATCCGGGTTTTTACTTTTTAGTTTTTAGCGACGAATAAAATAGTAAATAGTAAATACTCTATTACGAATTTTTTATTTGATAATTCTAAATTCACTTAGAAAAAAAACAATGAAAAAAAATGTAATGGTCTAAAACTCTAAAAAGAAACTATTCGTACTATTCGACTATTCGAACTATTCGAATGAATAAAAACTATTCGAACTATTCAACTATTCGAATGAATAAACTATTCGACTATTCGAATAGTTTTAAAACTATCGAATATATCATGACTATTCGAATGTTTTAACTATTCGAATAGTTTTGTAATGACTATCGAATAGTTCGAATAGTGAACTACTATCGAATAGTTCGATAGTGACTATTCGATAGTGCCCATCACTAAATTTTCAAAACCAAAAAATAAAACTCGGAATCGGAGATGCGACTATGCGAGAGATGTCTAATTATTTATAAATTATAATATATATTATGTATTATACAGTATGTATATATATTATGGAATTATTCGCGTAATAAATTAAATATTTTTAGTGTAAAAACAAGTCATCTCCATATTTTATAATATGATATCTCGGTATTTAACATTCAGATTTTTCTGGTTATTGCACCAAACGACGTAACTTGTTTTCTTAATAATTTATTAATGACAATTTAATGTGCAATAAAAAACTAATTTTTACCAAAATATGGAGATGTCCTATTGTTGCCATAGGCGCAACTAGGGTTAAAATTCTGGGGGGCTTACAAAACTATTTATTTAAAATAAACCATAGGGGGATTATATCTAAATTAATAAGGGATATTTTGGAGGGGCTAAACATAAGTCGGGGGGGGGGGGGGGGGGCTAGTTGACCTAATGAATTTGTTGCTCTGAGTTCTTCAAATTATATATATCTAATATATTATTGTTATCAAGTAGTAAAATGGTTAGGTGAGGTACTGGTAATGATAATAGGTAACAAGACTTAAACATATGTTTACATTTTTTTGGAATATAATTGCCTTTGTGCGGAAATCATTTCATTTTTTTTATAGGCATATGGATTGCTTTAACCAATGGTGACCATGGTTCAATATCATTATCAGCTTTGGACAACGTTTGGAACAAAAATGTTGTGGAACAAATATTCATGGAACAAAGTCTATTGGTACAAATGTTTTGTGGAAAAAAAGGTCATCGGAACTGATGTTTTGTGGAACACCGAGTAAAATTTGGATAAGTGGAAACAAATATATTGTGGAACAAACGTTTTGTGGAACAAATAGTAGTTAAAAAAAAATCATTTTGGTCCCAAAAAAATTATTATTAAGATCCACAAACTAGTAACTAGACTGTCGTTCCGAGAGATTTTGTTCCACAAAATATTTGTTCCATTGGAACAAGTGTTTTGCGGAACAATATGAAATGTCCCCTGTTATTGCAGTAATATATGATTCCATGTTACAAGATATAATGTAAATTGTGTGTGGTGAAACGAAGTATGAACATAATATTATTATGTTTATTATAATATATTCTTTAGTTTAGCTTTCTTTTTTCTTTTTTATGTAGTTGCAGTATAGTTACATAGTAATGTAAGCTTATTTGAGTTTATAGCAGAATTGTGTGTGGTGAAACGAAGTATGAACATAATATTATTATGTTTATTATAATATATTCTTTAGTTTAGCTTTCTTTTTTCTTTTTTATGTAGTTGCAGTATAGTTACAAGGTAATGTAAGCTTATTTGAGTTTATAGCAGAATGTGATAAAATAAAAAAAAATATCCATCGATTGCATATTAAATCAATATCAAAAACACATTTTTTATTATGCTTACCGGATTTAATATATTAAAAGCTGCAGTATTTGTTTTTGAGGAGTTATCAGTTTCTTCCACTTGTTCAGTATCTGCAGATTTTTGAGTAGGGACATCATACTCGCAACTTCATTACTTTTTTTGTTACCCAGTTGATTATTGTCTATGTGCAAAGTTGAGTCACTTTCTTATATTTTTGGGGGGGTCGTTATGTGGAGTTTTGAGTTGTTGGCAGTATCTGGACAAGAATATTTTTTTGCTTTTTCCTAAAGAATAAAATGGATTAATTAAGATATATAACTTTGTAGTCTTCAAATTTTTCACTTACCCTTCTTAAAATTGTAGTAGTTACATTCTTCATATGTTTTTCATGAATGTGTTTACGACAAAGTAATTGGCAGTCATACGATGAAAAACAAGCAACTAAATTGTTTTTCCTCCTTTTGTGGTACCTAAATTAAATTCAATATTATTTATTAACAACGTTTGTAATTTATAGAAGAATATTTAATAAAGAAATGTAATGCTCAACATTCACTAGTAATAGAAACTAATTTATATTTTAAATATTAACTAAACTAATTAAGATAGGTCTTTATTTGTGATTAATAGATATTTATACAATAAAAAAACAATAAATAATCTATACTTCTATCACAAGCTTGCTTAAAGGAGATAGATGAATTATTTTAATTTAAATATGTTATTCGATTTAATAAAAATAAAAAAATAATATTGCTACCATTTCATTTGCAGCTAATATAACCTGTCTTTGATACTGTTATTGCCGTAATATATGATTCAATGTTACAAGATATAATGTAAATTGTGTGTGATGAAACAAAGTATGAACATAATGTTATTAAGTTTATTATAATATACTCTTTAGTTTAGCTTTCTTATGTAGGTAGTTATATACAAGTGTAACAAAAATATCCATCGATTGCATATTAAATCAATATCAAAAACACATTTTTTATTATGCTTACCGGACTTAATATATTAAAAGCTGCAGTATTTGCTTTTGAGGAGTTATCAGTTTCTTCCACTTGTACAGTATCTGCAGATTTTTGAACTGGGACATTATAATTCAACATTATACACACATCTAAAGTAAGTTTTTCGTTTTCCAGTTGACTATCGTCTACATGCATAGAAGACTCCATTTTCTTATTTTTTTAGAGGTCGTTATGTGAAGTTTTGAGTTATTGGCAGTATTTGGACAAGAATATATTTTTGCTCTTTCCTAAAAAATAAAATGGATTAGTAGAGCTATATAACTTTGTAGTCTTCACATTTTTCACTTCACTACATAAAATTAATGTAGTAAGCTTTTTCATATGTATTTTCTAATGTGTTTACAACAAAGTAATTGACTGTCATACAATGAAGAACATATTAAGCATCAATATTTTATTTTATACTTTTGTGGTACCTAATTTAAATTCAATATTTACAAGGTTTGTAATTTATGTAGGACTTTTAATGAAAATTGTTATTCTCAACTGTTTCTAATTATAGAAACTAATTTATATTTTATATATTAACAGCATTAATTATTATCTGTGATTTATAGATATTGTTACGGCTAAAAAAACAATAAAAAAATCTATACTTCTATCACATGCTTAATTAAAAGAGATAGAAAAATCATTAAATTTAAATATGTTATAAGCAGGGCTCGGACTTTATGCATTTGCATCTTTCTCAGGAAGCTGCATATTTCTAATCTGATTTGATACAAATTCGTTTCATGAACCATACTATTGAAATACAACAATTTATGTTGCATATTTTTGCATATTTTACTAAATTTATGTGATTTTGCATATTTAAAGATTTTGAGTATATAAATGCATTTTATATGTTAAAGCGTTTTAGAAATCAACAAAAATAAACAAGTTTTCAATAATTGAGTATTGTAAATTAAATGATTTACAAATAAATAGTACCATGTATGATAAAATGTGGGAAGTCTATTTGAACGCATTCTACTCTAAAATGGTACATGTGCTGCTCATGGTCTCTATAGAGTTTCAGAGGAAGTACGAAATCAGTTTGGTACTGTTCGTAAAGTCGTAGCCAACGTAAAAAAAATATTTAAAAAAGCACCATCACGTATACAAATTTTCAAAAATTACGCACCGGAGACCCCTTTACTTCTAGAACCAATCATAACCCCTTGGAGTACCTGCATCAATGCAGTACTTTATTATAGTAAATATTATGAAAAATTTGTGATGTTGTTAATATGTTGGATAAATACTAATTAATACCAAACATTATTTAATAATCGCTGTATTCGATAAATTCTATTTTTTTTAAATTTAGGATTCTGAAAATAGATTTAGTATAACAGCTCCAAATCATCAACAAAAAAAATATAAATAAAATATTTATGATCCAAAAATATTTTTTTTTTATAATTATACCTTTAAATATATATTTTTTATAAAATAATATATGCATATTATACTGCATATTTGCGTTTTTTTTAGTACATATGTATGCACATATTTCATTGTTTTTTAGCGCATAAAGTTCCGAGCCCTGGTTATAAGTATTTAATTATGTTTTTTTTTTGATTTAATAATAGTAAAAAATAATATTGTTACTATTTAATTCTCAGCTAAAATAATTTGTCTTTGATACTGTTATTGCAGTATATTATGATTTAATGCTACAATAGATATAATTGAAGTTGTGTGTGGTGAAACTAAGTTTGGACATAATATAATTATGTTTATTATAATTTATTATTTAGTTTAGCTTTCATATTTTTTTTTTATTTGTGACAACATTTAATTTTTAATAGGATGCACTTCCAATTCTAACTTGTCCATACGTATTAAATTTGATGTACACTTCATGCACATACGATCAGTTGAGTTAACAATAATCACACATACTTCTCCCAGAATATCACATATCTTTTCTAGGTATAGTACATTAGTATGTTGTGTAATGCTACTAGAGATCTGTGTACATTTACTTTTCAATTTTTCATCACAAAAAAATCATAAATTCATTGTATCTAGAAAAAAATTTTTCATTTTGGTAGTGTTATTTTTCAAAGTTACACCTATAACCTTTTATAACTAATGGAATATTAGAAATATTATGAAACAAATAATCATTTAAAAAGTTCAATTTATACCTAATGTTTATTTGTAATTTAAAATTATACAATACTATACGTTTTATAATGCAGCTTGAAAATAAGGACATGAGTTTCTTTGTTTTCCATAGGAACCTAAGTCTTTATTTTTATAGTTCAAAGAAATTAGGCTAATATGTAGGTACCTAAGTAATATTGTAAATTACTGTTACGCACTTCATCTTGTATGATTAGACTTTGGGCTATTTAGCTATATACCTCAATAAACAAATACCTAATTAATATTTTTTTTTTATGTGTGAATTTATATAAAATGATTAGGTACCTACATACTGTAGCTTTACATTTGATCATTACCTATTATTGTGTAGGTAATTGACGGTAATTGAGATGATAATTTAAGATAAATAACTAGAAAAATAAGACTTACCTACTAATAGGTACATGCCTATAATACATAAAATATTGCTGCGTACCTTAGTTCACCCTTACATATAACTATAATATACTATATTACTTCACACACAATATTGCCGGGATGATCCCAGCGTCGCGACCAGACCCTGGGAAAGCCATAACTATTATATTTTAATGTTTGCAACAATTAGCATAGGCTAAATGGGGCAGAAGGCCCAACGTACAGAATTATGAGATAGTAATAAAAAGTATACTGTGGGAAGTCTGTAGGTTCAATAAAATCATAGCAATATAGCTATGACAAAACTACGTAGTTAGTGAAACCCCTCATCATTCATAAGATTGGACAGCCACAAGCATATCTGCAGACCCATGAGCACTTACTCACACAGACACTAAGACTAGCTAATTCGGAGGATTGACCACACGAACCATGGGAACGGTGTCACGATCACAAGGGACAAGTAGAGTATAGAGGGTTCACACTATATAGTAAAGACTCGAATAGGCCCATTTTCAGACATGATTCCACATAATCAATACGAGCATCTCCACGCCAGATTTTTTTTAGAATAACATTTTTGGACTTAGATTAGTTTGATCAACGGCGTTTTTTCGGGACTTATCCGGGAATATCCGAGCAATTGTATATTTTCTATCAGTTAGCAACATTCGTGGATCTAGTTTGCATTTGAGTATTCAACCACCCACAGGCACGTTCTGGCCTACCGGTATTCCGGGAAAATCCCGATAGGGCCTCTTAAATATTATAAAACCTGGGCCTCCTACCAAATATGGGTACCAGTTTCAACTAAATTTCGTAATTTTCTTATTTTAATAATTTTAGTTGAATGATATTGAAAAGAGAAAATTACTTAAAGGCAAATAATGCCTTGTTTTTTAGTTTCGATTATTTTTATAGTTTTGTCTCAGTGTAAGAAATGGGTAAATAACTTGGCTGATGTTATAGGTAATAGGTATAGTGTATACTGTATACATGGTATACATGAGACCCATCTCTATTAGTAAGTTGTAAGTGTGTCCTAATTATAACAAGTTTCCCGGTAGGGAAAATGGACCCAGTACGCGCCTGATCACCCATCATCAGGATAGGATTATCCTGTAAGTGGGTGTACGCTACAACATCATGTACCTCTACCTATCAATAATATAATATGTATAATAGCCAATAGGTACACTCCTTGTCCAATACTAATATACTGTAGATACCTCTATACCATCGGGTAAAAATAATATTGATAATAACGTTTATAATATTTAATTTTGTTATTATTAAACAATAGACTGAAAAATGATTATAACGTCCAAAATTAGGTATCAAGCAAGACGAATAAAAAAAAAATTAACAATTAACAATAAATTATTACTTGGGATTGGTAAATATCCGAAGCATTCAAGAATGACAACTTACCGTTGGTAGTAGACAGACAATTTGAGCGTTATAAACGAAACGACGACGTGCACCGGGAAAAACTTTACTGATGTACTAGCCGTCGGGCAATGACATTTATTATTATTCAACCAAAACGGACTACACGAACGAGCGGATGGCTCAATGGCGGGGCCAATAACGAGTGACAAACGAGGCGAACATTATTCAGCAACGGATAAACAGGCGCGAACGGCAAACGAAAAAGACCCGATGTCGCGTCGGTGTGTCACTGATGAAACAATAAACGGCCAGTGGCGTCTCCGTCAGCCGTCGTAGTATGATTGCGCAACACGACAAAGACAAAAAGTGACGGCCGTTATCGATTTTAATCTCGTACACAACCACTTGTACCTCCACGTCTCGGCGTCCGGTCATTCAGCTGCAGCAGCAACTGGACGGTGTACCGCGTAGCTTGCGATCGTTGAACAATATCCACGCGCGGTTCTAACCACGAACCAGCTGATTACCGACCGACGCGGCGTGATCACTGACTGGTATCGACACGGTCGGAGGGTAGTAGAGGAACGGCCCCCAAAATATGTTTCGTCACCGCCACTCACAAACACCGTCATAATAGGCCGCCGAAAGGTACAACAACTGTTCCACGCACAATCGGAACAATCGGCACTTTGGCGATTGAAAGCTTATCAATTATTGGGTCGGCGGGGGGTGGATCTGTAACGGGGAACTAGTAAAATAACATAATATTATTGATGTACACAGCCACAGACTATACACATATTTATATATATCTTAGTCCATGTACACAGCGTCCGCGTTACGTCTCGTCACTTTCAATCGCCAATAAATAATATTATTATTACGTTCAGTGATGTTATAAAATAATACAACAGCAGCTATATAGTTGGTCGGCCTGTGGTCATTGCCGGAGTCAATAATTACAACTGCCATTAATTGCCAAGCGGGTGATAATATTTACTCGCGGATATTAGCTGGTGTGTTTCGGCGTAGCAGTTTTGAGCAACCGGGTTACTAGAATCGTTTGCTCAAATAACCACTTGGTTGCTATATCGCCGTTTACTGTACAGTATTTTTTTTAAAGTTTGTGGTGATAACTGATAAATGATAGTATGATAACCAATATAATGATGACTAAATACAATTTACAATTATTAGTAAATAATAACTTTAAACTTTAATAAATAATAACTTATACTTATTTAATTTTTTTATTTAAATACCTAATACCTTATTCATTATGAATGATGAAAGCGAATTAGTACTAGTAATCCTAAGCTATATTATGCAGTCTCAATCAACTGTTCTAAAATATAGACAGTTATGTTGGAATATATTACAATATAAAAGAAGTACAAATATAAGAATACTGAAGTTGTTATTGAGTCATCAGTCATGTAAGGTTACAGAATCCTATGGATACTATTATAAAAGATTATGTAGACAGCGATTTCCAATCTCATTTTCGAATGACTCGTCAAACATTTCTTAAACTTGTACAGATCTGCTTCAGGGCCTAAAATACATCTGATTTCAGGGGACACACCACATACTTATTAATTGAACTGTTACTTTTGGGCTTTGACAGTTTTCTGTCAGTTATTTTATACTAAGGCAGGTACCTAATTACTTTGAATTGATCTATTATCGTTTCTTCTTTTTTTTATATATAACAAACTTGTCCATAATATAGAAATAAAATAAGTAGGTAATTAACTTAAGTTAACAGAATAGGTAACTAGTAAATTAAAATATTAAACGTTTAATGTTTGTTATTTTTAAAAATACTAAAAACACGTTTTAAAACTTGGGACACACATTTGTCATTCAAAGGACACACTTTGATTTTCAGGGGACACAAAGTGTATCAGGGGATACGGTATTTTAGCCCCTGATCTGCTTAAAAGAATGTAATTTAACAAAAAAATACTCTGGAGGAAATCAACCTTTGCCTGTTGAAAAAAAATTCTCATAACATTATGGTACCTAGCAAAAGAAGGTTCAATGGGCTCAGTAGCAGAGTTTTTTAATGTGGCAAGATCTACTGTAAAGTGTGTCACCAGAGATGTAATTTTAGAATTATGTAAACTGTCTCTAAAATGTATAGCATGGCCTAGTCAAGAAGATGCTCTTATTTTGGCTAAAGACTTTAAGTCCAGATCTGGTTTTCCAGATGTCATTGGGGCAATTGATGTTCTTATTTCTGTAAAAAAGCCCCTTTAGATCAACAGGATTGTTATACTAACCGAAAATTAAACAAATCTATAATCATGCAAGCTATTTGTACTTCCAACTTCTTGTTTACCAATGTCAATATTGGTTACCCAGGCCGTCTTCATGATGTAAGAGTTTTTTCTAATAGTGATGTTTTCAAAAAAATTGAAACTGAGGGACCTAAAAGCCTATTTTATGGAAAGTATCATTTACTTGGTGATCTAGCATATACCAATACAAGTTGGCTTATTACACCTTTTAAGGACTATGGTAATTTAACTGTGAGACATAGAAAATTAATACTAAACTAAGCAAGACTAGAGTTGCGATTGAAAACACTTTTGGCTTATTGAAGGGACGATGGAGAAGATTACTTTTTATTGATACCAATAACATAAAAATGGCTTCAATTATTATATTAGCTACTTGTGTTCTACACAATTTGTTTGCTTAACGATGATTTTTTAGATAACTTAATTAGGGACGAAAATGATATGGTGAACACTCATCAATGAAATATAAAGGAGTGCGAAATGATTTACTTAATATTAATTCAGAAGCAGAAATAATGTGTTTTGCCGACGACAAAGTTATTCTTATCCATGATAAAAATATAGAATAATTATATACTAAAGCAAATGTTATTTTTAATACTACTAAATCATGGTTTGATAACAATCTATTTAAATTAACTGTAAATAAAACAAAACACTTTGTTTTAAATTTACAAAATATTGATATTCAAAACAGTTTAAAAATCTGTTAAAACTCGAAATGGTGCTTAGTGAATAATAACCTAAACTGTACGTGAATATGTATTGAAAATGTTAGTTGAATAAAATATCTAGGACTATACATAGGTATTATTAACTCACGTTTAAAATGGAAAAATCACATAGAATATTTAGTATCATTTAGCCGTAAATTCTTTTATATTTTTCGTAATCTCAGATCTATACTTGATAAAATACAATTAAGAATAATACATATCTCACTAGTTCAGTCAACTATTTCTTATAGAATTGAGAGTTGAGGTTTTTTTATGATATTCATCTAAAAATATTAAAAACAACTATAAATAAAGTAATTCAATTTATACTAAAGTTACCTAATTACACATGTTCTGATATTATATACCAGGAGTTAAATGTATTTAATTTTGAAAAGTTATTTTTAAAAAATTTATTGTTACTTATATATAAGCATAGGAACTAGATTCAGGAAAAATGTAAATATAAATATACCTAGATGTTATAAATCTTTTGGTCTTAAGCTCACTAACTACTGCTATTATTCTTTGTAAAGATTTAAAAATTATTATTAATCTCTTCAAAAACTATTATCATTTTATGTATAGCATATTAAAATTACTCTAATTTCTAATGCATAATTAATACGAGTATACAATGTCTTAATCATATGCTATTGTTTTCAGTTGTTAATGTTATCATCATTAACTTCTTTTTTTCTCTCTTCTATTATATTGTAAATATAATTTTTTCTGTTTTACTCTACTTATAATTATGTTACTATTTAAATATCTATATTAATTGTTATACACTACCTATTTCGAGACCTCATAATTTTCAATACAAGCACTAACTTAAAGAAGGTGAGTAAACTATTACCTATTAATGCATTATATAATCTATTGTAATAATAATTGTTGGTTTGCAAAAATAATAATAAATAAATAAATTATCAGAATTAAAAAACAATGCATAAACTAAGTATAAAAAATATTTATTAATAAGAGGTAGCTACTAGCTTAGTCACAAAAATTATGATGGATTATATTTCTATTTTAATGGAAAATGAATCTTAGTCATAGAACAATACAATAAATAAAAAATAAACTTATTACAAATTAGCCATTGGTTTCTAAGTTTAGTACCGCTAGTGAACACTATAATGTATTTTTACCTTTTGGTGGCATATTCACATATGTTCCAACATTTCTAACAAATTTAACTTCATTGTTTGGCACTCTATTCAAGAGTTCCAATTTGGAAATTACGGTTTCTACATCTTTTGATAATTCTTTGTATTTTTTATAATATAAGCATTGTTGATGTTTACATTCTGATAAATTAAGCATTTGATTTTTAATATGTGATTTGTCCTGTGTGGCCATGACTTCAGCAGCTTTAGTTAAGATAATGGTTTGAAGCTCTTCTTGAGAAATTTTGATCGACCGTTTGGATTCAATCTAAAATCAAACATCAATAAATAAATTACATGTTCCCCACAAATATATTTTCTTAAAATAAATTCTTACCAATAAACATAATGGCCATTCCATCTTATCATACAGTTTCTTCCCATTGTGTAATACTTTCCTGATAAACGCTGCTAATTTCATAGCGTTTTGTTTTTCATTGTTAGTAACGGCTGTTGGTACATCGCTGTCTGCGAAATTACTCTTACCACAAACTGTATTTGAGCCATCATCATTTTTATTAGCTGAATTAACATAACCAGAGAATGGAGGATTGCTGTCACTGTCGTCATCTGGTTTGGAATCCTTTGGACCATTAGAATAGCCATTGTGTGCCATGACAAAAATTGTATTCTTAAAATGTTTAATCGAACAGTAATGAGAAATTAATTAGAAATAAATATATTAGTAGTTGGTTGAACTACGTTGGACTCTGGCTTTAAGGTCTGGAGAAAAAACAGAAAAAATGACAAGTCATCCAAAAAGTCCATATCACTTTCAGAATACTATCACTACAGCAGCAATACTGTGCACTGTTACCACAACATACTTGTTGTGTCCATAACTTTACTTGATACAATGGGGTGCGTTCGAATATGAATAGTTAGAGTAGAGTACGTTTAGTTAGAGTAGTGTAGAGTAGAGTTTATCAGCTGAACCATATTACTCCGAGTAACCGAACGATATATTGTTATCAATCATTTCGTACTGATAAATGATAAGCTATATCATAATAATTTTTAAAATAAGAAAATCAATTTTCAATTTTAATTTACAGTTTTTAACATTTATACTAAACCAGTTAACTAATTAATTACTACGCCCTGTCCTATTGTTTATCAACCAGTTATACATAACATCCGATTAAGTATAATTAGGTATAAGATGAGCCACGAGACACGAGAGCATAGAACAATTCGTTATGTTAGATTTAATGGGTTCATTGAACAATGAATTAAGAAGAAAAATCGTTCTTGTAAGATAAACATTTATAATAACATACATTTGTAATACAACTGTGCTAATTAATAGTTTATTATACAATTTGTTTATAGATTGACGTTGATAGTTCAGATGATGAATTTGATTATGAATTCATCGATCGCTTACGGGGTAATAGAGTAAAACCTTTTAGAGTGCAAGATTTTATCTCTCAGGCAATTCCAAATTTTATAAAAGTATAAAAGTAAAGTATCTACTTGTGTGTACGCGTTTTTATCAAATAAGTAAAAAAAATTGTGTACAACTGTATTGCAACAAGTTATCATTAAATGTATTAAAGTTTCTCGACATCCAAAACCAACATTTTTTTGTAATTATGGATTTCGAAATCGCTGCTATGAGTGCAACAAATGACGTGTTTGGTGATAGCGTGCAAGTCAAACTGTGTTTTTTTCATTTATTACAATTTACAATATGAAAAGCTCAACAATTAGATATTTGTTCCTTATACAGAAATAACATAAATTTTAGAATAAATTACGGTATGATTAACGTTTTAGCGTTTTTACCCTTTAGTGAAGTAATAGATAGAATGGTTTATTTAAATACAACGACACCTGTAGAATTGTTACCGTTACTAAAATATTTTGACGAAACTTATGTTAGTGTGAAGTCTAGGAGCCCAATATTTTCTCCACACTTATGGCTTTAAGTATCACAATAATCATCAAATATACTTGAGTCATATCAGTCATAGGCTGTCTGACCGTCATCACTTAGAACCATTTTTTTTTATATAAAATGATATTATATCATTGAATTCAAATTTAACACAGTGACCCATTTGTAACCTACTGTACAGCAGAACAACACACCCACTTGCCCATATTTTTAGTTTTATTTTTTAATACTTTATTAAGTGTGTTATAAAAATTAATAAAAAAATACATAATGCTTAGCTTACTCATTGGTAATATTTGTAATATTTGTAATTGTGTTTTTTCATAATTGTATTTTTTAACAAATTTTTTTTTTTATATTTATGGTAGATCGCAAGTCAATATTGGTAGATGTTTGTCGTGTGCTATATTACATTGGTATTGCACGAATGCTGAAACTGTATCAGAGTGTAAATAGAATGTAATATGGAATATGGATCATGTAACTCGATGTATATTAAACTTCCACGAAGGAACAATTACTTTAAACTGGCTATAGTAATATACTAATCATATTTTAATTTCAGAACTATCTACGACTGGTATTGCCGTTTTATTTTGTGGAGATCAACAACTTACATTGCAGATATCGATTTTAACTGATATATTGGATGGATAGTTATTTGAACATCTAGTAAGTTTTTCTTAAATATCAAAAATAAAACTCTAACCAAAAATAATTATTATTGTAGAAAATTGAACTTGATAAAATTCTTAGGAAAAAAGCTTTTTACTGAAATTGGCTTTCTTCGTCCGTTTAAATCCGGGTCTGAAAGGGTTAATGACAATTTAGATACTTTTTACTCTCATATTGATTATGCAATAACTAATTTTATTCAAAAAGTTCATAGACATAAGTTATCATACCCTGCTTGGGTTAGTAAAGAACTAAAAATTTTAATTAAAGAAAAAAAATGCACATCATGTTTTTAAAATCTTAAAAACACCCACATTTTATTTTAATTTTTCAAATATTCGTAACAAATGTAAAACTACTATATATTTTATACTTTATTATAATTAATTCATTAATAAAACTCAAAGTTTAAACAAAGTCTTATCAAAGTTTAATCATATAATAATGTTAAAGCTATTACTAGGATTGATATTGTTAACTTATTTGAGCAACACTTTTCTTACGTTTATAAATTAAATAAGACGGCAACTACAAAGTTAATAGTAATTATAATATTTCTGAAAACTCTTTACTTTCTATCAATTCAATAAATATTCATCCTATGGAGGTGTTTAATGAATTATGGTCCATAAAATCTAAATAGTCCACAGGTCTTGATAATATTTCCCTCAAATTTCTTAAAGAAACAGCATTTATTTTGTCACCAATTATAACCTTTTTATTTAATTATTCAATACTAACAGGTATATTTCCCAACACATGGAAGTATTCTTTCATCTCACCTATATTTAAAAAAGGAGACAAATCTCAAAGATTCATATAATTCTTAAAATTTTTAATTTAATTTTTTTTCGTAAATACAAGACCTAAGAGTTTCATTTGAAACAAAATTATCTTTTTGCAATCACGTGGATTTTTTTTTTGTAAAAACCTTTATGAAGCTGGGATTATTAAAATGTATGTGTAGCAATTTCAAAAAATATTATATTTTTCCCTAGTACGCTCTCATATTGACTATGCCTCTTTGATTTGACACTCAGATAATATTTGTCAAAACCAGAGTCTATCTAGTATACAAAATAATTTTTTGAGACATTTATCTTTTAAATGTTATTTTAAAAGACGTCCTCATTCACGGTATATTAATATTAGTATTTTTTTTAATACTGCTCCCTTAAACAGTAGATTTAAAATGTTAAATTTAAAATTCCTTTTTAAACCTACTTCATAATTTTATTGAAATTGTAGAACATATTAACTTCAAAGTAAATATAAATAATTCAAGAAATAAACAATCTTTTTATTTATCAATTATTAAAACTAACTACATGTCATACTACCCTGCTATTATATTAATGTCATGTGGACATTTTTTCAATAACTTGGACCTGTGCAATATGACACTTAATTCTTTGAATTGCTATTAAGTTTAATTAAGTCAAATTATTCTTTAATAAATTATCAAATTTTTAATTTCTAGCAAGTATATATTAATATTTTTACTCTATTATTTGTATACATTTTTAGTACAACTCACTCATGCACTGTCATTAGGATACTATTGTAAATTGGAATTTAATTCCGTTAATAAAATATTATTATTATTATTATTATTATGCTATGTTACTAAACTTACCATTCACTGTAATACAAAGAATTTGAAGGAATTTATATTTGGTTATTTAAGTTACTTTTTGAGATAATGTCTTCAAACTACTCAAAACTTTTTCTCCAATTCAAATGTTGGAACCAATTGGTAATACAAGGTTAGCATTTTGACAGATCCATGCTATTTTATTAACATATAATACTAGCATTTTCTATACACGATAAAATTTTGAAAATAATTTGACTCTTTTTGAGCTGTTTACGGACATTGTTTTAAATTTTTGTAGTTTTTTTTTCTATAAATATCAATAAAATTTTATTTGTTGGGTAGAAAACCGTGAAAACTTTATGCAAGGCTCCTGATATATTTTTATAATAGCAGTTGAAAAATATTAAAAAAATTTTTTTATAAGCATTTTAAGTTCAAATTTCGACAAAATTTTTCAAATTTAAAATATAATAATTATTTTGTTATTAAAATTTATAAAATGTTCAACTTTTGTAGCTAAGGATTGAAAATTTAAAACAAGGTTCCACGTAAATAAGTCAATATATAAATTACTTTATTCACAATAATATCATCAAATTTACTTAGTAATATCATAGGCTGACTGACCGTTTTTGCTCAGAATCGTTTTTCTTATACAATGATATTATATCATTGAATTCAAATGTAACACCATCCATTACAGTGACCCACTTGTAACCTATTGTACAGCAGAGCGACATCCACTTACCCACCTTTTTTTTTGTATCAAATTAATTTTTTAATTCAAAATCCTTACATCTGATAAAACAAATATAAATATATTATTAATACTAGACATTTGTCAGTATTACATATTGATATTATTCTGATTTATGACATAGGTAATGTTTTGAACTGCTTAATAATTGAGTTCTATTCATATTTTTGAAGTAAACTAGAGTAATTTAATAACAATTTTCAATAGGATTAGAAGTGGTATGATTTAATTAACAATTAAAAAGTTATTTTCCAAACACTGAAGTGATATTATTAAAATAATAAACTATAATATATGTAGGTAAGCCTTACTTTTAAGGTACTAAACTTGTTCAACTACCAGAACTATATATTTTGTGTTTTTAAATATTTTAATTATATCATTTCTGACACACAATACACAGATGAAATTATTAATAATGTAATAAACAATGTTTTTTTTAGAAATGCAATTTATGAGTTTATGACTACTCAACTGCATTATGAGAGACCACGACACTCATTCTACACATTCAACTCTCCAGCGACAAAAGTGCATATCTGAGGGCCAGACAACCAGTTACAATATAAACATAAAATATTTGTGAAATCTTTAGAATTTTCTATGAGATAGGTCTTTAATCCGGGCATATACTGATAACTGTGATTGTCAACCTTTATCAGTTCAATAAGAGTATTGGGAAAAAGGTTGTGGACTATTTAGGTCCAACTAATTTTAACTCATTGCCGCTGTACCTAAAAAAATATATTTTTAGTAATGTAAATAAGAATAATTATATAACTAATAAGAGAGTTATTGTTAACTATTCGTTATTTGAACTTAAGTTGTACATTATCTAGAACTTAAGTATTTTAATATGGTTTGAAATCACAATTTTAGGTTATATTTTAGTTTTAATACAATTTTATTATATTTTTATATCTGTATAACGTCCTCTTAAAATAACATTAACTTTAAAATTAATTGTATCTTTAAGTTCATATTTTAATTGATCTATTTGTAATATGTTCTTGTAGCATATATATTTCACTTATATTATATTTATTATTATATTCAACGATAATTACCTAGGTGTCAAAACTCATTGTTTAAAACAAAGTTTAAATAAAAAAATAAAATAAAATTCAAATTTATAGTAATAATAATAATAGAAATAGAATATTGCTCTCAACTACCTGCAGATAACTGCGGGACAGTTGAAATTTGTCCAAGAGCCACCATTTTGTGACTTCAGGTATACTTGGTTTAAAAATTGGGCCACGAGATGGCGTGAGTGGTATTTATTGTAGGCATATTATTTTATTTGTTGTATGTGGTACTTTTTTTAAAAACAACTATATTATACTGTGGTCCTGAACTTGTTATTTAAAATACAATTAACATTGTATAATTTCATTATTAATAATATACTCCAGCATCCAATTAATGGTTAAAACTATATTAGTATCTAGTATATAGAGATTAGCCGTATAGTATAACTAATCTGTATGTCTGTAAAGGTACATTAATTCAGTGTAAAATGTGATATTTTTAAGACTTATTATCACAAATTACCATCTTTAAGCTTTTAATTAGTTAAGTATAGGCAACAATTAGTTAATTAGGAGTTGAAACTTTTTCGATGGGAGACCACAGTATAGTGACATGTGACAGCGCATATGTCGCTTCAAATTTCTTCTCCAAGGTTTATCTTACACTAAAGTACCAACTAGATATTTCACTAGAAACCACTCCAAAGTTGATAATTAAAGCATTTTTATACAGAAAAAACACACATGACACATCATAGTAAAATCATTACATATTAATTGTTCGGAATTTAAAATAATACAATAATACCTATCTAATTTATATTCAGTGATCTTCTTATAATCTTTTAATCTTTTACCCACTTGACCACTTACTATTCAAATGAAAATATACTGACAAATATTTAATACATTAGTCATTCAATTTTACCACAAAGCAGTGTTTGGCTAGTTCCTTATAAAATGGAATTCATTCTGTTCCTCGTTCTTTTTTTAGTTCCAAAAAAAATAAAAATTCTTATTTAATCCCTTTTGTTTTTTTATTTTATATGCATACTTCTTTAATTTTTAATTATAATATATAACTACAAGTATAGGTACCTACGTATTTTATAATTCTATTTTGAGCTTTTCTTCAAAATTATATTGTTGGCCAACATCGATTGTCTTAAAAATCTTAATTTCAGTTATTTACATAATTATCTGTGTAAATTATTGGAACTAGAAAGGAACGAACAATTTTGTCATTTTAATAAGAGTATCTTATACTTAGTATATATTAAATAAGAAAAACGCTGCATGAGAAATCGAGTGAATACCCAATGTTGTAAAAATTTAAACTTCAAACGGATTTCACAAATTACTAGACATTTCTCGCAAACGATTTATGTGAAGTATCATAATAACGTTTAATAATGAAAACTTCAAAAACAGCTACTGTCTGATGGCAAATTAAATATATACCTATATACTTTACTATAATGTTGACTTTTGACTCCCCAAAGTACTAACTAGATTCACTTTTCTATCAGAAAAGATACTGTTGAAGAGAATCCAAGCACTTTTACCATCCTAAAAGCCAACGATAGACACAACAATTTAAAAATTTTAAATTCAAAAAAATATTTTAAAAGTAAAAAAAACAGTTTATTGTCAAACCAATACATTCATTGCTCTGCTCAGAATCTAAAAACTAAAAACCTGGAAACTGATAATGTCTGTAAACAGTTTAAAACAAATCCAAATATTTTGTAAGTACTATTATAAACAACCTGTGGAAATTGCATGTATCTACGTAGTACAATAATTTGTTTTAGAGCTACACCAAAAACCAAAATCGATTTTGCCAATTACCGATTTAACGTAAAAATTTCTTAGTTTTCCTAAATTTATTTTTCATTTTTCTTTGTGCATTTGAAGACTAAAAGGAATATGGGATTTTGACTTACACAATGCATCAATTAAATTCACTTTCCCATCAAACAAGATAGTATTTAAGAAAACCCAAGCAGTTTTACTGCCTCAAACAGTGATGAAAATTAAAAAATTAAAAAACTAAAATAAATAACAAAATAAAAAAAGGTGGGTAAGTGGACGTCACTCTGCTGTACAGTAGGTTACAAGTGGGTCACTGTAATGGATGGTGTTAAATTTGAATTCAATGATATAATATCTTATATTGATCCCGGGGCCCATTGATTTTGGGGGCCAATATTTATCACCAAAATAATTTTTTTAACGCGTTAGGTATGTAGGTAAATATTATTAATAATCATAAAATAAAATTCTTCTCAATTTTATATCACGAACAATTACTAAGTATAAATAATAAACTGTGTTTGTCAACAATTTTGTTTGCTTGTTTTTTTTTTTGAGCATTTTAGATTACTGATTTAATTATTTAAGTAAATAAAAAGGTAGTTATAAGAAAAAAATATTCAGCTCTTGTAAATTAGGTATTTCAGTTAAAAGCATTTTTTAGAAAAAAGTTTTACCAGAATCCATAAATAAATAACCACTATGGTTACCATTTGAAAAAATAAAGTTTATTTTATTATTGGTACAACAGCGTGTTTAAAAATTTTGAAAATGTTATAAACAAATTGCCAGTTAAAATTAGAGAAACACGTCTTTTTTTGTTTTGATGAAATTCCATGTCATTGATCCATAATTGTTAAAAAAAAAAGACGCGCACAATGACATAAGATACGTCCTGTATATATTTTTTTTTTTAATTATACAATAATAATATTTAATTCATCCCTCGTAGTATAACTATTATTAATCTATAATAGCTTACAATAGAATCATAAAATAGTAAAAAGGCTTAAAGGTATTATGTTTCTGAAAACTCACTTTTCTGATGTACTTAAATTGATCATAGTCTAATTTCCGTTTAACATTAATCGATTTTTTGCTCAAATTTTCAACTAATCCAAGAGTTCTTTTGGAAATAAAATTATGCTTAGTTTTTTTATCCATAATTGTAGTACTTTATTAACGTTATAAAGGTAATAACTAGTATAAAAATTTTATTATAACAACACAACACAACACAACATAAGAGCTTTAAATACAATATAACTAATTGTAAATAAACATGAATAATAATAAAATATTAACAACACAACTATCACGCGTGGTTTTTTGTTTACTTAGTGTAGTAATTGGTATAATAATTTAGATAGCTATTAGCTTCTAATAAATGATACTAAATATCGCAGATAAAATTCATTCGTCAATGTAATAAATACAAATTTATTATAATTATCCTTTCCAATATATTTAATATTTTTATCTTGTCTATTTTTAGCATATGATTGTAATTTGTTTATATTTTACACAAACTATAGCCATAAATATTATTATCTACATTCTACAGCAATGCTGCAAACTGTACATTCGAACTTATGAACGTGTTCAGTGTTCACGTACGAAAGACGGGTTTTTGGGAATAAGTCATGATGACCAAATGTGTTTAAAGTAATATGTTGAGTTATTCCTATTTTTACAACGGCTGATAACTTATTCCTTTTTTCTCATATGTTTTATAAAAAAATGAACCTACAATTTGTTAAATTTTTTTACGTCAGTTGATGTGAATTATAATCGACTCGAAAATTCAATAAAAAATAAATGGTAAAATGGACTTATTCCCTTTTGCCCGGGCACAGTCCATATAAACTCGTTAATATGTAATGATACAGTTATTTTGAAATTGAAGTTGAAAGGGGCCCACTAAGTGTATGGTGTCCCTGGGCCCAATTGATCTTTAATCCGGGCTTGAATATGATGCATAGTAAGTTTATATTTTTATTAAAATTAACTTAGACTTGACTTAGTTGTAGATAGCGACGAAATGAAAAATATAAGAATACACTTCCGAGCAAACGTAGAAAAGAGAAATACAAACTAAATTTACTTTTAAAAATTGAAATCGTGCTACTGGAAGTACCTATGTTTACTACTGTAGCCCATAGACCTATAAACTAATAGACATCGCTTCCCATACCGCCCTGCCCTGGCTGGTACCGAATTGGTTACCGAGCTCCAACCCCACGTGCCGAATTGGTTCCCGTTTGAAAAAGATATTTTATTAACGTAAGTCGAATTGGTTCTCGTTCAAAAAAGGTATTTTATTAAGTTGAGTCGAATTAGTTCCCGTTGAATTACGCACATTTTCTCTTCTCAATTTTACAAACTTAGGACTGTCAACAAGTAAGCTTGGTTAAAAATGTGAGTTAATGTGTGTTATAAAAAAATGATATAATATATAAAATGTTAAATTGTTGATTTGGAAGTCAACGAGTCATCACTTAGGTTAGGTGTACAAAATACAAATAATAAAATATAATAAATACAATTATTTAAAATCGCTGATTTGCAAATTTGAAGCAAAATTTCTTTAAGTATTCAATTTGCGTAATCTTCTCATTAATGTACTCAGTCATACAATTTTCCAAGTATTTGTTATTTCTTTCCTGTTTGCTAGTAAGTTTGCTAGTATTATTACTTCGAAATTTAATATAATTTAATGTCTGAATGCTGTTTAAAGTGTCCATAAAATAAAATATATTAGGATGGACACTTGTAAATTCTTTATTCAGCTTTGAATGGAACGATTTGCAACCATTTGTAGTTCTATCAATATTTTTGTCAAATCTTGACCAAATTTTCGGTGGAAAGATACTGTTTGTAATTATGTATGTATCATGAACGTAGTCAAAGAACTGACCCAATTTTGGTCAGCAAGGTTTTATGACCATCAAATCATTATTTATATATTTATATAAAAATCAACGGGCCAAAACCCTTTAACAAAGAAAGAAAAACATTTCATATGAATTGGCACAGTATGAAAACTAATAGACATGTGAAAATAATAAAAGTAAAAATAACAAGAAATACAAAGACAAAATTTTAATCTATAAATCAATACTTTAATATAAATAATTAGGCACTATGATTTAAAAACAGGTAGACAAACTTATGGTTAATCTTGTATTACATTTTCAAATCTTAGATTTAAAAAGAAAAATTTTTATGAATTCTCAACTCAAAATAATTTGATAATTTTTCCGTATTTTGTCAAGATTTGAACTTTAAATGCTTATAAATAAAAACTGTGACTAAGGATTTTTAATATTTTTCAAATGTCATTGTATCAATATAGTAGGAGCATTGTATTAAACTTTCAAGCTTCTTTACACAACAAATAAAGTTTTATTGACATTCGTAGAAAAACAGACTAATACAATTGGAAACCAGATTTTGTCAAAAACCGATTTTGTGTAAAAATTCCAGTTTTTCCTATTAGATAGGATAGTTTAGTTTATTAGATAGTTTTTCTTTACGCTCAAGACAATTACTTGGGAAATTTAAAATGACACATCAAAGTAAAAACCTCATTCAAAAATTTGCATTATTCTCCGAACGAAAATTAATTTAATTTAAACTTTTAACTCGTTAATGCCCAGTCTTTGTTTTTGCTATGTTTTACAATAAATATTGTATGACGGAGACAACACATGCACAATACTATGTAGCGTCCTCTTAATATTAGGTAATCTAAATGCTGAAAACCTTCTAGTTTCAACGAATAGGTAATATTTTTTGTATAATAACATACCAACTACTTAACTGCAGTATCAATGTTAATGATCAGAGAATTTGTTCTATCAGAAAAATTGAGAATTTAAAGTTGTACAAACATTTTAAAATACCTCAAATAAACGTCTGAAATTATTGGACTGGACAAAATAAAAATAAAATTGAAATTCATTTTCAAGTCCTTCCCCTCCTCCCATTGATAAATCCTGCGTACGCTACTGACTTCTTGTCACTTGGACAATTTCTACAAGCGCAGTGAGCGAGTGGCAACATAGGCATCACTGGCGTGCATCACTGTAAATTGGTATAATTTTTTTTTTCTACATGGATATTCGGTACAATTACTTCTAGTCTTTGGAATGTTCTGATGAACCATGCGGAAAAAACCGAAACCTAACCTATAGCCGATTGAAAGTGATAAGATGTAACTGGGACGCTGTGTATAATTTATGTCATTTTACCAGTTCCCCGTTACAGATCCACTTCCCGCCGACCTGATAATTGATAAGATTTCAATCGCCAATAAGAGATTTGTGTTTACAGCAGACGACGTAGACCAGAAACATTTTGCAAGCGTCCATTTTGCCGATACACCTGAGCACCGCGTATACCGTTTACATATACCATATACATTACTGCAATTTTTTAAGAGGACTATTATACGCACTTACGTCCACCGTGAATACATGACGGTTTCGAATCGAATTTCGTAAAATTGCTAAATATATTAAGTAAGTTTAAAACATATATTATAAGGTATTTTTATAAAACGTATTATGTGATCATATCGCTACTACATTGTTATTCGAATCCCTGGCGAAAAGTCCAGTGACAAAATATCCGTTCTGAAAAAGTTGGACAAAAAGTACTGTTTTATCTTTTGATTGTCGGATAACACATTTTTATTTTCGAACAAAAAGTCTAAAAATACAAGATATTCTATTACATTTTTATTTATAATATAGGTTATAGGTAGGTTTACATATCATAATATAATAGGTATTTTATATATAATTAATATTTATTTAATATATTTTAATAATTAATTGTTAATTTTTAAATTTAGCATAGTTGTGGCCCATTAACCCGTCGTTGGTACACATATAGTTTGTAACATGATTGTTACACTGTGAGCGCGGCGCTCACACTTCACTTTTTTTATTATTATTAATTGATCTATTATCTTAAAACATCAAACCATATCTAGAATTATGTATATTTTTATCCTTCACTAAAAAGTATATAAATACTTTTTATGTACATTTCATAATTTATAAAATAAAAATAAAAAACTACAATCTCATTCCAAAAAAAATATTTTTTTTTTTTCATATAAAGAAATACAAATTAATTAAAACCTTAATATAAATTAAAAATTATAAACTATTAAGTTTATGACTTTGGTCTATTCACTTTCTGTAGAATTTGTTTCGTTGTGATCGTTACAGCAGGATACGCATGTGCTCCTCATGACGCTCACTTAATCGGTACTGTCGACTTTGTCTAACGATAACTGATAGGCAATGACAAATAGCGTAATTATTTATTTTTATAAATATTTATAGACATGTTATTTGAAGGTATTTATAGTATCAGATTAATTCAATAATATTTGTACGAATAACGCTCGAAATGCTATCTGTGTGAGCGACGCGCTCACATGTGTACCAACGACGGGTTAATTAAAAAAATATATAAAATTAATTATTTTGTTACATATTGCATTGGCTTATAACTTACAGAAATTAATTGTAAAACATACATTTACTCAGAACAATAACTTAAAATAGTTTCAAAAAACATCAAAATCAAAGTTCAAAAATGTATAAGAAAAAATATAAACCTATTAACTTTTGTAAATATTATAAAACAGTAAATAAAAAAAAGTCAAGGTAAGTGGGTGTCGCTCTGTTGTAGAGTAGGTTACAGGTGGGTCACTATAATGGATGGTATTAAATTTGAATTCAATGATGTAAAATTATTGTGTACAAAAAATGATTATCAGCAAAGACGGTTTGTCGGCCTATAATATTACTAAATATTTTTGGTAGTATGATTGGGGTTAAAGTAGGTAATTTATTTTATTATTAGTCATTAATATAACAGTTAAATTGATTTTTTCCAAAAAAAAAATATATTTGAAAATGTTATTGTGTGTTTAAAATATAATAATATACTCTAAAAGTTTCTTATATCGACAAATAATATTTTTGAATTACAACAAAATATTTAAAATCATTATTCTCGGTTAGGTTAGAGAAGAATTTTTTGCATAGGTCATTGTTTAAGAAAATATAATTTTTATTAAATTATTATTTTTATTTTAGAGTGATTGGATGTTTGAATTGACTATTTTTTGATTTAACATATTTAAAAAAAACATTTTTTTCTTATATATTTTTGAACTTCCTCTTATATAGACTATTATTTTAAATTTGTATGTGGAATTGTAATATATTATGTAAGCATTAAGTAAGGAATAAGTATAAGAACAGTACACTAGAAAAAAGTATTGTTGTAGGAACCAAAATACAGTATTGATAGCTGAGATAATTTGGTTTATTATATATTGTAAGAGGAACAGCAAATTGCACTTGTAACTGAATACATTTGATCGCATGTACAAAATAAATAGTTGTAGAAAAATAATTGAATATTTTATATGTCACACCATTTTGTACCTTTAATAGGGTACCTATGTTTGTATTGATTGAAATAATTTTTTTTATACTTACAAATTTACTCTTCATTCACAACTAATAATTTTGTATTTAATACTAAAATTAGTATTTGTTGGTATACAATTTTCAGTTACCGTTCTAGTAATTGTTTTGTTAACATTACTCCATTAACTGATTACATATAAAGAATATCATGTTAGTTTAAATTAACTTCTGTCTGTTACAGTTACAAAACTTTAAGTTAATATACCAATGATGAAAATGCAGATGAAAAATATATTTAATTAATTTAAATATTCACTACACTTTGCATATTAGATAGGTTACATAATATTTATAAATTATTTTAATATAATCTTATATTTAAATATTCATAAATGTAGAAAAAATAAATTAATACTTCAAAATATGCAAGTAAAAAATATCTGAGTACTGAAATGTGTATAAATATATAATATACAATATGTTATAATATGTTTGAAAATAAAAAACAAATTAATTAACCAAATTATATAATACAATTATACTGACTCCTATGTCAAGTTTAACTTGAAAAACTATATTATGATACATTTATATATCAGCACATAGTTTACAAATTAAAAAAAACAAAATGCCATTATTGTTTTTAATAACAGAAAATAATAATAATAATAATTTATCTTGTAATATATATTTTTTACAAAAATTACAATGGACCATGAACTGTCACATATCTTGTTCCATTTGACACGACATTTAAAGTGTTTGCTATAGGAGAAATTAATTAGGCTTGGAAAATAAAACAATTTTGACTTCATAAGCATGAAATTGCTCATCAAACCTTACGTAGTCATCATACAATATTCAAAAATAATTCTTTCAGATTCATTAAGAAAAACATCTTTTATTAATATAATATTTTTTTGTTTTCATCATCTACATCTCTAGTTATAATAATATAGGCTATTGACTTTTAAACGAGTTCTTTTAGTTTGAGCCCCATTAACAAAAACTAATGGTTCACCACTAATAAGATTGAGTTCAGTGATTATTTCAATAAGTTTTAAGAAATTTAATATTTTCCTAGGCCCAACATTAATATTGTGCTACATAATTTTCCCTTATTAAATATTTAATTCAACTAGAATTGTTAGTAACATAATAGTTTTAATTATTTTAAGTGGCTTTTAAACTAAATTCAGCACAGCCTTCCATCAAATCATGAATAATATCTAAATCATAATTATCAAATTCAAATATAATGTAATCTTAATAAAATTAATTACATTTTTTAAATAAATATTAAATTTAATAGAATATTAATTTGTATTTTTGGACTTTTCGTCCAACTTTTCAAAATAGACTTTTTGATAGATTACTTTGTTATACATATATAATATGTATGTATTATTTGTTTACAGACGCTCACCCGACACATTATCTTGGGATATTTACACAACTTGTGCTGAACGTGCCAATAAAAATGAAAACCATAAATTCTCTGTTTCTTTGCATATTTTTATTGATATCAATTTGTTCACGCAATGTTTCCACATTCTGTGGAAACGATGATCAAGTCGAAGACTTGAAGACGGCTTTGATTATCCATGAGTCAAGCTATACAGTAATGACCAGCTTGAGCGCAATACCAATAACCGGTGCAGCTTTAACCGCTGTGCATGTTATATCGTCCACTCAGTTTGCAGTTCGTTTGAATAATGTGTTTGAGGAAATGAAAAATTCTATGAATAAGGAACATAAGGATTACAATAAATGTTCAGAAATCTTGGACAAAACTTCAACGGCAATCATAGTGATCAGGACAACTAGTGTTGGGTTATCTCTTGCGGCAATGATACCGGGTGTTGGTTTGGCACTTTTGGGCCCGAGGTTAGCTGCATCGATATCTGCTATGGTACTTATAAGAGACGGTTTAGTACATTGGCAAAAGAACGGTTGCCAATATACTACAACAAGAGATTGTAATTTATAGGTGAATCAATAAATGTATATTAATGAAATGATTTAAATATGATTTGATTGTTAAGCGATAATAATATATTATATTAGTTTTATCATAAAATAAATATTCTAAATTATACTGTATTGAGTTTGATTTAATTTATTAAAAAACTATCTGTTAGAAGTTAGTGAATCCATTTTTTGCGTGCATATTTTCATCTAGTTAATGTACAACATTGGTTGTATACAGTATTATAGTAGTCAGTACAAAACGTACATCCATGTTATGGTTTCATATTATAACCAATGACAGATTATTATTATTTATTATGACATCCTAGTTGCATTTCTTCATCTGAGAATGATTAAGTTTAGAGTTTTAGATAATATGTTTAATATAAGACCGTGTGGTGATACCTACCACTTACTTATCAGCAATCTATTATTATTTTCACAATGCAAACGTTTTGTATTCATAGGTAATATTATATTATAATGGTTAGGTTATTAGCCTTCCACGTGCGTTCCCGAAGCTTTGGGGTAATATATTATTATCCAATGACCAAATCATTTTAAATGTAAGAAAATATAAATTAATATAACTATTTACAATAATTAGTTATAACTTGTATTTAGGTAGGTATCAAAAGTCAATACAATATATAATATTATATATAAATTAATACACGTAAATGGAATATTTATAAATTAATAGGTAATTATAATTCAATCTATTCTGCATTTGTATACTAAAACTGTAAAATCCTAAGACAATGGTCCAAATAGTATTTATAGTCATAGTCAAACACTTTTAGAGTTTTACCACAGAAAGATTTTTTATTAGATTAATCTTCATTTTTCATGTCATTATTTTTATTTAATTTACTAATGCCGAAAGCGAATTAATTTTGCAAATTTTACTTGTCTTCTGTACTTGTGTAAACGGTAATTTATTTTGCGTATTTCATGAAATATACGTAGGTATAACTATGTATTTTAAAATAATTACATTTGTTAGTTGGGATGAGTGACAATTTAAAAATGATGGTCGATTTTCAAAATATTTGGTTATTTGATCTAATACATTTGACTTTTTTAAATTTACTAAATACATTTTATTTTTAGTTGTGGAAGTAAGTTGAGTGGTTACATCAAATTCTTTTTTCACCTTCATGACAGACTCTTAGTACATCTTTAGGTGGGTAAGTTAATTTTCCTTTACTCTATATGGAAATCAAACACGTAAGATGTCAAGTTGATTCTGTAAAAGCATCAGTTAAGCAGCTAGTACCTACAATTGATACCTGAGTTGTATTAATTTTTTACAACAAATCCGGTAATATAACTTGTGGTGTATTCTACTAGTTGACTTAAATTGATCAATCTATTACAGTGGTCTTCAAACTTTTTGAAAGTAGGTATGTTTATATAAATATTAAATAGTTAGTTAATAAAAATATGATAAATGCACTAAAGCCTTATCTCAAAATATTTATCATTTTTATAAATAAATACTATTTCTGTTACTTTAAGTTTTTAATAAATACCTACCTACATCATCAAACTTACAAAAAATGTTCGAATAGAATTCGTTATATATTTTATATGTGGGCATGTGGCTGAACATAACTTACAAATTACAGTACCTAGACTATAAGCTATTAAATATTGTAAACACTCTTGTACAATTAACCATTTTTGATAAAGGTCCTCTGGTACTAACAGTATCTACCTATATGTTACTAACACCATAGCCCACAAGAAATGTTGCCTAATTTTGCCTAAATCATTGTATATCTGTTTTCGCAAAATAGGTACCACGAAAATTTGTTGCCCCCTAAAAGTGCTGCCCGTGGCAATTGGCCTCCTTCTGCCACCCTAAATACGGTATGGCTATAGGTATACGAAAAACGATTCTGAGCAGAGATGGTTTGTCAGTGTGGATATTTTATATTATATTTATATTTTATATTGTTATTACTTATTAGTTATTGTTAATACGGTAGCCGGTAAGTTCAATTGATGTGATATTCATTGATATTCCATATTATCATTTCAATACTCACGTTGGTCTTATTTTAACTTTAAGGCTAATTCTAATGTCATTGTACCTACCTACCTACCTAAGATGAATATAGTATTCGGGCAACAAAGTTCTAAATATAAGTTCATACAATTTTGTATTAACGTTAGTTTTTACGTACATGATTTCCATAGCTTTAAAATGTTTGAAAAATAAACTACATTATAATTATAATGTTTTATTATTACAACCATATTTTTATAAGGATCATAAGAATAGGGTATCTGTACTCTGTAGGTAATTGAGTAACACAATTCTTAACTAACCTATTAATTGTTATCAGGGTTGGGATTTTATAGCACTTAAAATTGCATAATAATTTATTATTATGTTATACATATAATATTATGTACTTATATTATACAAGCGTAGTACCTTGTACCTTTATAATAAATTATTTTATTTACCCTAATTTGAGGAGACGTTACTTTTGTACCTAATTTTTTATAAATGTATGTAATTGATAACCCTTTATAACACCAATAAACAATTATTATTATTATTTATTATTATCATTTTTAAATTATATTCTGAAATATAAAATTAATTTTCTAATAGTCATAACTAATATTAATTATATTTTTTTTTATACAACCAGAGCTGATGTATACAATTATTTTATATTTGTATACCACTGTTGGTATATTACAAACTGATCTCTAAATATATTAGACATATGATTACTCTTTTAAATTAGTTTTAGTAGAAATCTTCAATAAATTAAAACATTTTAAACAAATTACGATCAAATTTTTCTTACGCGAATTATCAATAAAATAATCCATTAAAACTCCCCGTAGAATGTGACGTTTCAAATAAACAGTAAACCCTGCTTCCACCTTTCAAAATTATTATTTTATCAAACCTTGTTTTGGGCGTCCTCGATAAATCCTGTACACGTCGTAACCTATTAGAATAGTTTTTTATTATTGTACAAGAAATAACACTTTGACCAGAACTTAAAAGAATTACACTAACCGTTGGCCATAAAATATAGTTGAATAGTAAAATGTAATTTATACTCTATAGTTAATAATTTTAATAATTTTTAATACTTGTAATTCTATAAATAATACAGGTACCTATCACATTCATAGTAATAATAATAATATCCGCAAGATCTCGATCACTTTTATTATATTTTGACACGTCGTGCGCGCTTTCATTTTGAACCCCTCAAAACGATCATTACTGGAGAATAATATTATTTATTTATCATTATTGTTGTGGCGGACCAAATATGTCTTTCAGCCATGTGATTTTATAAAAGTCAATTAATCAAAAGCACATTCGCGTCTTGTAATCGAATGTAAGAAAAAAAATCCACTGAAAAAATTCAATAGTATATTATTTAAAAAAATAGTTATATTAAGTCTTGTCAATTATATTATTATGAATTCTTATATAATAATAGCAATAGTATACTATAGTAATGAATGCATTGATTGTTTACAATGTGTATTTTTTTATTTTGTCTAACAATTTTAAATAAAGAATGAGTGCTCTTGATTTGAGTGTTATTTATTTAGGATGTGGCTAATTATTTATTATAAAAAAAAACACTAATAAAAGTAAAAATGTGATTATTAAACTAAGTACTGCTTAGCTTTTTAAGATAAGTGAATAAAAATCACAGAAATATTTTGTTCAAATAGTATTAAATTTGACATTTGGTGAATTATTTATAGATAATATCTTAGCCCATTGACCATAAGTCATATGATTAGATATATTAGGTCAATAGATATCTCTCTGCAATAATAAATACTTAATAGGATACATTTTTTATTTCATATTTAATGTATACAATAATGTTTAATTGTTTTATCTCTTTTACAATATTTAAAAATATTTATATATTATGTAGTAGATTCCAGGATGTAGATTGGGAAACTAAATGTTCAAAACCAATTGTACAGATTCTATTTAATGTAGAGCTTCAAATTTACAAAAAAATCAATGCTTGAAAACATAAACAACGATTCCTTTTAATGATAAAATTATTCAGTTTTTTTTCTTATTTAACTGCCACATGAGGGGGGACTGTATAGCTTTACTTAGCCTAAATCAAATAAATAACTCAGCTTTTTTACTTTACTATCAAAAAACCAAAAATAATAATTTGCTCCATTCTACTCCCACACTAGGGTACAATGGGGTATGAGTTTTCATGATTTTAAACATAGTTATACAAATAAGACTAATATAAATTAATTATAATTATTTTTAAACAATATTTACGTTTATGCAAAGTTCAAATCTATTACTGCAGTTAGAATTTCTCCACATTGGGCTATGTTACATTTCCGACATGTCTACCAATTATTAGCATTTAAATATAACATTTTCGAATATTCTTTTTAATATACTGTGATACCAATCTCATCAAAATTAAAAAATTTTATTGGCGTTCAACTTATGTCGGTTAATAAAGTTAATAAATTGAAAATCTGAGTAAAAACAATTTAAGTCTTTGTATAGTCTTTATAATGCTTTTTGTTCAACTAAAGAACTAGAACAACAACTAGAACAGACGACAACTGTTGAACATTGTATGAAAATGTGTGAACAATATTTATCGCAATCAGCCTACCTTCTAGTTAAGAAAAATATTGTAAACAAAGATAGGTCAAAAAGTGGACAACGGTATTCTAAACAAATTAAACAATTTGCTTTAACTGTATATTTTCTTAGCCCTATAGTATTTTGTTTTCTTCAAAAATCTTTTTCTCTTCCTTCTATTTGCACTTGAAAAAGAGTAACTTCACAATACGATTTAAAACCTGGCTTAAATGATTTCTTATTTCACTTCTTAGAATTTAAAATGAGTAGTTTTCATCGCAATGCTTTGGACTGCTTTTTATGCGCTGATGAGATGTCAATAAAACAAAATTTATTTTATAATGTTAGTAAAGATGAGATAATTGGTTTTAATCAATCAAACTCTTTTAGAGCATATGAACCTGCAAAATACGCTCTTGTCTTTATGCTCAGAGGAATCAAATATAATTGGTAACAACCTTTTGCCTATAGCCTTGTTTCGAATAGCTGGGCCAGATCTTAATTTAATTATTTTTTCAACGATTCGCCAATTACGAAATATAAATCTTAATGTTAAATGCTTCATTACAGATTAAGGGTCAAATTTCATTCGATTTTCAAATACTGATAATGTTTCTCCTAAGGAACCATTTTTTGAAGTTGATGGACAGCAAGTTATATATATGTTTGATCCCCCTCACCTGCTGAAATCGACACGTAACATGTTTTTTAAACATTTATTGAAAATTTATGAAGATTTAGTAGACAAAAAACATTTAGATAATTATTACAATTATGATAGTAAATGTAACCTCTGTATGGTACCTAAATTAACATATTTTCATATTCATCCCGGTCCTTTTGATAAAATGAAAGTTAGGTTAGCAGCTCAAGTTTTTAATGCTACTGTTGCAGCTGGTATGTCCACAGCATTAAATTGCGGATTTTTACCAATAGATTCTCAAAAAACAATACATTTTGTAAATGACATGGATAATTTGTTTGACATATTTAATTTTAGAGATACTCCTAATGGTAAAATTTTTAATAGGCCCTTTAATAATGAATTCACTGGATTTCTCACGTATCAACTTATTTTGTTGTAATTTAAAAACAAATTAACCGTAGACACTTGAGATTTATATCATATGTTTATTTCATCAATTTTTATACACCATCAAAATAGTATTACAAATTTCAAAATATTTTGAATTGTTTTGAGCTGTTTACGGACAGTTAAATATTTAAATTATTTTAGTTTTTTTTCTATAAATATCAATAAAATTGTATTTGTTGGGCCAAAAAGCGTCAAAATTGAATACAAGCTTGACTCCTTTCTTCAATAGCAGTTTAAAAATATTAAAAATACATATGACCAATATTTTTTATAAGCATTTAAAGTTCAATTTTTGATAAAATTTATCAAATTTAAAATTTAAAAATGATTTTGTTGTTAAAAATGTATAAAATGTTCAACTTTTATAGCTAAGAATTGAAAACTTACAACAAGGTTCCGTGTAATTTCCATTTTAATTCAACTTT
The DNA here is from genome assembly GCF_019925205.1 of Metopolophium dirhodum. Taxonomy (NCBI): domain Eukaryota; kingdom Metazoa; phylum Arthropoda; class Insecta; order Hemiptera; family Aphididae; genus Metopolophium; species Metopolophium dirhodum. The sequence goes on from NC_083560.1 coordinate 19,304,685, forward strand.
TTAACTTAACTAGTTACTTTTGGCTTTTCTCTAACTTGTTATTTTCACTTGTCGAATGCGATAAAGTAAGTCAAATGAACCACTACGGTAACAACACAAAATCTAGATTCCAACCTCGAACTATCTATTAAATCTATTTTAGTATTTTTATGAATGATAAATTGAATTTGTAGTTTGTATAAATGTTGTGTACCATAGTAGACAGTTCAACATATTTTAATGATATTAATACAAAAAAAACTAAAAAAAATTGAAAATTGACAATGTTCTTAAACCGGTTAAAAAGAGTAAAAATATTTTCAAAGTTGTATGGTATATAGAAAATGAAAATATAAACATTCAGTAAAATTTTCATGTATCTATAGTTATTACTTATTAGTTTTTGTTTTTGAATAACAACAAAATAACAAAACCGCTACATAATATGAGATATCGAGTGAATATCCAAAAGATATTGTAAAAATATGAACTTCAAACGCTCATAAAAATTTAATTTGATTTGCTTGTAGTCATTTTTTTCTTTGATAAAGATAGACAAACTTATGAATAATCTTGTATTAAATTTTCAAATCTTAGATTTAAAAAGAAAAATGTTTATGAATTCTCAACTCAAAATAATTTGCTAATTTTCGTGATTTTTCCGTAATTTGTCAAGATTTGAACATTAAATGTTTATAAAAAATAACTGTGACTAAGGATTTTTAATATTTTTTAAATGTCATTGTACAAATATAGTAGGAGCCTAGTATTGAATTTTTAAGCTTTTTACCAAATAAAGAAATAAAGTTTTATTGACATTCATAGAAAAAAAAACTAATAAAATTGGAAACTGAAAATGTTCCTTAACAGTTCAAACAAATAAAATATTTTGAAAATGTTATCGTGTATATAAAATGCGATTATAAACAACCAGTGAAAATGTCATGTATATATTATACGGTAATTTGTCTTAGAGTTACACTACAACACAAAATCGATTTTGTCTAAACCCAAATTTGCATAAAAATTCCCGTTTTTCCTTAAATTTTATGTTGTTTTTCCCGGTACTTTTGAAAAATATTCTTAATTTTAAATTTTGACCTCCCGAATGCAACTAGATGCAACTAGATTGACTTTCTCGTCGAACAAAATATTGTTGAAAAAAATCGAAGCAGTTTTGCTGCCCCAAACGGTGGTGATGACAGACACAAAAAAACACACTTCATTGTAAAATCAATACATAAATATAACTATATAGACGTACTATTTAGATAAAATTGTATTAGGGTGAGTCTTGTTTAAATGGAATGGACTTAAATTTATCCTAGTTATAATTTGGACCATGGTTGAATAATAAATAGTGGCCCAATAAGTTAAACTAAAAATGTAAAACGTAATTTATAGAAATGCACTCAGGTTTATAATAATTTATAATATAGAGTACCGTCAAAGGCCGAAAAACTGAACTTGAAAAAGTTTTTGAATGCTATTGTAAACAACTTCAAAATTAATTAATCTAGACATATTTTCAATGTAATATTTTTTTTTAGTTAAGGTTTGATTTATTGATTTCTGTTGCATTTGAACCATACAAATTATTGCCTATAAATTTGTTTATAAAACATCTCATTCTATGAGTATTAGTGTACGTTTTTGAACGTTAGCAAAACGATAGATATTAAACGTAAAATTAATTAATAACATAATAGTTACGTTAACATAACAACATGACATTTGTTTCACATTAATTAATTGACAAAAGACCGTTATGGAGGTGAAACTATAAGATAATATTTTTGCTCAAGTTAGTCCATAGACAATACCTACCTGGAATCTATACTGTAAGTACTGGTACCTATACAGCAGGGTTTTTTTAATGATTTTTTTCTGACTGCATAAACTTATTCACACACTGGGTTATAGACTATAGTATGGACTTTGTTTACGCAGACCAAACCCTACTATTGTTATTCGTTGAACTGACAGGGGTGGCCCCAGGGGCCCTAAGTCTTAGGACCCCCCACCCCCAAAGCTATATTTCTAAACAATTTTATACTGTTACAAACAAAATTACAAAAAAAAATAATTGACATTTTCTGAAAATTAATGCACTATTTTTATTGTAAAATTGTAAATAATAATTTTAAAATTTTAAGTAATAATATTTACTTGAAATAGGTAATTTGTAATAATAATTGTTTATAAAAATAAAAACAATCAATTGACTAGGTACCTAATTACTTAATAACTTTTGTAATATACTTTTACATCAAATAATAGTCAAAACGTCCTGACCACCACAACTTTTGATGTCAGTATGGAGTAGGTATTCTAGAAAAGCGTTTGGTAAAAAATTCATAGATTATCTATAGGTCCAAAAAACTACAACTTAATGTCAGTAAATATAAAAAGGGACATATTCTATACAGAAGGGAATCGTTTAACTATTGAAAAAAAATTCATATTTGGTTATTTTCAATACTTGAATAAATAATAAGGAATTATATTTAACTCTTGTAATTTAATATTAGTTATAAGTATTCTAATTATATAGATTAAATATTCAGTTCTTGTCCGCTTTTCTCATTTATAATTAAATTGTACATAATATTATTATGTTATGTAACTCTCTACCACCACCACAAGCATGTGCTTAGAGGATGTCAGCGCACTATTTGTTTTCTCTCTCTAGCCCACGCGTAACATAGACAAAATGCATTTGCGCAGAATCGTTTTTTCTATGTTTTTAAGTAACTTTAGAGTAAAATTACTCATTATCAAAAAGATAGAGAATAATATTTTTGAGGGAATGACATATCGATTTTTCTAAATATTGTTTCAAAACAATTTAAACATAATTTAAATTAACAACATTTTTTGTTTATTTCGAAAGTCGAATACAAATTCAAATAACAATAAAATATAAAATCGATATGTCATTCCCTCTAAAATAATATTTTCTATCTTTTTCGTAATGGGTGATTTTACTCTGAAATGACTTAAAAACATAGAAAAAACGATTCTGCGCAAATGCGTTTTGTCTATGTTGCGCGTGGGCCAGAGAGAGAAAACAAATAGTGCGCTGACATTCTCTTAAAAGTGGTTGATATTTTTTTGTTTTTAAAAAAAAAAAAACAGTATATTAATGAATAATATAAACACACATTTTAATTTTAATAGGAACATTTTTTTTTTATTTTAAGTTTACTCAATTATTGTTTTATAATGTACCTACAATGAAATTATCATCCTGAAATTCTTTTTTGCACTGCACAAAGTAACAATTTTCACTGCACAGTTACTTTTCTCACTACACACTAAAAAAAAACCTATACTGTATACTGCTATACTGTAATACTGTGTAGCTGGTAGGTAGGTACCTACATACTATTATTTTAACAGCTCGACAAGCACTCGACAAGCGACTGAATAAGGTAGCTAGGTAATAAGTGATCTACTCAAGTACCTACATACCTATATTAGGCACATAATTGAGAACCTACATATATTATGAATTTGGTGCATTTAATTCCAGTGAAGTATTTTTCCAGCGTTATATTTTCTAATGTTAGGTATATTTATGTTATTTTGTAAGGTATTTTATTACCTACCTACATTCCCGTATAATATTTTCCTGATTATTACCTAAGTACGTAATACATTCCCGATTAATTCATTCCTGCGTAATAATTGTTCGTGTGTAATTTTTCTCGTGTTAATGTGTAATGTTTTAGATCGTAGAATCGTACGGCGTACGTGGAGGTAGAACGAACAGAATTCCTACTGTTGGGGACCATTTGGTAATTTGTAACAATGTAGGTGCCGATGGAATGAAGAAAAGTATTCGTTACTGATTTATAATAATCACGATTGAAGATAGTACTATCTTAAATCATGATAATAATACAAGACAGTGATTACACAGGAGTTCCGCTTATCACTAGTCGGTTGTTTTCATAGTTTTCGTGACAGAATATTATTACTTTTGTTAACGTTGTGTGTTTGTCTGGCTAAATAACAAATAGGTGCTTTTCAAACATTCATTTTTAATAACACAAATAATATCTCATCAAATTTGTGACTGTGAAATCAAAAAGTTATGTTTTTCTGGGTTTCATTCTTGTGCTTAGTACTGGGCGAGATTACAGTAGACATATTATGCCTATATGTGTTATACTTGAAGCATAATACCTTAAAAAAATACGATACTCGATACCTAACCACCCATCTGTTCGACTGGATTACCTACCACGAGAAAACGTACACCTCAAAACACAATCATCGGTCTATAGGAGACCGGAATACAGGTGTTGTATACATTTGAAGACTGAGTGATCGAGGCTACCCACGTCCATTGATAATAATAAATAACACTACATTTTAAAAATGCATAAGTGTATAGTGTGCGGTAATACATCTTATAAAACCAAGGTCAATCGTCCAGGAGTTATTTATTATGGGTGAGTATCAATTGGTTCTAGAAATTTTCTCGCCCAACCTGTTATGAGAAAAACGCATATGGATTTTTGAATCATATTATTGACATGGTTCATTATCCCGGTGCGAGATACTGCGAAATAATTTTGAACCGGTTTAGCCTAATAGTTTCTACTTAGTGTTTATTTTTCTAATCTAACATTAACAATTGTATTGTATTGTATTATATTGTATTCATTGATATTTGTTTTAATATAGAATTCCCAAGAATGATTACATGAAAAAAAAATGGCCCTAAGTTTTGGGAATTGATCGTTGTCATGATTGGCAAAAAATATGTAGTGATCATTTTTTAGAAGAAAACTATAAGCCAGGACTTAAGCGGTTTTTATTTTCAAATGCTATTCCCCAACCTTATGATAGAAATGGTTTTCCTTCCATAGTAAGGTAATACTTCTTAATCTCTATAATTAAATTTTTCATTTTCAATAATATTTTTATTTTTAAATAGTTATGCTACTAAAAGTAATGATGTTGAAACTGGAAATAATATAATTTTACCAATAGAACAAAATATTATAAGGTGAGTTAATGAAAATTGTATTTGACTAGATTTTGTTTTTACAATCATTTAAAAATCTAGAAGATTGGCTTATTATGATGAAAGTTATTACATAGAATCTGAATTTTACAGAGAGGAACATATTGAAGATGCTGTTGCAAAAAGTTATAATTCAACAAGACGGCAATCTATACTTACTGGAAACATTGAGGATATTATTAATACAAATATGCCGGTCAGTAAATAAGTATTAATATTTTTAATAAACATGGTCAATACAGTCTGATATCTTTATATTTTTTATGATTTTCCATGCTTTCTTTAATGAAAATGTAGGGCCTTCGTCTTCAACGTCCTGGTTTCTCTTCTTTAGTAATTTAGTGCTTCTAATTAGATATCAGTTCTATTCTTGTCCACTTATTTTTATGAAATAGTTAGTAGTTCGACCACCAATGTGTGTACTCTTTTTGGAAACTTTGAGGATATATTTTTTAGCCACTACTAGTGTATTGTTAGGAAATATCTACTGTAATTAATCAGGGATCTGTGTGATTCACTCAAGCATTTAACTATAGTGTCAAGGTCTTTTGTGAAAAGAAAACCAGTCCTTTTTCCTGAAGTTCCATTTCACAATAGAATCTATCTTAATAGTGGTACTATTTTAGGAGTTTCATAAAGATATTTACAAAAAGTAATTTTTATGTTTATAAATAGAAGAAAAGCTGTAAATAATTGTTAATAATTTAAAATTATAATAATACTATAGTGTGTTTAATTAGAACTGCGACTTGACATAAACACGCTTCGTGGTGGTTTTGTCTCAAACCAGGCGTTTTCAAACTGGGATAGAAAAAATGTGTAAAATATTCATGATCAATTTTAAATTTGCTGTGCAACTTAACGCGCTAGTTTTAGAAACCCTAATGAAAATACTCCATGACGTGCGTTTGCGTCGAGTCGCAGTTCTAATAAACGCATTATAGCTAAATTACCTGGCATTGCTCGGCATTCCTTTTGGATGTAACACACTGTGGAAGCAATGTATTTTTAAGTTTAAATGATATTATATTTTAATGAATAGCCATCCCACCCGGTATTGTCTGTGAGATTCGCTTGTGATTATGCAAGCAGTATATTATAAGGTAGGTAATTTGTGGTTTGTACATAACTCTTAAGTATCAAAGTTATACAAAGTTTGTCGTTTTTACTTAATTTAACCTACAGAGGATTTATACAATCAATTAATACAAAATCCTAACCTAACCGTAGCAAAACCTGATGAATAAAAAAAACCAAACATTCTTATGTAAAGATCAAAAAGAAAAAACTGCAAAAAATTGGGCTACCAAAACCGTGGTTTGAACTTGAGACATTCTGTACTAAAATACATAGAAGGGCCAGTGCCATTTATATATATCAACTGCTGAAATGAAAACTGTCGTAACTCAATTTTACAACTTTTTTTTTTCAATTAGTTATTATTACTAATTACTATTTTTCTGAATTTCCAACAAACACGGCAGTAACTGCATCTTATTGTCTTTGGTTGATTTATGCTACTATCAGTTTCGTTATTAACGCCAGATTGAAAAAAAAAAAGTTTTGTAAAATTGTGTTACGACAGTTTTTGTTGCTGCAGTCGATATATAGATTACATAATTATTCTCTTTCATTATACGTGACAGTATGAATGTAGGCTGTTCATTGTATCAATATACGAATAAATATGTGAACACAACTTGTTTCGCATCATATACTGTACAGCCAACGAGGAACTGATAATTATTGATTGTAAATATAAATAACTGTTCTTAGCTTACACCTGAACAATATTGCAATGGTTGGGAAAGATTAACTGGGTTATCAAGTGTTCTATAGTAGTGAGTAGTATTCTGATTCTATGTTATTCACAACCAGTACTCTGTAGTTCATTATTTTGGTTACAAAGACATGGAAGGATCCATACCCTCTAGTTTCTACATAAGATAAATATATAGACTATACAAACCGGACTATCGAATGTTATATCACTAAAATATGTATTTAGCTTTTATTATATTTTAATTTATACTTTATAATTGGCAACCTAGCTGTTTTTAATATGAATTATGTGTTTAAATTTTAAAGGATCAAACTTTAGGATCTGGATTCCGATGTTCTGTTAAAAACTGCTTAAACAGACTTTCAAAGAATCTAAGTTTCTTTGGCTAGCCTAAGGATTTCAAGCTGAGAAAAATGTGGAATAAAAAAAGTAATAACTGGTATAAGAGTTTGTAGTACTCATTTTGAACTTGATTGTTTTAAGAATACTGAATTAAAGAACAAATTAAAACCAGGCGCTGTTCCATCATTATTTTTAGATGACGGTAAGAAAAAAATTAATTATTTGTTATTTTATTTTGTATTAACTTTTTAATTATTAATTAGCATTCTATTATTATAGTTTAGGTAAATACAAAGTTTTATTTTGCTATACAGTAGAACTTCCATATAACGGTCACCGAAGGGACTGTAAATAATGACCGCTATTTAGAGGTGCCCGTCCTACAGAGGTAGGATAACACTATGATAACACTCGGAGGGACCAAAAAATTGACCGTTACATAGAAATGACTGTCCTATAGAGGTGACCGTTAAAAGAAGTTTTACTGTATAATATAATGACTTAATTTTTTTTTTTTTAAAAGAAAAAAATGAATAATATTATAAAATTATACTTCTTACGATTTAGTATATAAAAAGAAGGTTTTATTAATAAATTAGAATAAAGCTAACCCATGCAGTAAAATCACTAGTTCATAATCACAATTCCATTTTCTTTATATTAATATATATATTAATATATATATATATGTTTTTTTAATAATGTTAAGTAATTATTGATTAAAACATTTTGAATTTAATTAATTCTATTTTAATTTTAAAAAATCTGTCCTTAATCACCACAAAAAATGTAAAACGTACTTATTTTTGTTGGATAAACATGCTTAAAATAGAAATTTTTCATCTTAAATCAGTTAATTGGGAATGTCCTTTTAAATAATCGTTCTCTGATGTTATATTTCTTTTTTATAATAACATTGTATTTAAAATCTATATAATAATTTAAAATTTAAATTCTTTTTTTAAATTATTAGCACCTAATGATTTGCCAATTTCAATTGATGAGGTGCCTGTATTGAGTACATGTGAAGATCAATTCATAAGTCCAATAGATAATGGAGCTGCTGAACAGTTTTCAGAAGAAAAAAAAACAATGTACTAGGTACTATGTAAAAAATTCTTACTAAAAAACATTTTAACTTGTAATTTAAATCCAACATTAAAATCAAATACTGAAAAAATTAATAACCTTTCAGATAATACTTGTATAGAAAATAGTTTAGAAGATAACTATTTGTGTTCTGGCTGTCAAGGATTGGTAAAAATCGAGATTTGCAAAGAATGAAAGCAAAAACTGAAGCTAAAAACAAAGTGAGTTTGCAGGAGGATCTTAAGTCCTAAAATAAGACATTCGTTCTTTCAAAAACTATTAATGTTTTTGAAATATTTTTTTCCATGTTTTAAGTTGTCAAAAACAACATATTTAAAAAAATATATATATTTATTGATTACTTTTTTTTTCACTATAATTTTTTAATTGTTTACTTTTTTAGTGGTAACATACATTTTTAGTTCCATATTCTAAAGCAGAATGTTTTTTGGAGTACTTAGATAAATTAAAATCAAATTTTGTACGAGTAGTTTATGATTTATAATTAGAGCGCGTATTTGTATACACTTGCATATTTATACTGGTTGATCGTATGGTATGCTAAGTGGGCACACAATTTGTTTCATAAAATAAACATTTTAACTATGAAATTGTTATGGCACATATTTTGCATATTTCGACATTTATAGTTTTGATTAATAATAAAATAAATTAATACGTATACTCATAGGTGTTAGCGGTTTTCCCAGGGAATTCATTTTTTTCTTATAGATTAAAACTACCGACAAAACACAAATTGTTATTTAGCTACCTAAGTAATTCCTTTAAGGATACTTTTTTGATGTTGAGAGGACGCCACACAGACATTTGTTGTCTTTGTCTTACAAGTGCGTAACATAGCAAATTTACTCTTAGCAGATAACGTTTAGCTCTGTTAGTTTAAAAATTAGAGTGAATTTGACCTATTATAAACCTTGATGGTATGAACATTATTTTTATTTGTATGTTGTTTTTTTTAAAAGGATTCTATGGTACTTAAGTGAGTTATGAGCATTTTTAATTTACATTATAATATGTACGGATAACTTGTTAAAAAAATTTGAACTATCGTAAACTATCGAAAGAACATTATCTGTGTTCATATGTTGGTTACATAGATAATGTTCTTACCATCAAGTTTCATAATAGGTTGATTCACTCTAATTTTTAAATCAACAGAGGTAAACGTTATCTGCTTTGCGTACATTTGCTATGTTACGCACTTGTAGGACAAAGACAATAAATGTCTGTGTGGCATCCTCGTAATTGATTTCTATTTTTCTTATAGAAAACTACCTACAAAATACAGATATTTTAAAGAAAAATATTAATAGTAGCATTCGATAATTTTAAATTAAACATTCAGAAAATAAATAAATTTTTGAGTGCATATTCGAACATTTTAGTGCATACTATATATTAATATATTTATGCATTTTTGAGATTTTTTTAGTGCTTTTATAGTTGTTTATTAATGCATACAAATCCGTCTCTAGTTATAAGTATTTAAAACTTCAACGAATGAATGTAGAAATACTCCAAATAATATTACCTATGTTTTTTTTTTTTTATTTAAATTAGTCTTCAACTCCTGAGGTTATTAGCCTGTAAAAATTACAAAATATTATTAATTGGAGTATTGGTCTTACAACTATGGGGATACATTATGTTTAACAATAGAAGGAGTTTGTAGGATATATGTACATTTAATTATTTAATTATTAATAATTTTTCTAAATTAGTTTTTCTAAGCCTATGTTTTTGAAAAAGTTGTATATATTTTTGGTGTTCTCTTCGCCAAGTGCCTGTTGCATTGTTGATGGGTTTCCGAGAATTTGTCTGGAGTTGATGAACTTGGGGCATTCAAGTGTGATATGTTTGATGGTCAGCGCTTTGTCACAGAGTTCACAGGTCGGGCCGTCTTCTTTTGTTATGAGGTGCAAGTGTGTTAGACGGTAGTGTCCAATCCGAGTTCTTGTGGTAACTATTTCTTCGTGCCTGGATGAGGGTGGAGGAGTTTTCCATGGGTCGATTGATGTTTTAATTTCTTTTAGTTTATTTGTGTTTGAAGTCTTCTCCCACGAGTCTTACCAGAGACTTTTAGTTAGCTTATTTATTTTTATGAGTGCGTCTTGAAATATTATTTGGTTTATTAATACTGAGCTGGGTGATAATATTGCTTCGTTGGCTGCCTTGTCAGCTAGTTCGTTGCCATTTATGCCAGTGTGAGAGGGAACCCATAGAAATTCGATTTTTTTCCTTGAGTTTGATAACTATTCTTGGATGGATTGAATTATTTCATTTTTGGGGTAAGGATTTTCGAGGGCTAGGAGAGCACTAAGAGAGTCACTAATTATAAGTATTTCTTCGGACACTAAGGTCATCGCGTGTGAGATTGCATTTTGGATGGCTTGACTTTCAGCAGAAAAAATGCTGGTTTCATGAGGAGGTTTGAACATTGAAGTATTGTTATTTTCTATGAATGCGAATCCGGTTTCATTGAGGGATTTTGAGGCGTCCGTTAAGATTTTTGTGTGGTGAGGGTATTTTTCTTCAATTATTTCTGAAAAGTTATTTCTTATAGTTGAGGTAGGAGATTTTTTTTTGAATTCGAGTAGTTGGGTATTGAGCTTAATATTCCACATCCACGGAGGGGAAGACGGGAAGATAATTTTGTTAAACGTAATTGGTTTGAACTTCATTATATCTGCTATGATCATATACGTGTCATCGATAGTGCGAGGTGTGTTTGAACTGTTACGTATATTCAGAGGTCTTCTGATTGAAATTTGAGTTTTGTTATTTGAGAATTTAGTTACAAATTTTAGTGTTTCTTTAATCCTTCTAAATTCAAGTGGTTGTTCTCCAGCGTTGCACATAATACTTGCTGTTGGGCTTATGCGGAAGGCACCTGTGGCTAGTCTAATGCCTTGATTGTGTATAGGATTTAGTATATTAAGAATTTTGTTTTTGGCTATATTATAGATGACTGCACCGTATTTCATTTTTGCTAGTATAATTGCTTTATATATAGTAATGAGGCTATTTTTATCAGAGCCCCAGGAGTGGTGAGATAAGGTTTTCATAATTTTCATGTTATTGTTTGCATTTATTTTGAGATTTTTTAGGTGAGGGATCCAATTTAATTTATGGTCGAAAGTCATGCCTAGTATTTTTATTTTATCTGTATATGATAGAATGATGTAATTTAGATTGATGTGGAATAGGTTTACATTACGCTTTTTATGGAAGATGATACTTTGGGTTTTGGATGGTGAGAAATTGAAACCAGTTGTAGTTGACCACTTGAGGAGTTCATCCAGGGCTTGCTGGATGAGTTAGACTTTTGTTTTTATGTTCACGCCACTACAAAAAATGTTACAATCATCCGCAAAGATGGTATACCTTATACGGGGAAGGAGATTGTTAAATATTACGATATAATACGATTAAGAACAGGGTGACGCTGATGACTGAGCCCTGGGGTACTCCATTTTCGGTGGTATGAGTGGTTGATAGTGTTTCACCAAATATTATGTTTATGTAATTCAAAATGTATGTTCTAATTCAAAAGGTTAAAAAACCTAAAATGGTTTATTGTATAATAATTATGATAAACAATATTGTTTTGTAAAGAGTTAATATTATGTAAATACATTATTTTCAAAAACATTTATTTTCTGGAAGAACGAATGTCTTAAGTTAAATAGAAAACCCTGTATATTACTGTATGTTACTTATTAAAATAGTTTATATTTTTATTTTATTTTATAGATTGCTGAAAAGAGAAAAGGGGTATTAGAAGTAAGAAAAACAATGGCAGAAATTAAAAAAAATCGTCTGCGTGGACTCTCTTTATAACCATCTGGAATTTCAAATATTATGAAGTCATAAATATTATGCTTTGTATTTGCCAATTTTAAGTCTATTTATTAGACAATTGTATATTTATTTTAGTTAATTTATAAAAAAAAGTTTAAAATTGTATTATTTTTGAAGACATATTATAAAGGTTGAGTTTCAAATATTGAAAATTGGAATTCATTGCGGCCTGTAGTAAATTACTCTTTATAAGTCAAAAGAAAATTATCAAGTTTGGTTGATTTTAAAGAACAAGATCATTATTCCCGTACTGTATTTTTGTGGACAAAATTACATTGGCACCGGGCTCCTTAATAAAAACTGACCATTTAAAAGTTTCAAAGCCATTTAATCTGAAATGTACGCTTATATTTTCCCCGCTATTCTCATATAAGGTATCAAACTTAAAATTGTAATCGTGACCAACAATCACATGTTTTGTATTAAAAATATTCAAATCTTATGTACATTTCGGACGAGAACTAATGATAAAACTATCACCACGATAGAATGTTTATATATTGTTAAAAAATTTTTAAAATATAGTGTTTTTGGTCAACCAAACTTAGGTTTTCCATAGCCACTTAGTATAGCTGTTATGTTCAGAAAACAAAATTATAAGTATTAAATTTTAATAACTGACAATTTTACCAACTTAAAAGTTTAAGGAATTAAATGTCTGTTAAGTTAATACCTATAAATATAAATAAAGTAAGACCATGTATAATTATCAATTATGTTTATCGTTTATAAACCTATAGTTTTTAGTAATTGTGTAAAACATTGTGTAAAAAATGTTTGTACTATTTTAGTATAATCCTATAAATGTCAATAACATTTTATTCGTTGGGTCAAAAAGCTCTACAATTTAATACAAGGTTCCTTATAAGTTATAAGTAGTTATAATAACAGTTGAGGAATAATAAAGATTTATAGGCAAAATTTTTTTTATAAACATTTAAATTTAAAATGTTGATGACATTTATCAAACTAAAAATGTACAAATTACTTAGTACCGTAAAATGGGGTTACTTTGATAATTTTTTACTGTTTTATGGCAATTTTACTTTTTATTTTATGGATAACTCCAGTGGTTTTAACAATAAAACTCAAAATTAAATCTTAGTTGCAGCTAGTTACGCTCATTGCTCAATTTTCTAACGTTTTAATTTTTAAATTTCTGATATTATCTTCAGAAATATCAATCTTTTTAATATGCTCTCAAAGTTACACAAAATTGTGGGCACCTTTGATACCTATATTTTTTAATGTGATATCAAAGTAACCCCATTTTATAGAAAAAAATTATATCATTATGGTACTCTTGTGAATAAAAAAATAAGTGTATAAAAGTAGCCCCACAAAATCAAATTAACTCAGGTTATGCCCATTCTTTGGTAGTTAAAAGCAGTGCTCGAAGTGAGGGGGGGTATAGAGGGATCCCTCTCCTTTTTTGTTAGAGTGAAGAATAGACGAATGTTATGACGATATCAGGAAATCTGAATTGTGGGGCATCTGTCCACTTATCTTGAGCCATTTCGACCGCTGGGTAAAAGTATATATAATTTTCAACTTTTGTGACCAAGAATTGAAAATTTAAGACAAAAATTCTTATAAATAGATCATATTGACAGTTATTTTTACAGACATTTTATAAGTTCAAATTAGAACAAAATTAGGTACCTATATATTAAAACCAAGAATAACTATTATAGTAAAGTTATTTTGTTTTAATTGAAAAATATTATTCGTGGGTATGTATATGAAAATGAGTATATTTTTATATTTTATACATACAATTACAATTTCAAATGAAATTGTTTTACTACCTACTTTTGTACTAATGCTTAAAAGTAAAATAGATTTACTTTAATCACAATAATATCATCAAATTTGCACTTATATAATACAATATTGTATTTGTTAGTTAAAATATCGTTAAAATTGAATACAAGGCTCCTGATATATTGTTACAATTTTGTTTAAAATGTCCATAAACAGCTGAAAATGAGTCAAAATATTTTGAAAACTAAATCAAGTATAGGTATTGATAAAATAAACACATGGTGTACATTTCAAGTATCTACAGTTATTCGATTTTGAATTACCTACAACAAAATAAGAAAATAGCTACATTGGAAATCGAGTGAATATCCAATATTGTAATAATTTAAACTTCAAACTGTTATAAAAATTTTATTTGACTTTCCAATTGACATCTTTTTTTGTTGATAAAGGTACAGAAACTTTTGAGGGATCTTGTGTTCAATTTTCAAAACATAGATTTAAAAATTAAAAATGTTTATGAATTTCTGACTCAAAATAATTTGCAAATTTTCGTTATTCTTAGGTACATGTAATGGTATATTCTTAGGTATATGTAATGTCAAAATTCGAATTTTAAATACTTACAAAAAAAATGTAGCTATATATTTTTAATATTTTTTAACTACCTGTGTAATGGTATATTAGGAGCTTAATATTACATTTTCAAGAATTCAAATTTTATTAACATTTATAGAAAAAAAAATTAAATTGATTGGAAACTGATAATGTCCGTAAAAACAGCACAAAACAAGTGAAAATATTTTAGATTCTGAGTGGAACGATGAATGTATTAATTTTATGATGATGTGTGTTTTTTTTTTATTATTTTTTTATTTTTGTGTCTTTCGTCACGTTTTGGGGCAGTAAAACTGCTTCGATGTAGCGATTTTGCTATTTTGTAGTAATTCAAAAACGAATAACTGTAGATAGGTACACGAAAATTTCACTGAATGTTAATATTCTCATTTTATATACACCATACAATTTTGAAAATATTTTGACTCTTTGTGAGCTGTTTACGGGCATTGGCAGTTTTCAATTTTTTTTATATTTTTAGATTCTGAGTGGAACGATGAATGTATTGATTTTACAATGATGTGTTTTTTTAATTTATATTTTATTATTTTTATTTTTGTGTCTGTCGTCACGGTTTGGGGCAGTAAACTTCTCCGATTTTCTTCAACAGTATCTTGTTCGATGGGAAAGTGAACCTAGTTGGTGCATTCGGGAGGTCAAATTTTCAATAGTTTTCAAAAGCGCCGTGAAAAACAAAAGAAAAATTAAGGAAAAACGGGAATTTTTATGCAATATCTGTTTTTGAAAAATCGATTTCGGTATTTGGTGTAACTCTAAAACAAATGAACGTGAAATACATGACATTTTCACTGGTTATTTTATATTTGCATTTTCTATACACGATAAAATTTTAAAAATATTTCGTTTTGTTTTGAACTGTTTAGGAACATTTTCAGTTATCAATTTTATGAGTATTTTTTTCTATGGATGTCGATAAAACATTATTTGTTGGGTAAATAAGCTTGACAATTTAATACAAGGCTCCTACTTTATTGTTACAATGATATTTGAAAAATATTAAAAATCCTTAGTCACAGACAAAATACGGAAAAATCACGAAAATTATCAAATTATTTTGAGTTGAGAATTCATAAAAATTTTTCTTTTTAAATTTAAGATTTGAAAATGTAATACAAGATTTTTCATAGGTTTGTCTACGTTTATCAAAAAAAAATGTCTACAAGCAAATCAAATTAAATTTTTATGAGCGTTTGTAATTAATATTCTTGCAACATTTGATATTCACTCGATTTCTCATGTAACGATTTTCTTATTTTATTGTAATTAAAAAACGAATGACTGTAGATACTTGAAAATTTCACTAAATGTTTATATTAGCATTTTCTATACACCATAAAATTTTCAAAATGTCATGTATGTATGTTCATTAAATGAAGAAATTTTGTTTCAGAATTACACCAAAAACCAAAATCGATTTTGTGGGAAACCAATTTTGCGTAAAAATTCCCGTTTTACCTTGATTTTTATGTTGTTTTGCCCGGTGCTTTTGAAAACTATTGGGAATTTTAAATTTTTACCTCCCGAATGCACCAACTAGCTTCACTTTCTCATCAAACAAGATACTGTTGAAGAAAATCGAAGCACTTTTACTGCCCTAAATGGTGGTGATCTACACAAAACTTAAAAATTTAAAAAACACATCATTGTAAAATCAATACGCTCCGCTCAGAATCTAAAATATACAATAATTAGGTAATTTCAAAATAACTTAATACATTATATTGCATGTACTATTACATAAACATTAATTATTAATTTAGGATAAAAATAAAAAACACTTACACAATATACAATCATTTAACATATTATCATTGTCATATTATGAACATAGTACGTTTAAATTAGATATAGGTACTTAATAGCACGTATTGTATTTTATTAAAGGGAAACGTAGGTATTTTATTTTAAATACCTATACCATTTAATATAAATAACAGTAAATGTTTTTAAACATCAAAAACAATTATAATTATTATTAATACTTATTTAAACGTCTATATTAATATATGCATTTATTCATGCTTAAAAATATAAGTATGATTTATAGGTAACATATCTTTAATTTTATAACACCATATATTTTACTTTGATACTTTTAATATTATTTATACATCTCATTATACCTACTGTAAATCTTAATTACTAACGATACCTTTCACGATTCCTATCATAGGGCTATTGATATTGGTATTAGATAAAAGAGAACTTTGGTTGATCAACGTAGTACTTGTACCGAATAACATATGGGTAGGAATTAGATGTATTTGAATACAATATTATATTTACAACTTTAAGTATAATCATTTTTTTTATAATAATGTTCAAAACAGTCAGTGACGGACTGGGAGAAAAAAATAGCTCTGGAAAATCATAATTTTAGAGGCCCCCAGTATACTAACGGCCCTTTTTATAATATAAATATATATTTTTTGTAAACACAATTAAGCTTTTAAATTTTTAAATATTTTAATTAATTGATATAAAACAAAATAAAATAACTATTGTAAATTTGTTAGAGTACATCTCAAGTAATTGTTATGTATGTAATTTAAACTACAGTCAATTTGATTTTAATAAGAAAGTTTATCATTTAATAAATCACTTTTATTTTTAACATATTAATAATATCAATAATATCATCATTATCAATACTAAATAAAATATTTTTTTTCGACTGCCATCATTATAAATGCGTCCAATTATCTTCATCCATTGAATTTTTCTCAGACGAGTTTTAATTATTTTTAACATAGAGAAAATGATCTTTTGCATGCTACCTATATTAATAATTTTAATAGAAATTTAGTTAGATATTTAAAATAAAATACATACAAATTATTGGAACATTCTAACTGTATACTTACTTGAGTACATGGTAATGTCAATAAGTATTGATAAGCCACGGTCAAGCAATTTTATGCATTACTATATAAATTATATTTTAAAAGAACATCTGGGTTTTAGATTCTGAGCGAAGCGATGAATGTATTGATTTTATAATGATGTGTGTTTTTTTTTTTTATTTTTTCATTTTTGTGTCTGTCATCACTTTTTAGGACAGTAAAAATGCTTGGATTTTCTTCAACAGTAACTTTTCTGATAGGAAAGTGAATCTAGTTGGTACTTTGGAGGATCAAAAGTAAAAATTTCCCAGTAGTTTTCAAAAGCGACGTAAAAAACAAAAGAAACATTAAGGAAAACCGGGAATTTTTACGCAAAATCTGTTTTCGAGAAAATCGATTTTGGTTTTTGGTGCAACTCTAAAACAAATGACCGTAGGTAGATGAAATTTTGACTGAATGTTTATATTAGTATTTTCTATACACCATAACATTTTCCAAATATTTTAACTTATTTTGAGCTGTTTCGGACATTTTCAGTTTACATTTTTTTTAGTTTTTTTTCTATAAATATCAATAAAATTTTTTTGTTGGTTGAAGAAGCTTGAAAATTTAATAGAAGGCTCTTAGGTTATTGTTTCAAAAGCAGACGAAAAAAAATAAAAATCCATAGTCACAATTTTTTTTTATAAGCATTTAAAGTTCAAATATTGACAAAATACGTAAAAATGACGAAAATTTGTAAATTATTATGAGTTAGAAATTCATAAAAAATTTTCTTTTTAAATCTAAGATTTGAAAATGTAATATAAGATTATCCATATGTTTGTCTACTTTTATCAAAAGAAAATGTCTACAAGAAAATCAAATTAAATTTTTATGAGCGTTTGAAATTTATATTTTTATAACATTGAACATTTGATATTCACTCAATTTCTCGTGTAACGATTTTCTTATTTTGTTGTAATTAAAAAAAGTATGACTTGAAAATTTCACTGAATGTTTATATTAGCATTTTCTATACACGATAAAATGTTGAAAATAATTTGACACTTTTTGAGCTGTTTACGGACATTGTCAGTTTTCAATTTTTTTAGTTTTTTTTTTCTATAAATATCAATAAAATTTTATTTGTTGGGTAAAAAAGCGTGAGAATTTGATATAAGGCTCCTGATACATTGTTACATTGTTTTTTTTTCTATAAATATCAATAAAATATTTTGTTGGTTAAAAAAGTTAAAAAATTTAATAGAAGGCTCCTAGGTTATTGTTTCAAAAGCAGTTGAAAAATATTTAAAATACATAGGCTCAATTTCAACATTTTATCGTGTATAGAAAATGCTAATATAAACATTCAGTGAAATTTTCAAGTATCTACAGTCATTTGTTTTTTAATTACAATAAAATAAGAAAATTGTTACATGAGTAATCGAGTGAATATCAAATGTTGTAAAAATATAAATTTCAGGCGCTCATAAAAATTTAATTTAAGTTTCTTGTAGACATTTTTTTTTTGATAAAGGTAGACAAACTTATGAGTAATCTTATATTACATTTTCAAATCTTAGATTTAAAAAGAAAAATTTTTATGAATTCTCCACTCAAAATAATTTGCTAATTTTCGTGATTTTTCAGTTTTTTGTCAAAATTTGAACTTTAAATGCTTATAAATAAAAACTGTGACTAAGGATTTTTAATTTTTTTCATCTGCCTTTGAAACAATAACCTAGGCGCCTTCTATTAAAATTTCAAGCTTTTTTACTCAACAGATAAAATTTCATTGATATTTAAAGAAAAAAAAACTAAAAAAATTGAAAACTGACAATAGCCGTAAACAGCTCAAAAAGAGTCAAAATATTTTGTAAATTTTATGGTGTATAGAAAATGCTAATATAAACATTCAGTCAAAATTTCATGTCCCTGCGGTCATTTGTTTTAGAGTTACACCAAAAACCAAAATCTATTTTCTCGAAAACAGATTTTGCGTAAAAATTCCCGTTTTTCCTTAATTTTTCTTTTGTTTTTCACGTCGCTTGTGAAAACTACTGGGAAATTTTTACTTTTGACCCCCCAAAGTACTAGATTCACTTTCCTATCAGAAATGCTACTATTGAAGAAAATCCAAGCACTTTTACTGTCCTAAAAGGTGATGACAGACACAAAAATAAAAAATAAATAAATAAAAAAAAAAAATAAAAAAAAACACACATCATTGTAAAATCAATACATTCATCGCTTCGCTCAGAATCTAAAATGTTTACTGAGAATGTACATTAAATAGTGTGGATGACGTAGTACAGACAGTACCTACTTATAAAGTGAAAACTCGGTATAACATTATTATAACTTCGCGATGTTAAACTAACCGCCAATAGTAAGTTCAATATCATATTTTGATTTGCCATTTATCCTGCCAAACGTTTTCCGGCGAAAAAATATCAAAAAATATCAGAAAAATCTACAACTATTATTACTTATATCATTCAATAAATTAATATTTGTTCACGAAATAAAATATATAATATATTAAGAACGTAACCGTCTACATTATAAGTGTTTACACGTTCCGGTTTTATTTAACGATGATTAGTGATTTTATTTCATTAGTTTAAAGCAGCGTTTCTCAACCTGTGGTACTCGTACCTACCCCTGGAGGTACGTGAAAAAAAAAAAGCGTAATGGCGGAAAAAATTTAAATCGATGTATTTTAAATGGTTTGTAATTTGTGAAATATTCAGGTAATAATTTGAAAAAGGAGACCTCTGAATAACGTTCCCTTTCAGTGAAAAATATTTCGAATCTGCAGTTTTATCAGTACGAGAAAAAGAAAAACTTATTGAACGGAAGATGAATTCTTCACTTGAGGTAATAATATTATTTTATATTAGATTTTTGGGCTGACGTAGAAGAAGAGTATCCCGAGCTTTCATACAAAGTATTTAATGTTCTGCTGCCGTTCACGAGTAGGTACTGTACTGGTGGAGAGGGCATTTTCGTCGTACCTACACGTATATTAAAAATAAATATCGTAAAAGACTCTCTGTGAGTTCAGATTTACGAGTTTACTTATCATCCGAGGAGCCAGATTTCAAAAAATTATGTGCCAGCAAACAAGCTTAATGGTCTCATTAAAATTAAATTGTAAAGTTTATACTACTTTTATTTATATATATATTTATAATGTATATACATTGTATGACGCATGCTAATTAAATTAACTAATAAATATTATTTCAACATTTTCCATCATCGAACTTATTTCATAATATCTTATTTGTATTGTGTGTGAATAAACGAGAAATTGACATTTGGGGGGACGTAAAGCAGTGCAGGTGAGAGGCCAAGGGGTACGTAAATGAAAAAAAGGTTGAGAAACGCTGGTTTAAAGGGTACGTATAAATCGTATACCTAATAGTTATTCCAACACTTTATTATGTTTCATAACATGTTATGAGTTATAAGTACCTATATTATGTATATTTAAAAAATATATATTATGAAATATTATAATTAATTCACCTGAGTATGTATTCGTGGATACGTGGTTGAGTTCGATGCTCGATAACATTTTTATACAGGTATTTCATATAATATTTATAATATAGCAATGTAAGTAAAATAAAACCGATTTAAAGTGAAATTATTTTTACCCTCCTAACATATTATCTCGGTCAATGATACTGATTCCGGAACTGATGCGTTCAGCACAGTTGCGGTCAATACTTTTTTGGTGGCACTTGCGGTTAGGACCTATCATAATATTCAACAATTCATTTAAATATTAAAAATAATTTAATAATCAATATAATGATTAATACAATACAATATAAATATTAAATAGTATTTATAAAATAATACAACAGTTGGGTTAAAAAAAAAAATAAATAAAATAAAAAAAAAATAATAAAAAAAATAAATACAATACAATATTATATAGACAAAATAATACAAATTGAATTTGATAACTTTTTTTTATCATATATACATTATATACATATACGATGTCGTCAAATGTCAAAAAATGTACAATATAATAATTTATTTATATACAATATACAATATACATAGACAAACATAGTTTAAAGTTTTACAGTATCATTTTTTATAATGTGATGATGCCAATATAACTTAATTAATTATAACTAATGAAATTTAAACGATACATTTTTTTATCTTCATAATCAATTAATATAAATATATTTTTTGTTCTAAATAAATTTTAACATTAAATATAGCGATACAATTTGTATACAATTATTCCATATAATATTAAACATATAGCTATGTAAGTAAAAAAAACCGATATAAAGCGAAAATATTTTTACCCAATAAACATTTTATCTCCGCTATGGACAGGGTGTTATGAAAAAAAACCAAACTGATTACCTTGTATCGAGGGTTCTAATTTATGTAAATTGATGTCTGATGGGGTTATACCAAATTATATACCACCATACCAAATTACCAACCACCTTTGGGGAATCCAGAGAACAGTGGGATTGTCCTAACGCGTGGCCCCCACTGCAGTATTTAACCGTCATGGCGTTGGACAATACGGTGAACAAAGAAGCGAAAATATGGCTTCTGAAATTGCTTACAAATGGATTTGCACCAACTACGTGCCGTACAAAAGAAACTGCACCATGTTTGAAAAAATATGTCTGAGTTGATGGTTTTAACGGTACAAGACAATTTTAATGGTGGAAAGGGGTAACTGTGTATCCGTATACTGTGCAGTGTAAAACGTATTGTAATTGGTTGTCGTGTACACTAATCCGCCACATGTTTTGACAGTACCAAGTGGATGCAGCTGAACAAATAGGATTAAATTCAGGCAAGTACACAATACAGGATGGTTTTGGATGGACCAACGGAATTGTACTGTCTGCAAATCTACAACTCCACAGCATCAATAGATAATTAGGAAGTAACAGCAAAAAGCTGTTATGATGAACTGACTAATCCAACCATTTCAAATAATAATACTTTGAAATCATGTTTTAATTTATGTAAAAACAAATGAGCTTCTGTCAATTTTGTCAAGCGTCGTACACTTTTCACGTAATTGCCTATACTTACGAAATATTATACGAAAATGGTTAGATTAGTCAGTACATCATAGCAGCTTCGTGCTGTTATTTTCTAACTTTCGATTGAAGCTATGGAGTTGTACATCTGCATAAATTCTATTGCTACTCCGTTCGTCTATCCAAAGCCATTCTGTATTGTGTACTCGCCTGTATTTAAGCCTATTTGTCCAGCTGCATCCACTCGATACTGTCAAAACATGTGGCGAACTATGGTAGGTACACACGACGACCAATGACAATATTATGATTTATTTAAATCAGATTTCAGTTGTAGACTTTTAGTGACAAGTATTGAAAAAAATTACAGTTTACAACTTACGTGAACCTCGCCTATATCAGCCAATCAGTTTAAGCCTTTTACAATTACCGTCTTGTAGACCGCAATCGATATGTTTGTACACGTATTTTGTTTAGCTACTTTAAGTATTTGTTTTAAATAATTACGACGGTTATGATTGTTGTGAACGATAAATACCTATACATTTATATTCATAAACGGTTACCTACTGTGTATCCGTATAATGTGCAGTGTAAGACGTATTGTAATTGGTTGTCATGCACACTAATTCACCACATGTTTTGACAGTACCGAGTGGATGCAGCTGGACAAATAGGATTAAATTCAGGCAAGTACACAATACAGGATGGATTTGGATGGACAAACGGAATAATTGTATTGTCTGCAAATCTACAACTCCGCAGCATCAATAGATAATTAGGAAGTAACAGCAAAAATCTGTTATGATGAACTGACTAATCCAACCATTTCAAATAATAATACTTTGAAATCATGTTTTAATTTATGTAAAAACAAATGAGCTTCTGTCAATTTTGTCAAGCGTCGTACACTTTTCACGTAATTGCCTATACTTACGAAATATTATACGAAAATGGTTAGATTAGTCAGTACATCATAGCAGCTTCGTGCTGTAATTTTCCAACTTTCAATTGATGCTGTGGAGTTGTAAATCTGCATAAATTCTAGTGCTACTCAGTTCGTCCATCCAAAGCCATTCTGTATTGTGTACTCGCCTGTATTTAAGCCTATTTGTCCAGCTGCGTCCACTCGATACTGTCAAAACATGTGGCGAACTATGGTAGGTACACACGACGACCAATGACAATATGATTTATTCAAAGAAGTTTTCAGTTGTAGACTTTTAGTGACAAGTATTAAAAACAATTACAGTCTACAACTTACGTGAACCCCGCCTACATCAGCTAAACTTCTAAACCATTTACAATTACCGTCCTGCGTACCGCCATCGATATGCGTTTGTACACGTATTTTTTTAGTTACTTCAAGTATTTGTTTTAAATAATTACGATGGTTATGATTGTTGTGAACGATAAATATAAATGTATTTTCAAAATGCGCTCAATTAAATGTATATTGATGGGTAGTTAAAATGTTATGTTTTACATACTGCACAGTATACGCAGTATACACAGTAACCCCTTTCCGACAAAAAAATTGTGTTATTCCGTTAAAACCATCAACTCAGACTTACTTTTTCAAACATGGTG
Organism: Metopolophium dirhodum; assembly: GCF_019925205.1. Lineage (NCBI taxonomy): Eukaryota > Metazoa > Arthropoda > Insecta > Hemiptera > Aphididae > Metopolophium > Metopolophium dirhodum. Next base: position 19,328,658 of record NC_083560.1, read on the forward strand.
CAGTTTCTTTTGTACGCCACGTAGTTGGTGCAAATCCATTTATTAGCAATTTCTGACGCCAACATTTTCGCTTCTTTGTTGCCCGTATGTCCAACGCCATGACTGTTATAAACTGCAGCGGTGATCATGTGTTGGGACAATCCCACTATTATTTGGATTCCCTAAAGGTGGTTGGTAATTTGGTATACCCCCATCAGACTTAGACCAGTATTTTTTCCTTATTTAAATAATTTAGAACCCTCGATACAAGGTAATCTGTTTTGTTTTTTTCAAAACAACCTGTCCATAGCGGAGATAATATGTTAGTGGGGTAAAAATAATATCGGTTTTATTTTACTTACATAGCTATATTATTATTTATTCTCTTAGGGTGGTTGGTATACCCCCATAAAAATACAGTATTTTTTTCTTATTTAAATAATTTAGAACCCTTGATACAAAGTTATCCGATTTTTTTTTTCAAAACAACCTGGTTTATAGCGTTGATATGTTACTAAATAATTTCGCTTTATATTATTTAACATATCGAAGTCTAGCCACGAGCCGATGTCCTCCGTAACTGCGAGTAGGTACTTCCGTAACTCCATCTTTCCATTGCTCTGCATTATTTTCATATTCCTCTACCTTGACGGTGACATTCATATCCCTGTAGAAATCACTCAATTTCTTTGCACTCCAATACATTAATGCGTTTAGATCTGCCGGAACGATTGACACAGTTTTTGAATTTAAGGTGTTTCCTGCAATCATACAATGACATCAGTTATTGTAGGTATGCAACGTTTTTGACCACATCATAACCTAAGACAATACCTATTATCTGATAAAGTGAAACTTTATCTCACTCCCCTTATCCGTGTTATTGTGATATACGTATAATATATTCACATATTTAATACAACGTTCGTTTACAATTGAGTTCAAATATTATATTTTTTAATTTGAAAATTAGATTGAAAAGTTAAAAGGTGGGCAAGTGGGTGTCGCTCTGCTGTACAAGTGGGTTACTGTAATGGATGGTGTTAAATTTGAATTCAATGATATAATATCAATGTATAAGAAAAACGATTCTGAGCGAAGACGTTCCAAGTATATTTGATGATATTACCTATTACGAATAAAGTAATTTATATGCCTATTTATGTGGAACCTTGCTTTAAATTTTCAATCCTTAGCTATAAAAGTAAATGCTTACAAAAAAATATTGTGCCTATGTATTTTTAATATTTTTCAACTACTTTTGTAACATTATATCAGGTGCCTTGGATTAAATTTTCACACATTTTTACCCAACAAATAACATTTTATTGATATTTATAGAAAAAAATTGAAAATTTACAATGTCCGCAAACAGCTCAAAAAGAGTCAAAATATTTTCAAAATTGTTTGGTATATAGAAAATGAAAACATTGACACTCAGTGAAATTTCATGAGTCTACAGTTATTTGTTTTTGAATTACAACAAAATAACAAAATTGCTACATGAAAAAACGAGTGAATATCCAATATTGTAAAAATATGAACTTTAAACTCTCATAAAAATTTTATTTGATTTGCTTGTAGGCATTTTTTTTTTTGATAAAGGTAGTCTAAGTTATGAGTAATCTTGTAGTACATGTTCAAATCTTAGATTTAAAAAAAAAATTTTATCAATACTCAACTTAAAATAATTTGTTTATTTTCGTGATTTTTCCGTATTTAGTCAAGATTTAAATGCTTATAAAAAAAAACTGTGCCTAAGGATTTTTAATAATTTTCAAATGTCATTGTAACAATATAGTAGGAGCCTTGTATTAAATTTGCAAGCTTTTTTACCCAACAAATAATGTTTTATTGACATTCATAGAAAAAAAGACTAATAAAATTGGAAACTGAAAATGTTCTTAAACAGTTCAAAACAAATCAAAATTTTTTGAAAATTTAATCGTGTATAGAAAATGAAAACCAGTGAAAAATTTGTGTACATACGTTCATTTCTTTTAGAGTTACACCAAAAATCAAAATCGATTTTGGCGGTGACAGACACAAAAATTAAAATTAAAAAACACACATCATTGTAAAATCAATTCATTTATCGCTCCACTCAGAATCTAAAATTAAATCATTTTCTAACTAATGTGGGTATTATGTAAATCAGAAATTATCTTAATTAGAAATGATAAGTACCTAATTATTATATTTTATTCATTGAGACGTCGTACTATCAAACTCGGGATCAAGTTTGAATTATACGCATGACAGATTAAAATAAAACTAATAATATGCTTAATAATCGCTATGGACGTGTTTCTATAAAAAAAATATTAAAAATAAAACGTATACCAATTGATTATAATTAATGTGATGATACATTTTAGGTACAAATCGTTTATGACGTACTATGTTGTATGTAGGATAATAGGCTAACGTATTACCGTTATAAAAGTGGATCGTTCGGTCGGTCTTGAGGCATGCCGCACGAAACACGCGCAGTACCTAATAATGGTTTTTGAAAAATGTATAGATTTTTTAAAATTAAAAATGGTAATATTTATAATTGTAATGATGACCTTTAAAATGCTGTCATTATAGACTTAAATGTCCTAGTATATTTACGATAGTTCTTTATATTGTTGAAATATTAATAACTACAATGTAGTACTGTAGGTACTGTACCTACTGATCAACACTTTAAGCTTTGTTCAAACTTATAAAACAGTCCTCAAAAAAATAAAGTGATTTTATTATATTTACAAAAAAAATAAATTAGATGAAAATATATAGATACCGATGTTAACATAAATAATACAACCATCCACCGTGGTGGTCATATTATAGTCATGATATAATATTGTTGACTAATAACTATTATCAAGCTTTAATTGAACATATTATAACACACAGAGAAGCCTATTTTGAAGGCCATGAAAATGTATAAGCTCTGTAAGACGCGCAAATATAATATATACTATATTATATTAATTTTTATCCAAGCTTAATTTTGTCATTTGCGTTAATTTACATACTAACACTCCCATTTTTAAAAATTTGAAAATTTGTAGAAATACAACTAGATGTAGTCGCATGTATAAGTACAACCTTTATAATATATTTTATGATAATGTTATAGTAATAATATTAAGACAACGCTATACCCGCATGCGTTGTCTCCGTCTTACAAATGTACGACATAGCAAAAAACTGTTTTACGTGGGATAGAACCACTCCCTCGGTATTTATAGTAGAATTACCAAAATTCCACAACGCATAGGGAACAACTTTATCTGTGTCGTAGAGTTTTTGTTTTTTTGATAGCGTATATCATATGGCGGCCCGCGGATGAATTTTGACCGGCCCGCAGATAAGGAGAAAAAAAAGGATTTTAATACGTAAACATGAATTATATTAAAAACAAATTCATATCCCGACTCACCAACGAACACCTTAAAATAATGATGGAGATAACGACCACAAACCATAACCCCAACTTAAAGCAGCTAGTTCAGAGCAAGATCTGTCATTTATCACATTAAAAATATTAATTCATCATTTTTTCACTTATTTATTAAATTTAATTCTATTTCCATTAGTTATAGTTTTATAATACGTGTATATTTTTTTTATTAAGAAATAAAATAGTTTTGGCCAATCAGCATATGATAATAAATATTATATACCTACTTTGAATTTGTATGGGCCTCGAGAATTTTCCAAATTCTTAATGTGGCCCGCGGAAAGTATTAATTGGTGACCCCTGGCGTATACCAAGTATAATAGTTTTAAATAGTTAAATGAAAAAACTAAAAAAATCCTAATGTTCTCAAACTGATAACTTTGATTTTATTCATGTCATCCAAAAAGCGTCAAAATTTAATGCATGGCTCCTGGTATATTGTTTAAGTAGCAGTTGAAAAATATTAAAAATAAAAAGGAGCATTTTTTTTTTATACGCATTTAAAGTTCGATTTTTGACAACATTTATTAAATTTAAAATTTAAAATTGATTTTTAAAAATGTTCAACTTTTATAGTTAAGCATAGAAAACTCACAACAAGGTTCTTCGTAAGTAGAAGTAGAAGTAGTCTATTATTCTGTAACCAAAAAATCTCAAAAATATAATAATACATAGGCTGACTGACCGTTTTCGCTCAGAATCATTTTTCTTATACAATGATATTATATCATTGGATTCAAATTTACTACTATCCATTATACAGTGACCCACTTGTAATCTACTGTAAAGCAGAGCGACATCCACTTACCCACCTTTTTCAATATTTTTTTCCTATGAGTAAATTTTAATTTTAAGCATTCCAAGTAATGTGTGTGAAATGTGTGGAATGGTTACAAGAACACTACCTAACTAATATGTATAGCTACATGAATACGTATAGTGCATATTGGATCCATATTATAAGATACGAAATCGGAAATTATATTATATGACTATACATTTTAAAATGACTTAACATAAATTTTAATCATTATTATATTACATTTTTACATCAATAAAAAATAATTTTAAGAAAATGTCCAATGACCTGTCGAATAATCTGTGTTAGAACTATGTTCATAATATATTATGACAATTATTATTTACATATTAAATATAATAGGCGGGCAAAATGACAAACTACCTATTTTTTTTTTTTTTTTTGTCACGTGAACCAGCTATAATAAATTATAGTAATACCTATTATATATCAATAGAAAATAATCATTAATCTGCACAAATCAATAATATTCTTAGACATTTTTATGAACTACAATACCTATCTAATATTTCATAACGCAACAAAATTATAAATAAATTGTTGGCATTCAATTAAAAATTTAACTCAATTCAAATAAATCTGTATAAAATTATCATGAAATTCACACGTTAAATATGTAACAATTAAGTTAAAAATTAGTTACAAAAAAAAGTAACGAATTATTTAACTTGGTTACTATTAACTTAACGTTTTAACTTAATTTTAATTTTTAACTCGTTAATGCCTAGCCTATAGACTATAAAATATAATATGATGTAACTTACACTATTGGTACGATTTTTAAACTATAGTTGGTATACCAAAAATAAATCTATTTATAATACCCACCTAATCAACAATTTTAAATACGTATATGTCTATGAAAGTTATGTAATTATAAATCCAACATGAATTTTTAATTTATAATATATAGGTAATTTGTATGTGTTCCGAATGAACTAATGAATTTAACACTACATACTAACTAGTTATAATTAAGAAAAATGTATAGGGGGAGCTACAAAGGCTCGAATCAAATTTATAATTCTATGAAAGAAATAACGATAAAATGTTATAACATATTTATTCAGAGTAATACATTACAAGAGGTTTGAGAAATTTTCAAAAGTTAATTTGTTTGTTAAGTGTCATAATGAGCATACCAGGTAAGAATTTTTTAAGATAAATAATAAAACTGAGATTTTTTTGAACTTAATTCACTATTAATAGTATCGTGATTATTTTTTCTAACTATAGATTTTATTTTACAGGTAAATATAATTAATGTATTGTTATATACCTACCACCAACGCGGTTTCCGGCACACGTGTGGTATAGGTAGATTACAGAAATCAAAATATGAACATATAGGCTTATAAAATAAAAGTATATTTTGTAAAATAATATAAATGATAGTAAGAAACAAAAACCATATATTATATACATAATATCCACTTGAGCTATACAAGGAAATATGTCCGGTAGAGTTAAGTACAGATAAGTAAGTACGCTGAGCCCAAATCTATTGTTTTAAAATAAATGGCGTTTTTATTTTATTTTGTTGTTACTATTACTTAACAGAGGAAATTTTTTTTACTGATTATTAAGCAAACGCAGAAAGCACAATTCATTGTGAACGATTTTAAGTGTCATTTGAATTACATATATATATAATAAATTCAGAAACTAGTAAGTTATTTACCTTCATGTGTTCCATTGAGGATGAACCGATGACTGGAAAAGTCCCACCCAGATTCCGCAGCAGCATTGAGCTCGGAATAAAAGTTTTATTTTTCACTTTAAGTTTTAAGGGGTTGTGCTTTTGTGATGTCTTCCCTGTTATAATACAAAAAATATTTTGAAATTAAAAAATTTTAATTGTAGATATTTACTAATAACCCCAATTAAATAAAGATATATGATTCGTAGGCAAATAGGTAAGTGCCTAATATAAAGATGAACAGTGCTACAGAAAAATCAAATAAATTTGAAATAATAAAAAAAAACGTGAATTATTAATTCCACCCATGCTAGTGTTCAGTCAGAAATAATCAGTAACATGAATTTATAAGGCCGTTAATTAAATTTGAGATAATTTCTATGAAATACAAAACTGAATTTACCTGTATGATTCGGATCGTGGTCCTGTTGACGAATCATTGTACACTGCTAATGTGTAATTTTTTCCATTTTTATTAATTGTCGCGTTGTGATTATTTATCCAGTATTGGAGCTCAACTTCCTATTCATAAATGTTTTCAATAACAAATTGCATGTCATTGGTCGCATCTATATAACTCTTCATCATAGGGGTAATCATTGTTGGTTGAGACCAAATTTGTTTAACTCCTGACCGGTATTCATTAATATATAATATAATAATTTCGTTCTCCATTTGGAACGTGTCCAAAATTTGTTATCGTCGAGACATAGTTGCTGATCATTAGTTACAATAGTTAGCAACAATAGTTATCGAGTACGAATCCCAATAGTAGATTTTACGGAATCGTCAGAAATTTGCTTAAATCCTGACCGGTATTCATTAATTTATGTTCCAAATCCATTAATTGTACCAGGTGGTACATCCTGTATCACCTGGAACAATTGAACAAATTAATGGATTTGGAACATAAATTAATGAATACCGGTCAGGATTTAAGCAAATTTTTGACGATTCCGTAAAATCTACTATTGGGACTCGTACTCGATAACTATTGTTACTGACTATTGTAACTAATGATCAGCAACTATGTCTCGACGATAACAAATTTTGGACATGTTCCAAACGGAGGACGAAATTATTATATTATATTATATTAATGAATACCGGTCAGGAGTTAAACAAATTTGGTCTCAACCACCAATGATTACCCCTATGGTAAAAAGTTATATAGATGCGACCAATGACATGCAATTTGTTATTGAAAACATTTATTAATTGGAAGTTGAGCTCCAATACTGGATAAATAATCACAACGCGACAATTAATAAAAATGGAAAACATTAAACATACGTCATCTTTGATCTATCTACCAAGACCTTTCCATATTTAATTTATTCTTATTGTCCAATTTTTTTTAATTTTCATCCTTAATACTATTAACGAGTTTTGGTATTATGATCCAATCGGCGGGAGTCCATTTTTCAAATTCAGAATCTTATTTTTCGAAGTTTTCTTCAATGAAATTCTCCATGTGGGTTGTATTTGGATTTTGGTCCCACACATGTTCCATCTATTATCATCGAAATCGCTCTTAGGGGAATTCTGAATTTTCATATCAACGAATGTTTTAGAATCATTGAATACTTTAAGCATTTGAATCGTATGCAGTAATGTTCCATTACAGTAAATTTCACTGAAACAAAAATGTATTTATATAACTCAGGAAATTAAATTCAAATGTTTTTAATTAATCTACTAGTATTCATTTTATCTTAACCCCTTCATACATGAATTTTTTTTTCCGGAAAAAAATGTACTTATGTAAAAATACATCAGAATAATGGGAAAAATTTTTAAAAAATATTTAAGTTTAACATTTATGCACGAAATACTACAATATTATATTTATGCTATTTGGGGAATATAAAAGTCTCAAAATTTGTTTTCATCGTTATTGATAGGTACTCAATATATATAATATTCAATTTTATATACAATATTCCCTGTAACTAAATTTAAATGTCCTTTTTCAAACTATTATCTACTTTTTATATATTGTGTTATCGTAATGGTTTTACAATGATGTTTATTTCTTTTAAACACTTTTATCCCTCTAAACTCGCTGAAAAATATCAAGTATAGCATCTTTTCTAAAGGTAATGTTCTTGAGCTGGTACTTTAGAGAAGTCATTTTTCGATTTTTGAAACGCTACTCGACATAAAAGCGGTTAAAGGAGAAAAAACGTACAATTTCACGATTTTATAATATTAAATAATTACGGACGACGTTTTCTAACAGAAATATTGCTTCAAATGAAAAATGACTAGATATATTTTTTGTTGTATTTTGGATTTTGTTCCTTATTTTGTTCCTGTACGGTTTAAAGTTCGGAAAATTGTAGCCATTTTTGAGCTATTTATAGACATTTTAATTTTGGGAGTTTTTTGTTGTAATTCGGTTAAAAACATTCGCAAAAACTTGAAATTTGGGTTATTTACTTATATTAGCCTTACCTAGACATAGTAAAATTTTCAAAATATTTGAGTGAATTATGAGCTTTTTCTTTTATTTTTATAATATTTCCTAATTATAATTATATAAATTACCTATTTATATAAATCGTTCTTAAGCTGTTCTTAAAACGCTTTGTTTATCACCATAAAAACGAATACAATTATATAAAAAAGATTCCCTTGTCCGCTCAGAATCGTTTTTTATCGAATGCAATCATTGCATGCAAATTGAATACAGTAAAATTACACTATCCTGTCCGAGACCCGAAGGCCCAATGACATTTGAAAAATATTAAAAATACATAATTATGCACGATTTTTTTTATAAGCATTTAAAGTTCAAATTTTGAAAAAATTTATCAAATTTATAATATAATAATTATTTTGTAGTTAAAAATTTATAAAATGTTCAACTTTTGTAGCTAAGGATTGAAAATTTAAAACAAGGTTCCACGTAAATAAGTCAATATATAAATTACTTTATTCACAATAATATCATCAAATATACTTGGTAATATCGTAGGCTGACTGACCGTTTTCGCTCAGAATCGTTTTTCTTATACAATGATATTATATCATCGAATTCCAATTTAAAACCATCCATTACAGTAACCCACTTGTAACCTACTGTACAGCAGAGCGACATCCACTTATCCACCTTTTTTAAGATAATCCTTAAAGTTTAAGTTTATAGGTATCAAACATAAACTATAAATTTATATTTACAACAAATACAACTACACGTTTCATTAAAGGCAGGGCTTAAAACCGGTAATTGGTTTGTAACGAAAACCGGTAAAAAACAATAAACTTTAGAACCGAAAACCGATAACCGCTTTTAGTTTTGGAATGCTGGAAGCGATTATTGGTTATGGGCAATCAAGAAAATATCTAAATATTAACATCAAAGTGGTTAGGTACCTCGTATTTTCAATCACTGTTTTATAACCAAAACCATTTCCCGACCAAAATAATTAACGGTTTTTTCATGGTATTTAATACCTGAATTATGTCATGATTATATTATAGTTGAATTTAATTTTTAAATTTTTTTCCCCAATTAATTTCTGTCAAGTATTGCTTAGGAGAGACTGGCTTAATATAACATACCACTTTTTAATTTAAAAAAATTTAAGGAAATAATGTCAGTTAACACACAACTTGGGCAGCATATTTGTATTTAAATTATACGCATATTTCTGAAGTCTAATCTAATTTTATGTTTCTAAACAGTTTATTAATTAATAAAGAGAAAATATATAATGAGTATAAAAATGTATGTTTACTGACTATTGTAGTTCCGAGCAATTATAAAATAAATGTTCTTAAGTTATAAAATTAATTAGTTAAATTTATTTAATTTAAAAAAATATATTTGTATATATTATATTTAAAAAAATATTAGTATGGTTATATACACGCGTTTAGATTTATTGACAAAGTCGTATTTTCCAAAACCCATTTATTGATGAATTTTAAATTTCTTCTCATAAATCATCAAGTTTAAAAAAATAAAACTATTTTTGTGTATAATTACCTCAAATAATAAAATAAAGAGGTATATTATACGTCATGTAGTACAAAAATGTTCAAAAAGAAAAGTGTATGTATTTTAAAAAAAATATTTGGGAAATCTAGCAATATAGCATTTATGTATTTATGGGTGTGGCTGTGAAGACTATAGACCGCCTGAAATGTCTAAGAAAATGTTTAAAAAGTGTTTTACTTATGTATACCTACCATTACGTTATTTTTTTTCATTATTATTTATTTATTATAACTCGTAACATATTAATCTGAAAAAAATCCCCAAAAGCATGCCTGATAAATAATTATAATATACCTAATATATCACCCTCTTTAGCTGGTGTTTCTAAATTAAAACATATTTTATTTATCTTAAACATTCAAGTTACTCTGCATTCTTTTGCTTGGGCGCATTATCATTCAACAAAATCAGTGACAATAGGTGTCAACTAAATTCGCTAACTATGCGGAAACGCTGAATTGAAGATAATAATAATATGATATAGTTCCTTACAACATAGAGTTAAATATGAGTATAGAGTATCTAATATTGTGGATTACTAACCTAACCTACTATCTATAATTGCGCGTGCTCATAACAGTTATAACGGAAAACGTAAAAACGTAATTTACGCTATCACCATTCACCACAATAATGATAATAACCGGTCGTAAAATACTTATGTTGTACAAGTTTATTATTATTCTATGATGTGCCCATGGGATATTCTACAACACACTCCGTGACTCCGAGGAATTATTTATATGACATTGGACGTAATTTTTTTTTTATAAATTACTATCGTTATTAATAAATTTTAATCGTTGAGCTTAAATGCTGAATGATAATACGTACACATTTTAATTACTTTGTAGTTATAAATGTATACAACTATTGTTTATGTATGTAGGGCATTAAAATTAAATATGGAATTCCTCATGGATATAGTTCTTTCTGAAACCCAAAAATCTAACCAAAAATATTATAACAATTCTTTTTTTTAGACATTCAATTCAAAATGTTGACAAAACTGGATTTTCAAATGAAGAATAATCGTGGGTGTAGAATGAAAGATTCTAAATTGGAATTTTTCTAAGGTCATTTTTTAACTAAAAATGGGTTTAGAATGCAAAGTCGCATTTTTTAAGCTAGCATTCATGATTATACGATCATTATTGACGATTTTTTTAAAAGGGAAAGGTTATTTTAATTGTTATACTATAGAATATAGAATATAAATATATTCACATAAATGTCAATTAGATATTTATGTTAAATGTTTTTGTAAGGATTGTAGCGAGCTGTGACTATCAGAATATATACCCAAGGCTGGGCAAGTTAACGATTTTTATTTAACTAGTTAAGTTAAGTAAGTTAAATAGTTAAAAGTTGCTCGTATTTTTTTTCGTTAACTCGTTAAGTTAAAATTTGATAATTTGCAAAAATAAAAAAATTCCAGACACATAATTATATGGTTTATTAGATAGTTTTTCTTTACGCTCGAGAAAATTATTGGGGAAATTTAAAATGATACATCAAAGCAAAAACCCATTCAAAAATTTGCATTATTCTTCGGACGAAAATTAACTTATTTTAGATAATTTTGAAATAAAATTAACTTTAAGTTAACACGTTAGTCTTGAAAAAAATAACTTATTAAGCTAAAATTTAACACTTCGAGTGCCGGGCCAAAAATGACAAAATTGACCATTCTGTCCGGGACATTATTTTGTGTGTATCATTATCAATACACAAGGCATAAATAAACATATTAGTTGTGTATTAAAATTGATACACAAAGCACTCAAAGAGTTAATTTGAAATAAAAAGTTACGAGTTATTTAACTTAACGTTTTAACTTAATCTTAACTTTTAACTCGTTAATGCCCAGCCTTGTATATACCTATATAAATAATAACATAATGTGTCCGTATTCATATATTATACGCGCCCACGTAATATAAATATGTGGTGTTTTCCGGTTTGGTTGTACCGTGGTACGAAACGCCGGTAAAACACTACTTTTTTTTTACCAATATCAGAAGGTTTTTTGTGGCTAAGGTTAGTAAGGGCGCACGTTGTGAGGATGATCAATTATTTATTTATTTACACAAGAACAACTAAATCAACAATAATGCGGTGATACAAAAATTAGGGTGCGCGTACTATATATGGGCGGTTCGGAGAGTCGATACGTAGGGCTGCTCGAGTCGGGTCGAGAGCGAAAAAGTCGGCGCGCGAGGCGGGAGAAAATATTGTGGAGGCGCGTCGTTACGCGACCAAAGACGATACAAAAAAAATATATAAAAATTCACGGCTGAGTAAAATATGCGGACAAAAACGTTTACAACATGTATAATAATTCAGTTAGGAACAAAATATGTTAACGACAATACAAAAATGAACGCGCTAGCGTAATTAGTGGTGATAACGCGTAGTTATAACCACAAATATAATGATACTACGCGAGTGCGTAACGATAATAATAATAATAATAATATTTGGTAGCGCGTATGTATACAGCGCGTATACATAAACAATAGTAGCGCGTACACGGCGCGTATACATCGCGTAATAAAAATATTATTATTATAAAGTATTTATTTAATCAACAGTGGGATAGTTCAATAGTTGTTACTTAAACACGATTTAGTGGCCCGTAGTGTTGGTTGCTTAGGTTTTATCGAACGATTTCATTGAATCAATATTTCATGCAATCCAGCATAAGAGTTTTTACAGTATAATATAAAATGCACCTACATATATATTAAAACGATAAAACATAAGGAAGTAACAAAAATGTTAAAATATAGTGCATTAAAAACCTTAGCTTATTGTATTCTGAAACTTTTGAGACATTTTTAACTGCACTTGTCAAAGTTGATAATATATTATCTTATGTTTATGTACTTCCCGCGACGTCCAATTACTGTTCTACGTTTAAGTACCTATGATTATTATTAGTTTTTTTTCTAGATTATGGAGAAAAAAATATTTTTTGATTTCACAAGCCTTAAAATCTGAATTATTCTTAAAAATTGTATTCAAAAAACAATTACAATTTTTAATTATTTACGTATTCCATATTATATAATAAAATTCAAATATTATAAATCGTCTGCTCAAGTCTTACAGTCGTAGGTAAGAGTAAAATATGATTTATTTTTATTTGTTATTATTACACTTTTATAATAAAATAAAAAGATTTTTTTTTTCAGAATTTGGCAATAAATTATTTGAATACAAATTATATAAGTTATTATAAGTTTAATACCAATAGTTTATAAATGATAAATATTTTTAATTATTACATTAAAATATGTGATATATTTTATTATCATAGAGTATTATCATTTAAGACAGGTTTTATTTCATAAAAAAAAAAAATTTAAAAAATTAATTTAAAAAAATATTCAAATTTTTTTTGTTTTCATAATGATTTAATAACAATTATACAGTTATTTAATTTTATATATCAAATCAATTTTGTCTTAATTAAACTGTAATTATTTATATCATTAACTAATTCAAGTATTATTTAAATTAACAATATTATTAATATGTCCTGATGAAAAAACCCCGGTATAGGTACCATGTCCATGGCGAAAAAATTATAATTTCCATTTTTAACAAGTGCCATTTAAAATGTAAAAAAACAATATAATAACGTTAAAAAAATAGAATATTAAATCATATTATGTACTTATACCACCGAAAAACAAAAAGGATATAAAAACTTGAACACAAAACTATTTTGTTTAAAAAATCTTAAAATAAATAATTGCTCTCCTGTAAAAATTTTACGTTTGTGATTTACAACTTTTGGCCTCTTACCATCGATTTGTGAATTACCATTTGTACCGAACGAACGCAGTTAACGGAATTAAATGATAACAAAAATATAATTTACCTGTGACAATAGCGTGTGAAGTTATAGAAACGTTTTCCAAAGAACGCCGAATTCCAGTAGTGTAATTGACCATTAATACTACTGTAATACTATAATAATAATATTTTTGTAGTGTCAACACACTAAACCAACTATCATCATCTTGCAGCGAGTGTGTAGCTTTTCCCGTTGGTTTAGTGTGTCGACACTACACAAATGAACTGTGAAACTGACAGCTAGATCCACTACATCGTCCGCCGCTTTGTAAAATGATTACATTGATACCCCACTATATAAGCTTGAGGAATTTGGTGGGAAAATGTTATTTTTTGTCATTGTAACCAATGATTAGATTTACTATAGGTATCTGCAGTTTAAGGTGAAATCTGAGCTAAATGTTTTAATATTATAATATTATACCTACATATTTGGTAATAGGTACGCCAGACGTGCCTGAATAAGAAAACAATGATAAAATTGTATGTGCGGTATCACACTTTTGTGTATCTCCGTTGAAAACATTTTGCCTACGACTTGAGAGTATCAATGACCGAGCATGCTTATCCATATATTTTTTCGTGTGATTGTGAATTTATTAAAATTCTTATTTCGGGAAATTTCTTTCAAATACTTACGATTTTTTATACCAATAATAATAATAATAATAATAATAATTATAATTATAATTATGGTAGCACGTATACAGTAATAATAGTAGCGCGAACACGACGCATATACAGCGCGTATATTATAAAAATAGTGGCGCGTGACCCTGAGAGCCGATCACTATAGTAAAATTTATCATACGACTACGTGTATAAATAACTTTTAGTATGCCCGTGCAGGATTTGTGCTGTTATGTAAAATAACACAACAAATCACAATAACAATAAATATATGTACCTAAGGGACATCCGGCGTATGTGCAAAACGTGTGCAAAGACATTATCACGATAGGCCTAGCTAGACCGCAAATTTAAGACATGCACGGTCGTGCTAACATTATAGGAGGGCTATAATAGGGACTGACCCGACGAGAGACGCTGAAGGACAACGAGCCAGCTCATCGACTCGAGACGTGTTGAGAATGGAGATTGGAATTTTACCATAACATTTTGTTTTGGTAAAATTTACGTAATAAGTAGGTATATAACTAGTTATTACTTATATTTATATCATGCATTGCGGATATATGGAAGTCACTATAGCGTCGTTATGCATATGAAAACAATTGAAATGAGTGGTCACTCAAAATTTAAATCAGTAAAATAATTATCGGTAAAATGTACCAGGTAAATTTACTGAGCTCCCATCCCCAGTTGAGAACGTTACGTCGTTACATACCTACTATAATTTATAAGTAGGTATATTATAGTCAAAGATTTATACGTAGGTATTAACTAAGGATAAATAAAATACGAGAGATTTTAACATACCTAATCAGCCCCTTTATTTCGCTCACATTCCTCCTGGGGAGTCAAAATAGTAGGTTAGCCCACGCACCCCCCTCCCCTACTTTCCAATATTATTCAAAGATCGTCCACATTTGCATCTTTAAATTTAATACCTGTGTAACTTAATGTATTAAAAAAAAAATATGTGGATGACAAAATATAAAAAAAATTTAGGTTTATAAACATGAGTTTAGAACAACTAATGTCCCCGTGACCCCGTCCGTTTATTATTTCCAGTATAGGTACATAGTTACAATAATTTTTGATAATATTAAGATATTATTATTTATTGTATAAGTATTTAATATAATATTATATGTAGATTCATACTAGCCAATTTATATTATCGTAAAAATACTATTAAGAAACATGATATTTTATTTCAAGGTTTTAATTTTCACAGAATTATATATAATAAAATATTTTAAATAAATATAATGTGCTTTAAATGTGTTTATTTTAACAATACAGAAAATGTACCAAATATAATATTTTATAATTGAGAGATTTTATTAGATGTTTAAATAATCATGTCGATCTCTTTTGGGTACTATATTGCACTGATTTAATTTACCAATATGGACCTTCATAACAATTAAACATTTAAAATATTTACAACCATATTTTTACTTAATCTGCTATTGTATCAAGCGTAATATATACATATATTAATTGATAAATAGTTTTAAATTTGTGACAAACAAATACTGTTCTATTAAAACTATTAATCAACTTTATCTAGTGTTCAAAATATCATACCTAGCGAAATCGTGGACAACAGTTAGGCGAGCGAGAAGGAAATATTCGAAATATTCGGATACTTATCAAAAAGTCCTAATACAAAATATATTCTGTCATTAAATTAAATACATTCTGTAATTAAAAACATACTCATAAAATATAACACCTCCCTCTCAAGTAGTATCTCCGTAGAACATTTTTAATGTTAAAAGCCAAATGTCCACAAAATACCTTATGGTTATATTATAATAATATAATAAGCGATGCATATTTTGTGAAACTAATGTTATTGAATTATAATAAAAATGTAATATTTTACCATTAAAAAGTAAACAATATACACTAAAATACTTTTATACTTAATTTTTGAATTTACATATTTTTATCCATTGAGCTTTAGTTTTATAATAATATACTCCTATTTTGTTTGTAAGATAAATATCAATAATTTGAAAAATTCTGATTTTCTATGTACTCATACCTATATTTTTGGCCCGAAGCCGAGTTTTGATACGATTAATTTTTCCAAGTTTTGTTTCAGAACACATGAATTTATTATTATTGTTTCACTCTTGTGTTGTTACAGTAATCGGAAAAAAAATCCACAGAAATCCAAAATCCCCAAAGCAAATATTCATGTATAATTATTGTACATCATAAAATATACTCATAATTCGCTTTAAAATTAAAATATAATATAAAACCCTATGATATTGCTTAAATAATTTATAATCTTAACTTTAAACTTTATAAGAAGTCAATTCACTCCAGTGGCGACAGTGGCGTATATAGAAATAATTTTTGGGGTGGGCTATATAATATGATTGACTATTAAATAATACATTAATTTTACAGTAAAATCTAAACAAATTTGTAACTTATATTATAGTTGTCGAAATTACCTCCCACTAAATCTAAATAATTGCGGTGTTATTACTTTTTTTCGTCTAGATAATGTTATTAGTTATGACTTTCATTATAAAATTGATAATCGTAGTATATTGCATATTATGACTTAAGTTAAAAAATCATTTAAGACGTTAGGATTCATAAACAGGACTACGATTAATTAAAAAAAAATATTAGCTCATTTATAATATAAAATACTAGCTGATCCCGCTGGCACTTCGTTGCCCGTTAAATGTACCAATTCTATAAGACTCAAATTTTGTTCAATTCGATATTTAATATTCGGTGTATGGTGTATGGTGTTCACAATTTATCCTAACTTTTCTGTTGCCCGGAATAAAAATTCTGATTCGCAGCAGTATTTTATCTGGTAGGCAATCTACCTGCGGTAGATCGCGGAACCCGTGCTGTGTGTACGTAAGTGTATGATTTAACTCTAAAGTATAAAAATTGTACCAAGTTTGTCATTTTTACTTAATTCCACCCACGGAGGATTAATATAATCAATTAATACAAAAGCCTAACGCAACCGTTCTAAAATCCGATGAATAAAAAAAAAAAACAAATTTAACACTTCTTAAATTAGCCTATCTTCTTCACAGAGGTCTAATCTACACACGACCATTCATTTTTATCTATACTACATCTATACAACTCTCAGCATGCCTACCCCCACTACTACTCCTGTTGGAAAAGCCTGTGTGCTTCGCGCGTCGTCGATTATGGCAAGCGTTATAATAGAATCATAAACGTCACATTCCACCGTATTATTTTAAAATCGAAATTAATAATATAATGTGTTATCGATAAAGTGTTGAGTATCCGAGACATATCTATATAATATCTGCTCGTCGTTCGGTTTATTTTCGGTTCGGTAGGTTAGCCGGTCGGCGGTCGGTGTCGGTGGCGGTGACACGGAAGGGGAAATTTGGGCGGCCACGTCTAGCCACCGCGCGTCGACGGCTGCCGTACCGCGAATCTCACTCACCGTTAATTAAAAATTAACTATTTTATGCTCTTTTTACTCTTTAAAATGCGAATTTTGAAAAATCCTTTCTTAGTGCGCCTATACACAGTTAATGAAGTATGTAGGTAAGTGTGCGTATACGAAGATGCGTTATTATTCAAAAATATTAAGTAAAACACCTGAAAATAAAAAAACGCTAAAGACGTATCACAACTTCACAGCATGTGCCGAATACTACAATAATAAGTAAAACAGTTCGCAAGCCGTGAGTAGGTATCGTTATACAAATGAAATATAAACGCTACGCGTATGTTGGTCAGTGGTGCGAGCGTAGGACAGCATGCCATAGAGTACAGCATGCCTACCCCCACTTCTACTCCTGTTAGGAAAGCCTGTGTGCGTCGTCGATTATTGCGGAAAGCGTTATAATAGAAAATAGAATCATAAATGACACGTCATGCCACCATGTTAATTTAAAATCGAAATTAATAATATTATAATGTGTTATCGATAAAGTTTTGAATATCCGAGACATATCTATATATCTGCTCGTCGGTCTATTGCTCTATATAAATAGTCTTTTTATATATTATACAGATTATTTAATTTTAGTATAATATTTGTCAAATTGAGATTCAACTTACTGTACTTTTAATTTTTATTACCAAATAAACAAATAAATAAATATTTATACAGCAATGTCATATATATAATACAATATGTACCTATTTATCAATATTATTATAATACAGAAGTCACTCGATAATTCGAAAAACTCCATAAATCGAACTAAACGCTGAGTCCCCTGAAAAAAACCTCTATAATTAGAAGAAAATACATGTATTCCGGTCGACTCGATAATTCGAAATGTCTGTCGGTGGGACACACTCTACAATTAGAATTTTTTCCCACGAACCTCTTTAGTTCGAATTTTCTTAAACGCGATTATATGCAAGTTCATAATATGTATGTACATATTATAAAGATTATTTACAATATATTTGACGTACTCGTAATGAAACTAATAACAACGGTGGTAAAATATTATCGTGGTTTATAAATGTTATCGTACCTTACCTACCTGATCTAAACTTTAATATTTATCTATAATAAATAAATGTAATATATACATACAATTTATCACCGCTCTTCAATTCGAATTAATTTGTTTTCCCTCGATTATTCGAACACTCGGTAAATCAAAAACCTCTAGAAATCGAATTTTTAACTCGGTCCCTTGAATTTCGAATTATCGAGTGACTACTGTATAATAATTATACTATGTATATATTTTTATTATTATTAATTGTTATTTTTGACAGATATACCCAACAGTACGATTAGGTATAGCTTTGGGGATTTTTTTCCCGGGTTTTTTTCATAGATTCGTTGTTACATAATTCACAATACAGTACAAATATATATGGCCATTTACGGTTTACAATATAGTTTTAATATTAAATGAAAATAATGTCTACAATTTCAACTGTCGACTCAAAATCTGTGATTAAGTACAATACTTATCCCAAACACTCAATGATAAATAATAATATCAGAATAAATAATGAAATCGACCATTATAGAGTTTAACGAACAATATGAGAACTATGATAATATTATTAATTTTAATACGCTTGCGTCTTCCATTGACACGAACGATCGTATTATGCAAACATTTTATAAATTATAATATTGTGTGGGTACTCACAGAGTTTGTGGACGCGTCGATCGTTGGCTAGTGATGACGACGACCTGTCGCTAAATAATAATACCGACTACAAATCATATATTATAACGATGACCGATGGTGCGGTGTTCGACGATGACACCGATGATGCCGTTGAGATTATATCATAAACAATATCGACATATCGTACTTGATTTTTGTTTCGTTTCAGTACAAAACATGCGATGATAAAAAAATATGTAGAATATGAATTAGTACAATATAAAACGATTATGAATACGACACTGTATTGCCCGGTACCTATATTGTCTGTGCACGGGCGTTTTAACACTGACTGTGCAATGACGTCGTGCGCGCAACATTATAATATTAGTAATACGGCCGAAAACAATAAGATAAGATGACCGAACCGACGCTGTTTAATATGCGTAATAATATCACGAAATTCTTAAATTTCATTTTTTTTTTTTGACACACGATAACGCAGCGGCACGAGCGTCTAACGTTACTATAACGTGCCTATCAGTCAACTTCTCTTCCAACGTATCGCTCGGTGAAGGAGACACGTATTTAATAAACACACATATATATATATATATATGTATGTGTGTGTGTGCAGTGTTGGGTAGTAACTTAACTTAAGTTACAAGTTACTGTAACAAAATTACTTTTTAAGTAATTTGATGGTAATTTAATTACATTTTATTGTAAGTAATTTATATGTAATTTAAGTTACTTTTTTGAGCAGCAGAGGAGTAGTAGTGTTCACACAGATCCTCCTCTGCTGTCGGTTCAAACGGAAAAAATAAAAGTTACTTTTTTGTAGTAACTATTACTAAATTACTCGTTATTTTTTTGGTTTAATACATTTTTAGAACGTATTGATAATATTGTATGTAAATATTAAAATATATCATATAACTTTTAAGTATTTTAATTTATAGGTTAAGTTGTCTGAACTATAATATTTTTTTTTATAGCTATTGACTATTTGACTATAAAGTGTTACTTTATGATGGAATTATTATATTTATTCTGTGTTGTAATGTCGTGGACGTCTCACCTAGGTTTCGGCGTCTGCACATACAGCGTTGTTGGAACTATCGATAATTATAATAAAAGTGTGGTTTGGCTGCTACCAGTTGTGCAATACGACTGAGAGTAAGTTACGTCCGCTCCTACTAGTTCCCAGATGGGTGACCACCCAGATCCGTAGTAGTAAAAACCTAGCTACACATACACTACACGTGTTTGCATACCTATCGTAACAACCGTTACAACACCTATTACTCTTAACAACCACAGTTCATAGACCCCTACAACAGCTAATGGCCATAGTTTTGCCTGACTAAAGTTCAATAAAAAAAAAATTATAATAATAATAGTGTAGCAAAATGAGTATTTGTTAATAATTTCATATTATTAATTGCCATTACCTATTGACTTTATGTATTGTTGTATTGACAACATGATTATTAAGCTCTAGTGATATTTTTGAAAAAGTAACTTCTATTGTAATTGAGTTACTTTTTAAACACAAAAGTAATGTAACTTAACCAAATAAAAAAGAAGTAACTTAAAAATAATTTAGTTACAATTTTGATAAGGAATTAGTAATGTAATTTAATTACCAAAAATAAGTAATTTCCCCAACACTGTGTGTGTGTGTGTGTGTGTGTGTGTACCATATACTCACAATATCGGAAAATATTTTTATTCGTAATTTTACTATAAAAATGTAATGTAAAAACTATATTATTATATAATATTTTATAATTACACAGCCATTATTAGCCTATGGGTATATGAGTGAGGAATGTGTGCATGCAAACAAATATCTCTATATTTTCACGTGTATATTTTGAAAAATAAAATTTTTTACAAGTTTATGTATGTGTGTGTTTGAGATACACTCTGGTGTATAACGTTTGATTTAGCGATTCGTTTTTTCGTATGTCATTATATAATAAGAAAACTGTATACTATTTTTATATGTATGTATGTATGTATGTATGTGTGTGTATGAGCGTTCATATGTAATTGAATGAATAAAGGTCTGGGCGGCTAGTTTGTGTACTATATGGAATACTGGAATCCAAGTTAAATAAGGCAAGTTATTAATAATAAGTATATGTGACGGCGCAGTGATATGGTAATTGATAGGCGATGACCCACGGATCCGGGTTCAATCCCAGTCCGATGGAAAAATTTTTAAATTATTTTCCTCGGGCGGTGGCCATTTGGGAGGAGGTGTTTGCGGGGTAGCGGCGGTGTCTAGAAGGCGGGGGGGAGGTATCTCGCACACGTGCGCGACCGGTGGTGGGTTCAGCCGTCGGTGGCGGGATCTGCTGTCCGGTGTCAGGGATCTGCTCGAGAGCATAGGAATCAGCCAGCAGGATCTGGTTCTAGAACTGTCATTTTTATCCTACTTGTATATAATTCAAACATACATTCAGTACAGTTCTTTCATTTTGCACTTTTTTTTCAAAAATATTATGTTTATTATTTTCATAATAATATTAATAAACTTTTTATAAATTGATTTTGTAAGTTTCTATTCCTTCAAGTCACTAGTAAATCCAGATTTTGCCGCTATGTGATCCCTTAGTTCAAACCTGCAAGCCAAAAAAAAAAAAAAAAAATATTTATATGATGTTTAATCTGTTTATTAATTAATAATAATAAATATTTCCAATATACCATTATAATCTAAAATCTTGTTATTTTATTTTTAAAAGTAAGTTGTTTCCTACTTGGTTGAATGTTTATCTAACCAGATAATAAATAATAATTGTCAATTTATGGTTAATTAAAAAAAAAAAAAACATTTTAGAACACTAAATGACGTGGGAAGATTAAAAAAAAAAAAATATTACAATAAATATTGCAAGATTCTTAACGTACCTAATGTATCAATCAACTTCTCGGAATTTTTTTTTGCATCTATGGGCTTTCAACGCTCGGTGAAGGAGACACGTAGATAATATATATATATGTGTACCATATACTCACAATATAGGAAAATATTTTTATTCGTCATTTTATTATAAAAAAGTAATATGTAAAAACTATATTATATATTTTATAATTCTACAGCCATTAGGGTCCGTAAAAATGTGTCGGCGGTCCGGATGTGGGCCGTGGTACATCAGTTGGTGACCGCTACAAGTCTATATTGTAGCATATTATATATCTATAGGAAATAATAAATACTCAATTTATTCAGAATGGTCGTAATTCGCTTTTCGGCCAATACAAATTGTTTAATATTTACTTTATGTTATACATTACATTATAGAAATAATTATTAAAAATATAAGTCGTGCTTATACAATTATTTTATTTTTATCGTGGTACATATTATACCTACACGGTAGTTACAATCATACTCGATAAACTTTGTTTTACAACCGTGGGTGTGTGAAATTTTAATTTAAGTAATAGTATAAATAAATGAAAAATTAAGCTTAATCATATTATTATCAAAATGTAATAATAAAGAAGTAGATGTTAAATTTTTCAATCAAATTGGATTTAATTTTTTTTTTTTTTTGAAGTAACTTGTAACTTAACGAGTTACATTTTTTCCCATGTTATTCAGTAACTATTACGAGTTAATTAATTTTATTTTCACGTTAAGTTAATTTTTTACCTAAACCACTTAAGAGGATGTCAGAGCACTATTTGTTCTCTCTCTCTGGACCATGTGCAACATAGACAAAACGCATTTACGCAAAATCATTTTATGTAGTTTTTGAGTAAAATCACCCATTACAAAAAATATAGACAATAATATTTTTAAGGAAGGTCGATATGTCTAAATATTGTTTCAAAACAATTTAAACATCTTTAAATGTACAACATTTTGTTGTTTATTTTGAAAGTCAAATACAAAGTCAAATAACAATAAAATATAAAATCGATATGTCATTCCCTCAAAAATATTAATCTCTGTCTTTTTTGTAATAGGTGTTTTTTACTCGTGGGTCAGAGAGAGAAAACAAATAGTGCGCTGGAATCATCTTAAAATAAATTCGATTTTGTAAAAATGTATTTATAAATAAAAATCCATAATATTAAATAAATAAATTAATAATTAGTAAATAATAATTCATAATAATAGTTTTTATACGGCAATAACTTGACCGTTAACCAGTCGGTGTGAATTATTTAAACCCGTAGTAGCGTGGTAGCTTATTGTATAGCTGATCCTGCGCACTTTGTGACCCGTAAAAAATGACAACTCTTAAACAAATTGTGATTGTTCAACTCCTATTTGGTGTAACTCACTGCAGTAAGCGCAACTCAGCCACCCTGGTAGGCAATGTGTGAAAATTCGATTTGATGCATGCTTGTACCTGAGCTGCCCGATTAACCAATAGCAACCAATAATAAATAAATACTATTTCATGTTAATTATTTCTCCTATAACCAATAGCAACCATTTATAAATAATTAATATTTCCATTGTAAATCTCAAAATCCCTGTTTGAGCACTTCTATTAATTGATCGTAGCGTGATGTTATATAGCCTTCCTCGATGAATGGACTATCCAATAAAAAAATTTTTCAATTCGAACCTGTATAGCCTCTTTCAGCCCCTTACAGTCCCTTAAAGCCCTTTTTTACTATTACAAAGTAGCCTATGTTTTTTCTCAGTGTCTAAACTATCTATGTACCTACCAAATTTCATTTAAATCAGTTTAGTAGTTTTGGAGCCTATTCAATACAAACAATCAAATCTTTCCTCTTTTTAATATTAGTATAGGTAAACCACCCAATATGTGCGGGCCATAATAGATTTTTATTTTTTATAGTTGATTAGTGAACATTAAGTCAGAAACAAAATATAGTTTGTCGATTCTCGACTGTGTCATGTGTCTTCGAAAATTATTTTTCACATTCTTGTTTTTATACTGTTTTCTGTGGAGCTGTGAACTTAGACATATTATTTTTTCATCAACTGCCGTTTACCATTACGCGTTTTTAAAATTTATTGAACACAAATTAGTACACAAATTACCATCGACTGTTAATATTACTTTCAAAATAGTTACCTATTGTTTAAATATAAAAAAAATAAATGAAATAGATACTAATACAACTGTAACTGTAATAGATCTAATGCCTAATATTAAAATGAATTACTTTAATCACAATAATATCATAAAATAACATATAATATATATAATAATATTATAGGCTGACATACCGTCTTCGCTCAAAATCATTTCTCGTATATACAATGATATTATATAATTGAATTCAAATTTAATACCATATTGTAATCTACTGTACAGCAGAGCGATATCCACTTACACAAATTTTTCTGTATTAACTTAACTTAACAAGTAAAAAAATAGTTGACTAGCCCAGCCTTGTTAATATCGTCAATTAATGTTCATGAGCTACCGGCGGCCCGGTTCAGTCACGGCATACTAGCACACCTTGTCAATCCACTCTGTAAAATACCGATAAATAGGTACATATATTATATGATATTGCTATATAAATATTTATTCATAAACGGATAGGTTATCCTACTTTGGTAACAAAAAATTAAAAGTACAGTAAGTTGAATCTCAATTTGCCAAATATTATACTGAAATTAAATAATATTATATTATAAATGAGTTAATATTTTTAAGATTAATCGTATTCCTGTTTATGAATCCTTACATCCTAAATGATTTTTTAACTTGATTATCAATTTTATAATAAAAGTCATAACTATAGAGACCAGTTTTTTATGTTTTTATATTATATCTTTACTAAGAGTATGCAGCTCTAACTTGGATTCATTAACCTATATACAACATTTTAGCGCACAAAAAAAAATATTTTAAGGTTAAAGAATATTTTGTGTTATAACAATTAAATATAAGTACACCAGTATGGCAGTATATCACCATATTATAGATTAAATATAACTGTTTATTTTTATAAACTGTTACTTGTATTTATTTTTTCAGTTTTTAATACATTTTTATGATTTTTATTATTTTGATGAAATTATAGAGCATAGAAAATCTTCTTTTTTTAGATTTTAAGTGCATATAAATCCGATCTCTTGATAATGTTATTAGTTATGAGTCATAACTTATAACATTATCAAGACGAAAAAAGTAATAACACCGCAATTATTTATATTTAGTGGGAGGTAATTTCGACGACTATATAAGTAACACATTTCTTTAGATTTTACTGTAAAATTAAAGTATCATTTAATAGTCAATCATATAATATAGCTCACCCAAAAAATTATTTCTATATACGCCACTGGAGTGAATTGACTTCTTATCAAATTTAAAATTAAGATTATTATCCAGGCAATATCATAGGGTTTATATTATATTTTAATTTTAAAGTGAGTTATGAGAATTTTATGATGTACAATTACCTATATATAAGTATTTGCTTTAAAGGATTTTGGATTTTCTTTCCGGGGATTTTTTTCCTGTGAATTTTTTCCGATTACCTTGAGAATAAAGCAGTAGGTATATAATATATTAATATGTCATGGCTATAGCTATATATAGGTACTTACAGCATATTTTCTTAGTTACATGATATGAATTGTCACATACTAAGTATTTACATAGCTAAAATGACATCCAGTATAATAGACCTGCATGAAAATGGTTTCAACGTATTTGTGTCTATCATAATTATTGACTTTACATTATAATAGTTGTATACAAAATTTTAATTATGTAATTTTTGTGACCGTATTTAAGATTTTTGACAACAATTATACAAAAAGCAACACAATTTAATTGAATGGAGATGCTCAATTTGTAAAATTAAACTATTTTTTTCATACTAATGTAAAATCCAGGAAGTAGCATCTACTAAAAATCAACAATTATTTATTATTTTATTCCAAATTTTTCAAAGAAAATTCTAATTCATATAATATTATCAATGTAGTATTGTACCGATTAGGAATGGCTCATAATTAATACATACCTAAGTCACAATATAATAAAAATCGTAGCTAGATACCTGGTACCTAGTCTATAGTTATACCTAATCATTAATTTTGGTGAAAATATATTAATAAACCTAATACCATTGAGTATATATACTTATATATATATATATATATATACATATATAGTATATATACTATAGTATCTATACTCAATGCGCTAATACCTACTACCTATATTCACAATGAAAATGCAATTATATTGACACGCAATTTGAATGTGTTCCTATACAGAGTGTTACAAATTGCATGTAACAGCAGATGCTGTCACATGAAATTTGGAACAACCTGTACATATAACCTTGTAAACAAAGTAATGCGGCCAAGCATTTCTCAACTCTCAAGCCTTTATTATTAAGATAAAAATAAAAGGAAACTATAGCTGCTATTATATATAGGTACCTACATACCTATAATAATATACTTGCATACGTTTACTTATATACCTATATATATTTTTTGTACCTATATTTGTTTATTATGAATATTGTAGATACCTTTGGAATATTGTTATATTATTTTGAACAAAATTATAAAATTTAATGAATAATATACCAATTCAATTTAGGTAAAATACCTTAAAATATTTGGCTACTAATTGTAATCACTTGCGTCTTTATTTTTAAATTAGGCGTGAAATGTATTATTCGCATTATCGACGAGAGGTCCTAAGGTATATACAATAAGCACACGCTACATAATATACGTACCATCATTACTATAAAAGCAACGATACACCTGTATAATTGCAACTAACAAAATATCAACGTTTTTCGGTGAGCCAACGATTTTAGTCTCTTTTATTTTCTAATTTATATATTAATTTATAAGTATTAAATATTATATTCGTTTCAATTATGACATCTTTTGTAAGGACAGCTGAATTTACTGATGAAATGTACTATTATTATTTTGGCATTCGCTTACTTCCCTCTGTCTGTTTTAATAATTTTCTCTTTTTTGCCGATCACATAATCACTTGATCATTCTTTAGTGTTAAATTTATCTGTTATAAATAACCTTGTGTACAGATAATTTCTTACATTTAAGTAATAATAAATGAATATTATATCTCTCTTATTATAACTGGCATTCATATTTGTTGAAAAAAACAGTGTCAGCCATTTCACCCACACTTACAATTGCGGAAATATTATCTGATAGTGCTTGCTTATAATATTATTTTTTATTTATATGCATACAGAGGCGTTTGCCTCCGATTAGGTTCGTATACTGCTTTTTTATACATTTTTCTTTTTTTTCGTAATAAATAAATTTTTTCATCAACGATTAATAATGTTATATGAATTTAATGTTATAAGATATAAGTATTATATGTATAAAATATATTTTTGATCAGATTGAATGATTACAATGGATAGCAGTTGAGACTCAATGGACGAAGATATTACTGTACTTACAGACGTACAGTCATTGTAGTAATTATATGTATCATCACTATTAACAGTAAAAAGTTATCCTTTATATCATACTTAGATACGACGCAATCACGCAATTCCTCAATATCCAGTCATGATGAATAATTAATTAATTTTTAAAAATTGTTTACAAATAATGGAATTATTACTATATTATTATAGTGCTCAGTTGGTTGTAATTTTGTCGCACAACAAATACATATTATTTACATAATCACTATTTGACAATTGATAATAATATTACCTATTAATTATCAAATTTAATTGTATTTGATATTTCAAAATAATGTCTTCAAAAACAGTAAAATTAGGTAAAATCTAAAAAAGCGAAAAAAAACCCAAAATTCCTAAATTTCAAACTTTTTTTGCGCCTTCAGTAGTGGTAAAGACTTATACGAATAACTATTTATTATTAATTCACCTGTCACTATTAATTAGTAATTACTATACTTTATGTACCACTTAAATATAAATATTTCCAATTAATATAATATGCTCAGAGATTTTAAGTAAATGAACACTAATTCTGGGCTAACACTAATTAACGTGTCAGAAATAGACAACAGACGTATATAGTAAATGTAGTAGGTAAGTATATTAAATACATTTATACATAATATATAATAAGTGTACGATTCATTAATACTCTTAATTTGTATAATAATACATTTTTTTTTCATAAAAAATTATTATTATTGTTTTTGATGATTGATGAAATGTTGTTACTATTTATTTACGTTGATTTTTTAAACATGTTTTGTTTTGAGAATTGAACTTTTGAGTATATTATATTATTACGAATAATCATGTACGATGTACCTATTTATTTTAAAAGTTAATAATTGTTATGAAATCCAATTCTGAGCCTACCAAAAAACCTGACGTAAGTGATGTGAAAAAAGATGACGAAGTATGTATTATTTAAATATATTTTTTTCTATATTATGGGGTATGAGGCTGCAAAATAATATGTGTGCCATAACAGCTACACATCACTGTATGCGTGCGTTTGTAATATATATTTTATTAGTACAACACTGAACTTCGACGTATTTGATACCACCGTAATAATCTATACCTGTAATATTATATTATACGGTAGGTACTGGCAAACCAGAGCAGAGCGCTTCTACCAGTAGCATCATGGTGTTTGATAACTAATCAATTTACTCTAATATGACAGTAATATAAAAACTAACCACACGAAATTGGAACTTGTCAGTTCACGTGTGTGAAGTTGCCCCACCCCCCCCCCCCATATCATCACAAATCGATCCGGACCAATTGTAAGTTTAAGATATTCATCTGTAAGTATTTGTAAGTTGGTTTTTGGAATTTATAAGTTGGTCCCCGCTGAGTTATCTACAGCCCTAGATATTAACCATCAGCCTCCCCATATCGGCTGAATCGATCCGGACCGATTGTAAGTTAATGATATTCATTTTTAAGTATTTGTAAGTTGGTTTTCAGAGTTTGTAAGTTAAACCCCTATACCCTCTGGCGAATTTAATTTTTAATTAAAAGAATCTTTTCAATAAAAAAATTTATATTTGATAAGTCGAATAAAGAATGTATATTTGTTAAAAAAACTATTCATAAAAAATGAACATAATTATTTTAAAATATAATTAATGTATTAACAGCTTATAGCTTAATTAATTGTTTTGACATATTATAGTTTCATTAATTAATTGTTTTGATTTATGTTATTCAACAATTTTTTTTGATATTATGTAGATAAAAATTAGTTTTCCCATGGTAGTGGATGAGACTACAGTCGAAAAACCAGATTTTCTGGAGAATGTGTGATGTATCATATAATTATAATGAAGTTATCACTTAGAACGGATTTTGAGAAATACACCAACGGATAAGGGTTTGACTTACAAATTCTAAAAACCAACTTACAAATACTTACAAATGAATATCTTTAACTTACAATCGGTCCGGATCGATTCGGCCGACATGGGGGGGGGGGGACTAAGGCGGATTTTTGGAAATTTGCCAGAGGGTAGGGGTTTTACTTACAAACTCTGAAAACCAACTTACAAATACTTACAAATGAATATCTTTAATTTACAATTGGTCCGGATCGATTTCCCCAATAGGTGGGGGGGCAATTTCACACACGTTGCCAGTTCCTATAGAGAATAGAGAACATCTAAGAACAGAAACCTGTAGTGGAATCATTTTATTGTTCTGAATCTATTTAAATATACAATAATTTTCTTGGTTCTATTATGATTTCATCGGTTTTAAGAAATAAATTAAAATTGTCTTTACATTTAGTTTTGTTTTAACGAAATAACCACAGGTGTGCATTTTTCATACCGACACATTTTTTTTTTTTGATTACTATAATTTTTTTGCTTTGAATAATTACATTATACCTACTACTGACAGCGATTATTTTTATCTATAAAATATTATGGATTACATTTTTGCACTCGTAACATGAACGTTCGAAAAACAATATTATGTTTTTCCAATGCGTCATTTCAAAATACCTTCGAATAATAAGTTATTCGGGTGATAATTTGTAATGCGCAAAATACGGGCTTATCGACAAAATTCTCTACCGAATGATTTCAATGTAGCCTAACTAACTTACTTACTTAGAAAGTATAAAGAAATAGGCTGACGTAATTAATAACCAAAACTACGAAAACAATTATAATGTACAAATTACATTAATATATGAAATACAGTAGTAAACAATTAATTTAGATTGTAGAGACGTAGCAATTTTTTTTTTTAAAATTAAAAATGTGAACACAATAATTATATTGAAACAGATACAGATATTTTATATAAGATGATTTCAGTATAATAATATAAGTAATATATTACTTTAAGATAGTAATACCTACCTATGATTGACTCACCGGCAACCAAACTAGATTCAAATGTGTTGTTCGATTATTTCATCGTATATGGTTTTTACAGTGTGATTTCATGGAGGAAACTTATCACTATCAAAAACTAGTCCGATTACGTAAAAAGATCCGTGGCTGCCTGTATTTTGGGCTAGAATGCCTAGAATCCGAGAAAATGGTGCATACGTGTTTCATTTGACTAACAGAGATTACTATTGTACTATATTGGTTCACCAACATAACTATAGCGTGAAAAAAAAACTAAAATAATAATAACAAAGAATAGTGTATTGTATATTGCCACCAGATCTAGCTCAGAAAGTCACACAGAGACTGCCAGACGTATTTCGACATACCTATAGGTAATGGCGGACGTTGGTGGACAAATTCTACTGATAAATCATACAATATTTATTGGCAGATATGGTTCAATTATTATTAATTATGTTATATTAAATATCGCTTGACAGCAAGGCGTTTGTGACATTCTCACCATCTGTAAACCAAAAGACATGCTTGTACTCGCGAAATCGTAATTCTATCTTTTTATCAGAAATTTAAAGAACATAATACTATGGTAACATAAATAATCTCAGAAGCTCGGCGCTAAAGCTGACAATGCTGGTAAGTTATATTATACCTACGTATTTTAAAATTACCATAATATTATATTTCAGTTTATATTGATTCTCTTCGGAATTTCGTCGTATTTCACTATTTCCGTACAAAATATATAACTATACCTACTTGAATATTAATCATTTTTTTTTTATCGCACGTAGCCTGTTATCAATTTATACTAAACACTCGTAAGATCTTGTTCCTAATAAATATAAGCATACACATTATGAACGTTTAATTATACATATCAACTAAAACGAATAAAATAAATTCATTATAAATATTATTTCTATTAATTACTAGGCAGAGTCTACCTAGGTGACACCTAGATTTTATTAACTTATAAACTATAAGTAAATTGATACCAGCTATACACCATGTTTAATATAAATGAGGTTCGTGGTAATAATAAATAGGTTGCTTTAATGCAGTACCTAATTTAAAATTTAAAACACATTTAAAATTGTATTGTATTTAGAAAATAATATTATATATAAAATACTATGAATTTTTTATAAATTCTCATTAGGTATAGATAGTGCCTGTTTGCAGCACATTTTATATATCGCTATACCGGTGGCCAATGTGTACATAACCGCCGCTAGTAAAAATGTTCCAAACAACTAAAAATATTAATTACTTTAATAACAATATCAAAAACATATTAGGGGGACGAAGAGGCCAAGCGAACTACGGAGTCGGCTCCGACGCGTAACGTCGCCGGTTCAAATCTTGACCACGGGTGGCATTTCTCTCAGGGCAAGCACCTGTCTGGAGACAGAGGCCGCCATCCCCCAACCGTCCATGGCAGAAACCTACAATAGGTGCCCAATTTGAAATTACGCCAAAACCAAACACACGTGTTTGCAAACCAACAGTTCCCTCCCTTATAAACAATAACAAACAAACAGCTAATGGAGAAAGTTGCCAGGCTTAATGATCAATAAAAAAAAAAAAAAAATATCATCATGAAATAAATATAAAAAAAAGTGGGCAAGTGGATGTCGCTTTTCTGTACAGTAAGTTAAAAGTGGGTCCCTCTAATGGATAGTGTTACATTTGAATTCAATGACATAATATCATTGTAAAAGAAAAACATTTCTGAGCGAAGACGGCTAGACAGCGTATGATATTGCTAGGTATATTTGATTATATTATTGTGAATAAATTAATTTATATATAACCTATTTACGTGGAACATCATTTAAATTTTCAATCCTTAGCTATAAAATTTGAACATTTTATACATTTAACTATTAAATAATTATTTTTTTTTAGTCATATTTGTTTTTATTTGCACAATCTGTATAAAAATAAAATTACAATAAGCACAATGGAGGGGTAATACAATTATAGGGCATTGGTCATGGTTGGCTTGAAGAAGAAGCTATTCATTAATAGCACTTCATAAAATAATTATTAAATTTTAAATTTGATAAATGTTGTCAAAAATTGAACTTTAATAATGCTTATAAAAAAAAATTGTTTGTATGTATTTTGAATATTTTTCAATTGCAATTAGAACGATATATCAGGAGCCTTACATTACATTTTCACGCTTTTTTACTCAACAAATAAAATTTTTTTGATATTTATAGAAAAAAAAACTAAAAAAATTGAAAACTGACAATGTCCGTAAACAGCTCAAAAAGAGTTAAAATATTTTCAAAATTTTATGTTGTATAGAAAATGCTAATATAAACATTCAGTCAAAATTTCATGTCCCTACGGTCGTTTGTTTTAGAGTTACACCAAAAACCAAAATCGATTTTCTCGAAAACGGATTTTGCGTAAAAATTCCCGTTTTTTCTTAATTTTTCTTTTGTTTTTCACGTCGCTTTTGAAAACTACTGGGAAATTTGACCTACCAAAGTACTAACTAGATTCAATTTCCTATCAGAAAAGTTACTGTTGAAGAAAATCCAAGCACTTTTACTGTTCAAAAAGGTGATGACAGACACAAAAATAAAAAATAAAAATAAAAACACACATCATTGTAAAATCAAATTCATCGCTTCGCTCAGAATCTAAAATACCGCGGTCATTAGGTAAGTAGGTACATGATA
The DNA here is from genome assembly GCF_019925205.1 of Metopolophium dirhodum. Classification (NCBI taxonomy): domain Eukaryota; kingdom Metazoa; phylum Arthropoda; class Insecta; order Hemiptera; family Aphididae; genus Metopolophium; species Metopolophium dirhodum. The sequence goes on from NC_083560.1 coordinate 19,362,235, forward strand.
TAAATATATTATATTATTAAAATGAATAACCATATTAATATATTATAATATATTATATAACATAATATTATAAATGCAATGTTTTCGGATTAAATTGATTCAACGTAAATATTTTTAAAATGTCATTGTGTAAATAATATTATAAGATTTATGTAGTACCTAGCTATTATAAATGTTATAAGCATAATATTATTATTAGTTTTTTTGTATTATTATTATTTCTATGGCACCTACTGAGTTTTATTCGTAAAGACATGGAAGTCGCAATGATTAATTATTGAATTACATTTATATTACATCAATACCTAGTATTCATTTGAAAAAAGTTAGTTACATAAATTGAATTTCTAACGAGTGGTTAATTAATAATAAGTTGTAACTTAAAGTATTTAAATTTAGAAAAATCTAAATGATATAAAATATTTTGGTAAATAACTATATACATACTCATAATATTAAATAGTTACTAATAATTTGTTTACCTAATTAGAAATAGAAAATAAATAAATATTTTACAAGTTATATAACAATCTGATAACTACTAATTAGTAATATTAGTAATTACTATACTGAGTACTTCCTACCTGAAACGTAATTGAATTGGACTAAAAGTGTTTGTTTTAAATGGTCGTATTCAAACTTTCTTCGATTTGGATCCAATAAGTATAAAAACCAAAGTAAAATTTCCTGAACTAAATCGAAAAATTGCACTTGATTATTACCGATTTTTTTGATATACAGTGAAAACTGTCTAAAGCGGACCTTGAACAAAAGGGAAAACTATCCAATACGGAATTTTTCTATGGCCGGCACGTTCCTATAGTTTAATATAGACGCTCAACCTCAGTAAAACGGAACCTTCATAACGCGAAAACGGAACGATTTTATAAGTCCCATGCAAGTAAAAACCTTGCATAAACTGAAATAATGACATGCGCGTGTCAAATATAAGCCAAAAATAAGGTATAAAATATAGATATGCCGATATGCGTATGTACATTTTATTCTTGGATAATGCGTCTTGCCATCCAAAACTTATTTTATCAAATTTAAAACTTGCTTGGCTCCCACAAAATACAACATCTTTAACTCAGCCTATGGACCAAGGTATAATTCATTGCGTTAAAATATATTACCGTCGTTTTCTCATACAAGTGGGTCACTGTAATGGATGGTGTTAAATTTGTTAGTCACTCAGTCAGCCTATGATATTACTAAATATATTTGATGATATTATTGTGAATTAAGTTATTTATATATAACCTATTTACGTAGAACCTAGTTTTAAATTTTGAATTCTTAACTATAAAAGTTGAATATTTTATAAATTTTTAACTACAAAATAATTGTTACATTTTAAGCTTGATCAATTTTGTCAACATTCAAAATTTAAATGCTTATAAAAAAAAACTGTGAATAAGGATTTTTAATATTTTTCAAATGTCATTGTAACAATATAGTAGGAGCCTTGTATTAAATTTCAAGCATTTTTACGCAATAAATAAAGTTTAATTGTCATTCATAGAAAAAAGACTAATAAAATTGGAAACTGAAAACGTTCCTAAACAGTTAAAATGTTAAATAATAATATTTACTTGAAATAGGTAATTTGTAATAATAGGCAAACTTAATAATAGGTTAAATAATAGGCTATCTAACGGTAGGCAAACTTATGAGGAATTTTCTATTAAATTTACAAGCTTTTTTAACCAACAAATAGAATTTTATTAATATTTATAGAAAAAAAAAACTATAAAAAAACGGAAAGTGAAAATGTTCGTAAATAACTCAAAATATTTTGAAAATGTTATGGTGTGTAAAAAATATAAAAAATGATTTGCAATTAGCAAAATTCGATTTGCAATTAGTTGCAATTAGTTTGCAATTGATTAGTGGTATTTCGAAGTCGAAGGATAAAGTGGAGGGGGGGGCACATGAAGTTGAACCCTCCGATTTTGAATTTGAGTTTACTCAAAACTGGATGATTTGCAATTAACGAAACTAGATTTATTTATTTGTTTATTTATTTGCAATTAATTCGCAATAATTTGGTGGTGATTTCAAATCATTCGGACAAAGTGGGTGGCCAACTCCATGGCGAACACCTGGTTTGAGCATCCGTAACGGACTCAGTAGTGGCGCTAGTAGAGTAGAGGTATTGCCCGCTCACTTGTTGCTATTGCTGGCGTACGGTTACTAACCCTGCGATGTACGGCCGTGCGATGATAACGGACTAAATATATTATGAGAACGGAAAAAGTAACGGAACTTAAGGAAAATATCACAATACGTCGGAAAGTGAAAAGTGTGTCGAGCCTGTGTGATACACCACCGATAATAAATATAAAATAATAAATAATTGTTGCACGATGGTAGAAATACGCTAAAAATTCAAATAATAATATATTGACAACAAAATGGTGCTTATCATAATATTAAGGTTAGTGGTGATAATATAAATATTATATAATATATTGCTAATCGACATAGGTACGGCAATGACCGGTGAATCAGGCAAGGCCGCGCGGAAAAGCGATGGTTGCGAAACGCGACCTTGACCCGATCTTGGCGAAATTAGCTTATTCGGCATATACATATTATTAATTGTGTATAGCCGGACAGTTTATCAACCACCAACACTAATAATAAAATAAATTACTTTGAATATTAAATATAACATGAAATAATTTAGTAATTGATAAAATATAGGCAAATCGAGCGTCACGCTCAATATCGTTGCTCCTGAGCAATGATTTACTATTGAATTCACTATTCATACAAACATTACAGTTACTTATTGAATTACGAGGTACATTCCATACCTACTGTAGTAGGTACCTTCTTAGTTCAGCAGAGCGGTTATATATCTATAATATTATAGTTATACATTTGGTAGGTATTTATAAAAGCAGTATGTAGATACATAATTTAATATTTTTTATAACAATCACAAACATAACAAATTAGTCGGTAATAATCAAGTGCAATTTTTCGATTTAGTTCAGCAAATTTTACTTTGGTTTTTATACTTATTAGACCCAAATCGAAGAAAGTTTGAATACGACCATTTAAAACAAACACTTTCAGTTAAAATGGAGTGCCTATAACTAGTAACTACCTATCTACACTGTTTTGAGTTGTACCTACCTATATAAGTAGTGGAAATCGACCCATAAGTGATATTTAGAATTCACTGTTTTATGCCTAAATGATTGATGCTATTTTATTTTATATAGTTAATGAAATGGTGTTACAATACCTAAAGATTTATTTGTAAATAGTAAAAGAAGAATGGATTTCTGTTGTATAGTACACCATAATATTTATAACTTGAGAGTGAACATTTTTCTGGAGTGAGTGTGTTTAAAGGCATATAGTATAAAAGTTGTCTGTCCGCATATTCCGGACCACGAGCCATTTTTTAAAATGAATGTGAAGGAGTGGTCTGTCCATTCTTTTATTACCTATCTATATGTATTCAACACGCCCACTTAAACGGCCGATGACCAGCTGATGCACGCATGCACGATGCGTTCATTCGTGTCTAATCTATTGTGTCTCGCCAGGACGTATTCAAAAGCAGTTTCTGTTACGGGCGACGGTTCGTGCGTGACGACGCCACTTGTCCGTACTATGCCACACCCCGGAATTTGATGACGACACAAATATTTCATAGTAAGGAAATATTTTTACGCTTTGTGGGTTATGGAATACGATTACATAACTGTTCAGGTTTCAATGACCTGCTTCAAATTTCGTTTGTTTTATTTTTAAGATATAGGTACTTCTGAAAGTTTCCGCTTAGTTAAGGTACTATGTATGACGTAGGTACTACGTAATACAGTGCTGAAATTTATCATATCTTACACCACTGCCCCAAAATTATTATGTATTATCCAAATAGATATACATGTATAAATATAATTTAACAATGACTTAAGTCGAGGTCTATAGGTCAATGTTTTATCAGCAGACTTTTACAGTTTTTTACGTCGCGAAGATGGATTACGCAAATTATATATACAATATAACTAAATTAAAATGTTAATTTTTACCAGTTAGATAAAGGTACATAGATTTAGCGTTAAGCATCACTGGTGATAATGTAGTATAGGGATTAAAAAATAAAAAATAGATACTTTTTAATTATGTGATATATATAATATTTCTATACTTATCTAAAAACACAGGATAACTAGTGGCTACGGACGTATGGTATGTAGGTATGTTGGGTGATTCAATATACATAATATATACGCAATCCTTTTACACACACGCGACTGCATATGCAACACATATAGTATAATGTTCAACACCTCTCCGATCAGACGTTTAGTAAAAACAAAACAATATATTACCAGTGGCACCTTTGTCAGACATCACAAAATAAAATAAAATCATAAACACATCAATACTTTAACATTACGTATTAACCGACGCATACCAAAAGAAGGGATTACAAAAAAATCATTCTAAATAAGGGTCTATCCCGGCGCTGTTCCTATAAATGGTAAGAACGTAAGAATGACTAAAATAATGTTTAACTCGGGTTATCAAGTCGGAAACACTTTTATTGTGTTAAAATAAACATGAATAAAACAATTAGCAAATTCTTATCGCCTAGCCCGTACTACGATCGGCGTTTCACACGCACGTCGTACCTACGTCCTCGACGAATCACTCAGCGACAACAGGGGCCCCTGTGCCTGCACGTACCGCGGTGTAATTTTTAGGGTAAAAAGATGGACAGAAGATAATTGAGAAGACAAGAGAAGGTTTTATTGTATTTAAATATTTTTTATAAGATACATTTTTCATAATAATGTGTTTTTTTGTAAGTTATAAATTCAACATTGTGTTTTTATTGATTTTAAAGTTTTCTAGGGCATTTTTTTAAGGCATTTAGTAGTGTTTTTTTAGGCAGTGGCGTGGCAAACTTCATTAACTTATAAGGCACAATAATTTATATTAGTAATTATAAATACTTATATAAATAATTACGTATTTACTTAAATGGTAACTGAGAATGATTGGCTTAGTCTTAGTGTGTACTTAATAAATTATTTACTATATGTGAATTTCCCCTAGTCTCCAGGACACACACCACCCTTTAAGCTAAGGCACGTGCCTCAAATAAAGTCCATGGTCAAGCCACTGTTTTTAGGACATTTTTCTTATTTTTTATGGCATTATTCATTACATTTTATAATTTTGTTCAAAATATTACAACAATTTTCCATAAGTATCTATACAAAGTTCATAATAAACAAACATACAAAAAAAAATATGTATGTAAAATATACAAGTATATAATTTATAGGTAGGTATAGGTAGGTACCTATATTATAATGGCAGCTAAAGTGTCCTTTTATTTTTATCTTAAGAATAATAGCTGGAGAATTGAGCAATTATACTTGGCCGCATTATTTTCCTTACAAGGTTATACTATATAGGAACACATTAAAATTGCGTGACAATATAATATTGTATTTTCATATTTTATATAAATAAATAATTCTAATATTTCTGGATTTCAACTTTTGATTTAACTGCATCATACAAGTATTAGAAGATACTACTGTTTGTATTGTCATACTATTAATATTTTCGTACATACCAAAAAAAATTATTTTATTTTCCTAATTTTTTTCCCTTATATATCTTACTTCTCACTCATAATTATTAATTTTTCTTGTATTGTGGATTGAGTTTTCTAATCTACTTGGCCTTACTATTTCTATTTACTATCAAAATGTCATGAAGTTTATTCCCGATTTTACATTAATATCATTATATTATTATAGTATTCATTCTGTACACGTTGTGCCAGGTTCATAGACTCACTTAATTGTTCGTCTGTCTCCATCCTTATCACGGCAGGTGGTTCCACTTGTTTAAATATTATGGTCTAGCTCTGTTCTAAACCAGCAGTGGTCGATCTATAGCCAGATGATATTGAATCGGTATATCCGAGATCATCCGGCAGTTCAGAATAAGTCTGAACCAAATTGTGAATCAACCAACCATAAATATTTGATATTCTCGATATCCTAAACTGTGTGTATGTAGACCATCCAGTCCACCATACTGGTTTATAAAAATCGATCTGAATGAACGCCGCTCCCGATGTACGACAAGTTCCGCCCCAATAAATTGGAAAAAAAACTCCCATTCTCTTATATAATATAGGAAATAATATTATTGTCGCCTCAGCACATATTGCTTCGCTGGCCTGACCTATGTCAATAATTTACAATTTAAAATATTCCCACCTATAATACATATATATTAAATAATACTGTTTTGACGACTGTCTGCAATATACGACAGGTCATACACAATCGTCGTGTCAGACTATCTTTTACACAAGGGGATATCCGATGCACAACGTCCATGCCAGTATAATATGCATTTCGACAATATTTTTGGGATTCGAAGCGAGTGCGTTCATACCTATATTATGTATGTACATTGAGTTATTCCAGGATTCCGTATGAGTGTAGGCTGTCTAAATTAATTATCTCGTATCATCGAATTCACCTTGTTAATTATTCATTCACTATCTATTAATCTATTCACTTTTTGCAATATATAAGGTTCTATACCTACTATTATATTACTATCATCGTATTATAGCCTATAGGCCAGTTATAGTATTATTAGTTATTACTTATTACACAGTTATACAATTGTCTATTTAGAATATAATATGTGTAAAAAATAAATTCTCATTAACGTAGATTACATTCGTTTTAAAATATTGACTATAATATATACTCTTGCTACGCGAATGTATAGGAATTTTGAGAGCAAACGATAATTTAGTCACGTCCCAAATCATAGGTTTCAAACAAATTCATATAATTTTTGTGTTTGAATCACATGGATATCATACATACAACTAAGGAGAAAATTATCTCTTAATATATCAAGTGTTAAAAAATATACAAATCAAAACACCTAATATATACGCATTTACGCCGCAGTGACTTCGAGCATTGAACTCAACCCCGTATCCACGAATGCAACTACTGGAGCTCAAGTAAATGAATTATGATATTTCATAATATTATATATATATTGTAAATATACATACTTATAACTTATAAGATATGTATTAATATATATATACATTTAATAAATAAAACCAGAACGAGTAAACACATAATGTTCATCCATAATAATATATTATATGTTTTATTACGTAAACCTAACCTAGCTCGTCGACATAGGCGTAACTAGTGCTGGACTTGTGGTAGTCTCTTGCTAAGTCCCCCCGACATGTATTTTAGCCCCCTGTCATAATTCCACTTTTTTAAACTTAAATTTAAAATTTCGTTTTATTTTTTTATTAATATCTTGGAAAAAAATGTATTCGTTTTGGTTATCATACTATGTTATTGTATGTAATGACTAGGGCTAGGATTTATATGTAATAAAATATGCATTTTATTTACCAAAGTATGCAAAAATATACAAAAACAAATTTTTATAAATTTTTTACATAATATATAAATGTCTTGCATCCACACGAATGATTATTTTAATAATATGCACGTACTATATACACACAAATAGTTTTTATTCAGAAAATATATTAATTTAAATTATGGTCCGTCATTGTTGCATCAAAAATATCAGAAGCATGGGTGATACAGTAAGATACATAATATTATCATTCTTACCAATAAATTATGTTAGTTAAAAATAATTTATATTTAAAATTGTTTTTATAAATCGGGAACTATTTAACTTAACTGCTTACTGCAGTAGTAGAATAAAAATATAGCAAAGTATAGTTTTACGGTGTACGGTTCGTAAGAGATATGGTAGATAAATAGAATTAAGTCGATGATCCGCTCGAATTATTAAGTATAAATATCCGCACATTTACGCATCACACGACGTAGGTACTAATGAAATAATTCTTTGCTGTCTCACTGTATAACAATGGTTAGGTTAAAAAATAAATAATGGCGATTACGATTAACGATGACGATGACCGGACGACAATCGCTGTGCCTGCGCCCTGCCGGTCATAAAGGAGTTGTCGCCTCACGTTAGGTACTATCATAAATTAAATCATTATACCTATTATGCACATAAATTATATTTTTCTCTTTAAAAAATGTTTTTTCTTTGTAATTTTAATCATTTGTTTTAAAAGTTTCAAACGAAACCATGTTTGATTAATTTAAATATTTAAAAAATCTCAGCACTGCTTTGGACCGTAGGTATTACTCTATTAGTGTATTACTCAATAATGAGGTACAATAATTTATAATATTCCTTATTGGGGGACGGAGTGGCCGAGCGGTCTAATGCGTCGGTTGCGACGCAGCCAAAGCCTGCCCGATTCCTTGGTCACGGGCGGAATTTTTCTGTCTGGAGCACAAGTGCCGTCATCTCCCGCCCGGTCATGGTAGATACCTACGGATGCCTAATCAAAAACTCTGCCAAACCCAACACACACAGGTTCCCCCCCCCCCCCCCTACCGACATTAAAACGTACAAAACCATACAGCTAATGGCCATAGATGCCAAGCTTAAGATAAAAAAAAATTAAATTAAAATATTTCTTATTGTTATTACCAATAGTATCTATTAAAAAAGTTACTCTTATTTATATAGACGTATTTTTTTTATTTACAATAAGGTGGTGAGTAGGTACACTATGCACAACAGCCAGACTGGAAAGCGGACTGCCGCGTTCGGCGTAGTTTCACGACGGGCCAAGGGCCGTGTGTGAAGTTGGCCTCCCGGATTTGTCCGATCGATTCGAGTAATATATCAATATTTTGCAAATTAATTGCAAATAATTGCAAATTGATTTTTAGAATTTGCAAATCAATATTTTATTTTGGCGAATTTTACAAGTTTTAAAAATCTATTTACAATTATTTGCAATTGATGTCACTGTAACGGATGGTGTTAAATTTGAATTCAACGACATAATATCATTGTATAAGAAAAATGATTCTGAGCGAAAACAGTCAGTCAGCCTCTGATATTACTTAGTATTCTTAATGATATTATTGTGAATAAAGTAATTTATATATGACCTATTTGGAACCTTGTTTTAAATTTTCAATTCTTAGCCATCAAAATTAAACATTTTATACATTTTTAACTAAAAAAAAATTATTAAATTTTAAATTTGATAAATTTTGTCAAAATTCGAAATTTAAATAGGTACTTATAAAAAAATTGTGTCTATGTATTTTTAATATTTTTCAAATGCTATTGTAACAAAAATAAAAAAAAAAAACACATCATTGTAAAATCAATACAATCATCGCTCCGCTCAGAATCTAAAAGCAATTGTACACCTAATGGCTAATACAGTTATACATAATTGAGTGAGACATTCCAAAACGTTGTATTACCAAAATTGACGAAATCGAGTTAGATATCGATTCTTATGGGAAAAACAACGATACATCGATTGGCGTCGTCAGAATAGATAAAAACGTACTATTTCCTGGTAAAATCTGCGATTTAAAATGAGTGGTTAGTCCAAAACGAACCTTTTCCATACATTTTTCACGTTTTATGCCAAAACTTACTATTGCCTGTATTAAAAATATAGGCACCAATCATTAACCATAGCAAAACGAACTATTTCCAAAAAGTTCTTTTACCCGTGTTATAGTTGTACCCGTTTGTAATACAAAACGTACTAAAATTTAATTTTAAACATTTTAATAAAGTTTAAATTAAATATAAAAATATTATTCTAGAATATTTAACACATTTGAATCGTTTTAAATATTAATAATATATTATAAAATAGTTTTTAATTCAAAATTATTTGTCTGTTTTAATAAATACACTACGTTACATTGTATCACGTTAGGTACTATCATAAATTAAATCATAATACCTATTATGCACATAAATTATATTTTTCTCTTTAAAAACTGTTTTAATAAAGTTTAAATTAAATATAAAAATATTATTCTAGAATATTTAAGACATTTGAATCGTTTTAAATATTAATAATATATTATAAAATAGTTTTTAATTCAAAATTATTTGTCTGTTTATTAATGCTATGTTTTTGTTGGAAATGTTAAGATGCAGAAAATCGCTTTTCCCGAAAAATCAGTATTTTGGCAATAGTACGTTTTTGATTTCCAACCCGACGATAACCTATCCCAACCCGATATAAGGACGGCATTCGTGAAATAATAAATTTGTTTTTTTATTAAGAAAACTATGATAAATGTATTTTGTAGATATCTAATTTTACGCCGGAGTGGCGTTATTTATTACGTGGGTATAGAAAGAAAAGGTTCTAAATCATTTTTTTGTTCAAAAGTCACTTTTTAACTAAAATGGCTTTAGAATGCAAAGGCGCATCTTTTAAGCTATCATTTATGATTATACGATCATTGTTGACAATTTTTTTAAAAGTAAAAGTTCTAAATCTCCAAAAATTAAATTATAAACAAAATTTAATGAAATTGAAAACGCTCGGTTAATAGAGCCAAATCAATACGTTAGTATTAAAATGAATTTAATTAAATTAATCACTACCAAAAGTAATTTTATTTCAATCATAAACCTATAATAGTATTTCTATTTATTTATCGATCTATAATAATTCTAGTGTTAATCATGCTATATTAGTATGCTATTAATCTATAAGGAAACTGTATCACCCTGCATACCTTATTTTACAATTATTTATAATTATCTTATCTATTTCGCATTGATTCGTTATAGCTATATATTATTTATTTTATTATTTATTTTACTACATATATTATTTTCGTCAAAATCTCGTGAGCGCTATACTAGGTATACTTATATAGGTATCTTTCCTTTCTTACCAATCTATCATATTTCGCTATACCTATTATTATTAATATTATTCCTAGTATCACATATACTGTATGTAGACTATGTATTCATACTCTGTTTCACGTTCTTCGGGTAACATGCAAATATGCAATTGTTTCATTCTTTTTTATTTGTACTTTCGGTTTCGTTATTAAAATATTGTGACTTCTTGTGTTCATTTGCTTCCGGTTCACTTTCCGTGGTGTAAAAATCTAAACTCGACGTCCCGTCTGTTTGTACTGCGTTCGTAGTATTATGCATGACATTTTCTGAATGTGTGTTTTCAACTCCCGATATTCGTGTAATATTATATTCTACTGTGATCGTTACGATTTCGTAATCTATGCTCATTTCCGTAGTACTTTTCCTCAGTTATTGATATGTTAATATTATTCGGTAATTTCTATTCTTCCTGTCGTTTACATTTTCTACCCGATTGACTGTTAAATAGTTATCCATGTTTTTAAATTTGACTTGTTCATTTATACCATTCATATTTCTTGTTTACGTGTACTGTACATGATTTTTCTTACAATATGTAACCTTTCTACGTAAAACATCACCAATTGTTTTTCCATATGGAGTATATAAATAATAAATATATATATGTATATATATTGTAATGATTCTATATTACACCCATTATTTCAAAATTGCGTGTACAACTATTCGGTCGTTTTGATGATTTGATGCTCTTATCACACCTCCTGAATCTCTATCTTTGTCTTTATAATAGACTTTTTACTTCCGACACTTATTCGTATTCGGGGACCATCTGGCCACCGAGACTATCCGATTTTCCTCGTCCATAATCAATTAATCTATAATATAATATATATTATTCATCATATTTCAATGCTACATCGTTCATATCCCACGTCGACTTTTATCATTTACAAAATTGATTTGTCTTCATTTCACTTATTACTACTTCAATTATTAATTTCCACATTATTATTTATATTATATTTATATACTACGTGCTATAAATTATCATTACTTTAGTGTTTATTCTTTATTTTTTTTATATTATTAACTAATTATTTGTGACTTATTACTCTTTTTCTATATATATTTTTTTTTCGTTTCTTTTATCTCTGTTGTCGTAATATTCTTTCACGTAATTTGTATGCATTGTTACTTTTTTTCGATTTTGCGATATCACCACGTTGTCTGAATCTATAATACCTCCAAAATTTGTATGGTCCCTTCCAAGTGGACTTAACTTATTTCTATGTATGTGATCTTTAATCATATATATCTATTTTTTTATTTTCATTTATTTTATTCCATTAATTATAGTGATATTTATTTATCCGCGAGGTTTATTCCGTTATAGTTTTATCTAGTAAAATGTTTCACAAAATGCTAAACATTTTTTTTTTCATATGTATTTCTTTTACTAATTATACCTAATACTTTGTTATACCATTTAATATTATTATCGTTGTAAATTTTATTACTCTTCACCATACACGTATATTAAATGTATATACTTTTTTTTCTAATTTATCCTGGATTGTCATCAATTGTTTTTAAAATACAATTTATAATATCGATTTATTTTCTTCGATGTCTAAATGCTCCTCTTAATCTAACTTTTTATTTTATTCACGCGGTCAATGTCATTGTTAATATTTTTTATGTTTCCAAATTCGTTTAAATCATTGTCAATGTCATGTTCCTTGGATATTCTATTAATTTAACCCACATTTATGCATTGCCCCACATTCGATATCTTTAATACGCAATCGTTATTTTTCTGTTTCTGACTGTATTATATACATATTAGTGTAGTGTACATCCGGTGGTAACTCCTGCCTGTTTAAAATATTTATACCTATTATATATAATATTGCCCCATATGTAATGTAAATATGATTATTCTTTCCGTGCGTGGTTTCCTAAAGCATATATTATTTTCGTTTGTAATTTTTAATTTTAATTTACTGTTAATTTACTATTTGCAATATCAATTACTGCGCGACTAATCAATTAATATTTAAGTCCTAATATACCATTACTCGTAATAAATTTATTTTATTTCTTTTTCTCTACATAAAATCTGTTTTAAATTCTTTAATTTCTATTGTTAAATTAATTGTGGTTTGCCCTATTGTAAAATAAATTTTCTTTTTAATATTTGTCAGTTAATGTTGTCCTATACTCATGAATTTCTGTTTCCCCTGTTAGTTTATTAATTTTTGAGTCGCTATTTGTATTTATTAGTAATTTTATTCGTTCTGTATTAAAGTTAGGTGATTTTAAAGTAATATTGTTCTATTATAATACTATTGTGATGTGTAAACATCGTCTTGTGACGACCTATCTCTTATTTCATGCACAAACCTTACGCCACTCGTATATCTTGTACCCTAGAATTTTTTGATATATTATTATTTCCCTCGTTTCTTTGTTTTGTAAGACAATTAAAAATTTCATGACCCACCTTGTTACAGTAACTACAGTGTAATAATTGTGTATTAGTATTACTCATATGTGGATGTGTATTACCGTAATCGAGTTTACGGTTATTATTCGTTACCTACTGACCGTCTATTTCCGTTTTGATAACAGTCCCTTGCGAAATGATTTGTTCCACGCCAGATATAACATCCAGTATTATTTCTTTTTTGATTATTTCTATAATTACGTTGATTATAATTGTTATTGTTAACATTTTGACTATTATATTGATTATTATATTCACCACGATTAAAATTTTTATCGAAACTACTATATCCGTTATTACTTCTATTAAAATTATTATTTTTATTATTTTGACGTTCCGTGTTATCCATTTGTGTTTCCTCCTTATTGAAATTCTGTTGTTCCACCCTACCCTTTAATTCCTCGATTATTATTTTGGATTGGTATTCCATTTGTTCATCAATTCCAATTTGAAAAGCTGATTCCAATGTGTGTGGGTTCCTTGATTTTAATACTACATATAAATGATGAGTTAACCCTGTCATAAATACAATCATAGATTGTTTCTTAGTTTGATTCTTAATCGTTCTTATTTCAGTTTCCGATAATCCCACGGTACTTGCATTACTGAGTTTATAATATATCTCCTCAATTCTACTAATACATTTTTCCAAGCTTTCTCCTTCATTCATTCGCGCTGTATTTAGTTCTAATGTTAAAGCTCTTTCTGAAGTTTTATGTTCAAATGCCCCTTGTAAAATTGACTTAAAATTTTCCCAAGAATTCAATTCTCTGTATTTACACACTTTTAACGCGTTTTCCGACAATTTAGAATTTATTATTTTCAACAAAAGTGGTTTGTCTACATCTGGTATGTTTGCCAATGCGATTTCGCATGTATTGATAAATTCCGATATATTTTTCTTACCGGTACACACTGGTATAATTCAAATGGCTTTATCTATATCCATTTTAATTATTGTTTTTGTCCCCCGTTTTCTAATTATTTTTTCTAATTGTATATGTACTACGCCGGGATCAGACCTAGAACCCGTTCTCCCAAACTGTCTTCGTCTCGAATTACTTTTATGTGTAATAGTTTTATTTAATGATTCTTCTTCCTTAATCGCACTTAGATATTCCTCCCTATTAAAATTTTGTGAACATTCAACTAATTTTGATATATTTAAATCGATTAATAATTCTTCTTTTATAGACTCTCTATTTTCTACGTTCGCGTTCGATTTTTCGTTTTCACCTACGTGTAGACTTAATTTCTCAGTTGTATTATCGTCTATATTATTGTCCGTAGAACTATTTCCTTCGACTTGTGAGTCCTCTGATGCTTTATTCATCGATTAAATACTATTTACTTATCATACACTTTTTCAAAATAAAATTTAAAATTGTAATTATCTTTGTTTATTTAACTTTATTTTATTTATCTATTCTTTAAAAAGAAAAATGTTTTTACTTCCTCTATCACGTATTTTTGTAAATTCATTAGTATCTTAATAGTTAATTTTTATTTTCGTATTTACGCATTTATGTTTGCTGACGAACAACGCGGTACAGCGCGTATATTTACGTAATTTGAAGGCTGCGTCAATTATTACACTATTGACTATTATTAGGTATTTATTATTTTCGGTTAATTAATCCTAAAATCGACTCTTTCGTAAAATTATTACTTTTAACGTTTGAACTATCTGAATCCTTATTCAAAGATAACTCTTTTTAATTAATATCATAAAAAACAAATATTTTTTCCTATTTCCATTCACTTTAATTTATCTATCTATTTTTTTCAAGACAAAATGTACTCACTTATTTTGTATTCCTATAATTACATACTTCAATATTTAAATAATCAAATTTTTACACTTCTATATTATATATATTTATTTACGTACGTCGCGACGTATGCACTTAGTTTTACGTAATTTCCAAGTATGCGTAATTATTATCACTATGTCATGAAATAACACGCTTTTGAATATTATTCCTCACCTTTTTTATAAATATATATAAAATTGTATTTGTTTAGCTAAAAAACGTGAACAATTTAGACAAGTTCCTGATATATAAATACAATAACAGTTGAAAAATATGAAAAATACATAGGCACAATTTTTTTTGTAAGCATTTAAATTTTTAAGTTAAAAATTTATAAAATGTTCAACTTTTATATCTAAGGATTGAAAATTTAAAACAAGCTTCCACGTACATGTTATATAATATGAATTACTTTATTTACAATAATATCATAATTTGTTATATCATAGTCTTCGCTCAGAATCTTTTTTCTTATACAATTATAATATATCATTGAATTCAGATTTAACACAATCCATTGCAGTGACCCATATTTTAATTTTATTATAACTCCAAAATATTGAGCTTGTTATACTCAAACTGCGTAAACGCGTTTTGTCTATGTCATAATGTCATACGTGTGTAAGACAGAGACAACACATGAGTTTCGCATTATTGAATATAATTTCTTATTTATGTTTTATGATATAATAATAGACAATATTTAACAGGTTAGCTAACCTACCTAAAATAATTTAATAATATTTATCAATTTTTTGACTTAATCGACGTAAAAGTATTCCTTAAAGCTCCTTGTAGAGTACTAAAATTGAAGGAGTTATATCCTAATTAATGCCATCTTCCGGAGCTAATCATTACACAGTGGGATACGTGGTTAGCAGCAGTTAAATACTATTCAAACAATAAAAATTTGAAAAAAGTTAAGACGTTATTTCAAATCTTGATTCGGATAATGCAATTTCTATTCAAAAGCAAAAGATATTATGCAAAATAACGAGCTGAAATTAACCTCGGTTGACGTGAAACGCTCTTTAAGCTGATACAAATCAATTTTAAGGGGCCTCGCTAGGGTCATTATTTAAGGGACATTATTTGGGCGATTTCTTATTTTGTCATAGCCAATCAGGATCTATGTGTTAATTGTAAATGATTATTAGGGTGAGTGAAATTAAATGAGTTGAGTTTCCCTGGCACCACAATGTTTAAAAATCCACATTTTTCCTGCACCATTAATTGTATCATAATTTGTACCGATTTGTACCACTAATTTCATAATTCGTACCAAAATATTTCTCGGGGAAAAACTAGTTTCCCTTTACGGGTCCCAGAAAAACGTTTCCCCGGCACCCGAAATCTCACCAAATTAGTTTTCCTACATTTTTCTTGCACCATTAATTGTATCATAATGTTTACTGATTTGTAGGACCACTAATTTCATAATTTGTACCAAAAGATTTCCCGGTGAAAAACCAATTTTCCCCTACGGGTGTCATAAATTAAAATACTCATAAATAATGGTTATATCTTTAAAAATGTGGAACACTACTTTTACCTTAGTGAAATAAATATTAATTTTAGTTACTACTTTGATTTAACTTGGGGCAAATCCATTTTTTAACTATTGGTTTTTAAAATTTTACCCGGGCGCAGTTTACAATTAACCTTTTTTCACTTGACAAGAACTCGGGTGGACTTTCATGGGCAGCTCCTCTGACACTAGTCGAAATTAAAAATAACCAACAACAAAAACAATAATAATAATAATAATAATAACAATATTTATGTGGTAATTTCTTACATAATATCAACGAAAAACAATGAGAAATCGATTTTGGTCAAAAAATAAAAATATAATACGATATTAGGTATGTATCTAATAAAAATTCACAGGCACAATATTATTTAGTAATAGGTAACTATTGGAAATAAATAGCCATTGTATAATCTATATACACATATTACACGTCATAACACAGTATAGAAATATTAGGTGTATTCAATCTTGTCAAAATATGCGGGGAAAGGATTATAGGTACACTACCGCACATAGAAATTTGGAGTTGTATTAACTTCAAATATTCTCAATGCCAGACACATTTAACATGTCGATTTTCGCTTACTGCGGTTTGGCAGTTGGTTTATATACTATAAACATTATCATATCGTTCACATTGTAATTTTAATGTAATCTCTTATTGGAGTTAAAATAACACTAGATTTTGTTTTAAATAAATAATTTTATTTTTAATGATCTTTTTAGCCGTTTACTGTTTTTCTAACATTATTTTATATTTACGTGTTGTTCTGATAACATTTATTATTGATGTCGTTTACTAAAAATAGCTAAAAGGAACACTGTATTGAAGCTAAATCAAACCCTATTTAATGTTTATACTTACAAACTAACAGGCTGAATCAATTAGTAATCTACTTTTGAATTTAACTGTCATAAACGCATAAATGAGTAAAGTTAACAACTAGCAACCTTAAAACAGTGGGCAAGTGGGTATTAATCTGCTATACAATAGATTACAAGTGGGTCACTGCAATGGATTGTGTTAAATTTGAATTCAATGATATATTATAATTGTATAAGAAAAAAGATTCTGAGCGAAGACTATATGATATAACAAATGATGATTTTATTGTGAATAAAGTAATTTATATTATATAACATGTACGTGGAAGCTTGTTTTAAATATTCAATCCTTAGATATGAAAGGTGAATATTTTATAAATTTTTAACTTCAAAATAATTATTAAATATAGACGTATTTTGTATTTCGTATTTGAACTTTGAATGCTTATAAATAAAGACTGTGACTAAGGATTTTTAATTTTTTTCATCTGCCTTTGAAACAATAACCTAGGAGCCTTCTATCAAATTTTCTAGCTTTTTTACTCAAGAAGTAAATTTTATTAATATTTAAAGAATAAAAAAACCTAAAAAAAAAGTCGGTTTATAAATTAGACTTGACAATGTCCGTAAACAGCTCACAATATTTGTAAAATGTTATGGTGTATAGGAAATGCAATTATAAACATTCAGTCAAAATGTCATGTCCTTACTGTCATTTATGATGTGATGACAGACACAAAAATAAAAATAAAACACACATCATTGTAAAATCAATACATTCATCGCTTCGCTTAGAATCTAAAAGTAATATGTAAAATCTATATTATATATTTTATAATTCTGCAGCCATTAGGGCCTGTAAAAATGTGTCGGAGGGATTGTAGTACAGTTTTCCCAATCTGTTTTTCCCGATTTATTTTTTCCAATTAATTTTTCCCAATTTGTACTATTCCCAAATGTTATATGACCAATCCATTTTTTCCAATTTCAATATTTACCATAAAAACATTTTCCCAATATATTTTTACAAGTTTAATATTTTTCCAAAAAAAAAAAAAACAACATTGTTGCCGAATATACGAAATTGGCAATTTGATTTATTTGATTTATATTTATCGTGCTGATCGGCATTACCACATCGTTATTTTTATTACTTATATGATGATAGACGCTATGATACGTATACGCATTTTAGGTAGGTGCTCGGTGCCTATCACTGCTTAATCGGACTATATACATCCATGATCCATATATCTGTACATCCCTATACCTATATCGTACTTCCCTAAATGGTACACATTTTATCATTATCTTTATTACCGTTTGCCGTTCAACTATACATTTTTTATACCTATACAGTATCTATGGATTATAAATATCATAAACTTCAAAATACCTATTGTATGCGTCGAAATAACGCATGCGCCCAATTGCCGTTCGATCCATTTGTTGCGTGATTAAGTTTATCCGGTCAATATTGATTATCGAATGTCTTATTTATACCTTGTTTAGTTTCATTTTGACAGTTGTTGCCAAACGTGTATTTTTCGTAGATTAACTTGAATTTTTTGTTCATTAAATCGTATTTATACAACCAAGCGTATTCATTAGAATTATGGCCGAAATTATAAATTCTAATGGAAGAGGAAAGCTTCTTCATGTTGATGGATATCTCTACTACAAACATTCGGAAAACGAAGGTCGATTTTATTGGTGTTGTCGTAAAAAAAGTGAATGCTCTGCTCGGGCTATAACGAGTAATTCTGGACAAAATATAATAATCCATAAAGGCCCTCAAAGTTCTATACATGACCACGCACCGAATTTAGAAGAAGTTTATGCCTTAAAAGTTATGACAGATATAAAAAGAAAAGCAAGTGAACATCCTGAAGCACCCCCTGCACAAATCTTGAGAACAGAATTGCAACAATTACCAGCTGGAATTTTAGCAGAAATTCCTGAGCGTCAAAATATAAGAAAGGCAATAACACGACAACGTGTAATCAATATGCCGTCGAACCCTCGAAGTATGAACGAACTGCATAAATTACCAATTCAGTTTAGACAAACTATAGCAGGAGAGCAATTTTTGTTATACGATTCATTTGAAGATATTGATTATCAGTTAACATGTGGAAGAATAATAATTTTTGCAACAAAAGAAAATTTGAAAATGTTAATGAACAGCCCTACCTGGTTTGTTGACGGAACATTTAAAGTTGTTCCAACAATATTTTTTCAATTATTTACCATAGGACCCACCACACAGACAACAAATGGAACTGATCAAGTTATTGGACTTCCGTTGGTGTACGCGTTACTAGAGTCAAAAGAAGAAGCAGCGTATTCAAAAGTATATGAAGTTATACTTTCAGAGGCACAAAAATTTGGAATAAATATTGTAAAACCACAATTTGTGATGACTGATTTTGAACAATCAATTATAAATGCGACGATTAAAATAATTGGAGTTGAAATACATACTTGTTTATTTCATCTTTGTCAAAGTCTTTATCGTCGTATACAGGCAGAAGGGTTACAAAGTCAATATAATGATCCAGAAAATCGCAACATTAAGATCACAGCTCAGATGACCGGTGCTTTAGCGTTTGTGCCTCCAGAAAAAGTTGTCAAAACGTTTGATGTTTTATTAGAACAAGTACCAGACGAGTATATGCCAATTACAGAATATTTAGAGGTAAATTATTTTTTAATTTACATAATATAATATTCAAATTTTAAATTTTAAGTATAACTTAAATATTTAATGTAGATAACATCCGTGGGAGGCAAGCCAGAGGTCGGAGAAAAGGAACTGAACCCAGATTCCCCCCAAAACTGTGGAACCAGTACCATACAGTACTCCAACGATTGGCAAGAACAAATAATTTGTCAGAAGGCTGGCATAATCGGTTCCAAGTGGTTGTTGGACGACAACATCCTAGCGTATACACATTTTTTAATGAACTTGGAAAAGAACAAGCTGACACTGAGTGCATGTTACGACAACTGAATCTAGGACAAAAAATAAGGAAATGTCGTAATAAGGTACAACTAAAAACAGAGGAACGAATTTATAATATTGTTTCTAAATATGACGAATTTGTTAATAACAATGATATTATTGCATACCTTACGGCCATTGGTCATAATTTAAAATTTTAATACTTAAATCTTTTTTTTTTTGTATTGAATTTTGTATTGGGGGAAATATAATTTTTTTTAAATAATATTGTGAAAAACGACTTTTTGGAAAAATAATATTGTGAAAAGGAATTTTTGGGAAAAATAGTATTGAGAAAAAGAACTTTTGGGAAAAAAAAAAAAATGTGAAAAACAGATTGGAAATAGTGTCTCCCCACCGTCGGAGGTCCGGATGTGGGCTGTGATACACCAGTTGGTGACCGCTACAAGTCTATATTGTAGAATATATATCTAATATTATCTATAGAAAATAATAAATACTCAATTTATTCAGAATGGTCGTAATTCGCTTTTCGGCCAATACAAATTGTTTAATATTTACTTTATGCTATACATTAGATTATAGAAATAATTATTAAAAATATAAGTCGTGCTTATACAATTTTTTTATTTTTATCGTGGATAATATGTCCCACGTATACTTTTTAGTATTAAAAAGTAGCCTATGTTTTTTCTCAGTGTCTAAACTATCTATGTACCTACCAAATTTCATTTAAATCAGTTCAGTAGTTTTGGAGCCTATTCAATACAAACAATCAAATCTTTCCTCTTTATATTATTAGTATAGGTAAACCAACCAACAAGTGCGGGCCATAATAGATTTTTATTTTTATAGTTGATTAGTGAACATTAAGTCAGAAACAAAATATTGTTTGTCGATTCTCGACTGTGTCGTGTGTCTTCGAAAATTATTTTTCACATTCTAGTTTTCATACTGTTTTCTGTGGAGCTGTGAACTTACACATATTATTTTTTCGTCAACTGCCGTTTTACCATTACGCGTTTTTAAAATTTATTGAATACAAATTAGTACACAAATTACCATCGACTGTTAATATTACTTTCAAAATAGTTACCTATTGTTTGAATAAAAAAAAAAATAAATGAAATAGATACTAATACAACTGTAACTGTAATAGATACTAATGCCTAATATTAAAATGAATTACTTTAATCACAATTATATCATAAAATAATATATAATGAATATTATAATATTATAGGCTGACATACCGTCTTCGCTCAGAATCATTTCTCGTATATTATACAATGATATTATATAATTGAATTCAAATTTATTACCATATTATAATCTACTGTACAGCAGAGCGATATCCACTTACCCACATTTTTCTGTATTAACTTAACTTAACAAGTAAAAAATAGTTGACTTGCCCAGCCTTGTTAATATCGTCTTAATACTAGCACACCTGGTCAATCCACCCTGTATAATACTGATAAATAGGTACATATATTAGGTATATGATATTGCTAAATAAATATTTATTCATAAACGGATAAGTTACCCTTTTTTGGTAACAAAAAAATTAAAAGTACAGTAAGTTGAATCTCAATTTGCCAAATATTATACTGAAATTAAATAATATTATATTATAAATGAGTTCATATTTTATTTTTATAAACTGTTACTTTTATTTGTTTTTTCAGTTTTTAATTCATTTTTATGATTTTTATTATTTTGATGAAATTATAGAGCATAGAAGCATCTTCTTTTCAAGATTTTAAGTGCATATAAATCCAATCTCTGGATAATGTTATTAGTTATGAGTCATAACTTATAACATTATCAAGACGAAAAAAGTAATAACACCGCAATTATTTATATTTAGTGGTAGGTAATTTCGACGACTATATAAGTAACACATTTCTTTAGATTTTACTTTAAAATTAAAGTATCATTTAATAGTTAATCATACAAAATAGCTCACCCAAAAAATTATTTCTATATACGCCACTGGAGTGAATTGACTTCTTATCAAATTTAAAATTAAGATTATTATCTAGGCAATATCATAGGGTTTGTATTATTTTTTAATTTTAAAGTGAGTTATGAGAATTTTTTGATGTGCAATTACCTATATATAAGTATTTGCTTTGGGGATTTTGAATTTTCTTTCCGGGGATTTTTTTCCTGTGAATTTTTTTTCGATTACCTTGAGAATAAAGCAGTAGGTATATAATATATTAATATGTCATGGATATAGCTATATATAGGTACTTACAGCATATTTTCTTAGTTACACTAAGTATTTACATAGCTAAAATGACATCCAGTATAATAGACCAGCATGAAAATGGTTTCAACGTATTAGTGTCTATCATATATATTGACTTTACATTATAATAGTTGTATAAAAAATTTTAATTATGTAATTTTTGTGACCGTATTTAAGATATTTGACAACAATTATACAAAAAGCAACACAATTTAATTGAATGGAGATACTCAATTTGTAAAATTAAACTATTTTTTCATACTAATGTAAAATCCAGGAAGTACCATCTAAAAATCAACAATTATTTATTATTTTATTCCAATTTTTCAGCTGTAAAATTTTCAAAGAAAATTCTAATTCATATAATATTATCAATGTAGTATTGTACCGATTAGGAATGGCTCATAATTAATACATAATTAAGTCACAATATAATAAAAATCGTAGCTAGATACCTGGTACCTAGGCTATAGTTATACCTAATCATTATTTTTGGTGAAAATATATTAATAAACCTAATACTATTGAGTATATATACTTATATATATAAACATAATACATATATAGTATATATACTATAGTATCTATACTCAACGCGCTAATACCTACTACCTATATTCACAATGAAAATGCAATTATATTAACACGCAATTTGAATGTTTTCCTATACAGAGTGTTACAAATTGAATGTAACAGCAGATGCTGTCACATGAAATTTGGAACAGCCTGTACATATAACCTTGTAAAGAAAATAATGCGGCCAAGCATTTCTCAACTCTCAAGCCTTTATTTTTAAGATAAAAATAAAAGGAAACTATAGCTGCTATTAATATAGGTACCTACTTACATATAATAATATACTTGCATACGTATACTTATATACCTATATATATATTTTTTTATCTATATTTGTTTATTATGAATATTGTAGATACCTTTGGAATATTGTTATATTATTTTGAACAAAATTATAAAATTTAATGAATAATATACCAATTCAATTTAGGTAAAATACCTTAAAATATTTGGCTACTAATTGTAATCACTTGCGTCTTTATTTTTAAATTAGGCGTGAAATGTATTATTCGCATTATCGACGAGAGGTCCTAAGGTATATACAATAAGCACACGCTACATAATATACGTACCATCATTACTATAAAAGCAACGATACACCTGTATAATTGCAACTAACAAAATATCAACGTTTTTCGGTGAGCCAACGATTTTAGTCTCTTTTATTTTCTAATTTATATATTAATTTATAAGTATTAAATATTATATTCGTTTCAATTATGACATCTTTTGTAAGGACAGCTGAATTTACTGATGAAATGTACTATTATTATTTTGGCATTCGCTTACTTCCCTCTGTCTGTTTTAATAATTTTCTCTTTTTTGCCGATCACATAATCACTTGATCATTCTTTAGTGTTAAATTTATCTGTTATAAATAACCTTGTGTACAGATAATTTCTTACATTTAAGTAATAATAAATGAATATTATATCTCTCTTATTATAACTGGCATTCATATTTGTTGAAAAAACAGTGTCAGCCATTTCACCCACACTTACAATTGCGGAAATATTATCTGATAGTGCTTGCTTATAATATTATTTTTTATTTATATGCATACAGAGGCGTTTGCCTCCGATTAGGTTCGTATACTGCTTTTTTATACATTTTTCTTTTTTTTCGTAATAAATAAATTTTTTCATCAACGATTAATAATGTTATATGAATTTAATGTTATAAGATATAAGTATTATATGTATAAAATATATTTTTGATCAGATTGAATGATTACAATGGATAGCAGTTGAGACTCAATGGACGAAGATATTACTGTACTTACAGACGTACAGTCATTGTAGTAATTATATGTATCATCACTATTAACAGTAAAAAGTTATCCTTTATATCATACTTAGATACGACGCAATCACGCAATTCCTCAATATCCAGTCATGATGAATAATTAATTAATTTTTAAAAATTGTTTACAAATAATGGAATTATTACTATATTATTATAGTGCTCAGTTGGTTGTAATTTTGTCGCACAACAAATACATATTATTTACATCATCACTATTTGACAATTGATAATAATATTACCTATTAATTATCAAATTTAATTGTATTTGATATTTCAAAATAATGTCTTCAAAAACAGTAAAATTAGGTAAAATCTAAAAAAGCGAAAAAAAAACCCAAAATTCCTAAATTTCAAACTTTTTTTGCGCCTTCAGTAGTGGTAAAGACTTATACGAATAACTATTTATTATTAATTCACCTGTCACTATTAATTAGTAATTACTATACTTTATGTACCACTTAAATATAAATATTTCCAATTAATATAATATGCTCAGAGATTTCATGAAATGAACACTAAATTTGGGCTAACACTAATTTACGTGTCAGAAATAGACAATAGACGTAAATAGTAAATGTAGTAGGTAAGTATATTAAATGCCTTTATACATAATATATAATAAGTGTACAATTGATTAATACTCTTAATTTGTATAATAATACATTTTTTTTCATAAAAAATTATTATTATTGTTTTGATGATTGATGAAATGTTTTTACTATTTATTTACGTTGATTTTTTAAACAGGTTTTGTTTTGAGAATTGAAATGTTGAGTATATTATATTATTACGAATAATCATGTACAATGTACTCACCTATTTTAAAAGTTAATAATTTTATTTTAGCTAATTATTGTTATGAAATCCAATTCTGAGCCTACCAAAAAACCTGACATAAACGATGTGAAAAAATATGACGAAGTATGTATTATTTAAATATATTTTTTTCTATATTATGGGGTAGGATGCAGCAAAATAATATGTGTGCCATTACACCTTAAGTCTTAACACATCACTGTATTCGTGCGTTTGTAATATATATTTTATTAGTACAACACTGAACTTCGACGTATTTGATACCACCGTAATAAACTATACTTGTAATATTATATTATACGGTAGGTACTGTTAAACCAGAGCAGAGCGCATCTACCAGTAGCGTCATGGTGTTTGATAACTAATCAATTTACTCTAATATGACAGTCATATAAAAACTAACCACACGAAATTGGAACTTGCCAGTTCACGTGTGTGAAGTTGCCCCCCTCCCTCCCCATAGGTTAGGTTAATTAAGAAAATCTTTTTAATAAAAAAATGTATATTTGATAAGTTAATTTTTTTTAGTCATTCTTTAATATTTTAAAGTATCAATTTATTATATAATGAAGTTATCACTTAGAACGGATTTTGAGAAATACACCAACGGATAAGGGTTTAACTTACAAATTCTAAAAACTAACTTAGAAATACTTACAAATAAATATCTTTAACTTACAATCGGTCCGGATCGATTTGGCCGACATGGTGGGGGGGGGGGGGGGAGGCGGATTTTTGGAAATTTGCCAAAGGGTAAGGGTTTTACTTACAAACTCTGAAAACCAACCTTAAAAATACTTACAAATGAATATCTTGAACTAACAATCGGTCCGGATCAATTCAGCTGATATGGGGGGGCTGATGGTGAATATCTAGGGCTGTAGATAACGCAGCGGGGACCAACTTATAAATTCCAAAAACCAACTTACATATACTTACAAATGAATATCTTTAACTTACAATTGGTCCGGATCGATTTGCCCAATAGGTAGGGGGCAATTTCACACACGTTGCCAGTTCCTATAGAGAATATCTAAGAACAGAAACCTGTAGTGGAACCATTTTATTGTTCTGAATTTATTTAAATAACCAATAATTTTCTTAAAATTGTCTTTAAATTTAGTTTTGTTTTAACGAAATAACCACAGGTGTGAATTTTTCATACCGACACATTTTTTTTTTTTTTTTTGAAAACTATAATTTTTTGGCTTTGAATATTCACATTATACCTACTACTGACAGCGATTATTTTTATCTATAAAATATTATGGATTACATTTTTGCACTCGTAACATGAACGTTCGAAAAACAATAATATGTTTTTCCAACGCGTCATTTCGAAATACCTTCGAATAATAAGTTATTCGGGTGATAATTTGTTATGCGCAAAATACGCGCTTATCGGCAAAATTCTCTATCGAATGATTTCAATGTAGCCTATAACTAACTAACTTACTTAGAAAGTATAAAGAAATAGGCTGACGTAATTTATAACCAAAACTACGTAAACAATTATAATGTACAAATTATATTAATATATGAAATACAGTAGTAAACAATTTATTTAGATTGTAGAGACGTAGCTAATTTTTTTTTTAAATTAAAAATGTGGACACAATAATTATAATGAAACAGATACAGATATTTTATATAAGATGATTTCAGTAAAATAATATAAGTTATATATTACTTTAAGATGGTAATACCTATGATTGACTCACCGGCAACCAAATTAGATTGAAATGTGTTGTTCGATTATTTCATCGTATATGGTTTTTACAGGGTGATTTCATGGAGGAAACTTATCACTATCAAAAACTAGTCCGATTATGTCAAAAAGATCCGTGGCTGCCTATATTTTGGACTAGAATGCCTAGAATCCGAGAAAATGGTGCATACGTGTTTCATTTGAACAACAGAGATTACTATTGTACCATATTGGTTCACCAACATAACTATAGCGTGAAAAAAAAACTAAAATAATAATAACAAAGAATAGTGTATTGTATATTGCCACCAGATCTAGCTCAGAAAGTCACACAGAGACTGCCAGACGTATTTCGACATACCTATAGGTAATGGTGGACGTTGGTGGACAAATTCTACTGATGAATCATACAATATTTATTGGCAGATATGGTTCAATTATTATTAATTATGTTTTATTAAATATCACTTGACAGCAAGGTGTTCGTGACATTCTCACCATCTGTAAACCAAAAGACACGCTTGTACGCGTGAAATCGTAATTCTATCTTTTTATCAGACATTTAAAGAACACACTATGGTAACATTAATAATCTCAGAAGCTCGACGCTAAAACTGGCAAGACTGGTAAGTTATATTATACCTACGTATTTTAAAATTACCATAATATATTTCAGTTTATATTGATTCTATTTGGTAATTTGTCGTATTTCACTATTTACGTACAAAATATATAACTATACCTACTTGAATATTAATCATTTTTTTTTATCGCACGTAGCCTGTTATCAATTTATACTAAACACTCGTAAGATCTTGTTCCTAATAAATATAAGCATACACATTATGAACGTTTAATTATGAATATCAACTAAAACGAATAAAAACAAAATATTATAAATATTATTACTATTAATAACTAGGCAGAGTCTACCTAGGTGACCTAGATTTTATTAACTTATAAGTTATAAGTTAATAGATACCAGCTATACACCATGTTTAATATAAATGAGGTTCGTGGTAATAATAAATAGGTTGCTTAAATGCAGTACCTAATTTAAAATTAAAAATATATTTAAAATTGTATTGTATTTAGAAAATAATATTATATATAAGATATTATGCATTTTTTATACATTCTCATTAGGTAGATAGTATCCATTTTCAGCACATTTTATAAATCGCTATACCGGTGGCCAATGTGTACAAAACCGCCGCTAGTAAAAATGTTCCAAACAACTAAAAATATTAATTACTTTAATAACAATATCAAAAACATATTAGGGGGACGAAGAGGCCAAGCGAACTACGGAGTCGGCTCCGACGCGTAACGTCGCCGGTTCAAATCTTGACCACGGGTGGCATTTCTTTCAGGGCAAGCAACTGTCTGGAGACAGAGGCCGCCATCCCCCGACCGGCCATGGCAGAAACCTACAATAGGTGCCCAATTTGAAATTCTGCCAAAACCAAACACACGTGTTTGCAAACCAACAGTTCCCTCCCTTATAAACAATAACAAACAAACAGCTAATGGCCATAGTTGCCAGGCTTAATGATCAATAAAAAAAAAATAAAAATATCATCATGAAATAAATATAAAAAAAAGTGGGCAAGTGACTAGATTTTGTTTTAAATAAATATTATTATTTTTTATGATCTTTTTAGCTGTTTACTGTTTTTCTAACATTATTTTATATTTACGTGTTGTTCTGAAAACATTTATAACTGATGACAATGGTGTTTGAGTCCTGTATTATTCTACTTCAATAACTACTACTATTTTTATTTATTACAATCATTTTATAACATTAAACATTACATTTATCATAAATATATATTATCATTTTTCTAAATCAAACCATATTTAATGTTTATACTTACAAATTAACAGGCTGAATCAATTAGTAATCTACTTTTGAACGCATAAATGAGTAAAGTTAACAACTAGCAATCTTAAAACAGTGGGCAAGTGGGTATTAATCTGCTATACAATAGATTACAAGTGGGTCACTGCAATGGATTGTGTTAAATTCGAATTCAATGATATATTACAATTGTATAAGAAAAAAGATTCTGAGTGAAGACTATGATATAACAAATTATGATATTATTGTAAATAAAGTAATTCATATTATATAACATGTACGTGGAAGCTTGTTTTAAATTTTCAATCCTTAGATGTAAAAGTTGAACATTTTATAAATTTTTAACTTCAAAATAATTATTAAATTTTAAGATTAACGTATTTTGTTAAAAATCTCACTTTAAATGCTTACAAAAAAAATTGTGCCTATGTATTTTTAATATTTTTCAACTGTTATTGTATTTATATATCAGGAACTTGTATTAATTTTTCACGTTTTTTGGCCCAACAAATACAATTTTATATATATTTATAAAAAGGTGAGTAAGTGGATGTCGCTCTTCTGTACAGTAAGTTAAAAGTGGGTCCCTCTAATGGATAGTGTTACATTTGAATTCAATGACATAATATCATTGTAAAAGAAAAACGTTTCTGAGCGAAGACGGCCAGACAGCGTATGATATTACTAGGTATATTTGATTATATTATTGTGAATAAATTAATTTATATATAATCTATTTACGTGGAACTTCATTTAAATTTTCAATCATTAGCTATAAAATTTGAACATTTTATACATTTTTAACTATTAAATAATTATTAAATTTTAAATTTAATACATTTTGTCAAAATTTGAACTTTAAATGCTTATAAAAAAATTGTGCCTATGTATTTTTAATAATTTTCAACTGCTATTGTAATAATAAATTAGGAGCCTTGTATTAAATTTTCACCCAATTTAACTCAAGAAATACAATTTTATAGATATTAATATAAAAATTTTATGAATTTCTAACTCAATATAATTTGCACATTATTATAAATTTTACGAATTTTGTCAAGATTTGAACATTAAATGCTTGTAAAAAAAATGTGACGATGAATTTTTAATATTTTTCAAATATTATTGTACAACTATAATATGTCAGGTATACGTAATTTTTACAACTGTGAATGTGGAAACAGCTGGAAAACTATCATTTACAGCATAGAGTTTGTTCATTGCAGATAATGTGTTATAAAATAATGGTATTAGAAAATTAAAACTAAGTATTGACTCAGTAGAGCGTCCTCCACTATACTATATAACTTTTGTCGTTTATTACGAAAGTGTCGCTTACAGAATGGATTTTGTTGTTTACAAAGGTAAACTAACTAATAAGAAATCTTGTATTAAATTTTCAAATCTTAGGTTTAAAAAGAAAAGTCTTTAGGAATTTCTAACCCAAAATTATTTACACATGATCGAGAATTTTACGTATTTTGTCAATGTATGAACTATGAATGCTTATAAACAAATTGTGACCCTGGATTTTTAAGATTTTTTATCTGTCTTAGAAACAATATATGAGGTGCATTCTATTATATTTTCAAGCTTTTTTACCCAACAAATAAAATGTTATTGATATTTATAGAATAAAAACAAAAAAAAATATTCTTAAAATGTTATGGTGTATAGAAAATGCTAATATAAACGTTCAGTCAAAGTTGCATGTGTCTACGGTCATTTGTTTAGAGTTACACCAAAAACCAAAATCGATTTTCTCGAAAACAGTTTTTATGTAAAAATTCCCATTTTTCCTTAATTTTTCTTTTGTTTTTCATGGCACTTTTGAAAACTACTGGGAACCGATGATCCCGCCAAAGTACTGCTAGATTCAATTTCCCATCAGAAAAGATACCGTTGAAGAAAATCTAAGCACTTTTACTGTCCTAAAGGGTGATGACAAACATACAAAAAAAAAATGAAATAAAATAAAAAAAACACACATCATTGTAAAATCCATAGGTACATCCGCTCATGCATCCGCTCAGAATCTAAAATACTACGGTCATTAGATAAGTAGGTACATGATATAAATATTAAATATATTATACTATTAAAATGAAGAACCATATTATAATATATTATATAACATAATATTATAAATGCAATGTTTTTCGGAATAAATTGATTTCAACGTAAATATTTTTAAAATGTTATTGTGTAAATAATATAAGATTTATATAGTACCTAGCTATTATAACTTATAACATAATATTATTATTAGTTTTTTGTATTATTATTATTTCTATGGCACCTACTGAGTTTTATTCGTAAAGACTTGAAAGTTGCAATGATAAATTATTGAATTACATTTATATCACATCAATACCTACTATTCATTTGAAAAAAGTTAGTTACATAAATTGAATTTCTAACGAGTGGTTAATTAATAATTAGTTGTAACGTAAAGTATTTAAATTTAGAAAAATCTAAATGATATAAAATATTTTGGTAAATAACTATACATACTCATTATATTATATAGTTACTAATAATTTGTTTACCTAATTAGAAATTGAAAATAAATAAATATTTTACAAGTTATATAACAATCTGATAACTACTAATTAGTAATTAGTAATTACTATACTGAGTACTTGCTACCTGAAACGTAATTGAATTGGACTAAAAGTGTTTGTTTTAAATGGTCGTATTCAAACTTTCTTCGATTTGAATCCAATAAGTATAAAAACCAAAGTAAAATTTGCTGAACTAAATCGAAAAATTGCACTTGATTATTACCGACTTTTTTGTTATACAGTGAAAACTGTCTAAAGCGGACCTTGAATAAAACGGAAAACTATCCAATACGGATAATGTACATTAATTTTATTCTTGGATAATGCGTCTTGCCATCCAAAACTTATTTTATCAAATTTAAAACTTGCTTGGCTCCCACCAAATACAACATCTTTAACTCAGCCTATGGACCAAGGTATAATTTATTGGGTTAAAATATATAACCGTCCTTTTCTCATGCAATCTTTGATTGCAAATATTGACCAGGCAATATATATGCCAGCAACTATAAATGTATAGGAGTGGTCTGTCCATTCTTTTATTAGCTATCTATATGTATTCAACACGCCCACTTAAACGGCCGATGACCAGCTGATGCACGCATGCACGATGCGTTAATTCGTGTCTAATCTATTGTGTAAGCCTCGCCAGGACGTATTCAAAAGCAGTTTCTGTTACGGGCGATGGCTCGTGCGTGACGACTCCACTTGTCCGTACTATGCCACACCCCGGACTTTGATGACCACACAAATAATTCTTTTTTATCCGCGTTCGTTAATAAAAACGATTGCTATAATATAAAATTATTATAAAATGTATAATAATTTATATATAGGTACCTAATACGTAAAATATAATATAAATATGTGTATGCACTATGCTGTACGCGACTTTGTAAAATATACAAAGATTATAATATTGTATTTTATAATTATATATTACCTTCCCTCAAAGCATTTAGGAAATTACAATATTTTGTGAATATTTTAAAGTGCTTGAATAATGAATATTTGACAAATAATATTTTATAAATATGTTCTTCTCATTATAACAAAGTTTTGTACTTCATGAAATTGCATAAAAATGTTGACTTAATATTTTTATAAAGTTTCCATAAAAAATATATCTGTTGAAAATATATGATTAAGAATGTATTGTAAATGTTTTTCATAAAATATTTTTAAAAATATGAACTCCTCGGCCAAAGAATATAAATAAAATATTTCCTAAATTATTTACGCAACTCTATTTTGACAATAATTATGTTCCTGGAAATAGTTTTACCATAGTTAGGAAATATTTTTATGCTTTGTGGGTTATGGAATACGATGACATAACTGTTCAGGTTTCAATAATCTGCTTCGAATTTCGTTTGTTTTATTTTTAAGATATACTTCTGAAAGTTTCCGCTTAGTTAAGGTACTATGTACGACGTAGTTACTGCGTAGTAATACGGTGCTGAAATTTATCGTATCCTACACAACTGCCCCAAAATTATTATGTATTATGTAATGACTTTTACCAGTTAGATATAGGTACATAGATTTAGCGTTAAGCATCACTGGTGATAATGTAGTATAGGGATTAAAAAATAAAAAATAGATACTTTATAATTATGTGATATATAATATTTCTATACTTATCTAAAAACACAGGATAACTAATGGCTACGGAGTATGGTATGTAGGTATGTTGGGTGATTCAATATACATAAGATATACGCAATCCTTTTACACACACGCGACTGCATATGCAACACATATAGTATAACGTTCAACACCTCTCCGATCAGACGTTTAGTAAAAACAAGACAATAAATTACCAGTGGCACCTTTGTCAGACATCACAAAATAAAATAAAATAAAATCTTCATTGACACACAGTACCTACGTATATCCCGGCACTGTTCCTTAAAAGGTAAGAACATAAAAATGACTACAATAATGTTTAACTCGGGTTTTCAAGTTGGAAACACTTTTATTGTGTTAAAATAAACATAAATAAAACAATTTAGCAAATTCTTATCGCCTAGCCCGTACTACGATGGGCGTTGCACACGCACGTCGTACCTACGTCCTCGCTGAATCACTTAGCGACAACGGGGGCCCGTACGCGCAGGTGTTATATAGGAAATATTATTATTGTCGCCTCAGCACATATTGCTTCGCTGGCCTGACCTATGTCAATAATTTACAATTTAAAATATTCCCACCTATATTACATATATATTAAATAATATTATTTTGACGACTGTCTGCAATATACGACAGGTCATACACAATCGTCGTGTCAGACTATCTTTTACACGAGGGGATATCCAATGCACAACGTCCATGACAGTATAATATGCACTTCGACAATATTTTTGTGATTCAAAGCGAGTGAGTTCATACCTATTTTATGCATGTACATTGAGTTATTCCAGCATTCCGTATGAGTGTATGACTGTCTAAATTAATTATCTCGTATCATCGAATTCACCTTGTTAATTATTCATTCACTATCTATTAATCTATTCACTTTTTGCAATATATAATGTTCTATACCTACTATTATATTACTTTCATCGTATTATAGGCCAGTTATAGTATTATTAGTTATTACTTATTACACAGTTATACAATTGTCTATTTAGAATATATGTGTAATAATAAATGCTCATTATCGTAGATTACATTCGTTTTCAAATATTGACTATAATATGTACTCTTACTACGGGAATGTAGGAATTTTGAGAGCAAACGATAATTTAGTCACGTCCCAAATCATAGATAACAAATTCATATATTATTTGTGTTTGAATCACATGGATATCATACATACAACTAAGGAGAAAATTATCTCTTAATATACCAAGTGTTAAAAAATATACAAATCAAAACACCTAGTATATACGTATTTACGGCGCAGTGACTTCGAGCATTGAACTCAACCCCGTATCCACGAATGCAACTACTTCAGCTCAAGTAAATGAGTTATAATATTTCATATTTCATAATATTATATATATATTGTAAATGTACATACTTATAACTTATAAGATAGGTATGTATTAATATATATATACATATAATAAATAAAACCAGAACGAGTAAACACATAATGTTCATCCATAATAATATATTATATGTTTTATTACGTAAACCTAACCTAGCTCGTCGACATAGGCGTAACTAGTGCTGGACTTGTGGTAGCTAAGCCCCCTCAACATGTATTTTAGCCCCCTGTCATAATTCCACTTTTTTAAACTTAAATTTAAAATATTGTTTTATTTTTTTATTAATATCTTGGAAAAAAATGTATTTGTTTTGGTTATTAAACTATGTT
The DNA here is from genome assembly GCF_019925205.1 of Metopolophium dirhodum. Classification (NCBI taxonomy): domain Eukaryota; kingdom Metazoa; phylum Arthropoda; class Insecta; order Hemiptera; family Aphididae; genus Metopolophium; species Metopolophium dirhodum. The sequence continues at coordinate 19,397,088 of NC_083560.1, forward strand.
ATTGTATGTAATGACTAGGGCTAGGATTTATATGCAATTAAATATGCATTTTATTTACCAAAGTATGCAAAAATATGCAAAAATAATTTTTTATACATTTTTTCAGGTAAACGGTCACTTTGTACGGTCCATTGTTCAAAATGTATAACGCGGACACTTTGTACTATTATATACATAAAGTATATATATTATAAATATAAGTTATATACCTAAGTTAGCAAGTAAATAATACTATATATTATATATGACAAATTTTACTAAGTTTTTGGACGGTTTTGCGAGCAATACAATTGGATGAATGTGGCAATAGACTTCATAAGAGACAAAAATCCTATACTGCTGGCAATAATAAACTATTAAATTTGCAAAAATATGCAAAAACAATTTTTTATACATTTTTTACATAATATATAAATGTCTTGAATCCACACGAATGATTATGTTAATAATATGCCCGTACTGTATACACACAAATAGTTTTTTATTCAGAAAATATATTAATTCAAATTATAGTCCGTCATTGTTGCATCAAGAATATCAGAAGCACGGGTGATACAGTAAGATAAATAATATTATCATTCTTACCAATAAATTATGTTAGTTAAAAATAATTTATATTTAAAATTGTTTTTATAAAATCGGGATCTGTTTAACTTAACTGCTTACTGCAGTAGTAGAATAAAAATATAGCAAAGTATAGTTTTACGGTGTACGGTTTATAAGAGATATGGTATAGAAATATAATTAAGTCGATGATCCGCTCGAATAATTAAGTTTAAATAACCACACATTTACGCATCACACGACGTAGGGACTAACGAAATAATTCTATGCTGTCTCACAGTATAACAATGTGTAAGTAATTCTATCGGTCGTCCGACCAAGATAAGATTCGATATGTAGTATTTATACTATATATTTATGACAATTCAACGGATACCAAAAACTATCGATTTCGTGAAATAAACACCATTTAAAATTAACAATAACTTATAAAAATTAAAAAATTTAAGTAAAAAATTAAATTCTCAATAATCTATGAATATGCAATTATATGCATTATGTTCAAAATATGCAAAAATATGCAAAAAAAAATTGGTTCTATTTAAACGAGAATAAACCAAATCGAGGCCAAATTGACTACCAAACAATTTTGACTTATGAAAAAAAAAACTTGCAAATGCATATAAATCCTAGCCCTAGTAATGACCATGTCGTGCAATTTTTAATACATAAATACTACTTAGAAGTTGTCAATAAATAAACACAAAAATAGTCGTAAAAGACGTACGATTATTAATTAATGGTGATTACGATTAACGAATAACGATGACTGGACGACAATCGCTTACAATACAATTCATAAATAGGAGTTGTCACCTCACGTTAGGTACTATCATAAATTAAATCATAATACCTATTATGCACATAAATTATATTTTTCTCTTTAAAAACTGTTTTAATAAAGTTTAAATTAAGTATAAAAATATTATTCTAGAATATTTAAGACATTTGAATCGTTTTAAATATTAATAATATATTATAAAATAGTTTTTAATTCAAAATTATTTGTCTGTTTATCAATGCTATGTTTTTGTTGGAAATGTTAAGATGCAGAAAATCGCTTCTCCCGAAAAATCAGTATTTTGGCAATAGTACGTTTTTGATTTCCAACCCGACGATAACCTATCCCAATCCGATATAAGGACGGCGTTCGTGAAATAATAAATATGTTTTTTTTTTAAGAAAACTATGATAAATGTATTTTGTAGATATCTAATTTTATGCCGGAGTGGCGTTATTTATTACGTGGGTCTAGAACGAAAAGGTTCTAATTCATTTTTTTGTTCAAAAGTCACTTTTTAACTAAAATGGCTTTAGAAAGTAAAGGCGCATCTTTTAAGCTATCATTTATGATTATACGATCATTGTTAACATTTTTTTTAAAAGTAAAAGGTTCTAAATCTCCAAAAATTAAATTATAAACACAATTTAATGAAATTGAAAACGCTCGGTTAATAGAACCAAATCAATACGTTAGTATCAAAATGAATCTAATGAAATTAATCACTACCAAAAGTACCTAATAATTATTACACTAATCCATATTCAACAGAATTTGACGATTGAGATACAGATTTCGATGTTTCATAATATTATTACATTGTTTTTGTTAGAAGATTGGTAGCAATGAAAAAGCATTATCCTAAAAAGGATTCTGCTAACAGTAATAAAAATAAAAAATAAGAATGAAAAAGTTCTAGTTAAATATATTTTTTTTTATTTTAGGATGAAAAGGTTATAATATTGTAGAACCTTTAGATACTAAACATTTCATAATTTGTATTTTATTAATTTGAATACCAACTAATACAGAAAATTATTATTATAATGTTGTGAATTAAACCATACAAGTTGATGCATGCCTAAGAACTTAAATTTTCAAAAAAAGTTGTTCAATGAGTAAAATATTTAAACTCAAACCTTAAAATTACTCTCTTGGACAATTTTATAAAAACGATTTAGAACCTTTGATCACCGTGAGTGTCAAACAATTTTGGAAATTAAACATATATGTCACTTCCACAAAACCAATAATTCAAAATTATTAAGTAGCCTTTATGGCGTATGCAACCAAAGTATTAATTTAGGTTTTTAAAAACCACGTGAAGTGTTCTTAATATTCTACTTATCTACAATATTTTACTATATCAATGATAATAATATGTACAATTTGAAAGAAAAAATATTGATATTTCAAATAATTCTAAAAAATAAACCACTTGACTCAGATAAATGTTTTGACTATCAAAATTGTTCTTATACAAAGCTGCACAAATAGGCTATTTTGAATGTACCCAAAAAATTTAAATCAAATTTTAAATTTTTTATTTTTAGTGTTAAATCATAAAAATAATTTTTTGGATAATATATGTGTAGCGTATGTGGCTATAAATCATACATAAAAAAAAATATATTTAAATATTGATTAGAACAAAAGTTATTCCAAAAATCAGTTCTATCTGTTACACCCTGTATTATAGTAGAAGCGCTCTGAGATTATTACGGTGGTATCAAATACGCTGAAGTTCAGTGTTGTACTAATAAAATATATATCACAAACAGACGCACGCATATATATAAAAAAACAATATTATAAGCAAGTACTATCAGATAATATTTCCAAAATTGTAAGTGCGGGTGAAATGGCACTGATAAGAGAGATATAATATTCATTTATTATTACATAGTTTTAATTACTTAAACACTAAAGAATGATCAAGTGATTATGTGATCGGCAAAAAAGAGAAAATTATTAAAATTGAAAGAGGGAATAGGTATGTGAATACCTAAATAATAATAGCACATTACGTTAGTAAATTTAGCTGTCCTTACAAAACTCAAAATATGCAATAATTGAAACAAATGGATTAGGCTTATGAGTAGGAAATATTGAAAAAAATATTAATTTTTTTAACTTTATTTTTGGTATATGTTTCATAAAATCCGCACTATATGATGCTATACAGATGTTTAGTTATTATTAATTCCGGATCGTGATATAATAAAAAACATATAATATATATATATATAATTATAATTATGATTATAGTATTTCAATATTGTTTTCAGCAACCATGATTTTAAATATCATACGAAAAATTAATAATAATAATAATAATAATAATAATTTTTCTCAAATTACCTACTTAAAGTCACTTTTCTTTGAATGTATCAAATATCGTAAATTTTTTAATAAACGTAGACGAAATCAAAACCATTATTCAACCAAATTCATATTATCTTTGAGTTTCTACATAAACATATTATGTAGATAGCGAAGATACAAATCTATAAATCTATTTTCATTAATATTTAATACTTAACTAAGTAAAGGTGTTTACTGTACTTTCTACTATAATTTTAAATTTATATTTGTTTTTTACTATCTTTCATTAATATGAATTAATATTTCATGAAATTTCAGAGCCCCAAAATAGATAATACTGATCAATCAATATATAAATTAGAAAATATAAAAGAGAGTAAAATAGTTAGCTCACCGAAAAAACGTTGATATTAATATGTTAGTTGCAATTATACCGGTATACCGTAGTTTATAGCTATAAAGCTAATAAGTCATATTTATATAGGAATGGATAAAATAAAAATGTATGAACATTCATTCTAAAAAAATAAAAATAAACATTTATTATGTTACGAAATTACGAAACTATTGTCGACACGTGTAGACACACGTATAATATACATACATACAATAGTGACAACATATTATTACCCGCAATTAGGTAAAGATAATTTTTAGGGTAAAAAGATGGACAGAAGATAATTGCGAAGACAAGAAAAGGTTTTATTGTATTTAAATATTTTTTATAAGATACATTTTTCATAATTATGTGTTTTTTTTATAAGTTATAAATTCAAAATTGTGTTTTTATTGATTTTAAATACATTTTCAAAGTTTTTTAGGGCATATTTTTAAGGATTAAGTAGTGTTTTTTTAGGCAGTGGCGTGGCGAACTTCATTAACTTATAAGGCACAATAATTTATATTAGTAATTATAAATACTTATATAAATAATTACGTGTTTACATTTTACTTAAATGGTAACTGAGAATGATTGGCTTAGTCTTAGTGTGTACTTAATAAATTATTTACTATAGGTGAATTTCCCCTAGTCTCCAGGACACCCACCATCCTTTAAGCTGACGCACGTGCCTCAAATAAAGTCCTTCGTCACGCCACTGTTTTTAGGGCATTTTTCTTATTTTTGATGGTATTAAGGCCCAACATTACATTTTATAATTTTGATCAAAATATTACAACAATTTTCCATAGGTATCTATACAAAGTTCATAATAAACAAACATACAAAAAAAAAAAAGTATATAATTTATAGGTAGGTATAGGTAGGTATATATTATAATGGCAGCTAAAGTGTCCTTTTATTTTTATCTTAAAAATAATAGTTTGAGAGTTGAGCAATTATACTTGGCCGCATTATTTTCCTTACAAGGTTATACTATATAGGAACACATTAACATTGCGTGACAATATAATATTGTATTTTCATCGTAAATATAAGTAGTAGTTAAATTGTCACCAAAAATTATGATTAAGTATATACTGCAGACTACGTACCCACCTACGATTTTTATTACGTTATGACTTATGTCGTAAACGTACGTATATATTAATGACCCATAATTAATCGGCACAATACTACGATAATAATCATATATGAATTGGAATTTTCTTCGAAAATTGTACAGCTGTACAATTGTACACCTATATACTGGTCTCCAAAAGAGTTAAATTGGTGTTTTGATTTCTTAATTGTTGACTTTGAAGTTTCAAATTATCATATTTCATCACATGTTTTTCAATTTTTATGAAAAACTGGCATAAAATAGTACATATTTATTGTTTTTTTTTTAGTAGATGGTACTTACTGAATTTTACATTAGTATGCGATAAAATAGTTTAATTTTACAAATTGACTATCTCCATTTAATTTAATTTTGTTGCTTTTTAGGGTTACGTCCGTCACCAGGCTGTATCTCATGAACCGTGAAAGTTAGACAGTTGATATTTTCACAGATGATGTATTCCTATAGTGACAGCTATAACAACAAATACTAAAAATCCGTCAGAATATATAATATATGCAGTGTTGCCAACATATATTATAACACTGGTCGGGCCCGAAATGCACCGTTGGTTGCGGCGGGGCTGGCTGCGGGTACGGGTACCACCTATACGCAACCATTACCGCGGTGTAGGTACGTCTTTTGCGTGACTGCGCGAATTTATTATTATTATTATAGAGAATGGTACGGAACTTTTCGTACGCGAGTCCGCTGGCACTTGGCCAGTTTTTGTATAATTGTTGTCAAAAATCTTAGATGGTCACAAAAATTACATAGTTAACTTTTATTAAATTATTATAATATAAAGTCATATGATGGACACAAAGACGTTGGAAAATATTTTCATATTGGTCTATTATACTGGATACTATGAAATTGAGCGAATACGCATTATATGTGAAAATTAAAACCAAATGACTAAGAAATTATGCAGAAAGTATCAATGGCAATATGGCATATTAATATATTATTATTATACCTATTAACTATACTCTATGACTCTTTAGAATGGATGTGTAACGCACTGAATTTTTTTCTCAGTTCCAGACAACATTTTATAATATCTGAAAAATAACTGATAGATTACACTTTGAAACTACTTAGGAGCTGTTAATCACCACCACCCCTTAAAACACTCAGACGCGGCCGATTAACCCCTTTGCCTCGCCACTGATAAAAAGGAAAAAAAGGTCATATTTTTTACATAGCCCGAGTTTGTCCCAGCATTTTAGAGTTCAGTACCTACCCAGGGTGCTTCCAAAAATGTATATTATATTATATTTCTGATTAAAAGGCTATTTTCTGTAAGTGACTACTGAGAAATACATAATTTTAATTTTGTGATACTATTATTTTATAACACGTTACCAATGATTAAACTTTGTGCTGTGAACTACAGTATACTAGCATTTTCTATACACCATAACATTTTCCAAATATTTTGACTTCTTTTGAGCTGTTTACGGACATTTTCAGTTTCCATTTTATTTGGTTTTTTTTTTTATAAATATCAATAACATTTTATCCGTTGGGTAAAAATAGAAGGCTACTAGGTTATTTTTTCAAAGGCAGATGAAAAAGTTTAAAAATTCTTAGTCACATTTTTTTTTTATAAGCATTTAAAGTTCAAATCTTGACAAAATACGGAAAAATTACGAACATTGACAAATTATTTTAAATTAGAAATTCAAAGAAAATTTTATTTTTAAATCTAAGATTTGAAAATGTAATACAAGATTATCCATAAGTTTTTCTACCTTTATCAAAAATAAAAAATGTCTACAAGAAACTCAAATTAAATTTTTATGAGCGTTTGAAATTCATATTTTTACAACATTTGATATCCACTCGATATCTCATGTAACGTTCTTACTTTGTTGTAATTAAGAAACGTATAACTGTAGATACTTGAAAATTTCACCGAATGTTTGTATTAGCATTTTCTATACACGATAAAATTTTGAAAATAATTTGACTCTTTTGAGCTGTTTACGGACATTGTCAGTTTTGTATTATTTTAGTTTTTTTTTTCTATAAATATCAATAAAATTGTATCTGTTGTGTTAAAATGCGTGAAAATTAAATATAAGGCTCCAAAAGATTCCGTCCTCGACTGCGCCAGTGTTATAAACTAGCAATTGGGTTAATTGCTTAGCTTATAATATGCAGATAGCAAGACCGTTGGTAAAGGATTTCTTGGTAGGTTGACAAAATAATTAGACTTGTTGAAAAGTTAAGTTGTATATTTTAAAATTCCTCTTCATAAAATACTCTAAGTCCAAATTGACAAAATTGTTATACTGTCTCTTCCGAAGGTGCTCGCATGTACGATGGTAAATCACGTCTAATCTACAGGCCGTTTCGGGTCTGGTTTTAAAGGGCCTCCTGCTCTCCTACTTCCCCCTAGTCTATCGACATATCCGTGGACTTCACAGGACGTTGTTTAATTTATTATCGATACATTCCCACGCCTGGTTATTCCAAGAATCGTATCCTGTTATTGTATTTTCAATATATGCTATACGCCATCCGTTAATATTTAGATTCTGTGCATTATATATATATATGTTATAAGTAATATCTATATATCATATTCATATATTTATGATTTATGATTCAGGCGAGGTTGTAGGACCTATTGAAATGCGGGTTCAAGATCGCCCTCTCGTTATATTTCCACAGGTATTCTAATAGGATTTATGACTTTGATTTATTTAGTCGAATTATACCATGTGCCAATCTTTATGTTTCTAAGGCAAACGATCACAATAATATACTATGCGTATTATTAGGTTCGTTAAAATAATATCATCAAATTTACTTGGTAATATCATAGGCTGACTGACCGTTTTCGCTCAGAAACGTTTTTCTTTTACAATGATATTATATCATTGAATTCGAATTTAACACCATCCATTACTGTGACCCACTTATCACTTACTGTACAGCAGAGCGACATCCACTTACTCACCTTTTTTATAAATATATATAAAATTATAAAAAACGTACATGTTATATAATATAAATTACTTTATTCACAATAATAACATCTTTTGTTATATCATAGTCTTCGCTCAGAATCTTTTTTCTTATACAATTATAATAAAGCATTAAATTCAAATCTTGCACATATATAATTTAGTTACATTGATTAAAATATTATTTATTGTTTACAAATAATGTTAACATAGTATTTAACCTATGCTTTTTGCATTTACATAATATAAAGTACAATACACAATATACTTTACGTTACAACAAAAAGAAAATACAATGTTTACAATAATTAATTTTATATTGGTTAGTTTTCTTGATAGTATAACAGTATTATTATGTATCATGATCATTTTCTTTTCTTTTCTAATACAATATTAGTAGTATAAAAAGGACAGTTCGTGCACATCGTCCTCGTCCTCGTCCTCGTCCTCGTCTTCCCCTCGCCTTACTCGTCATCCACTCGTCTTGCCGCCGCCGCCTGATCGGTCACGTGACGGACGTAATGTATTATATTCGCGCATGCGTACAACACAGAGTTATCAGTCATATGATACCATATTATTGTACATATACCATATTATTGTACATACACCATATTATTGTACATATACCATATTATTGTACATATACCATATTATTGTACACACACCATATTATTGTGTGTATATTATTGAAAACTTTTTTTTTTTTTCATTAAATAAATAATGAAAAAAAGTGCGGTGAGATTCGAACCCACGACCCCCGAGCTATAGCACAGACGCTTTAACCCACTCAGCCACAAAGCCGTAATACCAATAAAATGATTCTTAACGTATATAGCTACGAATATTATTGTACTCATCTCTATGTAATAACTGGTTGATACATTTATGTATCAAGGACTTATGTTACATTTAAGAATAATGTTCTTGTACAATTACATTCTACAGGAATGAATCGTCTTGTGTGACCCGATAGACCCTAACTAATTGTTAACAATAACATTCTTCAACAAGGGTTGAGACTACACATGTTAGGCCCTTTGTATACAGGAATGAAACGTCGTGTGTGTGCCTACATACCCTAACTATTGGTAACATTCTTCAACAAGGGTTGTGACTATACCCTTTGTATACAGGCAACGACGTGTGTGTCCCGACATACCCTATCTATTGTTAACATTATTCAACAACACTACACATGTTCACCCCTTTGTATATTTTTAACCTTAAATTTCTGTCGCCATAACGTTCTATGGCGAGACATGTGTTGGACATACCCTATATCTATTGTTAACATTCTTCGACAAGGGTTGTGACTATACCCCTTTGTGTACAGGCAACGATATGTGTGTCCCGACATACCCTATCTTTTGTTAACATTCAACAACAAGGTTATAAATGTATACCCTTTGTATATTTTAAGCCTTGTCCACTTACACCTTTTACGGCAGGTGTTGTTATTCAATTTCTCATCTGTTGTGATTTACTCCCACCTAATAATGCTACCCCCACCGAATAATGACTCAAATCGACAGACGCTTGACCCTGCAAGAGCGGCCATTTATTCAGTGTGTTCAGAGTCTTATACTATACTACACGTACATTTTTATTTCTTGTTAGTGTTTTTTCAAGTCTTAATAAATTTCAAGTTTTTATAAGTTTTTAAAATCACTAATAACATGGCCGGTTCGATCGCTGACAATGCTGCAATCTACAAAAAGAAGCCGTTTGCGTACGTTCCACCGTCAACTCCGGCTACCCTAATAGATTCTACATCCTACACATTGGACTTTACCTCTCGAAAATTTTTACTTGTTGGAATCGATCCGACTGATGATTTCCAAACAGTCATCCATATATTGACTTCTTCACGTTACGTAAAGTTGTCAACAGATTTTCTAAGACGAATATTCTCGCTTATGGGTAACGTGCTATCATTTATACTAGAAATACCTACATCATATAAACGAAATACATTTCTCGAGACAGATTTTTTCAAATTATCGAGTATGGTGTATGTAGGAGTAAATGTTTTAGTAATAGAATCTAAAACTGAGGACGGGTGTAGAGTTCTTTTGAATCGTTCAGATCTAATTCAGCTTCAGAACTTGGAATGGAGTATTGCTGCGAGTATACGGGAAAAAGATATTTTCATCAAACCCAAAATTATAAAACAAATGAACGAATATTCCGAGAATTTGATCGGGAAAATTCTTCAAGTGGATTCACCGCCTAATAATGTACGAGAAATGCAAATTTTCATTAACAACCAAGAAGTTAAGCAAACCAGTGAAAACCAATTCCTCAACCAAATCAGAATGTTTGCACCTATACAATTAACCGAACTTTGTATGAATCGTCTGGTGACACCAAACACCCCAGAGGTAATTCAGAAATTTATTATCACATATTATATAAAATATTTAATACTTTTTATATTATTTTAGCCATATGACATGAATTTTAGAAGCCCGTCATTAATGATACCAAGCTATTCACCTGTCAACGCTGGTAACTACAAATCGTACGAAGACCCCATTAGAAGTAATGGATTTAATCTGACGGATGAGGATTATGATTTATCTAAGGTAATTTATTAAATAATTTTTAGTAAAAACAATTTATTGATTTTATATTTATTTTTCCAGCCGATAGATCATTTTGATGGTCCAACGTCACCCGATGATAGCTGTAGCCAACAACTGTCGTTCGACGAAAATGATGGGCCTGATTTTTTCAATCTAAACCATGCATCGTCTCAATTCAAGACACCACGGACATCTCGATCAACTAGTGCTGAACCCCAAACACCGTTGCGTAAAGTAAAACGTAGACTTTTCTAATAATTTATGTAAAATAAATAATTTATGTAAAATAAAAAAAAAGACGTGATATATAAGAAAAAAGTTTTTTTATTTAATAATATTAAGGTTTACAATAAATATTAAGGTTTACAAAAAAGTATTTACACTAAATATTTACAAGGTTCTTACTTCTCCGTTAAATGGATTATAAGTAATAATTTGGTCATGTAATATTAAACAATATGCGGAAGTGGAAGCTGGAAACGCCTCATCAGCTTCTAGTTCAATTCTGAGGTCAACAGTTGACATTTTCACGTTGTCGTTCTGTCGGCTCATGTCAACAACTATGATTGGAGAGTGATTTTTGAATTCTGATCGGTTCAATAGAGGTGTTACATCGTCGTGACCGTAGTAAGATTTTTGGAACTCTGCATACGCGCGGTATAATGTCGCCATCTTATTCTTGTTAAAGTCACTTTGAAAATCTTCATATGGAAATACTTCGGAGTTTAAATAGACTTTCAAGTTTTTAATTTTACAATGATCGAAGTATGACATTGCTTTACTTGTGCTATTTTTCCTATCAGTTTGAAATCCGATTATAACATATCTAGGTTTTTCCAACTTGTTGGATGTCTTTACTTTCCACGAATGTGAAGTGTTTTGAGGTAAAAATGGGTATTCACATAGTTCCCACGATCTGAACGTACATGTCAGGGGTTTTTGACTGTTGACTACTTTCAACAGTCGAATTTTTTCTCTATCGCTAACTCTCACTATAGGCATCCGCCACAATATTTTTGTTATGTTTATTTTAGCGTCTTTTAGTTTAGCACCGTCCACTAACTCGTTATTTTTATATTGCTTAATAGCATTTAAATCGATGGATGATCTATTTAATATGAGTTGCTGGTTACAGTTGATTAAAATACGTTTATAATCTTCACAAAAACCAAACAAATGTTTAAGATTAATACATCCGTTAAAATTACCACTATCAATAAAATCTTTATTAACATTTTTAAAATCACTATCCCAGGCAGCGTTTTGGTGTGAGGAAATATTTGTTTTATTGTACGAACAATATCCTTTTAATGTGGTCGATATACCCGGATTGACGAGTTTCTGAATTTGATTTCCGTTTATTTCATATTTCATTTCGGAGAAAAGAAATGCCAGTCCGTTGTTTATAAATCTAATCTCGTCAGTTATTTCTGCAGGTTTGGTTATTGTCCCCTCGATGTAAATATAACTCTCGCATGGTAAAGTATAAGACTCTGTGTTATGTAAAGCAATACGCACCTCATCATTATTAGAAAGAGCCGATGTTGAATACGGTAAAAAAGAATGATAATCAATTTGTGTTATTTTACAATCGTCGATGTAACCAGCCGTCACGTCTAAATATGTGTCGTCCATATTAAATGACGTTAATCGAGCGTAGAAAAGCCAAATTATCAGGTGTTAGACTATGTTTAGTCTGTTTTCGTCTCGAATATTTTTTCTTCTTCGGAGTTGTTACCTTGTTAGTGTTTTTAACACGACTAACGGGTTTTTCATATACAGCCCTATTTATATTGTAAAATTGAAGCCCCATCACGAGTCTTGAATTAATAATCGTATTGATAGCGGTTCGCCCCGTAGATCGATCAACTCGTCGTCCTGATTTTTTAAAATTATACTTGCGTGTGTTATAGATGTAGAATTAATGGAGTAAAAAACCAAATGTGTTGGTACCTCTATTATTTTATAGCCTGGAGGAACATTCGGATAGAACTCGTGGATTGTATGGCACTGCTTACCGTTGACGAATGAACCCATAACTAGATTTGAATCGATATATATACAGTTTGTTTTGGTAATATTGACCAACGTATCTGATTCGTGTTTGACATTAGCAGCATATTTACGATTTTTGAACCCCAACAACTGTCCTATACTATCAGTCATACGAAAATCTACAGTTTCACTACAAAACATTGTACATTTTAGTGTATTATTATCTGCTCTCAACTCGAATAAAGTATCTGTATTATGCAATACACGTTTTATAGCTGCTTCAATTTCATTCAACTCATAAGAGCCGGTAGGTATCACATAGCTGTCGCTATTCATATTGTTATCATTACTGTATGTGAAGCATATTTTATTACACTTTTCGTTTACGTTAGGAATAGAATTATTCGTTTGAAAACCTAACAGACAGATTTTTGCATTTTTACTGACTTCTATCGGTGGAAAAAAGTCACACGACAATTCGCTAGAGTTACCGGTTAACGTTATAGTGTACATGATAAAAATTTTAAGCACAGGTGACCACAGTTTGTTGTGTTATATTTCTGATGTCTCTCGTAGTTATATTCGATATTGCAACCGTTGAAATATTTCTGTAATTCTAGCGGCGGCGTTAAATTTCCATAACTATCATAATATTTAACTTTTTTTCCGATTTTCTTATACGCTACCCAATGAGTACCTGTACCGTTTTCGATGTCTAAATTAACTACAGCTGACTCTTGATGTTTTGCTCGTCGAGGTAACTTGTCTCTAGCAAATACACCGATGAAATGAGGAATTTTCAACATGTCAGCGTATTTTATAATCTCATAATCGTACAACGCTCTATCGGGTAACGTAGAAATTAGTTTTTTGACCTTGATTTTTTAACCGACCCGCCCTTGTGTGGTGCTAGGTATAAACCTTTACCTTTTACGATTTTATAAGAACTACCCTTGTGAGGAGTAAGATATAATCCTTTGCCTAAATGAATAGGTGTGCTTTTTCCAGAATTTAACTCTTTCACGACTTTTACTATATTACCTACTCCACCGGTAAGCGCGCCTAATGCTGATAAACCAGCAAAAATAGGAATTAAAGGTAGAACACCACCTTTTTTCGGTATCGGTATAATTCTCGGTGTTTTAGTTTTATTCTTTTTATTCTTTTTAATTTTTTTTCGCAGCTGACAGACATGTTCTTACTAATTTTGTTATATTATTTTCGTTCATTTTATTTTTGATGGAATTTTTAGCAGCCAAAACCATTTGTTTAAATCCGCAACCAGCTCCAAGCTTACGTTTGACTTTCATGGCTGTAGTGACTAGCCAAGACGCCGCTTTTTCTTTGATACCTGTGTTTTTAGATTTAAACACTTCCCAAGCCTGATTTTCTAATACTTCGTCTGCTCTATGTCGATCAGTTAGCAAATTACTTTCCTCGTATGCGATATCGTGCGCTCTGGCCAACTCGTCAAGTCTGTTTATACCACGTTCTCCTCGTGCTAATCTTTGTTTCAATTTGGTTCCGGGACCGGCAAATCTAAAAACAATTAATCACAAAATTTAAAAACGGATTTATTAGTCATAATATATTGTAGCGACTTACCTATAACCAGGTAAATGTAATTCCACGGGTAAATGATTTATAACAGAGTTAATAAGACCGGAGCCTTTATTGTTGTTTCGCTTACGAACGAGAGACATCGTGTGACGCTATCGCTAACATAGCACCTATATTTATAGTGAAAAATTAAAAAAAAAAAAAAAAAAAAAAATGCGCTTTATCGAACAAGAGAAAAAACTCCGAATTTATAATATTGATTCTCCCGAGACAATTCAACAGAGACATGGAGAGCTTTTCCCAAATACGATAAGGTCGTTGGTACTCGGCAGCTCGGGGTGTGGTAAGACCAATCTGATATATTTTCTACTAGTCGATGAAAACGGGTTACGATTTGAAAACGTTTACATATACTCCAAGACGCTGGAACAACCTAAATATAAATTATTAAAACGTATTATTGATGGAATAGATGACATGAACATTTTTACCTTTTTCGAGAATGATAAAGTAATTCCACCCGAGAAAGTTTTACCAAATTCAATTTTTATCTTGGACGATGTTATTGGTGAACACCAAAACGTTATAAGAGATTATTTTTCTCGAGGTCGCCACAATAAAATAGATATATTCTATCTGGCCCAGAGTTATTCAAAAGTACCAAAACAGCTGATACGTGACAACGCAAATTTAATAGTATTATTTAAACAGGACGAAACAAATTTAAAACATGTATACAACGAGCACTGTTCTGGGGACATGTCATATACACAATTTAAACATTTCTGTGTAACATGTTGGAACCGTGAGAGGTTTACATTTGTTGTTATTTGTAAAGATAGTGAGCGTGATAACGGACGTTATCGTTTTGGGTTTGATACTTTTGTAGTTATATAAGATGAAACAACTAATAAATATTATCATTTAAAACGTAGTCATGACGGAAGCAACTACTGTGTTAGATGAGCTAGTTAAAGCTAAGGAAAGTATTAAACGTAAATATATCGCATTAAAAACAGGTTCGGATAATGTTCAACAATTAATGACACAGACATTAAAACCAATTATCGATCCGTTAACTAAAATATCAAATAAACCACGATTGAACAAGGAAAATACTAACAATAAATCAAAAAACTCGATTTTGGACTACTATCAACAAGAAATTGAAAATTGGTTTCAGTCTACAGACTTGGATAAAATCTATGGTCCGAAAAAACTTCCAAACGGACATATTATCTTGGGCAAAGAAGAAGTAAAATTCTTAGAAAACACTTTAATTATCGACAGTAATGTTTATACCTTAACCTCGGGTCTTATACAGTTAATATTTTTGAAAAATCCACTCGTTTATACCGAAAACGATTTAGATGAGTATAAATCTATATTAACTCAAACATCGGTACATTTATCTACAGTTGGAAATAAAATAAAAAAGGGTGGTACTAAATATTCAACAATTATCAGTAAATTATTCCCCTCGGGTGGCGAACTGTCTATGAAATTACAGAAAAATAACTTAGTGTATTGGGATAATCCAAACGAGTTGGTCGACCGATTACGTCTGCTTCTCGCGTCAAAAGCAGCCGGCAATACAAGCGTTTCAAACGAAATAATATCGATTTTCGACGAATTACACGAGGCCGGACTAATAAAGCGAATTCCAGATGTCTAAACGGGAAATCGCTAACGAACTTCACAAACCAGCAAGGAAAAATTTCACTAGGCGTCGAGTTAACGTCTATGGAAAAAATGATTTATGGCAAGCTGACTTGGTTGAAATGATACCATATTCAAAGATAAATGGCGGTTACAAATACATCCTGGTTGTAATTGACTGTTTTACAAAATTTTCTTGGGCATTACCATTAAAGTCTAAATCGGGTAAAGAAGTCACTAGCGCGATGTCAAAAATATTACTCGATCGTTCACCAAAACTTTTACAACTCGATAACGGAAAAGAATTTTACAACACCACTTTCGACGCTTTGATGACCAAGTATGGCATACACAAATACTCAACTTTCAGTATTCTAAAAGCGAGTATAGCGGAAAGGATGAATCGTACATTGAAAGGGAGAATGTATAAAGAGTTCACTGCACGTGGGTCACACGAATGGGTTTCAATTTTACCAAAGTTACTTGACGAATACAATAATTCATACCATAGGACTATAGGAATGACACCGATACAAGCAGATTCCAACCCCGCTTCGGTGGTAATAAAACAACGTGAAATTAATACTGTAAAAATTAAGTTCAAAGTTGGTGATAATGTTCGTATCAGTACACAAAAGGGTGTGTTCACAAAAGGTTATCTACCAAACTGGTCTACAGAAATATTCGAGATTATCAAAATAAATAAAACATTACCCGTTACTTATCAACTACAAGATTATATGGGCAAACCTATAGCTGGTTGTTTTTACTCTGAAGAAATAAACAAAACTAATTTCCCAAACGAATATTTAATTGAAAAAATTATACGTAAAAAACAGAATCAAATGTACGTCAAGTGGTTAGGATTTGATAATACGCATAATAGTTGGATAAATACATGTGATGTAAAAAAATAGCGTCAGTCGTTTTATAACTATGAACGTGTTCGGTAGTTCTCAGGCTAGTGATACTAAAAGAATTATATCAGATATTCAGTCAAGTAACAAAACAATTCTAAATGATGTGAAACTCCAACAGAAAGAAATTGAAACTTTGAAAAATAATATTGTTAATCTAAGTGATAAGATACTATTGCTTGAAAATAATATACAATCAAGTAATAAGTCTGTATTAAATTGTGAAAATCGTATGTCGCAGCTATTTAATGACTGTGCTGAAACTAGTACAGCAATCGGTATCCAGGGACTCGACGTTGCCCAATTAAAAGCTGAAATAAATCGTATAACCGGAATATTTTATGAAAATTCATTACCGAATCATGGAACATATATTTCAGATTTAAATTCACGTTTGCTGATCATGGAAGGCAAAAATATTAAGAAAACTTAATTTCATAATTTGGTATGCGATATTGAAAAATAATTTCAGTCGAGCTGTATACATCATCGTGTTTGGTAGTCCTGTGCTAGTGTTAAAAGTATTTCTGTCTTATAAAATATTGTATAATTTACATTACTAGTAATTTTTATATACATTTAATAAACCTGAAATTATGTCGTCGGCTATCGCAGACATGCAATGCGTACTTGGAGCAAACAATAAATATTTTATTAAAGAATTATCTATTGTTGATATAGAATCATTTGCGAGCCAACACTGGATTTTTAAAAATTCAAAATCTCAGCAGGACAATAAATCTCGTAAAACTAATAAGTGGCTAGAACTTAACTATCATAAACTATCTATAGAATATGGTGATATTGAGTATGAAGAACTAAGTAGAATATTGAATTCTTTAAAGTTCTCCTGCATTTACGTCAAAGGTGAACAGAAAAAACAGCTGCTTACAGAATTTATACCTCAAGTCGCACTAATCAACATCGAAGACCTTGGATGTCCACGTTTGGACGAAATATGTGATGGAGAAACTCACCCCTGCTGTATTTTTCATATGGATTTTAATCCAAAACAATGTACATTTTATAAAGTATTTGCTATTAGAAAATGGTTTGTAAATAATTCTTAAAAATTGTGAATGTATACATTTTATTTAATAAACATAATAATATTATATTTTAACATTGATTTTTTTTTATTTATATGTTAACATATATACATACATTTATATATATGTTAACATTCACAAGGTTTTTAATATAATATGTTAACATATATACATATACATTTATATATGATAACATTTACAAGGTTTTTAATTAAAAATATATACTAATATTGTTTTCCTTTGATCTGAAACAGAAAAAAATGATTAAATATATTATTAAGACTAATCATGAAATAAAAAAAAAATAAAAAATGAATATAATTTTACAGAAAATAATACAAGATTTTTACATGATATTTTCTAAGTATTTACAGATATAAAGTATTAATGTTACATGATATTTACAAAGTATTTACAGAAATAAATTATTTTCAGGTTATTTACATGTCATTTAGTTATATAATAATTTAATAAATATACATACAAAAATAATAACTAAAATATAAAAACAATAATATACATAAACATAATATTTACAGAAAATGTTACATGATTTTTACATGATATTTACATGATATTTACATGATATTTACAGACTTAAAAATTATATAATATTATACTATATACATGGTACTTATAATATATTAAACTATCTTCATAAAACTTAATATCCTACACCCTCCATCATTGCTACCATCTCTGCTTCCACCCTCTCAAGTTCCCTCTCGAGTTCTTTAGCCTCTCTATAAAATTCAAAAATAATGTAAGTAAAATAAAATAAAATATACTTTTATTCATTTTTCATACTCTATACGATAATGTCCATAAGCTAAGGTATGTATTTTGTCATCTAGAATGAATCTCTTGTCGTCATGATTATTGTAAGACAATTTGTTTGTATTGAGTGTCATTAGCTGGTGGTTGAATGACCTAATTGAAATATTCTGTTTATAAACTACTAATCCGGGTTCACTAAACAGACACATCCGATGGTCCTCGAACGTCATGTGGTTATCAACTACATGACGTCTTATACCCTTTGCCCTAATCTCCTCTTTTGGTTGAATGGCCCCTCTCCCCTCGATTTTATAAGCATATGATTTAGCACGGAGAGCACAAAAAGCTGTCATAATCAATCCATCAGTTTCGTCGGAGAAATACCCTGGGACCTTACGACGTTCGGCGATATAACAGGGATGATCCTGTGGAAGGTTTGCAGTATCCAACCGGTTAAGTAAGATTGGGTAGTTTAATAGGTCCTCGTAAAAATCATCGGTGAATATATGGTACACCAGTGAATCTAAAATAAAAATAATAAGTATGAATGTAGTTTTATAATATACATAGTTACAAATAAATATATATATATTTTTACCAGTGTCAGTATACATGAGTTTGATTTTCTCTCCGTAATGTTTCTGCATTACCTCGTAGTGATAGTCGTACATTAAACTTTTCGAAATATCAAGGACCGCAAAACCTTAATTTTATAAAAATTATTATATCTGTCATGGTCAAATTCAATATAAAAATATTTACCTATATATATCGGTTTACAGAAATCAATGATTTTATTTTCCAACGTTACAGCAGAAATATTTTCTCTGTACGAAGTACAATGCTTAAATGTCGATTTATTTATGAGTTTTTGTAATCGTCTATCACTCACTACTATTTCCATTTTCAATCTGTGCCTCATCGATTCAAGGGTTTTCCCTGTAAAATAATAAATTAAGTTTTTAAAAGTTCAAAACAAAAGATTAAAAGTTAAAAGTAACTTACCAAATACAGCGTTAATCATAAGCTTAAAAAATAGACTCTCAAAATCATTTTTTGAGTTCTTCCTCAAAATTGTATTCAATAAAATATACTCAGCTAACCACCCTGACTGATTGAATTGAATAACTCTATGCACCTATAATAATAATAATAATATGAAATACTTGAATATTATAATATTATATAAAAAAAAAAATAATAAAAAATATCGTTTTACTTTTTCAACTATTAATCCGTTTTTAATGGCCTGCTGAAGGTTTCTGTAATGAACAATATAGTTTTTTTTTGTCTCTAGGGTCGCCATCAGTTTTGGAACCTTTGAGCCTACGGGTGTAGCGTTTTGAGGAAGAAACGGAAAGTCGTTATGCCGATCGTGGAGTTCTTTTGGATATGATATATCAACCTCATAAATACGCCCTATAGGTGAAGTATCATCCAAATCATTCAATCCTGCAAGCGTAGGTTTCACCCATTTAAAACCGCCAGTTGGCATGTATTGACTCATCGCGTAACCATAGAGATTATTACCTAAGAATATTTTATATAAATAAGGTATGAAAATATTTTTTAAAAAAAATATATTTTTTCTTACAATCCTGATACACCAGCCACGATTTTTCTTTCTCAGCATCATAATCGGGAACTTTCTCATGGTTTGCCGTCGCATACCGCTTGCTCGCCTGCACAAGACCTCCACGAATACCTATAAAATCAAAAATAATAATAATAAATCTTTTAAACTTTTAAACTTTTTTTTTTCCTTACCTTTTTCGAACATTAACAGCATCTCGTAATCTGATAAAAGCTGTAATCTAATCTGAGTCTTCTTCAACATACAATGAAAAGACATTCCTGGAGCTGTATAATAAAATGCGGGGTCGATAGCATAAGCTTTCATGCACACATCTCGAAAGTTTTCAAAAATGTCAGCAAGCAAAAGCACATCAATTTTTAAGTATAAATCGGAATATTCTCCTAGTGTTTTACACGCGAAGTGCTGCCAAACCACCAAAGCGTGATCATACTCATCGTCCTCAATCGCTTTCTCATGAAGAGTACTATAAAATTCGTCTTTCCCCGGTAAACTGTCCTCATCTAATTTCTCCCAACTATCCGTATACTCGTAAGGATATACCCCCTTACGAGTAACGAGTGACATATCTCCAGCGGCAAAATGTTTAGCTGCCTCACGGAATTTTTCAAGGCCTGGGGTAACAAGATTCTCGGCAAGACTTTCCAAGCTCGATGGCATAAACCTCATCGTATCAATAAACCTAATAGTGAAAGTACTACTTAAATATTTAGAAAAAGAAATAAATTTCTCTTCACTATTCGGGATAACATTAATAGACTTGGAATCGTAAGCTAGTTCAGTAATGATAAAATTAGAGTCGTAGTTACTTAAATTGTGTAAGTAACATGGAACAAATTTAGGCTGTTGTAATTTAAGATTGCATTTAGAACAAAGCGTCTGTCTAAATTTACCAGTTAAATGGTCGTGGTCTCTAACTTTATCACATTTGAATACTGTACGATTACATAAATTGCATATTTTACACTCTTGGTGTGTTTTTTCTTCATTGTCACTCATAATTAATGGTATATTCGTTTTCAGTAACTTTTCTATCCGCCTACCCACATCTACGATCGCGTCTACGAAATTTTGGGCTACATCCTCACGGTCTACATTACCTCGGTCACCATTCACAGATTCCGGAATCATATATTGTTCTAGAAGCTCTTTTGGTACGTTATCTGCCGCCTTAACCACGAATCCGTAGCTCATCGCTTTATGTTTATGTATGACTGTTGTATTATCCCCCCTACTCTCATCGCTCTTCACTAACAGCGCTTCGAAGTCCGCGTATATTACGAAGGGATGTCGAACCGTATTTTCCCACGATTTAAATTTGAGTACATCTTCGGGTTTAGGCATTACAGGTAAAATTGCATTATGCGACCCACAAATTATCATATGCTCGTCAAGCCCCGCTTGACCACTTTTTCTATGTTTACGCGCTCTATTGTCAAAAGAAGTAAAACATCGCTTACAAAACACGCGACTCGCTATATGCCCCGTTGATTGAGAACGAATAAGCCTAGAAAAATTGCTTATATAAATATAATGCATTTTTTCATCCTTCGTAATATATAGTAAATCAATATGTTCTTCTTTCTCCTTGTCGATGACTTTCAGCGGAAAAACAATATACGACTTAGTTTTTAATAGGGGGTTTAATTTTTTCTCCAGTCCATAAACATTAATACTAACAGTAGGATTTTTCCGTTCAAAAATTTTAACTTCACTCAACGGTGTTGGGAACGACAAACCTGTGAAGTCATATTTTTCAGAATGTTGGTTGTAATTATTTCCGATACGACTCCTGTTTCTACCGGTGACATGTTTTGCCAGAACACTCCATTTGAAACAGTGCTGATCGTTATTTTGTGGATTTATCGTCCCCTGTTTTCTTTGAATTTCACTTGGTAAAGAAATATAAGTCACTCCATTTCTCTCCATAACCTGATCTCTCTCCCCCTCTTCGCTTTCAATATTTTCGTCACCCCCTTCACTATCATTATTCTCGTC
The DNA here is from genome assembly GCF_019925205.1 of Metopolophium dirhodum. Classification (NCBI taxonomy): domain Eukaryota; kingdom Metazoa; phylum Arthropoda; class Insecta; order Hemiptera; family Aphididae; genus Metopolophium; species Metopolophium dirhodum. The sequence continues at coordinate 19,419,375 of NC_083560.1, forward strand.
ACCTTCTCCTCTACCATTATTCTCGTCACCTTCTCCTCTACCATTATTTACGTCACCTCTACCATTATTCACGTCACCTCCCCCTCTACTATTATTTTCGACACCTTCACCACTACCGTTATTTTCATTATCGTTGTTTTGTATACGACCAGGGAGATTAGAATAACCTGCACCAAGCATAGGTGTATACTTATAAACTGTTAATATGATACCATCTATGTTTTGTAATGTAAACCCACTTCCACGTGAAACGTATGTTTCTTCCTCCTCTAATAGTTTACCGTACGCCTGATCAATTATTTCCCCTAAATCTGAATCTAAGAAAATCGCCCTAGCCGATGTCTTGAACGATCTATTCTCGGACGAGTTTTCGATGTTGATTCGGTGATATGTAGCCTCCAGTTTCAAATTAAATTTAATAGGACTTTTTTGAACGAATGATTTTAATAATGTTTTCAAATCTAATTTAATTGATGATAAAAAAGTAATATAATCTCGAATATTTAATATATTTTTCGCGAAATAATTTACTACGATCCTATTATGCGATGAACTTATTTCAACGAACCCTGCCTCCTGAACTACCTGCATTCGTATTTTTTTTGAATTTTTAGCAGTTTTCGTATTTTCTACGTGTATACGCTTTCCCCTTTTTGTAGTAGTATAATAATCTAAAATAATTTTTAAAAATCAGAAAAAAAAACCTAATACATCCCTTCCATAATATTAAAAAAAAAAAAAAATCTTACCTGTCTCATCGCATAGTCCCACTTCCTCAACATGTTTCATCGTTTCCACACATATTTCGTCGCTCGCTTCTTCATCAAGCCATTGCTCATTTTCGTGTACTGGGAGAATAGCTGATTCCCGCATGACTTGACTTCTGTTAGATGGACCAGCTGGAGTGTCTGGTACAAGTATTTCCGGTGCAAGCTCTATGTATCCGTCTGGATTTGTTCGACTGAGGGCCGGTGGTTCTGGTTGAATGACGGATACACTGGCGTGTGGAGGCTCAACTACCTCATTATGTTGTACTGTAGGTACACGAGCAATACCTAAAGAATAAAAAAAAAAAAATAATAAAGAAACTAAATAAATTAACTTCGTAAAAAAAAAAAATTATAATAGGTATATCAAATGTTCTGTACATACCATGTTTGTTTTTCATATGGCGCGCCAAGTTAGATTTGTCGGAAAATGTTACAATGCATGACGGACAAGAGAGGCGGACTGCATTATGTGATTTTTCGTGTCTAGCCAAATTATACTTTAGCCTGAATACAGCAGGACACTTACCACAGTTAAACATAATATTATATTCGTTAAAAGAAAAAAAAGTGAGAAAAATATAACAAGAATATACTTGGTAAAATAAAAATCTTAAGGTAGTAATCACGAAATATGTCTTCACCGGGTAAAAGACTGGTTACACACTGACCGATCATCAGCGCTTGACGGACCAAGGTACCGAGTGGCCGTTGATGTCTAGAATTTTTGGAGGTGGTAAAATGTTAAGCCATGTATTACTAAAATATTATTTAGACATTGGCTATGATAAATCCGTGATTCGAGTAATGTGCTCAATTATTTTGGTCGACATTTTCTTTAGAAAAAATAGTTGTTATGTTACTAAAGCTAACTACGTGTGTGTTCTCCAACAATAGTGGTTTATTTTCTACCCTGCTATAACAATAACTCTATCTTACGATACGAATCGACATGCTTACAATAGATTTTCTTCCCATCGACTCTCTAGATATTTCTCCGTCGGTTACTCGAAGAAGCCATATAAAATTAGTTACTAACATACAAAGAAAAGCAAGCATCTGCTACTTCAAAATTACTACTAACATAGCTAACAAAATATTTATAAATATTAATATAGTTTGGAAATATGAATTATAGAATGCGTGGTTTTAAAATAAAAATATATACATATATTTTGAAAATAATAAATAATTCAGTCATTACTTCCCCCCTTCATACAAATCCATATACCGGTTCAGCTCTTCATCTTCTTCATATGCCTCCATATGACGGATAAACTCCTCATCATTTCCGTCATCACTCCAATCCATTTCTGGTGATTGCCCTCCAGAATGCCGCGACGTGTTCATAATTTCCCCGACAATTAACAAGTTGAATTCGGGGGGTACCATGGGCTGAGAAACTACCTCCGGGAAGAGATCGTTTCTCACCCTCAGTGCGTATGCCCTCGGTGTTGTCGGCGGGAACATATCGGGCGAAACTTCCTCCATAAAAACAGGTTGATCCGGAGACAAAGATCGTACCCGATTCTCCATCTGTGATAGTTGAGGTGGACTTGCAGAGGGACTAAAAGGAGAATAAGCTCTATGCCAGTCACGATTTTCAACCTGCGTGCTCGGGTTAGTGGAGTAACCACTATCTCCGGATTGAGTCTAAATAATAATAATAAACAATTTATTTTAAATTTTATTTTAGAAAAATAATTAACTTACCATCTCACCATACATGAAAAAGTTGCCTTCAATGACAACTGGAGACTGGTGATCCGTGTTTTGGCTACCCTCCATAGGTATCCCCGCCAGACGTCTATTAAACTCATCTCCTTCATACACCGGAGTACTCGGTGAAGAATTGTTAGACATCTAAAAGTCGAATAAATTATATGTAATTCTTAAATATCTTATGAATAATATAAAACAAAATACTCACATTTTTTCCGGTAATGACAAACGAAATATAAAAAAAAAAAAAATAATAATAATAATTAATACCTACTATGGTAAATAAAAATCTCGTATAAGTAGATAATTTCGTATCTGAAGAAATCTGATGTAAAAAACTATCGCGAAATGTGTGTACACCGGACTGAAGACTGGATACACACTGACCGGTCATACCCACACGGGGTAAGGTACCGACCGTCCGTCGATTTCAAACATTTTTATAGTGAAGAAGGGGGAGAAACATTTTATTTAAACATTTACTTTGATAGAATTATGGTTTTTTGAAATATTTTTGAATATTTCGAGAAACATTATGCTAGGTAAAAATAGATATTATGCTAGTAAAGGTAGTGAGCATATAGTTTTTCTGAAATAATATAAACTGATGTATGGTAATAAGGAAAATATTATTTATTAGTTCATTAATTTTAGTAAATAAGTTAGTTTAGATTTCTTATTCTTTGAAGAATAAAACGAGAAGTGTATAGATCAAAATGTAGATATGTCAGAATGGTTAAAACATTCATCGTCCATTCTGTTTCTATTTGATCCCTAATACGTTCCGAATCAAACATCGCTATTCTTCGGAACCCGTAAACTAACTGCATTATAATATAATATTGTGTATGCCTACGGATCGATCTAGATGACTGTATCAAAACACGAAACGATAATTGAATCTATAATAAATTAACTGATATTAGTAAATCTAATCATATTATCTACAATATTTGAATATTCGTATTTTTAAACTTACTATAATCTCATCTTCAGGAATCGATCGATCATAGTGACTATCACGCATTAACATACACACAACTCTCAATTCTACATTACACCGTAAAGAAACCGATCTCGCATGTGCTGACCATATCCTCCTCCTCTCGCCTGAATTATTTATTAGTGAGTATTCTTGGTGCAACCGTCTTAAATAAATAATAGTGTCAGGGTTGGCTACCCGAACGACTGGCGAGTCAATTATCTCACTGAATAAAAAAAATATATATATAAATATATAGCTAAATAATTAAAAATTACTAACACTTACGCATTTTGTAAAATTCGTCTGTTAGGTGTGATGTCGACTTCGAGAATTACACGACACATAATTATTTTATAAAATATAAAAATATAAACAAAACTAATAAAAGGACAAAATTACATAAATGTACGGATCAACGTTAAAAACACGACTAGTCTAACATCTGGGTTTCTAAGATGATTCATGAATACAAAACGCTCGATGAAACCTTAAAAGAGATGTCGACTTACCCTGAATTTTATGTTACATTTTTATAAATATGTTATTATATGATGATAATAATATTATTTTTATAAAATTGTACAAGTATATTATTTTTAAATGTAACATAAGTCCTTGATACATAAATGTATCAACCAGTTATTACATAGAGATGTGTACAATAATATTCGTAGCTATATACGTTAAGAATCATTCTATTGGTATTACGGCTTTGTGGCTGAGTGGGTTAAAGCGCCAGAATGTAAGACGGAGATCGAGAGTTCGAATCTCTCCAAAGCCTTTTTTCAATATTTATTGATAGAAAAAATATTACAATAATATGCACAATAATATGGTGTGTGTACAATAATATGGTATATGTACAATAATATGGTATATGTACAATAATATGGTATATGTACAATAATATGGTATATGTACAATAATATGGTGTATGTACAATAATATGGTATATGTACAATAATATGGTATCATATGACTGATAACTCTGTGTTGTACGCATGCGCGAATATAATACATTACGTCCGTCACGTGACCGATCAGGCGGCGGCGGCAAGACGAGTGGATGACGAGTAAGGCGAGGGGAAGACGAGGACGAGGACGAGGACGAGGACGATGTGCACGAACTGTCCTTTTTATACTACTAATATTTCCTTTGATATAGGTGTTACATAATAATCATCCATGTTAGTTTTTAAATTATTATTCGATTAAGGATTATTTCCGATTTTTCCCACAATATATTCCATATTAGTGTTAGTAATTCCAATATCTCATTCGTGCTTAAACTTAAGATTATTACAATATATTTGTTTTCTTGTACAATATATATATATATATACTGATTCAGTAATTTATTACGTATATTTTATCTCCAACTCCATGTTTATAATATTCTCTCAAATATTATTTATTTTGAATATTTTCCAAAGTTATTTTTATATTTTCTTTTCATTTTCCGTGTATATGTAATATATATCTCCTAATTTTATAATATCTAAAAAAATGTTTTCTTTTATCTATTTATTTCTATTTTTTATTATGGCTTTTTATTATTAATTAATTTATCAATTATTTAAATTTTTTTTCTACATTAATGTTTGTTTGCTCACTTTTTTATCTTATTAATTAAAATTTGAGTGTACAACTTTTATTCACTTAAAGATGCGTTCAAACATTTAGACTTATTAAATTTATTATGTTTATCTATACCTATTTTTCTTATTGAGACTTTATTTGATTCACTTAACTTAAGGTTCTCCATCTAATGTTTCTATTTATTATTTATTTCTATTTTTTTTTCCAAAATCTTAAATGGTTCATCAACCACTCAAATGTCATTCGTTATTTTGTTTTGCATAGTTTGTCTATTTCAGTGTACAAAAAGCTGCTGCTGATCGAAATTTACAATCTATCTTAGATCAGCTCGGTACTTTTTATATTCTGAACTATCCCTCCTAATCACTTTACTTTCTGTAATATAATTTATTTAATTCACAATCTCCCATAGTAGTATTGTTATTTTAATTTGATGATAACTTTCTTCTTATTATTACTATATTCTTTATTTATTAAAATTTTTTATTAATATTTTATTTATTAAATAATTTTTTTTCAAATTATTCCTATCGGAATGTCCATTACAATACATACTAGGTACTACCTACGTAAGTCTTGTTTACTTTTTAAAATGTATTTTTCAATTATTACTGAATTTAAATTATTTAATCTTGATTTCAACCTTTGATTCAACTGCATCATACAATTAGTATTAGAAGATACTACTGTTTGTTTTGTCATACTATTAATATTTTCGTACATACCAAAAAAAAAATTATTTTATTTTCCTAATTATTTTCCCTTACTTCTATCTCATAATTATTCATTTTCCTCGTATTGTGGATTGAGTTTTCTAATCTACTTGGCCTTACTATTTCTATTTACTATCAAAATGTCATGAAGTTTATTCTCGATTTTACATTAATATCATTATATTATTATAGAATTCATTCTGTACACGTTGTGCCAGGTTCATAGACTCCCTTAATTGTTCGTCTGTCTCCATCCTTATCACGGCAGGTGGTTCCACTTGTTTAAATATTATGGTCTAGCTCTGTTCTAAACCAGCAGTGGTCGATCTATAGCCAGATGATATTGAATCGGTATATCCGAGATCATCCGGGAGTTCAGAATAAGTCTGAACTGGTCTATCAACCAACCATAATTAATATTCGATATTCTCGATATCCTAAACTATGTGTATGTAGACCATCCAGTCCACCATACTGGTTTATAAAAATCGATCTGAATGAATGCCGCTCCCGATGTACGAAAGGTTCCGCCCCCATAAATTGGAAAAAAAACTCCCTTTCTCTTATATAATATTCACCCGCTCTCTTCAATACCACCACTAATAATCAACCGCCTACTCGTTCGACCTAAGCCAATTCAAAATTCTGATTTTTCGTTAAACGACTCGTTTCATGTAAAATTAATTACTTCCGCTGTTGCATAGTACTTCGTCCCTACAGTATTATTATTTTTTATTAATAATTGTATTTTTACATACATCTAATTATTGTCAAACTACTCACTCAATGGTGTTTGAGTATTATTCTACTTCAATAACTACTACTATTAGTATCTATTACAATCATTTTATAACATTAAACATTACATTTTATACTTTTATTTCATTTATAACTAAAATAATTTAATTAATTTCATGTACTTATTATTATTATTTTCCTAAAATTCCGTTGTCGCTACATCCGGATTATAATTTACTTGTTGTTCCGTTGACCTATAGCTATTTTCATATAGTTATTTCTACATTTATATCTATATTCTACACCTACTAACACCACTACTACGATCAACATTATTATAACTAGTATTACAGCATTGTATAATTTATTTCATTTCCTTTTTCCTGATCTGATTTAATAACATTAATTACTGTACTAATTTCTAACCTTTTTGACAAAATTTTTCCGATAATCGTCTTCAACTGACGTTGTTGAACTCCCCCTATTTTTGAATATTTGTTTAAAATTTCATAAATATTGATTTTTGGTGTCGTTGTTATTTGTAATTTGTTATTCGTTGTTACAATCAATTAATTTTTTTTTCTCCCTCTTATTGAATTGTACAGCATTCTTGCATATAATATGTTCTAGATTTATTTAGAATTCTATTCATTATAATATTTTGATTCGCACAGTTCGCATTTTATTTGTATTATTTCAACATAGCTGTTTTCGTAGTTCAAATTTGGAATATAAAATTCGTCAACTACTTGTTTCGTGACATTAATTAAATCCAATTGGCCTCTGAATATTAATTCTATTACTTTTCCTATTACATTTTCATTTTCTGCCCTTTGTCCTTTGAATTTTATTTCAATCATAAACCTATAATAGTATTTCTATTTATTTATCGATCTATATAATAAATCTAGTGTTAATCATGCTATATTAGGATGCTATTAATCTATAAGGAAACTGTATCACCCTGCATACTTTATTTTACAATTATTTATAATTATCTTATCTATTTCGCATTGATTCTTTATAGCTATATATTATTTAATTTATTATTTATTTTACTACATATATTATTTTCGTCAAAGTCTCGTGAGCGCTATACTAGGTATACTTATATAGGTATCTTTCCTTTCTTACCAATCTATCATATTTCGCTATACCAATTATTATTAATATTATTCCTAGTATCACATATACTGTATGTAGACTATGTATTCATACTCTGTTTCACGTTCTTCGGGTTACATGCAAATATGCAATTGTTTCATTCTTTTTTATTTGTACTTTTGGTTTCGTTATTAAAATATTGTGACTTCTTGTGTTCATTTGCATCCGGTTCACTTTCCGTGGTGTAAAAATCTAAACTCGACGTCCCGTCTGTTTGTACTGCGTTCGTAGTATTATTCATTACATTTTCTGAATGTGTGTTTTCAACTCCCGATATTCGTGTAATATTATATTCTACTGTGATCGTTACGATTTCGTAATCTATGCTCATTTCCGTAGTACTTTTCCTCAGTTATTGATATGTTAATATTATTCGGTAATTTCTATTCTTCCTGTCGTTTACATTTTCTACCCGATTGACTGTTAAATAGTTATCCATGTTTTTAAATTTGACTTGTTCATTTATACCATTCATATTTCTTGTTTACGTGTACTGTACGTGTATGGTCCCTTCCAAGTGGACTTAACTTATTTCTATGTATGTGATCTTTAATCATATATATCTATTTTTTTATTTTCATTTATTTTATTCCATTAATTATAGTATTATTTATTTATCTGCGAGGTTTATTCCGTAATAGTTTTATCTAGTAAAATGTTTCACAAAATGCTAAACATTTTTTTTTTCATATGTATTTCTTTTACTAATTATACCTAATACTTTGTTATACCATTTAATATTATTATCGTTGTAAATTTTTTTACTCTTCACCATACACGTATATTACATGTATATACTTTTTTTTCTAATTTATCCTGGATTGTCATCAATTATTTTTAAAATACAATTTGTAATATCGATTTATTTTCTTCGATGTCGAAATGCTCCTCTTAATCTAACTTTTTATTTTATTCACGCGGTCAATGTCATTGTTGTTATTTTTTATGTTTCCAAATTCGTTTAAATCATTGTCAATGTCATGTTCCTTCGATATTCTATTAATTTAACCCACATTTATGCATTGCCCCACATTCGATATCTTTAATACGCAATCGTTATTTTTCTGTTTCTGACTGTGATATATACATATTAGTGTAGTGTACATCCGGTGGTAACTCCTGCCTGTTTAAAATATTTTTATTATATATATTGCCCCATATGCAATGTCAATATGATTATTGTTTCCGTGCATGGTTTCCTAAAGCATATATTATTATGGTTTGTAATTTGTAATTTTTATTTACTGTTAATTTACTATTTGCAATATCAATTACTGCGTGACTAATCAATTAATATTTAATTTCTAATATATCATTACTCGTAATAAATTTATTGTATTTCTTTTTCTCTACATATAAATCTGTTTTAAATTCTTTAATTTCTATTGTTAAATTAATTGTGGTTTGCCCTATTGTAAAATAAATTTTCTTTTTAATATTTGTCAATTAATGTTGTCCTATACTCATGAATTTTTGTTTCCCCCGTTAGTTTATTAATTTTTGAGTAGCTATTTGTATTTATTAGTAATTTTATTCGTTCTGTATTAAAGTTAGGTGATTTTAAAGTAATATTTTTCTATTATAATACTATTGTGATGTGTAAACATCGTCTTGTGGCGACCTATCTCTTATTTCATGCACAAACCTTACGCCACACGTATATCTTGTACCCTCGAATTTCTTGACATATTATTATTTCCTTCGTTTCTTTGTTTTGTAAGACAATTAAAAATTTCATGACCCACCTTGTTACAGTATCTACAGTGTAATAATTGTGTATTAGTATTACTCATATGTGGATGTGTATTACCGTAATCGAGTTTACGGTTATTATTCGTTACTGACCGTCTATTTCCGTTTTGATAACAGTCCGTTGCGAAATGATTTGTTCCACCGCAGATATAACATCCGGTATTATTTCTATAATTACGTTGATTATAATTGTTATTGTTAACATTTTGACTATTATATTGATTATTATATTCACCACGATTAAAATTTTTATCGAAACTACTATATCCGTTATTACTTCTATTAAAATTATTATTTTTATTATTTTGACGTTCCGTGTTATCCATTTGTGTTTCCTCCTTATTGAAATTCTGTTGTTCCACCCTACCCTTTAATTCCTCGATTATTATTTTGGATTGGTATTCCATTTGTTCATCAATTCCAATTTGAAAAGCTGATTCCAATGTGTGTGGGTTCCTTGATTTTAATACTACATATAAATGATGTGGTAACCCTGTCATAAATACAATCATAGCTTGTTTCTTAGTTTGATTCTTATCGTTCTTATTTCAGTTTCCGATAATCCCACGGTACTTGCATTACTGAGTTTATAATATAACTCCTCAATTCTACTAATACATTTTTCTCCTTCATTCGCGCTGTATTTAGTTCTAAAGTTAAAGCTCTTTCTGAAGTTTTATGTTCAAATTCCCCATGTAAAATTGACTTTAAATTTTCCCAAGAATTTAATTCTCTGTATTTACACACTTCTAACGCGTTTTCCGACAATTTAGAATTTATTATTTTCAACAAAAGTGGTTTGTCTAAATCTGGTATGTTTGCCAATGCGATTTCGCATGTATTGATAAATTCCGATATATTTTTTTTACCGGTTCACACTGTATAATAGAAATGGCTTTATCTAAATCCATTTTAATTATTGTTTTGTCCCCCGTTTTCTAATTATTTTTTCTAATTGTATATGTACTACGCCGGGATCAGACCTAGAACCCGTTTTCCCAAACTGTCTTCTTCTCGAATTATTTTTATGTGTAAAAGGTTTATTTTATGATTCTTTTTCCTTAATTTCTCTTAGATATTCCTTTATATTAAAATTTTGTGAACATTCAACTACTTTTGATATAATTAAATCGATTAATAATGCTTCTTTTATGGACTCTATATTTTCTACGTTCGCGTTCGATTTTTTGTTTTCGCCTACGTGTAGACTTAATTTCTCAGTTGTATTACCGTCTATATTATTGTTCGTAGAACTATTTCTTTCGACTTGTGAGTCCTCTGATGCTTTATTCATCAATAAAATACTTTTTACTTTTTATCATACACGTTTTCAAAATAAAATATAAAATTGTTATTATCTTTGTTTATTTAACTTAATTTTATTTACGTATTTATGTATGCTGACGAACAACGCGGCTTATACTAGCGTACATCGCGTATATTTACGTAATTTTAAGACTGCGTCAATTATTACGCTTTTGACTATTATTAGGTATTTATTATTTTCGGTTAATTACTCCTAAAATCGACTCTTTCGTAAAATTATTACTTTCAACGTTTGAACTATCTGAATCCTTATTCAAAGATAACTCTCTTTAATTAATATCATAAAAAACAAATATTTTTTTCCTATTTCCATGCACTTTAATTTATCTATCTATTTTTTTCAAGACAAAATGTACTCACTTATTCTGTATTACTATAATTACATACTTCAATATTTAAATAATCAAATTTTTACTTTTCTATATTATATATATTTATTAACGTACGTTGCGGCGTATTAACGTAGTTTTACGTAATTTCCAAGTATGCGTAATTATTATCATTATGTTATGAAATAACACACTTTTGAATATTATTATTTATCATTATTTGGTAGCTACTTCAAAAAATCATTTATAATCAATATTCAATACCTATTTTTTTTTCTCTTTATTTTTATCCAACTTATAGTACTATCATTCTATCAATTCATTTATTTTGTACGCTATCAGTAGTATACTTTTTTTTCTATATTTTATATTTAATATTTAAATTAAAAATGTATCACTAATTATTTTATTCTAACTTATAACATATACTTATTCTAGGCGCCCTTAAATTATTTTCATTACTATTACTCCTACTGTCAATACGACTACTGCCTACTATTACTTTAATTCCGGAATATAAAATTCTTTAAGCAAATTAAATCACTTTTAAGACTTCTTTAAATATTTTATTTTCATACAACTCAAATAATTTAAAATCACTTTTAAGATTTTCCCAAACATTTTCATCTTCATATATCCCTTATAACATTTATTTAATCATCACGTAAGGACTTATTCTTTGCCTATACCAAAATTTACTTATTACTCAATTTTTTCATTTTACATAATTTATTATATAAGGTCATATACTGCCTTTTAAACACAAAATTATCTTTATAATTTATTCAATATTCAACTTATTTCTCTTTATAATTCAACAAATGTTTAGCTTTCTATATTTCCTATACTATCTCCATTTAATTATTATTCAACAATTTTATCTAATATTTCAACTTATTCTTCATATAGTATCTCAAATTATTTTTTCTTTATTATTCAACAATTATTCAACTATTTAATTTAATATTTCTTTATTCAAAATTATTCATCAATTCATTTCATTTCCTCAATTGCTACGTGTGCATTAATATATATTCTTTTCTATTTATTTTTCACAATTAATATAATATTTTCTTACTATGTATTTCATTTGTTTATTTCTATTTAATTCAACTACTTATTTCAACACAGATCAGTCTACTGCTGTCTATTTTACTACAATTTCTATATATATTTCTTTTTCAACGACCTATATACTTTTTCCAATTTAACTTATAATAAAACAAATATTATACGCACCTTCACCAAAAAAAAATGTATTTATCGATGGATTTATATAATCAAAACGGAGACGTGATTCCCTAAGATTACAATTTTCGTACTCAATAAAATCAACTTAATATTACTTTATTAATCCAACTTACATAACACCAGTACTTTCTGCTTGATTCACTCTTTTGCCTGACTTGAAATGTTCGTTGTCTTGGAGTTGTTGAAAAGTGAATTACCCTCCAACGATGATTCGTATTGAACTGCCTCCGTGGAGTTCATAAGGTCGAATCGAACCGCTGTCTCCCAAACCAATTTCCTAGTTTGCTTTTGATTGACTCGCCTGTTTGACTCTCCTTGAATTCCAATAGCCTCCGTACTCGCCTGCGCCAGTGTTATAAACTAGCAATTGGGTTAATTGCTTAGCTTATAATATGCAGATAGCAAGACCGTTGGTAAAGGATTTCTTGGTAGGTTGACAAAATAATTAGACTTGTTGAAAAGTTAAGTTGTATATTTTAAAATTCCTCTTCATAAAATACTCTAAGTCCAAATTGACAAAATTGTTATACTGTCTCTTCCGAAGGTGCTCGCATGTACGATGGTAAATCACGTCTAATCTACAGGCCGTTTCGGGTCTGGTTTTAAAGGGCCTCCTGCTCTCCTACTTCCCTCTAGTCTATCGACATATCCGTGGACTTCACAGGACGTTGTTTAATTTATTATCGATACATTCCCACGCCTGGTTATTCCAAGAATCGTATCCTGTTATTGTATTTTCAATATATGCTATACGCCATCCGTTAATATTTAGATTCTGTGCATTATATATATATATGTTATAAGTAATATCTATATATCATATTCATATATTTATGATTTATGATTCAGGCGAGGTTGTAGGACCTATTGAAATGCGGGTTCAAGATCGCCCTCTCGTTATATTTCCACAGGTATTCTAATAGGATTTATGACTTTGATTTATTTAGTCGAATTATACCATGTGCCAATCTTTATGTTATCTAAAATTTATCAAATTTATAATTTAATAATTATTTTGTAGTTAATAATTTATAAAATGTTCAACTTTTATAGCTAAAGATTGAAAATTGAAAACAAGGCTCTTAGACTCCATGTAAATAGGTTATATATAAATTACTTTATTCTCAATAATGTTATAAACTAGCAATTGGGTTAATTGCTTAGCTTATAATTTGCAGGTATTAATACCGTCGGTAAAGGATTTCTTGGTAGGTTGACAAAATAATTAGACTTGTTGAAAAGTTAAGTTGTATATTTAGGCCGTTTCGGGTCTGGTTATATAGGGCCCCCTGCTCTCCTACTCCCCCTTAGTCTATCGACATATCCGTGGACTTCATAGGACGTTTTTTAATTTATTATCGATACATTCCCACGCCTGGTTATTCCAAGAATTGTATCCTGTTATCGTATTTTCAATATTATATACTATACGCCATCCGTTAATATTTGATACTGTGCATTATATATAAATATAAATGTTACGGGCAAAGTATACAATTTGGTCATTTTATACAATGGCCGGGCATTTTATATAATGTCCGGTCGTTATGTAAAATGACCTTCATATATGAATAATATGGATGATACTATGGTATTGTAAATTATAAAGCATTTTATTCATTATATTTTAACTTTGTTGTTGAATGTAAACAACACACCCTGTATTATGTAGATTATAAGCAAATTATTCATACTGTAGTACAGCAGACGCTGAATAGGCATTTTATATTTCTATAGCATATTCGTTCTATGTTACGCCTCGGAGCACTATAGTGTTATTCATATTAATATACAAATTATTATATTATTACATATATCCGATCTTATTTTTATTTACCTTTAGCTTCTGTATATCTGTATACTTCAACAGGTTATGGGCCCAGTAGTAAAGTATTTATAATAAAGTCGTGTATGTATAATACATTAATTATTAATACGAATAGCGTGTTTGTGTACAGACAGTATACAGCAATAATAATTCGCGAAGTATAGTGCAGTGTAGTGTAAGTGCATCGATCGTGTGAAACGCAGAAACTGTGTTTGTTATTATTACATTTACATAGTGTACAGACAGTGTAAAGATAATTCGTTATTATGGAAAACGAATCTATAAAAATTAATAAACTAACAGGTACTGAAAATTGGGGAACATGGAAGTTCCAAATAAAAGTCATAATGACAGCAGCCGAAATATTTGACATTGTGACTGGAAAATCTAAAAAACCCGTTCTTACAAAATCAAGTTCAGAAACTGAAGATGATGCAAGAAAAAGGTATGGTGTTGATTATTCAGCATGGAAAAGAGTTGACAATATAGCTCAAAAATATATTGTAACATCTGTAGACGAACGGCCATTATTATTTATTATGAACTGTGAAACAGCAAAGGAAATGTGGGACAAATTGCTCAGCATATATGAACAGAAGTCTGCAACAAGCATTTCTTTGTTACAAGAAAAATTCTATAGTTATGTTAAGGACCCCCCATATCAAAACTAGAAAATTAAAGTAAGCAATTGGAACAATCAGGAGAATTTATACAGGTGTAGCGTCCTCTTAACGTTTTAACTTAATTTTAAATTTTATCGCCTGGCCTATCGTAGGATATATAAAAATATGGCTCACACGCGATCAACCGGTGGTTGTGTTAAAAGTCACGCACCTGCAAGCCGATAAGTGATAACACGTCGCTCATAATCTTCCTTATAAAAGTAATAATTAATATAGCTGTATACAACCATATTATTATTATATAATTCACATGACATGAACTAAAACTATGAGAAGATAAAAATAACAATAATAAATTGTCGTCGTGTTTATGTGAACCGCTGTTCCATCAAATATAGTTTGTAATAATGGTATAATATTATAATAAAATATAATACTTAATTGTTAAAATGCTATATTGAGCTAGATATTTCAGATATTTTTTTTTTAACTAAATTAGCTTTTTTTTTGAAAGTGTTTGTGCTACATTTACAATATACCTCTTTATATTATATGATTTGAGGTAATGAAACACAAAAAAAAATAAAACAAAAAATCGAACAGATTTATTACTTTTATTTATGAGAAATAATGTCTTCTCATAAATTATAAAGTCTGATAGCAGTAAATGGGTTTTGGAAAATACGGCATTGTCAATAAATCTAAACGCGTGTATACGACCATACTAATATCTTTTAAATATAATACATACAAATATATACAGTAAACATACATTTTTATCTTAGATTTGTATCCACATAATTAGGTGTAACGTGGTCGGGGGAACGACCAGTTAAATATAAGATATCCAGGGAGAATCATAGGATCCTATAGCCATAAATACCGTAGCCAGGTATTGATGTACCTGATATGTAGATATCAGGATCTTAAATATATTTAAGTTACTATGATTCCTTTTCAGTTATAATTATGTTTTATTGTCTACTAAACACTTACAAATATTAATACTCACAAATATATCAACTATGTTCTATTATACTATGTAACTGTATCGTAGTCATACGGAGTCCGGTAATCGTAGTGTGTATTGAGGTCTAAGGTGCACAGCGAACTAACTTACTAATACATTGTGTGTGTTAGCCTATGGCTTTACAATTATGTGTGTGTTTTAATATTATTGTATCGGTCAGCAGTTAATCGTACATACGGTAGAGATCGTATTATATACATAGATGTTTGAAATTTGAACTTTAAATGCTTATAAAAAAAAACTGTGCATATATTTTTCAACTGCTATTAGAATGATATATCAGGAGCCTTATGTTCAATTTTCACGCTTTTTTACCCAACAAATAAAATTGTATGATATTTATAAAAAAAAAAACTAAGAAAAATGAAAACTGACATTGCCCGTAAACAGCTCAAAAAGAGTCAAATTATTTTCAAAATGTTATGGTGTATAGAAAATGCTAATATAAACATTCAGTGAAATTTTCAAGTATCTAGAGTCATTTGTTTTTTAATTACAATAAAATAAGTAAATTGTTACAAAAGAAATCGAGTGAATATCAAATGTTGTAAAAATATAAATTTCAAACGCTCATAAAAATTTAATTTAAGTTTCTTGTAGACATTTTTTTTTTTGATAAAGGTAGATAAACTTATGAGTAATCTTATATTACATTTTCAAATCTTAGATTTAAAAAGAAAAATTTTTATGAATTCTCAACTCAAAATAATTTGATAATTTTCGTGATTTTTCCGTATTTTGTGAAAATTTGAACTTTAAATGCTTATAAAAAAAAACTGTGCATATATTTTTCAACTGCTATTAGAATGATATATCAGGAGCCTTATGTTCAATTTTCACGCTTTTTTACCCAACAAATAAAATTGTATGATATTTATAAAAAAAAAAACTAAGAAAAATGAAAACTGACATTGCCCGTAAACAGCTCAAAAAGAGTCAAATTATTTTCAAAATGTTATGGTGTATAGAAAATGCTAATATAAACATTCAGTGAAATTTTCAAGTATCTAGAGTCATTTGTTTTTTAATTACAATAAAATAAGTAAATTGTTACAAAAGAAATCGAGTGAATATCAAATGTTGTAAAAATATAAATTTCAAACGCTCATAAAAATTTAATTTAAGTTTCTTGTAGACATTTTTTTTTTGATAAAGGTAGATAAACTTATGAGTAATCTTATATCATTTTCAAATCTTAGATTTAAAAAGAAAAATTTTTATGAATTCTCAACTCAAAATAATTTGATAATTTTCGTGATTTTTCCGTATTTTGTGAAAATTTGAACTTTGAATGCTTATAAATTAAAACGGTTACTAAAGATTTTAATTTTTTTTATCTGCCTTTGAAACAATAACCTATAGGAGCTTTCTATTAAATTTTCAAGCTTTTTTACTCAACAGAAAATTAAATGTTTATAAAAAAAAATTGTGTTTATGTATTTATAATCTTTTTCAACTGCTATTGTAACAACATATTACCTGCCGCCGCACTGGAAAACGCACATAGTGGACTGCAGTGGTATTATGATTATAATATAAATAATATTATATCAAATATGAATTATGATACAATTTTAAATCCCCCGACACCAAGCCATAATTAAACTAACCAGAAACATTATTAAATATTGGGTCTGTCTGTATTAATTTTACGATTCATGGAATAAACGATAATATATTACCTACCTATAATAATATAATACTATAATATAATACTATAATATAATACTATAATATAATACTAAAATAATAATAAAAATGTGTTACCAAATTATTCTTTCGCTAAAATGCTGAATGTCAGTGATGCTTCAAGCTTTCAGCAGTTAACAACCAACATTGTGTTTTATTTTGTGATATTTATTAACTTGTTACTTTTTTTTTTAAATTAACTATTAACTACCTAATGAGTTTTTTTTTCAAGGTTAACGTGTTAACTTCAATTTAATATTATTCAAAAGTATATAAACAAAGTCCGAAATTGCCACGCCTTAGTGGAATGTAAAAGAAAACTTTATTAGGAATATTACCGGGGATTTAAGATTATAATATGTGTGTTATAACTTATAATGTATGGTAAATTATTCACATCTTAGTGACTTAGTACCTACGTACTGGTCTGCGGTATAGTCGTCGTCAAACGTTGCTGTAAACAGTGTTTTTATTATAATTATCAGGCGAGAATCGTCAGTGTTTTTTTTACTGTTAATAGACTGTTTTTATTGTTGATATTACATTAATCACGATCGTTCCAAGTCATGATAGTAAGTTTGTAAAAGCTTACGAGTTTAATTTACTTAATTTTTATCAAAGAATATTTTTTTATAATTTATTTTTTATTTCAGTTATCAAAAATGCATTTTACAATATTATAATTTATAACAATATTATTGTATATTTAGTCACTTTAAAATTTTGATGGCCATGGGGATAACACCTATACTTTGAACTTCTGGGGAGGGGGGGGGGCTTAGCCCCTAAAGCATCCCCAATTTTGGCCTATTAGTCTACACCACTACATATCCAACTGTTCTATACTATTTTTTTAAGTTCTTAAGGTGTTAGTGGTGCTTGCAAAGAACTTGATGTCCGAGCGCGCATACTAAAATTGTATACTCTCGGCCCTAACACGTACCATTACGTTATTTTTTTTCAATTATTATTTTATTCTTACTCGTAATTATGTATATCCGAAAAAAAATTTTCATTAATTGCCTGATAAATCATTATAATATAACATAATATAGATACCTAATATATCACCTTCTTTAGCAAGTGTTTCTAAATTAAAACATATTTCATTTATCTCAAGAGGACGTCACACCCGCATGACGAGTTGTGAAATAGAGTGAAAATACCTATAATAAAATTAAATTGTGACAATATTTCTGAGGGCGAATCGTTAATTTTTAATTATTATACCTAATATAACGTTAATTATATCGTTAAGAAAAAGAAAAAATTTCCACATTTTTATAATACCTTTGACTTTTCAAAATTTAAATTTGTCATATTTAAATTTTATTATAACACCAAAATATTGAGCTTGTTATACTCAAACTGCGTAAACGCGTTTTATCTAAATGAAAAAAATCTGTGAGAAAATATGACAACTAAATGCGATACCTA
Organism: Metopolophium dirhodum; assembly: GCF_019925205.1. Lineage (NCBI taxonomy): Eukaryota > Metazoa > Arthropoda > Insecta > Hemiptera > Aphididae > Metopolophium > Metopolophium dirhodum. The sequence continues at coordinate 19,438,328 of NC_083560.1, forward strand.
TGAAAACCCTGAATTGAAGATAGGTAATAATATGGTACCATAATATTATGGTAGGTGCATTACCTATATAGAGTATAGGAGTGTATCTAATATTATGGATCGCTACAATAGTATATGGCATAACATATAATAATATGTTTATATTATAGATAAATAGGTAGGTACCTACTATCTATAATAGCACGTGCTTATAACGGAATATACGCTATCACCATTCACCATTCACCACAGTATCATGTTCAAAATATCTTAAGACGTAATTTCAAATCTTGATTCGGATAATGCAATTTCTATGCAAAAGCAAAAGATATTATACAAAATAACGAGCTGAAATTAACCTCGGTTGACGTGAAACGCTCTTTAAGCCGATACAAATCAATTTCAAGGGGCCTCGATATGGTCATTATTTAAGGGACAACATTTAGGCAATTTCTTATTTTGTTATAGCCGGTCAGGATCTATCTTGTAAATGATTATTAGGGTGAGTGAAATTAAATGAGGTGAGTTTCCCCGGTACCACAATGTTTAAAAATCAACATTTTTCCTGCACCATTAATTGTACCATAATTTGTACCGATTTTTACCACTAATTTCATAATTTGTACCAAAATATTACCCCGGGAAAAACCAATTTTCCTCTACGGGTGTCATAAATTAAAGTACTTATAAATAATGGTTATATCTTAAAAAATGTAGAACACTACTTTTACCTTAGTGAAATAAATATTAATTTTAGTTACTACTTTGATTTAACTTGGGGCAAATCCATTTGTTAACTATAAGTTTTTAAAATTTAACCAGGGCGCAGTTTACAAATATCCATTTTTCACTTGACAAGAACTCGGGCGCAGCTTAGATGATGTTTGGTTTTGTGTAGACCCTGGGCCCTGGGGTCTTGGAAGCAGTCACTGTATTTTTACATAAAAATCGCAAAATGTTATAATAATGCCAAATGGCAAAGCAACATGAATCGAAGGCCTTGGCGACCACTCGCACAACATTTATTGTTTTTTGGTGGACTTTCATGGGCAGCTCCTCTGACACTAGTTGAAATTAAAAATAAACAACAACAAAAACAATAATAATAATAATAATAATAATAATAATAATAATAAAAAAAATAATAATAATATTTATGTGGTAATTTCTTACATAATATCAACGAAAAACAATGAGAAATCGATTTTGGTCAAAAAATAAAAATAAAAATATAAAATATAATACGATAATAGGTAGGTATCTAATAAAAATTCACAGGCACAATATTATTTAGTAATAGGTAACTATTGGAAATAAATAGCCATTATATAATCTATACACATATAACACGTCATAAAACAGTATAGAGATATTAGGTATATTCAATCTTTTCAAAATATACGGTGAAAGGATTATAGGTACACTATCGCACATAGAAATTTGGAGTTGTATTAATTTCAAATATTCTCAATGCCAGACATATTTATCATGTCGATTTTCGCTTACTGCGGTTTGGCAGTTGGTTTATATAATATAAACATTATCATATCGTTCACATTGTAATTTTAATGTAATCTCTTATTGGAGTTAAAACAACACTAGATTTTGTTTTAAATAAATAATATTATTTTTAATGATCTTTTTAGCTGTTTACTGTTTTTCTAACATTATCTTATATTTACGTGTTGTTCTGATAACATTTATTATTGATGTCGTTTACCAAAAATAGCTAAAAGGAACACTCTATTGAAGCTAAATCAAACCCTATTTAATGTTTATACTTACAAATTAACAGGCTGAATCAATTAGTAATCTAATTTTAAGATTAACATATTTTGTTAAAAATCTCACTTTAAATGCTTACAAAAAAAAATTGTGCCTGTGTATTTTTAATAATTTTTAACTGTTATTGTATTTATATATCAGGAACTTGTATTAATTTTTCACGTTTTTTGGCCCAACAAATACAATTTTATATATTATATTTATAAATAAGGTGAGTAAGTGGATGTCGTTCTGCTGTACAGTAAGTGATAAGTGGGTCACTGTAATGGATGGTGTTAAATTCAAATTCAATGATATAATATCATTGTATAAGATTAACGATTCTGAGCGAAAATGGTCAGTCAGCCTATGATATTACCAAGTATATTTGATGATATTATTGTAACGAACCTAATAATACGCATAGTATATTATTGTGATCGTTTTGCCTTAGGATATATTAGTTAACATAAAGATTAGCACATAGTATAACGTCCTGTGAAGTCCACGGATATGTCGATAGACTAGGGGGAAGTAGGAGAGCAGGGGGCCCTATATAACCAGACCCGAAACGGCCTATAAATATACAACTTAACTTTTCAACAAGTCTAATTATTTTGTCAACCTACCAAGAAATCCTTTACCGACGGTATTAATACCTGCAAATTATAAGCTAAGCAATTAACCCAATTGCTAGTTTATAACATTATTAAGAATAAAGTAATTTATATATAACCTATTTACATGGAGTCTAAGAGCCTTGTTTTCAATGTTCAATCTTTAGGTATAAAAGTTGAACATTTTATAAATTATTAACTACAAAATAATTATTAAATTATAAATTTGATAAATTTTGTCAACCTTTGAACTTTAAATGCTTATAAAAAAAAATTGTACCTATGTATTTTTAATATTTTTTATCTGCTATTAGAACGATATATCAGGAGCCTTATATTAAACTTTCACGCTTTTTTACTCAACGGGTAAAATTTTTTTGATATTTATAGAAAAAAACATAAAAAAAATGGAAATTGACAATGTCCGTAACAGCTCCCAATATTTGGAAAATGTTATGGTGTATAGGAAATGCAATTATAAGCATTCAGTCAAAATTTCATGTCCCTACGGTAATTTGTTTAGAGTTACACCAAAAACCAAAATCGATTTTCTCGAAAACAGTTTTTATGTAAAAATTTCCGTTTTTCCTTTATTTTTCTATTGTTTTTCACGACACTTTTGCAAAATACTGGGAACCGTTGACCCCCCAAAGTACCAACTAGATTCACTCTCCTATCAGAAAAGTTACTGTTGAAGAAAATCCAAGCACTTTTACTGTTCTAAAAGGTGATGACAGACACAAAAAAAAAAAAAAACACACATCATTGTAAAATCAACACATTCATCGCTTCGCTTAGAATCTAAAAGTAATATGTAAAATCTATATTATATATTTTATAATTATGCAGCCATTAGGGCCTGTAAAAATGTGTCGGAGGTCCGGATGTTGGCCGTGGTACACCAGTTGGTGACCGCTACAAGTCTATATTGTAGAATACCTATATATCTATAGAAAATAATAAATACTAAATTTATTCAGAATGGTCGTAATTCACTTTTCGGCCAATACAAATTGTTTGAAACAAACTATTTGTTCTCTCTCTCTCTGGACCATGTGCAACATAGACAAAACACATTTACGCAAAATGATTTTATGTAGTTTTTGAGTAAAATCACCCATTACAAAAAATATAGACAATAATATTTTTAAGGGAATGTCGATATGTCTAAATATTGTTTCAAAACAATTTAAACATCATTAAATGTACAACATTTTGTTGTTTATTTTGAAAGTCAAATACAATGTCAAATAACAATAAAATATAAAATCGATATGTCATTCCCTCACAAATATTAATCTCTATATTTTTTCTAATAGGTGTTTTTTACTCTAATTATTTAAAAACATAGAAAAAAATATTCTGCGTAAATGTGTTTTTTCTATTTTGCGCGTGGGTCAGAGAGAGAAAACAAATAGTGCGCTGGCATCATCTTAAAATAAATTCAATTTTGTAAAAATGTATTTATAAATAAAAATCCATAATATTAAATAAATAAATTAATAATTAGTAACTAATAATTCATAATAATAGTTTTTATACGGCAATAACTTGGCCGGTGGCTAGTTTATCGTATAGCTGATCCTGCGCACTTTGTGACCCGTAAAAAATAACAACTCTTAAACAAATTGTGATTGTTCATATCCTTTTTGGTGTAACTCACTGCAGTAAGTGCAACTTAGCTACCCTGGTAGCCAATGTGTGAAAATGTGATTTGATGCATGCTTGTACCTGATCTGCCCGAATAACCAATAGCAACCAATAATAAATAAATACTATTTCATGTTAATTATTTCTCCTATAACCAATAGCAACCATTTATAAAAAAATATTTCCATTGTAAATCTCAAAATCCCTGTTTGAGCACTTCTATTAATTGATCGTAGCGTGATGTTATATAGCCTTCCTCGATGAATGGACTATCCAATAAAAAAATAATTTTTCAATTCGAACCTGTATAGCCTCTTTCAGCCCCTTACAGCCCCTTACAGCCCTTTTTTAGTATTAAAAAGAAGTAGCCTATGTTTTTTCTCAGTGTCTATACTATCTATGTACCTACCAAATTTCATTTAAATCAGTTCAGTAGTTTTGGAGCCTATTCAATACAAACAATCAAATCATTCCTCTTTTTCATATTAGTATAGGTAAACCACCCAATAAGTGCGGGCCATAATAGATTTTTATTTTTTATAGTTGATTAGTGAACATTAAGTCAGAAACAAAATTCTCGACTGTGTCATGTGTCTTCAAAAATTATTTTTCACATACTAGTTTTCATACTGTTTTCTGTGGAGCTGTGAACTTTGACAGATTATTTTTTTGTCAATTGCCATTTACCATTACGCGTTTTTAAAATTTATTTAACACAAATTACCATCGACTGTTAATATTACTTTCAAAATAGGTACCTATTGTTTGAATAAAAAAAAATAAATGAAATAGATACTAATACAACTGTAACTGTAATAGATACTAATGCCTAATATTAAAATGAATTACTTTAATCACAATAATATCATAAAATAACATATAATAAATATAATAATATTATAGGATGACATACCGTCTTCGCTCAGAATCATTTCTCGTATATTATACAATGATACTTTATAATTGAATTCAAATTTAATACCATATTGTAACCTACTGTACAGCAGAGCGATATCCACTTACCCACATTTTTCTGTATTAACTTATCTCAACAAGTAAAAAAAATAGTTGACTTGCCCAGCCTTGTTAATATCGTCAATTAATGTTCATGAGCCACCGGCGGTCCGGTTCAGCTACGGCATACTAGTACACCTGGTCAATCCGCCCTGTATAATACTGATAAATAGGTAGGTACATATATTATATGATATTGCTATATACATTTTTATTCATAATCGGATAAGTTACCCTTTTTTGGTAACAAAAAATTAAAAGTACAGTAAGTTAAATCTCAATTTGCCAAATATTATACTGAAATTAAATAATATTATATTACAAATGAGTTAATATTTTTAAAATTAATCGTATTCCTGTTAATGAATCCTAACATCTTAAATGATTTTTTAACTTGATTATCAATTTTATAATAAAAGTCATAACTATAGAGACCAATTTTTATGTTTTTACATAATATCTTTACTGAGAGTATGCAGCTCTAATTTGGATTCATTAACCTATGAACTGATATACAACATTTTAGCGCATAAAAAAAAATATTTTAAGGTTAAAGTATATTTTGTGTAAAAAACATGTCTTAGTAACATATTGCCATATTGGGTTCAAATTTGAATATTTTATAAAAATCTAATAGATAATGAAAAATTGTTATTTCTATTATTTAAAACTTGTTATTATTATTATTTTTTGAGTTCATAAGGCTGAATTATTTAAGTTTGAGTTATTTCAATTCATAACATATTATTATTCTGTTGTTAAAATATATGCAGTCAATTTTTTTTTTAATATTATTATTTTTTGAATTCATAAGGCTGAATTATTTAAGTTTGAGTTTGAATACATAATATTATTCTGTTAATAAACTATATGCAGTCAATTTTTTTTTTAATATTATTATTTTTTGAGTTCATAAGTTTGTGTTACAATAGTTAAATATAAGTACACCAGTATGGCAGTATATCACCATATTATAGATTAAATATAACTGTTTATTTTTATAACCTAACTGTTACTTGTATTTATTTTTTCAGTTTTTAATACATTTTTATGATTTTTATTATTTTGATGAAATTATAGAGCCTAGAAGCATCTTCTTTTCAAGATTTTAAGTGCATATAAATCCGATCTCTTGATAATGTTATTAGTTATGAGTCATAACTTATAACATTATCAAGACGAAAAAAGTAATAACACCGCAATTATTTATATTTAGTGGGAGGTAATTTCGACGACTATATAAGTAACACATTTCTTTAGATTTTACTGTAAAATTAAAGTATCATTTAATAGTCAATCATATTATATATTATATATTATATATATAGCTCACCCAAAAAATTATTTCTATATACGCCACTGGAGTGAATTGACTTCTTATCAAATTTAAAATTAAGATTATTATCGAGGCAATATCATAGGGTTTAAATTATATTTTAATTTTAAAGTGAGTTATGAGAATTTTATGATGTACAATTACCTATATATAAGTATTTGCTTTGGGGATTTTTTGTGACCGCATTTAAGACTTTGACAACAATTATACAAAAAGCAACACAATTTAATTGAATGGAGATGCTCAATTTGTAAAATTAAATTATTTTTTCATACTAATGTAAACTCCAGGAAGTACCATCTACTAAAAATCAACAACTATTTATTATTTTATTCCAATTTTTCAGCTGTACAATATTCAAAGAAAATTCTAATTCATATATTATCAATGTAGTATTGTACCGATTAGGAATGGCTAAGTCATAATATAATAAAAATCGGTACTTGGTACCTATTCTATAGTATTTACCTAATCATTATTTTTGGTGAAAATATATTAATAAACCTAATACCATTGAGTATATAAACTTATATACATATATAGTATATACTATAGTATCTATATTCTATGCTCAATGCGCTAATATCTAATACCTACTACCTATATTCACAATGAAAATACAATTATATTGACACGCAAATTGAATGTGTTCCTATACAGAATGTTACAAATTGCATGTCACAGCAGATGCTGTAACATGAAATTTGGAACAACCTGTACATATAGCCTTGTAAAGAAAATAATGCGGCCAAGCATTTCTCAACTCTCAAGCCTTTATTTTTAAGATAAAAATAAAAGGAAACTATAGCTGCCATTATATATAGGTACCTACTTACCTATAAAAATATACTTGCATACGTTTACTTATATACCTATATATATTTTTTTGTACCTATATTTGTTTATTATGAATATTGTAGATACCTTTGGAATATTTTTATATTATTTTGAACAAAATTATAAAATTTAATGAATAATATACCAATTCAATTTAGGTAAAACACCTTAAAATATTTAACTACTAATTGTCATCACTTGCGTCTTTATTTTTGAATTAGGCACAAAATGTATTATTTGCATTATCGACGAGAGGTCCTAAGTATATACAATAAGCACACGCTACATAATATACGTACCATCATTACTATATAAGCAACGATACACCTGTATAATTTCAACTAACAAAATATCAAGGATTTTAGTCTCTTTTATTTTCTAATTTATATATTAATTTATCAGTATTAAATATTCGTTTCAATTATGACATCTTTTGTATGGACCGCTGAATTTACTGATGTAATGTATTATTATTATTTTAGCATTCACATACTTCCCTCTGTCTGTTTTAATAATTTTCTCTTTTTTGCCGATCATATAATCACTTGATCATTTTTTAGTGTTAAATTTATCTGTAATAAATAATAACCTTGTGTACGGATAATTTCTTACATAGGTACCTATTATATCAAATAAACTATGCCTCTTTAAGTAATAATAAATGAATATTATAACTCTCTTATTATAACTGGCATTCATATTTTGTTGAAAAAACAGTGTCAGACATATCACCCACACTTACAATTTCGGAAATATTATCTGATAGTGCTTGATTATAATATTATTTTTTATTTATTATATTATGCATGCAGAGACGTTTGCCTCCGGTTAGGTTCGTATACTGCTTTTTCATATATTTTTCTTTTTTTTCGTAATAAATTAATTTTTTCATCAGTGATTAATAATGTTATATGAATTTAATGTTATAAGATTTAAGTATTATGTGTATAAAATATATTTTTGATCAGATTGAATGGATAGCAATGGATAGCAATCGAGACTCAATGGACGACGATATTACTGTACCTACAGACGTACAGTTATTGTAGTAATTATATGTATCATCACTATTAACAGTAAAAAGTTATCCTTAATATCATACTTAGATACGACGGAATCACGCAATTCCTCAATATCCAGTCATGATGAATAATTAATTAATTTTTAAAAATTGTTTACAAATAACGGAATTATTACTATATTATTATAGTACTCAGTTGGTTGTAATTTTGTCGAACAACAAATACATATTATTTACATCATCACTATTTGACAATTGTTAATAATATTACCTATTAATCATCAAATTTAATTGTATATTTGATATTTCAAAATAATGTCTTCAGAAACAGTAAAATAAGGTAAAATCTAAAAAAGCAAAAGTACAAACAATTAATGTTAGAAGTTAAAACGAAAAATTCCAAAATTTCAAACTTTTTTGCGCCTTCAGTAGTGGTAAAGACTTGTACGAATAACTACTTATTATTAATTAGTTATACTATTTAGCTACAATACATACCCCGAAATTGACCTGCCACTATTAATTAGTAATTACTATACTTTATGTACCACTTAAATATAAAAATTTCCAATTAATATAATTTGCTCAGAGATTTCATGTAAATGAACACTAATTCTGGGCTAACACTAATTAACGTGTCAGGAATAAACAACAGACGTAAATAGTAAATGTAGTAGGTAAGTATATTAAATGCCTTTATAAATAATATATAATAAGTGTACAATTGATTAATACTCTTAATTTGTATAGTAATACATTTTTTTCATAAAAAATTATTATTATTGTTTTTGATGATTGATGAAATGTTGTTACTATGTATTAACGTTGATTTTTTAAACAGGTTTTGTTTTGAGAGTTGAACTTCTGAGTATATTATATTATTTTTATATAATTTTTGGAAATTTGCCAGAGGGTAGGGGTTTTACTTACAAACTCTGAAAACCAAATTACAAATACTTACAAATGAATATCTTTAACATACAATCGGTCCGGATCGATTCGGCTGATATGGGGGGGGGGGGGGGCTGATGGTTAATATCTAGGGCTGTAGATAACCCTTTTTAAAAGTTAATAATTTTATTTTAGTTAATTATTATTATGAAATCCAATTCTGAACCTACCAAAAAACCTGACATAAATGATGTGAAAAAAGATGACGAAGTATGTATAATTTAAATATATTTTTTTCTATATTATGGGGTATGATGCGGCAAAATAATATTTGTGCCATTACACCTTAACACAGCACTGTATGCGTGCGTTTGTAATATATATTTTATTAGTACAACACTGAACTTCGACGTAATTGATACCACCGTAATAATCTATACCTGTAATATTATATTATACGGTAGGTACTGGCAAACCAGAGCAGAGCGCATCTACCAGTAGCGTCATGGTGTTTGATAACTAATCAATTTACTCTAATATGACAGTAATATAAAAACTAACCACATGAAATTGAAAATCTTTTTAATAAAAAAATGTATATTTGATAAATATCTTTATCTGATAAGTTAATTTTTTTTAGTCATTCTTTAATAATTTAAAGTATCAATTTATTATATAATGAAGTTATCACTTAGAACGGATTACACCAACGGATAAGGGTTTGACTTACAAATTCTAAATTCTAATTTCGGCTCGATTCGGCTGATATGGGGGGGGGGGGGGCTGATGGTTAATATCTAGGGCTGTTGATAACGCAGCGGGGACCAACTTATAAATTCCAAAAACCAACTGGAACCATTTTATTGTTCTGAATCTATTTAAATAAACAATCATTTTCTTGGTTCTATTATGATTTCATCGGTTTTAAGAAAATAATTAAAATTGATTTAAATTTAGTTTTGTTTTAATGAAATAACCACAGGTGTGAATTTTTCATACCGACACATTTTTTTTTTTTTTGAAAACTAATTTTTTAGCTTTGAATAATCACATTATTCCTACTACTGACAACGATTATTTTTATCTATAAAATATTATGGATTACATTTTTGTACTCGTGACATGAACGTTCGAAAAACAATAATATGTTTTTCCAACGCGTCATTTCGAAATACCTTCGAATAATAAGTTATTCAGGTGATAATTTGTTATGCGCAAAATACGGGATTATCGACAAAATTCTCTAGAAAATGATTTCAATGTAGCCTATAACTAGGCTGACGTAATTTATAACCAAAACTACGAAAACAATTATAATGTACAAATTACATTAATATATGAAATACAGTAGTAAACAATTTATTTAGATTGTAGAGACGTAGCAAATTTTTTTTTAAAATTAAAAATGTGAACACAATAATTATATTGAAACAGATACAGATATTTTATATAAGATGATTTCAGTATAATAATATAAGTTATATATTACTTTAAGATACCTAGTAATACCTACCTATGATTGACTCACCGGCAACCAAATTAGATTCAAATGTGTTGTTCGATTATTTCATCGTATATGGTTTTTACAGGGTGATTTCATGGAGGAAACTTATCACTATCAAAAACTAGTCCGATTACGTAAAAAAGATCCGTGGCTGCCTATATTTTGGGCTAGAATGCCTAGAATCCGAGAAAATGGTGCATACGTGTTTCATTTGACCAACAGAGATTACTATTGTACTATATTGGTTCACCAACATAACTATCATAACTGAAAAAAAAACTAAAATAATAATAACAAAGAATAGTGTATTGTATATTGCCACCAGATCTAGCTCAGAAAGTCACACAGAGACTGCCAGACGTATTTCGACATACCTATAGGTAATGGCGGACGTTGGTGAACAAATTCTACTGATGAATCACACAATATTTATTGGCAGATATGGTTCAATTATTATTAACTATGTTATATTAAATATCGCTTGACAGCAAAGCGTTTGTGTCATTCTCACCATCTGTAAACCAAAAGACACGCTTGTACGCACGAAACCGTAATTCTATCTTTTTACCAGACATTTAAAGAACATAATACTATGGTAACATTAATAATCTCAGAAGCTCGACGCTAAAGCTGGCAATGCTGGTAAGTTATATTATACCTACGTATTTTAACATTACCATAATATATTTCAGTTTATATTGATTCTATTCGGAATTTCGTCGTATTTCATTATTTCCGTACAAAATATATAACTATACCTACTTGAATATCAATCATTTTTTTTTTATCGCACGTAGCCTGTTATCAATTTATACTAAACACTCGTAAGATCTTGTTCCTAATAAATATAAGCATACACATTATGAACGTTTAATTATACATATCAACTAAAACGAATAAAATAAATTCATTATAAATATTATTTCTATTAATTACTAGGCAGAGTCTACCTAGGTGACCTAGATTTTATTAACTTATAAGTTATAAGTTAATAGATACCAGCTATACACCATGTTTAATATAAATGAGGTTCGTGGTAATAATAAATAGGTTGCTTAAATGCAGTACCTAATTTAAAATTAAAAATATATTTAAAATTGTATTGTATTTAGAAAATAATATTATATATAAGATATTATGCATTTTTTATACATTCTCATTAGGTAGATAGTATCCATTTTCAGCACATTTTATAAATCGCTATACCGGTGGCCAATGTGTACAAAACCGCCGCTAGTAAAAATGTTCCAAACAACTAAAAATATTAATTACTTTAATAACAATATCAAAAACATATTAGGGGGACGAAGAGGCCAAGCGAACTACGCGTAACGTCACCGGTTCAAATCTTGACCACGGGTGGCATTTCTCTCAGGGCAAGCAACTGTCATGGCAGAAACCTACAATAGGTGCCCAATTTGAAATTCTGCCAAAACCAAACACACGTGTTTGCAAACAAACAGTGCCCTCCCTTATAAACAATAACAAACAAACAGCTAATGGCCATAGTTGCCAGGCTTAATGATCAATAAAAAAAAAAAAATATCATCATGAAATAAATATAAAAAAATGTGGGCAAGTGACTAGATTTTGTTTTAAATACATATTATTATTTTTTATGATCTTTTTAGCTGTTTACTGTTTTTCTAACATTATTTTATATTTACGTGTTGTTCTGATAACATTTATTATTGATGTCGATTACTAAAAATATCTAAAAGGAACACTCTATTGAAGCTCAATCAAACCATATTTAATGTTTATACTTACAAATTAACAGGCTGAATCAATTAGTAATCTACTTTTGAACGCATAAATGAGTAAAGTTAACAACTAGCAATCTTAAAACAGTGGGCAAGTGGGTATTAATCTGCTATACAATAGATTACAAGTGGGTCACTGCAATGGATTGTGTTAAATTTGAATTCAATGATATATTATAATTGTATAAGAAAAAAGATTCTGAGCGAAGACTATGATATAACAAATGATGATATTATTGTAAATAAAGTAATTTATATTATATAACATGTACGTGGAAGCTTGTTTTAAATTTTCAAGAAATCTTGTACTAAATATTAAATCTTAGGTATCAAAACAAAAATTGTTATGAATTTGTAACTCAATATAATTTGCATATTATTGTGAATTTTACGTATTTTGTCAAGATTTGAACATTAAATGCTTATAAAAAAAAAATGTGACGATGGATTATTAATATTTTTCAAATATTATTGTATGACTATAATATGTCAGGTATACGTAATTTTTACAACTGTGAATGTGGAAACAGCTGGAAAACTATCGTTTACAGCACAGAGTTTGTTCATTGCAGATAATGTGTTACAAAATAATGGTATCAGAAAATTAAAACTATGTATTGACTCAGTAGAGTGTCCTCCACTATACTATACAACTTTTGTCTTTTATTACGAAAGTGTCTTTTACAGAATGGATTTTTTTGTTTATAAAGGTAAACTATCTGATAAGAAATCTTGTATTAAATTTTCAAATCTTTTAGGAATTTCTAACCCAAAATTATTTACACATTATCGAGAATTTTACGTATTTTGTCAATGTATGAACAATAAATGCTCATAAAAAAATTGTGACCCTGGATTTTTAAGATTGTTTATCTGTCTTAGAAACAATATATGAGGTGCATTCTATTATATTTTCAAGCTTTTTTACCCAACAAATAAAATGTTATTGATATTTATAGAATAAAAACAAAAAATAAATATTTTATAATGTTATGGTGTATAGAAAATGCTAATATAAACGTTCAGTCAAAGTTGCATGTGTCGACGGTCATTTGTTTTAGAGTTACACCAAGAACCAAAGTCGGTTAAGTCGAAAATTGATTTTGTGTAAAAATTTCCGTTTTTCCTTAATTTTTCTTTTGTTTTTCACGGCACTTTTGAAAACTACTGGGAACCGTTGAGTACCCTTAAAGTACTGCTAGATTCGCTTCCCTATCAGAAAAGATACCGTTGAAGAAAATCTAAGCACTTTTACTGTCCTAAAAGGTGATGACAGACACACAAAAAAAAAATGAAATAAAATAAAAAAAACACACATCATTGTAAAATCAATAGGTACATCCGCTCAGAATCTAAAATACTACGGTCATTAAGTAAGTAGGTACATGATATAAATATGTTATACTATTAAAATGAAGAACCATATTATAATATATTATATAACATAATATTATAAATGCAAAGTTTTCGGAATAAATTGATTCAACGTAAATATTTTTGAAATGTTATTGTGTAAATAATATAAGATTTATATAGTACCTAGCTATTATAACTTATAACATAATATTATTATTAGTTATTTTGTATTATTATTATTTCTATGGCACCTACTGAGTTTTATTCGTAAATACTTGAAAGTTGCAATGATAAATTATTGAATTACATTTATATCACATCAATACCTACTATTTATTTGAAAAAAGTTAGTTACATAAATTGAATTTCTAACGAGTGGTTAATTAATAATTAGTTGCAAATTAAAGTATTTAAATTTAGAAAAATCTAAATGATATAAAATATTTAGGTAAATAACTATACATACTCATTATATTATATAGTTACTAATAATTTGTTTACCTAATTAGAAATAGAAAATAAATAAATATTTTACAACTTATATAACAATCTGATAACTACTAATTTGTAATTAGTAATTACTATAATGAGTACTTCCTACCTGAAACGTAATTGAATTGGACTGTGTTTGTTTTAAATGGTCGTATTCAAACTTTCTTCGATTTGGATCCAATAAGTATAAAAACCAAAGTAAAATTTTCTGAACTAAATCGAAAAATTGCACTTGATTATTACCGACTTTTTTGATATACAGTGAAAACTGTCTAAAGCGGACCTTGAATAAAACGGAAAACTATCCAATACGGAATTTTTCTATGGTCCCGGCACGTTCCTATAGTTTTATATAGACGCTCAACCTCAGTAAAACGGAACCTTCATTACGCGGAAACGGAACGATTTTATAAGTTAAAGTTTTGCAAGTAAAAACCTTGCATAAACCGAAAAAATGACATGAGCATGTCAAATATAATCCAAAAATAAGGTATAAAATATAGATATGCCGATATGCGTTTGTACAATGTACATCAATTTTATTCTTGGATAATGCGTCTTGCCATCCAAAACTTATTTTATCAAATTTAAAACTTGCTTGGCTCCCACCAAATACGACATCTTTAACTCAGCCTATGGACCAAGGTATAATTTATTGCGTTAAAATATATTACCGTCCTTTTCTCATGCAATCTTAGATTGCAAATATTGACCAAATAAATAGTATTTCGGAACTTTCAAATCGAAAAAAATCATCAGCATTGGACCTAGTGATGCGGGTTAGAGGAGGGACATAGGGATGATTCACTAATTGCGTTAAAAGTGTAGCCAAATTTTGACGGGCCTATATTTTGTGTTTGGTATTAGAAGTGAGAACACTATTTTTATTTCACATAAATTGTTAATTATGTGGTGAATGTGTCATATGAAGGAAATATATATAATAAAAGGTGGGAAAGTGGAAGAAAATATCACAATATGCCGGAAAGTGAAAAGTGTGTTGTGCCTGTGTGATACATCGCCGATAATAAATAATTATTGCACGATGGTAGAAATACACTTAAAATTCAAATAATAATATATTGACAACAAAATGGTGCTTATCATAATATTAAGGTTAGTGGTGATAATATATTGCAAATCGACATAGGTACGGCAATGACCGTTGAATCAGACAAGGCCGCGCGGAAAAGCGATGGTTGCGAAACGCGACCTTGACCCGATCTTGGCGAAATTAGCTTATTCGGCATATTATACATATTATTATTAATTGTGTATAGTCGGACAGTTTATCAACCACCAACACTAATAATAAAATAAATTACTTTGAATATTAAATATAACATGAAATAATTTAGTAATTGATAAAATTTAGGCTAATCGAGCGTCATCGCTCAATATCGTTGCTCCTGAGCAATGATTTACTATTGAATTTACTATTAATACATACTACATTACAGTTACTTATTGAATTACGAGGTACATTCCACACCTACTGTAGTAGGTACCTTCTTAGTTCAGCAGAGCGGTTATATCTATAATATTATAGTTATACATTTGGTAGGTATTTATAAAAGCAGTATGTAGAAACATAATTTAATATTTTTTAAAACAATCACAAACATAACAAATTAGTCGGTAATAATCAAGTGCAATTTTTCGATTTAGTTCAGCAAATTTTACTTTGGTTTTTATACTTATTGGATCCAAATCGAAGAAAGTTTGAATACCACCATTTAAAACAAACACTTTTAGTTATAATGGAGTGCCTATAACTAGTAACTACCTATCTACACTGTTTTGAGTTGTACCTACCTATATAAGTAGTGGAAATCGACCCATGAGTGATATTTAGAATTGAATTAACCTGTTTTATGCCTAAATGATTGATGGTATTTTATTTTATATAGTTAATGAAATGGTTTTACAATACCTAAAGATTTATTTGTAAATAGTAAAAGAAGAATGGATTTCTATTGTATAGTACGCGATAATAGGTAGCTAATACGTAAAATATAATATAAATATGTGTATGCACTATGCTGTACTCGTCTTTGTAAAATATACAAAGATTATAATATTTTATTTTATAATTATATATTACCTTCCCTCATAGCATTTAGGAAATTACAATATTTTGTAAATATTTTAAAGTGCTTGAATAATGAATATTTGACAAATAATATTTTATAAATATGTTCTTCTCATTATAACAAAGTTTTGTACTACATGATATTGCATAAAAATGTTGACTTAATATTTTTATAAAGTTTCCATAAAAAATATGTGTGTTGAAAATATATGATTAATAGTGTTTTGTAAATGCTTTTTATAAAATATTTTTAAAAATATGAACTCCTCGGCCTAAGAATATAGTTAAAATATTTCCTAAATTATTTACTCAACTTTATTTTGACAGTAATTATTTTCTTGGAAATAGTTTTACCATAGTTAGGAAATATTTTTATGCTTTGTGGGTTATGGAATACGATTACATAACTATTCAGGTTTCAATGACCTGCTTCAAATGTTTGTTTTATTTTTAAGATATAGGTACTTCTGAAAGTTTCCGCTTAGTTAAGGTACTATGTACGACGTAGGTACTACGTAATACAGTGCTGAAATTTATCATATCTTACACCACTGCCTCAAAATTATTATGTATTATCCAAATAGATGTACATGTATAAATATAATTTAACAAAGACTTAAGTCGAGGTTTATAGGTCAATGTTTTATCAGCAGACTTTTTCAGAACGCGTTTTACGTCGCGACGATGGATTACGCAAATTATATATACAATATATCTAAATCAAAATGTTGATTTTTACCAGTTAGATAATATAGGTACATAGATTTAGCGTTAAGCATCACTGGTGATAATGTAGTATAGGGATTAAAAAATAAAAAATAGATACTTTATAATTATGTGATAAATATAATATTTCTATACTTATCTAAAAACACAGGATAACTAGTGGCTACGGACGTATGGTATGTAGGTATGTTGGGTGATTCAATATACATAATATATACGCAATCCTTTTACACACGCGAGTGCATATGCAACACATATAGTATAATGTTCAACACCTCTCCGATCAGACGTTTAGTAAAAACAAAACAATAAATTACCAGTGGCACCTTTGTCAGACATCACAAAATAAAATCAAATCATAAACACATCAATACTTTAACATTACGTATTAACCGACGCATATCAAAAGAAGGGATTACAAAAAAATCATTCTAAATAAGGGTCTATCCCGGCGCTGTTCCTATAAATGGTAAGAACGTAAGAATGACTAAAATAATGTTTAACTCGGGTTATCAAGTCGGAAACACTTTTATTGTGTTAAAATAAACATAAATAAAACAATTAGCAAATTCTTATCGCCTAGCCCGTACTACGATCGGCGTTTCACACGCACGTCGTACCTACGTCCTCGACGAATCACTCAGCGACAACAGGGGCCCCCGTGCCTGCGCGTACCGTGGTGTAATATAGGAAAATATATTATTATTAGCACATATTGCTTCGCTGGCCTGACATATGTCAATAATTTACAATTTAAAATATTCCCACCTATATTACATATATATTAAATAATATTATTTTGACGACTGTCTGCAATATATGACAGGTCATACAGAATCGTCGTGTCAGACTATCTTTTACACAAGGGGATATCCGGTGCACAACTTCCATGCCACTATAATATGCACTTCAACAATATTTTTGTGATTCGAAGCGAGTGCGTTCATACCTATATTATGTATGTACATTGAGTTATTCCAGCATTCCGTATGAGTGTATGACTGTCCAAATTAATTATCTCGTATCATCGATTTCACCTTGTTAATTATTCATTCGCTATCTATTAATTTATTCACTTTTTGCAATATATAAGGTTCTATACCTACTATTATATTACTATCATCGTATTATAGGCAAGTTATAGTATTATTAGTTATTACTTATTACACAGTTATACAATTGTTTATTTAGAATATATTATGTGTAATAATAAATGCTCATTAACGTTGATTACATTCTTTTTAAATTATTGACTATAATATATAGTTCGCTACGCGAATGTATAGGAATTTTGAGAGCAAATGATAATTTAGTCAAGTCCCAAATCATAGGTTTCAAACAAACTCATATAATATTTGTGTTTGAATCACATGGATATCATACATATAACTAAGGAGAAAATTATCTCTTAATATACCAAGTGTTAACACCTAACCTAACAAATCAAAACACGTAATATATACGTATTTACGCCGCAGTGACTTCGAGCATTGAACTCAGCCCCGTATCCACGAATACAACTACTTGAGCTCAAGTAAATGAATTATAATATTTCATAATATTATATATATTGTAAATATACATACTTATAACTTATAAGATATGTATTAATATATATATACATATAATAAATAAAACCAGAACGAGTAAACACATAATGTTCATCCATAATAATATATTATATGTTTTATTACGTAAACCTAACCTAGCTCGTCGACATAGGCGTAACTAGTGCTGGCCTTGTGGTAGTCTCTTGCTAAGTCCCTCCGACATGTATTTTAGCCCCCTGTCATAATTCCACTTTTTTAAACTTAAATTTAAAATATCGTTTTATTTTTTTATTAATATCTTGGAAAAAAATGTATTTGTTTTGGTTATCATACTATGTTATTGTATGTAATGACTAGGGCTAGGATTTAAATGTAATAAAATATGCATTTTATTTACCAAAGTATGCAAAAATATGCAAAAACAAATTTTTATACATTTTTTACATTTTTTATATGGTTGAGAAATAGAATTAAGTCGATGATCCGCTCGAATTATTAAGTATAAATATCCGCACATTTACGCATCACACGACGTAGGTACTAATGGAATAATTCTATGCTGTCTCACTGTATAACAATGGTTAGGTTAAAAAATAAATAATGGCGATTACGATTAACGATGACGATGACCGGACGACAATCGCTGTGCCTGCTCCCTGCCGGTCATAAAGGGGCTTTTTTGTTAAAAATAGAATCAGATTTTTATATAATCTTCGTCCTTCTCTAAGTACAAACAATTAAAAGTAAGGTAAATCTTCTCAGGAAATGGAGTGTTCAATTAATTATAATTAACTGTATACATGTATACTTCTGTTGGTAATTTAATTTAGCAAAATTATTACAATAAAAATTAATTTATTGTTACAATACAATTCATAAATAGGAGTTGTCGCCTCACGTTAGGTACTATCATAAATTAAATCATTATACCTATTATGCACATAAATTATATTTTTCTCTTTAAAAACTGTTTTTTCTTTGTCATTTTAATCATTTGTTTTAAAAGTTTCAAACGAAACCATGTTTGATTAATTTAGATATTTAAAAAATCTCAGCACTGCTTTGGACCGTAGGTATTACTCTATTAGTGTATTACTCAATAATGAGGTACAATAATTTATAATATTCCTTATTGGGGGACGGAGTGGCCGAGTGGTCTAATGCGTCGGTTGCGACGCAGCCTAAGCCTGCCCGATTCCTTGGTCACGGGCGGAATTTTTCTGTCTGGAGCATAAGTGCCGTCATCCCCCGCCCGGTCATGGTAGATACCTACGGATGCCTAATCAAAAACTCTGCCAAACCCAACACACACGGGTCCCCCCCCCCCTACCGACATTAAAACGTTGCTTTCCAAGCACAAAGTTCATATTTTCAGACATCAAGGAATTTAAAAATGTAACTTTTATTTTGCAATTTTCGATATTTTTAGACCATTTTTATGTTTTTAAGTCATTTTTATATAGGAATGGATAAAATAAAAATGTATGAACATTCATTCTAAAAAAATAGTTTATTATGTTACGAAATTACGAAACTATTGTCGACACGTGTAGACACACGTATAATATACATACATACAATAGTGACAACACATTATTAACCGCAATTAGGTAATGATAATTTTTATGGTAAAAAGATGGACAGAAGATAATTGAGAAGACAAGAGAAGGTTTTATTGTATTTAAATATTTTTTATAAGATACATTTTTCATAATAATGCGTTTTTTTATAAGTATAAATTCAAAATTGTGTTTTTATTGATTTTAAAGTTTTCTAGGGCATTTTTTTAAGGCATTTAGTAGTGTTTTTTTAGGCAGTGGCGTGGCGAACTTCATTAACTTATAAGGCACAATAATTTATATTAGTAATTATAAATACTTATATAAATAATTACGTATTTACTTAAATGGTAACTGAGAATGATTGGCTTAGTCTTAGTGTGTACTTAATAAATTATTTACTATATGTGAATTTCCCCTAGTCTCCAGGACACCCACCACCCTTTAAGCTAAGGCACGTGCCTCAAATAAAGTCCATGGTCAAGCCACTGTTTTTAGGACATTTTTCTTATTTTTTATGGCATTATTCATTACACTTTATAATTTTGTTCAAAATAATACAACAATTTTCCATAAGTATCTATACAAATTTCATAATAAACAAACATACAAAAAAAAAATATGTATATAAAATAAACAAGTATATAATTTATAGGTAGGTATAGGTAGGTACCTATATTATAATGGCAGCTAAAGTGTCCTTTTATTTTTATCTTAAAAATAATAGCTGGAGAGTTGAGCAATTATACTTGGCCGCATTATTTTCCTTACAAGGTAATACTATATAGGAACACATTAAAATTGCGTTACAATATAATATTGTATTTTCATCGTAAATATGAGTAGTAGTTAAATTGTCACCAAAAATTATGATTAAGTATATACTGCAGACTACGTACCCACCTACGATTTTTATTACGTTATGACTTATGTCGTATAGGTACGTACATATTTATGACCTATACGGCACAATACTACGATAATAATCATATATGAATTGGAATTTTCTTCGAAAATAGTTCAGCTGTACAATTGTACACCTATATACTGGACTCCAAATGCAATAGCTTAATACATAGACACAATTTTTTTTTAAAAGCATTGAAATTTCACATGTTGACAAAATTTATCAAATTTATAATTTAATAATTATCTTGTAGTTAATAATTTATAAAATGTTCAACAATCGGAGGCGCTTGGGTATCGGTCGGGCAATCGCCGGACCCTATCTATACAACGGGATAAGTTTGATATATATATATTATATAAAGCAAATATTGGGCAGGGGAGTTGACCGTCGTCGGTACAGACTTAAATAAGCGGTACCCCGACGACGAACCAGGCTCGGATCGGACAACTTAATTAAGCGCCGAGGTCGGTGAGATGTTAGCCCTAAAAAGAGCCGTTTAGAGATGTAATCCCGTAGGCCGGGATATGCACCGAACTCGCGCCGTGGAGTGGTTGATTAGTCGATGTTCACCGGTCGAACGATGCTGGCGGCCGTGGAGCGGCGTGTCGTCGATAGTCGGCGGTCTGACGATGCTGGAAACCGTGGGGCGGCGTGTCGTCGATGGTCGGCGGTCGGACGATGCTTGCAGCCGTGGAGCGGCGTGTCGTCGATAGGTCGGCGGTCGGGCGATGCTTGCAGCTGTGGAGCGGCGTGTCGTCGATAGGTCGGCGGTTGGACGATGCTGGCAACCTTGGAGCGGCGTTATCGTCGGTGGCCGGCAGTTGAACGATGTTTGCAGCCGTGGAGCAGCATTGTCGTCGGTAGTTGGCGGTCTGTGTTTTGGTCCGGGTCTTCTTCTGTTGGAACTATGGTTTTTGTTGTGAACAGATTGAAGGCTTGAAGTGGACTGACTAGGTTGCTTTGCTTTGCTTTGAAGGGGACGCTATGCCGTTAACTATACCAGGCTTTTGCCTCTACCAGTGGATGAAAGTTGGTGAGGGTGGTTATTGAAAATTGTTGGCCTACCCATGATAGTGGGTAGGGTTTGATCCTATTTTTAGTGGTTGGAGGGGGGTGAGTTTTACCTAAAAGTCGGATGTGGGCATGAGCAGAGAAGGAGTTTTTGTAGAACATCGATTTAGATTGGGTACGGGTAGAGTTTTGGATAGACTTGAAATTGGCAGATTTTAAAAGGACCGAGTTTTTGACGATAGAGGGCATACTTGTTACCGTGCGAATACCGATGTTTTGGACAGATTCGATGCGTTTCCAATGTGAGGGACCGATAAAGGGTGCCCAAGAGGAACCTGCATAAGAGAGAATTGGAGAGACGTAGAGTTTTAGAATGTTGAGTTTCGAAGTCTTTGGGACGGGGCTAGAACGGTTAAGTATGGGGTAGAGCATTCCGCGAACGTGAGTGGCATTTTTGGTGATGTTTTGGACGTGTTTATCGAAGGTGAGTCTGCGGCCGATTGTGACGGCAAGGTATTTTGCGTGATTGGACCCGTTCACTGGATGATTGTCGAGTATTAATGGTGGGATGGGTGAAGTATTTGAACGTCCGAAAAGGATACCTACGGTTTTGGTCGGGTTTATTTTGATTCTTCAGCGATGAAACCATGTAGTAGTTAGGTTGAGTTGGTGTTGTAATTGTATGGCTGCGTGTTTTGGGTTTTTGTCGAAAGTAAAGAACATTGTGTCGTCAGCGAATAGTGAGAGATGAGCTTTTGGAGTTGTTGGAATATCGTTTATGAAAATCAAGTAGAGAGTAGGAGAGAGGCAGAATCCTTGAGGGACACTTGCGAGTATGTGTCTGGTGGACGAGAATGAGTCTTCGATTTTTGTGATGAAAGTGTGGTCAGTGAGAAAGGATTCGATGATTTTAACGATTTCAGTCGGGATGTCGAGTTGAGATAGTTTGTAGAGGAGACCTACGTGCCAGACTCGGTTGAAGGCTTTCTCTACGTCAAGAAAGATGGAAGCGGTGTTACGTTGCTGTTAAAGTTCTGGCTGAGTTGATGAGTAAGTTTGGTCAGTTGAAGAGTGGTAGAGTGTTCTGGCCTGAAGGCAAATTGTTCTGGGCGGATTTTGTCACGGAGATTGTTTTGCAGATGAGAGAGGACGATTCGTTCGTACGCTCGTAACAAATTCTGAGGGAGCAGTTGATAATTTGAGTTAGGGATAGTAGAAATTTGAGAGCAGTGTTGGTGATGATGTCATCACCAGGGGCTTTCTTTTTGTGGAGGTTGTTGATGATATTTTGGATTGTGCCAGGAGTGGCAAATAGGTTGGATTTAGTGATTTTAATGTTTTGTAGTGAGTTGAAATATGCAGTTACTTCAGGGAGGTCGGGGCCGAGAAGACTAAACCATTTGGTCCAGACAGCGGGTGGGATGTTGGGCGTTTGTGAAGGAGACATTTGTTTAGTTTGTATATGAATCCGTCTTGGTGGTCAAGCGAGTTAAGAAAAATGTCCCACTGGTCAGTTTTGTGAGTTTCGAGTAAAGTTCTGATTAGCGAGATTTTGGCGTTAAGTTGACGTTTGGTAGTCGGGTCTCGGTTTCTCTGCCATTTACGACGTAGGTGATTTTTTCCGTTATTACTAGTTTTATATAGTCGGGTAATTGGAAGGATGAGTTTTTATGTCTGGGGGTAAATACGCTAGCTGCGATCGCGTGTTGTAGGTTTTTAGTCAGACTGTCGATTGCCGATTAGGTTAGGTTAGGCAAGTTTGAGAGGATTGTTTTGTATTTTGTCCAGTTTATGAAGCGGTTAGTAATTGGAGGGGACGATGATACCGGAGTACACATGGTCTCCAGAAGAATAGGGTTGTGGTCAGAAGATAGTTCGTTGAGGTTAGGTTAGGTTAGTTCGATTTGGTTAGGGTATGGTAAACGAACGAGAGCGATGTCGAGTATGTCGGGTCTGTATCGAGAGTTTGTCGGGAAGTGTGTTGGGAATGAGGGAGCTGTAATGGTATAGTCTGATTGTTGAACGTGGTCAAAGAGGACGCGGCCGGCAGCGTTTGTCGAGTGGCTAAACCACAGAGGGTGTTTGGCGTTGAAATCACCTGCCGAAATTTGCCATTCAGCACTTTGGGTTAGCAAGTCTAAGTCGCGAGTCGTGAGTGTGGCGCCGGGTGGTTTGTATACTGTTGATATAAGTACTTCATGGCCATTTATTTGGATAAGGACGGAAGAGGTTTGAATGAGTGTGTTAAGGGTGGTAGGTTGGTGAACGATGCGTCGGTGAATTAGAACTGCCGTGCCACCGTGAGCAGGCGAGCCGCGGATGGGTGGCAGATCGTTCCTGCAAGTGAAATAGTTAGGAATATGAAGTTTGGTAGAAGGGGATAGACGGGTTTCGTTAAGTAAGATTATATCGGATTTAAGTAGAAGTGCGAGGGAACGTAGTTCGTTGAGTTTGTGTTTAATACCGTTGGAGTTCCAAAATAGTATTTTTAAGTTATTCATTTTGGGGTGAGAGTATGGGCATGAAAGTTTTAATTGTAGTTTCTATAAGTGTTTTAGGATCTTGATTGTTGGATAGTGCAGTTAATAAGTTGGTGAGCAGGTTGAGAATCATTGGTAAGTTAAATTGTGGGACTGGATAAAGAAGTGTGCACTGATTTAGATGTTGCTGCGGAGTAGGTCTTAAGTTCATTCTTGAGTTCGTCCGGAGTAATGTCGTTCGGAATTCCCTTCAGAACAACCTTGAGGGATCGTTCTTCGGGGAGAGAGAAAGTGTGGAATTCGGTCCCGTGTTTCAGTAGGGTGCTTTGGATTAGCCGGAATTGGGTCGCATCGGCGGCCTTTAAGGTTACACGTTCGCCAGAGGACTTGGCTGATAAGGAGCCTGGTTGTAAGTTGGGGAGTGAGTATATGCGGTGGGCGCGACTTTACGCCAGGAAACAGAGCTTATGATTATGGGTGGTGGTCTGGGGATTGGTGGAGATTTATACGGAGATTGGGTTGTTGGGGCGGTGTTGGTTATTGCAGGAAGTAATGTGTCTGTAGATTGTACGGAAGTTAGTGAGGATCGTGAGTGTTGAGTCGAAGCGCTCGAGTCAGAGAAGGAGTCTTAAGTTTCAGAGTCGGAAGTTTTCGATGGTGTTGGAGAGGGGGGAGCAGAACGTTGACGTGCAATTTTAAGTAGGTGGTTGGTAGGGGGGTTACCCCCTTTGCGTTTTTTGCCCATGTGTGATGGGCGTGGGTGTGTTTTACCTAAGAGGCGGATATGATCGTATTCGGAAAAAGAGTTTTTGTAGAACATTGTTTTTGATTGAGAGCAAATGCAATTTTGGATAGATTTGAAGTTGGCTGATTTTAAAAGGGCCGAGTTTTTAACGATAGTGGGCATAGCGGTTATCGTGCGTATGCCGATGTTTTGGACGGATTCAATACGTCTCCAATGGGAGGGGCCGATAAAGGGTGCCCAGGAAGAGCCAGCATATGTAAGTATAGGGGTCACGTAGAGTTTAAGTATGTTAAGTTTTGTTTTCAGCGGAACGGGACTAGTACGGTTAAGTAAGGGGTAAAGCATACCACGGACGCGGGTAGCTTTTTTGGTTACGTATTGAATGTGTTGGTTGAATGTAAGTTTTCGTCCAATCGTGACGCCTAAGTATTTTGACCAGTTAACGGGTTGGTTATCGATGGTTAGAGGTGGAATGTGGGTTGTATTAGAACGCCCGAAGAGGACGCCTACTGTTTTGGTCGGGTTTATTTTGATTCGCCACCTGTGGAACCAGTTGGACGCGAGGTTGAGTTGGTGTTGTAGTTGTATGGTTGCACGTTTGGGGTTTTTATTACTAGTAAAGAACATCGTGTCGTCAGCGAAGAGTGAGAGGTTGGCTTTAGGAGTCGTTGGAATGTCGTTAATGTACGTCAAGTATAGCGTCGGTGAGAGACAGGAGCCCTGATAGGGACTCCTGCGAGTACGTGTCTGGTAGTAGAGAAGGAGTGTTCGATTTTAGTGGTAAAAGTACAGTCGGTGAGAAAGGATTGGATGATTTTTACGATTTCTAACGAGATGTTGAGTTTGGAGAGTTTGTAGAGTAGGCCTTCGTGCCAGACGCGGTCGAAGGCTTTCTCCACGTCGAGGAAGACGGAAGCAGTGTTTAAGTCGTTGTTAAAGTTTTCGCTCAGTTGGTGGGTGAGTTTGGTCAGTTGTAGTGTGGTCGAGTGTTCGGGACGGATTTTATTTTTGAGTTTGTCTTGTAGGTGGGTGAGGATGAGTCGTTCGTAAATTTTGGACAGGGAGGAGAGGAGGGCGATTGGTCGGAGTTTTCGGATTGTTTATGGTCTTTGCCAGGTTTGGGAATGGAGATGATGACTGCTTTTTTCCAGGCAAGGGGAAAGTAGCAGATTCTGAAGGCGCTGTTGATGATCCGAGTAAGGGACAGTATAACGTTGTTCGGTAGGAATTTAAGAGCCGTGTTGGTGATGAGGTCGTCACCTGGGGCTTTCTTTTTGCGAAGGTTGCGAATTATGTCTTGTATCTGGCCGGGAGTGGTAAAGAGGTTACATCGGGTGATGTCAAGGCCTTGTAGGTACTGGGAGTGAGCGGTTACGTCTGGTAAGTCGGGGCCGGGGTTTGTTTGAAATTGACGTTCGAGCGAGTCGGCTATCAGCTCTGCTCGTTCGTTGGCCGGAAAAACTAGGCCGTCGGGGCCGGTTAGTGGGTGAGATGCTGGACGTTTGTGTAAGAGACATTTGTTGAGTTTGTATATTGAACCGTCTTGGTGGTCTAGTGAGTTAAGAAAGATGTCCCATTGGTCAGTATTGTGCGTTGCGAGTAAGGTACGTATGAGAGATATTTTGGCGTTTAGTTGTCGTTTAATTGTCGGGTCGCGGTTTATTTGCCATTCGCGGCGTATACGGTTTTTGTCTTGTATTTCCAGTTTAATGTAGTCTGGTACTACAGTGGACGGGTGTTTGCGTGTCGGTACGTATACGCTGGATTCAACCGCTTGTTGGATATGTTTTGTGAGGTTTTCGATTGCCAGGTCGATAGACTCACGGTCGTTGGTCGGTTGAGTGGTTGAGTTCGGTAAGTTCGCGAGAGTTGTCGTGTATTTTGTCCAGTTAATAAACCGATTCGTAACCGGTGGAGAAGAAGAGATCGGAGTGCAGAGTGTATCTAGAAGAATGGGGTTGTGGTCGGAAGATAGTTCGTTGAGGTTAATGATTTGGGTTTGATAGGGTAGTCGTACGAGGGCGATGTCGAGTATGTCAGGTCTGTATCGTGTGCATGTCGGGAAATGTGTGGGAGAAGAGGGAGCAGTTACAGAGTAGTCCGATTGTTGTGCGTGGTCAAAGAGGACACGGCCGGCAGCGTTAGTCGTGTGGCTATACCACAGCGGATGTTTGGCGTTGAAGTCGCTTGCCAAAATTTGCCATTCGGCACTCTTTGTCAAAAGGTCGAGGTCGTTTGTCGTTAGTAGGGTTCCGGGTGGTTTGTATACGGCTGAAATAAGTAATTCGTGGCCGTTGAGTTGTACGAGGATGGAAGAGGTTTGGATGGTTGTGTTTAGGGTGGACGATACGTCGGTTGACGAGAACGGCCGTGCCTCCGTGGGCGGGCGAGCCCCGCACGGGCGGCAGGTCGTTCCTGTACGTAAAAAAGTTAGGAATGTGAAGTCTGGCAGAGGGTTTTAGGTGGGTTTCGTTAAGTAGGATTATGTCGGTTTTCAGTTTTAGTGCTAAAGAGCGCAGTTCGTCAAGTTTGTGGTTAATGCCGTTTGAGTTCCAAAATAGAATTTTTAAGTTATCCATTTTGGGGGGATAGTATGGTTAAGAATGATTGTATTGCTGTTTGTATCAGGGTTTTGGGGTCCTGGTTGTTTACTATGGCTGTTAAGAGGTTGGTCAGGAGGTTTAAAATGAGGGACAGGTTAATTTGTGGGGCTTCGGGGCTGGTCGGTTTTGGTGGTGGTGGTGGTGGGGGCGCTTGGCCGGTGGTGGCTGCAGCGTACGAGCGGGTTTGGGGTTTTATTGTAGTTTTTGGTGGGGGCGGGGGTGGTGTAAAAGATTGAGTTGTCGGCGGCAGGGTTTGAGGTTTGGTTGTTGGTGGTGCGATTTTGGGTTTTATCGTCAAGAGATGTGGGCATCCGCGGAAATTAGCCGTATGAGGCCCGCCGCAATTGCAGCATGTCGGGGCTTGCTCGGGAGTTTTTTGGCATTCAGATGCCAAGTGATTTCCTGCGCACTTGACGCATCTGGGTAGGTGGCCACAGTTACGGGAATCGTGTCCAAAACGTTGGCACGAAAAACATTGTGCCGGGCCGGAAGGTTTAAGGGCTTCTACCGAAATTGTAAGATAAAATAGGGAGTTGAGAAGGAAGATATCCTTGGCGTTCGGGGTTGCCGCAATGTGTACGAGGCACATGGGCATCGGTTTTTCGGGAGTACCGAAACGGCGAATGTATTTTGTTTGGAAGTTTAGGGTTTCTAGTTCGGATTTTAGATCGTCAGTGGTGATGTCGATCGGTATGCCCTTTAGAACGACCTTAAGGGAACGATCTTCAGGGAGGCTGAAGGTATGGAATTCAGTTTTGCTGTCAACTAGGACTTTCTGAATTTGTCGGAAGTGGGTGGGGTCGGTAGTTTGGACAGTTATTTGTCAATTGGATGTGGTTTTGGCTGTAATTGCCGATGGAGTGAAGTTCGGAAGTTTGTAGATGGTTGGTGCGATTTTTCGCCAGGACGCAGAGTTTAAGATTAAAGGGGGTGGCCTGATTTGCTTGGGTTTGGCTGATGTCGGGATTTGTTGTTCGGATGTTTTGGCTGGTGGAGGTTTAGTAGTCAGGGTGGAGTGTTGGGCGGATTTGTTTGACTCGGTGTCGGAAGAGGAGCAGTTTGACGACATTGATGAGTCGGTCGACGGAGTTGGAGAGGGGGGGGGGAATCCCTCTGTGGACCATTTAGGAAGGTGGACGGTGGGGATGGTGAGGCACGTGGACGTCCCTTCTTGGAACTCCCGGGTGTATGCGCGGGGCCCTTCCGCTTGTTAGCTGTTTTGCCCATGGCAAGACCGTAACAAACTCAGGGTTTAACACTGTAGCTCTGAAAAAAATGATTTTCTGGTGGTGTGACGGGTGGGTTTAGGGGGGTTTGGTTTGGTCAGGGATGGGATTCTGCGGCAATGAGAGGGCGCGGCCCCTCGACAGATAAACGGTGGGAGGTGGATACCTGTCGCTTTCGCGACGGCTTACCTTGGGCGCTGGTGCCCTGTCGGAGTAGCGGTGAAAACGGCTGTTGATTTGGACTACGACGTCGCTTCCGCGGCGGCTTAGGTGGGCGCTGTTGCCCTGTTGAAGCAGTGAGAACGGCTGTTTTGTGGTTGAAGGTTCGTGGTGTGAACCGTGGGCGCTGTTGCCCTGTTGAAGCGTTGAGAACGGCTGGCTGTAGAGTAGTTGGCAGAGGACGTCTTGCTCGGATGTGAACTGAACGTTGACTGATGATATGGTTAATGATAGGTTGTCGAAAGTGTCCGGTATTTATACCCTTTTCGACAACCTAGTCCATCGCTGATTGTTCCGTGTATCCTGTTTTGACAAATGAACATCACACCGTTGTCTCGCTGTTTGCCTTTAGTCGGTGTGGTTTTCATCTGTCAAACTGATTACTTTTCCCAATCGTTTTTTGTTGGTCTTGAGAAAAACCTTTTTCATTTATTGCTGTTTGGTTTGTTCCGTAACAATTTCTTGGTAGGTTGACAAAATAATTAGATTTGTTGAAAAGTTAAGTTGTATATTTTCTCTCCCGAAGGTGCTCGCATGTACGATGGTAAATCACGTCTAATCTACAGACGGTTTCGGGTCTGGTTTTATAGGGCCTCCTGCTCTCCTACTTCCCCCTAGACTATCCGTGGACTACACAGGACGTTGTTTAATTTATTATCGATACATTCCCACGCCTGGTTATTCCAAGAATCGTATCCTGTTATTGTATTTTCAATATATGCTATACGCCATCCGTTAATATTTAGATACTGTGCATTATATATATATATATGTTATAAGTAATATCTATATATCATATTCATATATTTATGATTTATGATTCAGGCGAGGTTGTAGGACCTATTGAAATGCGGGTTCAAGATCACCCTCTCGTTATATTCCCACAGGTATTCTAATAGGATTTATGACTTTGATTTATTTAGTCGAATTATACTTACTATGTGCTAATCTTTATGTTGCCTAAAATATCCTAAGGAGAAACGATCACAATAATATAGTATGCGTATTATTGGGTTCGTTACAATAATATCATCAACTATACTTGGTAATATCATAGGCTGACTGACCGTTTTCGCTCAGAATCGTTTTTCTTATACAATGATATTATATCATTAAATTTGAATTTAACACCATCCATTACAGTGACCCGCTTATCACTTACTGTACAGCAGAGCGACATCCACTTACTCACCTTTTTATAAATATATATAAAATTGTATTTGTTGGAGCAAAAAACGTGAAAAATCAATACAAGTTCCTGATATATAAATACAATAACAGTTGAAAAATATTAAAAATACATAGGCACAATTTTTTTTTGTAAGCATTTAAAGTGAGATTTTTAACAAAATACGTCAATCTTAAAATTTAATAATTATTTTGAAGTTAAAAATTTATAAAATATTCAACTTTTATATCTAAGGATTGAAAATTTAAAAAAAAGCTTCCACGTACATGTTATATAATATAAATTACTTTATTCACAATAATATCATCATTTGTTATATCATAGTCTTCGCTCAGAATCTGTTTTCTTATACAATTATAATATATCATTGAATTCAAATTTTGCACATATATAATTTAGTTACATTGGTTAAAATATTATTTATTGTTTACAAATAATGTTAATATAGTATTTAACCTATGCTTTTTGCATTTACAATAATATAAAATGCAATACACAAAATTATACTTATCGTTACAACAAAAAAAAAATACAATGTTTACAATGATTACTTTTATATTGGTTAGTTTTCTTGTTAGTATTACAGTATTATTATATATCATGATCTTTTTCTTTTCTTTTCTAATACAATATTGTTGTGAACCCCTGTCTGTATGCTATACACAGTATGATATATAGTAATAGTATAATATAGAATAGTGTGTAAGCATATTAATATGTGAACAGGCAGAGTCACACGGGCTAAGGGAATTCGCTGTGTGGACAGTTTTGAGCCCGAGCGAGCCCCTACCGTGTCTCGCTGTCTGTATAAGAGTTAGTGTAGTACTGTCAGACCATCGAGCAGAACCTCTGTTAATCTTTTAAGTCTAATTATTTAAATCTAAGTATTCTGTACAACTGATTATATTAATAAAGTATTAGTGATAACTCCTACACCACGTATTTCTTATTAGCGAACAAACTCGGTTTTGGAGACGTCCATAACATTTTTGGTGGCAGCGGTGGGATCCGTAGATTCCAGTTCGTTAAACAATAAGTTAGTAAATGTCGTGTGATTTCGAGTTAAAGTAAATCTATGCTTTTAATATAATTAAGTGAAGAAGAAAATCTGAAGAAGAAAATCCGAAGTGTCCAGAAAATCCAAAACATCGAGGTGTACAGGAACTCGGTGTACAAGACAAGGAGAGGGAACACGCAGTAGCGCCGCCCGAACGAATGGTTAGTAGCGCACGCACGCACGCGAACGCGAACCCGTAATACGATCAACGCCGCCGCGTCCGTTGTACGTGTTACCGCTGAAACCGAAGGTCAATTTATTGACACACACAAAAACGACTTATAATATATCATAATACACTTGCCGCCGCCACCGTGTCGATAGTGCCGCCGAATCAGACGACACTCACTTACGCACGCACGCATCCGCCGTGCGTACTAACGAAACCGAACGTCTGTGCCGCCGCCGTGTGTATAAATACATATATATTATAATATAGTGCCGGCAGAATATAGTCGCCGTAACGTCGTGTTTGTAAACAAATACTGCCGTCTAGTAGTATCAAGCAGTGTGGGCCGCCGTCGTCGTATTACGTATATATAATATATATATATATATCGTATTATCATATACGGTATATATAATATATATATATATCGTATTATCATATACGGTATATATAATATATATATATATCGTATTATCATATACGGTATATATAATATATATATATATCGTATTATCATATACGTTAATATTACGCGCGCTCTCAGTTTTCGTAAATATTTCGCACGGGTCGTCGCTATAGTAGTATATATTATTTATATAAATATACTACACGAGTGCGCCGTGTTCATTGACACGTGAAATAAAATTATACCATACTAGTATTATCATAGAAACCCACTACAGGGTGTAGTGGTCCCCGCGCCAGCAGTTTCGGGGCTAGCGAACTTCGATTCCACAAGCGCAGTCGAAGAGGAAAGTCGTCGTTAACAGTCAAGGAATTCGATTCAAGCCAAGCCGAACACCCGTGCAGACCATCCAGAGCATCCCGTAGAAGAAAAAAAAAACCATGACAAGGATCATTGTAACTGCGATACTGTGAGTAAAAAAATAAAGAAATTTATATTTAAAAAAAAGAAAAAAAAAACTGTAACCGTATCTTGATTAAGTGATAGGTCATCAGTACTGCACTCCGTACTAACTGATAAGTACGTTTTCTTTTTTTTTAAATGTATGATTCAGAATCATAAATCCGTAGTATTGTATTAATATAATATTAATATCGTAGTTAACCTTATAGCAGTGTTGTATAATTGCATGTAAATACACACACTTATGCATGTCAATTTAGCAATTTATTAAGTATCAGTCAAGTAGCTAAGTAGTTAATGAGTGGAAAATCGGAAAACGATTCGGATAGGTCAACCCCAAATTCAGATAACGAATCAAGTAATCCAATAGTACCGCCAAGTCCTACCCCTCGTTTAAGTTTACCAATACGATTCTCAAATCCAGAAAATCCGACATCCGAACGTTCTATTGGGAATATCAGTACTGATAACATCTTCATCAGAACTGGCGTACTAATAGACCATAATTCAGAGTTAATACATAACGTCTCAGTAACTTTGGGGGAAGTAGATACCGTTTTGGGGGAAGCAGAATATCGACTCAACCTTAATATCCTAGACCAATCCATTGAAGAAAATCTTTTAGATCAGAATATAACCTCCCCTCCTCATAACTCTAGTGACCAAACCATGAATCCAGGTACTCAGGAAACAGCGTTGTTACTCTGTGGTATCACCCGTATTAGACAATACGCGGTAAACCAACTATCGCCTTACCCTCGTATTATCTAGTTAATGACACTCTCTAAAGTTAATTAGAATGGCACTGTTAACTCGTTGAGGTACGATGGTAGGCGCTTGTCAATTCTTAGTTCGTTCCTATCTAGTTGAAATGACTCAAAGATTACATATACCTTGGCACTATTCAGTTTAATAAAACTTCATTGACACATAGTACGTATATCCCGGCGCTGTTTCTATAAAAGGTAAGAACGTAAGAATGACTAAAATAATGTTTAACTCGGGTTTTCAGGTCGGAAACACTTTTATTGTATTAAAACATACATAAATAAAACACTTAGCAAATTCAGATCGCCTAGCCCGTACTACGATCGGCGTTTCACACGCACGTCGTAGCTACGTCCTCGCCGAATCACTCAGCGACAACGGGGGGCGTGCCTGCGCGTACGGCGGTGTTATATAGAAAATATTATTGTCGCCTCAGCACATATTGCTTCGCTGGCCTGACCTATGTCAATAATTTACAATTTGAAATATTCCCACCTATATTACATATATATTAAATAATATTATTTTGACGATTGTCTGCAATATACGACAGTCCCCGTTGTTATTTGGAAAAAATGCCCTCATTTTTTAATGCTATTGCTACATAAAAATGTCTTATTACTAAATTAAATACTAAACTTATATTATTACTAGGTTACTGTCTCGGCTTATTCGCGTCGTTGACTATAAAATTATGCTTAAATGATAATTTAATCCTACTACTTTAATAGTTAATTATATAATGCGTGCCTAAAAAAAAAAAAATAAATATGAATATAAGGTTATAAAAATGTATTGATTGGTCCTTTTGTGGAAAAATGTTTTCTTAAAGATTGTTCACAGTTTGAAGTATAATATTTTTATTTCGACAAATAGCAATAAATTTTCGTTGTTTTTCTATGGTATTTCATTCTTTGATTCTGTGGTAGTTAATTCTTCTTCTCTTCTTGTATTTCATAAGGTAAGTATTTGAATATTATCTTGCTTGTTTTCGTTTTGTCGAATTTGATTTGTAATTTTTATTCTTACATCTATATTTCTGCTTTTCAAATTTCTGTTTGGACTGTGTCTTTTTCGTGTCTTCGTATGGAACAATTTTATTTGCTATTGTTTCTATAATTTTTGGTTTAATGCTTATTGTCTACTTTGAAAATATTATATTCGCCCTTTGTCTCAGAAGATTGTTGCTACTCGTTGACTTGTGAATTTTTGATTATGCTGAAAATACATTCTATTCTTTTGTTTTTTTACTTTTGTAACATGTTTTTAATATTTTATCATTTTTTATTAAATGTAATTTGTTTTATTATAATATTACAATAGTTTAGTTAGTATAAAATCTGCTAATGTCTTGCTATTGATTTTACTAATCTGGTGCTAAATTACATATTTGTTCTTAAAAGGGTATTACATATTATAAAATTCTGGAGGAATATTAAAGGTAGAAATATTAAATTTTTAAGGTAGTTAAATTAAATTTGTTCATTGATTTAAAATCATTATATAATGCATACATATATATATATATTATATAACGATAACGTGGGTGACAGCCGGCTTGAGAAGTTGACTTAAAGTGGTAGTGTGTACAGTGGATTGGCCTTTCGGCCATCGGTGGCCCATGGCGGTTTCCTTATCATATAGTCGTACACAACAACCGAAAAGAAAATTCAGTGTCGTGAAAACGAATAAAAGATGATACTAAACATGAGGTTGGTGAGGTTGCGTGAAAAATTTTCGTCGTGGACAGTGTTGCAATTTGCAGGTCCGGGACGTAATGGAGAATGATGGTTGATGATGAATCCGTAGAAATCGTATGAAAGAACGTTGGCGGCTGGAGCGGTCTGCTGGTCTCCGACGGTGGCTTGTTGAGTGGTAGGTAAAAGGTATTACATGTTATAAAATCTTGAGGAAAGTTAAATTTGTACAGTTATATTAAATCTTGTGTTTTTGTTTAAAGTAATATTCAGAAAAATTATTCAAGTGACTTGATAAAATTTATAAGATTTTCGAAACCTTCCCGGATTTCTTTAATTAATTACGGTGGTTGAAATGTCGATTTGTCTGTTTTAAATTTAATTTCACATGGTTCTACTTGTGCGCATCCTAAGTCTAAAGGGTCTGAGGTGAATAAACGCTTGAATTTGTTTATTGGTGTTTGTGTCTTTATACGTTGTTCATAACTAAGTTCGTTAGGTATTTGTATTATTGTACCTTGTTTATCCGTTACTTCTGTTATTTTTGTTACTATTATTTTTTCTTTATTAATAATTTTATTGTCTGAATTAATATTTTTTATTTCGTATTTATCGCGTTTAATCGTATTTAATTCAGGGGCAATTGCTATAACCATGTTTCTTGGTATATTACTATAGGTATTGTAAAAATTGTATAATATGACTTCGTCATCACTATTTAATAATGTTGTTTCTAGAGTTATTTTTTTATTATTTTGTAGGCGCTCAGTTGGTTTTATTGTATATTGTATTTGCTTGTCTTGCATTTTTGTGGACACCTTTAATTTTGACCTAGTCTTAGGAGCTATGGTAATATTTTCGTTAGATATAATTTTAATTTTATTTTTATTAATGTTGGTTGCACTTGTGATTCTTTCAGTTGTATAAATATTTAAGTTGTGATTTATATTATGTTCGTACCATATCTCGTCCATTTTTATAGAATTATTATCGATTTGTATGTTTTATTTTTAAAATCGACTATTAGGTTGTATCTAATATTAAAATCGTTTCCTAATAGTAATTTACAATTTAGTCCTTCAACGACGTATACTTTGATTTGATATTGGCGTGTGTTGATTGTAATTATTAATTCTGTTGTTCCTATTTGTATCAGTTCGTTGTTGCCAGCGCCTGTTATAGTTATTTGTTCTTTGGGTTTAGTGACTTGTTTATTTTTTATTAGGGAATAATCTATACATGATATATTTGAGCCTGTGTCTATAATTGCATTTTGTTCGTTGCCGTCTAATTTTATTTTTATGGATAACACTCTTTGTTTTCGTTCAGTATCTGAATCTACGCTTATATTTTGATTGTTGATTTTGATTTCATTTTTGTGTTGAATTAGCTGGTTTTTGGTTTCTATGGTTTTCTCGTCTTCTTGTATAGGCTGGTTCCGATATTTCCTTATGTAGTTTCCGCATATTTTGCAAAACATAACGTTTCCCCCCTCGCTCCAATACTGTTCTTTGTCATCTTGGTCGTCTAGTATGTCCATGGATGTGGACAAATATTCGCAGTCTTGACAACATTTTGAGTACCATATTGTGGATTTGTCTGTTTTAAAATTATTGTCGGTTTTATTTTTCTCTATAGGGTTTTGTTGGGATAATTTTAAGCGATCGAAACATTCGTGTAAGAAATGGTCTACATTTTCTTCTATAGTATTAAAGTCGGGAAAAACTGTGTTTATAGTTATGTTACTGAATTGACGAGGGTTATATGTTTCTGTTATGATTCCTGGTGTCCAATGGCAATTTTTATTGAATATCCCTATGTTTTTCCTATTTAATTTCCAGTAAATTATGGCGTTTGTATATTCGGAATTTTCGTGTATTAAATATAAGTTGAAATTGAATTGGTCACAGATAAACGCTAGATCGTCATCTTTAAGATAGTAGCCAGATTTGCAATTAGGAATGCCGAGCATATTTAATAATTCTACTGTCTTTCTATATATACCATGTTGTTTAAGGCATATTCGTAGTGCGTGGGCACCACAGTCACCGTCTCCGGGTACATTTTCCGTTTTTATGAATGAACCCGCGATTTGTGAGATTTCATTTTTTAATTTATTGTTAATTGTGTTATTGAAATTTTTCCCTAACGTGATAATATTACTAGTTTGTGAACCATTGTTTTTAAAATATTTATTTTGTTTTTCATCGTCATTGTTTGGTAGTAGGCATATTAAAATTTTTATTTGCGTGTCTTGAAAAATAAACTTAATCATAGTAGAAATAACGTTCCAATCCTTTTTGTCTCGTCCAGTGCAAATTTTTGGTAAAGCTAAAGTAGTAATATTATTCTCAATACAAAATTTCCTAGTGTTAGCTAGTGTTCTAAAAATGTTAGTGTACGCTGGTTTGTCGTAATATTCATTTTTTGTTATGAGATATAGAACCCATTGTCTTCCGTTTTTCAAATTTATAAAATATTCAACTTTTATATCTAAGGATTAAAATTTAAAAAAAGCTTCCACGTACATGTTATATAATTATAATATATCATTGAATTCAAATTTTGCACATATATAATTTAGTTACATTGATTAAAATATTATTTATTGTTTACAAATAATGTTAATATAGTATTTAACCTATGCTTTTTGCATTTACAATAATATAAAGTGCAATACACAAAATTATACTTATCGTTACAACAAAAAAAAAATACAATGTTTACAATGATTAATTTTATATTGGTTAGTTTTCTTGTTAGTATGACAGTATTATTATATATCATGATCTTTTTCTTTTCTTTTCTAATACAATATTTCCTTTAATATAGGTGTTACATAATAATCATCCATGTTAGTTTTCAAATTATTATTCGATTAAGGATTATTTCCTATTTTTCCCACAATATATTCCATATTAGTGTTAGTAATTCCAATATCTCATTCGTGCTTAAACTTAAGATTATTACAATATATTTGTTTTCTTGTACAATATATATATATACTGATTCAGTAATTTATTACGTATATTTTATCTCCAACACCATGTTTATAATATTCTCTCAAAATATTATTTATTTTGAATATTTTCCAAAGTTATTTTTATATTTTCTTTTCATTTTCCGTGTATATGTAATATATATCTCCTAATTTTATAATATCTAAAAAAATGTTTTCTTTTATCTATTTATTTCTATTTTTTATTATGGCTTTTTATTATTAATTAATTTATCAATTATTTAAATTTTTTTTCTACATTAATGTTTGTTTGCTCATTTTTTTATCTTATTAATTAAAATTTGAGTGTACAACTTTTATTCACTTAAAGATGCGTTCAAACATTTAGACTTATTAAATTTATTATGTTTATCTATACCTATTTTTCTTATTGAGACTTTATTTGATTCACTTAACTTAAGGTTCTCCATCTAATGTTTCTATTTATTATTTATTTCTATTTTTTTTTCCAAAATCTTAAATGGTTCATCAACCACTCAAATGTCATTCGTTATTTTGTTTTGCATAGTTTGTCTATTTCAGTGTACAAAAAGCTGCTGCTAATCGAAATTTACAATCTATCTTAGATCAGATCGGTACTTTTTATATTCTGAACTATCCTTCCTAATCACTTTACTTTCTGTAATATAATTTATTTAATTCACAATCTCCCATAGTAGTATTGTTATTTTAATTTGATGATAACTTTCTTTTTATTATTACTATATTCTTTATTTATTAAAATTTCTTATTAATATTTTATTTATTAAATAATTTTTTTTCAAATTATTCCTATCGGAATGTCCATTACAATACATACTACTACCTACGTAATGTAACGACAACGGAATTTTATGAAAATAATAATAAGTACATGAAATTAATTAAATTATTTTAGTTATAAATGAAATAAAAATGTTATAAACATTACATTTTATACTTTTTATTTCATTTATAACTAAAATAATTTAATTAATTTCATGTACTTGTGACTGCTCAATCATATTTATCATGTGCTCGAGAGTCATGGGGCCGCCTCGAGCATTTCACGGTCGCCTACCACGGACCGAGACCCGAAAGCCGGAGTGCCATGGATTTTTTTCAATATCTAAGAACGGGAATACATTTGACCCAGTAATAGGAAAGGTGACCGACGGTGAAATAATAACACCTCAATTTGGGGAAAAATATATATTATATACGTTTATTTGAACAAATTTAGGATTTAAGTTGGTGCCGAGAAAGCCGAAGGCATAAAACTCGGTAAAAGTAAATTATAAAAATAATAATAATAATAATAATAATAATGCATTTTACCAAATAAAATATAAACATTACTCACCACACGTCTCCGACGGAGCGGTTTACCGGCGGGAGGACAACAATAATGTAACATAATACATAAGTATAATAATAATAGTACCGACCACGGTGAGAATAATATTAATGATGTATCAAAAAACGTTACCAGTAAATAGTGTGTGTCCTGTGCCGCCCTTCGGCGCATCAGCAAAACGCTTGCTACTCGCTCATGGTACCGGGAGCTGAGACGGGAAAAAAGTTAGTGGTGGCTTTTGCTGGTGTCGGTCAGTACTTTGCGATCTTGGGTGGCACGGAAAAACGACAGGTGAGGGAGGGGGTCACATACGTACAGCTAACATGAGTGGCCGGTACTCTGAGCCGTGGGTACTAGGAGGGGAGCGTGTGTGCGACTGCCGGTACGGTGGTGCAGTATTCGATCTGCGGAGACTGAGGCGCGCGGGATCGGGGATAGTATGCCTTATTTACCTCGTCGCTATGTCGCGCTCCTACGGTACCTGCTAGTACAATTATAAATTATAATAATATTGGTTTGCGTTGGACGTCACATACTTATTATTATTATTTTCCTAAAATTCCGTTGTCGCTACATCCGGATTATAATTTACTTGTTGTTCCGTTGACCTATAGTTATTTTCATATAGTTATTTCCACATT
Source organism: Metopolophium dirhodum (assembly GCF_019925205.1). NCBI lineage: Eukaryota > Metazoa > Arthropoda > Insecta > Hemiptera > Aphididae > Metopolophium > Metopolophium dirhodum. Next base: position 19,478,396 of record NC_083560.1, read on the forward strand.
TATATCTATATTCTACACCTACTAACACCACTACTACGATCAACATTATTATAACTAGTATTACAGCATTGTATAATTTATTTCATTTCCTTTTTCCTGATCTGATTTAATAACATTAATTACTGTACTAATTTCTAACCTTTTTGACAAAATTTTTCCGATAATCGTCTTCAACTGACGTTGTTGAACTCCCCCTATTTTTGAATATTTGTTTAAAATTTCATAAATATTGATTTTTGGTGTCGTTCTTTGTAATGTGTTATTCGTTGTTACAATCAATTAATTTTTTTTTTCCCACTCTTATTGAACTGTACAACATTTTTGCATATAATATGTTCTAGATTTATTTAGAATTCTATTCATTATAATATTTTGATTCAAACAGTTCCCATTTTATTTGTATTATTTCAACATAGCTGTTTTCGTAGTTCAAATGTGGAATTTAAAATTCGTCATCTACTTGTTCGTGACATTAATTAAATCCAATTGGCCTCTGAATATTAATTCTATTACTTTTTCTATTAAATTGTCATTTTCATTTTTTGCCCTTTGTCCTTTGAATTTTATTTCAATCATAAACCTATAATAGTATTTCTATTTATTTATCGATCTATAATAATTCTAGTGTTAATCATGCTATATTAGTATGCTATTAATCTATAAGGAAACTGTATCTACCTGCATACCTTATTTTACAATTATTTATAATTATCTTATATACTTCGCATTGATTTTTTATAGCTATATATTATTTATTTTATTATTTATTTTACTTCATATATTATTTTTGTTAAAGTCTCGTGAGCACTATTTTATCGCTGCTTTTGTATGGCGTGTTGTTCTGCGAATTCTAAACTAGGTATACTTATATTATAGGTATCTTTCCTTTCTTACCAACCTATCATATTTCGCTATACCAATTATTATAAATATTATTCCTAATTTCACATGATATACTGTATGTAGACTATGTATACATACTCTGTTCCACGTTCTTCGGGTTACATGCAAATATGCAATTGTTTCATTCTTTTTTATTTGTACTTTATTGATCTGCTTTATTCATCGATTAAATACTATTTACTTTTTATCCTACACTTTTTTAAAATAAAATTTAAAATTGCTATTATCTTTGTTTATTTAACTTTATTTTATTTATCTATTCTTTAAAAAGAAAAATGTTTTTATTTCCTCTATCACGTATTTTTATAAATTCATTTGTATCTTAATAGTTAATTTTTATTTTCGTATTTACGTATTTATGTATGCTGACGAACAACGCGGTACAGCGCGTATAATTACGTAATTTGAAGATTGCGTCAATTATTACACTATTGACTATTATTAGGTATTTATTATTTTCGGTTAATTACTCCTAAAATCGACTCTTTCGTAAAATTATTACTTTCAACGTTTGAACTATCTGAATCCTTATTCAAAGATAACTCTTATTAATTAATATCATAAAAAACAAATATTTTTTCCTATTTCCATCCACTTTAATTTATCTATTGAAGAAAATCTTTTAGATCAGAATATAACCTCCCCTCCTCTTAACTCTAGTGACCAAACCATGAATCCAGGTACTCAGGAAACAGCGTTGTTACTCTGTGGTATCACCCGTATTAGACAATACGCGGTAAACCAACTATCGCCTTACCCTCGTATTCTCTAGTTAATGACACTCTCTAAAGTTAATTAGAATGGCACTGTTAACTCGTTGAGGTACGATGGTAGGCGCTTGTCAATTCTTAGTTCGTTCCTATCTAGTTGAAATGACTCAAAGATTACATATACCTTGGCACTATTCAGTTTAATAAAACTTCATTGACACATAGTACGTATATCCCGGCGCTGTTTCTATAAAAGGTAAGAAAGTAAGAATGACTAAAATAATGTTTAATTCGGGTTTTCAGGTCGGAAACATTTTTATTGTATTAAAACAAACATAAATAAAACACTTAGCAAATTCAGATCGCCTAGCCCGTACTACGATCGGTCACGCACGTCGTAGCTACGTTCTCGCCGAATCACTCAGCGACAACGGGGGGCCGTGCCTGCGCGCACGGCGGTGTTATATAGAAAATATTATTGTAGCCTCAACACATTATTGCTTCGCTGGCCTGACCTATGTCAATAATTTACAATTTGAAATATTCCCACCTATATTACATATATATTAAATAATATTATTTTGACGACTGTCAACAATATACGACACTATTTATGGTAAATATATGCAGTATCCATACATAAATAAGGTTAGAATCTGTTTTCTTATACAATTATAATATATCATTGAATTCAAATTTTGCACATATATAATTTAGTTACGTTGATTAAAATATTATTTATTGTTTACAAATAATGTTAATATAGTATTTAACCTATGCTTTTTGCATTTACAATAATATAAAGTGCAATACACAAAATTAAACTTATCGTTACAACAAAAAAAAAAAATACAATGTTTACAATGATTAATTTTATATTGGTTAGTTTTCTTGTTAGTATAACAGTATTATTATGTATCATTATAATTTTCTTTTCTTTTCTAATACAATATTTCCTTTAATATAGGTGTTACATAATAATCATCCATGTAAGTTTTCAAATTATTATTCGATTAAGGATTATTTCCTATTTTTCCCACAATATATTCCATATTAGTGTTAGTAATTCCAATATCTCATTCGTGCTTAAACTTAAGATTATTACAACATATTTGTTTTCTTGTACAATATATATATATATACTAATTTAGTAATTTATTACGTATATTTTATCTCCAACACCATGTTTATAATATTCTCTCAAAATATTATTTATTTTGAATATTTTCCAACGTTATTTTTATATTTTCTTTTCATTTTCAGTGTATATGTAATATATATCTCCCAATTTTATAATATCTAAAAAAAATGTTTTCTTTTATCTATTTGTTTCTATTTTTTATTATGGCTTTTTATTATTAATTAATTTATCAATTATTTAAATTTTTTTTCTACATTAATGTTTGTTTGCTCACTTTTTTATCTTATTAATTCAAAGTTGAGTGTACAACTTTTATTCACTTAAAGATGCGTTCAAACATTTAGACTTATTAAATTTATTATGTTTATCTATACCTATTTTTCTTATTGAGACTTTATTTGATTCACTTAACTTAAGGTTCTCCATCTAATGTTTCTATTTATTATTTATTTCTATTTTTTTTTCCAAAATCTTAAATGGTTCATCAACCACTCAAATGTCATTCGTTATTTTGTTTTGCATAGTTTGTCTATTTCAGTGTACAAAAAGCTGCTGCTAATCGAAATTTACAATCTATCTTAGATCAGATCGGTACTTTTTATATTCTGAACTATCCTTCCTAATCACTTTACTTTCTGTAATATAATGTATTTAATTCACAATCTCCCATAGGAGTATTGTTATTTTAATTTGATGATAACTTTCTTTTTATTATTACTATATTCTTTATTTATTAAAATTTCTTATTAATATTTTATTTATTAAATAATTTTTTTTCAAATTATTCCTATCGGAATGTCCATTACAATACATACTACTACCTACGTAAGTCTTGTTTACTTTTTAAAATGTATTTTTCAATTATTAGGATGTAACGACAACGGAATTTTATGAAAATAATAATAAGTACATGAATTTAATTAAATTATTTTAGTTATAAATGAAATAAAAATGTTATAAGCATTACATTTTATACTTTTTATTTCATTTATAACTAAAATAATTTAATTAATTTCATGTACTTGTGACTGCTCAATCATATTTATCATGTTCTCGAGAGTCATGGGGCCGCCTCGAACATTTCACGGTCGCCTACCAAGGACCGCGACCCGAAAGCCGGAGAGCCGTGGATTTTTTTTCAATATCTAAGAACGGGAATACATTTGACCCGGTAATAGGAAAGGTGACCGACGGTGAAATAATAACACCTCAATTTGGGGGAAAATATATATATACGTTTATTTGAACAAATTTAGGATTTAAGTTGTTGCCGAGAAAGCCGAAGGCATAAAACTCGGTCAAAATAAATTATAAAAATAATAATAATAATAATAATGCATTTTACCAAATAAAATATAAACATTACTCACCACACGTCTCCGACGGAGCGGTTTACCGGCGGGAGGACAACAATAATGTACCATAATACATAAGTATAATAATAATAATAATATAATAGTATAGTAATAATACCCTAAAAGTACCGGCCACGGTGAGAATAATAATAATGATGTATCAAAAAACGTTACCAGTAAATAGTGTGTGTCCTGTGCCGCCCTTCGGCGCATCAGCAATAAAACGCTTGCTACTCGCTCATGGTACCGGGAGCTGAGACGGGAAAAAAGTTAGTGGTGGCTTTTGCTGGTGTCGGTCAGTACTTTGCGATCTTGGGTGGCACGGAAAAACGACAGGTGAGGGAGGGGGTCACATACGTACAGCTAACATGAGTGGCCGGTACTCTGAGCCGTGGGTACTAGGAGGGGAGCGTGTGTGCGACTGCCGGTACAGTATTCGATCTGCGGAGACTGACGCGCGCGGGATCGGGGATAGTATGCCTTATCTACCTCGTCGCATGTCGCGCTCCTACGGTACCTGCTAGTACAATTATAAATTATAATAATATTGGTTTGCGTTGGACGTCACATACTTATTATTATTATTTTCCTAAAATTCCGTTGTCGCTACATCCGGATTATCATTTACTTGTTGTTCCGTTGACCTATAGCTATTTTCATATAGTTATTTCTACATTTATATCTATATTCTACACCTACTAACACCACTACTACGATCAACATTATTATAACTAGTATTACAGCATTGTATAATTTATTTCATTTCCTTTTTCCTGATCTGATTTAATAACATTAATTACTGTACTAATTTCTAACCTTTTTGACAAAATTTTTCCGATAATCGTCTTCAACTGACGTTGTTGAACTCCCCCTATTTTTGAATATTTGTTTAAAATTTCATAAATATTGATTTTTGGTGTCGTTCTTTGTAATGTGTTATTCGTTGTTACAATCAATTAATTTTTTTTTTCCCACTCTTATTGAACTGTACAACATTTTTGCATATAATATGTTCTAGATTTATTTAGAATTCTATTCATTATAATATTTTGATTCAAACAGTTCCCATTTTATTTGTATTATTTCAACATAGCTGTTTTCGTAGTTCAAATGTGGAATTTAAAATTCGTCATCTACTTGTTCGTGACATTAATTAAATCCAATTGGCCTCTGAATATTAATTCTATTACTTTTTCTATTAAATTGTCATTTTCATTTTTTGCCCTTTGTCCTTTGAATTTTATTTCAATCATAAACCTATAATAGTATTTCTATTTATTTATCGATCTATAATAATTCTAGTGTTAATCATGCTATATTAGTATGCTATTAATCTATAAGGAAACTGTATCTACCTGCATACCTTATTTTACAATTATTTATAATTATCTTATATACTTCGCATTGATTTTTTATAGCTATATATTATTTATTTTATTATTTATTTTACTTCATATATTATTTTTGTTAAAGTCTCGTGAGCACTATTTTATCGCTGCTTTTGTATGGCGTGTTGTTCTGCGAATTCTAAACTAGGTATACTTATATTATAGGTATCTTTCCTTTCTTACCAACCTATCATATTTCGCTATACCAATTATTATAAATATTATTCCTAATTTCACATGATATACTGTATGTAGACTATGTATACATACTCTGTTCCACGTTCTTCGGGTTACATGCAAATATGCAATTGTTTCATTCTTTTTTATTTGTACTTTATTGATCTGCTTTATTCATCGATTAAATACTATTTACTTTTTATCCTACACTTTTTTAAAATAAAATTTAAAATTGCTATTATCTTTGTTTATTTAACTTTATTTTATTTATCTATTCTTTAAAAAGAAAAATGTTTTTATTTCCTCTATCACGTATTTTTATAAATTCATTTGTATCTTAATAGTTAATTTTTATTTTCGTATTTACGTATTTATGTATGCTGACGAACAACGCGGTACAGCGCGTATAATTACGTAATTTGAAGATTGCGTCAATTATTACACTATTGACTATTATTAGGTATTTATTATTTTCGGTTAATTACTCCTAAAATCGACTCTTTCGTAAAATTATTACTTTCAACGTTTGAACTATCTGAATCCTTATTCAAAGATAACTCTTATTAATTAATATCATAAAAAACAAATATTTTTTCCTATTTCCATCCACTTTAATTTATCTATCTATTTTTTTCAAGGCAAAATGTACTCACTTATTTTGTATTCCTATAATTACGTACTTCAATATTTAAATAATCAAATTTTTACACTTCTATATTATATATATTTTTTTACGTACGTCGCGACGTTTGCACGTAGTTTTACGTAATTTCCAAGTATGCGTAATTATTATCACTATGTCATGAAATAACACGCTTTTGAATATTATTACTCACCTTTTTTATAAATATATAAAAAATTGTATTTGTTGAGCCAAAAAACGTGAAAAATTAATACAAGTTCCTGATATATAAATACAATAACAGTTGAAAAATATTAAAAATATATAGGCACAATTTTTTTTGTAAGCATTTAAATTGAGATTTTTAAGTTAAAAATTTATAAAATGTTTAACTTTTATATCTAAGGATTGAAAATTAAAAACAAGCTTCCACGTACATGTTATATAATATAAATTTCTTTATTCACAATAATATCATCATTTGTTATATCATAGTCTTCGATCAGAATCTCTTTTCTTATACAATTATAATATATCATTGAATTCAGATTTAACACAATCCCTTGCAGTGACCCATATTTTAATTTTATTATAACACCAAAATATTGAGCTTGTTATACTCAAACTGCGTAAACGCGTTTTGTCTATGTCATAATTTCATACGTGTGTAAGACAGAGACAACACATGCGAGTGTGACGTCCTCTTCAACATTCAAGTTACTCTGCATTTTTTTTTTTTTGGTGCATAATTGAAAAAAATCTGTGACAAAATATGACAACTAAATGCGATAACTATGTAAACCCTGAATTGAAGATAGGTAATAATATTATGGTAATATTATGGATCACTGCAATAGTATATGACATAACATAATATGATAATATGTTTATATTATAGATAAATAGGTAGGTACCTACTATCTATAATAGCACGTGCTTATAACGGAATATGGTATCACCATTCACCATTCACCACAGTATCATGTTCAAAATATCTTACCTATCTTGTTGAACTATTATTATTGGCATATGCAATTTTTGATTATTATTAGATTTTTTTTTGAAATTCATGTGGATAATGATTATTAATGATTGAAAATGTAATACAATGTTCCTCGTAAGTTGCTGTTAGTGGCAATTAAAAAAAAAGTTGAGAGTAAATCCACAATATTTTTTTATGAGCGTCTGAAGTTAGAATTTTGACAAAATTCATAAAAACATGAGGATTTGCAAATTATTTTGATTTGGAAATTCATAGAAAATGTCCTTTTTATATTTAAGATTTGAAAAATTAATAAAAAATTCTTCATAAGTTTGTGTACCTTTAGTTTAAAAAAAAAGGACTACCTGTCTCGTTTTTATCTGCAGTTTACGGACATTATCAACTATATACATTTTTAAATTTGATTTCTATAAATGTGTTTGAAACCGATTCGTTGTGTCAAAGAGCTTAAAAATATAATACAAAGCTTATCACATGTTGTTACAATATCAGTCTAAAAATATTAATAATATATAAGCAATATTTTTTATAAGTCTTTAAAGTTCAAATTTTGACGAATTGTATCAAATTGAATATACACATGCAATTATTTTGTAGTTAAAAATTAATAAAATGTTCAACTTCTATAGCTAAGGATTAAAAATAAAAAGCAAGGATGCACGGAAGTAGTTAATTCTATAACCAACAAATCTAAAAATTATATAAGCACATTTTATTAATAGTTATTTTAAGTTCAAATTTGGATGAAATTATATATTAAATAACCAAGAATCACGATTTCAGTTATTTCGTTTTAATAAAAAATATTATTCGTGGGTACATATACTTGAAACTTCTAAAGTTTATTATTATATACAAATAAGATAATATGCAAATAATATTAATTCAACTTACTGGTTACCGTATTAATAATAACAATATAAATTATAAATATATTATATAAAAACTTGAGCAGGCAAACCGTCTCAGCTCAGAATTTTTTTTCGTATACAATGATACCTTATCGACATATAAAAACAAATTAAAAAAACAGTAGACCAATGATAATTATAATAATAATAAATTGTGTATTACCGATTACCGATGCCAATATGATAAATCGTACAAGACAAGCATACATAATATCATTAATAGGATTTATATATAGACTAGCTCTCCGAGCGTCGCTGGGGGAGGCCCCCAAACCCCCCGGGGTTGGTGAAGAGTTTTAGCCGATGTCGGAAGCTACAGTGGTCTTTTGATCTGGTCGACGGTCTCGAGCCGGTTGGTGGGTGATAAGGAGGTCTGGTGATAAGGTTAGGACCACCGCGGTTTGACGTGGTAGCCCGGGTTATGCCGCTGGAAATTCGAAATTCCGTAAAAACATCATAATATAGCCGCCGCGATTTTTTTGGTGTCTAGCAGGTCAGTCGCCTCAGTTATCCGGGTAGGCAAATCACATGAAAAAAAATGTAAAACATTTCGGGCGTCCATGCAAATCATATAGCCACCGTCTTTTTTTGAGTGTCAAGCAAGTCAGTCACCTGGAATGACGTTCGCCGTAGTAATAAGGGTAGGCTATCCGACTTTGTTGGATAGAAGACAATGTGAGACGGCTGGGTCACGTCGTCAGGTATGCAATCCGACTGCGTCGAATCGCGGACAGCATTCATTAATGTCACCAAAAACACACAATTAAGTAATAAATTCAAAACATTTCGGGCGCATATATTCAAGCCTGTATAAGATAGTAATAACAACACGACGGCGGAGCTCTCCGCGATATCAATCGGCCCCCGGGACTCGTCGCGAACGAAGCGTGGCCGCGAGCGGCCTATACATCTAGGAGGGAACGCGAATAAGGTTTCAACGGAACTGTACGGAGTCCGAAAAGGAGGTAAAACTCGAATAATATAGGCGGAAGTGATAGCAAAGGGTAAATAACGAAAAAAAGAATATGGATTATCACGGCCGCCGCAAATTAACGACAATCCTGGCGACCGGCATCGAAAACACGACCCGCAAGTCATCCGCACATACGCCCAAACCTACCTACCTACCTATCGAGTTGAAAACTGAAGTCAAATCTATGACTCTTAAAGTCTTAAACCGTAATGCGCAAAAAAATCTATCCCTCCGACGCATATATTCAAGCCTGTATATAGTAATAACGACTTGACGCCGCTAAATTAATTATTGTTGTTTATCAATTACTTATTTAAAAATAATATTTACTAAACGTACCTATACATAAGCAATATTAAACAGTATAGGCATATCAATATATCATTATACAATTTAACTAACAGATTTTACTGAAATATATGAAGATCTATTTGTTTATTAATATTGTATTACATCGTATCTGCAGCATTATAATTTTTAATTTCCTCAACCAATCAAGTCACCTAAAAACTGTAATGAATTAAGTGGGTACTATATAGTTATATTGTACTATTGTCTATTCAAGTAAAGAACCATATAATGCAGCCCTTGTTAAATAATATAGGTGGGTCGCTCAATAAATGTGTAGATAATAAAATAGTATTAATTAAATATTAATTATTAAATAGTTTAATAGTATAGTCATATCATAATACAATTTAACTGCTAGAATTTAATTAAATACATAATAAGTTATATTTTGTCTATTAATATACATCATTTGACTAACCTAACAACTGAAATATTTTATTATATATTTAATATTTAACCACATAATCTGTAGCCATGAAGGCCACGATTGTATGGTGACGTTAGTGGACTGTATATTTCGACATTTAAAATATTACGCTCGATTTTATTATCATTTATATTTTATTATAATTAAACACCTTTAATAATTAATATAAATCTTTAAGTTATAATATACATTTTGTGTTTATAAAGCGTAGGGGTATTTAGTTACGACGATCGACTAGCGACGACTGTCGTGCACAAGAAAAAAAAAACAATTACTACGTTCACTCATGTGAACGACGATATCTTATCTTTATACAAATAACATTACTGGACTCGACGGAGCACCATACGCGGTGGGGACACAACATAATCGTTTGACATGGGCTCAAATCCTACCCATATGGCCATATAGTATAGTCATATCATAATACATTACCTCAACCAATTAACTCACTTGAACTGTAATATATTAAGCACAACATACTATACGTTAGTTATGTTACTATTGTCTATTCAAGTAATTAATTTATTATGTATTAAATAGTTTATTTCATATAATACTCATAATTAAACCTACCTATATAAGTTGTTTCAAATAGTATATAGTCATATAATCATCAAGGCTGGGCATTAATGAGTTAAAAAGTTAAAGTTAAGTTAAAAAGTTAATTTTATTTTAACTTTTTAACTTAACTAGTTACTTTTGGCTTTTCATTAACTTAACTGTTAACTTATTAAATTTCTTTTTTAATTAAGTTGAAATTAACGAATTAATTTTTCATTTTAAGAAGTAAGTTAAGTTAATTTATTTTGTTTTTAATTTTATAAGATTTCACTATTTCAGTCTATTTTGTTTTCATGTCAAAAAATATGTATTGTAAATTGTTTAAAGTTAAAAATTTATATCATTCGAATCTTACTTATGTGGAAATCTGTATGAAGTATTAACACTATATCCTATAATTTAGTTTTGGGTTGGAAAAAAATTAAGTACGTTAGCGTTGTATAAACAAATTAACTTTTTTTTAACTTAATAAAAAGTTAACAAAAAATGTGTATTAACTTTTAACTTAACTGAGTTAACCTATAGTTAAATTAACTTTTAACTTTAAACTTTTTGTTATTGGTGCATATTAACTTCACTTAACTGAGTTAAAAAAAATCATTAACTTGCCCAGCCTTGATAATCATACAATTTAATTTTCAGACCTTAATTAAATACATACATTTTTACTATGTTTACCTATTTATATTGTATTATTTAAAATCTGTAGCATCGTTTGTATTTTACACCAAATTTGACTCACCTAAAAACTGTAGAACCCACTACATAGTATATTATATTTTTAATATCTTACCACATATTTGAGCCCATGTCAAACGATTTAGAAGCGTTGCTTTATAAACGTAGATAATAAAAGCAAAAGCTGTGTATATTTGTTTTTTATTAATTTTATTTTATGCTAATGATTGAACCTATCAAACAATGTTTAATAAATGTAGCTAATTATTTATCAAATAGTTTAATTGATCACTTAATACTCATAACTAAACCTACCTACATAATTAATATCAAATAGTATAGCCATATCTTTGTACAATTTAACTGCCAGAATTTAATTAAATACATTTAGATCTATTAGTTCATAATAATTATTGTATTATATAGTATCTGCAGCAGCTTTGTATCATACATAAAATTTATAATTAGCAAATTATATTACCTCAAACAATCAACTCCCCTAAAAACTGTAATATATTTAGTACTACCTAGTACCTACATAGTATACAATGTAGGTAAATTATATTCCTATTGTCTAATTCAAGTATAAAAGAACCGTCCCATATATTCATTCCATAAGTTCTATTTTGTTATTATATTAATATTATTTAGAATCTGTTGCAGTATATTTTGTATGCTACACTAAATTTATGATTACAAAATCTGACTCACCTAACAACTGTAATATATTATGTACCCACTACGTAGTATAGGTATTTCATATTTAATATTGAACCAAATGAACCACATAATCGAGCCCAATTAATATTACTCAATAAATGTAGACAATAAAAGCAATAGCTGTGTATATCAATTTGTTATTTACCTTTAAAAAAACTATTTATTAATTTGATTTTATGCTCTTTACTATGTAGTAGGTACATAATATATTGTAGTTTTTAGGTGAGTCAGAACTGGTAATCATTAATTTAAAGTTAAATTGTATAATGATATGGCTATACTATTTGATCTTACTTATGTAGGTAGGTATTGTGTATTTAATCATGAGCATAAAATCAAATTAATACATAGATAATTAAAAGGTAAATAATAAATTACAGTTTTTAGGTGAGTCAAATTTGGTAAACAAAAATTTAGTGTGGCATACAAAATATACCTACCCGTAGTATAGTCATATCGACCAATCGATTAATAATAATATATGTATTGTAATACACTCTGCGTTGAAGTATTCGAACGTTTCCGTCACATCCATCGTCGACTCGAGCTAGGATATTATTATATAATTCAACTAACCCAACCACCGTATCAACTCTTAACATTTAGGCGTTTATTTATTAAGTATGCATGTACCTACAGAACCTTCTGTGGCTATATCGTGTATCAAATATATAAATACCGATATGAGTAGCTCACGGCGTCACCGAGACCGAGTAGGCAAAAGTCTGTAAAATATAAAATCGAACGCTTCGATGCATATATATATGCCTGTATATAATAATAACAACGCCGTCCGATCTCGCTGTTCGCGAACGAAGTACAGCCGCAGGTGGTCAATAAATTTAGCGGGGAACGCGATTAAGTCATCAAGGGGGAGGTCCGACGTCTTCGAAAGGGGTAAAACTCGAATTTTGAAAAAAAAAGGTAAAATGTTGGTTAAATACGAATATAATGATAAGGCGGAAGTGATGGTGAAAGTTAAATACCGAAAAAAAAAACGCGAAAAAAAGAATTCCGAATTAACACGGCCGCCGCAAATTATCTTTAATCCCGGCGGCCGGCATCGACGCCTTACCTACCTACCTACCTACCGAGTCGTAAACTGGTGTCGAATCTATGACTCTAAAGCCGTTTCGCCGTCCCGGCGAATTGCGAACACGGTCTCGACGTCCGCAGAGGGCTTTTGAGCCGGCAATCCCACCGCTTTGGACAGCGGACGATCGGCTCTGCCACCCTCGGACGTCGAAAACGCGATATTCACGAAAAAAAATCGGACCCTCCGACGCACGTATTTATGCCCGTATATAGTAATACCCACTCGACGGCGGCGATATGGGCACTCTGCTATCGGCGTCGTCCGCGGCCCCGGGACTCGTCCCGGACGAAGTACGGCCGCCCGCGGCCTAGACATTTAGCGGGGAACGCGAATACGTCTCCTTCCCAGAGGTCGGACCTCTCAAAGGGGGTTTTCAGCGACCCGCGTCGAAAATTTTCGAAAAATCGTCAAAAACGTGACGTCGCCGCCCGCGGCCTATAGATTTAGCGGGGAACACGAATAAGGGGCGAACGGGGAGGGCGGACACCCTCGAAAAGGGCTAAAACTCGAACTTTTGAAAAAAAAGACAAAAAACGCGCGCGACGGCGGCGTACGTAAAGCGCGTCGTCTCGGCAGCGGAGGGCCCGCCGGGAAAAAAGTGCGGCCGCGCGCTGCCTCTAATTCTGACGGGGAACGCGAATAAGATCCGAACGGGGCCGCCCGGGGACCCCCGGGGGGGTAAAACTCGAAAATATGAAGCAATTTTAAAAATTTTGAAAAAAATCGTGAAAATTGATAAGACGGAGTGATAACGCTAATTATAGAGCAAGACGAAAAATGTAATAACACCGCAATTATTTATATTTAGTGGGAAGTAATTTCGACGACTATATAAGTAACACATTTCTTTAGATTTTACTGTAAAATTAAAGTATTATTTAATAGTAAATCCTACAATATAGCTCACCCAAAAAATTATTTCGATATACGCCACTGGAGTGAATTGACTGCTTATCAAATTTAAAATTAAGATTATTATCTAGGCAATATCATAGGGTTTATATTATATTTTAATTTTAAAGTGAGTTATGAGAATTTTATGATGTACAATTACCTATATAATATAAGTATTTGCTTTGGGGATTTTGGATTTTCTTTCAGGGGATTTTTTTCCTGTGAATTTTTTTCCGATTACCTTGAGAATAAAGCAGTAGGTATATAATATATTAATGTGTCATGGATATAGCTATATATAGGTACTTACAGCATATTTTCTTAGTTACATGATATGAATTTTCACATACTAAGTATTTACATACCTAAAATGACATCCAGTATAATAGACCTGCATGAAAATGGTTTCAACGTGTTTGTGTCTATCATAATTATTGACTTTACATTATAATAGTTGTATACAAAATTTTAATTATGTAATTTTTGTGACCGTATTTAAGATTTCTGACAACAATTATACAAAAAGCAACACAATTTAATTGAATGAAGATGCTCAATTTGTAAAATTAAACTATTTTTCATACTAATGTAAAATCCAGGAAGTACCATCTACTAAAAATCAACAATTATTTATTATTTTATTCCAATTTTTCAACTGTACAATTTTCAAAGAAAATTCTAATTCATATAATATTATCAATGTAGTATTGTACCGATTAGGAATGTCTCATAATTAATACATACCTAAGTCCCAATATAATAAAAATCGTAACTATATATACCTGGTACCTAGTCTATAGTTATACCTAATCATTATTTTTGGTGAAAATATATTAATAAACCTAATACCATTGAGTATATATACTTAAAAATATATATATATATATATATATATATATATACATATATAGTATAAATACTATAGTATCTATACTCAATGCGCTAATACCTACTACCTATATTCACAATGAAAATGCAATTATATTGACACGCAATTTGAATGTGTTCCTATAGAGAGTGTTACAAATTGCATGTAACAGCAGATGCTGTCACATGAAATGTGGAACAACCTGTACATAATATAACCTTGTAAACAAAATAATGCGGCTAAGCATTTCTCAACTCTCAAGCCTTAATTTTTAAGATAAAAATAAAAGGAAACCATAGCTGCTATTATATATAGGTACCTATTTACCTATAAAAATATACTTGCATACGTTTACTTATATACCTATATATATTTGTTTGTACCTATATTTGTTTATTATGAATAATGTAGATACCTTTGGAATATTGTTATATTATTTTGAACAAAGTTATAAAATTTAATGAATAATATACCAATTCAATTTAGGTAAAATACCTTAAAATATTTGGCTACTAATTGTCATCACTTGCGTCTTTATTTTTAAATTAGGCGCAAAATGTATTATTTGCATTATCGACGAGAGGTCCTAAGTATATACAATAAGCACACGCTACATAATATACGTACCATCATTACTATATAAGCAACGATACGCCCGTATAATTGCTACAAACAAAATATCAACGATTTTAGTCTCTTTTATTTTCTAATTTATTTATTAATTTATCAGTATTAAATATTCGTTTCAATTATGACATCTTTTGTAAGGACCGCTGAATTTACTGATGTAATGTACTATTATTATTTTGGCATTCACATACTTCCCTCTGTCTGTTTTAATAATTTTCTCTTTTTTGCCGATCACATAATCACTTGATCATTCTTTAGTGTTAAATATATCTGTAATAAATAATAACCTTGTGTACGGATAATTTCTTACATTTAAGTAATAATAAATGAATATTATATCTCTCTTATTATAACTGGCATTCATATTTGTTGAAAAAACAGTGTCAGCCATTTCACACACACTTACAATTTCGGAAATATTATCTGATAGTGCTTGCTTATAATATTGTTTTTTTATTTATATGCGTGCGTGTGTTTGTGATATATATTTTATTAGTACAACACTCAACTTCAGTGTATTTGATACCACCGTAATAATCTATTCCTGTAATATTATATACGGATGGTACTGGCGAACAAGCGCAGAGCGCTTCTACTATGCAGGGTGTAACAGATAGAACTGATTTCTGGAATAACTTTTGTTCTAATCAATATTTAAATATATTTTTTTTATGTTTGATTTATAGCCACATGCGCTACAAATATATTATCCAGAGGCGTTTGCCTCCGATTAGGTTCGTATACTGATTTTTCATAAATTTTTCTTTTTTTCCGTAATAAATTAATTTTTTCATCAATGATTAATAATGTTATATGAATTGAATGTTATAAGATATAAGTATTATATGTATAAAATATATTTTTGAGCAGATTGAATGATTACAATGGATAGCAGTCGAGACTAAATGGACGAAGATATTACTATACCTACAGACGTACAGTTACTGTAGTAATAATATGTATCATCACTATTAACAGTAAAAAGTTATCCTTAATATCATACTCAGATACGACGGAATCACGCAATTCCTCATAATATATAATAATACATAATATATAATAAGTGTACGATTGATTAATACTCTTAATTCGTATAATAATACATTTTTTTTCATAAAAAATTATTATTATTGTTTTTGATGATTGATGAAATGTTCTTACTATTTATTTACGTTGATTTTAAAAACAGGTTTTGTTTTGAGAATTGAACTTCTGAGTATATTATATTATTATGAATAATCATGTACGATGTACCTACCTATTATAAAGTTAATAATTTTTTGGATTTTTGGAAATTCGCCAGAGGGTAGGGGTTTTACTTACAAACTCTGAAAACCAACTTACAAATACTTACAAATGAATATCTTTAACTTACAATTGGTCCGGATTGATTTGCCCAATAGGTGGGGGGGCAATTTCACACACGTTCCCAGTTCCTATAGAAAACTTCTAAGAACAGAAACCTGTAGTGGAATCATTTTATTGTTCTGAATCTATTTAAATAAACAATAATATTCTTGGTTCTATTATGATTTCATCGGTTTTAAGAAATAAATTAAAATTGTCTTTAAATTTAGTTTTGTTTTAACGAAATAACCAGAGGTGTGCATTTTTCATACCGACACATTTTTTTTTTTTTTTGATAACTATAATTTTTTAGCTTTGAATAATCATATTATACCTACTACTGACAGCGATTATTAATATATACCAATAAGTATAAAAACCAAAGTAAAATGTCCTGAACTAAATCGAAAAATTTCACTTGATTATTTAACTGATTGAATTACATTTATATCACATCAATACCTACTATTTATTTGAAAAAAGTTAGTTACATATTAAATTGAATTTCTAACGAGTTGTTAATTAATAATTAGTTGCAACTTAAAGTATTTAAATTTAGGAAAATCTAAATGATATAAAATATTTAGGTAAATAACTATACATACTCATTATATTATATAGTTACTAATAATTTGTTTACCTAATTAGAAATGGAAAATAAATATATATTTAACAACTTATATAACAATCTGATAACTACTAATTAGTAATTAGTAATTACTATAATGAGTACTTGCTACCTGAAACGTAATTGAATTGGACTAAAAGTGTTTGTTTTAAATGGTCGTATTCAAACTTTCTTCGATTTGGATCCAATAAGTATAAAAACCAAAGTAAAATTTCCTGAACTAAATCGAAAAATTGCACTTGATTATTACCGACTTTTTTGATGTACAGTGAAAACTGTCTAAAGCGGACCTTGAATAAAATGGAAAACTATCCAATACGGAATTTTTCTATGGTCCCTGCACGTTCCTATAGTTTTATATAGACGCTCAACCTCAGTAAAACGGAACCTTCATTACGCGGAAACGTAACGATTTTATAAGTCCCATGCAAGTAAAAACCTTGCATAAACCGAAAAAATGACATGCGCGTGTCAAATATAAACCAAAAATAAGGTATAAAATATAGATATGCCGATATGCGTATGTACAATGTACATTAATTTTATTCTTGGATAATGCGTCTTGCCATCCAAAACTTATTTTATCAAATTTAAAACTTGCTTGGCTCCCACCAAATACGACATCTTTAACTCAGCCTATGGACCAAGGTATAATTCATTGCGTTAAAATATATTACCGTCGTTTTCTCATGCAATCTTTGATTGCAAATATTGACCAAATAAATAGTATTTCGGAACTTTCAAATCAAAAAAAAATCATCAGCATTGGAACTAGAGATGTGGGTTAGAGGAGGGACATAGGGATGATTCACTAATTGCGTTAAAAGTGTAGCCAAATTTTGACGGGCCTATATTTCGTGTTTGGTATTAGAAGTGAGAACACTAATTTTATTTACATAAATTGTTTATTATGTGGTGAAGGTTTCATATGAAGGAAATATATATAATAAAAGGTGGGAAAGTGGGAGAAAATATCACAATATGCCGGAAAGTGAAAAGTGTGTTGTGCCTGTGTGATACATCGCCGATAATAAATAATTGTTGCACGATGGTAGAAATACACTTAAAATTCAAATAATAATATATTGACAACAAAATGGTGCTTATCATAATATTAAGGTTAGTGGTGATAATATAAATATTATATTATATATTGCAAATCGACATAGGTACGGCAATGACCGTTGAATCAGACAAGGCCGCGCGGAAAAGCGATGGTTGCGAAACGCGACCTTGACCCGGTCTTGGCGAAATTAGCTTATTCGGCATATTATACATATTATTATTAATTGTGTATAGTCGGACAGTTTATCAACGGATGATTCACTAATTGCGTTAAAAGTGTAGCCAAATTTTGACGGGCCTATATTTCGTATTTGGTATTAGAAGTGAGAACACTATTTTTATTTCACATAAATTGTTTATTATGTGGTGAAGGTGTCATATGAAGGAAATATATATAATAAAAGGTGGGAAGGTGGGTGTCACTCTGCTGTATAGAAGGTTACAAGTGGGTCACTGTAATGAATGGTGTTAAATTTGTTAGTCACTCAGTCAGCCTATGATAGTACTAAATAATATATTTGATGATATTATTGTGAATAAAGTTATTTATATATAACCTATTTACGTAGAACCTTGTTTTAAATTTTGAATTCTTAGCTATAAAAGTTGAATATTTTATAAATTTTTAACTACAAAATAATTATTATATTTTAAGCTTGATCAATTTTGTCAAAATTCAAAATTTAAATGCTTATAAAAAAAAACTGTGAATAAGGATTTTTAATATTTTTCAAATATCATTGTAACAATATAGTAGGAGCCTTGTATTAAATTTCAAGCATTTTTACGCAATAAATAAAGTTTAATTGTCATTCATAGAAAAAAGACTAATAAAATTGGAAACTGAAAATGTTCCTAAACAGTTAAAATGTTAAATATTAAATATTTACTTGAAATAGGTAATTTGTAATAATAATTGTTTAAAGCTTTTTTACCCAACAGATAAAATGTTATTGATATTGAAAAACGGAAAGTGAAAATGTTCGTAAATAACTCAAAATATTTTGAAAATTGTATATATATGGTGAAGGTGGACTGTTGATTGAAGTTTTTTGGTGATTAAACAATGCTTCTTCACGGATTGGTTAGTTGATATGTTTGAAAACTTACATTTTTTCATTATATTTTAAAACAATAAATTTTATTTTTCACATCCTATATACTATACTTTAGTAAACTCTACTATCTGTATTCTTAACTAATATTTCCCATATTGTCAACTATCATTATTAAACTTTATTTTAAATGGATGCCCCTACCAAACAATATTTCTTTATTAACAAGTGCAGACTATTTGTGTATTGTAAGTATTTGCTTGCAAGTATTTCTACTATGCCAGAGGCCAATTATACTTTTATTTATCCAAATAGTGTTTGTCTTACACACTATACATATGA
This sequence comes from Metopolophium dirhodum, assembly GCF_019925205.1. NCBI lineage: Eukaryota > Metazoa > Arthropoda > Insecta > Hemiptera > Aphididae > Metopolophium > Metopolophium dirhodum. The sequence goes on from NC_083560.1 coordinate 19,498,244, forward strand.
TTATAACTGTTTTTTTTATTTTGTTACTTATTCATTTTTCTATTTAATAATTATAATCGACAATATGGGCATGTCTGATGATATAAATACCCAAAATAATTTAATATAATAATAAATAAAAATAAAAGAAATAAACATTTATCCCATAATTAATACCATAGTTTTAATACAATAACCTTATTCTATATTTAATTATATAATTTGAATACTGTTTGTTAACTTAGATTGGTTAGCCCCACTATACTGGTATTTGACATCTCCTGTAGGTATCTGAAACTTGACTTATAGGTTAACATTATAAAAATATCCTTACACAATAGTTGATTATTAACCAGAGCTAATTAGAATCGTTTTTTATTATAAATATTTTTGTCTACCAATTATCACGTAATATATTTATTTTTTGTTATCTTATTTTGAATTGTTATGTAGTTTTCATATTATTATTTATGTTTTTTTTTGTTCGCATTTTTTATTTATTGTAAATATCGAACCAAATGTTAATTTTATATTTTATCGTCAAAAGTAGTGACATATTTAAAATTATGCTGCAGTGTGACTTTTTGTATATTAAATTTCAGGTGACAAAAAAAAATACTAAAAAAAAGTATTATTAATGTAATAAGTGCAATCTACTTATATTTTAAACACTCGTGTGGTTATATATTATATATCTTATATTAATTACTACACAAATAAAATTTATATTTATATAAACATGCAATAAATACAAATTAAAATAGATATATAATGCGCTTAACCGTTTTCTTACCTATATTATTTATTTATTTTCTCAATTTTTAAAAGTTTTTTTAGTTGACTAACGTGTTTATAGTCGTTAATTAACTGTCCATTATTAGTTATTTCCACTATATAAGTAACATCTGATATTTGTCGTACAATTTTGAATGGCCCCCCCCCGTATCTGTATGCAAATTTTGACCCTTTATCTTCTATCTTTACTAATACTTTTTCTCCTATTACAAATCGGATTTTGTTTTGCGTAAATCATAATGTTTTTTTATTTTTTAGAAACTTTTCCTCCAGTAATTTTGGTAACCCGTCAACTCTTATGTTATTTAAATTTTCCAATTCGTTTAACATTTCTGGTGCTGTATCTGTGCTAATTATATTATAATCAAAAATTGATTTTGGATGATAACCGTGCATTAAATAAAATGGAGACTGATTCGTTGTTTTATTGACCGATGTGTTATATCCGAAAAGTACGTATTTTAAGTATTGATTCCAGCAATTTGTTTTTTCTTGTGCAAAATGACTAATCATGTCTATTAAAGTACCATTAAACTTTTCGGTTTGTCCTTGGCTCTGGGGGCGGTAAGCTATTGAGTTAGTATTTCGTATATTCAGTGCTTTTAATAAGTCTTTTACTAATTTATTTGTAAAGTGTAACCCCCTATCTGAATGTACTTCCTCTATCGCCCCGAATTGTAATATCCCCGCGTTAGATCAGTTATCGGTGTAATTAATTCTGCGAATCGAGGGATAAATTTTCTAAAAAAATTGCACAAACCTAAGAAACTCCGTGTTTGTTTTATTGTTTTGGGGTTGGAAAATTTTTTATTGCGGCCAGACCTTCGAGATTTGGTTTAACTCCGTCCTAATTTACTATTTGCCCGAGTATCTTAAGTTCAAAATATCCAAATTTACACTTGGTAGTTTTTAATTTAAATCCTGATTCTCTTATTCGTTGTAATAATTTGTGTAGTATTATTAATAAGTCATCAAATGTTTTTGCATAATTTATAATATCATCAACATAGTTAATAGTTCCAACATATAATAATTCGGTGAGAGTTTTTGCTACTGCTTTTGAAAATTGTCGTGGTGAACTTTTATAACCAAATGGAAACCGTATCCATTCATACAGCCCGAATGGTGTTATAAATGCTAATTTGTATCTATCTGTGGTTCCTAATAAAATATTCAGAAATCCCTGTTGCATGTCCATTATATTAAAAAATTTTGCTCCTTCTAAACTATCGAAAACCGTTTGCATATGAGTTATTGGAAAATTTTGATGTGGTACTTGTTCATTTAATTTTCTATAATCGATCACTAATCTCTTTGAACCGTCTGCTTTGTTCACTAGAAATGCCGGGCTGGCGTACGAGGAAATAGATGGAGTTATTAGATCGTATTTTAATAATTCATTAATTTGCCTCTGTAGTTCCTGTTGTTCTGTTAACGCTAATCTATATGGTGGTAAATTAACAGGTTCTGTTGTTGTTATTGGTATATGTATATCTCCTACGTCTATCGCCCCTAAGTCCATTGAGTGTTTGGCAAAACAATCTTTATATGTATTTATAACTATTTTTAATTGTGTCTGTTGTAATTGGGTTAGTTTCGGATTTATATCAAATTCTAGTTCGTCCGTGTTTTGTTTGTCAATATATGGTATGCATTATTATAATTTAACATATCATTATCATTTTTCAGATTAGCTAATTTTAAACTGTTTACATGATGAAATTTTGTTTTTTTTTATGTCTATCTACTAAATTTTTTTCGTTTTCATTCATTAGTTTATTAGGATATTCTCTAATATGCGTTCCGCATACATCGCAAAACATTACTTCTCCCCCCTCAGTCCAGTAAGGATGATTCAAATATTCGTGGGATTTTAATGCCGACTCAGATGTCGACAAATGTTCACAATCCTGGCAAAACTGAGTGTACCACATAATCGGTGTTTTGATTACGGCATTATTTTTTATTTCTATGGGACTGTTTATGTTACATTTATCTAATGAGTATTTTTTTTTAAGACAGGATAAATTTAATCGATCGTGACATTCGTCTAAGTACCGGTTTATGTGTTTTGTAATAGTATTTATATCGGGTATAACTGTATACATGCATGTGTTATGTAAGGTGGGTGGTGATGATTCTCGATTTATTAATGCTGGATTCCAGTGATTATTTTCATGAATTAATCCTATCGTCATTCGGTTTTTTTTCAGTATATTATAGCGGTATTTAATGCGTTATTATCTGTGTTTTTGTGTTTTGAAATTATTGTTAAATTTTTATTAACATGATCTGCTAAATATGCTAAATCATCCTCTGTCATATGATATCCCGATTTTGTATTTGGTATATTAATTTTCTTTGGTATGTCTATAGTAGATAACTCTAGTCCTTCTTCCCTCAAGCAAACACGTAGTGCATGTGCACGGCAATCGGCGAAATCGCCGTCAGAAGGTACTTCCTCAATTTTGTTTAAGTATGATGCATCTAATAAAATATTTTCCCTTAGTGTGTGGTAAATATTGACGGAAAAAAAAATCCCATTCCATTATTATTAATTTTGTCAGTAGTTCCATTATTATTTAATTTTGACTTGTTTATGTTAGTGGTTTCATTATTATTTAATATTGACTGGTTTATGTCATAAATATACATTGTTATGCACGTATTTCGAAATATGAATCTCAGCATACTGTGTAAGAATGCAAAACGCAGGTTGTTTTGTGTGATTGAATGATGGTTCTTTATTCTTACGTAAAATAATCAAAACAGTTTATTTATGTTATACAGTTTTTCTTTTAGTTTGACAAGTGCTCTTCGAGCTACAGATATTTCGGTATAGAATTTTAAATGGGTTATACAATATTTTCTTTTGATATCATTTGCTCGTTGAGCTACACATATTTGATACGTTGATTATTGACGAGTGGTATGACTCACGTGGGTGCCGTAGGGTTGATGGATCGGGCAGTTGAATACCCCAGACCAAAACAGCTGACTCGGTTGGTGGTGTTTGGCGGGCGTATACGAACAGGATGTGGCTATCGGGCGTTGATTCGTCCTCGATGCACAACACTGGTTCCTACTATGGTGATCTGTTTCCCTTGACAGCGTGCACGTACTAGTTGCGGCGCGGAGAAGTGGCTGCGATGACAACTCGTGCTTTTCCGTGTCGGAAAGTCCTATAAAGTTGTCAGGTCTTGGAGCGCGTGTGCCGCCGCGCGCTCTGTACGGCGTCAGTGTGTTTTTATGGTTCGACGAACTTTTGTCTTTGTTCCATATACGTGTTGTTTTACGGGTAGGAAAATTAATGGACAGTATCGTATATAAAGTTATTAAGTATCACAACACTTTACGCGATCATTATTTGCAGTATCGATGAGTAAAATGTCGTAAAGTCATAATTTGGTCGGCTCGGTACCTTTTCATTGGACACTTATTATGTCCGTTAGATGGCGCGGGCTGTTTCGTTTATTCCTATTAATTCTGTCTCGTTACAACTGGAAATAATGTATATGGATAGATGTATAGATTTCAATAATCTTCGTCCTTCTCTAAGTACAAACAATTAAAAGTAAGGTAAATCTTCTCAGGAAATGGAGTGTTCAATTAATTATAATTAACTATATAAATGTATACTTCTGTTGGTAATTTAATTTAGCAAAATTATTACAATAAAAATTAATTTATTGTTACAATACAATTCATAAATAGGAGTTGTCGCCTCACGTTAGGTACTATCGTAAATTAAATCATTATACCTATTATGCACATAAATTATATTTTTCTCTTTAAAAACTGTTTTTTCTTTGTCATTTTAATCATTTGTTTTAAATGTTTCCATGTTTGATTAATTTAGATATTTAAAAAATCTCAACACTGCTATGAACTGTAGGTATTACTGTATTAGTGTATTACTCAATTATGAGGTACAATAATTTATAATATTCCTTATTGGGGTACGGAGTGGCCGAGCGGTCTAATGCGTCGGTTGCGATGGTTGCAGGTTTAAGACTGGAAAGCGGACTACTGCGTTCGGCGTAGTTTCACGACGGGCCAAGGGCCATGTATGTGAAGTTGGCCTCCCGAATTTGTCCGATCAATTCGAGAAATATGTAAATATTTGGCAAATTGATTTTTGGAATTGCGAATTTTACAAGTTTTGAAAATCTATTTACAATTATTTGCAATTAATGTCACTGTAACGGATGGTGTTAAATTTGAATTCAACGATATAATATCATTGTATAAGAAAAATGATTCTGAGCGAAAACAGTCAGTCAGCCTCTGATATTACTAAGTATATTTAATGATATTATTGTGAATAAAGTAATTTATATATAACCTATTTACGTGGAACCTTGTTTTAAATTTTCGATCCTTCGCTATAAAATTTAACATTTTATAAATTCGAAATTTAAATAGGTACTTATAAAAAAATTGTGTCTATGTATTTTTAATATTTTTCAAATGCTATTGTAACAAAAATTTCTTCGGTCCAAAAAGAAATAACGATGGAGACTATGAGGTGAGAAGCAACAGGGAATTGGATGATCTATACAAGGAACCTACAATTGTTGGGTCCCTGAAGAGTACGAGGATAAGTTGGGCAGGACATGTATGGAGGTCAGAAGAGATGATTGGATCAATAACTAAATGGAAACCCGACACTAAGAGGCCTCGAGGACGCCCCAGACAAAGATGGGTGGATAGAGTAAAGGAAGACTTGAAACTCCTGAACGTAAGAAACGCAGAAGAATGTGCAAATGATAAAGAAGAATGGAAACAATATGTTGTTGCGGCGATTGGCCTTAAAGGCCTGTAAAAGTCCAGAAAGAAAGAAAGAAAGATTGTAACAAAAATAAAAAAAAACACACATCATTGTAAAATCAATACATTCATCGCTCCGCTCAGAATCTAAAAAGCAATTGTACACCTAATGGCTAATACAGTTATACATAATTGAGGGGGACATTCCAAAACGTTGTATTACCAAAATTGACGAAATCGAGTTAGATATCGATTCTTATAGAAAAAATAACGATACATCGATTGGCGTCGTCAGAATAGATAAAAACGTACTATTTCCTGGTAAAATCTGCGATTCAAAATGAGTGGTTAGTCCAAAACGAACCTTTTCCATACATTTTTCACGTTTTATGCCAAAACTTATATACTATTGCCCGTATTAAAAATATAGGCACCAATCATTAACCATAGCAAAACGAACTATTTCCAAAAAGTTCTTTTACCCGTGTTATAGTTGTACCCGTTTGTAATACAAAACGTACTAAAAGTTAATTTTATTTTAATAAAGTTTAAATTAAATATAAAAATATTATTCTAGAATATTTAACACATTTGAATCGTTTTAAATATTAATAATATATTATAAAATAGTTTTTAATTCAAAATTATTTGTCTGTTTATTAATGCTATGTTTTTGTTGAAAATGTTAAGATGCAGAAAATCGCTTCCCGAAAAATCAGTATTTTGGCAATAGTACGTTTTTGATTTCCAACACGACGATACCCTAACCCAACCCGATATAAGGACGGCGTTCGTGAAATAATAAATATGTTTTTTTATTAAGAAAACTATGATAAATGTATTTTGTAGATATATAATTTTACGCCGGAGTGGCGTTATTTATTACGTGGGTCTAGAATGAAAAGGTTCTAAATCATTTTTTTGTTCAAAAGTCACTTTTTAACTAAAATGGCTTTAGAATGCAAAGGCGCATCTTTTAAGCTATCATTTATGATTATACGATCATTGTTAACATTTTTTTTAAAAGTAAAAGGTTCTAAATCTCCGAAAATTAAATTATAAACAAAATTTAATGAAATTGAAAACGCTCGGTTAATAGAACCAAATCAATACGTTAGTATTAAAATGAATCTAATTAAATTAATCACTACCAAAAGTAGCTAATAATAATATTATTACACTAATCCATATTCAACAGAATTTTACGATTGAGATACAGATTTCGATGTTTCACAATATTATTACATTGTTTTTGTTAGAAGATTTGTAGCAATGAAAAAGCATTATTCTAAAAAGGATTCTACTAACAGTAATGAAAATAAAAAATAAAAATGAAAATGTTCTAGTTAAATATTTTTTTTTTTATTTTAGGATGAAAAGGTTATAATATTGTAGAACCTTTACATACTAAACATTTCATAATTTGTATTTTATTAATTTGAATACCAACTAATATAGAAAATTATTATTATAATGCTGTGAATTAAACCATACAAGTTGATGCATGCCTCAGAACTTAAATTTTCAAAAAATGTTGTTCAATGAGTAAAATATTTAACTCAAACCTTAAAATAACTCTCTTGGACAATTTCATAAAAACGATTTAGAACCTTTGATCACCGTGAGTGCCAAACAATTTTGGAAATTAAACATATGTGTCACAAAACCAATAATTCAAAATTATTAAGTAGCCTTCATGGCGTATGCAACCAAAGTATTGATTAAGGTTTTTAAAAACCACGTGAAGTGTTCTTAATATTCTACTTATCTACAATATTTTACTATATCAATGATAATAATATGTACAATTTGAAAGAAAAAATATTGATATTTCAAATAATTCTAAAAAATAAACTACTTGACTCAGATCAATGTTTTGACTATCAAAATTGTTCTTATACAAAGCTGCACAAATAGGCTATTTTGAATGTACCCAAAAAATTTAAATCAAATTTTAAATTTTTTATTTTTAGTGTTAAATCATAAAAATAAATTTTTGGATAATATATGTGTAGCGCATGTCATACATAAAAAAAAATATATTTAAATATTGATTAGAACAAAAGTTATTCCAAAAATCAGTTCTATCTGTTACACCCTGTATTGTAGAAGCGCTCTGAGATTATTACGGTGGTATCAAATACGCTGAAGTTCAGTGTCGTACTAATAAAATATATATCACAAACACACGCACGCATATATATAAAAAAACAATATAATAAGCAAGCACTATCAGATAATATTTCCGAAATTGTAAGTGCGGTTGAAATGGCACTGATAAGAGAGATATAATATTCATTTATTATTACATAGTTTTAATTACTTAAACACTAAAGAATGATCAAGTGATTATGTGATCGGCATAAAAGAGAAAATTATTAAAATAGAAAGAGGGAATAGGTATGTGAATACCTAAATAATAATAGTACATTACGTTAGTAAATTTAGCTGTCCTTACAAAACTCAAAATATGCAATAATTGAAACAAATGGATTAGGGTTATAAGTAGGAAATATTGAAAAATATACTAATTTTTTTAACTATATTTTTCGGTATGTTTCATAAAATTAGCACTATATGGTGCTATACAGATGTTTAGTTATTATTAATTCCACATCATGATATAAAGAATATATAATATATATATAATTATTTAAGATATATAATTTTTATGTAATTTGTATAATAATATGTACTATGTAAGAAATATTTCTATAATATTTTTCATTACCTAATCTATATTATAATAATGAATCGTGATTTTGGAGACGAAGGCATCCGTTTCTATAAACAGCTGATTATAGTATTTTAATATTGTTTTCAGCAACCATGATTTTAAATATTATACAAATAATTAATAATAATAATAATAATTTTTCTCAAATTACCTACTTAAAGTCACTTTTCTTTGAATGTATCAAATACCGTAAATTTCTCAATAAACGTAGACGAAATCAAAACCATTATTCAACCAAATTCATATTATCTTTGAGTTTCTACATAAACATATTATCTAGATACCGAAGATACAAATCTAGAAATCTATTTTCATTAATATTTAATACTTAACTAAGTAGAGGTGTTTACTGTACTTTCTACTATAATTTTAAATTTATATTTGTTTTTTACTATCTTTCATTAATATGAATTAATATTTCATGAAATTTCAGAACCCCAAAATAGATAATACTGATCAATTAATATATAAATTAGAAAATATAAAAGAGAATAAAATAGTTAGCTCACCGAAAAAACGTTGATATTAATATGTTAGTTGCAATTATACTGGTATACCGTAGTTTATAGCTATGATGGTATTATATGTAGCGTGTGCTTATTGTTTATACCTTAGGACCTCTCGTTATTATTGCAAATAATACATTTTGCGCCTCATTCAAGAAATACAGACGCAAGTGATGGCAATTAGTAGCCAAATATTTTAAGGTATTTTACATAAATTGAATTGATATATTATTCATTACTAGGGAACGGATTTGAATGCAAATTGCATATTTTTCTGAATGTTTTAGACATTGCTTTCCAAGCACAAAGTTCATATTTTCATACATCAAGAAATTTAAAAATGTAACTTTTATTTTTTAATTTTTTATATTTTTAGTGCATTTTTATATTTTTAAATCATTTTTATATAGGAATGGATAAAATAAAAATGTATGAACATTCATTCTAAAAAAATAAAAATAAACATTTATTATGTTACGAAATTACGAAACTATTGTCGACACGTGTAGACACACGTATAATATACATACATACAATAGTGACAACATATTATTACCCGCAATTAGGTAAAGATAATTTTTAGGGGAAAAAGATGGACAGATGATAATTGAGAAGACAAGAGAAGGTTTTATTGTATTTAAATATTTTTTATAAGATACATTTTTCATAATAATGTGTTTTTTTATAAGTTATAAATTCAAAATTGTGTTTTTATTGATTTTAAAGTTTTCTAGGGCATTTTTTTAAGGCATTTAGTAGTGTTTTTTTAGGCAGTGGCGTGGCGAACTTCATTAACTTATAAGGCACAATAATTTATATTAGTAATTATAAATACTTATATAAATAATTACGTATTTACTTAAATAGTAACTGAGAATGATTGGCTTAGTCTTAGTGTGTACTTAATAAATTATTTACTATAAGTGAATTTCCCCTAGTCTCCAGGACACCCACCACCCTTTAAGCTGAGGCACGTGCCTCAAATAAAGTCCTTCGTCACGCCACTGTTTTTAGGACATTTTTCTTATTTTTGATGGCATTAAGGCCCATCATTACATTTTATAATTTTGTTCAAAATATTACAACAATTTTCCATAGGTATCTATACAAAGTTCATAATAAACAAACATACAAAAAAAAATATGTATTTAATATATACAAGTATATAATTTATAGGTAGGCATAGGTAGGTACCTGTATTTTCATCGTAAATATAAGTTGTAGTTAAATTGTCACCAAAAATTATGATTAAGTATATACTGCAGACTACGTACCCACCTACGGTTTTTATTACGTTATGACTTATGTCGTAGAGGTACGTATATATTTATGACCCATAACTAATCGGCACAATACTACGATAATTATCATATATGAATTGGAATTTTCTTCGAAAATAGTTCAGCTGTACAATTGTACACCTATATACTGGTCTCCAAAAGAATTAAATTGGTGTTTTGATTTCTTAATTGTTGACTTTGAAGATTTCAATTATCATATTTCATTACATGTTTTTCAATTTTTATGAAAAACTGGCATAAAATAGTACAAATTTATTGTTTTTTTTTAGTAGATGGTACTTACTGAATTTTACATTAGTATGCGATAAAATAGTTTAATTTTACAAATTGACTATCTCCATTTAATTAATTTTTGTTGCTTTTTAGGGTTACGTCCGTCACCAGGCTGTATCTCATGAACCGTGAAAGTTAGACATTTGACAATTTCACAGATGATGTATTCCTATAGTGGCAGCTATAACAACAAATACTAAAAATCCGTCAGAATATATAATATATGCAGTGTTGCCAATATATATTATAACACCGGTCGGGCCCGAAATGCACCGTTGGTGGCGGCGTGGCTGGCTGCGGGCTACGGGTACCACCTATACGTATACCTAGGTTCGTGATACCTTTCGCAACCATTACCGCGGTGTAGGTACGTCTTTTGCGTGACAGCGCGAATTTATTATTATTATTATAGAGAATGGTACGGAACTTTTCGTACGCGAGTCCGCTGGCACTTGGACAGTTTTTGTATAATTGTTGTCAAAAATCTTAGATGGTCACAAAAATTACATAGTTAACTTTTATTAAATTATTTTTATTTAATTATAATATATGATGGACACAAAGACGTTGGAAAACATTTTCATATTGGTCTATTATACTGGATACTATGAAATTGAGCGAATACGCAGTATATGTGAAAATTAAAACCAAATGACTAAGAAATTATGCAGTAAGTATCCATGGCAATATGGCATATTAATATATTATTATTATACCTATTAACTATACTCTATGACTCTTTAGAATGGATGTGTAACGCAATGAATTTTTTTCTCAGTTCCAGACAACATTTTATAATATCTGAAAAATAACTGATAGATTACACTTTGAAACTACTTAGGAGCTGTTAATCACCACCACCCCTTAAAACAATCAGAAGTGGCCTAATAACCCCTTTGCCGCACCACTGATAAAAAGGAAAAAAAGGTCATATTTTTTACATAGCCCGAGTTTGTCCCAGCATTTTAGAGTTCAGTACCTACTCAGGGTGCTTCCAAAAATGTATATTATATTATATTTCTGATTAAAAGGCTATTTTCTGTAAGCGACTACTGAGTCAATACATAGTTTTAATTTTGTGATACTATTATTTTATAACACGTTACCAATGATCAAACTTTGTGCTGTAAACGACAGTTTTCAAGCCTTTTCCACATTCATAGTTGTAAAAATTACGTATACCTAACATACTATCGTTGTACAATGATATTTAAAGTCCATAGTCCCAATTTTTTTTTAAAAGCATTTAATGTCAAATCTTGTTAAAATACGTAAAAGTCACGAAAATGTGCAAGTTATTTTGAGTTAGAAATTCATAATAATTATTCTTTTTGAATCTATGAAATATCAATAAAATTTTATCTTTGGGTAAATATGCTTGAAAATTTAATAGAAGGCTCCTGATATAGCAGTTAAAAAATATTAAAAATACATAGACACAATTTTTTTTTATAAGCATTTAAATTTCACATGTTGACAAAATTTATCAAATTTATAATTTAATAATTATCTTGTAGTTAATAATTTATAAAATGTTCAACAATCGGAGGCGCTTGCGTATCGGTCGTGCAATCGCCGGACCCTATCTATACAACGGGAAAAGTTTGATATATATATATATATATTATATAAAGCAAAATATATTGGGCAGGGGAGCTGACCGTCGTCGGTACAGACTTAAATAAGCGGTACCCCGACGACGAACCAGGCTCAGATCGGACAGCTTAATTAAGCGCCGAGGTCGGTGAGATGTTGGCCCTAAAAAGGGCTGTTTAGAGATGTAATCCCGTAGGCCGGGATATGCGCTGGTCTCGCGCCGTGGAGTGGTTGATTAGTCGATGTTCACCGGTCGAACCAAGCATTTAATGTTCAAATCTTGTCAAAATACGTAAAAGTAGTTATTTTGAGTTAGAAATTCATAATCATTATTCTTTTTGAATCTATGATTTGTAAATATAATTTAAAATTCTTATTAAGACTTATTAAAATTATTATGTTTATCTATACCTATTTTTCTTATTGAGACTTTATTTGATTCACTTAACTTAAGGTTCTCCATCTAATATTTCTATTTATTATTTATTTCTATTTTTTTTCAAAAATCTTAAATGGTTCATCAACCACTCAAATGTCATTCGTTATTTTGTTTTGCATAGTTTGTCTATTTTAGTGTACAAGAAGCTGTTGCTAATCGAAGTTTACAATCTATCTTAGATCAGCTCGGTACTTTTTATATTCTGAACTATCCCTCCTAATCACTTTACTTTCTGTAATATAATTTATTTAATTCACAATCTCCCATAGTAGTATTGTTATTTTAATTTGATGATAACTTTCTTCTTATTATTACTATATTCTTTATTTATTAAAATTTCTTATTAATATTTTATTTCTTAAATATTTTTTTTTCAAATTATTCCTATCGGAATGTCCATTACAATACATACTACTACCTACGTAAGTCTTGTTTACTTTTTAAAATGTATTTTTCAATTATTACTGAATTTAAATTATTTAATCTTGATTTCAACCTTTGATTCAACTGCATCATACAATTAGTATTAGAAGATACTACTGTTTGTATTGTCATACTATTAATATTTTCGTACATACCAAAAAAAAAATTATTTTATTTTCCTAATTATTTTCCCTTACTTCTAACTCATAATTATTCATTTTCCTCGTATTGTGGATTCAGTTTTCTAATCTACTTGGCCTTACTATTTCTATTTACTATCAAAATGTCATGAAGTTTATTCTCGATTTTACATTAATATCATTATATTATTATAGAATTTATTCTGTACACGTTGTGCCAGGTTCATAGACTCCCTTAATTGTTCGTCTGTCTCCATCCTTATCACGGCAGGTGGTTCCACTTGTTTAAATATTATGGTCTAGCTCTGTTCTAAACCAGCAGTGGTCGATCTATAGCCAGATGATATTGAATCGGTATATCCGAGATCATCCTGCAGTTCAGAATAAGTCTGAACCAAATTGTGAATCAACCAACCATAAATATTCAATATTCTCGATATCCTAAACTGTGTGTATGTAGACCATCCAGTCCACCATACTGGTTTATAAAAATCGATCTGAATAAACGCCGCTCCCGATGTACGACAAGTTCCGCCCCCATAAATTGGAAAAAAAACTCCCTTTCTCTTATATAATATTCACCCGCCCTCTTCAATACCACCACTAATAATTAACCGCCTACTCGTTCGACCTAAGCCAATTCAAAATTCTGATTCTTCGTTAAACGACTCGTTTCATGAAAAATTAATTACTTCCGCTGTTAAATAGTACTTCGTCCTTACAATATTATTATTTTTTATTAATAGTTGTATTTTTACATACAAGATCTAATAATTGTCAAACTATAATCACTCAATGGTGTTTGAGTCCTGTATTATTCTACTTCAATAACTACTACTATTAGTATCTATTACAATCATTTTATAACATTAAACATTACATTTTATACTTTTATTTCATTTATAACTAAAATAATTTAATTAATTTCATGTACTTATTATTATTATTTTCCTAAAATTCCGTTGTCGCTACATCCGGATTATCATTTACTTGTTGTTCCGTTGATCTATAGTTATTTTCATATAGTTATTTCCACATTTATATCTATATTCTACACCTACTAACACCACTACTACGATCAAAATTATTATAACTAGTATTACATCATTGTATAATTTATTTATTTCCTTTTTCCTGATCTGATTTAATAACATTAATTACTGTACTAAATTCTAATCTTTTTGACAAAATTTTTCCGATAATCGTCTTCAACTGACGTTGTTGAACTCCCCCTATTTTTGAATATTTGTTTAAAATTTCAAAAATATTGATTTTTGGTGTCGTTGTTATTTGTAATTTGTTATTCGTTGTTACAATCAATTAATTTTTTTCCCCCTCTTATTGAATTGTACAACATTTTTGCATATAATATGTTCTAGATTTATTTAGAATTCTATTCATTATAATATTTTGATTCGCACAGTTCGCATTTTATTTGTATTATTTCAAGCCTAGAAATGGCTTTATCTAAATCCATTTTAATTATTGTTTTGTCCCCCCTTTTCTAATTATTTTTTCTAATTGTATATGTACTACGCCGGGATCAGACCTAGAACCCGTTTTCCCAAACTGTCTTCTTCTCGAATTATTTTTATGTGTAAAAGGTTTATTTTATGATTCTTTTTCCTTAATTTCTCTTAGATATTCCTTTATATTAAAATTTTGTGAACATTCAACTACTTTTGATATAATTAAATCGATTAATAATTCTTCTTTTATGGACTCTCTATTTTCTACGTTCGCGTTCGATTTTTCGTTTTCGCCTACGTGTAGACTTAATTTCTCAGTTGTATTACCGTCTATATTATTATTCGTAGAACTATTTTCTTCGACTTGTGAGTCCTCTGATGCTTTATTCATCAATAAAATACTTTTTACTTTTTATCATACACGTTTTCAAAATAAAATATAAAATTTTTATTATCTTTGTTTATTTAACTTTATTTTATTTATCTATTCTTTAAAAAGAAAAATGTTTTTACTTCCTCTATCACGTATTTTTATAAATTCATTTGTATCTTAATATTTACAAAAAAAAATTTTATTTTCGTATTTACGTATTTATGTATGCTGACGAACAACGCGGCTTATACTAGCGTACATCGCGTATATTTACGTAATTTTAAGACTGCGTCAATTATTACGCTATTGACTATTATTAGGTATTTATTATTTTCGGTTAATTACTCCTAAAATCGACCCTTTCGTAAAATTATTACTTTCAACGTTTGAACTATCTGAATCCTTATTCAAAGATAACTCTCTTTAATTAATATCATAAAAAACAAATATTTTTTCCTATTTCCATTCACTTTAATTTATCTATCTATTTTTTTCAAGACAAATTGTACTCACTTATTCTGCATTCCTATAATTACATACTTCAATATTTAAATAATCAAATTTTTACACTTCTATATTATATATATTTATTAACGTACGTCGCGGCGTATGCACGTAGTTTTACGTAATTTCCAAGTATGCGTAATTATTATCATTATGTTATGAAATAACACGCTTTTGAATATTATTATTTATCATTATTGGGTAGCTACTTCAAACAATCATTTATAATCAATATTCAATACCTATTTTTTTTTCTCTTTATTTTTATCCAACTTATAGTACTATCATTCTATCAATTCATTTATTTTGTACGCTATCAGTAGTATACTTTTTTTTTCTATATTTTATATTTATTATTTAAATTAAAAATGTATCACTAATTATTTTATTCTAACTTATAACATACACTTATTCTAGGCGCCCTTAAATTATTTTCATTACTATTACTCCTACTGTCAATACGACTACTGCTTACTATTACTTTAATTCCGGAATATCAAATTCTTTAAGCAAATTAAATCACTTTTAAGACTTCTTTAAATATTTTATTTTCATACAACTCAAATAATTTAAAATCACTTTTAAGATTTTCCCAAACATTTTCATCTTCATATATCCCTTATAACATTTATTTAATCATCACGTAAGGACTTATTATTTGCCTATACCAAAATTTACTTAATTCTCAATTTTTTCATTTTACATAATTTATTATATAAGGTCATATACTGCCTTTTAAACACATAATTATCTTTATAATTTATTCAATATTCAACTTATTTCTCTTTATAATTCAACAAATGTTTATCTTTCTATATTTCCTATACTATCTCCATTTAATTATTATTCAACAATTTTATCTAATATTTCAATTTATTCTTCATATAATATCTCAAATTATTTTTTCTATATTATTCAACAATTATTCAACTATTTAATTTAATATTTCTTTATTCAAAATTATTCATCAATTCATTTAATTTCCTCAATTGCTACGTGTGCATTAATATATATTCTTTTCTAATTATTTTTCACAATTAATATAATATTTTCTTACTATGTATTTCATTTGTTTATTTCTATTTATTTCAACTACTTATTTCAACACAGATCAGTCTACTGCTGTCTATTTTACTACATTTCTATTATTATTTATTGACTTGTTGAAAAGTTAAGTTGTATATTTTAAAATTCTTCTTCATAAAATACTCTAAGTCCAAAATTGTTATACTGTCTCTTCCGAAGGTGCTCGCATGTACGATGGTAAATCACGTCTAATCTACAGGCCGTTTCGTGTCTGGTTTTAAAGGGCCTCCTGCTCTCCTACTTCCCCCTAGTCTATCGACATATCCGTGGACTTCACAGGACGTTGTTTAATTTATTATCGATACATTCCCACGCCTGGTTATTCCAAGAATTGTATCCTGTTATCGTATTTTCAATATAATAAGCTATACGCCATCCGTTAATATTTGATACTGTGCATTATATATAAATATAAATGTTACGGGCAAAGTATACAATTTGGTCATTTTATACAATGGCCGGGCATTTTATATAATGTCCGGTCGTTATGTAAAATGACCTTCATATATGAATAATATGGATAATACTATGGTATTGTAAATTATAAAGCATTTTATTCATTATATTTTAACTTTGTTGTTGAATGTAAACAACACACTCTGTATTATGTAGATTATAAGCAAATTATTCGTACTGTAGTACATTGGACGCTGAATAGGCATTTTATATTTCTATAGCATATTCGTTCTATGTTACGCCTCGGAGCACTATAGTTATTCATATCAATATACAAATTATTATATTATTACATATATCCGATCTTATTTTTATTTACCTTTAGCTTCTGTATATCTGTATACTTCAACAGGTTATGGGCCCAGTAGTAAGGTATTTATAATAAAGTCGTGTATGTATAATACATTAATTATTAATACGAATAGCGTGTTTGTGTACAGACAGTATACAGCAATAATAATTCGCGAAGTATAGTGCAATGTAGTGTAAGTGCATCGGTCGTGTGAAACGCAGAAACTGTGTTTGTTATTATTACATTTACATAGTGTACAGACAGTGTACCTACAGATAATTCGTTATTATGGAAAACGAATCTATAAAAATTAATAAACTAACAGGTACTGAAAATTGGGGAACATGGAAGTTCCAAATAAAAGTCATAATGACTGCAGCCGAAATATTTGACGTTGTGACCGGAAAATCTAAAAAACCCGTTCTTACAAAATCAAGTTCAGAAACTGAAGATGATGCAAGAAAAAGGTATAGTGTTGATTATTCAGCATGGAAAAGAGTTGAAAATAAAGCTCAAAAATATATTGTAACATCTGTAGACGAACGGCCATTATTATTTATTATGAACTGTGAAACAGCAAAGGAAATGTGGGACAAATTGCTCAGCATATATGAACAGAAGTCTGCAACAAGCATTTCTTTGTTACAAGAAAAATTCTATAGTTATGTTAAGGACCCCCCATATCAAAACTAGAAAATTAAAGTAAGCAATTGGCACAATCAGGAGAATTTATACAGGTGTAGCGTCCTCTTAACGTTTTAACTTAATTTTAAATTTTATCGCCTGGCCTATCGTAGGATATATAAAAATATGGCTCACACGCGATCAACCGGTGGTTGTGTTAAAAGTCACGCACCTGCAAGCCGATAAGTGATAACACGTCGCTCATAATCTTCCTTATAAAAGTAATAATTAATATAGCTGTATACAACCATATTATTGTTATATAATTCACATGACATGAACTAAAACTACGAGAAGATAAAAATAACAATAATAAATTGTCGTCGTGTTTATGTGAACCGCTGTTCCATCAAATATAGTTCGTAATAATGGTATAATATTATAATAAAATATAATACTTAATTGTTAAAATGCTATTGAGCTAGATATTTCAGATATTTTTTTTTTAACTAAATAAGCTTTTTTTTTGAAAGTGTTTGTGCTACATTTACAATATACCTCTTTATATTATATGATTTGAGGTAATGAAACACAAAAAAAAATAAAACGAAAAATCGAACAGATTTATTACTTTTATTTATGAGAAATAATGTTTTCTCATAAATTATAAAGTCTGATAGCAGTAAATGGGTTTTGGAAAATACGGCATTGTCAATAAATCTAAACGCGTGTATACGACCATACTAATATCTTTTAAATATAATACATACAAATATATACAGTAAACATACATTTTTATCTTAGATTTGTATCCACATAATTAGGTGTAACGTAGTCGGGGGAACGACCAGTTAAATATAAGATATCCAGGGAGAATCATAGGATCCTATAGCCATAAATACCGTAGCCAGGTATTGATGTACCTGATATGTAGATATCAGAATCTTAAATATATTTAAATTACTATGATTCCTTTTCAGTTATAATTATGTTTTATTGTCTACTAAACACTTACAAATATTAATACTCACAAATATATCAACTATGTTCTATTATACTATGTAACTGTATCGTAGTCATACGGAGTCCGGTAATCGTAGTGTGTATTGAGGTCTAAGGTGCACAGCGAACTAACTTACTAATACATTGTGTGTGTTAGCCTATGGCTTTACAATTATGTGTGTGTTTTAATATTATTGTATCGGTCAGCAGTTAATCGTACATACGGTAGAGATTGTATTATATACATAGATGTTTGAAATTTGAACTTTAAATGCTTATAAAAAAAAACTGTGCCTATATATTTCAACTGCTATTAGAATGATATATCAGGAGCCTTATGTTCAATTTTCACGCTTTTTTACCCAACAAATAAAATTGTATGATATTTATAAAAAAAAAAAACTAAGAAAAATGAAAACTGACATTGCCCGTAAACAGCTCAAAAAGAGTCAAATTATTTTCAAAATGTTATGGTGTATAGAAAATGCTAATATAAACATTCAGTGAAATTTTCAAGTGTCTAGAGTCATTTGTTTTTTAATTACAATAAAATAAGTAAATTGTTACATAAGAAATCGAGTGAATATCAAATGTTGTAAAAATATAAATTTCAAACGCTCATAAAAATTTAATTTAAGTTTCTTGTAGACATTTTTTTTTTTGATAAAGGTAGATAAACTTATGAGTAATCTTATATTACATTTTCAAATCTTAGATTTAAAAAGAAAAATTTTTATGAATTCTCAACTCAAAATAATTTGATAATTTTCGTGATTTTTCCGTATTTTGTGAAAATTTGAACTTTGAATGCTTATAAATTAAAACTGTTACTAAAGATTTTAATTTTTTTTATCTGCCTTTGAAACAATAACCTATAGGAGCTTTCTATTAAATTTTCAAGCTTTTTTACTCAACAGAAAATTAAATGTTTATAAAAAAAAATTGTGTTTATGTATTTATAATCTTTTTCAACTGCTATTGTAACAACATATTACCTGCCGCCGCACTGGAAAACGCACATAGTGGACTGCAGTGGTATTATGATTATAATATAAATAATATTATATCAAATATGAATTATGATACAATTTTAAATCCCCCGACACCAAGCCATAATTAAACTAACCAGAAACAATATTAAATATTGGGTCTGTCTGTATTAATTTTACGATTCATGGAATAAACGATAATATATTACCTACCTATAATAATATAATACTATAATATAATACTAAAATAATAATAAAAATGTGTTACCAAATTATTCTTTCGCTAAAATGCTGAATGTCAGTGATGCTTCAAGCTTTCAGCAGTTAACAACCAACATTGTGTTTTATTTTGTGATATTTATTAACTTGTTACTTTTTTTTTTAAATTAACTATTAACTACCTAATGAGTTTTTTTTTCAAGGTTAACGTGTTAACTTCAATTTAATATTATTCAAAAGTATATAAACAAAGTCCGAAATTGCCACGGCTTAGTGGAATGTAAAAGAAAACTTTATTAGGAATATTACCGGGGATTTAAGATTATAATATGTGTGTTATAACTTATAATGTATGGTAAATTATTCACATCTTAGTGACTTAGTACCTACGTACTGGTCTGCGGTGGTATAGTCGTCGTCAAACGTTGCTGTAAACAGTGTTTTTATTATAATTATCAGGCGAGAATCGTCAGTGTTTTTTTTTACTGTTAATAGACTGTTTTTATTGTTGATATTACATTAATCACGATCGTTCCAAGTCATGATAGTAAGTTTGTAAAAGCTTACGAGTTTAATTTACTTAATTTTTATCAAAGAATATTTTTTTATAATTTATTTTTTATTTCAGTTATCAAAAATGCATTTTACAATATTATAATTTATAACAATATTATTGTATATTTAGTCACTTTAAAATTTTGATGGCCATGGGGATAACACCTATACTTTGAACTTCTGGGGAGGGGGGGGGGGGGCTTAGCCCCTAAAGCATCCCCAATTTTGGCCTATTAGTCTACACCACTACATATCCAACTGTTCTATACTATTTTTTTAAGTTCCTAAGGTGTTACTGTGTTAGTGGTGCTTGCAAAGAACTTGATGTCCGAGCGCGCATACTAAAATTGTATACTCTCGGCCCTAACACGTACCATTACGTTATTTTTTTTCAATTATTATTTTATTCTTACTCGTAATTATGTTTATCCGAAAAAAAATTTTCATTAATTGCCTGATAAATCATTATAATATAACATAATATAGATACCTAATATATCACCTTCTTTAGCAAGTGTTTCTAAATTAAAACATATTTCATTTATCTCAAGAGGACGTCACACCCGCATGACGAGTTGTGAAATAGAGTGAAAATACCTATAATAAAATTAAATTGTGACAATATTTCTGAGGGCGAATCGTTAATTTTTAATTATTATACCTAATATAACGTTAATTATATCGTTAAGAAAAAGAAAAAATTTCCACATTTTTATAATACCTTTGACTTTTCAAAATTTAAATTTGTCATATTTAAATTTTATTATAACACCAAAATATTGAGCTTGTTATACTCAAACTGCGTAAACGCGTTTTATCTAAATGAAAAAAATCTGTGAGAAAATATGACAACTAAATGCGATACCTATGAAAACCCTGAATTGAAGATAGGTAATAATATTATGGTAGGTGCATTACCTATATAGAGTATAGGAGTGTATCTAATATTATGGATCGCTACAATAGTATATGGCATAACATATAATAATATGTTTATATTATAGATAAATAGGTAGGTACCTACTATCTATAATAGCACGTGCTTATAACGGAATATACGCTATCACCATTCACCATTCACCACAGTATCATGTTCAAAATATCTTAAGACGTAATTTCAAATCTTGATTCGAATAATGCAATTTCTATGCAAAAGCAAAAGATATTATACAAAATAACGAGCTGAAATTAACCTCGGTTGACGTGAAACGCTCTTTAAGCCGATACAAATCAATTTCAAGGGGCCTCGATATGGTCATTATTTAAGGGACAACATTTAGGCAATTTCTTATTTTGTTATAGCCGGTCAGGATCTATCTTGTAAATGATTATTAGGGTGAGTGAAATTAAATGAGGTGAGTTTCCCTGGTACCACAATGTTTAAAAATCAACATTTTTCCTGCACCATTAATTGTACCATAATTTGTACCGATTTTTACCACTAATTTCATAATTTGTACCAAAATATTACCCCGGGAAAAACCAATTTTCCTCTACGGGTGTCATAAATTAAAGTACTTATAAATAATGGTTATATCTTAAAAAATGTAGAACACTACTTTTACCTTAGTGAAATAAATATTAATTTTAGTTACTACTTTGATTTAACTTGGGGCAAATCCATTTGTTAAATATTGGTTTTTAAAATTTTACACGGGCGCAGTTTACAAATATTCTTTTTTCACTTGACAAGAACTCGGGCGCAGCTTAGATGATGTTTGGTTTTGTGTAGACCCTGGGCCCTGGGGTCTTGGAAGCAGTCACTGTATTTTTACATAAAAATCGCAAAATGTTATAATAATGCCAAATGGCAAAGCAACATGAATCGAAGGCCTTGGCGACCACTCGCACAACATTTATTGTTTTTTGGTGGACTTTCATGGGCAGCTCCTCTGACACTAGTTGAAATTAAAAATAAACAACAACAAAAACAATAATAATAATAATAATAATAATAATAATAATAATAAAAATAATAATAATATTTATGTGGTAATTTCTTACATAATATCAACGAAAAACAATGAGAAATCGATTTTGGTCAAAAAATAAAAATAAAAATATAAAATATAATACGATAATAGGTAGGTATCTAATAAAAATTCACAGGCACAATATTATTTAGTAATAGGTAACTATTGGAAATAAATAGCCATTATATAATCTATACACATATAACACGTCATAAAACAGTATAGAGATATTAGGTATATTCAATCTTTTCAAAATATACGGTGAAAGGATTATAGGTACACTATCGCACATAGAAATTTGGAGTTGTATTAATTTCAAATATTCTCAATGCCAGACATATTTATCATGTCGATTTTCGCTTACTGCGGTTTGGCAGTTGGTTTATATATTATAAACATTATCATATCGTTCACATTGTAATTTTAATGTAATCTCTTATTGGAGTTAAAACAACACTAGATTTTGTTTTAAATAAATAATATTATTTTTAATGATCTTTTTAGCTGTTTACTGTTTTTCTAACATTATTTTATATTTACGTGTTGTTCTGATAACATTTATTATTGATGTCATTTACCAAAAATAGCTAAAAGGAACACTCTATTGAAGCTAAATCAAACCCTATTTAATGTTTATACTTACAAATTAACAGGCTGAATCAATTAGTAATCTAATTTTAAGATTAACGTATTTTGTTAAAAATCTCACTTTAAATGCTTACAAAAAAAATTGTGCCTGTGTATTTTTAATAATTTTTAACTGTTATTGTATTTATATATCAGGAACTTGTATTAATTTTTCACGTTTTTTGGCCCAACAAATACAATTTTATATATTATATTTATAAATAAGGTGAGTAAGTGGATGTCGTTCTGCTGTACAGTAAGTGATAAGTGGGTGACTGTAATGGATGGTGTTAAATTCAAATTCAATGGTATAATATCATTGTATAAGATAAACGATTCTGAGCGAAAATGGTCAGTCAGCCTATGATATTACCAAGTATATTTGATGATATTATTGTAACGAACCTAATAATACGCATAGTATATTATTGTGATCGTTTTGCCTTAGGATATATTAGTCAACATAAAGATTAGCACATAGTATAACGTCCTATGAAGTCCACGGATATGTCGATAGACTAGGGGGAAGTAGGAGAGCAGGGGGCCCTATATAACCAGACCCGAAACGGCCTATAAATATACAACTTAACTTTTCAACAAGTCTAATTATTTTGTCAACCTACCAAGAAATCCTTTACCGACGGTATTAATACCTGCAAATTATAAGCTAAGCAATTAACCCAATTGCTAGTTTATAACATTATTAAGAATAAAGTAATTTATATATAACCTATTTACATGGAGTCTAAGAGCCTTGTTTTCAATGTTCAATCTTTAGGTATAAAAGTTGAACATTTTATAAATTATTAACTACAAAATAATTATTAAATTATAAATTTGATAAATTTTGTCAACCTTTGAACTTTAAATGCTTATAAAAAAAAATTGTACCTATGTATTTTTAATATTTTTTATCTGCTATTAGAACGATATATCAGGAGCTTTTTATTAAACTATTAAACTTTCACGCTTTTTTACTCAACGGGTAAAATTTTTTTGATATTTATAGAAAAAAACATAAAAAAAATGGAAATTGACAATGTCCGTAACAGCTCCCAATATTTGGAAAATGTTATGGTGTATAGGAAATGCAATTATAAGCATTCAGTCAAAATTTCATGTCCCTACGGTCATTTGTTTAGAGTTACACCAAAAACCAAAATCGATTTTCTCGAAAACAGTTTTTATGTAAAAATTTCCGTTTTTCCTTTATTTTTCTATTGTTTTTCACGGCACTTTTGCAAAATACTGGGAACCGTTGACCCCCCAAAGTACCAACTAGATTCACTCTCCTATCAGAAAAGTTACTGTTGAAGAAAATCCAAGCACTTTTACTGTCCTAAAAGGTGATGACAGACACAAAAATAAAAAAAAACACCCATCATTGTAAAATCAATACATTTATCGCTTCGCTTAGAATCTAAAAGTAATAATATGTAAAAACTATATTATATATTTTATAATTATGCAGCCATTAGGGCCTGTAAAAATGTGTCGGACGTCCGGATGTTGGCCGTGGTACACCAGTTGGTGACCGCTACAAGTCTATATTGTAGAATACCTATATATCTATAGAAAATAATAAATACTCAATTTATTCAGAATGGTCGTAATTCGCTTTTCGGCCAATACAAATTGTTTAATATTTACTTTATGCTATACATTACATTATAGAAATAATTATTAAAAATATAAGTCGTGCTTATACAATTTTTTTATTTTTATCGTGGTACATATTATACCTACACGGTAGTATGCACTATAATATGCACTATAATATGCAAATAATATTAATTCAACTTACCGGTTACTGTATTAATAATAACAATATAAATTATAAATATATTATATAAAAACTTAGGCAGGTAAACCGTCTCAGCTCAGAAGTTTTTTTCGTATCCAATGATACCTTATTGACATATAAAAACAAATTAAAAAAACAGTAGACCAATAATAATTATAATAATAATAAATCAAGACATAACTATGAATTCCAAATCAGGTACCTAAAGTCTTATAAAAATTATTCAAAAGTTTCGTATGATTGAATATAATTTCTTATTTATGTTATATGATATAAAAATAGACAATATTTAACAGGTTAGATAACCTACATAAAATAATTGAATTGTGTATTACCGATGCAAATATGATAAATCGTATAAGACAATCATACATCATTAATAGGATTTATATATAGATTTTTATGTAAATACATATTTTTATTGAATGCAGATATCTTCATTCCGATTAAAAATAAGCACGTTTCGTAACACCCTGAATAAAATGACACTTTTTTATGTTACATATTTTCACATATTATGATGTAAATACTTATTTTTAAATATTTTACTAATAAGTACATATTTTGTACATATTTCATATTATATAAATATAGATATTTATTAAATTTCCAGAAATGTTAAAAATAACCATAATTCTATTGGACATTTTGTTTTATCGATTTTTTGACTTACTCGACGTAAAAGTATTCCTTAAAGCTACTTATAGAGTACTAAAATTGAAGGATTTACATCCTAATTTATGCCATCATCCTGTGGTTAGCAGCAGTTAAATACTATTCAAAAAATAAATTTTGAAAAAATTTAAGACGTAATTTCAAATCTTGATTCGGATAATGCAATTTCTATGTAAAAGCAAAAGATATTCTGCAAAATAACGAGCTGAAATTAACCTCGGTTAACGTGAAACGCTCTTTAAGCCGATACAAATCAATTTTAAGGTGCCTCGCTATGGCCATTATTAAGAAACAACATTTAGGCAATTTCTTATCTTGTCATAGCCACTCAGGATCTATGTGTTAATTGTAAATGATTATTAGGGTGAGTGAAATTAAATGAGGTGAGTTTCCCTGGCACCACAATGTTTAAAAATCCACATTTTTCCTGGCACCATTAATTGTACCATAATTTGTACCGATTTTTACCACTAATTTCATAATTTGTACTAAAAGATTTCCCCGGGAAAAACAATTTTCCTATACGAGTGTCCTAAATTAAAATACTTATAAATAATGGTTATATCTTAAAAAATGTAGAATACTACTTTTACCTTAGTGAAATAAATATTAATTTTAGTTACTACTTTGATTTAACTTGGGGCAAATCCATTTGTTAACTATTAGTTTTTAAAATTTAACCCGGGCGCAGTTTACAAATATCCATTTTTCACTTGACAAGAACTCGGGCGCAGCTTAGATGATGTTTGGTTTTGTATAGACCCTGGGCCCTGGGGTCTTGGAAGCAGTCACTGTATTTTTACATAAAAACCACAAAATGTTATAATAACGCCAAATGGCAAAGCAACATGACTCGAAGGCCTTGGCGACCACTCGCACAACATTTATTGTTTTTGGTGGACTTCCATGGGCAGCTCCTCAGACACTAGTCGAAATTAAAAATAAACAACAACAAAAACAATAATAATAATAATAATAATAATAACAATATTTATGTGGTAATTTCTTACATAATATCAACGAAAAACAATGAGAAATCAATTTTGGTCAAAAAATAAAAATAAAAATTTAAAATATAATACGATAATAGGTAGGTATCTAATAAAAATTCACGGGCACAATATTATTTCGAAATAGGTAACTATTGGAAATAAATAGCCATTGTATAATCTATATACATATATTACACATCATAAAACAGTATAGAAATATTAGGTATATTCAATCTTGTAAAAATATACGGTGAAAGGATTATAGGTACACAATCTCACATAGAAATTTGGAGTTGTATTACTCCAAATGTTCTCAATACCAGACACAATTATCATGTCGATTTTCGCTTACTGCACTTGGGCAGTCGGTTTATATATTAGACTTGACAATGTCCGTAAACAGATCACAATTTTTGGAAAATGTTATGGTGTATAGGAAATGCTATTATAAACATTCAGTCAAAATTTCATGTCCCTACGGTCATTTGTTTAGAGTTACACCAAAAACCAAAATTGATTTTCTCGAAAACAGATTTTTTGTAAAAATTCCCGTTTTTCCTTAATTTTTCTTTTGTTATTCACGTCGCTTTTGAACTACAGGGAAATTTTTACTTTTGACCTCCCAAAGTATCAACTAGATTCACTTTCCTATCAGAAAAGTTACTGTTGAAGTAAATCCAAGCACTTTTACTGTCATAAAAGGTGATGACAGACACAAAAATAATAAAAAAAAAAAAAGAAAAAAAAAAAAACACACATCATTGTAAAATCAATACATTCATCGCTTCGCTTGGAATCTAAAAGTAATATGTAAATACTATATTATATATTTTATAATTATGCAGCCATTAGGGCCTGTAAAAAAGTGTCGGAGGTCCGGATGTGGGCCGTGATACACCAGTTAGTGACCGCTACAAGTCTATATTGTAGAATATATATCTATAGAAAATAATAAATACTCAATTTATTCAGAATGGTCGTAATTCACTTTTCGGCCAATACAAATTGTTTGAAACAAACTATTTGTTCTCTCTCTCTGGACCATGTGCAACATAGACAAAACGCATTTACGCAAAATGATTTTATGTAGTTTTTGAGTAAAATCACCCATTACAAAAAATATAGACAATACTATTTTTAAGGGAATGTCGATATGTCTAAATATTGTTTCAAAACAATTTAAACATCTTTAAATGTACAACATTTTGTTGTTTATTTTGAAAGTCAAATACAATGTCAAATAACAATAAAATATAAAATCGATATGTCATTCCCTCACAAATATTAATCTCTATATTTTTTGTAATAGGTGTTTTTTACTTTAATTATTTAAAAACATAGAAAAAAAGATTCTGCGTAAATGTGTTTTTTCTATTTGCGTGTGGGTCAGAGAGAGAAAACAAATAGTGCGCTGGCATCATCTTAAAATAAATTCAATTTTGTAAAAATGTATTTATAAATAAAAATCCATAATATTAAATAAATAAATTAATAATTAGTAACTAATAATTCATAATAATAGTTTTTATACGGCAATAACTTGGTCGGTGGCTAGTTTATCGTATAGCTGATCCTGCGCACTTTGTGACCCGTAAAAAATAACAACTCTTAAACAAATTGTGATTGTTCATATCCTTTTTGGTGTAACTCACTGCAGTAAGTGCAACTTAGCTACCCTGGCAGCCAATGTGTGAAAATGTGATTTGATGCATGCTTGTACCTGATCTGCCCGAATAACCAATAGCAACCAATAATAAATAAATACTATTTCATGTTAATTATTTCTCCTATAACCAATAGCAACCATTTATAAAAAAATATTTCCATTGTAAATCTCAAAATCCCTGTTTGAGCACTTCTATTAATTGATCGTAGCGTGATGTTATATAGCCTTCCTCGATGAATGGACTATCCAATAAAAAAATAATTTTTCAATTCGAACCTGTATAGCCTCTTTCAGCCCCTTACAGCCCCTTACAGCCCTTTTTTAGTATTAAAAAGTAGCCTATGTTTTTTCTCAGTGTCTATACTATCTATGTACCTACCAAATTTCATTTAAATCAGTTCAGTAGTTTTGGAGCCTATTCAATACAAACAATCAAATCATTCCTCTTTTTAATATTAGTATAGGTAAACCACCCAATAAGTGCGGGCCATAATAGATTTTTATTTTTTATAGTTGATTAGTGAACATTAAGTCAGAAACAAAATTCTCGACTGTGTCATGTGTCTTCAAAAATTATTTTTCACATTCTAGTTTTCATACTGTTTTCTGTGGAGCTGTGAACTTTGACAGATTATTTTTTTGTCAATTGCCATTTACCATTACGCGTTTTTAAAATTTATTTAACACAAATTACCATCGACTGTTAATATTACTTTCAAAATAGGTACCTATTGTTTGAATAAAAAAAAATAAATGAAATAGATACTAATACAACTGTAACTGTAATAGATACTAATGCCTAATATTAAAATGAATTACTTTAATCACAATAATATCATAAAATAACATATAATAAATATAATAATATTATAGGCTGACATACCGTCTTCGCTCAGAATCATTTCTCGTATATTATACAATGATACTATATAATTGAATTCAAATTTAATACCATATTGTAACCTACTGTACAGCAGAGCGATATCCACTTACCCACATTTTTCTGTATTAACTTATCTTAACAAGTAAAAAAAATAGTTGACTTGCCCAGCCTTGTTAATATCGTCAATTAATGTTCATGAGCCACCGGCGGTCCGGTTCAGCTACGGCATACTAGTACACCTGGTCAATCCGCCCTGTATAATACTGATAAATAGGTAGGTACATATATTATATGATATTGCTATATACATTTTTATTCATAATTGGATAAGTTACCCTTTTTTGGTAACAAAAAATTAAAAGTACAGTAAGTTAAATCTCAATTTGCCAAGTATTATACTGAAATTAAATAATATTATATTACAAATGAGTTAATATTTTTAAAATTAATCGTATTCCTGTTAATGAATCCTAACATCTTAAATGATTTTTTAACTTGATTATCAATTTTATAATAAAAGTCATAACTATAGAGACCAATTTTTATGTTTTTACATAATATCTTTACTGAGAGTATGCAGCTCTAATTTGGATTCATTAACCTATGAACTGATATACAACATTTTAGCGCATAAAAAAAAAATATTTTAAGGTTAAAGAATATTTTGTGTAAAAAACATGTCTTAGTAACATATTGCCATATTGGGTTCAAATTTGAATATTTTATAAAAATCTAATAGATAATTAAAAATTGTTATTTCTATTATTTAAAATTTGTTATTATTATTATTTTTTGAGTTCATAAGGCTGAATTATTTAAGTTCGAGTTTGAATACATAATATTATTCTGTTAATAAACTATATGCAGTCAATTTTTTTTTTAATATTATTATTTTTTGAGTTCATAAGTTTGTGTTACAATAGTTAAATATAAGTACACCAGTATGGCAGTA
The DNA here is from genome assembly GCF_019925205.1 of Metopolophium dirhodum. Classification (NCBI taxonomy): domain Eukaryota; kingdom Metazoa; phylum Arthropoda; class Insecta; order Hemiptera; family Aphididae; genus Metopolophium; species Metopolophium dirhodum. The sequence continues at coordinate 19,528,344 of NC_083560.1, forward strand.
TATCACCATATTATAGATTAAATATAACTGTTTATTTTTATAACCTAACTGTTACTTGTATTTATTTTTTCAGTTTTTAATACATTTTTATGATTTTTATTATTTTGATGAAATTATAGAGCCTAGAAGCATCTTCTTTTCAAGATTTTAAGTGCATATAAATCCGATCTCTAGATAATGTTATTAGTTATGAGTCATAACTTATAACATTATCAAGACGAAAAAAGTAATAACACCGCAATTATTTATATTTAGTGGGGAGTAATTTCGACGACTATATAAGTAACACATTTCTTTAGATTTTACTGTAAAATTAAAGAATCATTTAATAGTCGATCATATTATATATTATATATTATATATATAGCTCACCCCAAAAAATTATTTCTATATACGCCACTGGAGTGAATTGACTTCTTATCAAATTTAAAATTAAGATTATTATCGAGGCAATATCATAGGGTTTAAATTATATTTTAATTTTAAAGTGAGTTATGAGAATTTTATGATGTACAATTACCTATATATAAGTATTTGCTTTGGGGATTTTTTGTGACCGCATTTAAGACTTTGACAACAATTATACAAAAAGCAACACAATTTAATTGAATGGAGATGCTCAATTTGTAAAATTAAATTATTTTTTCATACTAATGTAAACTCCAGGAAGTACCATCTACTAAAAATCAACAACTATTTATTATTTTATTCCAATTTTTCAGCTGTACAATATTCAAAGAAAATTCTAATTCATATATTATCAATGTAGTATTGTACCGATTAGGAATGGCTAAGTCATAATATAATAAAAATCGGTACTTGGTACCTATTCTATAGTATATACCTAATCATTATTTTTGGTGAAAATATATTAATAAACCTAATACCATTGAGTATATAAACTTATATATATATATATATACATATATAGTATATATATACTATAGTATCTATATTCTATGCTCAATGCGCTAATATCTAATACCTACTACCTATATTCACAATGAAAATACAATTATATTGACACGCAATTTGAATGTGTTCCTATACAGAATGTTACAAATTGCATATCACAGCAGATGCTGTCACATGAAATTTGGAACAACCTGTACATATAACCTTGTAAAGAAAATAATGCGGCCAAGCATTTCTCAACTCTCAAGCCTTTATTTTTAAGATAAAAATAAAAGGAAACTATAGCTGCCATTATATATAGGTACCTACTTACCTATAAAAATATACTTGCATACGTTTACTTATATACCTATATATATTTTTTTGTACCTATATTTGTTTATTATGAATATTGTAGATACCTTTGGAATATTTTTATATTATTTTGAACAAAATTATAAAATTTAATGAATAATATACAAATTCAATTTAGGTAAAACACCTTAAAATATTTAACTACTAATTGTCATCACTTGCGTCTTTATTTTTAAATTAGGCGCAAAATGTATTATTTGCATTATCGACGAGAGGTCCTAAGTATATACAATAAGCACACGCTACATAATATACGTACCATCATTACTATATAAGCAACGATACACCTGTATAATTTCAACTAACAAAATATCAAGGATTTTAGTCTCTTTTATTTTCTAATTTATATATTAATTTATCAGTATTAAAATTCGTTTCAATTATGACATCTTTTGTAAGGACCGCTAAATTTACTGATGTAATGTACTATTATTATTTTGGCATTCACATACTTCCCTCTGTCTGTTTTAATAATTTTCTCTTTTTTGCCGATCACATAATCACTTGATCATTTTTTAGTGTTAAATTTATCTGTAATAAATAATAACCTTGTGTACGGATAATTTCTTACATAGGTACCTATTATATCAAATAAACTATGCCTCTTTAAGTAATAATAAATGAATATTATAACTCTCTTATTATAACTGGCATTCATATTTGTTGAAAAAACAGTGTCAGACATATCACCCACACTTACAATTTCGGAAATATTATCTGATAGTGCTTGATTATAATATTATTTTTTATTTATTATATTATGCATGCAGAGACGTTTGCCTCCGGTTAGGTTCGCATACTGCTTTTTCATATATTTTTCTTTTTTTTCGTAATAAATTAATTTTTTCATCAGTGATTAATAATGTTATATGAATTTAATGTTATAAGATTTAAGTATTATGTGTTACTATGTATTAACGTTGATTTTTTAAACAGGTTTTGTTTTGAGAGTTGAACTTCTGAGTATATTATATTATTTTTATATAATTTTTGGAAATTTGCCAGAGGGTAGGGGGTTTACTTACAAACTCTGAAAACCAACTTACAAATACTTACAAATGAATATCTTTAACTTACAATCGGTCCGGATCAATTCGGCTGATATGGGGGGGGGGGGGGCTGACGGTTAATATCTAGGGCTGTAGATAACCCTTTATAAAAGTTAATAATTTTATTTTAGTTAATTTGTATTATGAAATCCAATTCTGAGCCTACCAAAAAACCTGACATAAATGATGTGAAAAAAGATGACGAAGTATGTATAATTTAAATATATTTTTTTCTATATTATGGGGTATGATGCGGCAAAATAATATTTGTGCCATTACACCTTAACACATCACTGTATGCGTGCGTTTGTAATATATATTTTATTAGTACAACACTGAACTTCGACGTATTTGATACCACCGTAATAATCTATACCTGTAATATTATATTATACGGTAGGTACTGGCAAACCAGAGCAGAGCGCATCTACCAGTAGCGTCATGGTGTTTGATAACTAATCAATTTACTCTAATATGACAGTAATATAAAAACTAACCACATGAAATTGAAAATCTTTTTAATAAAAAAATGTATATTTGATAAATATCTTTATCTGATAAGTTAATTTTTTTTAGTCATTCTTTAATAATTTAAAGTATCGATTTATTATATAATGAAGTTATCACTTAGAACGGATTACACAAACGGATAAGGGTTTGACTTACAAATTCTAAAAACTAACTTACATATACTTACAAATGAATATCTCTAACTAACTATCGGCCCGGATCGATTCGGCTGATATGGGGGGGGGGGGGGCTGATGGTTAATATCTAGGGCTGTAGATAACGCAGCGGGGACCAACTTATAAATTCCAAAAACCAACTGGAACCATTTTATTGTTCTGAATCTATTTAAATAAACAATCATTTTCTTGGTTCTATTATGATTTCATCGGTTTTAAGAAAATAATTAAAATTGTCTTTAAATTTAGTTTTGTTTTAATGAAATAACCACAGGTGTGAAGTTTTCATACCGACACATTTTTTTTTTTTTTGAAAACTATAATTTTTTAGCTATGAATAATCACATTATTCCTACTACTGACAACGATTATTTTTATCTATAAAATATTATGGATTACATTTTTGCACTTGTGACATGAACGTTCGAAAAACAATAATATGTTTTTCCAACGCGTCATTTCGAAATACCTTCGAATAATAAGTTATTCAGGTGATAATTTGTTATGCGCAAAATACGGGATTATCGACAAAATTCTCTATCAAATGATTTCAATGTAGCCTAACTAACTTACTTACTTAGAAAGTATAAAGAAATAGGCTGACGTAATTTATAACCAAAACTACGAAAACAATTATAATGTACAAATTACATTAATATATGAAATACAGTAGTAAACAATTTATTTAGATTGTAGAGACGTAGCAAATTTTTTTTTAAAATTAAAAATGTGAACACAATAATTATATTGAAACAGATACAGATATTTTATATAAGATGATTTCAGTATAATAATATAAGTTATATATTACTTTAAGATACCTAGTAATACCTACCTATGATTGACTCACCGGCAACCAAATTAGATTCAAATGTGTTGTTCGATTATTTCATCGTATATGGTTTTTACAGGGTGATTTCATGGAGGAAACTTATCACTATCAAAAACTAGTCCGATTACGTTAAAAAGATCCGTGGCTGCCTATATTTTGGGTTAGAATGCCTAGAATCCGAGAAAATGGTGCATACGTGTTTCATTTGACCAACAGAGATTACTATTGTACTATATTGGTTCACCAACATAACTATAGCGTGAAAAAAAATCTAAAATAATAATAACAAAGAATAGTGTATTGTATATTGCCCCCAGATCTAGCTCAGAAAGTCACACAGAGACTGCCAGACGTATTTCGACATACCTATAGGTAATGGTGGACGTTGGTGAACAAATTCTACTGATGAATCACACAATATTTATTGGCAGATATGGTTCAATTATTATTAACTATGTTATATTAAATATCGCTTGACAGCAAAGCGTTTGTGTCATTCTCACCATCTGTAAACCAAAAGACACGCTTGTACGCACGAAACCGTAATTCTATCTTTTTACCAGACATTTAAAGATATTATGTTCTTAACAATATATTTAAAATTGTATTGTATTTAGAAAATAATATTATATATAAAATAATATGCATTTCTTATACATTCTCATTAGGTAGATTGTATCCATTTGCAGCACATTTTATATATCGCTATACCGGTGGCCAATGTGTACATAACCGCCGCTAGTAAAAATGTTCCAAAAAACTAAAAATATTAATTACTTTAATAACAATATCAAAAACATATTAGAGGGATGAAGAGGCCAAGCGAACTACGGAGTCGGCTCCGACGCGTAACGTCGCCGGTTCAAATCTTGACCACGGGTGGCATTTCTCTCAGGGCAAGCAACTCTCATGGCAGAAACCTACAATAGGTGCCCAATTTGAAATTCTGCCAAAACCAAACACACGTGTTTGCAAACAAACAGTGCCCTCCCTTATAAACAATAACAAACAAACAGCTAATGGCCATAGTTGCCAGGCTTAATGATCAATAAAAAAAAAAAAATATCATCATGAAATAAATATAAAAAAATGTGGGCAAGTGACTAGATTTTGTTTTAAATACATATTATTATTTTTATGATCTTTTTAGCTGTTTACTGTTTTTCTAACATTATTTTATATTTACGTGTTGTTCTGATAACATTTATTATTGATGTCGGTTACTAAAAATATCTAAAAGGAACACTCTATTGAAGCTCAATCAAACCATATTTAATGTTTATACTTACAAATTAACAGGCTGAATCAATTAGTAATCTACTTTTGAATTTAACTGTAATAAACGCATAAATGAGTAAAGTTAACAACTAGCAATCTTAAAACAGTGGGCAAGTGGGTATTAATCTGCTATACAATAGATTACAAGTGGGTCACTGCAATGGATTGTGTTAAATTTGAATTCAATGATATATTATAATTGTATAAGAAAAAAGATTCTGAGCGAAGACTATGATATAACAAATGATGATATTATTGTAAATAAAGTAATTTATATTATATAACATGTACGTGGAAGCTTGTTTTAAATTTTCAAGAAATCTTGTACTAAATATTAAATCTTAGGTATCAAAACAAAAATTGTTATGAATTTGTAACTCAATATAATTTGCACATTATTGTGAATTTTACGTATTTTGTCAAGATTTGAACATTAAATGCTTATAAAAAAAAAATGTGACGATGGATTATTAATATTTTTCAAATATTATTGTATGACTATAATATGTCAGGTATACGTAATTTTTACAACTGTGAATGTGGAAACAGCTGGAAAACTATCGTTTACAGCACAGAGTTTGTTCATTGCAGATAATGTGTTACAAAATAATGGTATCAGAAAATTAAAACTATGTATTGACTCAGTAGAGCATCCTCCACTATACTATACAACTTTTGACGTTTATTACGAAAGTGTCGCTTACAGAATGGATTTTTTTGTTTATAAAAATAAACTATCTGATAAGAAATCTTGTATTAAATTTTTAAATCTTTTTAGGAATTTCTAACCCAAAATTATTTACACATTATCGAGAATTTTACATATTTTGTCAATGTATGAACTATAAATGATCATAAAAAAATTGTGACCCTGGATTTTTAAGATTTTTTATCTGTCTTAGAAACAATATATGAGGTGCATTCTATTATATTTTCAAGCTTTTTTACCCAACAAATAAAATGTTATTGATATTTATAGAATAAAAACAAAAAATAAATATTTTATAATGTTATGGTGTATAAAAAATGCTAATATAAATGTTCAGTCAAAGTTGCATGTGTCATTTGTTTTAGAGTTATATACCAGCTATACACCATGTTTAATATAAATGAGGTTCGTGGTAATAATAAATAGGTTGCTTTAATGCAGTACTCATTTAAAATTTAAAATATATTTAAAATTGTATTGTATTTAGAAAATAATATTATATATAAAATACTATGAATTTTTTATTCATTCTCATTAGGTAGATAGTACCTGTTTGCAGCATATTTTATATATCGCTTTTATATTGTCTGCTCGTCGGTGGCGCGGCGGTTGGCGGTGTCGGCGGCGGTGACATGGAAGGGGAAATTTGGGCGGCCATGTCTAGCCACCGCGCGTCGACGGCTGCCGCACCGCGAACCCCTCACCCACCGTTAAAAATTAACTACTTTATGCTCTTTTTACCCTTTAAAATGCGAATTTCGAAAAATCCTTTCTTAGTGCGCCTATACATAAAGTAATAAGTACATTTACTGAAAATTTCATATCCATAGCTTCGGCAGTTCCGGCTAGGCGATGATGAATCACCCAGGACAAGTCTTTTTATATATACAGAAGATATATCGCTTAACAGCAAAGCGTTTGTGACATTCTCACCATCTGTAAACCAAAAGACACGCTTGTACGCACGAAATCGTAATTCTATCTTTTTACCAGACATTTAAAGAACATAATACTATGGTAACATTAATAATCTCAGAAGCTCGACGCTAAAGCTGGCAATGCTGGTAAGTTATATTATACCTACGTATTTTAACATTACCATAATATATTTCAGTTTATATTGATTCTATTCGGAATTTCGTCGTATTTCATTATTTCCGTACAAAATATATAACTATACCTACTTGAATATCAATCATTTTTTTTTTATCGCACGTAGCCTGTTATCAATTTATACTAAACACTCGTAAGATCTTGTTCCTAATAAATATAAGCATACACATTATGAACGTTTAATTATACATATCAACTAAAACGAATAAAATAAATTCATTATAAATATTATTTCTATTAATTACTAGGCAGAGTCTACCTAGGTGACACCTAGATTTTATTAACTTATAATTTAATGACAGCTATACAACATGTTTAATATAAATGAGGTTCGTGGTAATAATAAATAGGTTGCTTAAACGCAGTACCTAATTTAAAATTAAAAATATATTTAAAATTGTATTGTATTTAGAAAATAATATTAAATATAAAATAATATGCATTTCTTATACATTCTCATTAGGTAGATTGTATCCATTTGCAGCACATTTTATATATCGCTATACCGGTGGCCAATGTGTACATAACCGCCGCTAGTAAAAATGTTCCAAAAAACTAAAAATATTAATTACTTTAATAACAATATCAAAAACATATTAGAGGGATGAAGAGGCCAAGCGAACTACGGAGTCGGCTCCGACGCGGAACGTCGCCGGTTCAAATCTTGACCACGGGTGGCATTTCTCTCAGGGCAAGCAACTGTCATGGCAGAAACCTACAATAGGTGCCCAATTTGAAATTCTGCCAAAACCAAACACACGTGTTTGCAAACAAACAGTGCCCTCCCTTATAAACAATAACAAACAAACAGCTAATGGCCATAGTTACCAGGCTTAATGATCAATAAAAAAAAAAAAAATATCATCATGAAATAAATATAAAAAAATGTGGGCAAGTGACTAGATTTTGTTTTAAATACATATTATTATTTTTTATGATCTTTTTAGCTGTTTACTGTTTTTCTAACATTATTTTATATTTACGTGTTGTTCTGATAACATTTATTATTGATGTCGATTACTAAAAATATCTAAAAGGAACACTCTATTGAAGCTCAATCAAACCATATTTAATGTTTATACTTCCAAATTAACAGGCTGAATCAATTAGTAATCTACTTTTGAATTTAACTGTAATAAACGCATAAATGAGTAAAGTTAACAACTAGCAATCTTAAAACAGTGGGCAAGTGGGTATTAATCTGCTATACAATAGATTACAAGTGGGTCACTGCAATGGATTGTGTTAAATTTGAATTCAATGATATATTATAATTGTATAAGAAAAAAGATTCTGAGCGAAGACTATGATATAACAAATGATGATATTATTGTAAATAAAGTAATTTATATTATATAACATGTACGTGGAAGCTTGTTTTAAATTTTCAAGAAATCTTGTACTAAATATTAAATCTTAGGTATCAAAACAAAAATTGTTATGAATTTGTAACTCAATATAATTTGCACATTATTGTGAATTTTACGTATTTTGTCAAGATTTGAACATTAAATGCTTATAAAAAAAAAATGTGACGATGGATTATTAATATTTTTCAAATATTATTGTATGACTATAATATGTCAGGTATACGTAATTTTTACAACTGTGAATGTGGAAACAGCTGGAAAACTATCGTTTACAGCACAGAGTTTGTTCATTGCAGATAATGTGTTACAAAATAATGGTATCAGAAAATTAAAACTATGTATTGACTCAGTAGAGCGTCCTCCACTATACTATACAACTTTTGTCGTTTATTACGAAAGTGTCTTTTACAGAATGGATTTTTTTGTTTATAAAGGTAAACTATCTGATAAGAAATCTTGTATTAAATTTTCAAATCTTTTAGGAATTTCTAACCCAAAATTATTTACACATTATCGAGAATTTTACGTATTTTGTCAATGTATGAACAATAAATGCTCATAAAAAAATTGTGACCCTGGATTTTTAAGATTTTTTATCTGTCTTAGAAACAATATATGAGGTGCATTCTATTATATTTTCAAACTTTTTTACCCAAAAATAAAATGTTATTGATATTTATAGAATAAAAACAAAAAAAAATATTTTTAAAATATTATGGTGTATAGAAAATGCTAATATAAATGTTCAGTCAAAGTTGCATGTGTCATTTGTTTTAGAGTTACACCAAGAACCAAAGTCGATTAAGTCAAAAATTGATTTTGTGTAAAAATTCCCGTTTTTCCTTAATTTATCTTTTGTTTTTCACGGCATTTTTGAAAACTCCTGGGAACCGTTGACCCCCCTAAAGTACTGCTAGATTCAATTTCTTATCAGAAAAGATACCGTCGAAGAAAATCTAAGCAATTTTATTGTCCTAAAAGGTGATGACAGACACGCACAAAAAAATGAAATAAAATAAAAAAACACACATCATTGTAAATTCAATAGGTACATCCGCTCATGCATCCGCTCAGAATCTAAAATACTTCCGTCATTAGGTTAGTAGGTACATGATATAAGTATATTATACTATTAAAATGAATAACCATATTATAATATATTATATAACATAATATTATAAATGCAAAGTTTTCGGAATAAATTGATTCAACGTAAATATATTTGAAATGTTATTGTGTAAATAATATAAGATTTATATAGTACCTAGCTATTATAACTTATAACATAATATTATTATTAGTTTTTTTGTATTATTATTATTTCTATGGCACCTACTGAGTTTTATTCGTAAATACTTGAAAGTTGCAATGATAAATTATTGAATTACATTTATATCACATCAATACCTACTATTTATTTGAAAAAAGTTAGTTACATAAATTGAATTTCTAACGAGTGGTTAATTAATAATTAGTTGCAACTTAAAGTATTTAAATTTAGAAAAATCTAAATGATATAAAATATTTGGGTATATAACTATACATACTCATTATATTATATAGTTACTAATAATTTGTTTACCTAATTAGAAATAGAAAATAAATAAATATTTTACAACTTATATAACAATCTGATAACTACTAATTAGTAATTAGTAATTATTATAATGAGTACTTCCTACCTGAAACGTAATTGAATTGGACTAAAAGTGTTTGTTTTAAATGGTCGTATTCAAACTTTCTTCGATTGGGATCCCGGCACGTTCCTATAGTTTTATATAGACGCTCAACCTCAGTAAAACGGAACCTTCATTACGCGGAAACGGAACGATTTTATAAGTTAAAGTTTTGCAAGTAAAAACCTTGCATGAACCGAAAAAATGACATGCGCATGTCAAATATAAACCAAAAATAAGGTATAAAATATAGATATGCCGATATGCGTTTGTACAATGTACATCAATTTTATTCTTGGATAAAGCGTCTTGCCATCCAAAACTTATTTTATCAAATTTAAAACTTGCTTGGCTCCCACCAAATACAACATCTTTAACTCAGCCTATGGACCAAGGTATAATTCATTGCGTTAAAATATATTACCGTCGTTTTCTCATGCAATCTTAGATTGCAAATATTGACCAAATAAATAGTATTTCGGAACTTTCAAATCGAAAAAAATCATCAGCATTGGACCTAGTGATGCGGGTTAGAGGAGGGACATAGGGATGATTCACTAATTGCGTTAAAAGTGTAGCCAAATTTTGACGGGCCTATATTTCGTGTTTGGTATTAGAAGTGAGAACACTATTTTTATTTCACATAAATTGTTAATTATGTGGTGAATGTGTCATATGAAGGAAATATATATAATAAAAGGTGGGAAAGTGGGAGAAAATATCACAATATGCCGGAAAGTGAAAAGTGTGTTGTGCCTGTGTGATACATCGCCGATAATAAATAATTGTTGCACGATGGTAGAAATACGCTAAAAATTCAAATAATAATATATTGACAACAAAATGGTGCTTATCATAATATTAAGGTTAGTGGTGATAATATAAATATTATATAATATATTGCTAATCGACATAGGTACGGCAATGACCGGTGAATCAGGCAAGGCCGCGCGGAAAAGCGATGGTTGCGAAACGCGACCTTGACCTGATCTTGGCGAAATTAGCTTATTCGGCATATTATACATATTATTATTAATTGTGTATAGTCGGACAGTTTATCAACCCCCAACACTAATAATAAAATAAATTACTTTGAATATTCAATATAACATGAAATAATTTAGTAATTGATAAAATATAGGCTAATCGAGCGTCATCGCTCAATATCGTTGCTCCTGAGCAATGATTTACTATTGAATTCACTATTAATACATACTACATTACAGTTACTTATTGAATTACGAGGTACATTCCACGCCTACTGTAGTAGGTACCTTCTTAGTTCAGCAGAGCGGTTATATTTATAATATTATAGTTATACATTTGGTAGGTATTTATAAAAGCAGTATGTAGAAACATAATTTAATATTTTTTAAAACAATCACAAACATAACAAATTAGTCGGTAATAATCAAGTGCAATTTTTCGATTTAGTTCAGCAAATTTTACTTTGGTTTTTATACTTATTGGATCCAAATCGAAGAAAGTTTGAAAACCACCATTTAAAACAAACACTTTTAGTTATAATGGAGTGCCTATAACTAGTAACTACCTATCTACACTGTTTTGAGTTGTACCTACCTATATAAGTAGTGGAAATCGACCCATGAGTGATATTTAGAATTGAATTAACCTGTTTTATGCCTAAATGATTGATGGTATTTTATTTTATATAGTTAATGAAATGGTTTTACAATACCTAAAGATTTATTTGTAAATAGTAAAAGAAGAATGGATTTCTGTTGTATAGTACACCATAATATTTATAACTTGAGAGTGAACATTTTTCTGGAGTGAGTGTGTTTAAAGGCATAGGTATAGTATAAAAGTTGTCTGTCCGCATATTCCGGACCACGAGCCATTTTTTAAAATGAATGTATAGGAGTGGTCTGTCATTCTTTTATTACCTATCTATATGTATTCAACACGCCCACTTAAACAGCCGATGACCAGCTAATGCACGCATGCACGATGCGTTCATTCGTGTATAATCTATTGTGTAAGCCTCGCCAGGACGTATTCAAAAGCAGTTTCTGTTACGGGCGACGGCTCGTGCGTGACGACGCCACTTGTCCGTACTATGCCACACCCCGGAATTTGATGACGACACAAATATTTCATAGTTAGGAAATATTTTTACGCTTTGTGGTTTATGGAATACGATTACATAACTGTTCAGGTTTCAATGACCTGCTTCAAATTTCGTTTGTTTTATTTTTAACACATTCGTGGACAGTTGAAATTCCCGGAGCGGAAATAAACTACTTATAAAAACGTACTTAATTATTACTGCTATAGCAGTAGTAATTTGGGTACTGCTATAGCAGCACTGTCCCACTACATTGTTGTTTACAACTACGTACATCACTGCGCTGCTATAGCAGTATGATTATATTTTTAAAATAATATAATAAAAATAATGATTCAACTCAACCTGGTTTATTTTGTGTAATACATTTTGAAAAAGAATATTGTGACATAAAAAATAAACATAAAAATGTAGTCTTATATAAATTCATATTATCATAACATATTCAGACACCTATTACGTACGATGTTTATAATCGAACTGAATACTTACACGGACAACAATGCATTTCTATCGGTTATGGTTCGAATATATGGTGTAGACATTTATATATTGTGTTGTATCATTATAAAGCAATAATGATATAGCTAAATTATAAATAATAATAATGATATCGAATATAGGGTTCATGGAAATACCAAAAAAAAAAAAACGATAAATAAAGCTAAAAATAACACATATATAATACAGTGCCCAATGCTCTGAAGTATTGCAGTGGGACAGTAAAACATGCTCTTTCATATGAGACTATTGAAATTATTACTGCTATACCAGTACTGTGTTAATTTGAATGGTTTATATTCTACTGCTATAACAGTAGTGATATATGTACATCAACTTTTGAAATTACTGCTATAGCAGTAGCTGTCCACGAATGTGTTAAGATATAGGTACTTCTGAAAGTTTCCGCTTAGTTAAGGTACTATGTATGACGTAGGTACTACGTACTACAGTGCTGAAATTTATCATATCTTACACCACTGCCCCAAAATTATTATGTATTATCCAAATAGATATACATGTATAAATATAATTTAACAATGACTTAAGTCGAGGTCTATAGGTCAATGTTTTATCAGCAGACTTTTTCAGTTTTTTACGTCGCGAAGATGGATTACGCAAATTATATATACAATATAACTAAATTAAAATGTTGATTTTTACCAGTTAGATAAAGGTACATAGATTTAGCGTTAAGCATCACTGGTGATAATGTAGTATAGGGATTAAAAAATAAAAAATAGATACTTTATAATTATGTGATATATATAATATTTCTATACTTATCTAAAAACACAGGATAACTAGTGGCTACGGACGTATGGTATGTAGGTATGTTGGGTGATTCAATATACATAATATATACGCAATCCTTTTACACACAGTAAAAACAAAACAATATATTACCAGTGGCACCTTTGTCAGACATCACAAAATAAAATCAAATCATAAACACATCAATACTTTAACATTACGTATTAACCGACGCATATCAAAAGAAGGGATTACAAAAAAATCATTCTAAATAAGGGTCTATCCCGGCGCTGTTCCTATAAATGGTAAGAACGTAAGAATGACTAAAATAATGTTTAACTCGGGTTATCAAGTCGGAAACACTTTTATTGTGTTAAAATAAACATAAATAAAACAATTAGCAAATTCTTATCGCCTAGCCCGTACTACGATCGGCGTTTCACACGCACGTCGTACCTACGTCCTCGACGAATCACTCAGCGGCAACAGGGGTCCCCGTGCCTGCGCGTAACGCGGTGTAATATAGGAAATATTATTATTGTCGCCTCAGCACATATTGCTTCGCTGGCCTGACCTATGTCAATAATTTACAATTTAAAATATTCCCACCTATAATACATATATATTAAATAATTTTGTTTTGACGACTGTCTGCAATATACGACAGGTCATACACAATCGTCGTGTCAGACTATCTTTTACACAAGGGGATATCCGATGCACAACGTCCATGCCAGTATAATATGCACTTCGACAATAATTTTGTGATTTAAAGCGAGTGCGTTCATACCTATATTATGTACGTACATTGAGTTATTCCAGAATTCCGTATGAGTGTAGGCTGTCTAAATTAATTATCTCGTATCATCGAATTCACCTTGTTAATTATTCATTCACTATCTATTAATCTATTCACTTTTTGCAATATATAAGGTTCTATACCTACTATTATATTACTATCATCGTATTATAGGCCAGTTATAGTATTATTAGTTATTACTTATTACACAGTTATACAATTGTCTATTTAGAATATAATATGTGTAAAAAATAAATTCTCATTAACGTAGATTACATTCGTTTTAAAATATTGACTATAATATATACTCTTGCTACGCGAATGTATAGGAATTTGAGAGCAAACGATAATTTAGTCACGTCCCAAATCATAGGTTTCAAACAAATTCATATAATTTTTGTGTTTGAATCACATGGATATCATACATACAACTAAGGAGAAAATTATCTCTTAATATATCAAGTGTTAAAAAATATACAAATCAAAACACCTAATATATACGTATTTACGCCGCAGTGACTTCGAGCATTGAACTCAACCCCGTATCCACGAATGCAACTACTTGAGCTCAAGTAAATGAATTATGATATTTCATAATATTATATATATTGTAAATATACATACTTATAACTTATAAGATATGTATTAATATATATATACATTTAATAAATAAAACCAGAACGAGTAAACACATAATGTTCATCCATAATAATATATTATATGTTTTATTACGTAAACCTAACCTAGCTCGTCGACATAGGCGTAACTAGTGCTGGACTTGTGGTAGTCTCTTGCTAAGTCCCTCCGACATGTATTTTAGCCCCCTGTCATAATTCCACTTTTTTAAACTTAAATTTAAAATATCGTTTTATTTTTTTATTAATATCTTGAAAAAATGTATTTGTTTTGGTTATCATACTATGTCATTGTATGTAATGACTAGGGCTAGGATTTATATGTTATAAAATATGCATTTTATTTACCAAAGTATGCAAAAATATGCAAAAACAATTTTTTATACATTTTTTACATAATATATAAATGTCTTGAATCCACACGAATGATTATGTTAATAATATGCACGTACTATATACACACAAATAGTTTTTTATTCAGAAAATATATTAATTCAAATTATGGTCCGTCATTGTTGCATCAAGAATATCAGAAGCACGGGTGATACAGTAAGATACATAATATTATCATTCTTACCAATAAATTATGTTAGTTAAAAATATTTTATATTTAAAATTGTTTTTATAAAATCGGGATCTGTTTAACTTAACTGCTTACTGCAGTAGTAGAATAAAAATATAGCAAAGTATAGTTTTACTGTGTACGGTTCATAAGAGATATGGTTGATAAATAGAATTAAGTCGATGATCCGCTCGAATTATTAAGTATAAATATCCGCACATTTACGCATCACACGACGTAGGTACTAATGAAATAATTCTTTGCTGTCTCACTGTATAACAATGGTTAGGTTAAAAAATAAATAATGGTGATTACGATTAACGATGACGATGACCGGACGACAATCGCTGTTCCTGCGCCCTGCCGGTCATAAAGGGACTTTTTTGCTAAAAATAGAATCAGATTTTTATATAATCTTCGTCCTTCTCTAAGTACAAACAATTAAAAGTAAGGTAAATCTTCTCAGGAAATGGAGTGTTCAATTAATTATAATTAACTGTATAAATGTATACTTCTGTTGGTAATTTAATTTAGCAAAATTATTACAATAAAAATTAATTTATTGTTACAATAAAATTCATAAATGGGAGTTGTCGCCTCACGTTAGGTACTATAAAAAATTAAATCATTATACCTATTATGCAAAAAAATTATATTTTTCTCTTTAAAAACTGTTTTTTCTTTGTAATTTTAATCATTTGTTTTAAAAGTTTCAAACGAAACCATGTTTGATTAATTTAGATGTTTAAAAAATCTCAGCACTGCTTTGAACCGTAGGTATTACTGTATTAGTGTATTACTCAATAATGAGGTACAATAATTTATAATATTCCTTATTGGGGGACGGAGTGGCCGAGCGGTATAATGCGTCGGTTGCGACGCAGCCGAAGCCTGCCCGATTCCTTGGTCACGGGCGGAATTTTTCTTCGGGCAAGTCACGGTGTCCGGAGAACAAGTGCCGTCATCCCCCGCCAGGGCATGGCAGATACCTACGGGTGCCTAATCAAAAACTCTGCCAAACCCAACACACACGGGTTTCCCCCCCCCCTCCTACTGACATTAAAACGTACAAAACCATACAGCTAATGGCCATAGATGCCAGGCTTAAGATCAAAAAAAAAAAAAAATATTTTTTATTGTTATCACCAATAGTATCTATTAAAAAAGTTACTCTTATTTCTATAGAAGTATTTTTTTTATTTACAATATGGTGGTAAATAGGTACACTATGCACGACAGCCAGACTGGAAAGCGGACTGCCGCGTTCGGTGTATTTTCACGACGCGCCAAGGGCCATGTGTGTGAAGTTGGCCTCCCGATTTTGTCCGATTGATTCGAGAAATATGTCAATATTTTGCAAATTAATTGCAAATAATTGCAAATTGATTTTTAGAATTTGCAAATCAATATTTTATTTTGGCGAATTTTACCACTTTTAGAATCTATTTACAATTATTTGCAATTGATGTCACTGTAACGGATGGTGTTAAATTTGAATTCAATGATATAATATCATTGTATAAGAAAAATGATTCTGAGCGAAAACAGTCAGTCAGCCTCTGATATACTAAGTATATTTAATGATATTATTGTGAATAAAGTAATTTATATATAACCTATTTACGAGGAACCTTGTTTTAAATTTTCAATCCTTCGCTATAAAAATTTAACATTTTATACATTTTTAACTACAAAAATATTATTAAATTTTAAATTTGATAAATTTTGTCCGTAAACATCTCAAAAAGAGTCAAAATATTTTCAAAATGTTATGGCGTATACAAAACATAGTGACAGACACAAAAATAAAAAAAAACACACATCATTGTAAAATCAATACATTCATCACTCCGCTCAGAATCTAAAATGCAATTCTACACCTAATGGATAATACAGTTATACATAATTGAGGGGGACATTCCAAAACGTTCTATTGCCAAAATTGACGAAATCGAGTTAGATATCGATTCTTATGGAAAAAGCAACGATACATGGATTGGCGTTGTCAGAATAGATAAAAACGTACTATTTCCTGGTAAAATCTGCGATTCAAAATGAGTGGTTAGTCCAAAATGAACCTTTTCCATACATTTTTCACGTTTTATGCCAAAACTTACTATTGCCCGTATTAAAAAAATAGGCACCAATCATTAACTATAGCAAAACGAACTATTTCCAAAAAGTTCTTTTACCCGTGTTGTAGTTGTACCCGTTTGTATAATACAACACGTACTAAAATTTGATTTTAAACATTTTAATAAAGTTTAAATTAAATATAAACATATTATTCTAGAATATTTAACACATTTGAATCGTTTTAAATATTAATAATATATTATAAAATAGTTTTTAATTCAAAATTATTTGTCTGTTTATTAATGATTTGTTTTTGTTGGAAATGTTAAGATGCAGAAAATCGCTTCTCCCGAAAAATCAGTATTTTGGCAATAGTACGTTTTTGATTTCCAACACGACGATACCCTAACCCAACCCGATATAAGGACCGCGTTCATGAAATAATAAATATGTTTTTCATTAAGATAACTATGATAAATGTATTTTGTAGATACCTAGTTTTAGGCCAGAGTGGCGTTATTTAATACGTGGGTCTAGAATGAAAAGGTTTTAAATTATTTTTTTGTCCAAAAGTCACTTTTTAACTAAAATGGCTTTAGAATGCAAAGGCGAATCTTTTAAGCTATCATTTATGATTATACGATCATTGTTGACATTTTTTTTTAAAGTAAAAGGTTCTAAATCTTCAAAAATTAAATTATAAACTCAATTTAATGAAATTGAAAACGCTCGGTTAATAGAACCAAATCAATACGTTAGTATCAAAATGAATCTAATGAAATTAATCACTACCAAAAGTACCTAATAATTATTACACTAATCCATATTCAACAGAATTTGACGATTGAGATACAGATTTCGATGTTTTACAATATTATTACATTGTTTTTTTTAGAAGATTGGTAGCAATGAAAAAGCATTATCCTAAAAAGGATTCTGCTAACAGTAATAAAAATAAAAAATAAGAAAGAAAAAGTTCTAGTTAAATATATTTTTTTTTATTTTAGGATGAAAAGGTTCTAATATTGTAGAACCTTTACATACTAACCATTTCATAATTTGTATTTTATTAATTTAAATACAAACTAAACAGATAATTATAATTATTATAATGTTGTGAATTAAACTATACAAGTTGCTGCATGCCTCAGAACTTTAATTTTTAAAAAATGTTCTTCAATGAGTAAAATATTTAAACTCAAACCTAAAATTATTACTCTCCTGGACAATTTCATAAAAACGATTTAGAACCTTTTCTAGACCCACGATTACGCTAACTCCCGACAACGATTCCCACTTTGTTCGCGTAGTTTTATGTAGTAAATATATTAGTAAATAATAATATGCTTGGTACCTACATACCTACCAACAAATCTTTTTTGAATTACAGAGTATCTTCGTGATGGAGTCTGCCAGAAAGAAATGCAAGATCACCCTGAGTGCCAAATAATTTTGGAAATTAAACATATGTGTCACTTCCACAAAACCTATACTTCAAAATTATTAAGTTGCCTTCATGGCTATGCAACCAAAGTATTGATTTGGGTTTTTAAAAACCACGTAAAATGTTCTTAATATTCTACTTACTTACAATATTTTACTATATCAATGACAATAATATGTACAATTTGAAAGAAAAAATATTGATATTTCAAATAATTCTAAAAAATAAGCTACTTGACTTAGATAAATGTTTTGATTATCAAAATTGTTCTTGTACCCAGCTTAACAAATAGGCTATTTTGATTGTACCGAACAAATTTAAATCAAATTTTAAATTTTTATTTTTAGTGTTAAATCATAAAAATCATTTTTTGGATAATATATGTGTAGCGCATTTGGCTATAAATCTTACATAAAAAAATTATATTTAAATATTGATTAGAACAAAAGTTATTCCAAAAATCAATTCTATCTGTTACACCCTGCATAGTAGAAGCGCTCTGCGCTTGTTCGCCAGTACCTACTGTATCTAATATTACAGGAATAGATTATTACGGTGTGATCAAATACGCTGAAGTTCAGTGTTGTACTAATAAAATATATATCGCAAACACACGCACGCATATAAATAAAAAAACCATACACAGATGTTTAGTTATTATTAATTCCGGATCATGATATAATAAAGAACATATAATATATATATATAATTATATAAGATATATAATTTTTATGTAATTTGTATAATAATATTTACTATGTAAGAAATATTTCTATAGTATTTTGCATTACCTAATCTACATTATAATAATGAATCGTGATTTTGGAGACGAAGGCTTCCGTTTCTATAAACAGCTGATTATAGTATTTCAATGTTGTTTTCAGCAACCATGATTTTAAATATCATACGAATAATTAATAATAATAATAATTTTTCTCAAATTACCTACTTAAAGTCACTTTTCTTTGAATGTATCAAATACCGTAAATTTCTCAATAAACGTAGACGAAATCAAAACCATTATTCATCCAAATTCATATTATCTTTGAGTTTCTACATAAACATATTATGTAGATAGCGAAGACACAAATCTATAAATCTATTTTCATTAATATTTAATACTTAACTAAGTAAAGGTGTTTACTGTACTTTCTACTATAATTTTAAATTTATATTTGTTTTTTACTATCTTTCATTAATATGAATTAATATTTCATGAAATTTCAGAGCCCCAAAATAGATAATACTGATCAATCAATATATAAATTAGAAAATATAAAAGAGAGTAAAATAGTTAGCTCACCGAAAAAACGTTGATATTAATTATGTTAGTTGCAATTATACCGGTATACCGTAGTTTATAGCCATTTTCCCACAATATATTCCATATTAGTGTTAGTAATTCCAATATCTCATTCGTGCTTAAACTTAAGATTATTACAATATATTTGATTTCTTGTACAATATATATATATATATACTACTTCAGTAATTTATTACGTATATTTTATCTCCAACACCATGTTTATAATATTCGCTCAAAATATTATTTATTTTGAATATTTTCCAGTTATTTTTATATTTTCTTTTCATTTTCAGTGTATATGTAATGTATATCTCCCAATTTTATAATATCTAAAAAAAAAAGTTTTCTTTTATCTATTTATTTCTATTTTTTATTATGGCTTTTTATTATTAATTTATTTATCAATTATTTAAATTTTTTTCTACATTAATGTTTGTTTGCTCATTTTTTTATCTTATTAATTCAAATTTGAGTGTACAACTTTTATGCACTTAAAGATGCGTTCAAACATTTAGACTTATTAAATTTATTATGTTCATCTATACCTATTTTTCTTAATAATGTGTTTTTTTATAAGTTATAAATTCAAAATTGTGTTTTTATTGATTTTAAATACATTTTTTAAGTTTTTTAGGGCATTTTTTTAAGGCATTAAGTAGTGTTTTTTTAGGCAGTGGCGTGGCGAACTTCATTAACTTATAAGGCACAATAATTTATATTAGTAATTATAAATACTTATATAAATAATTACGTATTTCCTTAAATGGTAACTGAGAATGATTGGCTTAGTCTTAGTGAGTACTTAATAAATTATTTATTATAGGTGAATTTCCCCTAGTCTCCAGGACACCCACCACCCTTTAGCTGAGGCACGTGCCTCAAATAAAGTCCTTCGTCACGCCACTGTTTTATGGACATTTTTCTTATTTTTGATGGCATAAAGGCCCATCGTTACATTTTATAATTTTGTTCAAAATATTACAACAATTTTCTATAGGTATCTATACAAAGTTCATAATAAACAAATATACAAAAAAAAATATGTATTTAAAATATACAAGTATATAATTTATAGGTAGGTATAGGTAGGTACCTATATTATAATGGCAGCTAAAGTGTCCTTTTATTTTTATCTTAAAAATAATAGTTTGAGAGTTGAGCAATTATACTTGGCCGCATTATTTTCCTTACAAGGTTATACTACATAGGAACACATTAAAATTGCGTGACAATATAATATTGTATTTTCATCGTAAATATAAGTAGTAGTTAAATTGTCACCAAAAATTATGATTAAGTATATACTGCAGACTACGTACCCACCTACGGTTTTTATTACGTTATGACTTATGTCGTAGAGGTACGTATATATTTATGACCCATAACTAATCGGCACAATACTACGATAATAATCATATATGAATTGGAATTTTCTTCGTAAATAGTTCAGCTGTACAATTGTACACCTATATACTGGTCTCCAAAAGAGTTAAATTGGTGTTTTAATTTCTTAATTGTTGACTTTGAAGTTTTAAATTATCATATTTCATCACATGTTTTTCAATTTTTATGAAAAACTGGCATAAAATAGTACATATTTATTGTTTTTTTTTTTTAGTAGATGGTACTTACTGAATTTTACATTAGTATGCAATAAAATAGTTTAATTTTACAAATTGACTATCTCCATTTAATTTAATTTTGTTGCTTTTTAGGGTTCCGTCCGTCTTCAGGCTGTATCTCATGAACCGTGAAAGTTAGACAGTTGACATTTTCACAGATGATGTATTCCAGTTGCCGCTGTAACAACAAATACTAAAAATCCGTTAGAGTTCAGTACCTACTCAGGGTGCTTCCAAAAATGTATATTATATTTTTGATTAAAAGGCTATTTTCTGCCAGCGACTACTGAGTCAATACATAGTTTTAATTTTGTGATACTATTATTTTATAACACGTTACCAATGATCAAACTTTGTGCTGTAAACTACAGTTTTCAAGCCTTTTCCACATTCATAGTTGTAGAAATTACGTATACCTAACATAATATTATCGTTGTACAATGGTATTTGAAGTATATTAAAAATCCATAGTCCCAATTTTTTTTTACAAGCATTTAATGTTCAAATCTTGTCCAAATACGTAAAAGTCACGAAAATGTGCAAGTTATTTTGAGTTAGAAATTCATAATTATTATTCTTTTTGAATCTATGATTTGTAAATATAATATAAAATTCCGCATGAGTCTTGCTACCTTTATCAAAAAAAAAAATGTCTACAAGAAAGTCAAATTAATTTTTATGAGCGGTTGAAGTTCATATTTGTACAACATTGGATATTCACTCAATTTCACATGTAACGATTTTTTATTTTGTTGTAATTCAAAACGAATAACTGTAGATACATGAAAATTTGACTGAATGTTTTATATTAGCATTTTCTATACACCATAACATTTTCCAAATATTTTGACTTCTTTTGAGCTGTTTACGGACATTTTCAGTTGCCATTTTATTTAGTTTTTTTTCTATAAATATCAATAAAATTTTATCTGTTGGGTAAAAAAGCTTGAAAATTTAATAGAAGGCTCCTAGGTTATTTTTTCAAAGGCAGATGAAAAAATTTAAAAATTTTTAGTCACAGTTTTTATTTATAAGCATTTAAAGTTCAAATCTTAACAAAATACGGAAAAATCATAAAAATTAGCAAATTATTTTGAGTTAGAAATTCAAATAAAATTTTCATTTTAAATCTAAGATTTGAAAATGTAATACATAAGTTTTTCTACCTTTATCAAAAAAAAAAAAGTCCACAAGAAACTCAAATTAAATTTTTATGAACGTTTGAAATTCATATTTTTACAACATTTGATATCATTTCGATATCTTATGTAACGATTTTCTTATTTTGTTGTAATTCAAAACGAATAACCGTAGACACATGAAAATTTGACCGAATGTTTGTATTAGCATTTTCTATACACGATAAAATTTTGAAAATAATTTGACTCTTTTTGAGCTGTTTACGGATATTGTCAGTTTTCTATTATTTCAGTTTTTTTTTTCTATAAATATCAATAAAATTTTATCAGTTGTGTCAAAAAGCGTGAAAATTTAATATAAGGCTCCTGATATATCGTTCTAATAGCAGTTAAAAAATATTAAAAATACATAGACACAATTTTTTTTATAAGCATTTAAATTTCACAGGTTGACAAAATTTATCAAATTTATAATTTAATAATTATTTTGTAGTTAATAATTTATAAAATGTTCAACTTTTATAGCTAAAGATTGAAAATTGAAAACAAGGCTCTTAGACTCCACGTAAATAGGTTATATATAAATTACTTTATTTTCAATAATGTTATACACTAGCAATTGGTTTAATTGCTTAGCTTATAATTTGCAGGTAGCAAGACCGTTGGTAATGGATTTCTTGGTAGGTTGACAAAATAATTAGACTTGTTGAAAAGTTAAGTTGTATATTTTAAAATTCTTCCAAATTGACAAAATTGTTATACTGTCTCTCCCGAAGGTGCTCGCATGTACGATGGTAAATCACGTCTAATCTACAGGCCGTTTTTGGTCTGGTTTTAAAGGGCCTCCTGCTCTCCTACTCCCCCTAGTCTATCGACATATCCGTGGACTTCACAGGACGTTGTTTAATTTATTATCGATACATTCCCACGCCAGTTTATTCCAAGAATCGTATCCTGTTATCGTATTTTCAATTTATGCTATACGCCATCCGTTAATATTTAAATACTGTGCATTATATATATACCATATTCATATATTTATGATTTATGATTCAGGTGAGGTTGTAGGACCTATTGAAATGCGGGTTCAAGATCGCGTTGCCCTCTCGTTATATTCCCAAAGGTATTCTAATAGGATTTATGACTTTGATTTATTTAGTCGAATTATGTGCTAATCTTTATGTTGACTAATAATATCCTAAGGCGAAACGATCACAATAATAAAGTATGCGTATTATTGGGTTCGTTACAATAATATCATCAAATATACTTGGTAATATCATAGGCTGACTGACCGTTTTCGCTCAGAATCGTTTTTCTTATACAATGATTTTATATCATTGAATTCAAATTTAACACCATCCATTACAGTGACGCACTTGTAACCTACTGTACAGCAGAGGGACATCCACTTACCCGTATTTTTTATAAATATATATAAAATTGTATTTGTTGGGCCAAAAAACGTGAAAAATTAATACAAGTTTCTGATATATAAATACAATAACAGTTGAAAAATATTAAAAATACATAGGCACAATCTTTTTTGTAAGCATTTAAAGTAAGATATTTAACAAAATACGTCAATCTTAAAATTTAATAATTATTTTGAAGTTAAAAATTTATAAAATGTTCAACTTTTATATCTAAGGATTGAAAATTTAAAACAAGCTTCCACGTACATGTTATATAATATAAATTACTTTATTCACAATAATATCATAATTTGTTATATCATAGTTATCGTTTTTCGTTGATATTATGTAAGAAATTACCACATCAATATTGTTATTATTATTATTATTATTATTATTGTTTTTGTTGTTGTTTATTTTTAATTTTGACTAGTGTCAGAGGAGCTGCCCATGGAAGTCCACCAAAAACAATAAATGTTGTGCGAGTGGTCGCCAAGGCCTTCGAGTCATGTTGCTTTGCCATTCGGCGTTATTATAACATTTTGTGGTTTTTATGTAAAAATACAGCGACTGCTCCCAAGCCCCCAGGGCCCAGGGTCTGCCCAAAACCAAACCTAATCTAAGCTGCGCCCGAGTTCTTGTCAAGTGAAAAAAGAATATTTGTAAACGGCGACCGGGTAAAATTTTAAACCAATAGTTAACAAATAGATTTGGCCCAAGTTAAATCAAAGTAGTAACTAAAATGTAGAAAAATGTAGAAAAACAAATTTGGTGATATTTCGGGTGCCGGGGAAACGTTTTCCTGGCACCCGTAGAGGGAAATTAGTTTTTCCCCGGGAAATCTTTTGGTACAAATTATGAAATTAGTGGTACAAATCGGTACAAATGATTGTACAATTAATGGTGCAGGAAAAATGTGGATTTTTAAACATTGTGGTGCCAGGGAAACTCACCTCATTTAATTTCACTCACCCTAGTAATCATTTACAATTAACACATAGATCCTATGCGGCTATGACAAGATAAGAAATTGCCTAAATGTTGTCCCTTAAATAATGACCATAGCGAGGCCCCTTAAAATTGATTTGTATCGGCTTAAAGAGCGTTTCACGTCAACCGAGGTTAATTTCAGCTCGTTACTTTGCATAATATCTTTTGCTTTTGCATAGAAATTGCATTATCCGAATCAAGATTTGAAATTACGTCTTAAGATATTTTGAATATGATACTGTGGTCAATGGTGATAGCGTATATGTTTTATTTCTATTATGATACCTATGATTTTAATAAACATTGGTATAGACTTATGCAAATTATCTAATATTATGTTTCTAAACAGTTTATAAATGAATAATAAGAAAATATATTATTAGAAGGGCTGTGAATGTAATGCGCTAAAAAACCTTGTAAAAAAATGCATTCAAAATTAAAAAAATTGTGATAAAATATGTACTTAAAATATATAGTATTTTATTACATTTTTATATTGATACTGATATTATAGGATATTAGTAAATTACATTTTACATGCATTAAAATCTGTTTATTTAATAAAAAAAAATAATCATAAAAATAACCTACTTAAGTTATTAATCAACCAACATAATCTGGAAATTCATGAGTCATGACTGATATACGATATGCCACAAATTACTTATCTAGAAATGTATTGCCTTTTATTTTATTGACGTATAAACCGCCTGTGTACAAAAACAAAAAAAAAATGTTGTGAAAAGTGAAGGAATGTGATTCAAAATAAGGAAAATATTATGACCTAAAAATGCAAAATAAAAGTTTCATAAATGGATTTGTGGGTACATAATTCAAATTATGTACTTACCAAACTACGTTTTACAAGCACCAAAAAAAAAAAATGCACAGCCCTGTGTAACAATTATAAATATAAATATGTTACCTGACATCTATGTATATAATACGAACTCTACCGTATGTACGATTAACTGCTGAACAATCATTAATATTAAAACACACACATAATTATTGTAAGGCCATAGGCTAACACACACAATGTATTAGTAAGTTAGTTCGCTGTGCACCTTTGACCTCAATACACACTACGATTACCGGACTCCGTATGACTACGATACAGTTACATAGTATAACAGAACATAGTTGATATATTTGTGAGTATTAATATTTGTAAGTGTTTAGTAGAAAATAAAACATAATTATAACTGAAAAAGAATCCTAGTAATTTAAATATATTTAACCTGATATCTACATATCTGCCCCTGGCTACGGTATTTATATCTATAGGATCCTATGATCCTATTGATTCTCCCTGGATATCTTATATTTAACTGGTCGTTCCACCTACCACGTTACACCTAATTATGAGGATACAAATCTAAGATAAAAAATGGATGTTTAATGTATATATTTGTATGTATTATATTTAAAAGATATTAGTATGGTCGTATACACGTGTTTAGATTTATTGACAATGCCGTATTTTCCAAAACCCATTTACTGCTATCAGACTTTATGATTTATGAGAAGACTCATTTTTTCTCATAAATAAAACTAATAAATCTGTTCGGTTTTTCGTATTATTTTTTTGTGTTTATTTACCTCAAATCACAATAGAGGTATATTGTAAATGTAGTACAAACACTTTAAAAAAAAAAGCTTATTTAGTTTTAAAAAAAATATCTGAAATATCTAGCTCAATATAGCATTTTAACAATTGAGTATTATTTATTATAATATTATACCATTATTACGAACTATATTTGATGGAAAAACTGTTCACATAAACACGACGACAATTTATTATTGTTATTGTTATATTCTCGTAGTTTTAGTTCGTGTCATTTGAATTATATAACAATAATATGGTTGTATACAGCTATATCAATTATTACTTTTATAAGGAAGATTATGAGCGACGTGCTTTCACTTTCGGCTTGCAGGTGCGTGACTTTCAACACAACCACCGGTTGATTGCGTGTGAGCCATATTTTTATATATCCTATGATAGGCAAGGCGATAAAATTTAAAATTAAGTTAAAAAGTTAAGAGGACGCTACACGCCTACACCTGTATAAATTCGTCCGTAAAAACCGTTTCGCACGGGAAAGAACCGAAACGGCTACAGTCAGAACTAAGAAACGAAATTTTCACCACATAATAAGGAAAACATTGACTGTACAACGTTGTTTTTAATTTTTCGATATCACTAATACAAAAAATGTTTTTATTATTTCAAAATTCATTAGTTTTGCGGTTTTCAAACTAGAATAACTTTTTTTTCAGTTCTGATATCGAAAAAATAAAAGCACTGGCTAATACTGGCACATTACTGACCGCCGGTGTTAGGCCAGTACTGTCATATGTCTGGGATGATAACGCTTTACCATTACTGGATCGGTACTTTACTCCCAGTACTGATCGGTACTGTACTCCCAGTACTGATTGGTACTGTATTCCCAGTACTGTACTTCCAGTACCAATCAGTACTGGTAAAATATTATTATACTAGACATGACAGTATATTATGCCAAGTATATTGCCTAAATCTGCTGGCGCGTTACTGTTAGTCATAGTAGTGTTATATGTCAGGGTTAATAAGGCTTTACCAGTAGTGAACTACCCTTACCGATAGATAATTATATGCATATATTATGACACTGACACATTATGTCCTGGGTAATAACTGTATTCTGTATAATAAATATTTGCACCTCTATTTTGTTACTTTCAAAAGGTTAATCTTGGAAATTATCTCATAAATAACTACATACAGTGAAACTTCTGTTTAACAAAGTCTCGGAGGAAAGTGGAACAAATAAATATGTATTACAGAGGAATTAGTTAAATAGAATAAACGCATAATTAACAATGAAGATCAAGGTTCTCAAAAATAAATCGTTAAATGGAAGTTTGTTACATGAAAGTTTCACTGTATTTGAGCTTTAAGGTTTTTATTTATTTATTTGGAGTAAAATGTAATATAAGAAAAACAGGTAGGTAACTAATTTAAGTATTAAGTATAAAATAATAGTTTTATTTAAGCCATATTCATTTTTTTGATTAATTTATTATTTTTCAGTCATTCTTCATTCTAAGTTTCTTCCCTCCTTTGCGGTCCTTGGCCCCCGAAAACCAACGGCTTAAAATACTTGAAATGTCTTTTCCTTTTACACCTTCATGTTTAGTAGTAAGTGCTTCTGAAATTTAAAAATTGAGTAACTAAAAAAAGGATTGACCAACAGTTACAAATGTTATAAAGTATACCTAGTAAGTATTTATAAGTGATGATAGAAGAAATATTAAGATTTTTTTGGCCATTCGTTTCCCTTCCAAACGCACTGTACATTAGTTGAACCTCTTTACAGATTATTTTAGGAATAACTGCTGTTAAGTTATCACTTACTTTTAAAGAGGTTTTCATATTGAGAACGATAAAACATTTCTGAAAATTGACAATACAAATTAAAAATGAATTAGTTACAATATTCACAAATTATAAGTATTCACCAATTTTTTTACTAGTTCAATGTCAGACTCTAACTGTCTCAAAATCTTTGAAACTTTCCAAGGTCGTTTTGGGCAAATCCATAATCATATTGTCATTAAGTATTTTTTCAATATCTGTAGTTTTATTTGGAACCTCAATTAATGCTCGAGTTATTTTTTGTTCTTCCTTGATTCGATATTCAATACTTCTTTTGAGTGATTCTAAATCAGATTTAGTAACTGTTACAGCATTATCTGAAATAAATAGTACAATGCTTAATTTAACAGTCCACTATATAGATACTGTATGTGTTAAAATGTTTATGTAGTATTTATTTATACCTGAGCGACCACATGTTGGGCAATGCTTCTTATTTGGTGCATATGTAGCTACAAGAAGAAATGTTTTTATTATTATAAATTATACAATGATTGTTATTATTTAATATTATCTAGTTTTAAAAAAACTAAATATTTAGAATTTTTAGATTCAATTAATTAATAAAAACCATAATTAATATGTGAAGTACATAATATTATATATAACAATAATTTATTGAAAGCAAAAATTTAGTCAAGTTTAGTAACTGAATTTATTATGTGTAAAAGGAAAATTAATTATATAATTACTATAATAATATTAATTACCATTACCATCAACAAGTCTTTTTTCAGTTGCAAAATTTAGTTTTTCATAAGACTGGGCTTTTTTTGAAGATTTTTTTTCTTGATAAATTTATTTTTCCCATAGACATTAAAGAAGAAATTGATGCATCAGAATGTATATTATCTTCATCTACAATAATATATTGAAAAACAAATTGATACAACTGCATAACTCAACTAAAAAACTACTATCTACTATCTTTCTTCGACAATTACATGACTCACCAAATTTATGGCTAGAGCGAACCATTTTCTTCGAAGGTTTTATTCCTGTTAACAATAATTGCCTTTCAGTTGACATCGAGGATGATTCAGATGATTCATTGTCAGAGTGTAGCTGTCCATCTGTAAAACAATATATATTTAATAATAATATAAATAAATAATAATAATTTATTTCTTGCAAACAACAAAATACAAAAGAAATAACAAATTATACAAGCAGCAAACTCCCCTATAAGCGTAATGCTTGTAGTGGGGATTAAAAATATGAGTTCAGTATAAATAGTATAGTTAATTAAAAATAGAGAAAATCAAGAAAAATTACATAGTAAATATATTTTTTTTTGTTTTAAAGCAAAGAATAGAACAAAATATAAATACATAGATAGTAACTGAAATTTAGAAAAAATCTATTTTTTTTTATAAATAACTTAAACATATATAGATTAAAAAAGTCAAAAATATTAATTTTACATAACATTTGCAACATTTGAGACCAATTTGTTTCTTAGAATGTTGCACAGGTATAATTAACATTATCTTTATAATGTGTATTATAATATAAATGATCCAACTGGGTAATGTTTTGTTTAAATCTGAATAAACTAATTAGGGTGTTACTTAGGTAAAGATTATCAATAGACATGAAATTAAGTTCTAAATACGCTAAATTGTTGCTATAAAACACAGGCTTAAGCAATAAAAATTTAATTAGTCTATTTAAAGTAATTTTTAGACGATAACTATGAGAGTCATATGTTTGACCCCTTAAACTTAACAAAACTGTGCCAACTCAACTAAATAAACCATTTCGTCTCTTTGTCCTTAATAAATATAGAAACTTACCTAAATAATGATCAGACCAGATGCTTTTTTTCAAAGACTTCTTTTTTGTTAAAATTTTTTTCTTTTCTGATGCTGAGGATATTTCAGATGATGATGCATCGCACTGATCTTTATCTGTAATAATATAAATAGATAATATTTGATTATTATATTTAGTGTAATTTAGTATATGAATATAGTTTAATTATAAAAACTACCATAGTTTGCTTTATGATCTGTAATTGTGGGATTCAATTTAATAAAAGATGAAATGTCTTTCAAATGTTTTTGAAGCTCATTTCCAGATAGCTCTTTAGGATTACACTCATCTTCAGAACTGTTAGGCTCTTCAACTGCACTACTATGTATTACTGAATTTGAAAATGCTAGAGTCATTCGCCTGACACCTTGCTCATAACTTCCTGAAATGTAAAATGAGATTAGATGCAAAACTTAAAAATACAATACCTGGTGCATATATATTTTAAGTATAGAAAGTAAATAATACAGATATATATTAAATATGTGAATACAAATTAATAAGATTACCAACAATTTAAGTTGATATATACTTACTAGCTTCTGTCATAATACTGATACCAAAGCCTTTCCAAGATTTTTTGGGATCAGACAAACTTTTGCTCATCTTATCGATTAAGGCATATTCTTTTTTACTAGGATATTTGCAATACAATTTGCTCTCCTTTATATATGTCCATGATATAGGTACAAGATCAATACAATGTTTACCATCAATTGTTTTATCATCAAATTGTATTACAACATGTGATGTATTCTTCTTATAACCATACCTGTTACCAACCATGGAATATTTAAATAAAATAACAAATGTAATATGAAAAATAAAATTATAACTTAATAATTATTTTATAATTAAATAAATACTTCATTTGTTTATGTTGTAATTTTAAAATTTGACAAAACTATATCAATATTTTGTAAAAGTATAGGTGCTTAATTATATAAAATAAATAATCATATATATGATAGAATTTGCATGGCTAATTTGATTGAAATTTTTTTTCTAATTTAAAATATAATAACTAATAATAATAATAATAATAATAATAATAATAATAAATATAATAATAAGTGATAGGTATAGTAGACATCATAATAGTTTTAGGAATCATGTAGTAATGTAACTGCATAACTCTGACTGCCTTTCTCAAAAAGAACACATTTTTTTAAAACATTATTTATTGAAATAATACTTTTTCTTCTACATAATTGACCCAATTTCATTATTCCTATTTCTGTTGATTTGCAAGGATATTTAAAAACATCAGTAACACTCTTGTACAAATATCCGTGAAAGAAAATACTACATTGTTTATTCTTAATTCTAGTAATGCTAAAAACTTCACCAGAATTCAATTTCACAATATTGTTAGGTTTTTTTATACTTAACTCAACTCCTTGTAAAATAATGCTTTTTAAATTAACTTTACTTTTAATGTCAGGGTTAACAATGAGACTTTTTTTCTTGCGTATAGCATTCTTTTTAGTCATCTCTGGACATGTTTTTTCTTCAGACATTCTTCTAACCAACTGTGCCAGAGGATTAGTTCTTCCACGAATTAGCCTTTTAATTCTTCCGAGAAAATTTTCAAATGGAAATGCAGATATATTTGATAAATTTGTATTTTCATGTTCCACATCATCGGCCAAATGTATTAAGTTATGACTGTTCATAATTTGTGAATCTGGACCATAAAATGAAGGAAGAAGCTCCACAAATTTCTTCAACAATTCTTTTGCATAACTCACATGTTTGATACACAATTCAGAATCATTTAATATTCTACACGCAACAACTAAAAGTAAAAAGTGATAATACATTTTTTTAGGTAGAATTTTTCGTAGGACTAGAGGTCCACAGTAGTTAAAAAAAAAACGAAATTGTGTTGCTTTCCAGTAATTAAATGTGTCCAAGTCTAATTTTTTTCTCTGAAATTCTTTAAGTATATGGTTTACAAACACTTTTAAATTTAAATTTAATTCTAGTATTCTTTTATTTTTAACGAGGAAGTTTGCATTTACGATTAACTCTCATCTTAGTACCAATTAATTGCTGTAAGATCCATTTCATAATACCAAGGTACAATAAATGCATGGAATCCAAAAAAACTGAGTACACATGGTCAAAGTTTGGTATATCAATCAACAATGTTCTTCCATCCAAATGATGCTCAGGTTGACGTTGCTTAATAAAACTACTCTTGGTGCGTAATTTGGAATTAATACTGGGTTAAACTCTTTTTTTATTTACAGTCTTTCCTCTGGTTACACAACGCTCACATGCAAAGAACCCTCCATGGCCTTTACATTTTTTAATGAATGATCTGGCTGGCGTATTGCAAGAAAACCCAGCAATTTCTAATTTAAAATTTCTTTGTCCAATATTTAAGCCATTTTGAACTAAAAATATTGTTTCTTGAACAAAATCTTCCAAAAAAGTATTTGAATTTTGAATTTTGTATTTGACTTAGTTTGTAGTAAGCCAACTGCTGATTTTGGTAGTTCAGTATGATTTTCTGATCGTAATATTTCAAGTAAATTTTCAATCATTTCAACCGTCATATTACTTCTAAATCGTACAGCAAAATTTCATATTTTTTCACGTAAACTAGGCACAGTAGTAGTAATATTGTAATTATTATTTCCTTGAATACAACTGTCTGTGCTTGATGAATGCTGTGATGGGGAAGATTGAGGTGACTGATAATTAAGTGAACTGCAATCTGATAAGTTTAAATACTCAAAGGATGAATCTACTAAGTGATATGAAGAATTGCTCGAAGAATTGTCATCACAATTATTTGTAGGATTAGGAGGGCTTAATGAATTTCTATACGTTGAAACTTCAGCAGATCGTTTTTGGCGATATTTTTTTAAACGGTAGTATGCAGCACTCATTTTTAAAATTCAAATAATAGGGAAGATGTACCTAGAGAACAAATTAAAAGTACCTATTTAAAAATTTAGTTCTGGTTTTAAAATGAAACAGATCCAAATCTAAAATAATACTAATAAATTATTATAATATATTGAGTTAAAGTATGTATATGAAAAAATAATGTCCAAATTAATAAATTAATAATGGAAACAAGTAAATTTAAACTAAAGTTAAATAAAAAAAGTAATAAGCTGTGTAAAAAAGAATAAGCCATTAATTTGAGTTATAAGTCTAAAATTAATAAAATATTTTATGTTATGTGCAAATCTATATTTTAAGAAACTAATAAAAATAAAAAAAAAGTTGACAAATAATATTAATTTTTGAACATGGCAGACAGGTTTTTTTAGTTTTCTCAAAACAGTGTTTTAGTACTTATTCTTTTTTACCCAGGTACCATCCATATTATTTTGGTACAATTTTTAGGATAGAAGGTTTAACATAGCTGTAACTAGAATTTAAGTTATAATTTCATTAATAGTCACAAATTACAAAAATTATTACTGAGTATTATGAGTTATTACAAACATTAATAACACATACATTTATCAAATATAAAATAAATTGTCTTGGTGAATATTATTATTTATTAAATAGTACCTAGGTAAATTAATGTACCTACCTACCCATCATTTAATGTATTTTGTAATATTTTAATTACATTGTAATATAAAACATACCTAGTCGTAAAGTATGCATTGATATGTTAAATTACCTACCTAGACTCTAATAATACTTAATAATATAGTTTTAGGTAGATAACTAACCAAGTACCTACTCCAACTTAATATTTTACAATTTTAAATTTAATAATTAAACTTTAATTCATTTATACATTAGAAAAATTAGGAACCATAGAAAATACCAAAACTATATATACCTACTTACAATGTACATATACGTACGTAGGTACTACCTACATTGGGTAATAAGTAATAACTATAAATAATAATATACACTTACAAGATAGTATAGATTCTAAAAGGTTAACTTACTTACAGCACCGTTGCACTTCAACACTTTCTTAGTCTACGACTTCTTTGTCTACTTGTTTACTTCAACAGCAAAAGCACAAAACTCAGTCAGATATAATAAAATAGGCTCGAAAATAGGTACTTCAACACTTTCTTTGTCTACTTGTTTTCTTCAACAGCAAAAGCACAAAACTCAGTCAGATATAATAAAATAGGCTCGAAAATAGGTATTTGTATGATGGCCACCAGCGTATACCGATTACCGAAAACAAAACAAAATAATGCCATTACATAATGGGTATTGCCCACGGAGTACCACGGACTATGATATTATACATACACAGGACTGGTCACGATAAGGTTGGAGGGTGTGGGGGGTTGACCACGAAATGTAGTTCAACAGGCGGAGTTCGGGGGGATATTTTCCTTTTAGCATTGCTAGCGCCGTCTTAGTGTATACTTATGGAAATAGAAATTTGTGTGATGTGTAGATAATACTATTGGCGATTGAAAGTGATAATATGTACGGGGACACTGTGTATCATTTATATGTTATTTTACATGTTCCCCATTACAGATCCACCCCCCGCCAGCCTGATAGTTGATAAGCTTTCAATCGCCAATATAATAATTAATAATAATCACGGACGTCTATAGTACTTATACCCATTACCCACTGATGCTTATACCGCTGGCACGACGGATTTTCGTCCGCCGCCGCGAATTTCCCCACCAATAATATAAAATGTAAACTGCAAGCACGGATTCATATTAATATTAATCCGTGACTGCAAGTTATTCGTACACTATCGAGCGCGAGAGTGGGGGAAATTGGTCGCCAGCCGTCAGTCGCGATGCGCGAAAGCGGTTAGCTCTTTTGAAAACGGGTATACATTTATATTTATCTTAGCCCGTGATGTTAATAATAAATTCATCTATTAATAAATATTTATCAAATTATAAATATAAATATATAATTATGTCGCCCGACCTAGGATATTATAATATTATTATAGAGTAGAACAAAATAAAATAATAACTAATAACTGTTTATTTTTATATTTTATTAATCATGTTATTAGGTATATTATTATTATTGTAGTATTCATTTTTCAACTATGAATATTATTATTCCTTAAATAAAATAAAATAATTGTATTCCGACATCAGACATAATATGTGTAATGGTTGTAATTATTATTTATTGGCTTATTGTAATACTATATATATTATCGATTATTTAAACTGTAAACTAAATAATGTCAAAATACAGTCGGTAGGCAAAACGAAAAAATGTCGACAGAACACTACGTAGATCACGTAAATGTTTCCTTTGAAATATCCATAAATATTTTTCTGTATTTATGTGTGTATATCGTCGTTATTTTGGTTGTATATAATATTACCTACCTAATCATTTGTTGCAATAATAATTTACTGGATTGTGTTTCGTTTCCAATCTATTTACATAAACTAAAGTGTGTGTATATAACAATGATGCATTTGTATAACTATCCAACGAGTAAGAAATATATTTTTCCTAAAGGCAGTAGTTTTTTTATTTTTTTTAATATGCCAGTATATCGCCAACGCTTGGGCACAACTACAATTAACGCTGGCTGGCCTTTGCTCCCCATTAAAATAATAAGCGCATAATATATCAGTACTCCGCCGATGTTGGCACAACCACGAGAAACATAGACTGGCCTTTGCTCACATATCGTGTGGGGCCCGTAATATGCCAGTATTCCGCCAACGTCGGCACAACTACCAGAAACACTGGTTGGCCTTGGCTCACAGTTCATTCGGCGCCGCTAGTATGTCAGTACTGTGTCAATACTGACTGCCGGTACTATGGTTTTTCAGTACTTATGTAGTACTGGCTAACATTTCAGCCAGTAGTGTGCCCGCAAGGGCCAGACAACTGTTGGATAGCCAGTACAGGCGCAGTACTACGCCCTTTGTGAGTGTCGGCGTAAGTCATAAATTTCCGATTGGGGCTGTGGTTATCGGCATTCAGCGTGCCCATAATAATGTCTAGGAATAGTTTCGATACTATTAAATTGGTCTGACCGACTAGCTTCTAGCTACGCAGGGCGTTAGCTGGAATGCGTATGGCTAGACTCTAATTTAAATGTGCCTGCCGCCGCACTGGAAAACGCACATAGTGGACTGCAGTGGTATTATGATTATAATATAAATAATATCATATCAAATATGAATTATGATACAATTTTAAATCCCCCAACACCAAGCCATAATTAAGCTATTATACCTACCAGAACCAATATTAAATATTGGATCTGTCTGTATTAATTTTACGATTCATGGAATAAACGATAATATATTACCCACCTATAATAATATAATACTATAATATAATACTAAGTTAATAATAAAAATGTGTTACCAAATTATTCTTTCGCTAAAATGCTGAATGTCAGTGATGCTTCAAGCTTTCAACAGTTAACAACCAACATTGTGTTTTATTTTGTGATAGTTATTAACTTGTTACTTTTTTTTAAAAATTAACTATTAACTACCTAATGAGTTTTTTTTTTAAGATTAACGTGTTAACTTCAATTAAATATTATTCAAAAGTATATAAACAAAGTCCGAAATTGCCACGGCTTAGTGGAATGTAAAAGAAAACTTTATTAGGAATATTACCGGGGATTTAAGATTATATGTGTGTTATAACTTATAATGTATGATAAATTATTCACCTCTTAGTGACTTAGTACCTACGTACTTGTCTGCGGTATAGTCGTCGTCAAACGTTGCTGTGTAAACGGTGTTTTTATTATAATTATCAGGCGAGAATCGTCAGTGTTTTTTTTACTGTTAATATACTGTTTTTATTGTTGGTATTACATTAATCACAATCGTTCCAAGTTATGATAGTAAGTTTGTAAAAGCTTACGAGTTTAATTTACTTAATTTTTATCACAGAATATTTTTTTTATAATTAATTTTTTATTTCAGTTATTAAAAATGAATTTTACAATATTATAATTTATAACAATATTATTGTATATTTAGTCACTTTAAAATTTTGATGGCCATGGGGATAAGACCTGTACTTTGAACTTCTGGGGAGGGGGGGCTTAGCCCCTCAAGCATACACAATTTTGGCCTATTAGTCTACACCACTACATATCCAACTGTTCTATACTATTTTTTTAAGTTCCTAAGGTGTTACTGTGTTAGTGGTGCTTGCAAAGAACTTGATGTCCGAGCGCGCATACTAAAATTGTATGCTCTCGGCCCTAACACATACCATTACGTTATTTTTTTTTAATTATTATTTTATTCTTACTCGTAATTATGTTTATCCGAAAAAAATCCGCATAAATTGCCTGATAAATCATTCTAATATACCATAATATAGATACCTAATATATCACCTTCTTTAGCAAGTGTATCTAAATTAAAACATATTTCATTTATCTCAAGAGGACGTCACACCCGCATGACAAGTTGTCTCCGTCTTACACACACACGGCGTAGACAAAACGCGTTTACGCCGTCTGAGTATAACTTGCTCAATTTTAGTTATAGAGTGAAAATACCTATAATAAAATTAAATTGTGACAATATTTCTGAGGGCGAATCGTTAATTTTTTTCCATTACACCAAATATAACGTTCATTATATCGTTTAGAAAAAGAAAAAATTTCAACATTTTTAAAATTCCTTTAACTTTTCAAAATTTCAATTTGTCATATTTTAATTTTATTATAACACCAAAATATTGAGCTTGTTATACTCAAACTGCGTAAACGCGTTTTGTCAATGTCATAATGTCATACGTGTGTAAGACAGAGACCACGCATGCGAGTGTGACGTCCTCTTCAACATTCAAGTTACTCTGCATTTTTTTGTTTGGGTGCATAATTGAAAAAAAACTGTGACAAAATATGACAACTAAGTGCGATACCTATGAAAACCCTGAATTGAAGATAGGTAATATTATGGTAGGTGCATTACCTATATAGAGTATAGGAGTGTATCTAATATTATGGATCACTGCAATAGTATATGACATAACATATAATAATATGTTTATATTATAGAAAAATAGGTAGGTACCTACTATCTATAATAGCACGTGCTTATAACAGAATATACGCTATCACCATTCACTATTCACCACAGTATCATATTCAAAATATCTTACCTATCTTGTTGAACTATTATTATTGGCATATGCAATTTTCGATTATTATTAGATTTTTTTTTGAAATTAATGTGAATAATGATTATTAATGATTGAAAATGTAATATAATGTTCCTCGTAAGTTGCCGTTAGTGACAATTAAAAAAAAAGTTGAGAGTAAATCCACAATATTATTTTATGAGCGTCTGAAGTTAGAATTTTGACAAAATTCGTAAAAACATGAGGATTTGCAAATTATTTTGATTTGGAAATTCATAGAAAATGTCCTTTTTATATATCTAAGATTTGAAAAATTAATAAAAAATTCTTCAAAGGTTTGTCTACCTTTAGTTTTTAAAAAAAGGCCTACCTGACTCGTTTTTAGCTGCAATTTACGGACAGTATCAACTTTACATTTGTTAATTTGATTTCTATAAATGTCTTTGAAACCTATTCGTTGTGCCAAAGAGCTTAAAAATATAATACAAAGCTCATCACACGTTGTTACAATATCAGTCTAAAAATATTTTTAATATATAAGCAATATTGTTTATAAGTCTTTAAGTTCAAATATTGACAAATTTTATCAAATTGAATATACACATACAATTATTTTGTAGTTTAAAATTAATAAAATGTTCAACTTCTATAGCTAAGGATTAAAAATGTAAAGCAAGGTGGCCCGAAAGTAGTTAATTCTATAACCAACAAATCTAAAAATTATATAAGCACATTTTATTAATAGTTATTTTAAGTCAAATTTAAAATCACGATTTCAGTTATTTGGTTTTAATAAACAATATTATTCATGGGTACCTATACTTGAAACTTCTAAAGTTTATTATTATGTACAAATAAGATAATATGCAAATAATATTAATTCAACTTACCGGTTACTGTATTAATAATAACAATATAAATTATAAATATATTATATAAAAACTAGGGTAAACAAAAACAGGTAAACCGTCTCAGCTCAGAAGTTTTTTTCGTATCCAATGATACCTTATTGACATATAAAAACAAATTAAAAAAACAGTAGACCAATAATAATTATAATAATAATAAATCAAGACATAACTATGAATTCCAAATCAGGTACCTAAAGTCTTATAAAAATTATTCAAAAGTTTCGTATGATTGAATATAATTTCTTATTTATGTTATATGATATAAAAATAGACAATATTTAACAGGTTAGATAACCTACATAAAATAATTGAATTGTGTATTACCGATGCAAATATGATAAATCGTATAAGACAATCATACATCATTAATAGGATTTATATATAGATTTTTATGTAAATACATATTTTTATTGAATGCAGATATCTTCATTCCGATTAAAAATAAGCACGTTTCGTAACACCCTGAATAAAATGACACTTTTTTATGTTACATATTTTCACATATTATGATGTAAACACTTATTTTTAAATATTTTACTAATAAGTACATATTTTGTACATATTTCATATTATATAAATATAGATATTTATTAAATTTCCAGAAATGTTAAAAATAACCATAATTCTATTGGACATTTTGTTTTATCGATTTTTTGACTTACTCGACGTAAAAGTATTCCTTAAAGCTACTTATAGAGTACTAAAATTGAAGGATTTACATCCTAATTTATGCCATCATCCTGTGGTTAGCAGCAGTTAAATACTATTCAAAAAATAAATTTTGAAAAAATTTAAGACGTAATTTCAAATCTTGATTCGGATAATGCAATTTCTATGTAAAAGCAAAAGATATTCTGCAAAATAACGAGCTGAAATTAACCTCGGTTAACGTGAAACGCTCTTTAAGCCGATACAAATCAATTTTAAGGTGCCTCGCTATGGCCATTATTAAGAAACAACATTTAGGCAATTTCTTATCTTGTCATAGCCACTCAGGATCTATGTGTTAATTGTAAATGATTATTAGGGTGAGTGAAATTAAATGAGGTGAGTTTCCCTGGCACCACAATGTTTAAAAATCCACATTTTTCCTGGCACCATTAATTGTACCATAATTTGTACCGATTTTTACCACTAATTTCATAATTTGTACCAAAAGATTTCCCCGGGAAAAACAATTTTCCTATACGGGTGTCCTAAATTAAAATACTTATAAATAATGGTTATATCTTAAAAAAATGTAGAATACTACTTTTACCTTAGTGAAATAAATATTAATTTTAGTTACTACTTTGATTTAACTTGGGGCAAATCCATTTGTTAACTATTAGTTTTTAAAATTTAACCCGGGCGCAGTTTACAAATATCCATTTTTCACTTGACAAGAACTCGGGCGCAGCTTAGATGATGTTTGGTTTTGTATAGACCCTGGGCCCTGGGGTCTTGGAAGCAGTCACTGTATTTTTACATAAAAACCACAAAATGTTATAATAACGCCAAATGGCAAAGCAACATGACTCGAAGGCCTTGGCGACCACTCGCACAACATTTATTGTTTTTGGTGGACTTCCATGGGCAGCTCCTCAGACACTAGTCGAAATTAAAAATAAACAACAACAAAAACAATAATAATAATAATAATAATAACAATATTTATGTGGTAATTTCTTACATAATATCAACGAAAAACAATGAGAAATCAATTTTGGTCAAAAAATAAAAATAAAAATTTAAAATATAATACGATAATAGGTAGGTATCTAATAAAAATTCACGGGCACAATATTATTTCGAAATAGGTAACTATTGGAAATAAATAGCCATTGTATAATCTATATACACATATTACACATCATAAAACAGTATAGAAATATTAGGTATATTCAATCTTGTAAAAATATACGGTGAAAGGATTATAGGTACACAATCTCACATAGAAATTTGGAGTTGTATTACTCCAAATGTTCTCAATACCAGACACAATTATCATGTCGCTTACTGCACTTGGGCAGTCGGTTTATATATTAGACTTGACAATGTCCGTAAACAGATCACAATTTTTGGAAAATGTTATGGTGTATAGGAAATGCTATTATAAACATTCAGTCAAAATTTCATGTCCCTACGGTCATTTGTTTAGAGTTACACCAAAAACCAAAATTGATTTTCTCGAAAACAGATTTTTTGTAAAAATTCCCGTTTTTCCTTAATTTTTCTTTTGTTATTCACGTCGCTTTTGAAAACTACAGGGAAATTTTTACTTTTGACCTCCCAAAGTATCAACTAGATTCACTTTCCTATCAGAAAAGTTACTGTTGAAGTAAATCCAAGCACTTTTACTGTCATAAAAGGTGATGACAGACACAAAAATAATAAAAAAAAAAAAAGAAAAAAAAAAACACACATCATTGTAAAATCAATACATTCATCGCTTCGCTTGGAATCTAAAAGTAATATGTAAATACTATATTATATATTTTATAATTATGCAGCCATTAGGGCCTGTAAAAAAGTGTCGGAGGTCCGGATGTGGGCCGTGATACACCAGTTAGTGACCGCTACAAGTCTATATTGTAGAATATATATCTATAGAAAATAATAAATACTCAATTTATTCAGAATGGTCGTAATTCGCTTTTCGGCCAATACAAATTGTTTAATATTTACTTTATGCTATACATTACATTATAGAAATAATTATTAAAAATATAAGTCGTGCTTATACAATTTTTTTATTTTTATCGTGGTACATATTATACCTACACGGTAGTTACAATCATACTCGATAAAATTTATTTTACAACCGTGGGTGTGTGAAATTTTAATTTAAGTAATAGTATAAATAAATGAAAAATTAAGCTTAATCTTATTATTATCAAAATGTAATAATAAAGAAGTAGATGTTAAACTTTTCAATCAAATTGGATTTAATTTTTTTTTTTTTTGAAGTAACTTGAAACTTAACGAGTTACATTTTTTCCCATGTTATTCAGTAACTATTACGAGTTAATTAATTTTATTTTCACGTTAAGTTAATTTTTTACCTAAACCACTTAAGAGGATGTCAGCGCACAATTTGTTATCTCTCGTGTTTTTTACCCTAATTATTTAAAAACATAGAAAAAAAGATTCTGCGTAAATGTGTTTTTTCTATGTTGCGCGTGGGTCAGAGAGAGAAAACAAATAGTGCGCTGGCATTATCTTAAAATAAATTCAATTTTTTAAAAATGTATTTATAAATAAAAATCCATAATATTAAATAAATTAATTAATAATTAGTAAATAATAATTCATAATAATAGTTTTTATACGGCAATAACTTGGCCGGTGGCTAGTTTATCGTATAGCTGATCCTGCGCACTTTGTGACCCCTAAAAATAACAACTCTTAAACAAATTGTGATTGTTCAAATCCTTTTTGGTGTAACTCACTGCAGTAAGTGCAACTCAGCTACCCTGGTAGCCAATGTGAGAAAATTTGATTTGATGCATGCTTGTACCTGATCTGTCCGATTAACCAATAGCAACCAATAATAAATAAATACTATTTCATGTTAATTATTTCTGCATTTATAAAAAATATTTCCATTGTAAATCTCAAAATCCCTGTTTGAGCACTTCTATTAATTGATCGTAGCGTGATGTTATATAGCCTTCCTCGATGAATGGACTATCCAACAAAAAAAAATTTTTTCAATTCGAAAAAGTATAGCCCCTTACTTATAGCCCTTTTTTATTATTAAAAAGTAGCCTATGTTTTTTCTCAGTGTCTAAACTATCTATGTACCTACCAAATTTCATTTAAATCAGTTCAGTAGTTTTGGAGCCTATTCAATACAAACAATCAAATCTTTCCTCTTTATATTATTAGTATAGGTTAACCACCCAATAAGTGCGGGCCATAATAGATTTTTATTTTTTATAGTTGATTAGTGAAAATTAAGTCAGAAACAAAATATAGTTTGTCGATTCTCGACTGTGTCATGTGTCTTCGAAAATTATTTTTCACATTCTAGTTTTCATACTGTTTTCTGTGGAGCTGTTAACTTTGACTTATTATTTTTTCGTCAACTGCCGTTTACCATTACGCGTTTTTAAAATTTATTGAATACAAATTAGTACACAAATTACCATCGACTGTTAATATTACTTTCAAAATAGGTACCTATTGTTTGAATAAAAAAAAAAATAAATGAAATAGATACTAATACAACTGTAACTGTAATAGATACTAATGCCTAATATTAAAATGAATTACTTTAATCACAATTATATCATAAAATAATATATAATGAATATTATAATATTATAGGCTGACATACCGTCTGCGCTCAGAATCATTTCTCGTATATTCAATGATATTATATAATTGAATTCAAATTTATTACCATATTGTAACCTACTCTACAGCAGAGCGATATCCACTTACCCACTATTTTTCTGTATTTACTTAACTTAACAAGTAAAAACAAATAGTTGACTTGCCCAGCCTTGTTAATATCGTCAATTAATGTTCATGAGCTACCGGCGGCCCGGTTCAGCTACGGCATACTAGCACACCTTGTCAATCCGCCCTGTATAATACTGATAAATAGGTACATAAATTGAATCTCAATTTGCCAAATATTATACTGAAATTAAATAATATTATATTATAAATGAGTTAATATTTTTAAGATTAATCGTATTCCTGTTTATGAATCCTTACATCTTAAATGATTTTTTAACTTGATTATCAATTTTATAATAAAAGTCATAACTATAGAGACCAGTTTTTTATGTTTTTACATAATATCTTTACTGAGAGTATGCAGCTCTAATTTAGATTCATTAACCTATGAACTGATACACAACATTTTAGCGCATAAAAAAAAATATTTTAAGGTTAAAGAATATTTTGTTTAAAAAACATGTTTTAGTAACATATTGCCATATTGGGTTCAAATTTGAATATTTTATAAAAATCTAATAGATAATAAAAAATTGTTATTTCTATTATTTAAAACTTGTTATTATTATTATTTTTTGAGTTCATAAGTTTGTGTTACAATAGTTAAATATAAGTACACCAGTATGGCAGTATATCACCATATTATAGATTAAATATAACTGTTTATTTTTATAACCTTACTGTTACTTGTATTTATTTTTTCAGTTTTTAATACATTTTTATGATTTTTATTATTTTGATGAAATTATAGAGCATAGAAGCATCTTCTTTTCAAGATTTTAAGTGCATATAAATCCGATCTCTTGATAATGTTATTAGTTATGAGTCATATTTTATAACATTATCAAAACGT
Source organism: Metopolophium dirhodum (assembly GCF_019925205.1). Lineage (NCBI taxonomy): Eukaryota > Metazoa > Arthropoda > Insecta > Hemiptera > Aphididae > Metopolophium > Metopolophium dirhodum. The sequence continues at coordinate 19,573,185 of NC_083560.1, forward strand.
AAAAAGTAATAACACCGCAATTATTTATATTTAGTGGGAGGTAATTTCGACGACTATATAAGTAACACATTTCTTTAGATTTTACTGTAAAATTAAAGTATCATTTAATAGTCAATCATACAATATAGCTCACCCAAAAAATTATTTCTATATACGCCACTGGAGTGAATTGACTTCTTATCAAATTTAAAATTAAGATTATTATCTAGGCAATATCATAGGGTTTATATTATTTTTTTATTTTTAAAGTGAGTTATAAGAATTTTATGATGTTCAATTACCTATATATAAGTATTTGCTTTGGGGATTTTAGATTTTCTTTCCGGGGATTTTTTTCCTATGAATTTTTTTCCGATTACCTTGAGAATAAAGCAGTAGGTATATAATATATAATTATGTCATGGATATAGCTAAATATAGGTACTCACAGCATATTTTCTTAGTTACATGATATGAATTTTCACATACCGCGAATTTACATAGCTAAAATGACATCCAGTATAGACCTGCATGAAAATGTTTTTAACGTATTTGTGTCTATTATAATTTACTTTACATTATAATAGTTGTATACAAATTAATTATGTAATTTTTGTCACCGCATTTAAGATTTGACAACAATTATACAAAAAGCAACACAATTTAATTGAATGGAGATGCTCAATTTGTAAAATTAAACTATTTTTTCATTCAAATGTAAAATCCAGGAAATTTAATTTATATATTAATTTATCAGTATTAAATATTCGTTTCAATTATGACATCTTTTGTAAGGACCACTGAATTTACTGATGTAATGTACTATTATTATTTTGGCATTCACATACTTCCCTCTGTCTGTTTTAATAATTTTCTCTTTTTTGCTGATCACATAATCACTTGATCATTCTTTAGTGTTAAATTTATCTGTAATAAACAATAACCTTCTGTACAGATAATTTCTTACATTTAAGTAATAATAAATGAATATTATATCTCTCTTGTTATAACTGGCATTCATATTTGTTGAAAAAACAGTGTCAGCCATTTCACCCACACTTACAATTTCGGAAATATTATCTGATAGTGATTGCTTAAAATATTATTTTTTATTTATATGCATGCAGAGGCGTTTGCCTCCGGTTAGGTTCGTATACTACTTTTTCATACATTTTTCTTTTTTTTCGTAATAAATTAATTTTTTCATCAGTGATTAATAATGTTATATGAATTTAATGTTATAAGATTTAAGTATTATATGGACAGCAGTCGAGACTCAATGGACGAAGATATTACTGTACCTACGTACAGTTATTGTAGTAATAATAATATGTATCATCACTATTAACAGTAAAAAGTTATCCTTAATATCATACTTAGATACGACGCAATCACGCAATTCCTCAACATCCAGTCATGATGAATAATTAATTAATTTTTAAAAATTGTTTAAAAATAACGGAATTATTACTATATTATTGTAGTGCTCAGTTGGTAGTAATTTTGTCGCACGACAAATACATCATATTATTTACATCATCACTATTTGACAATTGTCAATAATATATTTCCTATTAATTATCAAATTTAATTGTAATTGATATTTCAAAATAATGTCTTCAAAAACAGTAAAATTAGGTAAAATCTAAAAAAGCGAAAAAAAAACGCAAAATTCCTAAATTTCAAACTTTTTTTGCGCCTTCAGTAGTGATAAAGACTTATACGAATAACTACTTATTATTAATTCACCTGTCACTATTAATTAGCAATTACTATACTTAATGTACCATTTAAATATAAATATTTCCAATTAATATTATTTTTGATGATTGATGAAATGTTGTTACTATGTATTAACGTTGATTTTTTAAACAGGTTTTGTTTTGAGAATTGAACTTCTGAGTATATTATATTATTATGAATAATCATGTACGATGTACCTACCTATTTTAAAAGTTAATCATTTTTTGGATTTTTGGAAATTTGCCAGAGGGTTTACTTACAAACTCTGAAAACCAACTTACAAATACTTACAAATGAATATCTTTAACTTATAATCGGTCCGGATCGATTCAGCTGATATGGGGGGGCTGACGGTTAATATCTAGGGCTGTAGATAACCCTTTTTAAAAGTTAATAATTTTATTTTAGTTAATTATTATTATGAAATCCAATTCTGAGCCTATCAAAAAACCTGACATAAATGATGTGAAAAAAGATGACGAAGTATGTATTATTTAAATATATTTTTTTCTAAATTATGGGGTATGAAGCGGCAAAATAATATGTGTGCCATTACACCTTAACACATCACTTTATTCGTGTCGTTTGTAATATATATTTTATAAGTACAACACTGAACTTCGACGTAATTGATACCACCGTAATAATCTATACCTGTAATATTATATTATACGGTAGGTACTGGCAAACCAGAGCAGAGTGCTTCTACCAGTAGCGTCATGGTGTTTGATAACTAATCAATTTACTCTAATATGACAGTAATATAAAAACTAACCACACGAAATTGGAACTTGCCAGTTCACGTGTGTGAAGTTGCCCCCCCCCCCCCCAATAGGTTAGGTTAATTAAGAAAATCTTTTTAATAAAAATGTATATTTGATAAATATCTTTATCTGATAAGTTAATTGTTTTTAGTCATTCTTTAATATTTTAAAGTATCGATTTATTATATAATGAAGTTATTACTTAGAACGGATTTTGAGAAATACACCAACGGATAAGTGATTGACTTACAAATTCTAAAAACTAACTTACAAATACTTACAAATGAATATCTTTAACTTACAATCGGTCCGGATCGATTCGGCTGACATGGTGGGGGGGGAGGCGGATTTTTGGAAATTTTCCAAAGGGTAGGGGTTTTACTTACAAACTCTGAAAACCAACTTACAAATACTTACAAATGAATATTTTTAACTTACAATCGGTCCGGATCGATTCGGCTGATATTGGGGGGGCTGATGGTTAATATCTGGGGCTGTAGATAACGCAGTGGGGACCAACTTATAAATTCCAAAAACCAACTTACATATACTTACAAATGAATATCTTTAACTTACAATTGGTCCGGATCGATTTGCCCAATAGGTGGGGGGCAACTTCACACACGTTGCCAGTTCCTATAGAGAATATCTAAGAACAGAAACCTGTAGTGGAACCATTTTATTGTTCTGAATCTATTTAAATAAACAATAATTTTCTTGGTTCTTTTATGATTTCATCGGTTTTAAAAATAAATTAAAATTGTCTTTAAATTTAGTTTTGTTTTAACGAAATAACCACAGGTGTGAAATTTTCATACCGACACATTTTTTTTTTTTTTTAAACTATAATTTTTTAGCTTTGAATAATCACATTATACCTACTACTGACAGCAATTATTTTTATCTATAAAGTATAAAATATTATGGATTACATTTTTGCACTCGTAACATGAACGTTCGAAAAACAATAAAATGTTTTTCCAACGCGTCATTTCGAAATACCTTCGAATAATAAGTTATTCAGGTGATAATTTGTTATGCGCAAAATACGGGATTATCGACAAAATTCTCTATCAAATGATTTCAATGTAGCCTATTACTAACTAACTTACTTAGAAAGTATAAAGAAATAGGCTGACGTAATTTATAACCAAAACTACGAAAACAATTATAATGTACAAATTACATTAATATATGAAATAGGTACAGTAGTAAACAATTTATTTAGATTGTAGAGCCGTAGCATTTTTTTTTTAAATTAAAAATGTGGACACAATAATTATATTGAAACAGATACAGATATTTTATATAAGATGATTTCAGTATAATAATATAAGTTATATATTACTTTAAGATAGTAATACCTATGATTGACTCACTGGCAACCAAATTAGATTCAAATGTGTTGTTCGATTTTTCATCGTATATGGTTTTACAGGGTGATTTCATGGAGGAAACTTATCACTTTCAAAAACTAGTCCGATTACGTCAAAAAGATCCGTGGCTGCCTATATTTTGGGCTAGAATGCCTAGTATCCTAGAAAATGGTGCATACGTGATTCATTTGACCAACAGAGATTACTATTGTACCATATTGGTTCACCAACATAACTATAGCGTGAAAGAAAAACTAAAATAATAATAACAAAGAATAGTGTATTGTATATTGCCACCAGATCTAGCTCAGAAAGTCACACTGCAGAGACTGCCAGACGTATTTCGACATACCTATAGGTAATGGCGGACGTTGGTGGGCAAATTCTACTGATGAATCATACAATATTTATTGGCAGATAGGGTTCAAATATTATTAATTATGTTATATTAAATATCAATTGACAGCAAAGCGTTCATGACATTCTCACCATCTGTAAACCAAAAGACACGCTTGTACGTGCGAAATCGTAATTCTATCTTTTTATCAGAAATTTAAAGAACATAATACTATGGTAACATAAATAATCTCAGAAGCTCGACGCTAAAGCTGGCAATGCTGGTAAGTTATATTATACCTACGTATTTTAACATTACCATAATATATTTCAGTTTATATTGATTCTATTCGGAATTTCGTCGTATTTCACTATTTACGTACAAAATATATAACTATACCTACTTGAATATTAATCTTTTTTTTTTTATCGCACGTAGCCTGTTATCAATTTATACCAAACACTCGTAAGATCTTGTTCCAAATAAATATAAGCATACACATTATGAACTTTTAATTATACATATCAACTAAAACGAATAAAAAAATGTATTATAAATATAATTACTATTAATTACTAGGCAGAGTGGCACCTAAATTTTATTAACTCATAAGTTATAAATTAATAGATACCAGCTATACATCATGTTTAATATAAATGAGGTTCGTGGTAATAATAAATAGGTTGCTTAAATGCAGTTACTGCAATTATTGCAGTACCTAATTTAAAATTTAAAATATATTTAAAATTGTATTGTATTTAGAAAATAATATTATATATAAAATATTTTGAATTTTTTGTACATTTCCATTAGGTAGATAGTACCTATTTGCAGCACATTTTATGTATCGCTATACCGGTGACCAATGTGTACATAACCGCCGCTAGTAAAAATGTTCCAAACAACTAAAAATATTGATTACTTTAATAACAATATCAAAACATATTAGGGGGACGAAGAGGCCAAGCGAACTACGGAGTCGGTTCCGACGCGTAACGTCGCCGGTTCGACCACGGGTGGCATTTCTCTCAGGACAGGCAACTGTCTGGAGAGAGAGGCCGCCATCTCCCGAACGGCCATGCAGAAACCTACAATAGGTGCCCAATTTGAAATTCTACCTAAACCAAACACACGTGTTTACAAACCAACAAACAAACTGCTAATGGCTATAGTTGCCGGGCTTAATGATCAATAAAAAAAAAAAAATAAATATCATCATGAAATAAACTTTAAAATAAGTGGGCAAGTGGATGTCGCTCTTCTGTACAGTAAGTTAAAAGTGGGTCCCTCTATTGGTCGATGGTGTTACATTTGAATTCAATGATATAATATCATTGTAAAAGAAAAAACGTTTCTGAGCGAAGACGGCCAGACAGCGTATGATATTACTAAGTATATTTGATTATATTATTGTGAATAAATTAATTTATTTATAACCTATTTACGTGGAACATCATTTAAATTTTTGATCCTTAGCTATAAAATTTGAACATTTTATACATTTTTAACTATTAAATAATTATCAAATTTTAAATTTGATAAATGATTTCAAAAATTGAACTTTAAATACTTATGAAAAAATTGTGCCTATGTATTTTTAATATTTTTCAACTGCTATTGCAATAATAAATTAGGAGCCTTTTATAAAATTTTCACGCAATTTAACTCCACAACTACAATTTTATTGATATTTATAGAAAAAAAAACTAAAAAAATTAAAACTGACAATGTCCGTAAACAGCTCAAAAAGAGTCAAAATATTTTCAAAATTTTATGTTGTATAGAAAATGCTAATATAAACATTCAGTCAAAATTGCATGTCCCTACGGTCGTTTGTTTTAGAGTTACACCAAAAACCAAAATCGATTTTCTCGAAAACAGATTTTGCGTAAAAATTCCCGTTTTTCCTTAATTTTTCTTTTGTTTTTCACGTCGCTTTTAAAAACTACTGGGAAATTTTTACTTTTGACCCCCCAAAGTACCAACTAGATTTACTTTCCTATCAGAAAAGTTACTGTTGAAGAAAATCCAAGCACTTTTACTGTCCAAAAAGGTGATGACAGACACAAAAATAAAAAATAAAAAAAAAGAACACACATCATTGTAAAATCAAATTCATCGCTTCGCTCAGAATCTAAAAAAGTGACGATGAATTTTTAATATTTTTCAAATATTATTGTACAACTATAATATGTCCGGTATACGTAATTTTTACAACTGTGAATGTGGAAACAGCTGGAAAACTATCATTTACAGCACAGAGTTTGTTCATTGCAGATAATGTGTTATAAAATAATGGTATTAGAAAATTAAAACTAAGTATTGACTCAGTAGAGCGTCCTCTACTATACTATATAACTTTTGTCGTTTATTACGAATGTGTCACTTACAGAATGGATTGTTTTGAACCTATTAAATTTTCAAATCTTAGATTTAAAAAGAAAAGTTTTTAGGAATTTCTAACCCAAAATTATTTACAGATTATCTAGAATTTTACGTATTTTGTCAATGTATGAACTATAAATGCTTATAAAAAAAAATTGTGACCCTGGATTTTTAATATTTTTTATCTGTCTTAGAGACAATATATGAGGTGCATTCTATTATATTTTCAAGCTTTTTTACCCAACAAATAAAATGTCAATGATATTTATAGAATAAAAACCAAAAAAAAATATTTTTAAAATGTTATGGTGTATAGAAAATGCTAATATAAACGTTCAGTCAAAGTTGCATGTGTCACGGTCATTTGTTTTAGAGTTACACCAAGAACCAAAATCGATTTTCTCGAAAACAGATTTTGCGTAAAAATTACCGTTTTTCCTTAATTTTTCTTTTGTTTTTCACAGCACTTTTGAAAACTACTGGGAACCGTTGACCCCTTAAAGTACTGCTAGATTCACTTTCCTATCACAATAGATACAGTTGAAGACAATCTAAGCACTTTTACTGTCCTAAAAGATGATGACAGACACACAAAAAAAAATGAAATAAAATAAAAAAAACACACATCATTGTAAAATCAATAGGTACATCAGCTCAGAATCTAAAATACTACGGCCATTAGGTAAGTAGATACATGATATAAATATATTATACTATTAAAATGAAGAACCCTATTATAATATATTATATAACATAATATTATAAATGCAATGTTTTCGGAATAAATTGATTCAACGTAAATATTTTTGAAATGTTATTGTGTAAATTATATAAGATTTATATAGTACCTAGCTATTATAACTTATAACATAATATTATTATTAGTTTTTTTGTATTATTATTATTTCTATGGCACCTACTGAGTTTTATTCGTAAAGACATGAAAGTTGCGATGATTAATTATTGAATTACATTTATTTCACATCAATACCTACTATTCATTTGAAAAAAGTTAGTTACATAAATTGAATTTATGTAACTAACCGTTTTTCCTTAATTTTTCTTTTGTTTTTCACGGCACTTTTGAAAACTACTGGGAACCGTTGACCCCCTAGGTACTGCTAGATTCGTTTTCCTATCAGAAAAGATACCGTTGAAGAAAATCTAAGCACTTTTACTGTCCTAATAGATGATGACAGACACACAAAAAAAAAATGAAAAAAAATAAAAAAAACACACATCATTGTAAAATCCATAGGTACATCCGCTCAGAATCTAAAATACTACGGTCATTAGGTAAGTAGGTACATGATATAAATATATTATACTATTAAAATGAATAACCATATTATAATATATTTATCTTTATATACAAAAAGACTTGTCCTGGGTGATTCATCATCGCCTAGCCGGAACTGCTGAAGCTATGGATATGAAATTTTCAGTAAATGTACTTATTACTATGTATAGGCGCACTAAGAAAGGATTTTTCGAAATTCGCATTTTTAAGGGTAAAAAGTGCATAAAATAGTTAATTTTTAACGGTTGGTGAGGGGTTCGCGGTGCGGCAGCCGTCGACGCGCGGTGGCTAGACGTGGCCGCCCAAATTTCCCCTTCCATGTCACCGCCTCCGACACCGCCAACCGCCGCGCCGCCGACGAGCAGACGATAGAGCAATAGACCGACGAGCAGATATATAGATATGTCTCGGATATTCAAAACTTTATCGATAACACATTATAATATTATTAATTTCGATTTTAAATTAACATGGTGGCATGACGTGTCATTTATGATTCTATTATTACGCTTGCCGCAATAATCGACGACGCACACAGGCTTTCCCAACAGGAGTAGAAGTGGGGGTAGGCATGCTGTACTCTATGGCATGCTGTCCTACGCTCGCACCACTGACCAACATACGCGTAGCGTTTATATTTAATTTGTATAACGACACTCACGGCTTGCGAACTGTTTTACTTATTATTGTATTATTCGGCACATGCTGTGAAGTTGTGATACGTCTTTAGCGTTTTTTTATTTTCAGGTGTTTTACTTATTATTTTTGAATAATAACGCGTCTTCGTATACGCACACTTACCTACATACTTCATGAACGGTTTTTTCTACATATTGAAAATTGAAATGTATTAAAATAACATGAAGTCGTGAGATCTTAGATATCTTTCTGTTGTAAATTATTTTTGATATCATTGCCGTATTCGGCACACGCTGTAAAGTCGTGAAATATCCTATACGTTTACGTATAGTTACACAAGGTGTTTTACTTATTATTTTTGAATAATAAGCGTCTTTGTATACGTACAGGTTAGGTGTACTTTACCGGCACTACAACACATTCCAGGCGCCTCTTCTTTGAATTTAAGAGCATCGCAGTATACGCATTTATGACTCATAGTACCCAAAGATACAGTTTCATCCGTCTCATAAGCTATTTCCGATTCATATTTCATGCCGGAAAAAGCTTTTATTTTCCATGGAAGGATTCGCCTTTTTGATCGTCCTCCTGAATTATTTTGTTCATATCTATGAACTTGCACTCTATTTACTTCTGGATTTTTTTTTTTATGCTTGGCTGCTGTTACTTTATGAACTTCTTTATTTTTGAGCTGATATTTAGTAGCAGATTGTATAAGCTGTTTTTTCTGATATTATTTGTAAATCTCTTCCGTCGTTTTTTAGTATGCTTCTGAGAGCTGGGTATGTTATCAAACTCATCAGATACAGAGTTAGTCAATTCATCTTCATATGGTAAATAAACATCAAAATGCCCATTAGATAGGTTTTGCATAGAACTAAAACGAAATCTCTTTACGGGGTTCCTTTCTGAACCAAACTTTTGGTCACCGTTTGACGGAAATTTCCGTGTCACCGCCGCGTCACCGACCAGCTTGAACCGAAAATAAACCGAACGACGAGCAGATATATATTATGTCTCGGATACTCAACACTTTATCGATAACACATTATATTATTAATTTCGATTTTAAAATAACACGGTGGCATGTGTCATTTATGATTCTATTATAACGCTTGCCGTAATCGACGAGACGACGACGCACACAGACTTTTCCAACAGAAGTAGTAGTGGGGGTAGGCATGCTGAGAGTTGTTAGTATAGATACAAATTAATGGTTGTGTGTAGATTAGACCTCTGGGAAGAAGATAGACTAATTTAAAAAGTGTTAAATTTGTTTTTTTTTCATTCGTCGGATTTTAGTACGGTTTTGTTAGGCTTTTGTATTAATTGATTATATTAATCCTCCGTGGGTGGAATTAAGTAAAAATGACAAACTTTAGAGTTAAATCATACACTTACGTACAAACAGCACGGGGTTCGCGATCTACCGCAGGTAGATTGCCTCCTACCTGATAAAATACTGCTGCGAATCAGAATTTTTATTCCGGGCAACAGAAAAGTTAGGATAAATTGTGAACACCATACACCATACACCGAATATTAAATAACGAATTGAACAAAGTTTGAGTCTTATAGAATTGGTACATTTAACGGGCAACGAAGTGCCAGCGGGATCAGCTAGTATAACATAATATTATAAATGCAATGTTTTCGGAATAAATTGATTCAACGTAAATATTTTTAAAATGTCATTGTGTAAATAATATAAGATTTTTTTTTTGGGTAACCCGCGGCAACATAAGCCATTGGGTTTGAGGGAGGGCACTGTAGGTTTTTATATTGGGTAGGTTGGTACACGTGTGTGTTGTGTTTTGGCAGAATTTCTAATGGGGCACCCGTAGGTTTCTGCCGTGCCCCGGGTGGGGGGATGGCGGCACTTGATCTCCACACACCGTGACTTGCACAGAGAAAAATGCCGCCCGGTGGTCGAGGATCGAACTCGGACCGGCTGTGCCGAATCCGTCGAGTTACACCGCTCGGCCACCTCGTTCCACAATATAAGATTTATATAGTACATAGCTATTATAACTTATAACATAATATTATTATTAGTTTTTTTGTATTATTATTATTTCTATGGCACCTACTGAGTTTTATTCGTAAAGACATGAAAGTTGCGATGATTAATTATTGAATTACATTTATATCACATCAATACCTACTATTCATTTGAAAAAAGTTAGTTACATAAATTGAATTTCTAACGAGTGGTTAATTAATAATAAGTTGTAACTTAATGTATTTAAATTTAGAAAAATCTAAATGATATAAAATATTTTGGTAAATAACTATAGGTACATACTCATTATATTATATAGTTACTAATAATTTGTTTACCTAATTAGAAATAGATAATAAATAAATATTTTACAAGTTATATAAAAATCTGATAACTACTAATTAGTAATAAGTAATTACTATACTGAGTACTTCCTACCTGAAACGTAATTGAATTGGACTAAAAGTGTTTGTTTTAAATGGACGTATTCAAACTTTCTTCGATTTGGATCCAATAAGTATAAAAACCAAAGTAAAATGTCCTGAACTAAATCGAAAAATTGCACTTGATTATTACCGACTGTCTAACCGAGTGAAAACTGTCTAAAGCGGACCTTGAATAAAACGGAAAACTATCCAATACGGATAATGTACATTAATTTTATCATCCAAAAAACTTCCCATTCCAAAACTTATTTTATCAAATTTAAAACTTGCTTGGCTCCCACCAAATACAACATCTTTAACTCAGTCTATGGACCAAGGTATAATTCATTGCGTTAAAATATATTACCATCGTTTTCTCATGCAATCTTTGATTGCAAATATTGACCAAATAAAAAGTATTTCGGAACTTTCAAATCAAAAAAAATCATCAGCATTGGAACTAGAGATTTGGGTTAGAGGAGGGACATAGGGATGATTCACTAATTGCGTTAAAAGTGTAGCCAAATTTTGACGGGCCTATATTCCGTGTTTGGTATTAGAAGTGAGAACACTATTTTTATTTCACATAAATTGTTTATTATGTGGTGAAGGTATCATATGAAGGAAATATATATAATAAAAGATGGGAAAGTGGGTGTCACTTATAAAAAAAAACTGTGAATAAGGATTTTTAATATTTTTCAAATATCATTGTAACAATATAGTAGGAGCCTTGTATTAAATTTCAATCATTTTTACGCAATAAATAAAGTTTAATTGTCATTCATAGAAAAAAAGACTAATAAAATTGGAAACTGAAAATGTTTAAACAATTAAAATTTTATGTAATAATATTTACTTGAAATAGGTAATTTGTAATAATAATTGTTTAAAGCTTTTTACCCAACAGATAAAATTTTATTGATATTTATAGAAAAATAACGGAAAGTGAAAATGTTCGTAAATAACTCAAAATATTTTGAAATTGTGGTGCCGTTTTATGGTGTGTAAAAAATATAAAAAATGATTTGCAATTAGCAAAATTTGATTTACCACGGTTCATCGTTAGGCATTCGCTGACGGAGTGAGCGATATCGTCACTTGACCGATCGCTGAATAAATCGCCAGTTATTTCCTGGTATCTATGGTTAAAATGTTGTGAATTATTATTAAGCAATACAAATTTTTGACACTCGTTTAATATTTCATGGGAGAAGTTTTGTATTTCGGTTCCCTGTATATCGTTCTTCTAGTAGAGGTATTGCCCGCTCACCTGTTGCTGTTGCTGGCATACGGTTACTGACCTTGCGATGTACGGCCGTGCGATGATAACGGACTAAATATATTATGAGAACGGAAAAAGTAATATTCTTTTATTACCTATCTATATGTATTCAACACGCCCACTTAAACGGCCGATGACCAGCTGATGCACGCATGCACGATGCGTTAATTTGTGTCTATTCTATTGTGTAAGCCTCGCCAGGACGTATTCAAAAGCAGTTTCTGTTACGGGCGACGGCTCGTGCGTTACGACGCCCCTTGTCCGTACTATGCCACACCCCGGAATTTGAAGACGACACAAATATTTCTTTTTTCTTCGCGTTCGTTAATATAAACGATTACTATAATATAAAATTATTATAAAATTTATAATAATTTATATATTGGTACCTAATACGTAAAATATAATATAAATATGTGTATGCACTATGCTGTACGCGTTTTTGTAAAATATACAAAGATTATAATATTTTATTTTATAATTATATATTACCTTCCCTCACAGCATTTAGGAAATTACAATATTTTGTGAATATTTTAAAGTGCTTGAATAATGAATATTTGACAAATAATATTTTTAAACAAAGAATATAATTAAAATATTTCCTAATTATTTACGCAACTCTATTTTGACAATAATTATTTTCCTGAAAATAGTTTAACCATAGTTAGGAAATATTTTTATGCTTTGTGGGTTATGGAATACGATTACATAACTGTTCAGGGTTCAATAATCTGCTTCAAATGTCGTTTGTTTAATTTTAAGATTTACTTCTGAAAGTTTCCGCTTAGATAAGGTAGGTATAGTACATAGTGTACGACGTAGGTACAGCGTAGTAATACGGTGCTGAAATTTATCGTATCCTAACCAAAATTATTATGTATTATCCAAATAGATGTACATGTATAAATATAATTTAACAAAGACTTAAGTCGAGGTTTATAAGTCAATGTTTTATCAGCAGACTTTTTAGAACGCGTTTTAAGTCGCGACGATGGACTACGCAAATTATATATACAATATAACTAAATTAAAATGTTGATTTTTACCAGTTAGGTATAGGTACATAGATTTAGCGTTGAGCATCACTGGTGATAATGTAGTATAGGGATTAAAAAATAAATAATCGATACTTTATAATTATGTGATATATAATAATTCTATACTTATCTAAAAACACAGGATAACTAGTGGCTACGGACGTATGGTATGTAGGTATGTTGTGTGATTCCATATACATAATAATATATACGCAATCATTTTACACACACGCGACTGCATATGCAACACATATAGTATAACGTTCAACACCTCTCCCTAGTAAAAACAAGACAATAAATTACCAGTGGCACCTTTGTCAGACATCACAAAATAAAACATTACGTATTAACCGATGCATATCAAAAGAAGGGATTACAAATAAATCATTCTAAATAAGGGTCTGTGGTATCACCCGTATTGGAAAATACGCAGTAAACCAACTATGCACCTTACCCTCGTATTCACTAGTTAATGACACTCTCTAAAGTTAATTGGAATGGCACTGTTAACTCGTCGAGGTACGATGGTATGCGCTTGTCAATTCTTAGTTAGTTCCTATCTAGTTGAAATGATTCAAAGATTACATATACCTTGAAACTATTCAGTTTAATAAAACTTCATTGACACATAGTACGTATATCCCAGCGCTGTTCATATAAAAGGTAAGAACGTAAGAATGACTAAAATAATGTTTAACTCGGGTTTTCAAGTCGGAAACACTTTTATTGTGTCAAAACAAACATAAATAAAGCACTTGGCAAATTCTTATCGCCTAGCCCGTACTACGATCGGCGTTTCACACGCACGTCGTACCTACGTCCTCGCCGAATCACTCAGCTTGAACGGGGGCCCCCGTGCCTTCGCGTACCGCGGTTTAATATAGGAAATATTATTATTGTCGCCTCAGCACATATTGCTTCGCTGGCCTGACCTATATCAATAATTTACAATTTAAAATATTCCCACCTATAATACATATATATTAAATAATATTATTTTGACGACTGTCTGCAATATACGACAGGTCATACAGAATCGTCGTGTCAGACTATCTTTTACACAAGGGGATATCCGATGCACAACGTCCATGCCAGTATAATATGCACTTCGACAATATTTTTGTGATTCAAAGCGAGTGAGTTCATACCTATTTTATGTATGTACATTGAGTTATTCCAGCATTCCGTATGAGTGTATGACTGTCTAAATTAATTATCTCGTATCATCGAATTCACCTTGTTAATTATTCATTCGCTATCTATTAATCTATTCACTTTTTGCAATATATAAGGTTCTATACCTACTATTATATTACTATCATCGTAATATAGGCCAGTTATAGTATTATTAGTTATTACTTATTACACAGTTATACAATTGTCTATTTAGAATATATGTGTAATAATAAATGCTCATTATCGTAGATTACATTCGTTTTCAAATATTGACTATAATATGTACTCTTGCTACGGGAATGTAGGAATTTTGAGAGCAAACGATAATTTAGTCACGTCCCAAATCATAGATAACAAATTCATATAATATTTGTGTTTGAATCACATGGATATCATACATACAACTAAGGAGAAAATTATCTCTTAATATATCAAGTGTTAAAAAATATACAAATCAAAACACCTAATATATACGTATTTACGCCGCAGTGACTTCGAGCATTGAACTCAACCCGTATCCACGAATGTAACTACTTGAGCTCAAGTAAATGAGTTATAATATTTCATAATATTATATATATTGTAAATATACATACTTATAACTTATAAGATATTATGTATTAATATATATATACATATAATAAATAAAACCAGAACGAGTAAACACATAATGTTCATCCATAATAATATATTATATGTTTTATTACGTATACCTAACCTAGCTCGTCGACATAGGCGTAACTAGTGCTGGACTTGTGGTGGCTAAGTCCCCCCAACATGTATTTTAGCCCCCTGTCATAATTCCAATTTTTTAAACTTAAATTTAAAATATCGTTTTATTTTTTTATTAATATCTTGGAAAAAAATATATTTGTTTTGGTTATCATACTATGTTATTTTATGTAATGACTAGGGCTAGGATTTATATGTAATAAAATATGCATTTTATTTACCAAAGTATGCAAAAATATGCAAAAACAAATTTTTATACATTTTTTACATAATATATAAATGTCTTGAATCCACACGAATGTTGTATGTTAATAATATGCACGTACTATATACACACAAATAGTTTTTTATTCAGAAAATATATTTATTCAAATTATGGTCCGTCATTGTTGCATCAAGAATATCAGAAGCACGGGTGATACAGTAAGACAAATAATATTATCATTCTTACCAATAAATTATGTTAGTTAAAAATAATTTATACCTATTTAAAATTGTTTTTATAAAATCGGGATCTGTTTAATTTAACTGCTTACTGCAGTAGTAGAATAAAAATATAGCAAAGTATAGTTTTACGGGGTACGGTTTATAAGAGATATGGTAGAGAAATAGAATTAAGTCGATGATCCGCTCGAATTATTAAGTTTAAATAACCACACATTTACGCATCACACGACGTAGGGACTAATGAAATAATTCTATGCTGTCTCACTGTATAACAATGTGTAAGTAATTCTATCGGTCGTCCGACCAAGATAAGATTCGATAGGTAGTATTTATACTATATATTTACGACAATTCAACGGATACCAAAAACTATATCGATTTCGTGAAATAAACACCATTTAAAATTAACAATAACTTATAAAAATTTAAAAATTTAAGTAAAAAAATTAAATTTTCAATAATCTATGAATATGCAATTATATGCATTATGTTCAAAATATGCAAAAATATGCGAAAAAAAATTGGTTCTATTTAAACGAGAATAAACCAAATCGAGGCCAAATTGACTACCAAACAATTTTGACTTAGGAAAAAAAAACTTGCAAATGCATATAAATCCTAGCCCTAGTAATGACCATGTCGTGCAATTTTTAATACATAAATACTACTTAGAAGTTGTCAATAAATAAACACAAAAATAGTCGTAAAAGACGTACGATTATTAATTAATGGTGATTACCATTAACGAATAACGATGACCGGACGACAATCGCTTACAATACAATTTATAAATATAGGAGTTGTCACCTCTCGTTAGGTACTATCATAAATTAAATCATAATACCTATTATGCACATAAATTATATTTTGCTCTTTAAAAACTGTTTTAATAAAGTTTAAATTAAATATAAAAATATTATTCTAGAATATTTAAGACATTTGAATCGTTTTAAATATTAATAATATATTATAAAATAGTTTTTAATTCAAAATTATTTGTCTGTTTATTAATGCTATGTTTTTGTTGGAAATGTTAAGATGCAGAAAATCGCTTCTCCCGAAAAATCAGTATTTTGGCAATAGTACGTTTTTGATTTCCAACCCGACGATAACCTATCCCAACCCGATATAAGGACGGCGTTCGTGAAATAATAAATATGTTATATTATTACATTGTTTTTGTTAGAAGATTAGTAGCAATGAAAAAGCATTATCCTAAAAAGGATTCTGCTAACAGTAATACAAATAAAAAATAAGAATGAAAAAGTTCTAGTTAAATATATTTTTTTTTTATTTTAGGATGAAAAGGTTATAATATTGTAGAACCTTTACATACTAAACATTTCATAATTTGTATTTTATTAATTTGAATACCAACTAATACAGAAAATTATTATTATAATGTTGTGAATCAAACCATACAAGTTGATGCATGCCTCAGAACTTAAATTTTCAAAAAAAGTTGTTCAATGAGTAAAATATTTAAACTCAAACCTTAAAATTACTCTCTTGGACACAATATTTTACAAATTTTTACAATATTTTACTATATCAATGATAATAATATGTACAATTTGAAAGAAAAAATATTGATATTTCAAATAATTCTAAAAAATAAACTACTTGACTCAGATAAATGTTTTGACTATCGAAATTGTTCTTATACAAAGCTTCACAAATAGGCAATTTTGAATGTACCCAAAATATTTAAATCAAATTTTAAATTTTTTATTTTTAGTGTTAAATCATAGAAATAATTTTTTGGATAATATATGTGTAGCGCATGTGGCTATAAATCATACATAAAAAAAAATATATTTAAATATTGATTAGAACAAAAGTTATGCCAAAAATCAGTTCTATCTGTTACGCCCTGTATTATAGTAGAAGCGCTCTGAGATTATTACGGTGGTATCAAATACGCTGAAGTTCAGTGTTGTACCAATAAAATATAAATCACAAACACACGCACGCATATATATAAAAAAACAATATTATAAGCAAGCACTATCAGATAATATTTCCGAAATTGTAAGTGCGGGTGAAATGGCACTGATAAGAGAGATATAATATTCATTTATTATTACATAGTTTTAATTACTTAAACACTAAAGAATGATCAAGTGATTATGTGATCGGCAAAAAAGAGAAAATTATTAAAATAGAAAGAGGGAATAGGTATGTGAATACCTAAATAATAATAGCACATTACGTTAGTAAAATTAGCTGTCCTTACAAAACTCAAAATATGCAATAATTGAAACAAATGGATTAGGCTTATGAGTAGGAAATATTGAAAAATATATTAATTTTTTTAACTTTATTTTTGGTATGTTTCATAAAATCCGCACTATATGTTGCTATACAGATGTTTAGTTATTATTAATTCCGGATCGTGATATAATAAAAAACATATAATATATATATAATTATATAAGATATATAATTTTTATGTAATTTGTATAATAATATGTACTATGTAAGAAATATTTCTATAGTATTTTTCATTACCTAATCTACATTATAATAACGAATCGTGATTTTGGAGACGAAGGCTTCCGTTTCTATAAACAGCTGATTATAGTATTTCAATGTTGTTTTCAGCAACCATGATTTTAAATATCATACGAATAATTAATAATAATAATTTTTCTCAAATTACCTACTTAAAGTCACTTTTCTTTGAATGTATCAAATATCGTAAATTTCTCAATAAACGTAGACGAAATCAAAACCATTATTCAACCAAATTCATATTATCTTTGAGTTTCTACATAAACATATTATGTAGATAGCGAAGACACAAATCTATAAATCTATTTTCATTAATATTTAATACTTAACTAAGTAAAGGTGTTTACTGTACTTTCTACTATAATTTTAAATTTATATTTGTTATCTACTATCTTTCATTAATATGAATTAATATTTCATGAAATTTCAGAACCCCAAAATAGATAATACTGATCAATCAATATATAAATTAGAAAATATAAAAGAGAGTAAAATAGTTAGCTCACCGAAAAAACGTTGATATTAATATGTTAGTTGCAATTATACTGGTATACCGTAGTTTATAGCTATAAAGCTAATAAGTCATTTTTATATAGGAGTGGATAAAATAAAAATGTATGAACATTCATTCTAAAAAAATAAAAATAAACATTTATTATATTACGAAATTACGAAACTATTTTTGACACGTGTAGACACACGTATATACATACATACAATAGTGACAACATATTATTACCCGCAATTAGGTAAAGATAATTTTTAGGGTAAAAAGATGGACAGAAGATAATTGAGAAGACAAGAGAAGGTTTTATTGTATTTAAATATTTTTTATAAGATACATTTTTCATAATAATGTGTTTTTTTATAAGTTATAAATTCAAAATTGTGTTTTTATTGATTTTAAATACATTTTTTAAGTTTTTTAGGGCATTTTTTTAAGGCATTAAGTAGTGTTTTCTTAGTCAGTGGCGTGGCGAACTTCATTAACTTATAAGGCACAATAATTTATATTAGTAATTATAAATACTTATATAAATAATTACGTATTTTCTTAAATGGTAACTGAGAATGATTGGCTTAGTCTTAGTGAGTACTTAATAAATTATTTACTATAGGTGAATTTCCCCTAGTCTCCAGGACACCCACCACCCTTTAGCTGAGGCACGTGCCACGCCACTGTTTTATGGACATTTTTCTTATTTTTGATGGCATAAAGGCCCATCGTTACATTTTATAATTTTGTTCAAAATATTACAACAATTTTCTATAGGTATCTATACAAAGTTCATAATAAACAAATATACAAAAAAAAATATGTATTTAAAATATACAAGTATATAATTTATAGGTAGGTATAGGTAGGTACCTATATTATAATGGCAGCTAAAATGTCCTTTTATTTTTATCTTAAAAATAATAGTTTGAGAGTTGAGCAATTATACTTGACCGCATTATTTTCCTTACAAGGTAATACTATATAGGAACACATTAACTTTGCGTGACAATATAATATTGTATTTTCATCGTAAATATAAGTAGTAGTTAAATTGTCACCAAAAATTATGATTAAGTATATACTGCAGACTACGTATCCATCTACGATTTTTATTACGTTATGACTTATGTCGTAAACGTACGTATGTATTTATGACCCATAATTAATCGGCACAATACTACGATAATAATCATAATATATGAATTGAAATTTTCTTCGAATTTTGTACAGCTGTACAATTGTACACCTATATACTGGTCTCCAAAAGAGTTAAATTGGTGTTTTGATTTCTTAATTGTTGACTTTGAAGATTTCAATTATCATATTTCATCACATGTTTTTCAATTTTTAGGAGTAATTAACCGAAAATAATGAATACCTAGTAATAGTCAATAGCGTAATAATTGACGCAGTCTTCAAATTACGTAAATATACGCGCTGTACCGCGTTGTTCGTCAGCAAACATAAATACGTAAATACGAAAATAAAAATTAACTATTAAGACACTAATGAATATAGAGGAAGTAAAAACATTTGTCTTTTTAAAGAATAGATAAATAAAATAAAGTTAAATACACAAAGATAATAACAATTTTATATTTTATTTTGAAAACGTGTATGATAAAAAGTAAAAAGTATTTTATTCATGAATAAAGCATCAGAGGACTCACAAGTCGAAGGAAATAGTTCTACGAACAATAATATAGACGGTAATACAACTGAGAAATTAAGTCTACACGTAGGCGAAAACGAAAAATCGAACGCGAACGTAGAAAATAGAGAGTCCATAAAAGAAGAATTATTAATCGATTTAATTATATCAAAAGTAGTTGAATGTTCACAAAATTTTAATATGAAGGAATATCTAAGAGAAATTAAGGATAAAGAATTATAAAATAAACCTTTTACACATAAAAATAATTCAAGAAGAAGACAGTTTGGGAAAACGGGTTCTAGGTCTGATCCTGGCGTAGTACATATACAATTAGAAAAAATAATTAGAAAACGGGGGACAAAACAATAATTAAAATGGATTTAGATAAAGCCATTTCTATTATACAGTGTGTACCGGTAAGAAAAATATATCGGAATTTATCAATACATGCGAAATCGCATTGGCAAACATACCAGATGTAGACAAACCACTTTTGTTAAAAATAATAAATTCTAAATTGTCGGAAAACGCGTTAGAAATGTGTAAATACAGAGAATTAAATTCTTGGGAAAATTTAAAGTCAATTTTACAGGGGAATTTGAACATAAAACTTCAGAAAGAGCTTTAACTTTAGAACTAAATACAGCGCGAATGAATGAAGGAGAAAAATGTATTAGTAGAATTGAGGAGTTATATTATAAACTCAGTAATGCAAGTACCGTGGGATTATCGGAAACTGAAATAAGAACGATTAAGAATCAAACTAAGAAACAAGCTATGATTGTATTTATGACAGGCTTACCACATCATTTATATGTAGTATTAAAATCAAGGAACCCACAAACATTGGAATCAGCTTTTCAAATTGAAATTGATGAACAAATGGAATACCAATCCAAAATAATAATCGAGGAATTAAAGGATAGGGTGGAACAACAGAATTTCAATAAGGAGGAAACACAAATGGATAATACGGAACGTCAAAATAATAAAAATAATAATTTTAATAGAAGTAATAACGGATATAGTAGTTTCGATAAAAATTTTAATCGTGGCGAATATAATAATCAATATAATAGTCAAAATGTTAACAATAACAATTATAATCAACGTAATTATAGAAATAATACCGGATGTTATATCTGCGGTGGAACAAATCATTTCGCAAGGGACTGTTATCAAAACGGAAATAGACGGTCAGTAACGAATAATAACCGTAAACTCGATTCACATATGAGTAATAATAATACACAATTATTACACTGTAGTTACTGTAACAAGGTGAGTCATGAAATTTTTAATTGTCTTACAAAACAAAGAAACGAGGGAAATAATGATATGTCAAGAAATTCGAGGGTACAATATACGAGTGGCGTAAGGTTTGTGCATGAAATAAGAGATAGGTCGCCACAAGACGATGTTTACACATCACAATAGTATTAGAATAGAACAATATTACTTTAGAATCACCTAACTTTAATACAAAACAAATAAAATTACAAATAAATACAAATAGCGACTCGAAAATTAATAAACTAACGGGGGAAACAGAAATTCATGAGTATAGGACAACATTAATTGACAAATATTAAAAAGAAAATTTATTTTACAATAGGGCAAACCACAATTAATTTAATAATAGAAATTAAAGAATTTAAAACAGATTTTATGTAGAGAAAAAGAAATAAAATAAATTTATTACGAGTAATGGTATATTAGGACTTAAATATTAATTGATTAGTCACGCAGTAATTGATATTGCAAATAGTAAATTAACAGTAAATTAAAATTAAAAATTACAAACGAAAATAATATATGCTTTAGGAAACCACGCACGGAAACAATAATCATGTTGACATTGCATATGGGGCAATATATATAATAAAAATATTTTAAACAGGCAGGAGTTATCACCGGTTGTACACTACACTAATATGTATATAACACAGTCAGAAACAGAAAAATAACGATTGCGTATCAAAGATATCGAATGTGGGGCAACGCATAAATGTGAGTTAAATTAATAGAATATCGAAGGAACATTGACAATGATTTAAACGAATTTGGAAACTTAAAAAATAACAACAATGACATTGACCGCGTGAATAAAATAAAAAGTTAGATTAAGAGGAGCATTTAGACATCGAAGAAAATAAATCGATATTACAAATTGTATTTTTAAAAACAATTGATGACAATCCAGGATAAATTAGAAAAAAAGTATATAAATGTAATATACGTGTATGGTGAAGAGTAATAATATTTACAACGATAACAATATTATATGGTTTAACAAAGTATTAGGTATAATTAGTAAAATAAATACATATGAAAAAAAAAATGTTTAGCATTTTGTGATACATTTTACTAGATAAAACTATAACGGAATAAAACTCGCGGATAAATAAATAATACTATAATTAATGGAATAAAATAAATGAAAATAAAAAAATAGATATATATGATTAAAGATCACATACATAGAAATAAGTTAAGTCCACTTGGAAGGGACCATACCAATTTTGGAGGTATTAGATTCAGAAAACGTAGTGATATCGCGAAATCGAAAAAAAAGTAATGATGCATAACAATGACATGAAAGAATATTACGAAAATAGAGTAGATAAGATAATTATAAATAATTGTAAGATATATATATTAATAGCATATTAATATTATAGCATGATTAACACTAGAATTATTATAGATCGATAAATAAATATAAATACTATTATAGGTTTATGATTGAAATAAAATTCAAAGGCCAAAGGGCAAAAAATGAAAATTTAATAGGAGTAAAGTAATAGAATTAATATTCAAAGGCCAATTGGATTTAATTAATGTCACGAAACAAGTAGATGACGAATTTTATATTCCAAATTTGAACTAAGAAAACAGCTATATTGAAATAATACAAATAAAATGCGAACTGTGCGAATCAAAATATTATAATGAATAGAATTCTAAATAAATCTAGAACATATTATATGCAAAAATGTTGTACAATTCGATAAGAGGGGGAAAAAAAAATTAATGGATTGTAACAACGAATAACAAATTACAAAGAACAACGACACCAAAAATCAATATTTATGAAATTTTAAACAAATATTCAAAAATAGGGGGAGTTCAACAACGTCAGTTGAAGACGATTATCGGACAAATTTTGTCAAAAAGTTTAGAAATTAGTACAGTAATTAATGTTATTAAATATGATCAGGAAAAAGGAAATGAAATAAATTATACAATGCTGTAATACTAGTTATAATAATGTTGATCGTATTAGTGGTGTTAGTAGGTGTAGAATATAGACATAAATGTGGAAATGACTATATGAAAATAACTATAGGTCAACGGAACAACAAGTAAATGATAATCCGGATGTAGCGACAACGGAATTTTAGGAAAATAATAATAATAAGTACATGAAATTAATTAAATTATTTTAGTTATAAATGAAATAAAAGTATAAAATGTAATGTTTAATGTTATAAAATGATTGTAATAGATACTAATAGTAGTAGTTATTGAAGTAGAATAATACAGGACTCAAACACCATTGAGTGAGTAGTTTGACATTAATTAGATGTTGTATGTAAAAATACAATTATTAATAAAAAATAATAATATTGTAGGGACGAAGTACTATGCAACAGCGGAAGTAATTAATTTTACATGAAACGAGTCGTTTAACGAAGAATCAGAATTTTGAATTGGCTTAGGTCGAACGAGTAGGCGGTTGATTATTAGTGGTGGTATTGAAGAGAGCGGGTGAATATATAAGAGAAAGGGAGGTTTTTTTCCAATTTATGGGGGCGGAACCTTTCGTACATCGGGAGCGGCATTCATTCAGATCGATTTTTATAAACCAGTATGGTGGACTGGATGGTCTACATACACATAGTTTAGGATATCGAGAATATCGAATATTAATTATGGTTGGTTGATAGACCAGTTCAGACTTATTCTGAACTGCCGGATGATCTCGGATATACCGATTCAATATAATCTGGCTATAGATCGACCACTGCTGGTTTAGAACAGAGCTAGACCATAATATTTAAACAAGTGGAACCACCTGCCGTGATAAGGATGGAGACAGACGAACAATTAAGGGAGTCTATGAACCTGGCACAACGTGTACAGAATGAATTCTATAATAATATAATGATATTAATGTAAAATCGGGAATAAACTTCATGAAATTTTGATAGTAAATAGAAATGGTAAGGCCAAGTAGATTAGAAAACTCAATCCACAATACGAGGAAAATGAATAATTATGAGTTAGAAGTAAGGGAAAATAATTAGGAAAATAAAATAATTTTTTTTTGGTATGTACGAAAATATTAATAGTATTACAATACAAACAGTAATATCTTCTAATACTAATTGTATGATGCAGTTGAATCAAAGGTTGAAATCAAGATTAAATAATTTAAATTCAGTAATAATTGAAAAATACATTTTAAAAAGTAAACAAGACTTACGTAGGTAGTAGTATGTATTGTAATGGACATTCCGATAGGAATAATTTGAAAAAAAATAATTTAATAAATAAAATATTAATAAGAAATTTTAATAAATAAAGAATATAGTAATAATAATAAGAAAGTTATCATCAAATTAAAATAACAATACTACTATGGGAGATTGTGAATTAAATAAATTATATTACAGAAAGTAAAGTGATTAGGAGAGATAGTTCAGAATATAAAAAGTATCGAGCTGATCTAAGATAGATTGTAAATTTCGATTAGCAGCAGCTTTTTGTACACTGAAATAGACAAACTATGCAAAACAAAATAATGAATGACATTTGAGTGGTTGATGAACCATTTAAGATTTTGGAAAAAAAATAGAAATAAATAATAAATAGAAATATTAGATGGAGAACCTTAAGTTAAGTGAATCAAATAAAGTCTCAATAAGAAAAATAGGTATAGATAAAGATAATAAATTTAATAAGTCTAAATGTTTGAACGCATCTTTAAGTGAATAAAAGTTGTACACTCAAATTTGAATTAATAAGATAAAAAAGTGAGCAAACAAACATTAATGTAGAAAAAAAATTTAAATAATTGATAAATTAATTAATAATAAAAAGCCATAATAAAAAATAGAAATAAATAGATAAAAGAAAACATTTTTTTAGGTATTATAAAATTAGGAGATATATATTACATATACACGGAAAATGAAAAGAAAATATAAAAATAACTTTGGAAAATATTCAAAATAAATAATATTTTGAGAGAATATTATAAACATGGTGTTGGAGATAAAATATACGTAATAAATTACTAAATTAGTATATATATATATAAATTGTACAAGAAAACAAATATGTTGTAATAATCTTAAGTTTAAGCACGAATGAGATATTGGAATTACTAACACTAATATGGAATATATTGTGGGAAAAATCGAAAATAATCCTTAATCGAATAATAATTTAAAAACTAACATGGATGATTATTATGTAACACCTATATTAAAGGAAATATTGTATTAGAAAAGAAAAGAAAATGATAATGATACATAATAATACTTTTATACTAACAAGAAAACTAACCAATATAAAATGAATTATTGTAAACATTGTATTTTCTTTTTGTTGTAACGACAAGTATATTGTGTATTGTACTTTATATTATTGAAAATGCAAAAAGCATAGGTTAAATACTATATTAACATTATTTGTAAACAATAAATAATATTTTATTCAATGTAACTAAATTATATATGTGCAGAATTTGAATTCAATGCTATATTATAATTGTATAAGAAAAAAGATTCTGAGCGAAGACTATGATATGACAAATGATGATATTATTGTGAATAAAGTAATTTATATTATATAACATGTACGTGGAAGCTTGTTTTAAATATTCAATCCTTAGTGAAATGCTTACAAAAAATATTGTGCCTATGTATTTTTAATATTTTTCAACTGTCAATTGTATTTATATATCAGGAACTTGTATTGATTTTTCACGTTTTTTGGCCCGACAAATACAATTTTATATATATTTATAAAAAAGGTGAGTAAGTGGATGTCGCTCTGCTGTACAGTAAGTGATAAGTGGGTCACTGTAATGGATGGTATTAAATTCGAATTCAATGATATAATATCATTGTATATGAAAAACGATTCTGAGCGAAAACGGTCAGTCAGCCTATGATATTTCCAAGTATATTTGATGATATTATTGTAACAAACCCAATAATACGCATACTATATTATTGTGATTGTTTCGCCTTACGATATATTAGGCAACATAAAGATTAGCACATAGTATAATTCGACTAAATAAATCAAAGTCATAAATCCTATTAGAATACCTGTTTGAATATAACGAGAGGGCAATGCGATCTTGAACCCGCATTTCAATAGGTCCTACAACCTCGCCTGAATCATAAATCATAAATATATGAATTATGCACAGTATCTAAATATTAACGGATGGCGTATAGCATATATTGAAAATACGATAACAGGATACGATTCTTGGAATAACCAGGCGTAACGACAATAAATTAAACAACGTCCTGTGAAGTCCACGAATATGTCAATTGACTAGGGGGAAGTAGGAGAGCAGGAGGCCATTTAAAACCAGACTCGAAACGGCCTGTAGATTAGACGTGATTTACCATCGTACATGCAAGCACCTTCGGGAGAGACAGTATAACAATTTTGTCAATTTGGAAGAATTTTAAAATATACAACTTAACTTTTCAACAAGTCTAATTATTTTGTCAACCTACCCAGAAATCCTTTACCAACAGTCTTGCTACCTGCAAATTATAAGCTAAGCAATAAACCCAATTGCTAGTTAATAACACTGGCACAGTCGAGGACGGAGTCTAATGGAGCCTTATATTAAATTTTCACGCATTTTAACACAACAGATAAAATTTTATTGATATTTATAGAAAAAAAAACTAAAAAAATAGAAAACTGACAATGTACGTAAACAGCTCAAAAAGAGTCAAATTATTTTGTAATTTGCTAATTTTCGTGATTTTTCCGTATTTTGTCAAGATTTGAACTTTAAATGCTTCTAAATAAAAACTGTGACTAAGAATTTTTAAATTTTTTCATCTGCCTTTGAAAAAATAAAATAGTAGCCTTCTATTAAATTTTTAAGCTATTTTACCCAACGGGTAAAATTTTATTGATATTTATAGAAAAAAAAACCAAATAAAATGGAAACTGAAAATGTCCGTAAACAGCTCAAAAGAAGTCAAAATATTTGGAAAATGTTATGGTGTATAGAAAATGCTAATATAAAACATTCAGTCAAATTTTCATGTATCTACAGTTATTCGTTCTGAATTACAACAAAATAAGATTATCGTTACATGTGAAATTGAGTGAATATCCAATGTTGTACGAATATGAACTTCAACTGCTCATAAAAATTAATTTGACTTTCTTGTGGACATTTTTTTTTTTTGATAAAGGTAGCCAAACTTATGCGAAATTTTATATTATATTTACAAATCATAGATTCAAAAAGAATAATGATTATGAATTTCTAACTCAAAATAACTACTTTTACGTATTTTGACAAGATTTGAACATTAGATGGATACGTAGTGTGCAGTATATACTTAATCATAATTTTTGGTGACAATTTAACTACTACTCATATTTACGATGAAAATACAATATTATATTGTCACGCAATGTTAATGTGTTCCTATATAGTATTAACTTGTAAGGAAAATAATGCGGTCAAGTATAATTGCTCAACTCTCAAACTATTATTTTTAAGATAAAAATAAAAGGACACTTTAGCTGCCATTATAATATAGGTACCTACCTATACCTACCTATAAATTATATACTTGTATATTTTAAATATATATTTTTTTTTGTATGTTTGTTTATTATGAACTTTGTATAGATACCTATAGAAAATTGTTGTAATATTTTGAACAAAATTATAAAATGTAACGATGGGCCTTTATGCCATCAAAAATAAGAAAAATGTCCATAAAACAGTGGCGTGACGAAGGACTTTATTTGAGGCACGTGCCTCAGCTAAAGGGTGGTGGGTGTCCTGGAGACTAGGGGAAATTCACCTTTAGTAAATAATTTATTAAGTACACACTAAGACTAAGCCAATCATTCTCAGTTACCATTTAAGGAAATACGTAATTATTTATATACGTATTTATAATTACTAATATAAATTATTGTGCCTTATAAGTTAATGAAGTTCGCCACGCCACTGCCTAAAAAAACACTACTTAATGCCTTAAAAATATGCCCTAAAAAACTTAAAAAATGTATTTAAAATCAATAAAAACACAATTTTGAATTTATAACTTATAAAAAAACCCATTATTATGAAAAATGTATCTTATAAAAAATATTTAAATACAATAAAACTTTCTCTTGTCTTCTCAATTATCTTCTGTCCATCTTTTTACCCTAAAAATTATCTTTACCTAATTGCGGGTAATAATATGTTGTCACTATTGTATGTATGTATATACGTGTGTCAACAATAGTTTCGTAATTTCGTAACATAATAAATGTTTATTTTTATTTTTTTAGAATGAATGTTCATACATTTTTATTTTATCCACTCCTATATAAAAATGACTTATTAGCTTTATAGCTATAAACTACGGTATACCAGTATAATTGCAACTAACATATTAATATTAACGTTTTTTCGGTGAGCTAACTATTTTACTCTCTTTTATATTTTCTAATTTATATATTGATTGATCAGTATTATCTATTTTGGGGTTCTGAAATTTCATGAAATATTAATTCATATTAATGAAAGATAGTAGATAACAAATATAAATTTAAAATTATAGTAGAAAGTACAGTAAACACCTTTACTTAGTTAAGTATTAAATATTAATGAAAATAGATTTATAGATTTGTGTCTTCGCTATCTACATAATATGTTTATGTAGAAACTCAAAGATAATATGAATTTGGTTGAATAATGGTTTTGATTTCGTCTACGTTTATTGAGAAATTTACGATATTTGATACATTCAAAGAAAAGTGACTTTAAGTAGGTAATTTGAGAAAAATTATTATTATTATTATTATTATTATTAATTATTCGTATGATATTTAAAATCATGGTTGCTGAAAACAACATTGAAATACTATAATCAGCTGTTTATAGAAACGGAAGCCTTCGTCTCCAAAATCACGATTCATTATTATAATGTAGATTAGGTAATGAAAAATACTATAGAAATATTTCTTACATAGTACATATTATTATACAAATTACATAAAAATTATATATCTTATATAATTATATATATATTATATGTTTTTTATTATATCACGATCCGGAATTAATAATAACTAAACATCTGTATAGCAACATATAGTGCGGATTTTATGAAACATACCAAAAATAAAGTTAAAAAAATTAATATATTTTTCAATATTTCCTACTCATAAGCCTAATCCATTTGTTTCAATTATTGCATATTTTGAGTTTTGTAAGGACAGCTAATTTTACTAACGTAATGTGCTATTATTATTTAGGTATTCACATACCTATTCCCTCTTTCTATTTTAATAATTTTCTCTTTTTTGCCGATGACATAATCACTTGATCATTCTTTAGTGTTTAAGTAATTAAAACTATGTAATAATAAATGAATATTTTATCTCTCTTATCAGTGCCATTTCACCCGCACTTACAATTTCGGAAATATTATCTGATAGTGCTTGCTTATAATATTGTTTTTTTTTATATATATGCGTTCGTGTGTTTGAGATATATATTTTATTAGTACAACACTGAACTTCAGCGTATTTGATACCACCGTAATAATCTCAGAGCGCGTCTACTATAATACAGGGTGTAACAGATAGAACTGATTTTTGGAATAACTTTTGTTCTAATCAATATTTAAATATATTTTTTTTAAATAATATATTTTTAATTAATTATTCGTTAATCGTAATCACCATTAATTAATAATCGTACGTCTTTTACGACTATTTTTGTGTTTATTTATTGACAACTTCTAAGTAGTATTTATGTATTAAAAATTGCACGACATGGTCATTACTAGGGCTAGGATTTATATGCATTTGCAAGTTTTTTTTTCCTAAGTCAAAATTGTTTGGTAGTCAATTTGGCCTCGATTTGGTTTATTCTCGTTTAAATAGAACCAATTTTTTTTTGCATATTTTTGCATATTTTGAACATAATGCATATAATTGCATATTCATAGATTATTGAGAATTTAATTTTTTTACTTAAATTTTTTGATTTTTATAAGTTATTGTTAATTTTAAATGGTGTTTATTTCACGAAATCGATATAGTTTTTGGTATCCGTTGAATTGTCGTAAATATATAGTATAAATACTACCTATCGAATCTTATTTTGGTCGGACGACCGATAGAATTACTTACACATTGTTATACAGTGAGACAGCATAGAATTATTTCATTAGTCTCTACGTCGTGTGATGCGTAAATGTGTGGTTATTTAAACTTAATAATTCGAGCGGATCATCGACTTAATTCTATTTCTCTACCATATCTCTTATAAACCGTACCCCGTAAAACTATACTTTGCTATATTTTTATTCTACTACTGCAGTAAGCAGTTAAGTTAAACAGATCCCGATTTTATAAAAACAATTTTAAATATAAAATATTTTTAACTAACATAATCTATTGGTAAGAATGATAATATTATGTATCTTACTGTATCACCGGTGCTTCTGATATTCTTGATGCAACAATGACGGACCATAATTTGAATTAATATATTTTCTGAATAAAAAACTATTTGTGTGTATATAGTACGTGCATATTATTAACATAATCATTCGTGTGGATTCAAGACATTAATATATTATGAAAAAATGTATAAAATATTGTTTTTGCATATTTTTGCATACTTTGGTAAATAAAATGCATATTTTATTGCATATAAATCCTAGCCCTAGTTATTACATACAATAACATAGTTTAATAACCAAAACAAATACATTTTTTTCCAAGATATTAATAAAAAAATAAAACAATATTTTAAATTTAACTTTAAAAAAGTGGAATTATGACAGGGGGCTAAAATACATGTTGAGGGGGCTTAGCTACCACAAGTCCAGCACTAGTTACGCCTATGTCGACGAGCTAGGTTAGGTTTACGTAATAAAACATATAATATATTATTATGGATGAACATTATGTGTTTACTCGTTCTGGTTTTATTTATTATATGTATATATATATTAATACATACCTATCTTATAAGTTATAAGTATGTACATTTACAATATATATAATATTATGAAATATGAAATATTATAACTCATTTACTTGAGCTCAAGTAGTTGCATTCGTGGATACGGGGTTGAGTTCAATGCTCGAAGTCACTGCGCCGTAAATACGTATATATTTATATCATGTACCTACTTATCTAATGACCGTAGTATTTTAGATTCTGAGCGGATGTACCTATGGATTTTACAATGATGTGTGTTTTTTTTATTTTATTTCATTTTTTTTTTTTGTGTGTGTCTGTCATCACCCTTTAGGACAGTAAAAGTGCTTAGATTTTCTTCAACGGTATCTTTTCTGATGGGAAATTGAATCTAGCAGTACTTTGGCGGGATCAACGGTTCCCAGTAGTTTTCAAAAGTGCCGTGAAAAACAAAAGAAAAATTAAGGAAAAACGTGAATTTTTACGCAAAATCAATTTTCGACTTAATCGACTTTGGTTCTTGGTGTAACTCTAAAACAAATGACCGTAGACACATGCAACTTTGACTGAACGTTTATATTAGCATTTTCTATACACCATAACATTTTAAAAATATTTTTTTTTGTTTTTATTCTATAAATATCAATAACATTTTATTTGTTGGGTAAAAAAGCTTGAAAATATAATAGAATGCACCTCATATATTGTTTCTAAGACAGATAAACAATCTTAAAAATCCAGGGTCACAATTTTTTTATGAGCATTTATTGTTCATACATTGACAAAATACGTAAAATTCTCGATAATGTGTAAATAATTTTGGGTTAGAAATTCCTAAAAGATTTGAAAATTTAATACAAGATTTCTTATCAGATAGTTTACCTTTATAAACAACAAAATCCATTCTGTAAGCAACACTTTCGTAATAAACGACAAAAGTTATATAGTATAGTGGAGGACGCTCTACTGAGTCAATACTTAGTTTTAATTTTCTAATACCATTATTTTATAACACATTATCTGCAATGAACAAACTCTATGCTGTAAATGATAGTTTTCCAGCTGTTTCCACATTCACAGTTGTAAAAATTACGTATACCTGACATATTATAGTTGTACAATAATATTTGAAAAATATTAAAAATTCATCGTCACATTTTTTTTATAAGCATTTAATGTTCAAATCTTGACAAAATTCGTAAAATTTATAATAATGTGCAAATTATATTGAGTTAGAAATTCATAAAATTTTTCTATTAATATCTATAAAATTGTATTTGTTGAGTTAAATTGGGTGAAAATTTAATACAAGGCTCCTAATTTATTATTACAATAGCAGTTAGTACATCGCAAGGTCAGTAACCGTATGCCAGCAACAGCAACAGGTGAGCGGGCAATACCTCTACTAGAAGAACGATATACAGGGAACCGAAATACAAAACTTCTCCCATGAAATATTAAACGAGTGTAAAAATTTGTATTGCTTAATAATAATTCACAACATTTTAACCATAGATACGAGGAAATAACTGGCGATTTATTCAGCGATCGGTCAAGTGACGCAATCGCTCACTGCGTCAGGCGAATGCCTAACGATGAACCGTGGAATCGCTTTACAGTTTCGTAAAAAATTTAACAATATCGATAATTTGATTTCACAAAAAAAAAGAGTAAGGAAATCGCATTTATTAAAACAGTAAAACAGTGGCTATTATATTTAATTACAAAAAACCACTATTACGAAAAACCAACGTACGTTAACATATTTACGACATTACAAAACCTGAGAACATTTTATTTAGAACAACAAATTAAAAGAGTTGCAGTACCTAAAATATGCGCAGGACAAGACGGGAAAGAATGGCCCGTTATGTCCAGTATGCTGAGATTCATATTTCGAAATACGTGCATAACAATATATATTTAAGACGTAAACCAGTCAATATTAAATAATAATGAAACCACTAACATAAACGATTGCGCCGATTGCGGTGCACATGCACTACGTGTTTGCTTGAGGGAAAAAGGGCTAGAGTTATCTACTATAGACATGCTAA
This sequence comes from Metopolophium dirhodum, assembly GCF_019925205.1. Classification (NCBI taxonomy): domain Eukaryota; kingdom Metazoa; phylum Arthropoda; class Insecta; order Hemiptera; family Aphididae; genus Metopolophium; species Metopolophium dirhodum. Next base: position 19,606,757 of record NC_083560.1, read on the forward strand.
AGAAAATTAATATACCAAATACAAAATCAGGATATCATATGACAGAGGATGATTTAGCATATTTAGCAGACCATGTTAATAAAAATTTAACAATAATTTCAAAACACAAAAACACAGATAATAACGCATTAAATACCGCTATAATATACTGAAAAAAAAACCGACCGACGATAGGAGTAATTCATGAAAATAATCACTGGAATCCAGCATTAATAAATAGAGAATCATCACCACCCACCTTACATAACACATGCATTAGGGTGGTCCTTAGTTATAGGAGAAGAATTTTTTTTATAATATTTTTTAGCCAGGTACCCGCCATTTTGTTCATTACAATGAGTAAGTTATTTGGGCTAAATTTGGTCATGCATGTATACAGTTATACCCGATATAAATACTATTACAAAACACATAAACCGGTACTTAGACGAATGTCACGATCAATTAAATTTATCCTGTCTTAACAAAAAAATACTCATTAGATAAATGTAACATAAACAGTCCCATAGAAATAAAAAATAATGCCGTAAACAAAACACCGATTATGTGGTACACTCAGTTTTGCCAGGATTTTGAACATTTGTCGACATCTGAGTCGGTATTAAAATCCCACGAATATTTGAATCATCCATACTGGACTGAGGGGGGAGAAGTAATGTTTTGCGATGTATGCGGAACGTATATTAGAGAATATCGTAATATACTAATGAATGAAAACGAAAAAAATTTAGTAGATAGACATAAAAAAAAACAAAATTCCATCATGTAAACAGTTTAAAATTAGCTAATCTGAAAAATGATAATGATATGTTAAATTATAATAATGTATACCATATATTGACAAACAAAACACGGACGAACTAGAATTTGATATAAATCTGAAACTAACCCAATTACAACAGACACAATTAAAAATAGTTTTAAATACATATAAAGATTGTTTTGCCAAACACTCAATGGACTTAGGGGCGATAGACGTAGGAGATATACATATACCAATAACAACAACAGAACCTGTTAATTTACCACCATATAGATTAGCGTTAACAGAACAACAGGAACTACAGAGGCAAATTAATGAATTATTAAAATACGATCTAATAACTCCATCTATTTCCTCATACGCCAGCCCGGCATTTCTAGTGAACAAAGCAGACGGTTCAAAGAGATTAGTGATCGATTATAGAAAATTAAATAAACAAGTACCACATCAAAATTTTTCAATAACTCATATGCAAACGGTTTTCGATCGTTTAGAAGGAGCAACATTTTTTAATATAATGGACATGCAACAGGGATTTCTGAATATTTTATTAGGAACAACAGATAGATACAAATTAGCATTTATAACACCATTCGGGCTGTATGAATGGACACGGTTTCCATTTGGTTATAAAAGTTCACCACGACAATTTTCAAAAGCAGTAGCAAAAACTCTCACCGAATTATTATATATTGGAACTATTAACTATGTTGATGATATTATAAATTATGCAAAAACATTTGATGTTTTATTGATAATACTACACAAATAATTACAACGAATAAGAGAATCAGGATTTAAATTAAAAACTACCAAGTGTAAATTTGGATATTTTGCACTTAAGATACTCGGGCAAATAGTAATCAGGACGGAGTTAAACCAAATCCTGAAGGTCTGGCCGTAATAAAAAAATTTCCAAACCCAAAATAATAAAACAAACACGGAGTTTCTTAGGTTTGTGCAATTTTTTTAGAAAATTTATCCCTCGATTCGCAGAATTAATTTCACCGATAACTGATCTAACGCGGGGATATTAAAATTCAGGGCGATAGAGGAAGACGAGGAAGTACATTCAGATAGGGGGTTACACTTTACAAATAAATTAGTAAAAGACTTATTAAAAGCACTGAATATACGAAATACTAACTCAATAGCTTACCGCCCCCAGAGCCAAGGACAAACCGAAAAGTTTAATGGTACTTTAATAGACATGATTAGTCATTTTGTACAAGAAAAAACAAATTGCTGGAATCAATACTTAAAATACCTACTTTTCGGATATAACACATCGGTCAATGAAACAACGAATCAGTCTCCATTTTATTTATTGCACGGTTATCATCCAAAATCAATTTTTTATTATAATATAATTAGCACAGATACAGCACCAGAAATTTTAAATGAATTGGAAAAATTAAATAACATAAGAGCTGACGGGTTACCAAAATTACTGGAGGAAAAGTTTCTAAAAAATAAAAAACATTATGATTTACGCAAAACACAAATCCGATTTGTAATAGGAGAAAAAGTATTAGTAAAGATAGAAAATAAAGGGTCAAAATTTGCATACAGATACGGGGGGGCCATTCAAAATTGTACGACAAATATCAGATGTTACTTATATAGTGGAAATAACTAATAATGGACAGTTAATTAACGACTATAAACACGTTAGTCAACTAAAAAAACTTTTAAAAATTGAGAAAATAAATAAATAATATAGGTAAGAAAACGGTTAAGCGCATTATATTTCTATTTTAATTTGTATTTATTGCATGTTTATATAAATATAAATTTTATATGTGTAGTAATTAATATAAGATATATAATATATAACCACACGAGTGTTTAAAATATAAGTAGATTGCACTTATTACATTAATAATACTTTTTTTTAGTATTTTTTTTTGTCACCTGAAATTTAATATACAAAAAGTCACACTGCAGCATAATTTTAAATATGTCACTACTTTTGACGATAAAATATCAAATTAACATTTGGTTCGATATTTACTATAAATAAAAAATGCAAACAAAAAAAAACATAAATAATAATATGAAAACTACATAACAATTCAAAATAAGATGACAAAAAATAAATATATTACGTGATAATTGGTAGACAAAAATATTTATAATAAAAAACGATTCTAATTAGCTTTGGTTAATAATCAACTATTGTGTAAGGATATTTTTATAATGTTAACCTATAAGTCAAGTTTCAGATACCTACAGGAGATGTCAAATACCAGTATAGTGGGGCTAACCAATCTAAGTTAACCAACAGTATTCAAATTATATAATTAAATATAGAATAAGGTTATTGTATTAAAACTATGGTATTAATTATGGGATAAATGTTTATTTCTTTTATTTTTATTTATAATTATATTAAATTATTTTGGGTATTTATATCATCAGACATACCCATATTGTCGATTATAATTATTAAATAGAAAAATGAATAAGTAACAAAATAAAAAAAACAGTTATAATCATATGTATAGTGTGTAAGACAAACACTATTTGGATAAATAAAAGTATAATTGGCCTCTGGCATAGTAGAAATACTTGCAAGCAAATACTTCCAATACACAAATAGTCTGCACTTGTTAATAAAGAAATATTGTTTGGTAGGGGAATCCATTTAAAATAAAGTTTAATAATGATAGTTGACAATATGGGAAATATTAGTTAAGAATACAGATAGTAGAGTTTACTAAAGTATAGTATATAGGATGTGAAAAAAAAAATTTATTGTTTTAAAATATAATGAAAAAATGTAAGTTTTCAAACATATCAACTAACCAATCCATGAAGAAGCATTGTTCAATCACCAAAAAACTTCAATCAACAGTCCACCTTCACCATATATATACGATTTTCAAAATATTTTGAGTTATTTACGAACATTTTCACTTTCCGTTTTTCAATATCAATAACATTTTATCTGTTGGGTAAAAAAGCTTTAAACAATTATTATTACAAATTACCTATTTCAAGTAAATATTATTATTTAACATTTTAACTGTTTAGGAACATTTTCAGTTTCCAATTTTATTAGTCTTTTTTCTATGAATGACAACTAAACTTTATTAATTGCGTAAAAATGCTTGACATTTAATACAAGGCTCCTACTATATTGTTACAATGATATTTGAAAAATATTAAAAATCCTTATTCACAGTTTTTTTTTATAAGCATTTAAATTTTGAATTTTGACAAAATTGATCAAGCTTAAAATATAATAATTATTTTGTAGTTAAAAATTTATAAAATATTCAACTTTTATAGCTAAGAATTCAAAATTTAAAACAAGGTTCTACGTAAATAGGTTATATATAAATAACTTTATTCACAATAATATCATCAAATATATTATTTAGTACTATCATAGGCTGACTGAGTGACTAACAAATTTAACACAATCCATTACAGTGACCCACTTGTAACTTTCTGTACAGCAGAGTGACACCCACTTTCCCACCTTTTATTATATATATTTCCTTCATATGACACCTTCACCACATAATAAACAATTTATGTGAAATAAAATTAGTGTTCTCACTTCTAATACCAAACACGAAATATAGGCCCGTCAAAATTTGGCTACACTTTTAACGCAATTAGTGAATCATCCCTATGTCCCTCCTCTAACCCACATCTCTAGTTCCAATGCTGATGATTTTTTTTGATTTCAAAGTTCCGAAATACTATTTATTTGGTCAATATTTGTAATCAAAGATTGCATGAGAAAACGACGGTAATATATTTTAACGCAATGAATTATACCTTGGTCCATAGGCTGAGTTAAAGATGTCGTATTTGGTGGGAGCCAAGCAAGTTTTAAATTTGATAAAATAAGTTTTGGATGGCAAGACGCATTATCCAAGAATAAAATTAATGTACATTGTACATACGCATATCGGCATATCTATATTTTATACATTATTTTTGGTTTATATTTGACACGCACATGTCATTTTTTCGGTTTATGCATGGTTTTCACTTGCATGGGACTTATAAAATCGTTCCGTTTCCGCGTAATGAAGGTTCCGTTTTACTGAGGTTGAGCGTCTATATAAAACTATAGGAACGTGCCGGGACCATAGAAAAATTTCGTATTGGATAGTTTTCCATTTTATTCAAGGTCCGCTTATTTAGACAGTTTTCACTGTACATCAAAAAAGTCGGTAATAATCAAGTGCAATTTTTCGATTTAGTTCAGGAAATTTTACTTTGGTTTTTATACTTATTGGATCCAAATCGAAGAAAGTTTGAATACGACCATTTAAAACAAACACTTTTAGTCCAATTCAATTACGTTTCAGGTAGGAAGTACTCATTATAGTAATTACTAATTACTAATTAGTAGTTATCAGATTGTTATATAAGTTGTAAAATATTTATTTATTTTCTATTTCTAATTAGGTAAACAAATTATTAGTAACTATATAATATAATGAGTATGTATAGTTATTTACCTAAATATTTTATATCATTTAGATTTTTCTACATTTAAATACTTTAAGTTGCAACTAATTATTAATTAACCACTCGTTAGAAATTCAATTTATGTAACTAACTTTTTTCAAATAAATAGTAGGTATTGATGTGATATAAATGTAATTCAATCAGTTTAATAATCAAGTGCAATTTTACGATTTAGTTCAGGACATTTTACTTTGGTTTTTATACTTATTGGTATATATTAATAATCGTTGTCAGTAGTAGGTATAATGTGATTATTCAAAGCTAAAAAATAATAGTTATCAAAAAAAAAAAAAAATGTGTCGGTATGAAAAATGCACACCTGTGGTTATTTCGTTAAAACAAAACTAAATTTAAAGACAATTTTAACTTATTTCTTAAAACCGATGAAATCATAATAGAACCAAGTATATTATTGTTTATTTAAATAGATTCAGAACAATAAAATGATTCCACTACAGGTTTCTGTTCTTAGAAGTTTTCTATAGGAACTGGGAACGTGTGTGAAATTGCCCCCCCCCCCCCCACCTATTGGGCAAATCAATCCGGACCAATTGTAAGTTAAAGATATTCATTTGTAAGTATTTGTAAGTTGGTTTTCAGAGTTTGTAAGTAAAACCCCTACCCTCTGGAAAATTTCCAAAAATCCAAAAAATTATTAACTTTAAAATAGGTAGGTACATCGTACATGATTATTCATAATAATATAATATACTCAGAAGTTCAAGCCTCAAAACAAAACCTGTTTAAAAAATCAACGTAAATAAATAGTAACAACATTTCATCAATCATCAAAAACAATAATAATAATTTTTTATGAAAAAAAAATGTATTATTATACGAATTAAGAGTATTAATCAATCGTACACTTATTATATATTATGTATAAATGCATTTATTATACTTACCTACTACATTTACTATTTACGTCTATTGTCTATTTCTGACACGTTAATTAGTGTTAGCCCTGATTTAGTGTTCATATACATTATACCTACATGAAATCTCTGAGCATATTATATTAATTGGAAATATTTAAATTTAAGTGGTACATAAAGTATAGTAATTACTAATTAATAGTGACAGGTGAATTTCGGGGTATGTATTGTAGCTAAATAGTATAACTAATTAATAATAAGTAGTTATTCGTATAAGTCTTTACCACTACTGAAGGCGCACAAAAAGTTTAAAATTTAGGAATTTTGCGTTTTTTTTCGCTTTTTTAGATTTTACCTTATTTTACTGTTTTTGAAGACATTATTTTGAAATATCAATTACAATTAAATTTGATAATTAATAGGAAATATATTATTAACAATTGTCAAATAGTGATGATGTAAATAATATGTATTGTATTTGTTGTGCGACAAAATTACAACCAACTGAGCACTATAATAATATAGTTATAATTCCGTTATTCGTAAACAATTTTTAAAAATTAATTAATTATTCATCAGGACTGGATATTGTGGAATTGCGTGATTCCGTCGTATCTAAGTATGATATTAAGGATAACTTTTTACTGTTAATAGTGATGATACATATTATTACTACAATAACTGTACGTTTGTAGGTATAGTAATATCTTCGTCCATTTAGTCTCGACTGCTATCCATTGTAATCATTCAATCTGCTCAAAAATATATTTTATACATATAATACTTATATCTTATAACATTCAATTCATATAACATTATTAATCATTGATGAAAAAATTAATTTATTACGGAAAAAAAGAAAAATTTATGAAAAAGCAGTAAACGAACCTAATCGGAGGCAAACGCCTCTGGATAATATATTTGTAGCGCATGTGGCTATAAATCAAACATAAAAAAAAATATATTTAAATATTGATTAGAACAAAAGTTATTCCAGAAATCAGTTCTATCTGTTACATCCTGCATAGTAGAAGCGCTCTGCGCTTGTTCGCCAGTACCTACCGTATAATAATAATATTACAGGAATAGATTATTACGGTGGTATCAAATACACTGAAGTTAAGTGTTGTACTAATAAAATATATATCACAAACACACGCACGCATATAAATAAAAAAACAATATTATAAGCAAGCACTATCAGATAATATTTCCGAAATTGTAAGTGTGTGTGAAATGGCTGACACTGTTTTTTCAACAAATATGAATGCCAGTTATAATAAGAGAGATATAATATTCATTTATTATTACTTAAATGTAAGAAATTATCTGTACACAAGGTTATTATTTATTACAGATAAATTTAACACTAAAGAATGATCAAGTGATTATGTGATCGGCAAAAAAGAGAAAATTATTAAAACAGACAGAGGGAAGTATTGACACGGCTACGACGGTGGTGGCCTTCGTTGCGCTCATACGACCTACCCGACTGGTAACTATCGTGTGTACGAGTTGTTATGTGTACGGGTGTTGGGTGGTTGGTGTACCGCGGGACTGCAAAGTCGTGTGGCTGCTGCGTGGCGGTCGTGCGCGGTTCCGTAAAGAACCGCGTCATGATTGCCTCGAACGCCATTAGGCGTGCCTCGAACGACGTTTTGTAGTTCGTTTGTAGTAACGCCAGTTTTAACTTTTGCAGTTGTTCCGCTGCGGTTTTGAAAGTGTCGGTATTTAATGGGTGTGCGGACTGGCCCTGTTGCATGGTCAGCTGGTTGTCGCAGTCCTCTGGCCGATCGTCCGTTGGTCCTTGACTTGCCGTATGGCTTGTCGAGATACCCCTAGCCGATGGTCCGAAAATCTGACTGACGTCCGTGCTTAACAGCGTTGATCGAACGTGTGGTTGTTGTCCAGTACCGTCCCCTAATCCTGTGATTGGGGGCTGCACTGGTTCAAACCTCACGTTCTCGGGAACTAGTCCGCTTTCCCTAATGTGCTCCTCTAGCCTGACATACACAATACACATCCGACTTCGACCCGGACACACTGAGTCCGCGGGCCGAGCACTCGCTACGCAGCTCCGCCGACGATAACTGTTGTAACGTTTTACCAGGCATTATGTACGATTAAATTACAAATGCTGTCGTTAAGCTGTTGGTCGGTGGGGTAGCTTGTGTTTGGTGTGTGTACGTGGTTAAGAGGCTTTTTTTTTTTTTCCTGACGTAAATATTGTGCGTTGTTTACGGGAGTTTATTAGCGATTACGTTAATTGGTCAGCTGTTGACGGTACCGCCGTTGCGTTCCCAGAATAGCCGAACTGGGTCGACGTACTCGGCGGCGGCAGTTGACGGCTGCAGCGGCTGAAACCGGTTTTGGCCTGCGCGCTGTGCTGTTATCGACGGTAATGTCGCGGTACGAAAGGCAGGCGTTGCGGAGGGGTGGCGGTTGTTATATAACTACTTCCCAATCCGTATCACGGTTATGCACGGCTGCGCGGATTCCCTGTTACGTGCTAGAAATAATTCTTACGTAATGTTCACTGGGAATCCTAGCTAACCGGCAAACACACTCCTGGCTTTTCGCTGGCTTGAGGCGATGATTCCTCTGCGGGGAGCCAATTTGACACGGCTACGACGGTGGTGGCAGATGGTCCGCGGAGAGCCAGTCGTTGATGGGTTAAATTGGGCGGCACACTCGCACGTTTAAAAAGGAAACAGTAACGCAGTTTCGGGTGACAGGTTGCGACGTTTATTTCACACAGATATAAGTGTAAGTAACATAGATATACAAAAGGTATGAAGAAAAACAAAAACAAGAGCAACTGACGGCGGCTATATAAGTCGGTACATACATCGCGGTTGCGACGTGTGCGCTTAACGTGTGTGTTTTTCCTAGTGAGTAGTCTACGACGGCCGGTACTCGTTCTACGCGACTCGCCTTCCCGTCCCACCTTGTGCCTTTGTGGCGTGGTGGGGGAGTTGGCGTTGTCGCGCTGTAGCCCGTAGTGGCGGTTGACGAAAAATGTAGACTGGTAGCTGCGGTACCTGTACTTTGTACTGGTGGCCGCTGCGTACCGTGTCAGTATGTGAATGCCAAAATAATAATAGTACATTACATCGGTAAATTTAGCAGTCCTTACAAAAGATGTCATAATTGAAACGAATTTTAATACTGATAAATTAATATATAAATTAGAATATAAAAGAGACTAAAATCGTTGATATTTTGTTAGTTGCAATTATACAGGTGTATCGTTGCTTATATAGTAAAAATAAAGACGCAAGTGATGACAATTAGTAGCCAAATATTTAAGGTATTTTACCTAAATTGAATTGGTATATTATTCATTAAATTTTATAATTTTGTTCAAAATAATATAACAATATTCCAAAGGTATCTACAATATTCATAATAAACAAATATAGGTACAAAAAAATATATATAGGTATATAAGTAAACGTATGCAAGTATATTATTATAGGTAAGTAGGTACCTATATATAATAGCAGGTATGGTTTCCTTTTATTTTTATCTTAAAAATAAAGGCTTGAGAGTTGAAAAATGCTTGGCCGCATTATTTTGTTTACAAGGTTATATTATGTACAGGTTGTTCCAAATTTCATGTGACAGCATCTGCTGTTACATGCAATTTGTAACACTCTGTATAGGAACACATTCAAATTGCGTGTCAATATAATTGCATTTTCATTGTGAATATAGGTAGTAGGTATTAGAGCATTGAGTATAGATACTATAGTATTTATACTATATATATAAGTATATATACTCAATGGTATTAGGTTTATTAATATATTTTCACCAAAAATAATGATTAGGTATAACTACAGGTATGTAATGTTCTCGGTAGCTTGGTACCTACTATCGTAGTACTAATAGTAGATAAGTGGCTGCCGAGATATTATAGTTGCGGGTCGCAGACAGTTTGTTTGATGTTGTAGTCGTGGTTGATAATAAATAAAAGACAATTGTTGTTTTATTGTAAATTTTATTATATTGTTGATAATTTTTCTAAGTCCAAAATATGCTCGTACAGAGTGGCGTGAAGGTGCTTGCACTAATGGGTGGTAGTACACGTCTGAAAACAGGCCGATTCGGGCTCCCTTATATATGAAGTTCCCCGTACCCCTTGCCTATAGCTACTGTATCTCGGCTCACGGATGTGATTTGTGTGACCATCGTTCCAGCCCACGCATTTTATGACTTCCAGTATAATTCTGTGTATTCGATTTGATATAATCATTTTTAATATAATTTTAATATTTTTTTATAATGACTATCGTTGCGTACAGTGTTGTAATCAAAATAATCATTCTACTGTTTCATATTTTTTATATATTGAACATTGTGGTATACAGAGCAATTATATGGTTCAATGAGTTCCTAATATCCGTTTCTCAAACAAGACATTAAAATGTAATATTATTTAATAAACAGAAGGAACCCTTATTTCCGTTTCTATTATCCGATATATGACGAATTACAGTATAGCTAATCTATAGTATAGTATAATTACTATTATATTACAATGGTGTTGTTAAGTAGTAACTGGCTTACTACAGGTATATAGTTACGATTTTTATTATATTGTGACTTAGGTATGTATTAATTATGAGCCATTCCTAATCGGTACAATACTACATTGATAATATTATATGAATTAGAATTTTCTTTGAAAATTGTACAGCTGAAAAATTGGAATAAAATAATAAATAATTGTTGATTTTTAGTAGATGGTAATTCCTGGATTTTACATTAGTATGAAAAATAGTTTAATTTTACAAATTGAGCATCTTCATTCAATTAAATTGTGTTGCTTTTTGTATAATTGTTGTCAAAAATCTTAAATACGGTCACAAAAATTACATAATTAAAATTTTGTATACAACTATTATAATGTAAAGTCAATAATAATTATTGATAGACACAAATACGTTGAAACCATTTTCATGCAGGTCTATTACACTGGATGTCATTTTAGCTATGTAAATACTTAGTATGTGAAAATTCATATCATGTAACTAAGAAAATATGCTGTAAGTACCTATATATAGCTATATCCATGACATATTAATATATTATATACCTACTGCTTTATTCTCAAGGTAATCGGAAAAAAATTCACAGGAAAAAAATCCCCTGAAAGAAAATCCCAAATCCCCAAAAGCAAATACTTATATATAGGTAATTGTACATCATAAAATTCTCATAACTCACTTAAAAATTAAAATATAATATAAACCCTATGATATTGCCTAGATAATAATCTTAATTTTAAATTTGATAAGCAGTCAATTCACTCCAGTGGCGTATATCGAAATAATTTTTTGGGTGAGCTATATTGTAGGATTTACTATTAAATAATACTTTAATTTTACAGTAAAATCTAAAGAAATGTGTTACTTATATAGTCGTCGAAATTACTTCCCACTAAATATAAATAATTGCGGTGTTATTACATTTTTCGTCTTCCTCTATAATTAGCGTTATCACTCCGTCTTATCAATTTTCACGATTTTTTTCAAAATTTTTAAAATTGCTTCATATTTTCGAGTTTTACCCCCCCCCCCCCCCCCCGGGGGTCCCCGGGCGGCCCCGTTCGGATCTTATTCGCGTTCCCCGTCAGAATTAGAGGCCGCGCGCGGCCGTTCTTTTTTCCCGGCGGGCCCTCCGCGGCCAAGACGACGCGCTTTACGTACGCCGCCGTCGCGCGCGTTTTTTGTCTTTTTTTTCAAAAGTTCGAGTTTTAGCCCTTTTCGAGGGTGTCCGCCCTCCCCGTTCGCCTCTTATTCGTGTTCCCCGCTAAATCTATAGGCCGCGGGCGGCGACGTCACGTTTTTGACGATTTTTCGAAAATTTTCGACGCGGGTCGCCGAAACCCCCCTTTGAGAGGTCCGACCTCCGGGAAGGAGACGTATTCGCGTTCCCCGCTAAATTTCTAGGCCGCGGGCGGCCGTACTTCGTCCGGGACGAGTCCCGGGGCCGCGGACGACGCCGATAGCAGAATGCCCATATCGCCGCCGTCGAGTGGGTATTACTATATACAGGCATAAATACGTGCGTCGGAGGGTCCGATTTTTTTTCGTGAATATCGCGTTTTCGACGTCCGAGGGTGGCGGATCCGATCGTCCGCTGCCCAAAGCGGTGGGATTGCCGGCTCAAAAGCCCTCTGCGGACGTCGAGACCGCGTTCGCAATTCGCCGGGACGGTGAAACGGCTTTAGAGTCATAGATTCGACACCAGTTTACGACTCGGTAGGTAGGTAGGTAGGTAAGGCGTCGATGCCGGCCGCCGGGATTAAAGATAATTTGCGGCGGCCGTGTTAATTCGGAATTCTTTTTTTGCGTTTTTTTTTTCGGTATTTAACTTTCGCTATCACTTCCGCCTTATCATTATATTCGTATTTAACCAACATTTTACCTTTTTTTTTCAAAATTCGAGTTTTACCCCTTTCGAAGACGTCGGACCTCCCCCTTGATGACTTAATCGCGTTCCCCGCTAAATTTATTGACCACCTGCGGCTGTACTTCGTTCGCGAACAGCGAGATCGGACGGCGTTGTTATTATTATACATATACAGGCATATATATATGCGTCGAAGCGTTCGATTTTATATTTTACAGACTTTTGCCTACTCGGTCTCGGTGACGCCGTGAGCGACTCATATCGGTATTTATATATTTGATACACGATATAGCCACAGAAGGTTCTGTAGGTACATGCATACTTAATAAATAAACGCCTAAATGTTAAGAGTGGATACGGTGGTTGGGTTAGTTGAATTATATAATAATATCCTAGCTCGAGTCGACGATGGATGTGACGGAAACGTTCGAATACTTCAACGCAGAGTGTATTACAATACATATATTATTATTAATCGATTGGTCGATATGACTATACTACGGGTAGGTATATTTTGTATGCCACACTAAATTTTTGTTTACCAAATTTGACTCACCTAAAAACTGTAATTTATTATTTACCTTTTAATTATCTATGTATTAATTTGATTTTATGCTCATGATTAAATACACAATACCTTCCTACATAAGTAAGATCAAATAGTATAGCCATATCATTATACAATTTAACTTTAAATTAATGATTACCAGTTCTGACTCACCTAAAAACTGCAATATATTATGTACCTACTACATAGTAAAGAGCATAAAATCAAATTAATAAACAGTTAATTTAAAGGTAAATAAAAAATTGATATACACAGCTATTGCTTTTATTGTCTACATTTATTGAGTAATATTAATTGGGCTCGATTATGTGGTTCATTTGGTTCAATATTAAATATGAAATACCTATACTATGTAGTGGGTACATAATATATTACAGTTGTTAGGTGAGTCAGATTTGGTAATCATAAATTTAGTGTAGCATACAAAATATACTGCAACAGATTCTAAATAATATTAATATAATAACAAAATAGAACTTATGGAATGAATATATGGGACGGTTCTTTTATACTTGAATTAGACAATAGGAATATAATTTACCTACATTGTATACTATGTAGGTACTAGGTAGTACTAAATATATTACAGTTTTTAGGGCAGTTGATTGTTTGAGGTAATATAATTTGCTAATTATAAATTTTATGTATGATACAAAGCTGCTGCAGATACTATATAATACAATAATTATTATGAACTAATAGATCTAAATGTATTTAATTAAATTCTGGCAGTTAAATTGTACAAAGATATGGCTATATCATTTGTTATTAATTATGTAGGTAGGTTTAGTTATGAGTATTAAGTGATCAATTAAACTATTTGATAAATAATTAGCTACATTTATTAAGCATTGTTTGATAGGTTCAATCATTAGCATAAAATAAAATTAATAAAAAACAAATATACACAGCTTTTGCTTTTATTATCTACGTTTATGAAGCAACGCTTCTAAATCGTTTGACATGGGCTCGAATATGTGGTAAGATATTAAAAATATAATATACTATGTAGTGGGTTCTACAGTTTTTAGGTGAGTCAAATTTGGTGTAAAATACAAACGATGCTACAGATTTTAAATAATACAATATAAATAGGTAAACATAGTAAAAATGTATGTATTTAATTAAGGTCTGGAAATTAAATTGTATGATTATCAAGGCTGGGCAAGTTAATGATTTTTTTAACTCAGTTAAGTTAAGTTAATATGCACCAATAACAAAAAGTTTAAAGTTAAAAGTTAATTTAACTATAGGTTAACTCAGTTAAGTTAAAAGTTAATACACATTTTTTGTTAACTTTTTATTAAGTTAAAAAAAAGTTAATTTGTTTATACAACGCTAAAGTACTTAATTTTTTTCCAACCCAAAACTAAATTATAGGATATAGTGTTAATACTTCATACAGATGTCCATATAAGTAAGATTCGAATGATATAAATTTTTAACTTTAAACAATTTACAATACATATTTTTTGACATGAAAACGAAATAGATTGAAATAGTGAAATCTTATAAAATTAAAAACAAAATAAATTAACTTAACTTACTTCTTAAAATGAAAAATTAATTCGTTAATTTCACCTTAATTAAAAAAGAAATTTAATAAGTTAACAGTTAAGTTAATGAAAAGCCAAAAGTAACTAGTTAAGTTAAAAAGTTAAAATAAAATTAACTTTTTAACTTAACTTAAACTTTTTAACTCGTTAATGCCCAGCCTTGATGATTATATGACTATATACTATTTGAAACAACTTATATAGGTAGGTTTAATTATGAGTATTATATGAACTAAACTATTTAATACATAATAAATTAATTACTTGAATAGACAATAGTAACATAACTAACGTATAGTATGTTGTGCTTAATATATTACAGTTCAAGTGAGTTAATTGGTTGAGGTAATGTATTATGATATGACTATACTATATGGCCATATGGGTAGGATTTGAGCCCATGTCAAACGATTATGCGTTATGTCCCCACCGCGTATGGTGCTCCGTCGAGTCCAGTAATGTTATTTGTATAAAGATAAGATATCGTCGTTCACATGAGTGAACGTAGTAATTGTTTTTTTTTCTTGTGCACGACAGTCGTCGCTAGTCGATCGTCGTAACTAAATACCCCTACGCTTTATAAACACAAAATGTATATTATAACTTAAAGATTTATATTAATTATTAAAGGTGTTTAATTATAATAAAATATAAATGATAATAAAATCGAGCGTAATATTTTAAATGTCTAAATATATAGTCCACTAACGTCACCATACAATCGTGGCCTTCATGGCTACAGATTATGTGGTTAAATATTAAATATATAATAAAATATTTCAGTTGTTAGGTTAGTCAAATTATGTATATTAATAGACAAAATATAACTTATTATGTATTTAATTAAATTCTAGCAGTTAAATTGTATTATGATATGACTATACTATTGAACTATTTAATAATTAATATTTAATTAATACTATTTTATTATCTACACATTTATTGAGCGACCCACCTATATTATTTAACAAGGGCTGCATTATATGGTTCTTTACTTGAATAGACAATAGTACAATATAACTATATAGTACCCACTTAATTCATTACAGTTTTTAGGTGACTTGATTGGTTGAGGAAATTAAAAATTATAATGCTGCAGATACGATGTAATACAATATTAATAAACAAATAGATCTTCATATATTTCAGTAAAATCTGGTAGTTAAATTGTATAATGATGTATTGATATGCCTATACTGTTTGATATTGCTTATGTATAGGTACGTTTAGTAAATATTGTTTTTAAATAAGTAATTGATAAACAACAATAATTAATTTAGCGGCGTCAAGTCGTTATTACTATATACAGGCTTGAATATATGCGTCGGAGGGATAGATTTTTATGCACATTACGGTTTAAGAGTCATAGATTTGACTTCAGTTTTCAACTCGATAGGTAGGTAGGTAGGTTTGGGCGTATGTGCGGATGACTTGCGGGTCGTGGTTTCGATGCCGGTCGCCGGGATTGTCGTTAATTTGCGGCGGCCGTGATAATCCATATTTTTTTTTTCGTTATTTACCTTTTGGTATCACTTCCGCCTATATTATTCGAGTTTTACCTCCTTATCGGACTCCGTACAGTTCCGTTGAAATCTTATTCGCGTTCCCTTCTAGATGTATATGCCGCTCGCGGCCGCGCTTCGTTCGCGACGAGTCCCAGGGGCCGATTGACATCGCGGAGAGCTCCGCCGTCGTGTCGCTATTATTATCTTATACAGGCTTGAATATATGCGCCCGAAATGTTTTGAATTTATTACTTAATTTTGTGTTTTTGGTGACATTAATGAACGCTGTCCGCGATTCGACGTAGTCGGATTGCATACCTGACGACGTGACCCAGCCGTCTCATATTGTCTGCTATCCAACAAAGTCGGATAGCCTACCCTTACCCTACTACGGCGAACGTCATTCGAGGTGACTGACTTGCTAGACACTCAAAAAAAGACGGTGGCTATATGATTTGCATGGACGCCCGAAATGTTTTACATTTTTTTTCACGTAATTTGCCTACCCGGATAACTGAGGCGACTGACCTGCTAGACACCAAAAAAATCGCGGCGGCTATATTATGATGTTTTTACGGAATTTCGAATTTCCAGCGGCATAACTCGGGCTACCACGTCAAACCACGGTGGTCCTAACCTTATCACCAGACCTCCTTATCACCCACCAACCGGCTCGAGACCGTCGACCAGATCAAAAGACCACTGTAACTTCCGACATCGGCTAAAACTCTTCGCCAACCCCGGGGGGTTTGGGGGCCTCCCCCAGCGACGCTCGGAGAGCTAGTCTATATATAAATCCTATTAATGATATTATGTATGCTTGTCTTGTACGATTTATCATATTGGCATCGGTAATCGGTAATACACAATTTATTATTATTATAATTATCATTGGTCTACTGTTTTTTTAATTTGTTTTTATATGTCGATAAGGTATCATTGTATACGAAAAAAAATTCTGAGCTGAGACGGTTTGCCTGCCCACGTTTTTATATAATATATTTATAATTTATATTGTTATTATTAATACGGTAATCAGTAAGTTGAATTAATATTATTTGCATATTATCTTATTTGTATATAATAATAAACTTTAGAAGTTTAAAGTATATGTACCCACGAATAATATTTTTTATTAAAACGAAATAACTGAAATCGTGATTCTTGGTTATTTAATATATAATTTCATCCAAATTTTAACTTAAAATAACTATTAATAAAATGTGCTTATATAATTTTTAGATTTGTTGGTTAACTACTTCCGTGCATCCTTGCTTTTAATTTTTAATCCTTAGCTATAGAAGTTGAACATTTTATTAATTTTTAACTACAAAATAATTGCATGTGTATATTCAATTTGATACAATTTGTCAAAATTTGAACTTTAAAGACTTATAAAAAATATTGCTTATATATTATTAATATTTTTAGACTGATATTGTAACAACATGTGATAAGCTTTGTATTATATTTTTAAGCTCTTTGACACAACGAATCGGTTTCAAACACATTTATAGAAATCAAATTTAAAAATGTATATAGTTGATAATGTCCATAAACTGCAGATAAAAACGAGACAGGTAGGCCTTTTTTTTTTTAAACTAAAGATACACAAACTTATGAAGAATTTTTTATTAATTTTTCAAATCTTAAATATAAAAAGGACATTTTCTATGAATTTCCAAATCAAAATAATTTGCAAATCCTCATGTTTTTACGAATTTTGTCAAAATTCTAACTTCAGACGCTCATAAAAAAATATTGTGGATTTACTCTCAACTTTTTTTTTAATTGCCACAAACAGCAACTTACGAGGAACATTGTATTACATTTTCAATCATTAATAATCATTATCCACATTAATTTCAAAAAAAAATCTAATAATAATCAAAAATTGCATATGCCAATAATAACAGTTCAACAAGATAGGTAAGATATTTTGAACATGATACTGTGGTGAATGGTGATACCGTATATTCCGTTATAAGCACGTGCGATTATAGATAGTAGGTACCTACCTATTTATCTATAATATAAACATATTATCATATGTTACAGTGGCGTCATTTGGGGGGGAGGCAAGGTGGGCATTTGCCCCTGTCTGATTTTAAAAGCAGCCCTATGGGCCGGTGTCCAGTTGTTGCCGTTTTACCATTATTATATTTTATTAGCGCAATAATGTTATAATAATATGCAAACATTTGCTGTCTGGGTAGTGGGTATTTTATAATATTTTCAGAAAATATTATAGTAGGTATGTACTAAGAAATTATTGTCACAATGATACATTTTTACTAATTGATTGTTGGAATATATTTAGACGTATGCGGGGACGTACACATTGTATGTATGGGTATGTATTTATGTATGTTTGTTTGTGTGAGTGTGTTTTGTGAAGGAAAATGAACAGTTAGTATCATAATCTCGTATAGTTTAATTTCTAAAATCTAAAATGATTACAAATTCTAAAAACAACAACCGATTGACGCTCTTATTATTTATCATTGATCGCGGACTTCATAACTTGCGACAGTCGTGTATGATTCAACTATTCTGCGTATTGTGTTAATTTAGTTGAGTACCTAAATTAAAATTAATTTTTTTCGTGACGCATGTTTACATTAATCTTTTAATTTGGGGCAAAATATGATCTAAAAAAAATAGATGGGTGGTTAGGTGGTGCGATTAAAAATATAAAATTACCGCAAACTGCTCGAAAAGCATCGAAAATAATTTCTAACATGTTAATAAACAGACAAAACTTGAGCCGGTAAGCAAGCAATAAAAAAAAAATATATTATAATTTAAGATAATATTAATTTGTAAATATATCATATACTTAAATAAGATATATATATATATATATATATATATATACTTAAATACTTATAATGAATCAGGTAAAATTGATTTATAGATAATGCAGTTAATAGATTTTCAAAAATAAAAAAAAGAAGATATTTTAATAAACTACTAATATTTTTGCGGTTTTTTTTACCCATTCGGGCCGGTCTAAACCTTTGCCCCCCTCTATTGAAAACTGAAATGACGCCACTGATATGTTATGTCATATACTATTGCAGTGATCCATAATATTAGATACACTCCTATACTCTATATAGGTAATGCACTTACCATAATATTATTACCTATCTTAAATTCAGGGTTTTCATAGGTATCGCATTTAGTTGTCAATTGTCATATGTTGTCACAGATTTTTTTCAATTATGCACCCAAACAAAAAATGCAGAGTAACTTGAACGTTGAAGAGGACGTCACACTCGCATGTGTTGTCTCTGTCTTACACTCGTATGAAATTATGACATAGACAAAACGCGTTTAGGCAGTTTGAGTATAACAAGCTCAATATTTTGGTGTTATAATAAAATTAAAATATGGGTCACTGCAATGGATTGTGTTAAATCTGAATTCAATGATATATTATAATTGTATAAGAAAAAAGATTCTGAGCGAAGACTATGATATAACAAATGATGATATTATTGTGAATAAAGTAATTTATATTATATAACATGTACGTGGAAGCTTGTTTTAAATTTTCAATCCTTAGATATAAAAGTTAAACATTTTATACATTTTTAACTTAAAAATCTCAATTTAAATGCTTACAAAAAAAATTGTGCCTATATATTTTTAATATTTTTCAACTGTTATTGTATTTATATATCAGGAACTTGTATTAATTTTTCACGTTTTTTGGCTCAACAAATACAATTTTATATATATTTATATAAAAAAGGTGAGTAATAATATTCAAAAGCGTGTTATTTCATGACATAGTGATAATAATTACGCATACTTGGAAATTACGTAAAACTACGTGCAAACGTCGCGACGTACGTAAATAAATATATATAATATAGAAGTGTAAAAATTTGATTATTTAAATATTGAAGTATGTAATTATAGGAATACAAAATAAGTGAGTACATTTTGTCTTGAAAAAATTAGATAGATAAATTAAAGTGAATGGAAATAGGAAAAAATATTTGTTTTTTATGATATTAATTAAAAAGAATTATATTTGAATAAGGATTCAGATATTTCAAACGTTGAAAGTAATAATTTTACGAAAGAGTCGATTTTAGGAGTAATTAATCGAAAATAATAAATACCTAATAATAGTCAATAGTGTAATAATTGACGCAGTCTTCAAATTACGTAAATATACGCGCTGTACCGCGTTGTTCGTCAGCATACATAAATACGTAAATATACGAAAATAAAAATTAACTATTAAGATACAAATGAATTTATAAAAATACGTGATAGAGGAAGTAAAAACATTTTTCTTTTTAAAGAATAGATAAATAAAATAAAGTTAAATAAACAAAGATAATAGCAATTTTAAATTTTATTTTGAAAAAGTGTATGATAAAAAGTAAATAGAATTTAATCGATGAATAAAGCATCAGAGGACGCACAAGTCGAAGGAAATAGTTCTACGGACAATAATATAGACGATAATACAACTGAGAAATTAAGTCTACACGTAGGTGAAAACGAAAAATCGAACGCGAACGTAGAAAATAGAGAGTCTATAAAAGAAGAATTATTAATCGATTTAAATATATCAAAATTAGTTGAATGTTCACAAAATTTTAATAGGGAGGAATATCTAAGTGCGATTAAGGAAAAAGAATCATTAAATAAAACTATTACACATAAAACTGATTCGAGACGAAGACAGTTTGGGAGAACGGGTTCTAGGTCTGATCACGGCGTAGTACATATACAATTAGAAAAAATAATTAGAAAACGGGGGACAAAAACAATAATTAAAATGGATATAGATAAAGCCATTAGTATTGTACCAGTGTGTACCGGTAAGAAAAATATATCGGAATTTATCAATACATGCGAAATCGCATTGGCAAACATACCAGATGTAGACAAACCACTTTTGTTGAAAATTGTCGGAAAACGCGTTAAAAGTGTGTAAATACAGAGAATTGAATTCTTGGGAAAATTTTAAGTCAATTTTACAAGGGGCATTTGAACATAAATCTTCAGAAAGAGCTTTAACATTAGAACTAAATACAGCGCGAATGAATGAAGGAGAAAGCTTGGAAAAATGTATTAGTAGAATTGAGGAGTTATATTATAAACTCAGTAATGCAAGTACCGTGGGATTATCGGTAACTGAAATAAGAAAGATTAAGAATCAAACTAAGAAACAAGCTATGATTGTATTTATGACAGGGTTACCACATCATTTATATGTAGTATTAAAATCAAGGAACCCACAAACATTGGAATCAGCTTTTCAAATTGCAATTGATGAACAAATAGAATACCAATCCAAAATGATAATCGAGGAATTAAAGGATAGGGTGGAACAACAGAATTTCAATAAGGAGGAAACACAAATGGATAACACGGAACGTCAAAATAATAAAAATAATAAATAATAGTTTCGATAAAAATTTTAATCGTGGTGAATATAATAATCAATATAATAGTTAAAATGTTAACAATAACAATTATAATCAACGTAATTATAGAAATAATCAAAATAGAAATAATACCGGATGTTATATCTGCAGTGGAACAAATCATTTCGCAAGGGACTGTTATCAAAACGGAAATAGACGGTCAGTAACGAATAATAACCGTAAACTCGATTACGGTAATACACATCCACATATGAGTAATACTAATACACTTATATTACACTGTAGTTACTGTAACAAGGTGGGTCATGAAATTTTTGATTGTCTCACAAAACAAAGAAACGAGGGAAATAATAATATATCAAAAAATTCGAGGGTACAAGATGTACGAGTGGCGTAAGATTTGTGCATGAAATAAGAGACAGGTCGTCACAAGACGATGTTTACACATCACAATAGTATTATAATAGAACAATATTACTTTAAAATCACCTAACTTTAATACAGAACGAATAAAATTACTAATAAATACAAATAGCGACTCAAAAATTATTAAACTAACGGGGGAAACAGAAACTCATGAGTATAGGACAACATTAATTGACAAATATTAAAAAGAAAATGTATTTTACAATAGGGCAAACCACAATTAATTTAACAATAGAAATTAAAGAATTTAAAACAGATTTTATGTAGAGAAAAAGAAATAAAATAAATTTATTACGAGTAATTGTATATTAGGACTTAAATACTAATTGATTAGTCGTGTAGTAATTGATATTGCAAATAGTAAATTAACAGTAAATTAAAATTAAAAATTACAAACGAAAATAATATATGCTTTAGGAAACCACGCACGGAAACAATAATCATATTTACATTGCATATGGGGCAATATATATATTATAAAAATATTTTAAACAGGCAGGAGTTACCACCGGATGTACACTACACTAATATGTATATAACACAGTCAGAAACAGAACAATTACGATTGCGTATTAAATATATCGAATGTGGGGCAAAGCATAAATGTGGGTTAAATTAATAGAATATCGAAGGAACATGACATTGACAATGATTTAAACGAATTTGGAAACATAAAAAATAACGATCATGACATTGACCGCGTGAATAAAATAAAAAGTTAGATTAAGAGGAGCATTTAGACATCGAAGAAAATAAATCGATATTACAAATTGTATTTTAAAAACAATTGATGACAATCCAGGATAAATTAGAAAAAAAGTATATACATGTAATATACGTGTATGGTGAAGAGTAATAATATTTACAACGATAATAATATTAAATGGTATAACAAAGTATTAGGTATAATTAGTAAAAGAAATACATATGAAAAAAAAAAATGTTTAGCATTTTGTGAAACATTTTACTAGATAAAACTATAACGGAATAAACCTCGCGGATAAATAAATAATACTATAATTAATGAAATAAAATAAATGAAAAAAAAAAATAGATATATATGATTAAAGATCACATACATAGAAATAAGTTAAGTCCTCTTGGAAGGGACCATACAAATGTTGGAGGTATTATAGATTCAGACAACGTGGTGATATCGCGAAATCGAAAAAAAAGTAACAATGCATAAAATTTACGTGAAAGAATATTACGACAACAGAGATAAAAGAAACGAAAAAAAATATATATATAGAAAAAGAGTAATAAGTCACAAATAATTAGTTAATAATATAAATAAAATAAAGAATAAACACTAAAGTAATGATAATTGATAGCACGTAGTATATAAATATAATATAAATAATAATGTGGAAATTAATAATTGAAGTAGTAATAAGTGAAATGAAGACAAATCAATTTTGTAAATGATAAAAGTCGACGTGGGATATGAACGATGTAGCATTGAAATATGATGAATAATATATATTATATTATAGATTAATTGGTTATGGACGAGGAAAATCGGATAGTCTCGGTGGCCAGATGGTCCCAGAGTACGAATAAGTGTCGGAAGTAAAAAGTCTATTATAAAGACAAAGATAGAGATTCAGGAGGTGTGATAAGAGCATCAAATCATCAAAACGACCGAATAGTTGAACACACAATTTTGAAATAATGGGCGTAATATAGAATCATTACAATATATATATATATATTTATATACTCCATAATATGGAAAAACAATTGGTGATGTTTTACGTAGAAAGGTTACATATTGTAAGAAAAATCATGTACAGTACACGTAAACAAGAAATATGAATGGTATAAATGAACAAGTCAAATTTAAAAACATGGATTACTATTTAACAGTCAATCGGGTAGAAAATGTAAACGAAATAATAAATAATAAAATAAATAATATATAGCTATAAAGAATCAATGCGAAATAGATAAGATAATCATAAATAATTGTAAAATAAGGTATGCAGGGTGATACAGTTTCCTTATAGATTAATAGCATCCTAATATAGCATGATTAACACTAGAATTATTATATAGATCGATAAATAAATAGAAATACTATTATAGGTTTATGATTGAAATAAAATTCAAAGGACAAAGGACAAAGGGCAGAAAATGACAATTTAATAGAAAAAGTAATAGAATTAATATTCAGAGGCCAATTGGATTTAATTAATGTCACGAACAAGTAGATGATGAATTTTAAATTCCACATTTGAACTACGAAAACAGCTATGTTGAAATAATACAAATAAAATGGGAACTGTGTGAATCAAAATATTATAATGAATAGAATTCTAAATAAATCTAGAACATATTATATGCAAAAATGTTGTACAGTTCAATAAGAGTGGGAAAAAAAAGATTAATTGATTGTAACAACGAATAACACATTACAAAGAACGACACCAAAAATCAATATTTATGAAATTTTAAACAAATATTCAAAATAGGGGGAGTTCAACAACGTCAGTTGAAGACGATTATCGGAAAAATTTTGTCAAAAAGGTTAGAAATTAGTACAGTAATTAATGTTATTAAATCAGATCAGGAAAAAGGAAATGAAATAAATTATACAATGCTGTAATACTAGTTATAATAATGTTGATCGTAGTAGTGGTGTTAGTAGGTGTAGAATATAGATATAAATGTAGAAATAACTATATGAAAATAGCTATAGGTCAACGGAACAACAAGTAAATGATAATCCGGATGTAGCGACAACGGAATTTTAGGAAAATAATAATAATAAGTATGTGACGTCCAACGCAAACCAATATTATTATAATTTATAATTGTACTAGCAGGTACCGTAGGAGCGCGACATGCGACGAGGTAGATAAGGCATACTATCCCCGATCCCGCGCGCGTCAGTCTCCGCAGATCGAATACTGTACCGGCAGTCGCACACACGCTCCCCTCCTAGTACCCACGGCTCAGAGTACCGGCCACTCATGTTAGCTGTACGTATGTGACCCCCTCCCTCACCTGTCGTTTTTCCGTGCCACCCAAGATCGCAAAGTACTGACCGACACCAGCAAAAGCCACCACTAACTTTTTTCCCGTCTCAGCTCCCGGTACCATGAGCGAGTAGCAAGCGTTTTATTGCTGATGCGCCGAAGGGCGGCACAGGACACACACTATTTACTGGTAACGTTTTTTGATACATCATTATTATTATTCTCACCGTGGCCGGTACTTTTAGGGTATTATTACTATACTATTATATTATTATTATTATTATACTTATGTATTATGGTACATTATTGTTGTCCTCCCGCCGGTAAACCGCTCCGTCGGAGACGTGTGGTGAGTAATGTTTATATTTTATTTGGTAAAATGCATTATTATTATTATTATTATTTTTATAATTTATTTTGACCGAGTTTTATGCCTTCGGCTTTCTCGGCAACAACTTAAATCCTAAATTTGTTCAAATAAACGTATATATATATTTTCCCCCAAATTGAGGTGTTATTATTTCACCGTCGGTCACCTTTCCTATTACCGGGTCAAATGTATTCCCGTTCTTAGATATTGAAAAAAAATCCACGGCTCTCCGGCTTTCGGGTCGCGGTCCTTGGTAGGCGACCGTGAAATGTTCGAGGCGGCCCCATGACTCTCGAGAACATGATAAATATGATTGAGCAGTCACAAGTACATGAAATTAATTAAATTATTTTAGTTATAAATGAAATAAAAAGTATAAAATGTAATGCTTATAACATTTTTATTTCATTTATAACTAAAATAATTTAATTAAATTCATGTACTTATTATTATTTTCATAAAATTCCGTTGTCGTTACATCCTAATAATTGAAAAATACATTTTAAAAAGTAAACAAGACTTACGTAGGTAGTAGTATGTATTGTAATGGACATTCCGATAGGAATAATTTGAAAAAAAATTATTTAATAAATAAAATATTAATAAGAAATTTTAATAAATAAAGAATATAGTAATAATAAAAAGAAAGTTATCATCAAATTAAAATAACAATACTCCTATGGGAGATTGTGAATTAAATACATTATATTACAGAAAGTAAAGTGATTAGGAAGGATAGTTCAGAATATAAAAAGTACCGATCTGATCTAAGATAGATTGTAAATTTCGATTAGCAGCAGCTTTTTGTACACTGAAATAGACAAACTATGCAAAACAAAATAACGAATGACATTTGAGTGGTTGATGAACCATTTAAGATTTTGGAAAAAAAAATAGAAATAAATAATAAATAGAAACATTAGATGGAGAACCTTAAGTTAAGTGAATCAAATAAAGTCTCAATAAGAAAAATAGGTATAGATAAACATAATAAATTTAATAAGTCTAAATGTTTGAACGCATCTTTAAGTGAATAAAAGTTGTACACTCAACTTTGAATTAATAAGATAAAAAAGTGAGCAAACAAACATTAATGTAGAAAAAAAATTTAAATAATTGATAAATTAATTAATAATAAAAAGCCATAATAAAAAATAGAAACAAATAGATAAAAGAAAACATTTTTTTTAGATATTATAAAATTGGGAGATATATATTACATATACACTGAAAATGAAAAGAAAATATAAAAATAACGTTGGAAAATATTCAAAATAAATAATATTTTGAGAGAATATTATAAACATGGTGTTGGAGATAAAATATACGTAATAAATTACTAAATTAGTATATATATATATATTGTACAAGAAAACAAATATGTTGTAATAATCTTAAGTTAAAGCACGAATGAGATATTGGAATTACTAACACTAATATGGAATATATTGTGGGAAAAATAGGAAATAATCCTTAATCGAATAATAATTTGAAAACTTACATGGATGATTATTATGTAACACCTATATTAAAGGAAATATTGTATTAGAAAAGAAAAGAAAATTATAATGATACATAATAATACTGTTATACTAACAAGAAAACTAACCAATATAAAATTAATCATTGTAAACATTGTATTTTTTTTTTTTGTTGTAACGATAAGTTTAATTTTGTGTATTGCACTTTATATTATTGTAAATGCAAAAAGCATAGGTTAAATACTATATTAACATTATTTGTAAACAATAAATAATATTTTAATCAACGTAACTAAATTATATATGTGCAAAATTTGAATTCAATGATATATTATAATTGTATAAGAAAACAGATTCTAACCTTATTTATGTATGGATACTGCATATATTTACCATAAATAGTGTCGTATATTGTTGACAGTCGTCAAAATAATATTATTTAATATATATGTAATATAGGTGGGAATATTTCAAATTGTAAATTATTGACATAGGTCAGGCCAGCGAAGCAATAATGTGTTGAGGCTACAATAATATTTTCTATATAACACCGCCGTGCGCGCAGGCACGGCCCCCCGTTGTCGCTGAGTGATTCGGCGAGAACGTAGCTACGACGTGCGTGACCGATCGTAGTACGGGCTAGGCGATCTGAATTTGCTAAGTGTTTTATTTATGTTTGTTTTAATACAATAAAAATGTTTCCGACCTGAAAACCCGAATTAAACATTATTTTAGTCATTCTTACTTTCTTACCTTTTATAGAAACAGCGCCGGGATATACGTACTATGTGTCAATGAAGTTTTATTAAACTGAATAGTGCCAAGGTATATGTAATCTTTGAGTCATTTCAACTAGATAGGAACGAACTAAGAATTGACAAGCGCCTACCATCGTACCTCAACGAGTTAACAGTGCCATTCTAATTAACTTTAGAGAGTGTCATTAACTAGAGAATACGAGGGTAAGGCGATAGTTGGTTTACCGCGTATTGTCTAATACGGGTGATACCACAGAGTAACAACGCTGTTTCCTGAGTACCTGGATTCATGGTTTGGTCACTAGAGTTAAGAGGAGGGGAGGTTATATTCTGATCTAAAAGATTTTCTTCAATAGATTGGTCTAGGATATTAAGGTTGAGTCGATATTCTGCTTCCCCCAAAACGGTATCTACTTCCCCCAAAGTTACTGAGACGTTATGTATTAACTCTGAATTATGGTCTATTAGTACGCCAGTTCTGATGAAGATGTTATCAGTACTGATATTCCCAATAGAACGTTCGGATGTCGGATTTTCTGGATTTGAGAATCGTATTGGTAAACTTACACGAGGGGTAGGACTTGGCGGTTCTATTGGATTACTTGATTCGTTATCTGAATTTGCAGGGGTTGACCTATCCGAATCGTTTTCCGATTTTCCACTCATTAACTACTTAGTTACTTGACTGATACTTAATAAATTGCTAAATTGACATGCATAAGTGTGTGTATTTACATGCAATTATACAACACTGCTAAGGTTAACTACGATATTAATATTATATTAATACAATACTACGGATTTATGATTCTGAATAGTTAGTACGGAGTGCAGTACTGATGACCTATCACTTAATCAAGATACGGTTACAGTTTTTTTTTTTCTTTTTTTTAAATATAAATTTGTTTATTTTTTTACTCACAGTATCGCAGTTACAATGATCCTTGTCATGGTTTTTTTTTTCTTCTACGGGATGCTCTGGATGGTCTGCACGGGTGTTCGGCTTGGCTTGAATCGAATTCCTTGACTGTTAACGACGACTTTCCTCTTCGACTGCGCTTGTGGAATCGAAGTTCGCTAGCCCCGAAACTGCTGGCGCGGGGACCACTACACCCTGTAGTGGGTTTCTATGATAATACTAGTATAGTATAATTTTATTTCACGTGTCAATGAACACGGCGCACTCGTGTAGTATATTTATATAAATAATATATACTACTATAGCGACGACCCGTGCGAAATATTTACGAAAACTGAGAGCGCGCGTAATATTAACGTATATGATAATACGATATATATATATTATATATACGTAATACGACGGCGGCGGCCCACACTGCTTGATACTAGACGGCAGTATTTGTTTACAAACACGACGTTACGGCGACTATATTCTGCCGGCACTATATTATAATATATATGTATTTATACACACGGCGGCGGCACAGACGTTCGGTTTCGTTATTATGCACGGCGGATGCGTGCGTGCGTAAGTGAGTGTCGTCTGATTCGGCGGCACTATCGACACGGTGGCGGCGGCGCGTGTATTATGATATATTATAAGTCGTTTTTGTGTGTGTCAATAAATTGACCTTCGGTTTCAGCGGTAACACGTACAACGGACGCGGCGGCGTTGATGATCGTATTACGGGTTCGCGTTCGCGTGCGTGCGTGCGCTACTAACCATTCGTTCGGGCGGCGCTACTGCGTGTTCCCTCTCCTTGTCTTGTACACCGAGTTCCTGTACACCTCGATGTTTTGGATTTTCTGGACACTTCGGATTTTCTTCTTCAGATTTTCTTCTTCACTTAATTATATTAAAAGCATAGATTTACTTTAACTCGAAATCACACGACATTTACTAACTTATTGTTTAACGAACT
This sequence comes from Metopolophium dirhodum, assembly GCF_019925205.1. NCBI lineage: Eukaryota > Metazoa > Arthropoda > Insecta > Hemiptera > Aphididae > Metopolophium > Metopolophium dirhodum. The sequence continues at coordinate 19,636,254 of NC_083560.1, forward strand.
GGAATCTACGGATCCCACCGCTGCCACCAAAAATGTTATGGACGTCTCCAAAACCGAGTTTGTTCGCTAATAAGAAATACGTGATGTAGGAGTTATCACTAATACTTTATTAATATAATCAGTTGTACAGAATACTTAGATTTAAATAATTAGACTTAAAAGATTAACAGAGGTTCTGCTCGATGGTCTGACAGTACTACACTAACTCTTATACAGACAGCGAGACACGGTAGGGGCTCGCTCGGGCTCAAAACTGTCCACACAGCGAATTCCCTTAGCCCGTGTGACTCTGCCTGTTCACATATTAATATGCTTACACACTATTCTATATTATACTATTACTATATATCATACTGTGTATAGCATACAGACAGGGGTTCACAACAATATTGTATTAGAAAAGAAAAGAAAAAGATCATGATATATAATAATACTGTAATACTAACAAGAAAACTAACCAATATAAACGTAATCATTGTAAACATTGTATTTTTTTTTTGTTGTAACGATAAGTATAATTTTGTGTATTGCATTTTATATTATTGTAAATGCAAAAAGCATAGGTCAAATACTATATTAACATTATTTGTAAACAATAAATAATATTTTAACCAATGTAACTAAATTATATATGTGCAAAATTTGAATTCAATGATATATTATAATTGTATAAGAAAACAGATTCTGAGCGAAGACTATGATATAACAAATGATGATATTATTGTGAATAAAGTAATTTATATTATATAACATGTACGTGGAAGCTTGTTTTAAATTTTCAATCCTTAGATATAAAAGTTGAATATTTTATAAATTTTTAACTTCAAAATAATTATTAAATTTTAAGATTGACGTATTTTGTTAAAAATCTCACTTTAAATGCTTACAAAAAAAAATTGTGCCTATGTATTTTTAATATTTTTCAACTGTTATTGTATTTATATATTGTATTGATTTTTCACGTTTTTTGCTCCAACAAATACAATTTTATATATATTTATAAAAAGGTGAGTAAGTGGATGTCGCTCTGCTGTACAGTAAGTGATAAGCGGGTCACTGTAATGGATGGTGTTAAATTCAAATTTAATGATATAATATCATTGTATAAGAAAAACGATTCTGAGCGAAAACGGTCAGTCAGCCTATGATATTACCAAGTATAGTTGATGATATTATTGTAACGAACCCAATAATACGCATACTATATTATTGTGATCGTTTCGCCTTAGGATATATTAGGCAACATAAAGATTAGCACATAGTAAGTATAATTCGACTAAATAAATCAAAGTCATAAATCCTATTAGAATACCTGTGGGAATATAACGAGAGGGTGATCTTGAACCCGCATTTCAATAGGTCCTACAACCTCGCCTGAATCATAAATCATAAATATATGAATATGATATATAGATATAACTTATAACATATATATATATAATGCACAGTATCTAAATATTAACGGATGGCGTATAGCATATATTGAAAATACAATAACAGGATACGATTCTTGGAATAACCAGGCGTGGGAATGTATCGATAATAAATTAAACAACGTCCTGTGAAGTCCACGGATAGTCTAGGGGGAAGTAGGAGAGCAGGAGGCCCTATAAAACCAGACCCGAAACCGTCTGTAGATTAGACGTGATTTACCATCGTACATGCGAGCACCTTCGGGAGAGAAAATATACAACTTAACTTTTCAACAAATCTAATTATTTTGTCAACCTACCAAGAAATTGTTACGGAACAAACCAAACAGCAATAAATGAAAAAGGTTTTTCTCAAGACCAACAAAAAACGATTGGGAAAAGTAATCAGTTTGACAGATGAAAACCACACCGAGTAAATGCAAACAGCGAGACAACGGTGTGATGTTCATCTGTCAAAACAGGATACACGGAACAATCAGCGATGGACTAGGTTGTCGAAAAGGGTATAAATACCGGACACTTTCGACAACCTAGTTACATCATCATTATTATCAGTCAACGTTCAGTTCACATCCGAGCAAGACGTCCTCTGCCAACTACTCTACAGCCAGCCGTTCTCAACGCTTCAACAGGGCAACAGCGCCCACCTAAGCCGCCGCGGAAGCGACGTCGTAGTCCAAATCAACAGCCGTTTTCACCGCTACTCCGACAGGGCACCAGCGCCCAAGGTAAGCCGTCGCGAAAGCGACGGGTATCCACCTCCCGAGGGGCCGCGCCCTCTCATTGCCGCAGAATCCCATCCCTGACCAAACCAAACCCCCCTAAACCCACCCGTCACACCACCAGAAAATCGCTCTTTTCAGAGCTACAGTGTTAAACCCTGAGTTTGTTACGGTCTTGCCATGGGCAAAACAGCTAACAAGCGGAAGGGCCCCGCGCATACACCCGGGAGTTCCAAGAAGGGACGTCCACGTGCCTCATCATCCCCACCGTCCACCTTCCTAAAAGGTCCACAGAGGGATTCCCCCCCCTCTCCAACTCCGTCGACCGACTCATCAATAACAATGTCGTCAAACTGCTCCTCTTCCGACACCGAGTCAAACAAATCCGCCCAACACTCCGCCCCGACTACTAAACCTCCACCAGCCAAAACATCCGAACAACAAATCCCGACATCAGCCAAACCCAAGCAAATCAGGCCACCCCCCTTAATCTTAAACTCTGCGTCTTGGCGAAAAATCGCACCAACTATCTACAAACTTCCGAACTTCACTCCATCGGCAATTACAGCCAAAACCACATCCAATGGACAAATAACTGTCCAAACTACCGACCCCACCAACTTCCGACAAATTCAGAAAGTCCTAGTTGACAGCAAAACTGAATTCCATACCTTCAGCCTCCCTGAAGATCGTTCCCTTAAGGTCGTTCTAAAGGGCATACCGATCGACATCACCACTGACGATCTAAAATCCGAACTAGAAACCCTAAACTTCCAAACAAAATACATTCGCCGTTTCGGTACTCCCGAAAAACCGATGCCCATGTGCCTCGTACACATTGCGGCAACCCTGAACGCCAAGGATATCTTTCTTCTCAACTCCCTATTTTATCTTACAATTTCGGTAGAAGCCCTTAAACCTTCCAGCCCGGCACAATGTTTTTCGTGCCAACGTTTTGGACACGGTTCCCGTAACTGTGGCCACCTACCCAGATGCGTCAAGTGCGCAGGAAATCACTTGGCATCTGAATGCCAAAAAACTCCCGAGCAAACCCCCGACATGCTGCAATTGCGGCGGGCCTCATACGGCTAATTTCCGCGGATGCCCACATCTCTTGACGATAAAACCCAAAATCGCACCACCAACAACCAAACCTCAAACCCTGCCGCCGACAACTCAATCTTTTACACCACCCCCGCCCCCACCAACAACTACAATAAAACCCCAAACCCGCTCGTACGCTGCAGCCACCACCGGCCAAGCGCCCCCCACCACCACCACCACCAAAACCGACCAGTCCCGAAGCCCCACAAATTAACCTGTCCCTCATTTTAAACCTCCTGACCAACCTCTTAACAGCCATAGTAAATAACCAGGACCCCAAAACCCTGATACAAACAGCAATACAATCATTCTTAACCATACTATCCCCCCAAAATGGATAACTTAAAAATTCTATTTTGGAACTCAAACGGCATTAACCACAAACTTGACGAACTGCGCTCTTTAGCACTAAAACTGAAAACCGACATAATCCTACTTAACGAAACCCACCTAAAACCCTCTGCCAGACTTCACAACTTTTTTACGTACAGGAACGACCTGCCGCCCGTGCAGCGTCCACCAACCAGTTACCCTAAACACAACCATCCAAACCTCTTCCATCCTCGTACAACTCAACGGCCACGAAGTACTTATTTCAGCCGTATACAAACCACCCGGAACCCTACTAACGACAAACGACCTCGACCTTTTGACAAAGAGTGCCGAATGGCAAATTTTGGCAGGCGACTTCAACGCCAAACATCCGCTGTGGTATAGCCACACGACGCTGCCGGGCCGTGTCCTCTTTGACCACGCACAACAATTGGACTACTCTGTAACTGCTCCCTCTTCTCCCACACATTTCCCGACATGCACACGATACAGACCTGACATACTCGACATCGGCCTCGTACGACTACCCTATCAAACCCAAATCATTAACCTCAACGAACTATCTTCCGACCACAACCCCATTCTTCTAGATACACTCTGCACTCCGATCTCTTCTTCTCCACCGGTTACGAATCGGTTTATTAACTGGAAAAAATACACAACAACTCTCGCGAACTTACCGAACTCAACCACTCAACCGACCAACGACCGTGAGTCTATCGACCTGGCAATCGAAAACCTCACAAAACATATCCAACAAGCGGTTGAATCGGTAATAAAAACCCCAAACGTGCAACCATACAACTACAACACCAACTCAACCTCGCGTCCAACTGGTTCCACAGGTGGCGAATCAAAATAAACCCGACCAAAACAGTAGGCGTCCTCTTCGGGCGTTCTAATACAACCCACATTCCACCTCTAACCATCGATAACCAACCCGTTAACTGGTCAAAACAGGCCAAATACTTAGGCGTCACGATTGGACGTAAACTTACATTCAACCAACACATTCAAGACGTAACCAAAAAAGCTACCCGCGTCCGTGGTATGCTTTACCCCTTACTTAACCGTACTAGTCCCGTTCCGCTGAAAAACAAAACTTAACATACTTAAACTCTACGTGACCCCTATACTTACATATGCTGGCTCTTCCTGGGCACCCTTTATCGGCCCCTCCCATTGGAGACGTATTGAATCCGTCCAAAACATCGGCATACGCACGATAACCGGTATGCCCACTATCGTTAGAAACTCGGCCCTTTTAAAATCAGCCAACTTCAAATCTATCCAAAATTCCATTTGCTCTCAATCAAAAACAATGTTCTACAAAAACTCTTTTTTCCGAATACGATCATATCCGCCTCTTAGGTAAAACCCACTCCCCTCCAACCACCAAACGTTTACTCAAACCATACCCATTAAATTGGACCGACTAACATAACTGAACCTACCAATCAACCCCAAAATCCATCCACTTGTAGAGGCACAAGCCTGGAATAGTAAACGGCATAGCCACCCCTCCCAAAGCAAAGCAACCTAGTTAACAACTGACCAAACTTACTCACCAACTTAGTCAGAACTTTAACAAAAACGTTAACACCGCCTCCATTTTCCTTGACGTGGAAAAAGCCTTCGACCTGGTCTGGCACGTCGGTCTCCTCTACAAACTGTCCCAACTCAACATCTCGACTGAAATCGTTAAAATCATCGAATCCTTTCTCACTGACCGCACTTTTGTCACAAAAATCGAAGACTCATTCTCGTCCACCAGACACATACTCGCAGGCGTCCCTCAGGGATCCTGCCTTTCACCTACTCTCTACTTGACTTACATTAACGACATACCAACAACTCCTAAAGCTCACCTCTCACTATTCGCTGACGACACTATGTTCATTACTTTCGACAAAAACCCGAAACGTGCAGCCATACAATTACAACACCAACTCAACCTAGCTACCACATGGTTTCATCGCTGGAAAATCAAAATAAACCCTACCAAAACAATAGGTATTCTTTTCGGACGTTCCAATACTACTCACATCCCACCACTACTACTCGACAACCATCCAGTGACTTGGTCCAATCATGCCAAATACCTCGGCGTTACAATAGGGCGCAAACTCACCTTCGACAAACACGTTCAAGACATCACCAAAAAAGCCACTCGCGTCCGCGGTATTCTTTACCCCATTCTCAACCGTTCTAGCCCTGTCCCAAAATCTTCAAAGCTCAATATTCTAAAACTCTACGTCTCTCCAATTCTTTCTTATGCTGGCCCCTCTTGGGTTCCTTTCATCGGTCCCTCACATTAGAGACGTATCGAATCTGTTCAAAACATCGGCATTCGCACGATAACGGGTATGCCCACTATCGTTAAAAATTCGGTCCTTCTAAAATCAGCAAATTTCAAGTCAATCAAAAATTCTATTCATAGCCAATCTAAATCGATGTTCTACAAAAACTCTTTCTCTACTCATGCCCACATCCGACTCTTAGGGAAATCTCACACCCCACCAACCACAAAGCGTAGAATCAAACCCTATCCTTTGATATGGGTTGACCAACAAATTTAACACCACCTTCCTAAAACATCCATCCACTAGTAGAGGCAAAAGCCTGGTATAGTTTCACGGCTTAGCCATCCCCCCAAAGCAAAGCAAAGCAACCTAGTTAGTATCACAGCCAACAGTTATCCTGTTAAGACGTCTCCTGTCAACTACTACCCTGCAGCCAGCGTTCATTAGCAGCTCCTTCAGTCCGCCGTTCCCACCGCTCTCAACAGGGCATCAGCGCCCACTGGCTCACACCAGTGAACCCGTCCACATTTAAACAGCCATTCTCACTGCTTCAACAGGGCAACAGCCCCCACGGTTCATACCACGAACGTTCAACTCAAACAGCCGTTTTTCACCGCTCTCCAACAGGTCCACCAGCGCCCACAAGTAAGCCGTCGCGGAAGCGACGTCCCTCCGTTTTAGCCGTCGTGGGGCCGCGCGGCGCGCACTCACATAGCCACAGCATCCCCTCCCATTAAACACACCCACGCTCATCACACATGGGCAAAAAACGCAAAGGGGGTAACCCCCCTACCAATCACCTACTTAAAATTGCACGTCAACGTTCTGCTCCCCCCTCTCCAACACCATCGAAAACTTCCGACTCTGAAACTTTAGACTCCTTCTCTGACTCGAGCGCTTCGACTCAACACTCACGATCCTCACTAACTTCCGTACAATCTACAGACACATTACTTCCTGCAATAACCAACACCGCCCCAACAACCCAATCTCCGTATAAATCTCCACCAATCCCCAGACCACCACCCATAATCATAAGCTCTGTTTCCTGGCGTAAAGTCACGCCCACCGCATATACTCACTCCCCAACTTACAACCAGGCTCCTTATCAGCCAAGTCCTCTGGCGAACGTGTAACCTTAAAGGCCGCCGATGCGACCCAATTCCGGCTAATCCAAAGCACCCTACTGAAACACGGGACCGAATTCCACACTTTCTCTCTCCCCGAAGAACGATCCCTCAAGGTTGTTCTGAAGGGAATTCCGAACGACATTACTCCGGACGAACTCAAGAATGAACTTAAGACCTACTCCGCAGCAACATCTAAATCAGCGCACACTTCTTTAGTTTCTCCAGTCCCACAATTTAACTTACTGATGATTCTCAACCTGCTCACCAACTTATTGACTGCACTATCCAACAATCAAGATCCTAAAACACTTATAGAAACTACAATTAAAACTTTCATGTCCATACTCTCACCCCAAAATGAATAACTTAAAAATACTATTTTGGAACTCCAACGGTATTAAACACAAACTCAACGAACTACGCTCCCTCGCACTTCTACTTAAATCCGATATAATCTTACTTAACGAAACCCGTCTATCCCCTTCTGCCAAACTTCATATTCCTAACTATTTCACTTACAGGAACGATCGTAAAAGAGTTAAAGGGAGACACTATTTCCAATCTGTTTTTCACATTTTTTTTTTCCCAAAACTTCTTTTTCTCAATACTATTTTTCCCAAAAATTCCTTTCCACAATATTATTTTTCCAAAAAGTCGTTTTTTCACAATATTATTTAAAAAAAATTATATATCCCCCAATACAAAATTCAATACAAAAAAAAAATGATTTAAGTATTAAAATTTTAAATTATGACCAATGGCCGTGAGTTATGCAACAATATCATTGTTATTAACAAATTCGTCATATTTAGAAACAATATTATAAATTCTTTCCTCTGTTTTTAGTTGTACCTTATTACGACATTTCCTTAATTTTTGTCCTAGATTCAGTTGTCGTAACATGCACTCAGTGTCAGCTTGTTCTTTTCCAAGCTCATTAAAAAATGTGTATACGCTAGGATGTTGTCGTCCAACAACCATTTGTTGTGCGACAAAATTACAACCAACTGAGCACTATAATAATATAGTAATAATTCCATTATTTGTAAACAATTTTTAAAAATTAATTAATTATTCATCATGACTGGATATTGAGGAATTGCGTGATTTCGTCGTATCTAAGTATGATATAAAGGATAACTTTTTACTGTTAATAGTGATGATACATATTATTACTACAATGGCTGTACGTCTGTAAGTACAGTAATATCTTCGTCCATTGAGTCTCAACTGCTATCCATTGTAATCATTCAATCTGATCAAAAATATATATTATACATATAATACTTATATCTTATAACATTAAATTCATATAACATTATTAATCGTTGATGAAAACATTTATTTATTACGAAAAAAAAGAAAAATGTATAAAAAAGCAGTATACGAACCTAATCGGAGGCAAACGCCTCTGTATGCATATAAATAAAAAATAATATTATAAGCAAGCACTATCAGATAATATTTCCGAAATTGTAAGTGTGTGTGAAATGGCTGACACTGTTTTTTCAACAAATATGAATGCCAGTTATAATAAGAGAGATATAATATTCATTTATTATTACTTATATGTAAGAAATTATCTGTACACAAGGTTATTATTTATTACAGATAAATTTAACACTAAAGAATGATCAAGTGATTATGTGATCGGCAAAAAAGAGAAAATTATTAAAACAGACAGAGGGAAGTAAGTGAATGCCAAAATAATAATAGTACATTTCATCAGTAAATTCAGCGGTCCTTACAAAAGATGTCATAATTGAAACGAATATTAAATACTGATAAATTAATATATAAATTAGAAAATAAAAGAGACTAAAATCGTTGGCTCACCGAAAAACGTTGATATTTTGTTAGTTGCAATTATACAGGTGTATCGTTGCTTATATAGTAATGATGGTACGTATATTATGTAGCGTGTGCTTATTGTATATACCTTAGGACCTCTCGTCGATAATGCAAATAATACTTTTCACGCCTAATTTAAAATAAAGACGCAAGTGATGACAATTAGTAGCAAAATATTTTAAGGTATTTTACCTAAATTGAATTGGTATATTATTCATTAAATTTTATAATTTTGTTCAAAATAATATAACAATATTCTAAAGGTATCTACAATACTCATAATAAACAAATATAGGTAAAAAAAAAATATATACATATAGGTATATAAGTAAATGTATGCAAGTATATTATTATATATAAGTAGGTACCTATATATAATAGCAGCTATAGTTTCCTTTTATTTTTATCTTAAAAATAAAGGCTTGAGAGTTGAAAAATGCTTGGCCGCATTATTTTCTTTACAAGGTTATATGTACAGGTTGTTCCAAATTTTGGAATTCCAAAAAAAATTATATTTCCCCCAATACAAAATTCAATACAAAAAAAAATGATTTAAGTATTAAAATTATAAATTATTACAAATGGCCGTGAGTTCTGCAACAATATCATTGTTATTAACAAATTCGTCATATTTAGAAACAATATTATAAATTCGTTCCTCTGTTTTTAGTTGTACCTTATTACGACATTTCCTTAATTTTTGTCCTAGATTCAGTTGTCGTAACATGCACTCAGTGTCAGCTTGTTCTTTTCCAAGTTCATTAAAAAATGTGTATACGCTAGGATGTTGTCGTCCAACAACCACTTTGAACCGATTATGCCAGCCTTCTGACAAATTATTTGTTCTTGCCAATCGTTGGAGTACTGTATGGTACTGGTTCCACAGTTTCCAATGTTTGTAGTAGAGATATCCATCAACATGAAGAAGCTTTCCTCTTCCATTAGAATTTATAATTTCGGCCATAATTCTAATGAATACGCTTGGTTGTATAAATACGATTTAATGTATAAAAAATTCAAGTTAATCTACGAAAAATTACACGTTTGGCAACAACTGTCAAAATGAAACTAAACAAGGTATAAATAAGACATTCGATAATCAATATTGAACGGATAAACTTAATCACACAACAAATGGATCGAATGGCAATTGGGCGCATGCGTTATTTCGACGCATACAATAGGTATTTTGAAGTTTATGATATTTATAATCTATAGATACTGTATAGGTATAAAAAATGTATAGTTGAACGGCAAACGGTAATAAAGATAAAGATGAAATGTGTACCATTTAGGGATGTACGATATAGGTATAGGGATATATAGATATATGGATCATGGATGTATATAGTCCGATTAAGCAGTGATAGGCACCGAGCACCTACCTAAAATGCGTATACGTATCATAGCGTCTATCATCATATAAGTAATAAAACGATGTGGTAATGCCGATCAGCACGATAAATATAAATCAAATAAATCAAATTGCCGATTTCGTATATTCGGCAACAATGTTGTTTTTTTTTTTTTTGGAAAAATATTAAACTTGTAAAAATATATTGGGAAAATGTTTTTATGGTAAATATTGAAATTGGAAAAAATGGATTGGTCATATAACATTTGGGAATAGTAAAAATTGGGAAAAATTAATTGGAAAAAATAAATCGGGAAAAACAGATTGGGAAAACTGTACTACAATCAGGAAATGCAATTATAAACATTCAGTCAAAATGTCATGTCCCTACTGTCAATTATGATGTGATGACAGACACAAAAATAAAAATAAAACACACATCGGGCTGATCGGCATTACCCAATTGCCATTCGATCCATTTGTTGTGTGATTAAGTTTATCCGTTCAATATTGATTATCGAATGTCTTATTTATACCTTGTTTAGTTTCATTTTGACAGTTGTTGCCAAACGTGTAATTTTTCGTAGATTAACTTGAATTTTTTGTACATTAAATCGTATTTATACAACCAAGCGTATTCATTAGAATTATGGCCGAAATTATAAATTCTAATGGAAGAAGAAAGCTTCTTCATGTTGATGGATATCTCTACTACAAACATTGGAAACTGTGGAACCAGTACCATACAGTACTCCAACGATTGGCAAGAACAAATAATTTGTCAGAAGGCTGGCATAATCGGTTCAAAGTGGTTGTTGGACGACAACATCCTAGCGTATACACATTTTTTAATGAACTTGGAAAAGAACAAGCTGACACTGAGTGCATGTTACGACAACTGAATCTAGGACAAAAATTAAGGAAATGTCGTAATAAGGTACAACTAAAAACAGAGGAACGAATTTATAATATTGTTTCTAAATATGACGAATTTGTTAATAACAATGATATTGTTGCAGAACTCACGGCCATTGGTAATAATTTATAATTTTAATACTTAAATCATTTTTTTTTGTATTGAATTTTGTATTGGGGGAAATATAATTTTTTTTGGAATTCCAAAATTTGGAACAACCTGTACATATAACCTTGTAAAGAAAATAATGCGGCCAAGCATTTTTCAACTCTCAAGCCTTTATTTTTAAGATAAAAATAAAAGGAAACTATAGCTGCTATTATATATAGGTACCTACTTATATATAATAATATACTTGCATACATTTACTTATATACCTATATGTATATATTTTTTTTTACCTATATTTGTTTATTATGAGTATTGTAGATACCTTTAGAATATTGTTATATTATTTTGAACAAAATTATAAAATTTAATGAATAATATACCAATTCAATTTAGGTAAAATACCTTAAAATATTTTGCTACTAATTGTCATCACTTGCGTCTTTATTTTAAATTAGGCGTGAAAAGTATTATTTGCATTATCGACGAGAGGTCCTAAGGTATATACAATAAGCACACGCTACATAATATACGTACCATCATTACTATATAAGCAACGATACACCTGTATAATTGCAACTAACAAAATATCAACGTTTTTCGGTGAGCCAACGATTTTAGTCTCTTTTATTTTCTAATTTATATATTAATTTATCAGTATTTAATATTCGTTTCAATTATGACATCTTTTGTAAGGACCGCTGAATTTACTGATGAAATGTACTATTATTATTTTGGCATTCACTTACTTCCCTCTGTCTGTTTTAATAATTTTCTCTTTTTTGCCGATCACATAATCACTTGATCATTCTTTAGTGTTAAATTTATCTGTAATAAATAATAACCTTGTGTACAGATAATTTCTTACATATAAGTAATAATAAATGAATATTATATCTCTCTTATTATAACTGGCATTCATATTTGTTGAAAAAACAGTGTCAGCCATTTCACACACACTTACAATTTCGGAAATATTATCTGATAGTGCTTGCTTATAATATTATTTTTTATTTATATGCATACAGAGGCGTTTGCCTCCGATTAGGTTCGTATACTGCTTTTTTATACATTTTTCTTTTTTTTCGTAATAAATAAATGTTTTCATCAACGATTAATAATGTTATATGAATTTAATGTTATAAGATATAAGTATTATATGTATAATATATATTTTTGATCAGATTGAATGATTACAATGGATAGCAGTTGAGACTCAATGGACGAAGATATTACTGTACTTACAGACGTACAGCCATTGTAGTAATAATATGTATCATCACTATTAACAGTAAAAAGTTATCCTTTATATCATACTTAGATACGACGAAATCACGCAATTCCTCAATATCCAGTCATGATGAATAATTAATTAATTTTTAAAAATTGTTTACAAATAATGGAATTATTACTATATTATTATAGTGCTCAGTTGGTTGTAATTTTGTCGCACTATTATTATTAATTCACCTGTCACTATTAATTAGTAATTACTATACTTTATGTACCACTTAAATATAAATATTTCCAATTAATATAATATGCTCAGAGATTTCATGAAATGAACACTAAATCTGGGCTAACACTAATTTACGTGTCAGAAATAGACAATAGACGTAAATAGTAAATGTAGTAGGTAAGTATATTAAATGCCTTTATACATAATATATAATAAGTGTACAATTGATTAATACTCTTAATTTGTATAATAATACATTTTTTTTCATAAAAAATTATTATTATTGTTTTTGATGATTGATGAAATGTTGTTACTATTTATTTACGTTGATTTTTTAAACAGGTTTTGTTTCGAGAATTGAACTTTTGAGTATATTATATTATTACGAATAATCATGTACAATGTACCTACCTATTTTAAAAGTTAATAATTTTATTTTAGTTAATTATTGTTATGAAATCCAATTCTGAGCCTACCAAAAAACCTGACATAAACGATGTGAACAAATATGACGAAGTATGTATTATTTAAATATATTTTTTTCTATATTATGGGGTATGATGCAGCAAAATAATATGTGTGCCATTACACCTTAACACATCAGTGTATGCGTGCGTTTGTAATATATATTTTATAAGTACAAACACTGAACTTCGACGTAATTGATACCACCGTAATAATATATACCTGTCTATACCTGTAATATTATATTATACGGTAGGTACTGGCAAACCAGAGCAGAGCGCATCTACCAGTAGCGTCATGGTGTTTGATAACTAATCAATTTACTCTAATATGACAGTAATATAAAAACTAACCACACGAAATTGGAACTTGCCAGTTCACGTGTGTGAAGTTGCCCCCCCCCCCCCCCCATAGGTTAGGTTAATTAAGAAAATCTTTTTAATAAAAATGTATATTTGATAAATATCTTTATCTGATAAGTTAATTGTTTTTAGTCATTCTTTAATATTTTAAAGTATCGATTTATTATATAATGAAGTTATTACTTAGAACGGATTTTGAGAAATACACCAACGGATAAGGGATTGACTTACAAATTCTAAAAACTAACTTAGAAATACTTACAAATGAATATCTTTAACTTACAATCGGTCCGGATCGATTTGGCCGACATGGTGGGGGGGGGGGGGGGTTGGATTTTTGGAAATTTGCCAAAGGGTAAGGGTTTTACTTACAAACTCTGAAAACCAACCTTAAAAATACTTACAAATGAATATCTTGAACTAACAATCGGTCCGGATCAATTCGGCTGATATGGGGGGGCTGATGGTGAATATCTAGGGCTGTAGATAACGCAGCGGGGACCAACTTATAAATTCCAAAAACCAACTTACATATACTTACAAATGAATATCTTTAACTTACAATTGGTCCGGATCGATTTGCCCAATAGGTAGGGGGCAATTTCACACACGTTGCCAGTTCCTATAGAGAATATCTAAGAACAGAAACCTGTAGTGGAATCATTTTATTGTTCTGAATTTATTTAAATAAACAATAGTTTTCTTGGTTCTATTATGATTTCATCGGTTTTAAGAAATAAATTAAAATTGTCTTTAGATTTAGTTTTGTTTTAACGAAATAACCACAGGTGTGCATTTTTCATACCGACACATTTTTTTTTTTTTTTGATAACTATAATTTTTTTGCTTTGAATAATACATTATACCTACTACTGACAGCGATTATTTTTATCTATAAAATATTATGGATTACATTTTTGCACTCGTAACATGAACGTTCGAAAAACAATAATATGTTTATCCAACGCGTCATTTCGAAATACCTTCGAATAATAAGTTATTCAGGTGATAATTTGTTATGCGCAAAATACGGGATTATCGACAAAATTCTCTATCAAATGATTTCAATGTAGCCTAACTAACTTACTTACTTAGAAAGTTTAAAGAAATAGGCTGTTGTAATTTATAACCAAAACTACGAAAACAATTATAATGTACAAATTACATTAATATATGAAATTGGTACAGTAGTAAACAATTTATTTAGATTGTAGAGCCGTAGGAATTTTTTTTTTAAATTAAAAATGTGGACACAATAATTATATTGAAACAGATACAGATATTTTATTTGAGATGATTTCAGTATAATAATATAAGTTATATATTACTTTAAGATAGTAATACCTATGATTGACTCACTGGCAACCAAATTAGATTCAAATGTGTTGTTCGATTTTTCATCGTATATGATTTTTACAGGGTGATTTCACGGAGGAAACTTATCACTTTCAAAAACTAGTCCGATTACGTCAAAAAGATCCGTGGTTGCCTATATTTTGGGCTAGAATGCCTAGAATCCGAGAAAATGGTGCATACGTGTTTCATTTGACCAACAGAGATTACTATTGTACTATATTGGTTCAACAAAAATCATCAGCATTGGAACTAGAGATGTGGCTTAGAGGAGGGACACAGGGATGATTCACTAATTGCGTTAAAAGTGTAGCCAAATTTTGACGGGCCTATATTTCGTGTTTGGTATTAGAAGTGAGAACACAATTTTTATTTCACATAAATTGTTTATTATGTGGTGAAGGTGTCATATCAAGGAAATATATATAATAAAAGGTGGGAAAGTGGGTGTCACTCTGATGTAATGGATGGTGTTAAATTTGGATATGATATAATATCATTGTATAAAAAAAACGATTCTGAGCGATGAAATTCAGTTCAAAACAAATCAAAATATTTTGAAAATTTTATAGTATATAGAAAATGCTAATATAAACACTCAGTGAAATTTTCAAGTATCTACAGTCATTCGTTTTTAATCACAACAAAATAAGAAAATCGTTACATGAGAATTCGAGTAAATATCAAATGTTGTAAAAATTTGAATTTCAAACGCTCATAAAAATTTAATTTGACTTTCTTGTAGACATTTTTTTTTAACGGTAGGCAAACTTATGAGCATTTTTCCATTAAATTTACAAGCTGTTTTAACCAACAAATAGAATTTTATTAATATTTATAGAAAAAAGTTTTAATATTATTATTAATAAATTTCAGGTAACAAAAAAAAATACTAAAAAAAAAATATCATTTATGTAATAAGTGCAATCTCCTTATATTTTAAACACTCGTGTGGTTATATATTATATATCTTATATTAGTTACTACACACAGTGCCGGCACTAGGTATTGCGGGGCCCTGGACATAGGTAATAGGTGCCCAGAGGAAGGCAAAATTTTAGCTTTTTTTAAATCAGGATTTAAAATTAATGCGGTTTTTTATTTGAATTTCAAACATTAAAAATAATATTATCAAGTTATTCTTTTTTTAATTATAATATGTTAACAAAAAATTATTTACAAATAATAAAATAATATGCATGTGTTGAAAATTATAAGTTAATAAATTCGTGGTGGGCCTATTATTTAATTAATTTATATTTATTTTAATAATTACAACTTATAAAAACATCAATAAAAAATAAATAAAATCATCAAAATGTTTGAATGATATAATAAATTGTTTAATATCTAAGGACGCGGCGGCGGTAGACAATAAACTACATTAAAACTAATCCTGATACACTAGATACGCACGCAGTAGGTACATATTATTTAATACAGCTATACCTACTATATCTAAACTAAATTGTAATAATAATTTCATAAAATGAAAACTTAATTTTATGATATTATGCAGAAATTGTTGAAAAAATACTGTAAGGTGCAAAGCGGATTGCAGTCAAATACTCAAAGGTTAGGTTGAACATAATATAATCAAATAAATGTTTTGAGAATATAGCTCTTGCCTCTTCTATAATACGGTTATACGACAATACGCGGAGAGCTTTTCCAAACAAACAACAGAAAAAACAATAACTATAGAGATAATAAATATTTATATTATTAATTATAGTATACTCCTACAATCCTCGAGTATCCTCAAAATATTACTCCTTCATCGTATCGATAACGATTTACTTTGTACTATGGCTAAATTTAGATATCATTTTCCAAATAGCTAATGATAGAAATAATATTAATATTATACATGTGTAGTATATAACAATAAGTCAATAAATGTATGGATTTATAATTTGTTAATATAAAATATCAATGTGTTTCGCGGTATTAAGATGATAATTAAAAATTGCGGGGCCCTTTAACAAGCGCGGGGCCCTGGACATATGTCCCATTTGTCCTCCCCTAGCGCCGGCACTGACTACACATATAAAATTTATATTTATATAAACATGCAATAAATACAAATTAAAATAGAATTATAATGCGCTTAACCGTTTTCTTACCTATATTATTTATTTATTTTCTCGATTTTTAAAAGTTTTTTTAGTTGACTAACGTGTTTATAGTCGTTAATTAACTGTCCATTCTTAGTTATTTCCACTATATATGTAACATCTGATATTTGTCGTACAATTTTGAATGCCCCCCCGTATCTGTATGCAAATTTTGACCCTTTATTTTCTATCTTTACTAATATTTTTTCTCCTACTACAAATCGGATTAGTGTTTCGCGTAAATCATAATGTTTTTTATTTTTTAGAAACTTTTCCATCAGTAATTTTGGTAACCCGTCAATTCTTATGTTATTTAATTTATCCAATTCGTTTAAAATTTCTGGTGCTGTATCTGTGCTAATTATATTATAATCAAAAATTGATTTTGGATGATAACCGTGCAATAAATAAAATGGAGACTGATTCGTTGTTTCATTGACCGATGTGTTATATCCGAAAAGTACGTATTTTAAGTATTGATTCCAGCAATTTGTTTTTTCTTGTACAAAATGACTAATCATGTCTATTAAAGTACCATTAAACTTTTCGGTTTGTCCTTGGCTCTGGGGGCGGTAAGCTATTGAGTTAGTATTTCGTATATTCAGTGCTTTTAATAAGTCTTTTACTAATTTATTTGTAAAGTGTAACCCCCTATCTGAATGTACTTCCCCTATCCCCACGTTAGATCAGTTATCGGTGAAATTAATTCTGCGAATCGAGGGATAAATTTTCTAAAAAAATTGCACAAACCTAAGAAACTCCGTGTTTGTTTTGTTGTTTTGGGGTTGGAAAATTTTTTATTGCGGCCAGACCTTTGGGATTTGGTTTAACTCCGTCCTGATTTACTATTTGCCCGAGTATCTTAAGTTCAAAATATCCAAATTTACACTTGGTAGTTTTTAATTTAAATCCTGATTCTCTTATTCGTTGTAATAATTTGTGTAGTATTATTAATAAGTCATCAAATGTTTTTGCATAATTTATAATATCATCAACATAGTTAATAGTTCCAATATATAATAATTCGGTGAGAGTTTTTGCTACTGCTTTTGAAAAT
Organism: Metopolophium dirhodum; assembly: GCF_019925205.1. Lineage (NCBI taxonomy): Eukaryota > Metazoa > Arthropoda > Insecta > Hemiptera > Aphididae > Metopolophium > Metopolophium dirhodum. The sequence continues at coordinate 19,654,321 of NC_083560.1, forward strand.
TGTCGTGGTGAACTTTTATAACCAAATGGAAACCGTGTCCATTCATACAGTCCGAACGGTGTTATAAATGCTAATTTGTATCTATCTGTTGTTCCTAATAAAATATTCAGAAATCCCTGTTGCATGTCCATTATATTAAAACATTTTGCTCCTTCTAAACTATCGAAAACCGTTTGCATATGAGTTATTGGAAAATTTTGATGTGGTACTTGTTTATTTAATTTTCTATAATCGATCACTAATCTCTTTGAACTGTCTGTTTTGTTCACTAAAAATGCCGGGCTGGCGTATGAGGAAGTAGATGGAGTTATTAGATCGTATTTTAATAATTCATTAATTTGCCTCTGTAGTTCCTGTGGTTCTGTTAACGCTAATCTATATAGTGGTAAATTAACAGGTTCTGTTGTTATTATTGGTATATGTATATCTCCTACGTCTATCGCCCCTAAGTCCATTGAGTGTTTGGCAAAACAATCTTTATATGTATTTAAAACTATTTTTAATTGTGTCTGTTGTAATTGGGTTAATTTCGGATTTATATCAAATTCTAGTTCGTCCGTGTTTTGTTTGTCAATATATGGTATACATTATTATAATTTAACATATCATTATCATTTTTCAGATTAGCTAATTTTAAACTGTTTACATGATGGAATTTTGTTTTTTTTATGTCTATCTACTAAATTTTTTTCGTTTTCATTCATTAGTATATTACGATATTCTCGGTTCCCTATATATCGTTCTTTTAGTAGAGGTATTGCCCGCTCACCTGTTGCTGTTGCTGGCATACGGTTACTGACCTTGCGATGTACGGCCGTGCGATGATAACGACTAAATATATTATGAGAACGGAAAAAGTAACGGAACTTAAGGAAAATATCACAATACGGCGGAAAATGAAAAGTGTGTCGAGCCTGTGTGATACACCGCCGATAATAAATATAAAATAATAAATAATTGTTGCACGGTGGTAGAAATACGCTGAAAATTCAAATAATAATATATTGACAACAAAATGGTGCTTATTATAATATTAAGGTTAGTGGTGATAATATATACAGTGAAACCTCTACTAACGGACACCTCCCAATAGCGGACACTTCCCAATAGCGGACGTTTTTTGGGGAACGGGGACATTTTCACTACTTTTCAATAGGAAAACCTCTGAATAGCGGACTCTCCGAATAACGGACATAATTTTATTAGGGAATTTTTAAAACAATGGTAAATCCCTAATCATTAGTTGAAAATACAATCTGTAATACGTCTTCACATTCGTATGCACTTTTGTAATAATGTAACATAATGAATGATACTACTAATGAGATTGTACAGAGACGGTGTAATTATAAACAGACAAAGCTCACCGATTTTTTGAAACAAAAATAATTTAAAAATATGTTCAAATATGTATTTTGTATAATTTTAATTTTAATTGTAAAAATATACTATAAATAATAATATGTAATTTGTAAAAATATAAAAATGTAATAATAAATAATAAATAATAATTTTTGATTTTGATTGTAAAAATATACTTTAAATAATAATATGTAATTTGTAAAAATATAAAAATGTAATATCTTACAATAAATAATAAGTAAAAACATTACATATATGTACATACATATTACATTATTAAACAAATAAATTTCAAAAATTTATCCCCACTGAATAACGGACACCGCCGAATAATGGACAAAATGTTGGTGACCAAGGGTGTCCGCTATTCAGAGGTTTCACTGTATATTATATAATATGGGAAAAGAGTCGTTGTGAGTACTCTGGATAACGGATCCTTCAATCTCATCCCGCGGGCGACGAGGACAGCCCCACTGAAAACCCGCACTTTGCTAACGCCCGAACGGTATCAGTGCCCGTCGAGCTATGTGGCGTGCGTCCGGCCGACGCGCGTGTGTACCTCGCGTGTTCGCGCTCGCCGGCCCGCGTTCGTGACATATGTGGATGGCCTCGCGGGGGCTGTCGGGAGTAGTGCCTTAGTAGAAGGGGAGCTATTTGACTGGGTCGAATCCAGCGCTCGCCGACGCGGTTATACAAAACCCACCGATCTATCTCGAACGAGAGCAGCCGGCGGGGGACCGTCAGCCTGGCGCCAGGGCGCCCTGAAGTAACCCGTCGGAGGGATGTGACCGCGTCATCCAAAGGCGTGAAGGAGCCGCCCTCGCGACAGATGGCTAAAGGTGTAAAAACCCCCGAAGGAATGGTCTTATACTCCCCGTCACACAGTGGTTAGTAATGTATATTATATAATATATTGCTAATCGACATAGGTACGGCAATGACCGGTGGATCAGACAAGGCCGAGCGGAAAAACGATGGTCGCGATACGCGACCTTGACCCGATCTTGGCGAAATTAGCTTATTCAGCATATACATATTATTATTTATTGTGTATAGCCGGACAGTTTATCAACCACCAACACTAATAATAAAATAAATTACTTTAAATATTAAATATAACATGAAATAATTTAGTAATTGATAAAATATAGGCTAATCGAGAGTCACGCTCAATATCGTTGCTCCTGAGGAATGATTTACTATTGAATTCACTATTAATACATACATTACAGTTACTTATTGAATTACGATGTACATTCCACTCCTACTGTAGTAGGTACCTTCTTAGTCCAGCAGAGTGGTTATATCTATAATAGTATAGTTATACATTTGGTAGGTATTTATAAAAGCAGTATGTAGAAACATAATTTAATATTTTTTAAAACAATCACAAACATAACAAATTAGTCGGTAATAATCAAGTGCAATTTTTCGATTTAGTTCAGCAAATTTTACTTTGGTTTTTATACTTATTGGATCCAAATCGAAAAAAGTTTGAATACGACCATTTAAAACAAACACTTTTAGTTATAACGGAGTGCCTATAACTAGTAACTATCTATCTACACTGTTTTGAGTTGTACGTACCAATATAAGTCGTGGAAATCGACCCATGAGAGATATTTAGAATTCACTGTTTTATGCATAAATGATTGATGCTATTTTATTTTATATAGTTAATGAAATGTTGTCACAATACCTAAAGATTTATTTGTTAATAGTAAAAGAAGAATGGATTTCTATTGTATAGTACACGATAATATTTATAACTTGAGAGTGAACATTTTTCTGGAGTGAGTGTGTTTAAACGAATATAGTATAACAGTTGTCTGTCCGCATATTCCGGACCACGAGCCATTTTTTAAAATGAATGTATAGGAGTGGTCTGTCCATTCTTTTATTAGCTATCTATATGTATTCAACACGCCCACTTAAACGGCCGATGACCAGCTGATGCACGCATGCACGATGCGTTAATTCGTGTCTAATCTATTGTGTAAGCCTCGCCAGGACGTATTCAAAAGCAGTTTCTGTTACGGGCGACGGCTCGTGCGTGACGACGCCACTTGTCCGTACTATGCCACACCCCGGACTTTGATGACGACACAAATATTTCTTTTTTCTCCGCGTTCGTTAATATAAACGATTGCTATAATATAAAATTATTAATAATTTAATTAATTTATTTAATTTATAATAATTTATATATAGGTACCTAATACGTAAAATATAATATAAATATGTGTATGCACTATGCTGTACGCGTCTTTGTAAAATATACAAAGATTATAATATTTTATTTTATAATTATATATTACCTTCCCTCAAAGCATTTAGAATATTACAATATTTTGTGAATATTTTAAAGTGCTTGAATAATGAATATTTGACAAATAATATTTTATAAATATGTTCTTCTCATTATAACAAAGTTTTGTACTACATGATATTGCATAAAAATGTTGACTTAATATTTTTATAAAGTTTCCATAAAAAATATGTGTGTTGAATATTATTAATAGTGTTTTGTAAATGCTTTTCATAAAATATTTTTAAAAATATGAACTCCTCGGCCAAAGAATATAAATAAAATATTTCTTAAATTATTTACGCAACTCTATTTTGACAATAATTATTTTCCTGGAAATAGTTTTACCATAGTTAGGAAATATCTTTATGCTTTATGGGTTATGGAATACGATGACATAACTGTTCAGGTTTCAATGATCTGCTTCAAATTTCGTTTGTTTTATTTTTAAGATATACTTCTGAAAGTTTCCGCTTAGTTAAGTTACTATGTACGACGTAGGTACTGCGTAGCAATACAGTGCTGAAATTTATCGTATCCTACAGAACTGCCACAAAATTATTATGTATTATCCAAATAGATGTACATGTATAAATATAATTTAACAAAGACTTAAGTCGAGGTTTATAGGTCAATGTTTTATCAGCAGACTTTTTCAGAACGCGTTTTACGTCGCGACGACGGACTACGCAAATTATATATACAATATAACTAAATTAAAATGTTGATTTTTACCAGTTAGATATAGTTACATAGATTTAGCGTTAAGCATCACTGGTGATAATGTAGTATAGGGATTAAAAAATAAAAAATAGATACTTTATAATTATGTGATATATAATATTTCTATACTTGTCTAAAAACACAGGATAACTAGTGGCTACGGACGTATGGTATCTAGGTATGTTGGGTGATTCAATATACATAATATATACGCAATCCTTTTACACACACGCGACTGCATATTATGCAACACATATAGTATAATGTTCAACACCTCACCGATCAGACGTTTAGTAATAATAACAAGACAATAAATTACCAGTGGCACCTTAATTTAGTTATTATAGGTATTTTCACTCTATTTTACAACTCGTCATGCGGGTGTGACATCCTCTTGTGATAAATGAAATATGTTTTAATTTAGAAACACTTGCTAAAGAAGGTGATATATTAGGTATCTATATTATGGTATATTATAATGATTTATCAGGCAATTTATGAGGATTTTTTTTCGGATAAACATAATTACGAGTAAGAATAAAATAATGATTGAAAAAAATAACGTGACAGTGCGTCCTGTGACGGCGACGTCGGATGACAGGTTCGACGGTGGCGCGTGCGATTGACGGCGGCGGTCGGCGGTTGCGGACAACGACCGCTGCTGTTTGGAATCGGTAGCTTGAACAGTACGCTGCGAAGACGTACCACTACCGACTCCGCGTAGAGAGTGTTGTGGGGGAGCTCTCTCCAGTGCTTTAAGCATGAGTAGCTTGATCAGTACCCTTACGCTGCCAGGGCGTACCACTACTCAAACTGTCAAGGCTGGAAGAGGGGTGTGGAGGGAAGTTACTTTACGTTAAATTTGAAATAATAGTAATGAATTCTATTAGAGAATGAGAACGATGACGGGAACGAACGATAATGTAGGCTCTAATGATGCGTGTTGGCTCGGTACCTTTTCATTCGACACTTGTTATGTCCGTTAGATGGCGCGGGCTGTTTCGTATATTCCTATTAATTCTGTCTCGTTACATAGTAATAATTCCATTATTTGTAAACAATTTTTAAAAATTAATTAATTATTCATCATGACTGGATATTGAGAAATTGCGTGATTGCGTCGTATCTAAGTATTATATAAAGGATAACTTTTTACTGTTAATAGTGATGATACATATTATTACTACAGTAACTACTGTACGTCTGTAGGTACAGTAATATCTTCGTCCATAAACTCTCAACTGCTATCCATTGTAATCATTCAATCTGATCAAAAATATATATTATACATATAATACTTATATCTTATAACATTAAATTCATATAACATTATTAACCGTTGATGAAAAAATTTATTTATTGCGAAAAAAAAGAAAAATGTATAAAAAAGCAGTATACGAACCTAATCGGAGGCAAACGCCTCTGTATGCATATAAATAAAAAATAATATTATAAGCAAGCACTATCAGATAATATTTCCGAAATTGTAAGTGTGGGTGAAATGGCTGACACTGTTTTTTCAACAAATATGAATGCCAGTTATAATAAGAGAGATATAATATTCATTTATTATTACTTAAATGTAAGAAATTATCTGTACACAAGATTATTATTTATTACAGATAAATTTAACACTAAAGAATGATCAAGTGATTATGTGATCGGCAAAAAAGAGAAAATTATTAAAACAGACAGAGGGAAGTAAGTGAATGCCAAAATAATAATAGTACATTACATCAGTAAATTCAGCGGTCCTTACAAAAGATGTCATAATTGAAACGGATATTTAATACTGATAAATTAATATATAAATTAGAAAATAAAAGAGACTAAAATCGTTGGTACACCGAAAAACGTTGATATTTTGTTAGTTGCAATTATACAGGTGTATCGTTGCTTATATAGTAATGATGATACGTATATTATGTAGCGTGTGCTTATTGTATATACCTTAGGACCTCTCGTCGATAATGCAAATAATACATTTTGCGCCTAATTTAAAAATAAAGACGCAAGTGATGACAATTAGTAGTCAAATATTTTAAGGTATTTTACCTAAATTGAATTGGTATACTATTCATTACATTTTTTAATTTTGTTCAAAATAATATAACAATATTCCAAAGGTATCTACAATATTCATAATAAACAAATATAGGTACAAACAAATATATATATATGTATATAAGTAAAGGTATGCAAGTATATTATTATAGGTAAGTAGGTACCTAGATATAATAGCCGCTATAGTTTCCTTTTATTTTTATCTTAAAAATAAAGTCTTGAGAGTTAAGAAATGCTTGGCCACATTATTTTTTTTACAAGCTTATATGTACAGTTTGTTCCAAGTTTCATGTGACAGCATCTGCTGTTACATGCAATTTGTAACACTCTGTATAGGAACACATTCAAATTGCGTGTCAATATAATTTCATTTTCATTGTGAATATAGGTAGTCGATATTAGCGCATTGAGTATAGATACTATAGTATATATACTATAAATGTATATATATACATAAGTATATATACTCAATGGTATTAGGTTTATTAATATATTTTCACCAAAAATAATGATTAGGTATATACTATAGACTAGGTACCAGGTACCGATTTTTATTATATTGTGACTTAGGTATGTATTAATTATGAGCCATTCCTAATCGGTACAATACTACATTGATAATATATGAACAAGAATTTTCTTTTAAAATTTTACAGCTGAAAAATTGGAATGAAATAATCAATAGTTGTTGATTTTTAAGAGATAATACTTCCTGGATTTTACATTAGAATGTGTTTAATTAGTTTAATTTTACAAATTGAGCATCTCCATTCAATTAAATTGTGTTGCTTTTTGTATAATTGTTGTCAAATCTTAAATGCGTTCACAAAAATTACATAATTAATTTGTATACAACTATTATAATGTAAAGTCAATTATAATAGACACAAATACGTTGAAAACATTTTCATGCAGGTCTATACTGGATGTCATTTTAGGTATGTAAATACGCAGTATGTGAAAATTCATATCATGTAACTAAGAAAATATGCTGTAAGTACCTATATTTAGCTATATCCATGACATATTAATATATTATATACCTACTGCTTTATTCTCAAGGTAATCGGAAAAAAATTCACAGGAAAAAAATCCCCGGAAAGAAAATTCAAAATCCCCAAAGCAAATACTTATATATAGGTAATTGAACATCATAAAATTCTCATAACTCACTTTAAAATTAAAAAATAATATAAACCCTATGATATTGCCTAGATAATAATCTTAATTTTAAATTTGATAAGAAGTCAATTCACTCTAGTGGTGTGTATAGAAATAATTTTTTGGGTGAGCTATATTGTATGATTGACTATTAAATGATACTTTAATTTTACAGTAAAATCTAAAGAAATGTGTTACTTATATAGTCGTCGAAATTACCTCCCACTAAATATAAACAATTGCGGTGTTATTACTTTTTTCGTTTTGATAATGTTATAAAATATGACTCATAACTAATAACATTATCAAGAGATCGGATTTATATGCACTTAATATATTGAAAAGAAGATGCTTCTATGCTCTATAATTTCATCAAAATAATAAATATCATAAAAATGTATTAAAAACTGAAAAACTAATAAAAGTAACAGTTTATAAAAATAAACTGTTATATTTAATCTATAATATGGTGATATTCTGCCAAACTGGTGTACATATATTTAACTGTTGTAACACAAACTTATGAATTCAAAAACTAAAACAAAAAACTAACTAAAATAAAATAAACTAAAATAAAATACTACTAAAATAAAAAATAAAAAATAATTTCATATAGTTTATTAACAGAATAATATTATGTATTCAAACTCGGACTTAAATAATTCAGCCTTTTGAATTCAAAAAATAATAATATTAAAAAAAAATTGACTGCATATAGTTTAACAACAGAATAATATTATGAATTGAAATAACTTAAACTTAAATAATTCAGCCTTATGAACTTAAAATAATAATAATAACAGGTTTTAAATAATAGAAATAACAATTTTTTATTATCTATTAGATTTTTATAAAATATTCAAATTTGAACCCAATATGGCAATATTTTACTAAAACATGTTTTTTCCACAAAATATTCTTTAACCTTAAAATATTTTTTTTATGTGCTAAAATGTTGTATATTATTTCATAGGTTAATGAATCCAAATTAGAGCTGCATACTCTCAGTAAAGATATTATGTAAAAACATAAAAAACTGGTCTCTATAGTTATGACTTATATTATAAAATTGATAATCAAGTTAAAAAATCATTTAAGATGTTAGGATTCATAAACAGGAATACGATTAATTTTAAAAAAATTAACTCATTTATAATATAATATTATTTAATTTCAGTATAATATTTGGCAAATTGAGATTCAACTTACTGTACTTTAAATTTTTTGTTACCAAAAAAGGGGTAATCTATCCGTTTATGAATAAATATTTATATAGCAATATCATATAATATATGTACCTATAAATCAGTATTATACAGGGCGGATTGACCAGGTGTGCTAGTATGCCGTAGATGAACCGGACCGCCGGTGGCTCATGAACATTAATTGACGATATTAAGAAGGCTGGGCAAGTCAACTATTTTTTTTACTTGTTAATAATAATTTTTTAAGTTAATACAGAAAAATTTGGGTAAGTGGATATTGATCTGTTGTACAGTAGGTTACAATATGGTATTAAATTTGAATTCAATTATATAATATCATTGTATATACGAGAAATGATTTTGAGCGAAAACGGTATGTCAGCCTATAATTTTATAATATTTATTATATGTTATTTTATTATATTATTGTGATTAAAGTAATTCATTTTAATATTAGGCCTTAGTATCTATTACAGTTACAGTTGTATTAGTATCTATTTCATTGATTTTTTTTTTATTCAAACAATAGGTACCTATTTTGAAAGTAATATTAACAGTCGATGGTAATTTGTGTTCAATAAATTTTAAAAACGCTTAATGGTAAACGGCAATTGACAAAAAAATATTCTGTCAAAGTTCACAGCTCCACAGAAAACAGTATGAAAACTAGAATGTGAAAAATAATTTTCGAAGACACATGACACAGTCGAGAATCGACAAACTATATTTTGTTTCTGACTTAATGTTCACTTATCCACTATAAAAAAAATAAAAAAGGTGGATAAGTGGATTTCGGTCTGCTGTACAGTAGGTTACAAGTGGGTCACTGTAATGGATGGAGTTAAATTTGAATTCAATGATATAATATCATTGTATAAAAAAACGATTCTGAGCGAAATCGGTCAGTCAGCCTATGATATTACCAAGTATATTTGATGATATTATTGTGAATAAAGTAATTTATATATAACATATTTACGTAGAGCCTTGTTTTAAATTTTCAGTCCTTAGCCATAAAAGTTAATCATTTTATAAATTTTTAACCACAAAATAATTAATAAATTATAAATTTGATAAATATTGTCAAAATTTGAACTTTAAATGCTTATAAAAAAAAATTGTGCCTATGTATTTTTAATATTTTTCAACTGCTATTAGAACGATATACCAGGAGCCTTATATTAAATTTTCACGCTTTTTTACCTAAAAATTTATTGATATTTATAGAACAAAAAACTAAGAAAATTGAAAACTGACAATGGCCGTAAACAGCTCAAAAAGAGTCAAAATATTTTGTAAATTTTATGGTGTATAGAAAATGCTAATATAAACATTCAGTCAAAATGTCATATCCTTACGGTCATTTGTTTTAGAGTTACACCAAAAACCAAAATTGATTTTCTCAAAAACAGATTTTGCGTAAAAATTCCCGTTTTTCCTTAATTTTTCTTTTGTTTTTCCCGTCGCTTGTGAAAACTACTGGGAATTTTTACTTTTAACCCCCAAAGTACCAACTAGATTCACTTTCCTATCAGAAAAGTTACTGTTGAAGAAAATCCAAGCACTTTTACTGTCCTAAAAGGTGATGTGTTATAATATATCATTGAATTCAAATTTAACACAACCCATTGCAATGACCCACTTGTAATCTATTGTATAGCAGATTAATACCCACTTGCCCACTGTTTTAAGATTGCTAGTTGTTAACTTTACTCATTTATGAATTTATTACAGTTAAATTCAAAAGTAGATTACTAATTGATTCAGCCTGTTAATTTGTAAGTATAAACATTAAATATGGTTTGATTTAGCTTCAATAGTGTGTTCCTTTTAGATATTTTTAGTAATCGACATCAGTATTAAATGTTATCAGAACAACACGTAAATATAAAATAATGTTAGAAAAACAGTAAACAGCTAAAAATATCATTAAAAATAATATTATTTATTTAAAACAAAATCTAGTGTTGTTTTCACTCCAATAAGAGATTACATTAAAATTACAATGTGAACGATATGATAATGTTTATAATATATAAACCAACTGCCAAACCGCAGTAAGCGAAAATCGACATGTTAAATGTGTCTGGCATTGAGAATATTTGAAGTTAATACAACTCCAAATTTCTATATGAGATAGTGTACCTATAATCCTTTCCCCGAATATTTTGAAAAGATTTTTATACTGTTTTAGTGTTTTATGACGTGTTATAAGTGTATAGATTATATAATGGCTATTTATTTCCAATAGTTACTTATTACTAAATAATATTGTGCCTGTGAATTTGTATTAGATACCTACCTATTATCGTATTATATTTTATATTTTTATTTTTATTTTTTGACCAAAATCGAATTCTCATTGTTTTTCGTTGATATTATGTAAGAAATTACTACATCAATATTGTTATTATTATTATTATTATTATTGTTATTATTATTATTGTTTTTGTTGTTGTTTATTTTTAATTTCGACTAGTGTCAGAGGAGCTGCCCAAGGAAGTTCACCAACAACAATAAATGTTGTGCGAGTGGTATCCAAGGCCTTCGAGTCATCTTGCATTGCCATTTGGCGTTATTATAACATTTTGTGGTTTTTATGTAAAACTACAGTGACTGCTTCCAAGACCCCAGGGCCTAGGGTCTACACAAAACCAAACAACATCTAAGCTACGCCCGAGTTCTTGTCAAGTGAAAAAAGGATATTTGTTTTATTTTATTTACTCTATTTTACAACTCGTCATGCGGGTGTGACGTCCTCTTGTGATAAATGAAATATGTTTTAAGTTAGAAACACTTGCTAAAGAAGGTGATATGTTAGGTATCTATATTATGGTATAGTTATACATTTAAGAGGTATTTATAAAAGCAGTATGTTGAAACATAATTTAATATTTTTTAAAACAATCACAAACATAACAAATTAGTCGGTAATAATCAAGTGCAAATTGTCGATGTAGTTCAGCAAATTTTACTTTGGTTTTTATACCTATTGGATCCAAATCGAAAAAAGTTTGAAAGGTGATATATTAGGTATCTATATTATGGTATATTATAATGATTTATCAGGCAATTTATGAGGATCTTTTTTCGGATAAACATAATTACGAGTAAGAATAAAATAATAATTGAAAAAAAATAACGTAATGGTATGTGTTAGGGCCGAGAGCATACAATTTTAGTATGCGCGCTCGGACATCAAGTTCTTTGCAAGCACCACTAACACCTTAAGAACTTTAAAAAATAGTATAAAACAGTTGGATATGTAGTGGTGTAGACTGATAGGCCAAAATTGGGGATGCTTGAGGGGCTAAGCCCCCCCCCCCTCCCCAGAAGTTCAAAGTACAGGTCTTATCCCCATGGCCATCAAAATTTTAAAGTGACTAAATATACAATAATATTGTTATAAATTATAATATTGTAAAATGCATTTTTAATAACTGAAATAAAAAATAAATTATAAAAAAATATTCTGTGATAAAAATTAAGTAAATTAAACTCGTAAGCTTTTATAAACTTACTATCATAACTTGGAACGATCGTGATTAATGTAATATCAACAATAAAAACAGTATATTAACAGTAAAAAAAACACTGACAACGACTATACCGCAGACAAGTACGTAGGTACTAAGTCACTAAGAGGTGAATAATTTACCATACATTATAAGTTATAACACACATATAATCTTAAATCCCCGGTAATATTCCTAATAAAGTTTTCTTTTACATTCCACTAAGCCGTGGCAATTTCGGACTTTGTTTAGATACTTTTGAATAATATTAAATTGAAGTTAACGCGTTAACCTTAAAAAAAAAACTCATTAGGTAGTTAATAGTTCATTTAAAAAAAAAAAGTATCAAGTTAATAACTATCACAAAATAAAACACAATGTTGGTTGTTGACTGCCGAAAGCTTGAAGCATCACTGACATTCAGCATTTTAGCGAAAGAATAATTTGGTAACACATTTTTATTATTAACTTAGTATTATATTATTATAGGTAGGTAATATATTATCGTTTATTCCATGAATCGTAAAATTAATACAGACAGACCCAATATTTAATATTGGTTCTGGTTAGTTTAATTATGGCTTGGTGTTGGGGGATTTAAAATTGTATCATAATTCATATTTGATATAATATTATTTATATTATAATCATAATACCACTCCAGTCCACTATGTGCGTTTTCCAGTGCGGCGGCAGGTAATATGTTGTTACAATAGCAGTTGAAAAAAATTATAAATACATAAACACAATTTTTTTTATGAGCATTTAATTTTCTGTTGAGTAAAAAAGCTTGAAAATTTAATAGAAGGCTCCTACCCAGACATCAATTTTTTGTTTAATAATATTATTATAACATTATAATAAAGAATAATATTAGTATAACGTTATTATAATACTATTATAATATTATCATTACAAAATGCTGTCTGAGTAGGTTATTGTTTCAAAGGCAGATAAAAAAAATTAAAATCTTTAGTAACAGTTTTCATTTATAAGCATTCAAAGTTCAAATTTTCACAAAATACGGAAAAATCACGAAAATTATCAAATTATTTTGAGTTGAGAATTCATAAAAATTTTTCTTTTCAAATCTAAGATTTGAAAATGTAATATAAGATTACTCATAAGTTTGTCTACCTTTATCAAAAAAGAAAAATGTCAACAAGAAACTTAAATTAAATTTTTATGAGCGTCTGAAATTTATATTTTTACAACATTTGATATTCACTCGATTTCTAATGTAACAATTTTCTTATTTTATTGTAATTAAAAAACAAATGACTCTAGATACTTGAAAATTTCACTGAATGTTTATATTAGCATTTTCTATACACCATAAAATTTTGAAAATAATTTGACTCTTTTTGAGCTGTTTACGGGCAATGTCAGTTTTCATTATTCTTAGTTTTTTTTTTTATAAATATCATACAATTTTATTTGTTGGGTAAAAAAGCGTGAAAATTGAACATAAAGCTCCTGATATATCATTCTAATAGCAGTTGAAAAATATTAAAAATACATAGGCACAATTTTTTTTTATAAGCATTTAAAGTTCAAATTTCAAACATCTATGTATATAATACGAACTCTACCGTATGTACGATTAACTGCTGACCGATACAATAATATTAAAACACACACATAATTGTAAGGCCATAGGCTGACACACACAATGTATTAGTAAGTTAGTTCGCTGTGCACCTTAGACCTCAATATTCTATACGATTACCGGACTCCGTATGACTACGATACAGTTACATAGTATAATAGAACATAGTTGATATATTGGTGAGTATTAATATTTGTAAGTGTTTAGTAGACAATAAAACATAATAATAACTGAAAAGGAATCATAGTAACTTAAATATATTTAAGATCCTGATATCTACATATCAGGTACATCAATACCTGTCTACGGTATTTATGTCTATAGCAGGGGTCGGCAAGTAATTTCTATTGGAGTCCTAAAGATTAAAATAATAAATCAATGAGGTCCAGTGAAAAAAATCTTTTTCAAATCTTTATATATTAAAAATAGCAGTATAAAAATAAAAATAATTATTCAGTTATTACAATTAATTTATATTAATAATTACAAAATTAAAAGTATGAAAAAAAATATATTTATTACAGTAAATTATTTAATGCGAAAAATTGCATTTATTTTCCTTAGCCAGCTTTTTGAAATCGGGAACTCGTGGAGAACAGCTTATGCGCAATGTGTCCTCAAGGTGAGAGTCTGTTAATTTTGTCCGATATTTGTTTTTCAAAAAATTAATTTTTGAAAACGATGCCTCACAAATGTATGTCGAACCAAACATCGTAGCCAAGTTGATTGCCAGTTGCTTACAGTTTGAATACTTGTCAATGGCATCTTTAGCCCAGAATTCTTCAGTTGACGCACTTCTGTACTGCTTCAAGGAAACATCTTCCTGTAAGTCTATTATTTCCATTTGGAGTTTTGACTTTGAAAGATTAAATAATTTTTCAGCTACATCAGTCCATTCTCCATCTGGGAGAACATCGTAAGGGGTTTTTAAGAATTGTGATAGTTTTCCTATTTCAGAAAAGTCTTTGAATCTAGCATCGAATTCCTTCATAAGATCTGACAAAAAACTTAAAAATGTTTCGATGTTTATAATTTCTGAATGATTTTTGCATTCAAATATTGTGGGAAAGTGAATGAATTTTTTTTGTTCAATGTCGCCTTTAAATATATTTAGTTTGCGACGGAAAGCAGACACACTTTGTATTAAATCACATATTAATTTCCCTTCTCCTTGTAATTCGACATTAAGCGTATTTAAATACTTCAAAATGTCATTTAAGAAAGCCATTGCAACTATATTTCGATTGTTTTCTAAGAAATCCGAATGTTTCTTTGCTTCTTCAGTATCTACATTTTTTAGGAATGTTTTTACTTCTTCTTTAATCTTCCAAAAACGTTCAACTACTCGACCTTTACTGAGCCAACGAACATGATTGTGTTGTAGTAAATCTGAATAAGCCGAATCACATTGACACAGGAACTCTTTGAACTGTCTGTGTTGACTCTATAGGATCCTATGATTCTCCCTGGATATCTTATATTTAACTGGTCGTTCCCCCGACCACGTTACACCTAATTATGAGGATACAAATCTAAGATAAAAATGTATGTTTACTGTATATATTTGTATGTACTATATTTAAAATATATTAGTATGGTCGTATATACGCGTTTAGATTTATTGACAATGCCATATTTTCCAAAACCCATTTACTGCTATCAGAATTTATAATTTATGAGAAGACATTATTTCTCATAAATAAAAGTAATAAATCTGTTCGATTTTTCGTTTTATTTTTTTTTGTGTTTCATTACCTCAAATCATAATATAAAGAGGTATATTGTAAATGTAGCACAAACACTTTCAAAAAAAAAGCTTATTTAGTTAAAAAAAAAATATCTGAAATATCTAGCTCAATATAGCATTTTAACAATTGAGTATTATATTTTATTATAATATTATACCATTATTACGAACTATATTTGATGGAACAGCGGTTCACATAAACACGACGACAATTTATTATTCTTATTTTTATCTTCTCGTAGTTTTTGTTCATGTCATGTGAATTATATAACAATAATATGGTTGTATACAGCTATATTAATTATTACTTTTATAAGGAAGATTATGAGCGACGTGTTATCACTTATCGGCTTGCAGGTGCGTGACTTTAAACACTACCACCGGTTGATTGCGTGTGAGCCATATTTGTATATATCCTATGATAGGCTAGGCGATAAAATTTAAAATTAAGTTAAAACGTTAAGAGAACGCTACACCTGTATAAATTCTCCTGATTGTGCCAATTGCTTACTTTAATTTTCTAGTTTTGATATGTGACCAGCCATACTCTCTACGGGGTCCTTAACATAACTATAGAATTTTTCTTGTAACAAATAAATGCTTGTTGCAGACTTCTGTTCATATATGCTGAGCAATTTGTCCCACATTTCCTTTGCAGTTTCACAGTTCATAATAAATAATAATGGCCGTTCGTCTACAGATTTTACAATATATTTTTGAGCTTTATTGTCAACTCTTTTCCATGCTGAATAATCAACACCATACCTTTTTCTTGCATCATCTTCAGTTTCTGAACTTGATTTTGTAAGAACGGGTTTTTTCGATTTTCCGGTCACAACGTCAAATATTTCGGCTGCAGTCATTATGACTTTTATTTGGAACTTCCATGTTCCCCAATTTTCAGTACCTGTTAGTTTATTAATTTTTATAGATTCGTTTTCCATAATAACGAATTATCTGTACACTGTCTGTACACTATGTAAATGTAATAATAACAAACACAGTTTCTGCGTTTCACATGATCGATGAACTTACACTACACTGTACTATACTTCGCGAATTATTATTGCTGTATACTGTCTGTACACAAACACGCGATTCGTATCAATAATAAATGTATTATACATACACGACTTTATTATAAATACCTTACTACTGGGCCCATAACCTGTTGAAGTATACAGATATACAGAGGCTAAAGGTAAATAAAAATAAGATCGGATATATGTAAAAATATAATAATTTGTATATTGATATGAATAACTATAGTGCTCCGAGGCGTAACATAGAACGAATATGCTATAGAAATATAAAATGCCTATTCAGCGTCTGCTGTACTACAGTATGAATAATTTGCTTATAATCTACATAATACAGGGTGTGTTGTTTACGTTCAACAACAAAGTTAAAATATAATGAATAAAATGCTTTATAATTTACAATTACATAGTATTATCCATATTGCCCAATATATGAAGGTCATTTTACATAACGACCGGACATTATATAAAATGGCCGGCCATTGTACAAAATGACCAAATTGTATACTTTGCCCGTAACATATATATTTATATATAATGCACAGTATCAAATATTAACGGATGTCGTATAGCATATATTGAAAATACGATAACAGGATACAATTCTTGGAATAACCAGGCGTGGGAATGTATCGATAATAAATTAAACAACGTCCTGTGAAGTCCACGGATATGTCGATAGACTAGGGGGAAGTAGGAGAGCAGGAGGCCCTTTAAAACCAGACACGAAACGACCTGTAGATTAGACGTGATTTACCATCGTACATGCGAGCACCTTCGGGAGAGACAGTATAACAATTTTGTCAATTTGGACTTAGAGTATTTTATGAAGAAGAAATTTAAAATATACAACTTACTTTTCAACAAGTCTAATTATTTTGTCAACCTACCAAGAAATCCTTTACCAACGGTCTTGCTATCTGCATATTATAAGCTAAGCAATTAACCCAAGTGCTAGTTTATAACACTGGCGCAGGCGAGTACGGAGGCTATTGGAGTTCAAGGCGAGTCAAACAGGCAAGTTAATCAAAAGCAAACTAGGAAATTGGTTTGGGAGACAGCGGTTCCATTCGACCTTATGAACTCCACGGAGGCAGTTCATTACAAATCATCGTTGGAGGGTAATTCACTTTTCAACAACTCCAAGACAACGAACATTTCAAGTCATGCAAAAGAATGAATCAAGCAGAAAGTACTGGTGTTATGTAAGTTGGATTAATTAAGTAATATTAAGTATTATTAACCCAATTGCTAGTTTATAACACTGGCGCAGTCGAGTACGGAGTCTATTGGAATTCAAGGCGAGTCAATCAAAAGCAAACTAGAAAATTGATTTGGGAGACAGCGGTTCCATTCGACCTTACGAACTCCACGGAGGCAGTTCAATACGAATCATCATTGGAGGGTAATTCACCTTTCAACAACTCCAAGACAACGAACATTTCAAGTCAGGCAAGCAGACCAAAGAATGAATCAAACAAAAAGTACTGGTGTTATGTAAGTTGGATTAATTAAGTAATATTAAGTTGATTTTATTGAGTACGAAAATTGTAAGCTTAGGGAATCACGTCTCCGTTTTGATTATATAAATCCATCGATAAATACTTTTTTTTTTTTGGCGAAGGTGCGTATAATATTTGTTTTATTATAAGTTAAATTAGAAAAAGTATATAGGTCGTTGAAAAAGAAATATATATAGAAATTGTAGTAAAATAGAAAGCAGTAGACTGATCTGTGTTGAAATAAGTATTTGAATTAAATAGAAATCAACAAATGAAATACATAGTAAGAAAATATTATATTAATTGTGAAAAATAAATAGAAAAGAATATAATATATTAATGCACACGTAGCAATGGAGGAAATGAAATGAATTGATGAATAATTTTGAATAAAGAAATATTAAATTAAATAGTTGAATAATTGTTGAATAATAAAGAAAAAATAATTTGAGATATAATATGAAGAATAAGTTGAAATATTAGATAAAATTGTTGAATAATAATTAAATGGAGATAGTATAAGAAATATAGAAAGATAAACATTTGTTGAATTATAAAGAGAAATAAGTTGAATATTGAATAAATTATAAAGATAATTCTGTGTTTAAAAGGCAGTATATGACCTTATATAATAAATTATGTTAAATGAAAAAATTGAGTAATAAGTAAATTTTGGTATAGGCAAAGAATAAGTCCTTACGTGTTGATTAAATAAATGTTATAAGGGATATAATATGAAGATGAAAATGTTTGGGAAAATCTTAAAAGTGATTTTAAATTATTTGAGTTGTATGAAAATAAAATATTTAAAGAAGTCTTAAAAGTGATTTAATTTGCTTAAAGAATTTGATATTCCGGAATTAAAGTAATAGTAGGAAGTAGTCGTATTGACAGTAAGAGTAATAGTAATGAAAATAATTTAAGGGCGCCTAGAATAAGTGTATGTTATAAGTTAGAATAAAATAATTAGTGATACATTTTTAATTTAAATATTAAATATAAAATATAGAAAAAAAAGTATATTACTGATAGCGTACAAAATAAATGAATTGATAGAATGATAGTACTATAAGTTGGATAAAAATAAAGAGAAAAAAAATAGGTATTGAATATTGATTATAAATGATTGTTTGAAGTAGCTACCCAATAATGATAAATAATAATATTCAAAATCGTGTCATTTCATAACATAATGATAATAATTACGCGTACTTGGAAATTACGTAGAACTACGGGCATACGCCGCGACGCACGTTAATAAATATATATAATATAGAAGTGTAAAAATTTGATTATTTAAATATTGAAGTATGTAATTATAGGAATACAGAATAAGTGAGTACATTTTGTCTTGAAAAAAATAGATAGATAAATTAAAGTGAAAGGAAATAGGGAAAAATATTTGTTTTTTATGATATTAATTAAAGAGAGTTATCTTTGAATAAGGATTCAGATAGTTCAAACGTTTAAAGTAATAATTTTACGAAAGAGTCGATTTTAGGAGTAATTAACCAAAAATAATAAATACCTAATAATAGTCAATAGCATAGCGTAATAATTGACGCAGTCTTAAAATTACGTAAATATGCGCGATGTACGCTGGTATAAGCCGCGTTGTTCGTCAGCATACATATAAATACATAAATATACAAAAATGCATGTTGAGTACATACATCCCTAATATTGTTGAATTGCACTATTTTGTGACTCGGTAAAACAACTTGTTGTTTTCACCTTTCCTCTATGTTTCCCGTTATTTAGGATTATATTAATACCTACGTTTCTACTCATAAATTATACTATGTATAATTTATTATTTTACTTATTTTATTTATAAAATAAATATATCTCGAATATATCTTATATATTCGGAAATATAACCTGATAGTGCTTGCTTATAATATTGTTTTTTTATTTATATGCGTGCGTCTGTCACTTGATAATTCTATAGTGTTTAAATTATCTGTAATAAATTATAACTTTGAGTTCAGATAATTTATTACGTAGGTACCTATTATATCAAATAAATGATGCCTCTTTAAGTAATAATAAATGAATATTATATCTCTCTTCTTATTACTGGCATTATTATTTGTTGAAAAAACAGTGTCAGCCATTTCACCCGCACTTACAATTTCGAAAATATAACCTGCTAGTGCTTGCTTATAACATTGTTTTATTATTTATATGCGTTCGTGTGTTTGTGATATATATCTTACTAGTACAACACTGAACTTCAGCGTATTTGATACCACCATAATAATCTATTCCTGTAATAGTATACGGTTGGTACTGGCGAACAAGCGCAGAGCGCTTCTACTATGCAGGGTGTAACAGATAGAATTGATTTTTGGAATAACTTTTGTGCTAATAAATATTTAAATATAATTTTTTTTATGTATGATTTATTGCCACATGCGTTACACATATATTATCCAAAAAATTATTTTTATGATTTAACACTAAAAATAAAAAAATTAAAATTTGATTTAAATTTGTTCGATACAATCAAAATAGCCTATTTGTGAAGCTGAGTATAAGAACAATTTTGATAGTCAAAACATTTATCTAAGTCAAGTAGTTCATTTTTTAGAATTATTTGAAATATCAATATTTTTTCTTTCAAATTGTACATATTATTATCATTGATATAGTAAAATATTGTAGGTAAGTAGAATATTAAGAACATTTTACGTGGTTTTTAGAAACCCAAATCAATACATTGGTTGCATACGCCATGAAGGCAACTTAATAATTTTGAAGTATAGGCTTTGTGGAAGTGACACATATGTTTAATTTCCAAAATTGTTTGGCACTCACGGTGATCTTGCATTTCTTTCTGGCAGACTCCATCACGAAGACACTCTGTAATTCTAAAATGATTTGTTTGTTTATTGTTATACATTTATGTAGGTACCAAGCATATTATTATTTACTAATATATTTACTACATAAAACTACGCGAACAAAGTGGGAATCGTTGTCGGGAGTTAGCGTAATCGTGGGTCTAGAATGAAAAGGTTCTAAATCGTTTTTATGAAATTGTCCAGGAGAGTAATTTTAAGGTTTGAGCTTAAATATTTTACTCATTGAAGAACAATTTTTGAAAATTAAAGTTCTAAGGCATGCAGCAACTTGTATAGTTTAATTCTGTATTAGTTGGTATTCAAATTAATAAAATACAAATTATGAAATGTTTAGTATGTAGAGGTTCTACAATATAGAACCTTTTCATCCTAAAATAAAAAAAAATATATTTAACTAGAACTTTTTCATTCTTATTTTTTATTTTTATTACTGTTAGCAGAATCCTTTTTAGGATAATGCTTTTTCATTGCTTCCAATCTTCTAACAAAAACAATGTAATAATATTATGAAACATCGAAATCTGTATCTCAATCGTAAAATTCTGTTGAATATGGATTAGTGTAATAATTATTAGGTACTTTTGGTAGTGATTAATTTCATTAGATTCATTTTGATACTAACGTATTGATTTGGTTCTATTAACCGAGCGTTTTCAATTTCATTAAATTTTGTTTATAATTTAATTTTTGGAGATTTAGAACCTTTTACTATTAAAAAAATTGTTAACAATGATCGTATAATCATAAATGATAGCTTAAAAGATGCACCTTTGCATTCTAAAGCCATTTTAGTTAAAAAGTGACTTTTGAACAAAAAATTGATTTAGAAACTTTTCATTCTAGAGCCACGTAGTAAATAACGCCACTCCGGCCTAAAATTAGGTATCTACAAAATACATTTATCATAGTTTTCTTAATAAAAAAACATATTTATTATTTCACGAACGCCGTCCTTATATCGGGTTGGGTTAGGTTATCGTCGGATTGGAAATCAAAAATGTACTATTGCCAAAATACTGATATTTCGGGAGAAGCAATTTTCTGCATCTTGACAATCCCACAAAAACAAAGCATTTATAAACAGACAAATAGTTTTGAATTAAAAACTATTTTATAATTTATTATTAAACGATTCAAACGTGTTAAATATTCTAGAGTAATATTTTTATATTTAATTTAAACTTTATTAAAATGTTTAAAATTAAATTTTAGTACGTTTTGTATTACGAACGGTTACAACTATAACACGGGTAAAAGAACTTTTTGGAAATAGTTCGTTTTGCTATAGTTAATGATTGGTGCCTATTTTTTTTAATAGGGGCAATAGTAAGTTTTGGCATAAAACGTGAAAAATGTATGGAAAAGGTTACCTAACCACTCATTTTGAATCGCAGATTTTACCAAGAAATAGTACGTTTTATCTATTCTGACGATGCCAATCGATGTATCGTTATTTTTTCCATAAGAATCGATATCTAACTCGATTTTGTCAATTTTGGCAATAGAACGTTTTGGAATGCCCCCCTCAATTATGTATAACTGTGTTAGCCATTAGGTGTACAATTGCATTATAGATTCTGAGCGGAGCGATGAATGTATTGATTTTACAATGATGTGTGTTTTTTTTTATTTTTGCGTCTGTCACTACCTTTTATATACGCCATAACATTTTGAAAATATTTTGACTCTTTTTGAGTTGTTTACGGACATTGTCCGTTCTGAATTTGTTTAGTTTTTTTTTTCTATAATTGTCAATAAAATTTTATTTGTTGGGTAAAAATGCGTGACAATTTAATGCAAGGCTCCTGATATATTGTTACAATAGCAAATGAAAAATTTTAAAATTGCGGGGGATGACGGCCTTGTTCTCCGGACACCGTGACTTGCCCGAAGAAAAATTCCGCCCGTGACCAAGGAATCGGGCAGGCTTCGGCTGCGTCGCAACCGACGCATGAGACCGCTCGGCCACTCCGTCCCCCAATAAGGAATATTATAAATTATTGTACCTCATTATTGAGTAATACACTAATACAGTAATACCCTACGGTTCAAAGCAGTGCTGAGATTTTTTAAACATCTAAATTAATCAAACATGGTTTCGTTTGAAACTTTTAAAACAAATGATTAAAATGACAAAGAAAAAACAGTTTTTAAAGAGAAAAATATAATTTATGTGCATAATAGGTATAATGATTTAATTTATGATAGTACCTAACGTGAGGCGACAACTCCTATTTATGAATTGTATTGTAACAATAAATTAATTTTTATTGTAATAATTTTGCTAAATTAAATTATCAACAGAAGTATACATTTATACAGTTAATTATAATTAATTGAACACTCCATTTCCTGAGAAGATTTACCTTACTTTTAATTGTTTGTACTTAGAGAAGGACGAAGATTATATAAAAATCTGATTCTATTTTTAGCAAAAAAGCCCCTTAATGACCGGCAGGGCGCAGGCACAGCGATTGTCGTCCGGTCATCGTTATTCGTTAATCGTAATCACCATTAATTAATAATCGTACGTCTTTTACGACTATTTTTGTGTTTAGTTTATTGACAACTTCTAAGTAGTATTTATGTATTAAAAATTCACGACATGATCATTACTAAGGCTAGGATTTATATGCATTTGCATGTTTTTTTTTCCTAAGTCCAAATTGTTTGGTAATCAATTTGTCCTCGATTTGGTTTATTCTCGTTTAAATAGAACCAATTTTTTTTTGCATATTTTTGCATATTTTGAACATAATGCATATAATTGCATAATCATAGATTATTGAGAATTTGATTTTTTTAACTTAAATTTTTTAATTTTTATAAGTTATTGTTAATTTTAAATGGTGTTTATTTCACGAAATCGATATAGTTTTTGGTATCCGTTGAATTGTCGTAAATATATAGTATAATTGTATAAATACTACCTATCGAATCTTATCTTGGTCGGACGACCGATAGAATTACGTACACATTATTATACAGTGAGACAGCATAGAATTATTTCATTAGTACCTACGTCGTGTGATGCGTAAATGTGCGGATATTTAAACTTAATAATTCGAGCGGATCATCGACTTAATTCTATTTCTCTACCATATCTCTTATAAACCGTACCCCGTAAAACTATACTTTGCTATATTTTTATTCTACTACTGCAGTAAGCAGTTAAGTTAAACAGATCCCGATTTTATAAAAACAATTTTAAATATAAAATATTTTTAACTAACATAATCTATTGGTAAGAATGATAATATTATGTATCTTACTGTATCACCGGTGCTTCTGATATTCTTGATGCAACAATGATGGACCATAATTTGAATAAATATATTTTCTGAATAAAAAACTATTTGTGTGTATATAGTACGTGCATATTATTAACATACAACATTCGTGTGGATTCAAGACATTTATATATTATGTAAAAAATGTATAAAATATTGTTTTTGCATATTTTTGCATACTTTGGTAAATAAAATGCATATTTTATTACATATAAATCCTAGCCCTAGTCATTACATAAAATAACATAGTATGATAACCAAAACAAATATATTTTTTTCAAGATATTAATATAAAAATAAAACAATATTTTAAATTTAAGTTTAAAAAAGTGGAATTATGACAGATGGCTAAAATACATGTTGGGGGGACTTAGCCACCACAAGTCCAGCACTAGTTACGCCTATGTCGACGAGCTAGGTTAGGTTTACGTAATAAAACATATAATATATTATTATGGATGAACATTATGTGTTTACTCGTTCTGGTTTTATTTATTATATGTATATATATATTAATACATAATATCTTATAAGTTATAAGTATGTATATTTACAATATATATAATATTATGAAATATTATAACTCATTTACTTGAGCTCAAGTAGTTACATTCGTGGATACGGGTTGAGTTCAATGCTCGAAATTACTGCGACGTAAATACGTATATATTAGGTGTTTTGATTTGTATATTTTTTAACACTTGATATATTAAGAGATAATTTTCTCCTTAGTTATATGTATGATATCCATGTGATTCAAACACAAATATTATATGAATTTGTTATCTATGATTTGGGACGTGACTAAATTATCGTTTGCTCTTAAAATTCCTACATTCCCGTAGCAAGAGTACATATTATAGTCAATATTTGAAAACGAATGTAATCTACGATAATGAGCATTTATTATTACACATATATTCTAAATAGACAATTGTATAACTGTGTAATAAATAATAACTAATAATACTATAACTGGCCTATATTATAATATAATAGTAGGTATAGAACCTTATATATTGCAAAAAGTGAATAGATTAATAGATAGCGAATGAATAATTAAAAAGGTGAATTCCATGATACGAGACAATTAATTTAGACAGTCATACACTAATGCGGAATGCTGGAATAACTCAATGTACATACATAATAAAGGTATGAACGCACTCGCTTTGAATCACAAAAATATTGTCAAAGTGCATATTATACTGGCATGGACGTTGTGCATCGGATATCCCCTTGTGTAAAAGATAGTCTGACACGACGATTGTGTATGACCTGACGTATATTGCAGACAGTCGTCAAAACAGTATTATTTAATATATATATGTATTATAGGTGGGAATATTTTAAATTGTATATTATTGACATAGGTCAGGCCAGCGAAGCAATATGTGCTGAGGTGATAATAATAATATTTCCTATATAACACCACCGTACGCGCAGGCACGGTGGCCCCTGTTGTCGCTGAGTGATT
The DNA here is from genome assembly GCF_019925205.1 of Metopolophium dirhodum. Taxonomy (NCBI): domain Eukaryota; kingdom Metazoa; phylum Arthropoda; class Insecta; order Hemiptera; family Aphididae; genus Metopolophium; species Metopolophium dirhodum. The sequence goes on from NC_083560.1 coordinate 19,680,191, forward strand.
CGGCGAGGACAGACCACTCATATACATTCATGTTATACATTCAAGTTATAAATATTATGGTGTACTATACAATAGAAATCCATTCTTCTTTTACTATTTACAAATAAATCTTTAGGTTTTGTAACACAATTTCATTAAATATATAAAATAAAACAGCATCAATCATTTATGCATAAAACAGTGAATTCTAAATATCTCTCATGGGTCGATTTCCACGACTTATATTGGTAGGTACAACTCAAAACAGTGTAGATAGATAGTTACTAGTTATAGGCACTCCGTTATAACTAAAAGTGTTTGTTTTAAATGGTCGTATTCAAACTTTCTTCGATTTGGATCCAATAAGTATAAAAACCAAAGTAAAATTTGCTGAACTAAATCGAAAAATTGCACGTGATTATTACCGACTAATTTGTTATGTTTGTGATTGTTTTAAAAAATATTAAATTATGTTTCAACATACTGCTCTTATAAATACCTACCAAATGTATAACTATAATATTATAGATATAACCGCTCTGCTGAACTAAGAAGGTACCTATTACAGTAGGAGTGGAATGTACCTCGTAATTCAATAAGTAACTGTAATGTATGTATTAATTGTGAATTCAATAGTTAATCATTGCTCAGGAGCAACGATATTGAGCGATTTGTCTTAATGATTTCAAATAACCACCAAATTATTGCGAATTAATTGCAAATAAATAAACAAATAAATAAATCGAGTTTCGTTAATTGCAAATCATCCAGTTTTGAGTAAACTCAAATTCAAAATTGGAGGGGCCCCTCCCCCCACTTTGTCCCACCGACTTCGAAATACCACTAATCAATTGAAAACTAACTGCAACTAATTGCAAATCGAATTTTGCTGATTGCAAATCATTTTTTATATTTTTTACACACCATAACATTTTCAAAATATTTTGATTTGTTTTGAACTGTTTAGGAACATTTCCAGTTTTTAATTTTATTAGTCTTTTTTTCTATGAATGACAATTAAACTTTATTTATTGCGTAAAAATGCTTGAAAATTAAATAGAGGGCTCCTAGGTTATTGTTTCAAAGGCAGATGAAAAATATTAAAATCCCTTATTCACAGTTTTTTTTATAAGCATTTAAATTTTGAATTTTGACAAAATTGATCAAGCCTATAATTTAATAATCATTTTGTAGTTAAATATTTATAAAATATTCAACTTTAATAGCTAAGAATTCAAAATTTAAAACAAGGTTCTACGTAAATAGGTTATATATAAAAAACTTTATTCACAATAATATCATCAAATATATTTAGTAATATCATAGGCGCACTAAGTGACTGAATGTCATCGCTCAGAATCGTTTTTTTATACAATGATATTATAATATCATATTCAAATTTAACACCATCCATTACAGTGACCTACTTGTAACCTTCTGTACAGCATAGTGACACCCACTTTCCCACCTTTTATTATATATATTTCCGTCATATGACACCTTCACCACATAATAAACAATTTATGTGAAATAAAAATAGTGTTCTCACTTCTAATACCAAACACGAAATATAGGCCCGTCCAAATTTGGCTACACTTTTAACGCAATTAGTGAATCATCCCTATGTCCCTCCTCTAACCCACATCTCTAGTTTCAATGCTGATGATTTTTTTTTATTTGAAAGTTCCGAAATACTAGGTATTTATTTGGTCAATATTTGCAATCAAAGATTGCATGAGAAAACGACGGTAATATATTTTAACTTAATAAATTATACCTTGGTCCATAGGCTGAGTTAAAGATGTTGTATTTGATGGGAGCCAAGCCAGTTTTAAATTTGATAAAATAAGTTTTGGATGGCAAGACGCATTATCCAAGAATAAAATTGATGTACATTGTACATACGCATATCGGCATATCTATATTTTATACCTTATTTTTGGTTTATATTTGACAAGCGCATGTCATTCTTTCGGTTTATTCAAGGTTTTTACTTGCATGGGACTTATAAAATCGTTCCGTTTCCGCGTTATGAAGGTTCCGTTTTACTGAGGTTGAGCGTCTATATAAAACTATAGGAACGTACCGGGACCATAGAAAAATTCCGTATTGGATATTTTTCCGTTTTATTCAAGGTCCGCTTTAGACAGTTTTCACTGTATATCAAAAAAGTCGGTAATAATCAAGTGCAATTTTTCGATTTAGTTCAGGAAATTTTACTTTGGTTTTTATACTTATTGGTTCCAAATCGAAGAAACTTTGAATACGACCATTTAAAACAAACACTTTTAGTCCAATTCAATTACGTTTCAGGTAGAAAGTACTCAGTATAGTAATTACTAATTACTAATTAGTAGTTATCAGACTGTTATATAACTTGTAAAATTTTTATTTATTTTCTATTTCTAATTAGGTAAACAAATTATTAGTAACTATGTAAAATAATGAGTATGTATAGTTATTTACCAAAATATTTTATATCATTTAGATTTTTCTAAATTTAAATACTTTAAGTTACAACTAATTATTAATTAACCACTCGTTAGAAATTCAATTTATGTAACTAACTTTTTTCAAATGAATAGTAGGTATTGATGTGATATAAATGTAATTCAATAATTTATCATTGCAACTTTCAAGTCTTTACGAATAAAACTCAATAGGTGCCATAGAAATAATAATAATACCAAAAAACTAATAATAATATTATGTTATAAGTTATAATAGCTATGTACTATATAAATCTTATATTGTGGAACGAGGTGGCCGAGCGGTGTAACTCGACGGATTCGGCACAGCCGGTCCGAGTTCGATCCTCGACCACCGGGCGGCATTTTTCTCTGTGCAAGTCACGGTGTCTGGAGATCAAGTGCCGCCATCCCCCCACCCGGGGCACGGCAGAAACCTACGGGTGCCCCATTAGAAATTCTGCCAAAACACAACACACACGTGTACCAACCTACCCAATATAAAAACCTACAGTGCCCTCCCCCAAACCCAATGGCTTATGTTGCCGTGGGTTACCCAAAAAAAAAATCTTATATTATTTACACAATGACATTTTAAAAATATTTACGTTGAATCAATTTATTCCGAAAACATTGCATTTATAATATTATGTTATACTAGCTGATCCCGCTGGCACTTCGTTGCCCGTTAAATGTACCAATTCTATAAGACTCATGGTGTTCACAATTTATCCTGACTTTTCTGTTGCCCGGAATAAAAATTCTGATTCGCAGCAGTATTTTATCAGGTAAGCAATCTACCTGCGGTAGATCGCGAACCCCGTGCTGTTTGTACGTAAGTGTATGATTTAACTCTAAAGTTTGTCATTTTTACTTAATTCCACCCACGGAGGATTAATATAATCAATTAATACAAAAGCCTAACGCAACCGTACTAAAATCCGACGAATAAAAAAAAAAACAAATTTAACACTTTTTAAATTAGTCTATCTTCTTCCCAGAGGTCTAATCTACACACAACCATTAATTTGTATCTATACTAACAACTCTCAGCATGCCTACCCCCACTACTACTTCTGTTGGAAAAGTCTGTGTGCGTCGTCGTCTCGTCGATTACGGCAAGCGTTATAATAGAATCATAAATGACACATGCCACCGTGTTATTTTAAAATCGAAATTAATAATATAATGTGCTATCGATAAAGTGTTGAGTATCCGAGACATAATATATATCTGCTCGTCGTTCGGTTTATTTTCGGTTCAAGCTGGTCGGTGACGCGGCGGTGACACGGAAATTTCCGTCAAACGGTGACCAAAAATTTGGTTCAGAAAGGAACCCCGTAAAGAGATTTCGTTTTAGTTCTATGCAAAACCTATCTAATGGGCATTTTGATGTTTATTTACCATATGAAGATGAATTGACTAACTCTGTATGTGATGAGTTTGATAACATACCCAGCTCTCAGAAGCATACTAAAAAACGACGGAAGAGATTTACAAATAATATCAGAAAAAAACAGCTTATACAATCTGCTACTAAATATCAGCTCAAAAATAAAGAAGTTCATAAAGTAGCAGCAGCCAAGTATAAAAAAAAAAAATCCAGAAGTAAATAGAGTGCAAGTTCATAGATATGAACAAAATAATTCAGGAGGACGATCAGAAAGGCGAATCCTTCCATGGAAAATAAAAGCTTTTTCCGGCATGAAATATGAATCGGAAATAGCTTATGAGACGGATGAAACTGTATCTTTGGGTACTATGAGTCATAAATGCGTATACTGCGATGCTCTTAAATTCAAAGAAGAGGCGCCTGGAATGTGTTGTAGTGCCGGTAAAGTACACCTAACCTGTAAGTATACAAAGACGCTTATTATTCAAAAATAATAAGTAAAACACCTTGTGTAACTATACGTAAACGTATAGGATATTTCACGACTTTACAGCGTGTGCCGAATACGGCAATGATATCAAAAATAATTTACAACAGAAAGATATCTAAGATCTCACGACTTCGTGTTATTTTAATACATTTCAATTTTCAATATGTAGAAAAAACCGTTCATGAAGTATGTAGGTAAGTGTGCGTATACGAAGACGCGTTATTATTCAAAAATAATAAGTAAAACACCTGAAAATAAAAAAACGCTTAAGACGTATCACAACTTCACAGCATGTGCCGAATACTACAATAATAAGTAAAACAGTTCGCAAGCCGTGAGTGTCGTTATACAAATGAAATATAAACGCTACGCGTATGTTGGTCAGTGGTGCGAGCGTAGGACAGCATGCCATAGAGTACAGCATGCCTACCCCCACTTCTACTCCTGTTGGGAAAGCCTGTGTGCGTCGTCGATTATTGCGGCAAGCGTTATAATAGAATCATAAATGACACGTCATGCCACCATGTTAATTTAAAATCGAAATTAATAATATTATAATGTGTTATCGATAAAGTTTTGAATATCCGAGACATATCTATATATCTGCTCGTCGGTCTTTTGCTCTATCGTCTGCTCGTCGGCGGCGCGGCGGTTGGCGGTGTCGGCGGCGGTGACATGGAAGGGGAAATTTGGGCGGCCACGTCTAGCCACCGCGCGTCGACGGCTGCCGCACCGCGAACCCCTCACCAACCGTTAAAAATTAACTATTTTATGCTCTTTTTACCCTTTAAAATACGAATTTCGAAAAATCCTTTCTTAGTGCGCCTATACATAGTAATAAGTACATTTACTGAAAATTTCATATCCATAGCTTCAGCAGTTCCGGCTAGGCGATGATGAATCACCCAGGACAAGTCTTTTTATATATAAAGATAATATATTATAATATGGTTATTCTTTTAATAGTATAATATATTTATATCATGTACCTACTTACCTAATGACCGTAGTATTTTAGATTCTGAGCGGATGCATGAGCGATCCGTACCTATTGATTTTACAATTATGTGTGTTTTTTATTTTTTTTCATTTTTTTTTTTGTGTGTCTGTCATCATCTATTAGGACAGTAAAAATGCTTAGATTTTCTTCAACGGTATCTTTTCTGATAGGAAAACGAATCTAGCAGTACCTAAGGGGGTCAACGGTTCCCAGTAGTTTTCAAAAGTGCCGTGAAAAACAAAAGAAAAATTAAGGAAAAACGGGAATTTTTACGCAAAATAAATTTTCGACTTAATTGACTTTGGTTCTTGGTGTAACTCTAAAACAAATGACTGTAGACACATGCAACTTTGACTGAACGTTTATATTAGCATTTTCTATACACCATAACATTTTAAAAATATTTTTTTTTGTTTTTATTCTATAAATATCAGTAACATTTTATTTGTTGGGTAAAAAAGCTTGAAAATATAATAGAATGCACCTCATATATTGTTTCTAAAACAGATAAAAAATATTAAAAATCCAGGGTCATAATTTTTTTTATATGCATTTATAGTTCATACATTGACAAAATACATAAAATTCTCGATAATGTGTAAATAATTTTGGGTTAGAAATTCCTAAAAACTTTTCTTTTTAAATCTAAGATTTGAAAATTTAATAGAAGATTTCTTATCAGTTAGTTTACCATTATAAATAAAAAAATCCATTCTTTAAGCGACACTTTCATAATAAACGACAAAAGTTATATAGTATAGTGGAGGAGTGGAGGACGCTCTATTGAGTCAATACTTAGTTTTAATTTTCTAATACCATTATTTTTTAACACATTATCTGCAATGAACAAACTCTGTGCTGTAAATGATAGTTTTCCAGCTGTTTCCACATTCACAGTTGTAAAAATTACGTATACCTGATATATTATAGTTGTACAAAAATATTTGAAAAATATTAAAAATTCATGGTCACATTTTTTTTTATAAGCATTTAATGTTCAAATCTTGACAAAACTCGTAAAATTCACAATAATGTGCAAATTATATTGAGTTAGAAATTTATAAAATTTTTTTTTTGAAATCTAAGATTTAATATTTAATACAAGATTTCTTATAAGTTTGTTCTACCTTTATCAACAAAAAAAAATCCCTATCAAAAAGTCAAAGTAAATTTTTATGAGCGTTTAAATTTCATATATCGGTTTTGTTATTTTATTGTTATTCAAAAACGAATAACTGTAAATACATGATAATTTTACTGAATGTTTATATTTTCATTTTTTATAAACCATAAGATTTATTCAGTTTTTTTTTCTATTTTTATCAATAAAATTGTATTTGTTGAGTTAAATTTCGTGAAAATTTAATATATAAGGCTCCTAATTTATTATTAGAATAGCAGTTGAAAAATATTAAAAATACATAGGCACAATTTTTTTATAAGTATTTAAAGTTCAAATTTTGACAACATTTATCAAATTTAAAATTTAATAATTATTTAATAGTTAAAAATGTATAAAATGTTCAAATTTTATAGCTAAGGATTGAAAATTTAAATGAAGTTCCACGTAAATAGGTTATATATAAATTAATTTATTCACAATAATATAATCAAATATACTTAGTAATATCATATGCTGTCTTCGCTCAGAAACGTTTTTTTTTACAATGATATTATATCATTGAATTCAAATGTAACACCATCCATTAGAGGGACCCACTTTTAACTTACTGTACAGAAGAGAGACATCCACTTGCCCACTTGTTTTTAAGTTTATTTCATGATGATATTTTTTTTTTTTTATTGATCATTAAGCCCGGCAACTATGGCCACTAGCTGTTTGTTTCTTTGTTTATAAGGTAGGGGACTGTTGGTTTGTAAACACGTGTGTTTGGTTTTGGCAGAATTTCAAATTGGGCACCTATTTTAGGTTACTTAAATCTTAAAAAAAAGACGCAAGTGATGACAGTTAGTAGCCAAATATTTTAAGGTATTTTACCTAAATTGAATTGGTATATTATTCATTAAATTTTTTAATTTCGTTCAAAATAATATAACAATATTCCAAAGGTATCTACAATATTCATAATAAACAAATATAGGTAAAAACAAATATAAATATAGGTATATAAGTAAACGTATGCAAGTATATTATTATAGGTAAGTAGGTACCTAGATATAATAGCAGCTATAGTTTCCTTTTATTTTTATCTTAAAAATAAAGGCTTGAGAGTTGAGAAATGCTTGGCCGCATTATTTTTTTTACAAGGTTATATGTACAGGTTGTTCCAAATTTCACGTGATAGCATCTGCTGTTACATGCAATTTGTAACACTATGTATAGGAACACATTCAAATTGCGTGTCAATATAATTGCATTTTCATTGAAAATATAGGTAGTAGGCAATTGACAAAAAAATAATCTGTCAAAGTTCACAGCTCCACAGAAAACAGTATGAAAAATAGAATGTGAAAAATAATTTTCGAAGACACATAACACAGTCGAGAATCGACAAACTATATTTTGTTTCTGACTTAATGTTCACTAATCAACCATAAAAAATAAAAATCTATTATGGCCCGCACTTATTGGTTGGTTTACCTATACTAATATTAAAAAGAGGAAAGATTTGATTGTTTGTATTTAATAGGCTCTAAAACTACTGAACTGATTTAAATGAAATTTGGTAGGTACATAGATAGTTTAGACACTGAGAAAAAACATAGGCTACTTTTTAATACTAAAAAAGGGCTGTAAGGGGCTGTAAGGGGCTGAAAGAGGCTATACAGGCTCGAATTGAAAAATTATTTTTTTATTGGATAGCCCATTTATCGAGGAAGGCTATATAACATGACGCTACGATAAATTAATAGAAGTGCTCAAACAGGGATTTTGAAATTTACAATGGAAATATTTTTTTATAAATGGTTGCTATTGGTTATAGGAGAAATAATTAACATGAAATAGTATTTATTTATTATCGGTTGCTATTGGTTAATCGGGCGGATCAGGTACAAGCATGCATTAAATCAAATTTTCACACATTGGCTACCAGGGTAGCTGAGTTGCACTTACTGCAGTGAGTTACACCAAAAAGAATTTGAACAATCACAATTTGTTTAAGAGTTGTTATTTTTTACGGGTCACAAAGTGCGCAGGATCAGCTATACGATAAACTAGCCACCGGCCAAGTTATTGCCGTATAAAAACTATTATTATGAATTATTAGTTACTAATTATTAATTTATTTATTTAATATTATGGATTTTTATTTATAAATACATTTTTACAAAATTGAATTTATTTTAAGATGATGCCAGCGCACTATTTGTTTTCTCTCTATCACCCGCGTGCAACATAGAAAAAACACATTAACTTAGAATCTTTTTTTCTATGTTTTTAAATAATTAGAGTAAAAAACACCTATTACAAAAAAGATTGAGATTAATATTTGTGAGGGAATGACATATCGATTTTATATATTATTGTTATTTGACATTGTATTTGACTTTCAAAATAAACAACAAAATGTTGTACATTTAAAGATGTTTAAATTGTTTTGAAACAATATTTAGACATATCGACATTCCCTTAAAAATATTATTGTCTATATTTTTTGTAATGGGTGATTTTACTCAAAAACTACATAAAATGATTTTGCGTAAATGCGTTTTGTTTATGTTGCACATGGTCCAGAGAGAGAGAACAAATAGTTTGTTTCTAACAATTTGTATTGGCCGAAAAGTAAATTACGACCATTCTGAATAAATTGAGTATTTATTATTTTCTATAGATATATAGGTATTATACATTATAGACTTGTAGCGGTCACCAACTGGTGTACCACGGTCCACATCCGGACCTCCGTTACATTTTTACAGGTTCTAATGGCTGCATAATTATAAAATATATAATATAGTTGTTACATATTACTTTTAGATTCTAAGCGAAGCGATGAATGTATTGATTTTACAATGATGTGTGTTTTTTTTTTGTGTGTCTGTCATCACCTTTTAGGATTGTAAAAGTGCTTGGATTTTCTTCAACAGTAACTTTTCTGATAGGAGAGTGAATCTAGTTGGTACTTTGGGGGATCAAAAGTAAAAATTTCCCAGTTGTTTTCAAAAGCGACGTGAAAAACAAAAGAAAAATTAAGGAAAAACGTGAATTTTTACACAAAATCTGTTTTTGAGAAAATCGATTTTGGTTTTTGGTGTAACTCTAAACAAATGACCGTAGGGACATGAAATTTTGACTGAATGTTTATAATTGCATTTCCTATACACCATAACATTTTCCAAATATTGGGAGCTGTTTACAGACATTTTCAATTTCCATTTTTTCTATGTTTTTTTTCTATAACTATCAAAAAAATTTAACCTGTTGAGTAAAAAAGCTTGAAAATTTAATAGAAGGCTCCTAGGTTATTGTTTCAAAGGCAGATGAAAAAAATTAAAAATCCTTAGTCACAGTTTTTATTTATAAGCATTTAAAGTTCAAATTTTGACAAAATACGGAAAAATCACGAAAATTAGCAAAAATATTTTGAGTTGAGAATTCATAAAAATTTTCTTTTGAAATCCAAGATTTGAAAATGTAATACAAGATTATCCATAAGTTTTTCTACCTTTATCAAAAAAAAAAAAATAGTCTACAAGAAACTCAAATTAAATTTTTATAAGCGTTTGAAATTTATATTATTACAACATTTGATATTTACTCGATTTCTCATGTAACAATTTTCTTATTTTATTGTAATTAAAAAACTGTAGATACTTGAAAATTTCACCGAATGTTTGTATTAGCATTTTCTATACACGATAAAATTTAAAAAAATAATTTGACTCTTTTTGAGCTGTTTACGTACATTGTCAGTTTTCTATTTTTTTAGTTTTTTTTCTATAAATATCAATTAAATTTTATCTGTTGTGTAAAAAATCGTGAAAATTTAATATAAGGCTCCTAATATATCGTTCTAATAGCAGTTAAAAAATATTAAAATCCAGGGTCACAATTTTTTATAAGCATTTAAAGTTCAAATGTTGACAACATTTATCAAATTTATAATTTAATAATTATTTTGTAGTTAATAATTTATAAAATGTTCAACTTTTATAGCTAAAGATTGAAAATTGAAAGCAAGGCTCTTAGACTCCATGTAAATAGGTTATATATAAATTACTTTATTCTCAATAATGTTATAAACTAGCAATTGGGTTAATTGCTTAGCTTATAATTTGCAGGTATTAATACCTTCGGTGAAGGATTTCTTGGTAGGTTGACAAAATAATTAGACTTGCTGAAAAGTTAAGTTGTATATTTAGGCCGTTTCTTCGCTAATCTTTATGTTAACTAATATATCCTAAGGCAAAACGATCACAATAATATACTATGCGTATTATTGGGTCTGTTCCAATAATATCATCAAATATACTTGGTAATATCATAGGCTGACTGACCATTTCACTCAGAATCGTTTTTCTTATTCAATGATATTATATCATTGAATTCGAATTTAACACCATGCATTACAGTGACTCACTTATCACTTACTGTACAGCAGAACGACATCCACTTACTCACCTTATTTATTAATATATATAAAATTGTATTTGTTGGGCCAAAAAACGTGAAAAATTAATACAAGTTCCTGATATATAAATACAATAACAGTTGAAAAATATTAAAAATACATAGGCACAATTTTTTTTGTAAGCATTTAAAGTAAGATTTTTAACAAAATACGTTAATCTTAAAATTTAATAATTATTTTGAAGTTAAAAATTTATAAAATGTTCAACTTTTATATCTAAGGATTGAAAATTTAAAACAAGCTTCCACGTACATGTTATATAATATAAATTACTTTATTTACAATAATATCATAATTTGTTATATCATAGTCTTCGCTCAGAATCTTTTTTTTTATACAATTATAATATATCATTGAATTCAAATTTAACACAACCCATTGCAATGACCCACTTGTAATCTATTGTATAGCAGATAAATACCCACTTGCCCACTGTTTTAAGATTGCTAGTTGTTAACTTTACTCATTTATGAGTTTATTACAGTTAAATTCAAAAGTAGATTACTAATAATTGATTCAGCCTGTTAATTTGTTAAATAGGGTTTTAACATTAAATAGGGTTTGATTTAGCTTCAATAGAGTGTTCCTTTTATCTATTTTTGGTAAACGACATCAATAATACATGTTATCAGAACAACACGTAAATATAAAATAATGTTAGAAAAACAGGAAACGGCTAAAAAGATCATTAAAAATAATATTATTTATTTAAAACAAAATCTAGTGTTGTTTTAACTCCAATAAGATATTACATTAAAATTACAATGTGAACGATATGATAGTGTTTATAATATAAAAAACCAACTGCCCAACCGCAGTAAGCGAAAATCGACATGATAAATGTGTCTGGCATTGAGAATATTTGAAGTTAATAAAACTCCAAATTTCTATGTGAGATAGTGTACCTATAATCCTTTCACTGTATATTTTGAAAAGATTGAATATACCTAATATTTCTATACTGTCTTATGACGTGTTATATGTGTATAGATTATATAATGGCTATTTATTTCCAATAGTTACCTATTACTAAATAATATTGTGCCTGTGAATTTTTATTAGATACCTACCTATTATCGTATTATATTTTATATTTTTATTTTTATTTTTTGACCAAAATCGATTTCTCATTGTTTTTCGTTGATATTATGTAAGAAATTACCACATCAATATTGTTATTATTATTATTATTATTATTATTATTATTATTGTTTTTGTTGTTGTTTATTTTTAATTTCGACTAGTATCAGAGGAGCAGCCCATGGAAGTCCACCAAAAACAATAAATGTTGTGCGAGTGGTCGCCAAGGCCTTCGAGTCATGTTGCTTTGCCATTTGGCGTTATTATAACATTTTGTGGTTTTTATGTAAAAATACAGTGACTGCTTCTAAGACCCCAGGGCCCAGGGTCTACACAAAACCAAACATCATCAAAGCTGCGCCCGAGTTCTTGTCAAGTGAAAAAAGGATATTTGTAAACTGCGCCCGGGTTAAATTTTAAAATCTAATAGTTAACAAATGGATTTGCCCCAAGTTAAATCAAAGTAGTAACTAGAATTAATATTTATTTCACTAAGGTAAAAGTAGTATTCTACATTTTTTAAGATATAACCATTATTTATAAGTACTTTAATTTATGACACCCGTAGAGGAAAACTGATTTTTCCCCGGGAAATATTTTGGTACAAATTATGAAATTAGTGGTAAAAATCGGTACAAATTATGGTACAATTAATGGTGCAGGAAAAATGTTGATTTTTAAACATTGTGGTACCAGGGAAACTCACCTCATTTAATTTCACTCACCCTAATAATCATTTACAAGATAGATCCTGAGCGGCTATGACAAAATAAGAAATTGCCTAAATGTTGTCCCTTAAATAATGACCAAATCGAGGCCCCTTAAAATTGATTTGTATCGGCTTAAAGAGCGTTTCACGTCAACCGAGGTTAATTTCAGCTCTTTATTTTGTATAATATCTTTTGCTTTTGCATAAAAATTGCATTATCCGAATCAAGATTTGAAATTACGTCTTAAGATATTTTGAACATGATACTGTGGTGAATGGTGAATGCTGATAACGTATATTCCGTTATAAGCATGTGCTATTATATATAGTAGGTACCTACCTATTTATCTATAATATAAACATATTATTATATGTTATGCCATATACTATTGCAGTGATCCATAATATTAGATACACTCCTATAACCTATACTCTATATAGGTGATGCACCTACCATAATATTATTACCTATCTTCAATTTAGGGTTTTCATAGGTATCGCATTTAGTTGTCATATTTTGTCACAGATTTTTTTCATTTAGACAAAACGCGTTTACGCAGTTTGAGTATAAGAAGCTCAATATTTTATATTTTGTTATAATAAAATTAAAATATGACAAATTAAAATTTTGAAAAGTCAAAGGTATTTTAAAAATTTTGAAATTTTTTCTTTTACTTAACGATTTAATGAAAGTATATATTAGGTATAATGGAAAAAAATTAAAAATTCGCCCTCAGAAATATTGTCACAATTTAATTTTATTATAGGTATTTTCACTCTATTTTACAACTCGTAATGCGGGTGTGACGTCCTCTTGAAATAAATGAAATATGTTTTAATTTAGAAACACTTGCTAAAGAAGGTGATATATTAGGTATCTATATTATGGTATATTATAATGATTTATCAGGCAATTTATGAGGATTTTTTTTCGGATAAACATAATTACGAGTAAGAATAAAATAATAATTGAAAAAAAATAACGTAATGGTATGTGTTAGGGCTGAGAGCACACAATTTTAGTATGCGCGCTCGCACATCAAGTTCTTTGCAAGCACCACTAACACCTTAAGAACTTCAAAAAATAGTATAGAACAGTTGGATATATAGTGGTGTAGACTAATAGGCCAAAATTGGGGATGCTTGAGGGGCTAAGCTCCCCCCCCCTCCCCAGAAGTTCAAAGTACAGGTCTTATCCCCATGGCCATCAAAATTTTAAAGTGACTAAATATACAATAATATTGTTATAAATTATAATATTGTAAAATGCATTTTTGATAACTGAAATAAAAAATTAATTATAAAAAAATATTCTGTGATAAAAATTAAGTAAATTAAACTCGTAAGCTTTTACAAACTTACTATCATAACTTGGAACGATCGTGATTAATGTAATATCAACAATAAAAACAGTATATTAACAGTAAACAAAACACTGACGATTCTCGCCTGATAATTATAATAAAAACACTGTTTACACCGGTTGTACACGACACTATTATGTATATAACACAGTCAGAAACAGAAAAATTAGGATTGCGTATCAAAGATATCGAATGTTATCGAATTGTTATTTTTTATGTTTCCAAATTCGTTTAAATCATTGTCAATGTCATGTTCCTTCGATATTCTATTAATTTAACCCACATTTATGCTTTGCCCCACATTCGATATCTTTGATACGCAATCCTAATTTTTCTGTTTCTGACTGTGTTATATACATATTAGTGTAGTGTACAACCGGTGTAAACAATGTTTTTATTATAATTATCAGGCGAGAATCGTCAGTGTTTTGTTTACTGTTAATATACTGTTTTTATTGTTGATATTACATTAATCACGATCGTTCCAAGTTATGATAGTAAGTTTGTAAAAGCTTACGAGTTTAATTTACTTAATTTTTATCACAGAATATTTTTTTATAATTAATTTTTTATTTCAGTTATCAAAAATGCATTTTACAATATTATAATTTATAACAATATTATTGTATATTTAGTCACTTTAAAATTTTGATGGCCATGGGGATAAGACCTGTACTTTGAACTTCTGGGGAGGGGGGGGAGCTTAGCCCCTCAAGCATCCCCAATTTTGGCCTATTAGTCTACACCACTACATATCCAACTGTTCTATACTATTTTTTGAAGTTCTTAAGGTGTTAGTGGTGCTTGCAAAGAACTTGATGTGCGAGCGCGCATACTAAAATTGTGTGCTCTCGGCCCTAACACATACCATTACGTTATTTTTTTTCAATTATTATTTTATTCTTACTCGTAATTATGTTTATCCGAAAAAAAATCCTCATCAATTGCCTGATAAATCATTATAATATACCATAATATAGATACCTAATATATCACCTTCTTTAGCAAGTGTTTCTAAATTAAAACATAGTTCATTTATCTCAAGAGGACGTCACACCCGCATAACGAGTTATAAAATAGAGTGAAAATACCTATAATAACTAAATTAAGGTGCCACTGGTAAATTATTGTCTTGTTTTTACTAAACGTCTGATCGGTGAGGTGTTGAAAATTATACTATATGTGTTGCATAATATGCAGTCGCGTGTGTGTAAAAGGATTGCGTATATATTATGTATATTGAATCACCCAACATACCTAGACACCATACGTCCGTAGCCACTAGTTATCCTGTGTTTTTAGACAAGTATAGAAATATTATATATCACATAATTATAGAGTATCTATTTTTTTTTTTTAATCCCTATTCTACATTTTCACCAGTGATGCTTAACGCTAAATCTATGTATCTATATCTAGCTGGTAAAAATCAACATTTTAATTTAGTTATATTGTATATATAATTTGCGTAGTCCATCGTCGCGACGTAAAACGCGTTATAAAAATGTCTGCTGATAAAACATTGACCTATAAACCTCGGCTTAAGTCTTTGTTAAATTATATTTATACATGTACATCTATTTGGATAATACATCATAATTTTTTGGCAGTTGTGTAGGATACGATAAATTTCAGCACTGTATTACTACGCAGTACCTACGTCGTACATAGTACCTTAACTAAGCGGAAACTTTCAGAAGTATATCTTAAAAATAAAACAAACGAAATTTGAAGCAGATCATTGAAACCTGAACAGTTATGTCATCGTATTCCATAACCCACAAAGCATAAACATATTTCCTAACTATGGTAAAACTATTTCCAGGAAAATAATTATTGTCAAAATAGAGTTGCGTAAATAATTAAATTATATTCTTTGGCCGAGGAGTTCATATTTTTAAAAATATTTTATAAAAAGCATTTACAAAACACTATTAATCATATATTTTCAACACCCATATTTTTTATGGAAACTTTATAAAAATATTAAGTCAACATTTTTATGCAATATCATGTAGTACAAAACTTTCAGTTTGTAACATTCAGTGCAAGCACTTTAAAATATTCACAAAATATTGTAATTTCCTAAATGCTTTGAGGGAAGGTAATATATAATTATAAAATAAAATATTATAATCTTTGTATATTTTACAAAGACGCGTACAGCATAGTGCATACACATATTTATATTATATTTTACGTATTAGGTACCTATATATAAATTATTATACATTTTATAATAATTTTATATTATAGCAATCGTTTATATTAACGAACGCGGAGAAAAAAGAATTATTTGTGTGGTCATCAAATTTCGGGGTGTGGCATAGTACGGACAAGTGGAGTCGTCACGCCCGAGCCGTCGCCCTTAACAGAAACTGCTTTTGAATACGTCCTGGCGAGGCTTACACAATAGATTAGACACGAATTAACGCATCGTGTATGCGTTTATCAGCTGGTCATCAGTTGTTTAAGTGGGCGTGTTGAATACATATAGATAGGTAATAAAAGAATGGACAGACCACTCATATACATTCATGTTATACATTCAAGTTATAAATATTATAACCTATATTGACCGCAAATGCGTCAGTACGGTTTTTCACCTAATAGAAACACCCATTATTACGTGCGCAAATCGTCGTTTTATAAATTAAATTATAGTTTTTTTGTCGGCACGAATTGCCAGTATATGATTGGTTATGTTGGCGCAAATCGATGGCGCGCTTATTGATGTTATTATTGTTTTTATAGCCGCGTACGCTGATCGTCGCGGCGTAGGAGGGCCACGTAAAATTATTATTATTATATTGTTGTCAAGGCGCGAATCGCCAAAAGTATTATTATTACTATATTGTTGTCAAGGCGCGAATTGCCAAAATTATTATTTTTATTATATTTTTTTATCTTGTGTGTGTGTGAAACCTTATTTTCATTATATAGCTAGGACCAGCTGGCCAGACTGCGCTCCACAAACTGTGAGTTATTTTATCATTATATTCTTGTCATTTTAATTATTATCGTGCCGGAACGGCCGTATAAATATTATATTTTATCTTATATTTTATCTAGTGTTTGTTTTAAATGGTGGTATTCAAACTTTCTTCGATTTGGATCCAATAAGTATAAAAACCAAAGTAAAATTTGCGGAACTAAATCGAAAAATTGCACTTGATTATTACCGACTAATTTGTTATGTTTGTGATTGTTTTAAAAAATATTAAATTATGTTTCAACGTACTGCTTTTATAAATACCTACCAAATGTATAACTATAATATTATAGATATAACCGCTCTGCTGAACTAAGAAGGTACCTACTACAGTAGGTGTGTGTAGTGATCCCTCACTAACGCTTATATTTTTGAGTTGTGACGACGTTGCTGTATGTGGTAGGATTTGTATTGACAGAGGTTCAAGTCACAGGTTTCAACAATTAGTTATAATAGTTTATTTAATAAGATAAAGTAATTTGTTACAATAAATGTTATAAAAATTTGTGGACAGCACGTTAAGTTCCTGCCCGAGAACTAGTTAAATCTACGTAAGATTACTGGAAATGTACTTAGTCTGGCGACGGTGTAGAGTGCGCGGACTCTACGACCAGGTAAGTACTACATGTAGGCTATGCGACTAATTCTAATTCTGCTATGGATGGAGACTCGTATATATACCAAGTCTCCCTTAACGATTAGGTACACGGTATCGACTTAGGAGGTGGATCGGAAGAGCACCGGCGAAGGAGTAACGAGTACCGACGCAGGTGTGAATGTTGTTGCCAAATCCTTGAGTTGAATAGGTACCGGATTATTTGTGATTCTCAGAATCTGGAGACTTGCAACAACAACCAGGCGTGGTACGAGGTTTAATTTATAGTGAAGTGACAAATAGTTGAATAATAAAAATAATAGTAAACTGTCGTCGGTTTACTACATGTGGA
Source organism: Metopolophium dirhodum (assembly GCF_019925205.1). Taxonomy (NCBI): domain Eukaryota; kingdom Metazoa; phylum Arthropoda; class Insecta; order Hemiptera; family Aphididae; genus Metopolophium; species Metopolophium dirhodum. Next base: position 19,698,207 of record NC_083560.1, read on the forward strand.
ATGTACCTCGTAATTCAATAAGTAACTGTAATGTATGTATTAATAGTGAATTCAATAGTGAATCATTGCTCAGGAGCAACGATATTGAGCGATGGCGCTCGATTAGCCTATATTTTATCAATTACTGAATTATTTCATGTTATATTTAATATTTAAAGTAATTTATTTTATTATTAGTGTTGGTGGTTGATAAACTGTCCGGCTATACCAATAAATAATAATATGTATGTGCCGAATAAGCTAATTTCGCCAAGATCGGGTCAAGGTCGCGTATCGCGACCATTGTTTTTCCGCTCGGCCTTGTCTGATCCACCGGTCATTGCCTATGTACCTATGTCGATTAGCAATATATTATATAATATACATTACTAACCACTGTGTGACGGGGAGTATAAGACCATTCCCTCGGAGGTTTTTACACTTTTAGCCATCTGTCGCGAGAGCGGTTCCTTCACGCCTTTGGATGACGCGGTCACATCCCTCCGACGGGTTACTTCAGGGCGCCCTGGCGCCAGGCTGACGGTCCCCCGCCGGCTGCTCTCGTTCGAGATAGATCGGTGGGTTTAGTATAACCGCCTCGGCGAGCGCTGGATTCGACCCAGTCAAATAGCTCCCCTTCTACTAAGGCACTACTCCCGACAGCCCCCGCGAGGCCATCCACATATGTCGCGAACGCGCGGCCGGCGAGCGCGAACACGCGAGGTACACACGCGCGTCGGCCGGACGCACGCCACATAGCTCGACGGGCACTGATACCGTTCGGGCGTTAGCAAAGGCGGGTTTTCAGTGGGGCTGTCCTCGTCGCCCGCGGGATGAGATTGAAGGATCCGTTATCCAGAGTACTCACAACGACTCTTTTCCCATATTTTATAATATACAGTGAAACCTCTGAATAGCGGACACTCTTGGTCACCAACATTTTGTCCGTTATTCGGCGGTGTCCGTTATTCAGAGGGGATAATTTTTTGAAATTTATTTGTATAATAATGTAATATGTATGTACATATATGTAATGTTTTTACTTATTATTTATTGTAAGATATTACATTTTTATATTTTTACAAATTACATATTATTATTTAAAGTATATTTTTACAATCAAAATCAAAAATTATTATTTATTATTACATTTTTATATTTTTACAAATTACATATTATTATTTATAGTATATTTTTACAATTAAAATTAAAATTATACAAAATACATATTTTAACATATTTTTAAATTATTTTTGTTTCAAAAAATCGGTGAGCTTTGTCTGTTTATAATTACACCGTCTCTGTACAATCTCATTAGTAATATCATTCATTATGTTACATTATTACAAAAGTGCATACGAATGTGAATACGTATTACAGATAGGCATATTACAGATTGTATTTTCAACTAATGATTAGGGATTTACCATTGTTTTAAAAATTCCCTAATAAAATAATGCCCGTTATTCGGAGAGTCCGCTATTCAGAGGTTTTCCTATTGAAAAGTAGTGAAAATGTCCCCGTTCCCCAAAAAACGTCCGCTATTGGGAGGTGTCCGTTATTGGAGGTTTCACTGTATATATTATCACCACTAACCTTAATATTATAATAAGCACCATTTTGTTGTTAATATATAATTATTTGAATTTTTAGCGTATTTCTACCACCGTGCAACAATTATTTATTATTTTATATTTATTATCGGCGATGTATCACACAGGCTGGACACACTTTTCACTTTCCGGCGTATTGTGATATTTTCCTTAAGTTCCGTTACTTTTTCCGTTCTCATAATACATTTAGTCGTTATCATCGGACGGCCGTACATCGCAAGGTCAATAACCGTATGCCAGCAACAGCAACAGGTGAGCGGGCAATACCTCTACTAGAAGAACGATATACAGGGAACCGAGAATATCGTAATATACTAATGAATGAAAACGAAAAAAATTTAGTAGATAGACATAAAAAAAACAAAATTCCATCATGTAAACCGTTTAAAATTAGCTAATCTGAAAAATGATAATGATATGTTAAATTATAATAATGTATACCATATATTGACAAACAAAACACGGACGAACTAGAATTTGATATAAATCTGAAATTAACCCAATTACAACAGACACAATTAAAAATAATTTTAAATACATATAAAGATTGTTTTGCCAAACACTCAATGGACTTAGGGGCGATAGACGTAGGAGATATACATATACCAATAATAACAACAGAACATGTTAATTTACCACCATATAGATTAGCGTTAACAGAACAACAGGAACTACAGAGGCAAATTAATGAATTATTAAAATACGATCTAATAACTCCATCTATTTCCTCGTACGCCAGCCCGGCATTTCTAGTGAACAAAGCAGACGGTTCAAAGATATTAGTGATCGATTATAGAAAATTAAATAAACAAGTACCACATCAAAATTTTCCAATAACTCATATGCAAACGGTTTTCGATAGTTTAGTAGGAGCAAAATTGTTTAATATAATGGACATGCAACAGGGATTTCTGAATATTTTATTAGGAACAACAGATAGATACAAATCAGCATTTATAACACCATTCGGACTGTATGGATGGACACGGTTTCCATTTGGTTATAAAAGTTCACCACGACAATTTTCAAAAGCAGTAGCAAAAACTCTCACCGAATTATTATATATTGGAACTATTAACTATGTTGATGATATTATAAATTATGCAAAAACATTTGATGACTTATTAATAATACTACACAAATTATTACAACGAATAAGAGAATCAGGATTTAAATTAAAAACTACCAAGTGTAAATTTGGATATTTTGAACTTAAGATACTCGGGTAAATAGTAAATCAGGACGGAGTTAAACCAAATCCCGAAGGTCTGGCCGCAATAAAAAATTTTCCAACCCCAAAACAATAAAACAAACACGGAGTTTCTTAGGTCTGTGCAATTTTTTTAGAAAATTTATCCCTCGATTCGTAGAATTAATTTCAGCGATAACTGATCTAACGTGGGGATAGGGGAAGTACATTCAGATAGGGGGTTACACTTTACAAATAAATTAGTAAAAGACTTATTAAAAGCACTGAATATACGAAATACTAACTCAATAGCTTACCGCCCCCAGAGCCAAGGACAAACCGAAAAGTTTAATGGTACTTTAATAGACATGATTAGTCATTTTGTACAAGAAAAAACAAATTACTGGAATCAATACTTAAAATACGTACTTTTCGGATATAACACATCGGTCAATGAAACAACGAATCAGCTAGTCTCCATTTTATTTATTGCACGGTTATCATCCAAAATCAATTTTTGATTATAATATAATTAGCACTGACACAGCACCAGAAATTTTAAACAAATTGGATAAATTAAATAACATAAGAGCCGACGGGTTACCAAAATTACTGGAGGAAAAGTTTCTAAAAAATAAAAAACATTATGATTTACGCGAAACACTAATCCGATTTGTAGTAGGAGAAAAAGTATTAGTAAAGATAGAAAATAAAGGATCAAAATTTGCATACAGATACGGGGGGGCCATTCAAAATTGTACGACAAATATCAGATGTTACATATATAGTGGAAATAACTAAGAATGGACAGTTAATTAACGACTATAAACACGTTAGTCAACTAAAAAAACTTTTAAAAATCGAGAAAATAAATAAATAATATAGGTAAGAAAACGGTTAAGCGCATTATATTTCTATTTCAATTTATATTTATTGCATGTTTATATAAATATAAATTTTATATGTGTAGTAACTAATATAAGATATATAATATATAACCACACGAGTGTTTAAAATATAAAGAGATTGCACTTATTACATAAATGATATTTTTTTTTTAGTATTTTTTTATTGTTACCTGAAATTTATGGTTTTCATTACTAAAAAAAAACAATAAATATGTACTATTTTATGCCAGTTTTTCATCAAAATTGAAAAACATGTGATGAAATATGATAATTTAAAACTTCAAAGTCAACAATTAAGAAATCAAAACACTAATATTTAACTCTTTTTTGGAGACCAGTATATAGGTGTACAATTGTACAGCTGTACAATTTTTGAAGAAAATTCCAATTCATATATGATTATCATCGTAGTATTTTGCCGATTAGTTATGGGTCATAAATATATACGTACCTATACGACATAAGTCATAACGTAATAAAAATCGTAGGTGGGTACGTAGTCTGCAGTATAAACTTAATCATAATTTTTGGTGACAATTTAACTACTACTTATATTTACGATGAAAATACAATATTATATTGTCACGCAATTTTAATGTGTTCCTATATAGTATAACCCTGTAAGGAAAATAATGCGGCCAAGTATAATTGCTCAACTCTCAAGCTATTATTTTTAAGATAAAAATAAAAGGACACTTTAGCTGCCATTATAATATAGGTACCTACCTATACCTACCTATAAATTATATACTTGTATATTTTAAATACATATTTTTTTTTGTATGTTTTATACATGATTTATATATTGTATCTTCACTATCTAGATAATATGTTTATGTAGAAACTCACAGATAATATGAATTTGGTTGAATAATGGTTTTGATTTCGTTTACGTTTATTGAGAAATTTGCGGTATTTGATGCATTCAAAGAAAAGTGACTTTAAGTAGGTAATTTGAGAAAAATTATTATTATTATTAATTATTCGTATAATATTTAAAATCATGGTTGCTGAAAACAATATTATAATATTATAATCAGCTGTTTATAGAAACAGATGCCTTCGTCTCCAAAATCACGATTCATTATTATAATATAGATTAGGTAAAATATAATATAAATATTAGCTCAAGTAGTTACATTCGTGGATACGGGTTGAGTTCAATGCTCGAAATTACTGCGGCGTAAATACGTATATATTAGGTGTTTTGATTTGTATATTTTTTAACACTTGATATATTAAGAGATAATTTTCTCCTTAGTTATATGTATGATATACATGTGATTCAAACACAAATATTATATGAATTTGTTATCTATGATTTGGGACGTGACTAAATTATCGTTTGCTCTCAAAATTCCTACATTCCCGTAGCAAGAGTACATATTATAGTCAATATTTGAACACGAATGTAATCTACGATAATGAGCATTTATTATTACACATATATTCTAAATAGACAATTGTATAACTGTGTAATAAGTAATAACTAATAATACTATAACTGGCCTATAATACAATGATAGTAATATAATAGTAGGTATAGAACCTTATATATTGCAAAAAGTGAATAGATTAATAGATAGCGAATGAATAATTAACAATGTGAATTCCACGATACGAGACAATTAATTTAGACAGTCATACACTCATGCGGAATGCTGGAATAACTCAATGTACATACATAATATAGGTATGAACGCACTCGCTTTGAATCACAAAAATATTGTCGAAGTGCATATTATACTGACATGGACGTTGTGCATCGGATATTCCCTTGTGTAAAAGATAGTCTGACACGATGATTGTGTATGGCCTGTCGTATATTGCAGACAGTCGTCAAAATAATATTATTTAATATATATGTAATATAGGTGGGGATATTTTTGTTAATTTATTGTCTTGTTTTTACGAAACGTTTGATCGGAGAGGTGTTGAACATTATACTATATTTGTTACATATGCAGTCGCGTGTGTGTAAAAAGATTGCGTATATATTATGTATATTGAATCACCCAACATACCTACATACCATACGTCTGTTGCCACTAGTTACCCTGTGTTTTTAGATAAGAATAGAAATATTATATATCACATAATTATAAAGTATCGATTTTTTATTTTTTAATCCCTATACTACATTATCACCAGTGATGCTTAACGCTAAATCTATGTACCTATATCTAACTGGTAAAAATCAACATTTTAATTTAGTTATATTGTATATATAATTTGCGTAGTCCATCGTCGCGACGTAAAACGCGTTCTGAAAAAGTCTGCTGATAAAACATTGACCTATAAACCTCGACTTAAGTCTTTGTTAAATTATATTTATACATGTACATCTATTTGGATAATACAAAATAATTTTGTGGCAGTTGTGTAGGATACGATAAATTTCAGCACTGTATTACTACAAAGTACCTACGTCGTACATAGTACCTTAACTAAGCGGAAACTTTCAGAAGTATATCTTAAAAATAAAACAAACGAAATTTGAAGCAGATCATTGAAACCTGAACAGTTATGTCATCGTATTCCATAACCCACAAAGCATAAAAATATTTCCTAACTATGGTAAAACTATTTCCAGGAAAATAATTATTGTCAAAATAGAGTTGCGTAAATAATTTAGGAAATATTTTATTTATATTCTTTGGCCGAGGAGTTCATATTTTTAAAAATATTTTATGAAAAGCATTTACAAAACACTATTAATCATTTTCAACACACGTATTTTTTAAGGAAACTTTATAAAACTATTAAGTCAACATTTTTATGCAATATCATGTAGTACAAAACTTTGTTATAATGAGAAGAACATATTTATAAAATATTATTTGTCAAATATTCATTATTCAAGCACTTTAAAATATTCACAAAATATTGTAATTTCCTAAATGCTTTGAGGGAAGGTAATATATAATTATAAAATAAAATATTATAATCTTTGTATATTTTACAAAGACGCGTACAGCATAGTGCATACACATATTAATATTATATTTTACGTATAAGGTACCTATATATACTTTATTATAAATTTTATAATAAATTTAATATTATAGCAATCATTTATATTAACGAATGCGGAGAAAAAAGAATTATTTGTGTGGTCATCAAATTCCGGGGTGTGGCATAGTACGGACAAGTGGCGTCGTCACGCACGAGCCGTCGCCCGTAACAGAAACTGCTTTTGAATACGTCCTGGCGAGGCTTACACAATAGATTAGACACGAATTAACGCATTGTGCATGCGTGTATCAGCTGGTCATCGGCCTTTTAAGTGGGCGTGTTGAATACATATAGATAGGTAATAAAAGAATGACAGACCACTCCTATACATTCATTTTAAAAAATGGCTCGTGGTCCGGAATATGCGGACAGACAACTTTTATACTATATGCCTTTAAACACACTCACTCCAGAAAAATGTTCACTCTCAAGTTATAAATATTATGGTGTACTATACAATAGAAATCAATTCTTCTTTTACTATTTACAAATAAATCTTTAGGTATTGTAACACAATTTCATTAACTATATAAAATAAAATAGCATCAATCATTTATGCATAAAACAGTGAATTCTAAATATCTCTCATGGGTCGATTTCCACGATTTATATTGGTACGTACAACTCAAAACAGTGTAGATAGATAGTTACTAGTTATAGGCACTCCGTTATAACTAAAAGTGTTTGTTTTAAATGGTCGTATTCAAACTTTCTTCGATTTGGATCCAATAAGTATAAAAACCAAAGTAAAATTTGCGGAACTAAATCGAAAAATTGCACTTGATTATTACCGACTAATTTGTTATGTTTGTGATTGTTTTAAAAAATATTAAATTATGTTTCAACGTACTGCTTTTATAAATACCTACCAAATGTATAACTATAATATTATAGATATAACCGCTCTGCTGAACTAAGAAGGTACATACTACAGTTGGAGTGGAATGTACCTCGTAATTCAATAAGTAACTGTAATGTATGTATTAATAGTGAATTCAATAGTAAATCATTGCTCAGGAGCAACGATATTGAGCGTGACGCTCGATTAGCCTATATTTTATCAATTACTAAATTATTTCATGTTATATTTAATATTTAAAGTAATTAATTTTATTATTCGTGTTGGTGGTTGATAAACTATCCGGCTATACACAGTTAATAATAATATGTATATGCCGAATAAGCTAATTTCGCCAAGATCAGGTCAAGGTCGCGTTTTGCAACCATCGCTTTTCCGCGCGGCCATGCCTGATTCACCGGTCATTGCCGTACCCATGTCGATTAGCAATATATTATATAATATTTATATTATCACCACTAACCTTAATATTATGATAAGCACCATTTTGTTGTCAATATCTTATTATTTGAATTTTCAGCGTATTTCTACCATCGTGCAACAATTATTTATTATTTTATATTTATTATCGGCGGTGTATCACACAGGCTCGACACACTTTTCATTTTCCGCCGTATTGTGATATTTTACTTAAGTTCCGTTACTTTTTCCGTTCTCATAATATATTTAGTCCGTTATCATCGCACGGCCGTACATCGCAAGGTCAGTAACCGTATGCCAGCAACAGCAACAGGTGAGCGGGCAATACCTCTACTCTACTAGCGCCACTACTTCTCCGTTACGGATGCTCAAACCAGGTGTTCGCAATGGAGTTGGCCCCCCACTTTGTCCGAATGATTTCAAATCACCACCAAACTAGTTGCAAATCGAATTTTGCGAATTGCAAATCATTTTTTATATTTTTTACACACCATAACATTTTCAAAATATTTTGAGTTATTTACGAACATTTTCACTTTCCGTTTTTTTTCCTATAAATATTAATAAAATTCTATTTGTTGGTTAAAAAAGCTTGTAAATTTAATAGAGAAATCCTCATAAGTTTGCCTACCGTTAAAAAAAAATGTCTACAAGAAAGTCAAATTAAATTTTTATGAGCGTTTGAAATTCATATTTTTACGACATTTGATATTTACTCGATATCTCATGTAACGATTTTCTTATTTTGTTGTGATTAAAAACGAATGACTGTAGATACTTGAAAATTTCATAATATTTTGAGTTATTTACGAACATTTCCACTTTCCGTTTTTCAATATCAATAACATTTTATCTGTTGGGTAAAAAAGCTTTCAACAATTATTATTACAAATTACCTATTTCAAGTAAATATTATTATTTAACATTTTAACTGTTTAGGAACATTTTCAGTTTCCAATTTTATTAGTCTTTTTTCTATGAATGACAATTAAACTTTATTTATTGCGTAAAAATGCTTGAAATTTAATACAAGGCTCCTACAATATTGTTACAATGATATTTGAAAAATATTCAAAATCCTAATTCACAGTTTTTTTTTATAAGCATTTAAATTTTGAATTTTGACAAAATTGATCAAGTTTAAAATATAATAATTATTTTGTAGTTAAAAATTTATAAAATATTCAACTTTTATAGCTAAGAATTCAAAATTTAAAACAAGGTTCTACGTAAATAGGTTATATATAAATAACTTTATTCACAATAATATCATAAAATATATTATTTAGTAATATCATAGGCTGACTGAGTGACTAACAAATTTAACACTATCCATTACAGTGACCCACTTGTAACCTTCTGTACAGCAGAGTGACACCCAAAGTGGGTTATATTATATATATTTCCTTCATATGACACCTTCACCACATAATAAACAATTTATGTGAAATAAAAATAGTGTTCTCACTTCTAACACCAAACACGAAATATAGGCCCGTCAAAATTTGCCTACACTTTTAACGCAATTAGTGAATCATCCCTGTGTCCCTCCTCTAACCCACAACTCTAGTTCAACGCTGATGATTTTTTTTGATTTGAAAGTTCCGAAATACTATTTAATTGGTCAATATTTGCAATCAAAGATTGCATGAGAAAACGACGGTTATATATTTTAACCCAATAAATTATACCTTTGTCCATAGACTGAGTTAAAGATGTTGTATTTGGTGGGAGCCAAGCAAGTTTTAAATTTGATAAAATAAGTTTTGGATGGCAAGACGCATTATCCAAGAATAAAATTAATGTACATTATCCGTATTGGATATTTTTCCGTTTTATTCAAGGTCCGCTTTAGACAGTTTTCACTGTATATCAAAAAAGTCGGTAATAATCAAGTGCAATTTTTCGATTTAGTTCAGGACATTTTACTTTGGTTTTTATACTTATTGGATCCAAATCGAAGAAAGTTTGAATACGACCATGTAAAACAAACACTTTTAGTTCAATTCAATTACGTTTCAGGTAGGAAGTACTCAGTATAGTAATTACTAATTACTAATTAGTAGTTATCAGATTGTTATATACCTTGTAAAATATATATTTTTTTTTATTTCTAATTAGGTAAACAAATTATTAGTAACTATATAAGATAATGAGTATGTATAGTTATTTACCAAAATATTTTATATCATTTAGATTTTTCTAAATTTAAATACTTTAAGTTACAACAAATTATTAATTAACCACTCGTTAGAAATTCAATTTATGTAACTAACTTTTTTCAAATGAATAGTAGGTATTGATGTGATATAAATGTAGTTCAATAATTTATCATTGCAACTTTCAAGTCTTTACGAATAAAACTCAGTAGGTGCCATAGAAATAATAATAATACAAAAAAACTAATAATAATATTATGTTATAAGTTATAATAGCTAGGTACTATATAAATCTTATATTATTTACACAATAACATTTTAAAAATATTTACGTTGAATCAATTTATTCCGAAAACATTGCATTTATAATATTATGTCATATAATATATTATAATATGGTTCTTCATTTTAATAGTATAATATATTTATATCATGTACCTACTTACCTAATGACCGTAGTATTTTAGATTCTGAGCGGATGTACCTATTGATTTTACAATGATGTGTGTTTTCTTTATTTTATTTCATTTTTTTTTTGTGTGTCTGTCATCACCTTTTAGGACAGTAAAAGTGCTTAGATTTTCTTCAACGGTATCTTTTCTGATAGGGAAGCGAATCTAGCAGTACTTTAAGGGTACTCAACGGTTCCCAGTAGTTTTCAAAAGTGCCGTGAAAAACAAAAGAAAAATTAAGGAAAAACGGGAATTTTTACACAAAATCAATTTTCGACTTAATCGACTTTGGTTCTTGGTGTAACTCTAAAACAAATGACCGTAGACACATGCAACTTTGACTGAACGTTTATATTAGCATTTTCTCTACACCATGACATTTTAAAAATATTTTTTTTTGTTTTTATTCTATAAATATCAATAACATTTTATTTGTTGGGTAAAAAAGCTTGAAAATATAATAGAATGCACCTCATATATTCTTTCTAAGACAGATAAAAAATCTTAAAAATCCAGGGTCACAATTTGTTTATAAGCATTTATAGTTCATACATTGACAAAATACGTAAAATTCTCGATCATGTGTAAATAATTTTGGGTTAGAAATTCCTAAACACTTTTCTTTTTAAACCTAAGATTTGAAAATTTAATACAAGATTTCTTATTAGTTAGTTTACCTTTGTAAACAACAAAATCCATTCTGTAAGCAACACTTTCGTAATAAACGACAAAAGTTATATAGTATAGTGGAGGACGCTCTACTGAGTCAATACTTAGTTTTAATTTTCTAATACCATTATTTTATAACACATTATCTGCAATGAACAAACTCTATGCTGTAAATGATAGTTTTCCAGCTGTTTCCACATTCACAGTTGTAAAAATTACGTATACCTGACATATTATAGTTGTACAATAATATTTGAAAAATATTAAAAATTCATCGTCACATTTTTTTTATAAGCATTTAATGTTCAAATCTTGACAAAATTCGTAAAATTTATAATAATGTGCAAATTATATTGAGTTAGAAATTCATAAAATTTTTCTATTAATATCTATAAAATTGTATTTGTTGAGTTAAATTGGGTGAAAATTTAATACAAGGCTCCTAATTTATTATTACAATAGCAGTTGAAAATTATTAAAAATACATAGGCACAATTTTTTTATAAGCATTTAAAGTTCGATTTTTGACAACATTTATCAAATTTAAAATTTAATAATTATTTAATAGTTAAAAATGTATAAAATGTTCAAATTGTATAGCTAATGATTGAAAATTTAAATGAAGTTCCACGTAAATAGATTATATATAAATTAATTTATTCACAATAATATAATCAAATATACCTAGTAATATCATACGCTGTCTGGCCGTCTTCGCTCAGAAACGTTTTTCTTTTACAATGATATTATGTCATTGAATTCAAATGTAACACTATTCATTAGAAGGACCCACTTTTAACTTACTGTACAGAAGAGCGACATCCACTTACTCACCTTTTTATAAATATATATAAAATTGTATTTGTTGGGCCAAAAAACGTGAAAAATTAATACAAGTTTCTGTTATATAAATACAATAACAGTTGAAAAATATTAAAAATACATAGGCACAATTTTTTTTGTAAGCATTTAAAGTGAGATTTTTAACAAAATACGTTTATCTTAAAATTTTTAAGACTGCTAGTTGTTAACTTTACTCATTTATGCGTTCAAAAGTAGATTATACTAATTGATCCAGCCTGTTAATTTGTAAGTATAAACATTAAATATGGTTTGATTTAGAAAAATGATAATATATATTTATGATAAATGTAATGTTTAATGTTATAAAATGATTGTAATAGATATAAATAGTAGTAGTTATTGAAGTAGAATAATACAGGACTCAAACACCATTGTCATCAGTTATAAATGTTTTCAGAACAACACGTAAATATAAAATAATGTTAGAAAAACAGTAAACAGCTAAAAAGATCATAAAAAATAATATTTAAAACAAAATCTAGTCACTTGCCCACATTTTTTATATTTATTTCACGATGATATTTTTTTTTTTTTTTATTGATCATTAAGCCTGGCAACTATGGCCATTAGCTGTTTGTTTGTTATTGTTTATAAGGGAGGGAACTGTTGGTTTGCAAACACGTGTGTTTGGTTTTGGCAGAATTTCAAATTGGGCACCTATTGTAGGTTTCTGCCATGGCCGGTCGGGGGATGGTGGCCTCTGTCTCCAGACAGTTGCTTGCCCTGAGAGAAATGCCACCCGTGGTCAAGATTTGAACCGGTGACGTTACGCGTCGGAGCCGACTCCGTAGTTCGCTTGGCCTCTTCGTCCCCCTATAATATGTTTTTGATATTGTTATTAAAGTAATTAATATTTTTAGTTGTTTGGAACATTTTTACTAGCGGCGGTTTTGTACACATTGGCCACCGGTATAGCGATTTATAAAATGTGCTGAAAATGGATACTATCTACCTAATGAGAATGTATAAAAAAATGCATAATATTTTATATATAATATTATTTTCTAAATACAATACAATTTTAAATATATTTTTAATTTTAAATTAGGTACTGTATTTAAGCAACCTATTTATTATTACCACGAACCTCATTTATATTAAACATGGTGTATAGCTGGTATCTATTAACTTATAACTTATAAGTTAATAAAATCTAGGTCACCTAGGTAGACTCTGCCTAGTTATTAATAGTAATAATATTTATAATATTTTTTTTTTATTCGTTTTAGTTGATATTCATAATTAAACGTTCATAATGTGTATGCTTATATTTATTAAGAACAAGATCTTACGAGTGTTTAGTATAAATTGATAACAGGCTACGTGTGATAAAAAAAATGATTAATATTCAAGTAGGTATAGTTATATTTTTTGTACGTAAATAGTGACATACGACGAATTTCCGAATAGAATCAATATAAACTGAAATATATTATGGTAATTTTAAAATACGTAGGTATAATATAACTTACCAGTGTAGTAAGCAAGTTACTACTTAACAATAAAACAAATTACACAGGTACATAATTCTACTATACTATAATTTAGATACTGTAATTTGGCATAAATCGGATAATAGAAACGAAGTTAAGGGTTCTTTCTGTATATTACATTTTAATGTCTTGGGTAAGAGACGGTAGATATTAGGAACTCACTGAACCATAATTTACTCTGTATACGACAGATGTTCAAATATAAAAATATATACTATCTGATTATTTTGATTACAACGCTGTACGCTGTACGCGACGATAGTCATTATAAAAATATTAAAATTATATTAAAAAAGATTATTTCAAATTTAATACACAGAATTATACTGGAAGTCATAATATGCGTGGGCTGGAACAATGTTCACACCAATCACATCCGTGAGCCGAGATACAGTATCTATAGGCAAGGGGTACGGGGAACTTCATATATAAGGGAGCCCGAATCGGCCTGCTTTCAGACGTGTACTACCACCCATTAGTGCAAGCACCTTCACGCCACTCTGTACGAGCATATTTTGGACTTAGAAAAATTATCAACAATATAATAAAATTCACAATAAAACAACAACTGTCTTTTATTTATTATCAACCACGACTACAACATCAAACAAATTGTCTGCGACCTGCAACTATAATATCTCGGCAGCCACTTATCTACTATCAGTACTACGATAGTAGGTACCAAGCTCCCGAGTATATTACACCAGTATTGCTAGCTTTAGCGTCGAGCTTCTGAGATTATTAATGTTACCATAGTGTGTTCTTTAAATGTCTGATAAAAAGATAGAATTACGATTTCGCGCGTACAAGCGTGTCTTTTGGTTTACAGATGGTGAGAATGTCACGAACACCTTGTTGTCAAGTGATATTTAATAAAACATAATTAATAATAATTGAACCATATCTGCCAATTAATATTGTATGATTCATCAGTAGAATTTGTCCACCAACGTCCACCATTACCTATAGGTATGTCGAAATACGTCTGCCAGTCTCTGTGTGACTTTCTGAGCTAGATCTGGTGGCAATATACAATACACTATTTTTTGTTATTATTATTTTAGTTTTTTTTTCACGCTATAGTTATGTTGGTGAACCAATATAGTACAATAGTAATCTCTGTTGTTCAAATGAAACACGTATGCACCATTTTCTCGGATTCTAGGCATTCTAGCCCAAAATATAGGCAGCCACGGATCTTTTTGACATAATCGGACTAGTTTTTGATAGTGATCAGTTTCCTCCATAATATCACCCTGTAAAAACCATATACGATGAAATAATCGAACAACACATTTGAATCTAATTTGGTTGCCGGTGAGTCAATCATAGGTATTACTATCTTAAAGTAATATATAACTTATATTATTATACTGAAATCATCTTATATAAAATATCTGTATCTGTTTCAATATAATTATTGTGTCCACATTTTTAATTTAAAAAAAAAATTTGCTACGTCTCTACAATCTAAATAAATTGTTTACTACTGTATTTCATATATTAATATAATTTGTACATTATAATTGTTTACGTAGTTTTGGTTATAAATTACGTCAGCCTATTTCTTTATACTTTCAAAGTAAGTTAGTTAGTTATAGGCTACATTGAAATCATTCAATAGAGAATTTTGCAGATAAGCCCGTATTTTGCGCATAACAAATTATCACCCGAATAACTTATTATTCGAAGGTATTTCGAAATGACGCGTTGGAAAAACATATTATTGTTTTTCGAACGTTCATGTTACGAGTGCAAAAATGTAATCCATAATATTTTATAGATAAAAATATTCGCTGTCAGTAGTAGGTATAATGTGATTATTCAAAGCTAAAAAATTATAGTTTTCAAAAAAAAAAAAAAAATGTGTCGGTATGAAAAATTCACACCTGTGGTTATTTCGTTATAACAAAACTAAATTTAAAGACAATTTTAATTTATTTCTTAAAACCGATGAAATCATAATAGAACCAAGAAAATTATTGTTTATTTAAATAGATTCAGAACAATAAAATGGTTCCACTACAGGTTTCTGTTCTTAGATATTCTCTATAGGAACTGGCAACGTGTGTGAAATTGCCCCCCACCTATTGGGCAAATCGATCCGAACCAATTGTAAGTTAAAGATATTCATTTGTAAGTATATGTAAGTTGGTTTTTGGAATTTATAAGTTGGTCCCCGCTGCGTTATCTACAGCCCTAGATATTCACCATCAGCCCCTCCATATCAGCCGAATTGATCCGGACCGATTGTAAGTTAAAGATATTCATTTGTAAGTATTTGTAAGTTAGTTTTTAGAATTTGTAAGTCAAACCCTTATCCGTTGGAGTATTTCTCAAAATCCGTTCTAAGTGATAACTTCATTATAATTCGAGCCCTATTAGGTAAAAGGGCGTAAGCGACATTTTCATTATTTTACAGGAACTAAAAAAAACACTTTAAAAATCGAATTTCTGACGGATTTTCATTAAAATTATATGTGTAGTTATGAAAAAATTATTTCGAAAATACAATAACGAAATAAAAATAATATTTTTAATATTGTGTAACTTATGTCGCTTACAATAAAATAAATGTTCGAATATAGCTCAATGGTGCTTACACTTTTCACTTTCGGCGCTTACAAATAACTTTTTGTCGTGTTGATTAATGCATGGCGCTTACACTAGTCTTTTAACGCACTTCGTTGAAATGTTACATTATTATAGTTTCAAAGTTATTAAATGAGTTATTGTGTAACTCAATTAATTATAAGTAAATTTTTATTTTTCATAATATTCTTTATCTTTCATATCCCCCCCCCCCCTTTGTAAATATTAATATGTTGGATATGATGGTTGTTTGTCTATTAACCATATTATTTGTATATAATTTGTATTATTTGTTACTTTTTGGTATTAATTACCCTCAACTTAGACAGATATGCAAAGGTAACCATAGCTTGGTATGTATTCATAATAATATTATGATCTTCTCTATTTTCTCAAAATATACTGAGAAATTCAAAAAATAACTTTGCTATTAAACTCTACTCTAATATTTACCTGTAATATAAAATCGGACATAGAATTTAAACATAATTAGGTATATTGTAAGAAATATAACAGGCTTCCAAGTCTTTTTGGTTTTATTTTTAAAGTAAGTAAAAGTAAAATACTAAAATAACAATATTATCACAATTAAAGTCTTTTTAGTAAGTTCATAATATTATTAATAGGAAATTAAATCTAATTAATACTTAGTTATAATATATATTTTGCAATTAAATACAATTGTACCTAACTAATACCAGTCTTTTGATTATATTATGTTAAAATGTGTAGTGAATTATATAAATCATCTGTAGGTCATGTAGGTATTATTAACACATTTAACTTATAAATATTATAGTAATATTAATAAAACAAAAAATAACAATATCACAATTCAAAAGAGTAAACAGATTATACAGACATAAAATAAAAAGTACTTATTAGATTAGGGGATTAAAATATAAAATGTAATACTTAAAACTTAGTTTTAATAAATGAATTGCAATAAAACTGTATAACTGTAACATAAATCTATCATATTTTTTAATATTTTTATTTTTATATTTTTATTAATATTAATATTGAAGATAATAGATAAACAATATGATATGAAAACAATCGTAACCAACATGATGTTACGAACGAGTTTTCTAAGCGCCAATTAAATTGTCGCATACGCCTAATTAAATTATTATTATTATTTTGTCGCTTACCCCATGCAACAAAGTCGCATACGTATTTTTTTAGAAATTAATGTGACTTACGATCAATTTTGAAGTTATTACCTAAACGACATGTCGCTTTCGTCCAATCTTTAAATGGCAAAATGACATGCTTAGGTTTATATTGTCGCTTAGCCATTTTACAGATCGATGCGTCAGAATTTTAGAAAAATTTTGATACCAATATCTCATTTTCGCCAAAATTGTCGCTTACGCCCTTTTACCTAATAAGGCTCGAATTATATTAAATTGATACTTTAAAATATTAAAGAATGACTAAAAAAAATTAACTTATCAAATATACATTTTTTTATTAAAAAGATTTTCTTAATTAACCTAACCTATGGGGGGGGGGGGGGGGGGGTGGGGTGCAACTTCACACACGCGAACTGGCAAGTTCCAATTTCGTGTGGTTAGTTTTTATATTACTGTCATATTAGAGTAAATTGATTAGTTATAAAACACCATGACGCTACTGGTAGATGCGCTCTGCTCTGGTTTGCCAGTACCTACCGTATAATATAATATTACAGGTATAGATTATTACGGTGGTATCCAATACGTCAAAGTTCAGTGTTGTACTAATAAAATATATATTACAAACGCACGCATACAGTGATGTGTTAAGGTGTAATGGCACACATATTATTTTGCTGCATCATACCCCATAATATAGAAAAAAATATATTTAAATAATACATACTTCGTCATATTTTTTCACATCGTTTATGTCAGGTTTTTTGGTAGGCTCAGAATTGGATTTCATAACAATAATTAACTAAAATAAAATTATTAACTTTTAAAATAGGTAGGTACATTGTACATGATTATTCGTAATAATATAATATACTCAAAAGTTCAATTCTCAAAACAAAACCTGTTTAAAAAATCAACGTAAATAAATAGTAACAACATTTCATCAATCATCAAAAACAATAATAATAATTTTTTATGAAAAAAAATGTATTATTATACAAACTAAGAGTATTAATCAATATTGTACACTTATTATATATTATGTATAAAGGCATTTAATATACTTACCTACTACATTTACTATTTACGTCTATTGTCTATTTCTGACACGTAAATTAGTGTTAGCCCAGATTTAGTGTTCATTTCATGAAATCTCTGAGCATATTATATTAATTGGAAATATTTATATTTAAGTGGTACATAAAGTATAGTAATTACTAATTAATAGTGACAGGTGAATTAATAATAAGTAGTTATTCGTATAAGTCTTTACCACTACTGAAGGCGCAAAAAACGTTTGAAATTTAGGAATTTTGCGTTTTTTTTCGCTTTTTAGATTATACCTAATTTTACTGTTTTTGAAGACATTATTTTGAAATATCAAAGACAATTAAATTTGATAATTAATAGGTAATATTATTATCAATTGTCAAATAGTGATGATGTAAATAATATGTATTTGTTGTGCGACAAAATTACAACCAACTAATAATATAATATAGTAATAATTCCGTTATTTGTAAACAATTTTTAAAAATTAATTAATTATTCATCATGACTGGATATTGAGGAATTGCGTGATTCCGTCGTATCTAAGTATGATATTAAGGATAACTTTTTACTGTTAATAGTGATGATACATATTATTACTACAATAACTGTACGTAGGTACAGTAATATCTTCGTCCATTGAGTCTCGACTGCTGTTCATTGTAATCATTCAATCTGATCAAAAATATATATTATACATATAATACTTATATCTTATAACATTTAATTCATATAACATTATTAATCGTTGATAAAAAAATTAATTTATTACGAAAATAAAGAAAAATGTATAAAAAAGCAGTATACGAACCTAATCGGAGGCAAACGCCTCTGTATGCATATAAATAAAAAATAATATTATAAGCAAGCACTATCAGATAATATTTCCGAAATTGTAAGTGTGTGTGAAATGGCTGACACTGTTTTTTCAACAAATATGAATGCCAGTTATAATAAGAGAGATAAAATATTCATTTATTATTACTTAAATGTAAGAAATTATCTGTACACAAGGTTATTATTTATTACAGATAAATTTACCACTAAAGAATGATCAAGTGATTATGTGATCGGCAAAAAAGAGAAAATTATTAAAACAGACAGAGGGAAGTAAGTGAATGCCAAAATAATAATAGTACATTTCATCAGTAAATTCAGCTGTCCTTACAAAAGATGTCATAATTGAAACGGATATTTAATACTGATAAATTAATATATAAATTAGAAAATAAAAGAGACTAAAATCGTTGGCTCACCGAAAAACGTTGATATTTTGTTAGTTGCAATTATACAGGTGTATCGTTGCTTTTATAGTAATGATGGTACGTATATTATGTAGCGTGTGCTTATTGTATATACCTTAGGACCTCTCGTCGATAATGCGAATAATACATTTCACACCTAATTTAAAAATAAAGACGCAAGTGATTACAATTAGTAGCCAAATATTTTAAGGTATTTTACCTAAATTGAATTGGTATATTATTCATTAAATTTTATAATTTTGTTCAAAATAATATAGCAATATTCCAAAGGTATCTACAATATTCATAATAAACAAATATAGGTAAAAAAAAATATATATAGGTATATAAGTAAACGTATGCAAGTATATTATTATATGTAAGTAGGTACCTATACCGTGTGTCCGCGGAAACAGGGTACACTTTACCACTCATTACCCTGTAAATATTTTTCAATTCTGTTTGCGGGACATTAAACTAGACTAATGTATCGTAAATTTCTATTACTTACAATGTTTTTAACTCGTGTATCTTGCGCATGCGCAATAAAACTTACATTTTTTTAAATGGCAACCTGTAATTTAAATACCATATTCGAGTTCACCGATTTTTTTTAAGCCATTTTGATGTATCAACTTGTGTCCTAAACCCAAGATTGACTAAACTAGAGCTAAGTAGAATTAAAAAAATTTAAAAATTTAATTTAATAAATTTTTTTTTCTAACTGTATGTACTTATTTTTTTATTCTAAACACCATGAAACAAACAATCAAAATTATTATTATTAAACTAATTAACTATTTACTATTGACACATGACTCTGATAATGAGTTCCATAATACCTAATATAAAAATAGCTAATGACATTTTAATAGTTATAGGTAGATTACAAAACTAGAAACACCAATGCTCTTTATTATTTTAATAGATGGGTACTTAATTATAATTCTGATGGAAACAAAAATACACTTCTTCTCTTTTGGTTTCAGCCAATTAAGACCATATGCAGTTTCATAATGTGTAATAATAAAATAAGATAAATAGTAAATAGTTAATTAGTTTAATAATAATAATTTTGATTGTTTGTTTCATGGTGTTTAGAATGAAAAAATAAGTACATACAGTTAGAAAAAAAAATTAATTAAATTAAATTTTTAAATTTTTTTAATTCTACTTAGCTCTAGTTTAGTCAATCTTGGGTTTAGGACACAAGTTGATACATCAAAATGGCTTAAAAAAAATCGGTGAACTCGAATATGGTATTTAAATTACAGGTTGCCATTTAAAAAAATGTATGTTTTATTGCGCATGCGCAAGATACACGAGTTAAAAACATTGTAAGTCATAGAAATTTACGATACATTAGTCTAGTTTAATGTCCCGCAAACAGAATTGAAAAATATTTACAGGGTAATGAGTGGTAAAGTGTACCCTGTTTCCGCGGACACACGGTATATAATAGCAGCTATAGTTTCCTTTTATTTTTATCTTAAAAATAAAGGCTTGAGAGTTGAGAAATGCTTGGCCGCATTATTTTCTTTACAAGGTTATATGTACAGGTTGTTCAAAATTTCATGTGACAGCATCTGCTGTTACATGCAATTTGTAACACTCTGTATAAGAACACATTCAAATTGCGTGTCAATATAATTGCATTTTCATTGTGAATATAGGTAGTAGGTATTAGCGCATTGAGTATAGATACTATAGTATAAAAACTATATATGTATTATGTTTATATATATAAGTATATATACTCAATAGTATTAGGTTTATTAATATATTTTCACCAAAAATAACGATTAGGTATAACTATAGACTAGGTACCAGGTATCTAGCTACGATTTTTATTATATTGTGACTTAGGTATGTATTAATTATGAGCCATTCCTAATCGGTACAATACTATACATTGATAATATAATATGAATTAGAATTTTCTTTGAAAATTTTACAGCTGAAAAATTGGAATAAAATAATAAATAATTGTTGATTTTTAGTAGATGGTACTTCCTGGATTTTACATTAGTATGAAAAAATAGTTTAATTTTACAAATTGAGTATCTCCATTCAATTAAATTGTGTTGCTTTTTGTATAATTGTTGTCAAATATCTTAAATACGGTCACAAAAATTACATAATTAAAATTTTTTATACAACTATTATAATGTAAAGTCAATAATTATGATAGACACAAATACGTTGAACCCATTTTCATGCTGGTCTATTATACTGGATGTCATTTTAGCTATGTAAATACTTAGTGTAACTAAGAAAATATG
The DNA here is from genome assembly GCF_019925205.1 of Metopolophium dirhodum. Lineage (NCBI taxonomy): Eukaryota > Metazoa > Arthropoda > Insecta > Hemiptera > Aphididae > Metopolophium > Metopolophium dirhodum. The sequence continues at coordinate 19,720,134 of NC_083560.1, forward strand.
CTGTAAGTACCTATATATAGCTATATCCATGACATATTAATATATTATATATACCTACTGCTTTATTCTCAAGGTAATCGGAAAAAAATTCACAGGAAAAAAATCCCCGGAAAGAAAATTCAAAATCCACAATGCAAATACTTATATATAGGTAATTTTTTGGGTGACCTATATTGTATGAATAACTATTAAATGATACTTTAATTTTATAGTAAAATCTAAAGAAATGTGTTACATATAAAGTCGTCGAAATTACCTCCCACTAAATATAAATAATTGCGGTGTTATTACTTTTTTCGTCTTGATAATGTTATAAGTTATGACTCATAACTAATAACATTTTCAAGAGATCGGATTTATATGCACTTAAAATCTTGAAAAGTAGATGATCCTATGCTCTATAATTTCATCAAAATAATAAAAATTATAAAAATGTATTAAAAACTGAAAAAACAAATAAAAGTAACAGTTTATAAAAATAAACTGTTATATTTAATCTATAATATGGTGATATTCTGCCATACTGGTGTACATATATTTAACTGTTGTAACACAAACTGATGAATTCAAAAAATAATAATACTAAAATAAAAAATAAAAAATAATTGCATATAGTTTATTAACAGAATAATGTTATGTATTCAAACTAGAACTTAAATAATTCAGCCTTTTGAATTCAAAAAATATATAATATTAAAAAAAATTGACTGCATATAGTTTAACAACAGAATAATATTATGAATTGAAATAACTTAAACTTAAATAATTCAGCCCTATGAACTCAAAAAAAAAATAATAATAACAAGTTTTAAATAATAGAAATAACAATTTTTTTGTTATCTATTAGATTTTTATAGAATATTCAAATTTGAACCCAATATGGCAATATGTTACAAAAACATGTTTATTACACAAAATATTCTTTAACCTTAAAATATTTTTTTTTTATGCGCTAAAATATTGTATATCAGTTCATAAGTTAATGAATCCAAATTAGAGCTGCATACTCTCAGTAAAGATATTATGTAAAAACATAAAAAACTGTTCTCTATAGTTATGACTTTTATTATAAAATTGATAATCAAGTTAAAAAATCATTTAAGATATTAGGATTCATAAACAGGAATACGATTAAATTTATAAATATTAACTCAATTATAATATAATATAATTTAATTTCAGTATAATATTTGGCAAATTGAGATTCAACTTACTGTACTTTTAATTTTTTGTTACCAAAAAAGGGTAACCTATCCGTTTATGAATAAATATTTATATAGCAATATCATATAATATATGTACCTATAAATCAGTATTATACAGGGCGGATTGACCAGGTGTGCTAGTATGCCGTAGATGAACCGGACCGCCGGTGGCTCATGAACATTAATTGACGATATTAAGAAGGCTGGGCAAGTCAACTATTTTTTTTACTTGTTAAGTTAAGTTAATACAGAAAAATGTGGGTAAGTGGATATCGCTCTGCTGTACAGTAGGTTACAATATGGTATTAAATTTGAATTCAATTATATAATATCATTGTTGAGAGTTGAGAAATGCTTGGCCGCATTATTTTCTTTACAAGGTTATATGTACAGGTTGTTCCAAATTTCATGTGACAGCATCTGCTGTTACATGTAATTTGTAACACTCTGTATAGGAACACATTCAAATTGCGTGTTAATATAATTGCATTTTCATTGTGAATATAGGTAGTAGGTATTAGCGCATTGAGTATAGATACTATAGTATATATACTATATATGTATTATGTTTATATATATAAGTATATATACTCAATAGTATTAGGTTTATTAATATATTTTCACCAAAAATAACGATTAGGTATAACTATAGACTAGGTACCAGGTATCTAGCTACGATTTTTATTATATTGTGACTTAGGTATGTATTAATTATGAGCCATTCCTAATCGGTACAATACTATACATTGATAATATTATATGAATTAGAATTTTCTTTGAAAATTTTACAGCTGAAAAATTGGAATAAAATAATAAATAATTGTTGATTTTTAGTAGATGGTACTTCCTGGATTTTACATTAGTATGAAAAAATAGTTTAATTTTACAAATTGAGTATCTCCATTCAATTAAATTGTGTTGTTTTTTGTATAATTGTTGTCAAATATCTTAAATACGGTCACAAAAATTACATAATTAAAATTTTTTATACAACTATTATAATGTAAAGTCAATAATTATGATAGACACAAATACGTTGAACCCATTTTCATGCTGGTCTATTATACTATTTATACTGGATGTCATTTTAGCTATGTAAATACTTAGTGTAACTAAGAAAATATGCTGTAAGTACCTATATATAGCTATATCCATGACATATTAATATATTATATACCTACTGCTTTATTCTCAAGGTAATCGGAAAAAAATTCACAGGAAAAAAATCCCCGGAAAGAAAATTCAAAATCCCCAAAGCAAATACTTATATATAGGTAATTGCACATCTAAAAATTCTCATAACTCACTTTAAAATTAAAAAATAATATAAACCCTATGATATTGCCTAGATAATAATCTTAATTTTAAATTTGATAAGAAGTAAATTCACTCCAGTGGCGTATATAGAAATAATTTTTTGGGTGGGCTATTTTGTATGATTAACTATGAAATGATACTTTAATTTTACAGTAAAATCTAAAGAAATGTGTTACTTATATAGTCGTCGAAATTACCTCCCACTAAATATAAACAATTGCGGTGTTATTACTTTTTTCGTCTTGATAATGTTATAAGTTATGACTCGTAACTAATAACATTATCCAGAGATCGGATTTATATGCACTGAAAATCTTGAAAAGAAGATGCTGCTATGCTCTATAATTTCATCAAAATAATAAAAATCATAAAAATGAATTAAAAACTGAAAAAACAAATAAAAGTAACAGTTTATAAAAATAAAATATGAACTCATTTATAATATAATATTATTTAATTTCAGTATAATATTTGGCAAATTGAGATTCAACTTACTGTACTCTTAATTTTTTTGTTACCAAAAAAGGGTAACTTATCTGTTTATGAATAAATATTTATTTAGCAATATCATATAATATATGTACCTATTTATCAGTATTATACAGGGCGGATTGACCAGGTGTGCTAGTATTAAGACGATATTAACAAGGCTGGGCAAGTCAACTATTTTTTTACTTGTTAAGTTAAGTTGATACAGAAAAATGTGGGTAAGTGGATATCGCTCTGCTGTACAGTAAGTTACAATATGGTATTCATTTTGAATTCAATTATATAATATCATTGTATACACGAGAAATGATTCTGAGTGAAGACGGTATGTCAGCCTATAATATTATTATATTTATTTTATATTATTTTATGATATTATTGTGATTAAAGTAATTCATTTTAATATTAGGCATTAGATCTATTACAGCAGTGGCGCCGAACACGGTATAAAGGTGTGACAGCGGTAACACCTTTTTAAGGGGTAGGTCGTGGGTGGGTAGGCGTAGGTACCATACTACTGTTAGGTGTCACTTATGCAATACAAAAATAGTAATACCTAATAGTATATTAACATTGTATATAGTAATAGCCACAAATTAAGATATCTTGTGTACAGTTAGTATGTTTGTATTCTATTAGTAATACAATAAGCGGATAAGGTATATAAATAACATGCAGGACGGTCTCGGTGACCTGTGCATTCGCTGTTGTATCTTTCTATTTTGTCATAATAGTTTCATTTAATTTACTATTGATAACAACCGACTATCAGCACCCAGCGATAACTGGAAAAGTTTATGTCCATGATAAAACAGTTTTTTTATTATACGTTTATTTGATAAATTTTATCAAAATATTCTTTTATTTTACTCCTATTACTACTACTTGAATAATATTTATAGTGCTTACTTTATTTGTTAAAGTTGAGTTGAATCTACTATTCTAATCCTATACCTTAATATATGTGTTTCAAATTGCTGCATTTGATTCAAGAAATAAAACTTTGTTTCTTAGAAGTCATGTAATGAATTAATTTGATTCAGTAATAATATTCACTATTTCACTGTATCTTTTGTGAAAGTTAAATTATAAAATGTATTAGTAGGCACTAGCCACTAGGTAGGTACGAGGTACCTAAATAATATTTAATCATAAATGTAATAAACAATTAATTTAGTATTTGCCTGTACCCTAATTTTAAATAAATAAATAAATGTATAATATAAAGTAACTATTAATTATATAAGTAAAATATAACATAACTGCAATTTAAAATTAATTTAAATTCAACAGTTATGAGTAATTTGAGTTTTGAAGTTGTGAGATTGCAATTTTTAACCTTTGCGGCCTATACTGCAGCTTTGATTTTTTGGGGGCTAGCAATTTTTTTTTTTTTTTTTGGGGGGGGGGGGGTCTTTAACACTCACGAAAATATACCTTTGGGTAGGTGGGTGTGTGTCATAATGAAATGTTGTCACACCTTTATTTTGGCGATCCGGCGCCACTGTATTACAGTTACAGTTGTATTAGTATCTATTTCATTTATTTTTTTTTTTTTATTCAAACAATAGGTAACTATTTTGAAAGTAATATTAACAGTCGATGGTAAATTGTGTACTAATTTGTATTCAATTAATTTTAAAAACGCGTAATGGTAAAACGGCAGTAGACGAAAAAATAATATGTGTAAGTTCACAGCTCCACAGAAAAAAGTATGAAAACTAGAATGTGAAAAATAATTTTCGAAGACACATGACACAGTCGAGAATCGACAAACAATATTTTGTTTCTGACTTAATGTTCACTAATCAACTATAAAAAATAAAAATCTATTATGGCCCGCACTTATTGGTTGGTTTACCTATACTAATAATATAAAGAGGATTGTTTGTATTGAATAGGCTCCAAAACTACTGAACTGATTTAAATGAAATTTGGTAGGTACATAGATAGTTTAGACACTGAGAAAAGCATAGGCTACTTTTTAATACTAAAAAGTATACGTGGTACATATTATCCACGATAAAAATAAAAAAATTGTATAAGCACGACTTATATTTTTAATAATTATTTCTATAATCTAATGTATAGCATAAAGTATATATTAAACAATTTGTATTGGGCGAAAAGCGAATTACGACCATTCTGAATAAATTGAGTATTTATTATTTTCTATAGATATATATTCTACAATATAGACTTGTAGCGGTCACCAACTGGTGTATACCACAGCCCACATCCGGACCTCCAACGGTAGGGAGACACCATTTCCAATCTGTTTTTCACATTTTTTTTTCCCAAAAGTTCTTTTTCTCAATACCATTTTTCCCAAAACTTCTTTTTCTCAATAGGTACTATTTTTCCCAAAAATTCCTTTTCACAATATTATTTAAAAAAAATTATATTTCCCCCAATACAAAATTCAATACAAAAAAAAATGATTTAAGTATTGAAATTTTAAATTATGACCAATGGCCGTGAGGTATGCAATAATATCATTGTTATTAACAAATTCGTCATATTTAGAAACAATATTATAAATTCGTTCCTCTGTTTTTAGTTGTAACTTATTACGACATTTCCTTATTTTTTGTCCTAGATTCAGTTGTCGTAACATGCACTCAGTGTCAGCTTGTTCTTTTCCAAGTTCATTAAAAAATGTGTATACGCTAGGATGTTGTCGTCCAACAACCACTTGGAACCGATTATGCCAGCTTTCTGACAAATTATTTGTTCTTGCCAATCGTTGGAGTACTGTATGGTACTGGTTCCACAGTTTTGGGGGGAATCTGGGTTCAGTTCCTTTTCTCCGACCTCTGGCTTGCCTCCCACGGATGTAATTTATCTACATTAAATATTTAAGTTATACTTAAAATTTAAAATTTGAATATTATATTATGTATATTAAAAAATAATTTACCTCAAAATATTCTGCAATTGGCATATACTCGTCTGGTACTTGTTCTAATAAAACATCAAACGTTTCGACAACTTTTTCTGGCGGCACAAACGGTAAAGCACCGGTCATCTGAGCTGTGATCTTAATGTTGCGATTTTCTGGATCATTATATTGACTTTGTAACCCTTCTGCCTGTATACGACGATAAAGACTTTGACAAAGATGAAATAAACAAGTATGTATTTCAACTCCAATTGTTTTAATCGTCGCATTTATAATTGATTGTTCAAAATCAGTCATCACAAATTGTGGTTTTACAATATTTATTCCAAATTTTTGTGCCTCTGAAAGTATAACTTCATATACTTTTGAATACGCTGCTTCTTCTTTTGACTCTAGTAACGCGTACACCAACGGAAGTCCAATAATTTGATCAGTTCCATTTGTTGTCTGTGTGGTGGGTCCTAGTGTGGTAAATAATTGAAAAAATATTATTGGAACAACTTTAAATGTTCCGTCAACAAACCAGGTAGGGCTGTTCATTAACATTTTCAAATTTTCTTTTGTTGCAAAAATTATTATTCTTCCACATGTTAACTGATAATCAATCTCTTCAAATGAATCGTATAACAAAAATTGCTCTCCTGCTATAGTTTGTCTAAACTGAATTGGTAATTTATGCAGTTCGTTCATACTTCGAGGGTTCGACGGCATATTGATTACACGTTGTCGTGTTATTGCCTTTCTTATATTTTGACGCTCAGGAATTTCTGCTAAAATTCCAGCTGGTAATTGTTGCAATTCTGTTCTCAAGATTTGTGCAGGGGGTGCTTCAGGATGTTCACTTGCTTTTCTTTTTATATCTGTCATAACTTTTAAGGCATAAACTTCTTCTAAATTCGGTGCGTGGTCATGTATAGAACTTTGAGGGCCTTTATGGATTATTATATTTTGTCCAGAATTACTCGTTATAGCCCGAGCAGAGCATTCACTTTTTTTACGACAACACCAATAAAATCGACCTTCGTTTTCCGAATGTTTGTAGTAGAGATATCCATCAACATGAAGAAGCTTTCCTCTTCCATTAGAATTTATAATTTCGGCCATAATTCTAATGAATACGCTTGGTTGTATAAATACGATTTAATGAACAAAAAATTCAAGTTAATCTACGAAAAATTACACGTTTGGCAACAACTGTCAAAATGAAACTAAACAAGGTATAAATAAGACATTCGATAATCAATATTGAACGGATAAACTTAATCACGCAACAAATGGATCGAACGGCAATTGGGCGCATGCGTTATTTTGACGCATACAATAGGTATTTTGAAGTTTATGATATTTATAATCTATAGATACTGTATAGGTATAAAAAATGTATAGTTGAACGGCAAACGGTAATAAAGATAAAGATGAAATGTGTACCATTTAGGGAAGTACGATATAGGTATAGGGATATACAGATATATGGATCATGGATGTATATAGTCCGATTAAGCAGTGATAGGCACCGAGCACCTACCTAAAATGCGTATACGTATCATAGCATCTATCATCATATAAGTAATACAAATAACGATGTGGTAATGCCGATCAGCACGATAAATATAAATCAAATAAATCAAATTGCCGATTTCGTATATTCGGCAACAATGTTGTTTTTTTTTTTTTGGAAAAATATTAAACTTGTAAAAATATATTGGGAAAATGTTTTTATGGTAAATATTGAAATTGGAAAAAATGGATTGGTCATATAACATTTGGGAATAGTAAAAATTGGGAAAAATTGACATTTTGACTGAATGTTTATAATTGCATTTCCTATACACCATAACATTTTCCAAATATTGTGAGCTGTTTACGGACATTGTCAAGTCTAATTTATAAACCAACCTTTTTTTTAGGTTTTTTAATTCTTTAAATATTAATAAAATTTACTTCTTGAGTAAAAAAGCTAGAAAATTTGATAGAAGGCTCCTAGGTTATTGTTTCAAAGGCAGATGAAAAAAATTAAAAATCCTTAGTCACAGTTTTTATTTATAAGCATTTAAAGTTCAAATACGAAATACAAAATACGTCTATATTTAATAATTATTTTGAAGTTAAAAATTTATAAAATATTCACCTTTCATATCTAAGGATTGAATATTTAAAACAAGCTTCCACGTACATGTTATATAATATAAATTACTTTATTCACAATAAACTCATCATTTGTCATATCATATAGTCTTCGCTCAGAATCTTTTTTCTTTTATGTAAGAAATTACCACATAAATATTGTTATTATTATTATTATTATTATTATTGTTTTTGTTGTTGGTTATTTTTAATTTCGACTAGTGTCAGAGGAGCTGCCCATGGAAGTCCACCAAAAACAATAAATGTTGTGCGAGTGGTCGCCAAGGCCTTCGATTCATGTTGCTTTGCCATTTGGCTTTATTATAACATTTTATGGTTTTTATGTAAAAATACAGTTACTGCTTCCAAGACCCCAGGGCCCAGAGTCTACACAAAACCAAACATCATCAAAGCTGCGCCCGAGTTCTTGTCAAGTGAAAAAAGGTTAATTGTAAACTGCGCCCGGGTAAAATTTTAAAAACCAATAGTTAACAAATGGATTTGCCCCAAGTTAAATCAAAGTAGTACCTAAAATTAATATTTATTTCACTAAGGTAAAAGTAGTGTTCTACATTTTTAAAGATATAACCATTATTTATAAGTATTTTAATTTATGACACCCATAGGGGAAAATTGGTTTTTCACCGGGAAATCTTTTGGTACAAATTATGAAATTAGTGGTCCTACAAATCAGTAAACATTATGATACAATTAATGGTGCAAGAAAAATGTAGGAAAACTAATTTGGTGAGATTTCGGGTGCCGGGGAAACGTTTTTCTGGGACCCGTAAAGGGAAACTAGTTTTTCCCCGAGAAATCTTTTGGTACAAATTATGAAATTAGTGGTACAAATCGGTACAAATTATGATACAATTAATGGTGCAGGAAAAATGTGGATTTTTAAACATTGTAGTGCCAGGGAAACTCACCTCATTTAATTTAACTCACCCTAATAATCATTTACAATTAACACATAGATCCTGATTGGCTATGAAAAAATAAGAAATTGCCCAAATGTTGTCCCTTAAATAATGACCCTAGCGAGGCCCCTTAAAATTGATTTTTATCGGCTTAAAGAGCGTTTCACGTCAACCGAGGTTAATTTCAGCTCGTTATTTTGCATAATATCTTTTGCTTTTGCATAGAAATTGCATTATCCGAATCAAGATTTGAAATAACGTCTTAACTTTTTTCAAATTTTTATTGTTTGAATAGTATTTAACTGCTGCTAACCACGTATCCCACTGTGTAATGATTAGCTCCGGAAGATGGCATAAATTAGGATATAACTCCTTCAATTTTAGTACTCTACAAGGAGCTTTAAGGAATACTTTTACGTCGATTAAGTCAAAAAATCGATAAATATTATTAAATTATTTTAGGTAGGTTAGCTAACATGTTAAATATTGTCTATTATTATATCATATAACATAAATAAGAAATTATATTCAATAATGCGAAACTCATGTGTTGTCTCTGTCTTACACACGTATGACATTATGACATAGACAAAACGCGTTTACGCAGTTTGAGTATAACAAGCTCAATATTTTGGTGTTATATTAAAATTAAAATATGGGTCACTGCAATGGATTGTGTTAAATCTGAATTCAATGATATATTATAATTGTATAAGAAAAAAGATTCTGAGCGAAGACTATGATATAACAAATGATATTATTATTGTGAATAAAGTAATTTATATTATATAACATGTACGTGGAAGCTTGTTTTAAATTTTCAATCCTTAGATATAAAAGTTGAACATTTTATAAATTTTTAACTTAAAAATCTCAATTTAAATGCTTACAAAAAAAATTGTGCCTATGTATTTTTCATATTTTTCAACTGTTATTGTATTTATATATCAGGAGCTTGTCTAAATTTTTCACGTTTTTTAGCTAAACAAATACAATTTTATATATATTTATAAAAAAAGGTGAGGAATAATATTCAAAAGCGTGTTATTTCATGACATAGTGATAAATGATAATAATTACGCATACATGGAAATTACGTAAAACTAAGTGCATACGTCGCGACGTACGTAAATAAATATATATAATATAGAAGTGTAAAAATTTGATTATTTAAATATTGAAGTATGTAATTATAGGAATACAAAATAAGTGAGTACATTTTGTCTTGAAAAAAATATATAGATAAATTAAAGTGAATGGAAATAGGAAAAAATATTTGTTTTTTATGATATTAATTAAAAAGAGTTATCTTTGAATAAGGATTCAGATAGTTCAAACGTTGAAAGTAATAATTTTACGAAAGATTCGATTTTATGAGTAATTAACCGAAAATAATAAATACCTAATAATAGTCAATAGTGTAATAATTGACGCAGTCTTCAAATTACGTAAATATACGCGCTGTACCGCGTTGTTCGTCAGCAAACATAAATGCGTAAATACGAAAATAAAAATTAACTATTAAGATACTAATGAATTTATAAAAATACGTGATAGAGGAAGTAAAAACATTTTTCTTTTTAAAGAATAGATAAATAAAATAAAGTTAAATAAACAAAGATAATAACAATTTTAAATTTTATTTTGAAAAAGTGTATGATAAAAAGTAAATAGTATTTAATCGATGAATAAAGCATCAGAGGACTCACAAGTCGAAGGAAATAGTTCTACGGACAATAATATAGACGATAATACAACTGAGAAATTAAGTCTACACGTAGGTGAAAACGAAAAATCGAACGCGAATGTAGAAAATAGAGAGTCTATAAAAGAAGAATTATTAATCGATTTAATTATATCAAAAGTAGTTGAATGTTCACAAAATTTTAATAGGGAGGAATATCTAAGTGCGATTATGGAAGAAGAATCATTAAATAAAACTATTACACATAAAAGTAATTCGAGACGAAGACAGTTTGGGAGAACGGGTTCTAGGTCTGATCCCGGCGTAGTACATATACAATTAGAAAAAATAATTAGAAAACGGGGGACAAAAACAATAATTAAAATGGATATAGATAAAGCCATTTGTATTATACCAGTGTGTACCGGTAAGAAAAATATATCGGAATTTATCAATACATGCGAAGTCGCATTGGCAAACATACCAGATGTAGACAAACCACTTTTGTTGAAAATAATAAATTCTAAATTGTCGGAAAACGCGTTAAAAGTGTGTAAATACAGAGAATTGAATTCTTGGGAAAATTTAAAGTCAATTTTACAAGGGGCATTTGAACATAAAACTTCAGAAAGAGCTTTAACATTAGAACTAAATACAGCGCGAATGAATGAAGGAGAAAGCTTGGAAAAATGTATTAGTAGAATTGAGGAGATATATTATAAACTCAGTAATGCAAATACCGTGGGATTATCGGAAACTGAAATAAGAACTAGGTAATAGTATGTATTAAAAATGACATGAAAGAATATTACGACAACAGAGATAAAAGAAACGAAAAAAAAAATATATATAGAAAAAGAGTTATAAGTCACAAATAATTAGTTAATAATATAAATAAAATAAAGAATAAACACTAAAGTAATGATTATTGATAGCACGTAGTATATAAATATAATATAAATAATAATGTGGAAATTAATAATTGAAGTAGTAATAAGTGAAATGAAGACAAATCAATTTTGTAAATGATAAAAGTCGACGTGGGATATGAACGATGTAGCATTGAAATATGATGAATAATATATATTATATTTTAGATTGATTGGTTATGGACGAAGAAAATCGGATAGTCTCGGTGGCCATGATGGTCCCGGAGTATAAATAAGTGTCGGAAGTAAAAAATCTATTATAAAGACAAAGATAGAGTTTCAGGAGGTGTGATAAGAGCAACAAATCATCAAAACGACTGAATAGTTGTAACACAATTTTGAAATAATAGGTGTAATATAGAATCATTACAATATATATATATATTTATATACTCCATATGGAAAAACAACTGGTGATGTTTTACGTAGAAAGGTTACATATTGTAAGAAAAATCATGTACAGTACACGTAAACAAGAAATATGAATGGTATAAATGAACAAGTCAAATTTAAAAACATGGATTACTATATTTAACAGTCAATCGGGTAGAAAATGTAAACGACAGGAAGAATAGAAATTACCGAATAATATTAACATATCAATAACTGAGGAAAAGTACTACGGAAATGAGCATAGATTACGAAATCGTAACGATCACAGTAGATTATAATATTACACGAATATTGGGAGTTGAAAACACACATTCAGAAAATGTAATGAATAATACTACGAACGTAGTACAAACAGACCGGGACGTCGAGTTTAGATTTTTACACCACGGAAAGTGAACCGGAAGCAAATGAACACAAGAAGTCACAATATTTTAATAACGAAACCGAAAGTACAAATAAAAAAGAATGAAACAATTGCATATTTGCATGTAACCCGAAGAACGTGAAACAGAGTATGAATACATAGTCTACATACAGTATATGTGATACTAGGAGTAATATTAATAATAATTGGTTTAGCGAAATATGATAGATTGGTAAGAAAGGAAAGATAACTATAAATATAAGTATACCTAGTTTAGAATTCACAGAACAACACGCCGTACGAAACAGCAAAAAAATAGCGCTCACGAGACTTTGACGAAAATAATATATGTAGTAAAATAAAATAATAAAATAAATAATATATAGCTATAAAGAATCAATGCGAAATAGATAAGATAATTATAAATAATTGTAAAATAAGGTATGCAGGGTGATACAGTTTCCTTATAGATTAATAGCATACTAATATAGCATGATCAACACTAGAATTATTATAGATCGATAAATAAATAGAAATACTATTATAGGTTTATGATTGAAATAAAATTCAAAGGACAAAGGGCAGAAAATGAAAATTTAATAGGAAAAGTAATAGAATTAATATTCAGAGGCCAATTGGATTTAATTAATGTCACGAAACAAGTAGTTGACGAACTTTATATTCCAAATTTGAACTACGAAAACAGAAAAAATACAAATAAAATGCGAACTGTGCGAATCAAAATATTATAATGAATAGAATTCCAAATAAATCTAGAACATATTATAATAGGCAAACATGTTGTACAATTCAATAGGAGGGGAAAAAAAAATTATAAAGCAAAATATTTAAAAAATGTCGACGGTACGATTGAAGGAGTAAAAAAAAAAAAAAAAAATTAATTGATTGTAACAACGAATAACACATTACAAAGAACAACGACACCAAAAATCAATATTTATGAAATTTTAAATAAATATTCAAAAATAGGGGGAGTTCAACAACGTCAGTTGAAGACGATTATCGGACAAATGTTGTCAAAAAGTTTAGAAATTAGTACAGTAATTAATGTTATTAAATCAGATCAGGAAAAAGGAAATGAAATTAATTATACAATGCTGTAATACTAGTTATAATAATTTTGATCGTAGTAGTGGTGTTAGTAGGTGTAGAATATAGATATAAATGTGAAAATAACTATATGAAAATAACTATAGGTCAACGGAACAACAAGTAATTGATAATCCGGATGTAGCGACAACGGAATTTTAGGAAAATAATAATAATAAGTATATGAAATTAATTAAATTATTTTAGTTATAAATGAAATAAAAAGTATAAAATGTAATGTTTAATGTTATAAAATGAAGTAGAATAATACAGGACTCAAACACCATTGAGTGATTATAGTTTGACATTAATTAGATGTTGTATGTAAAAATACAATTATTAATAAAAAATAATAATATTGTAGGGACGAAGTACTATGCAACAGTGGATGTAATTAATTTTTCATGAAACGAGTCGTTTTACGAAGAATCAGAATTTTGAATTGGCTTAGGTCGAACGAGCAGGCGGTTAATTATTAGTGGTGGTATTGAAGAGGGTGGGTGAATATTATATAAGAGAAAGGGAGTTTTTTTTACAATTTAGGGGGGCGGAACTAGTCGTACATCGGGAGCGGCATTCATTCAGATCGATTTTTATAAAACAGTATGGTGGACTGGATGGTCTACATACACATAGTTTAGGATATCGAGAATATCGAATATTTATGGTTGGTTGATAGACCTGCAGTTCAGCCTTATTCTGAACTGCCAAATGATCTCGTATATACCGATTCAATATCATCAAACTATAGATCGACCACTGCTGGATTAGAACAGAGCTACACCATAATATTTAAACAAGTGGAACCACCTGCCGTGATAAGAATGGAGACAGATGAACAATTAAGGGAGTCTATGAACCTGGCACAACGTGTACAGAATGAATTCTATAATAATATAATAATATTAATGTAAAATCGGGAATAAACTTCATGACATAAGGATGACTTAAGGCCAAGTAGTTTAGAAAACTCAATCCACAATACGAGGAAAATGAATAATTATGAGTTAGAAGTAAGATATATAAGGGAAAATAATTAGGAAAATAAAATAATTTTTTTTTTGGTATGTACGAAAATATTAATAGTATGACAATACAAACAGTAGTATCTTCTAATACTTGTATGATGCAGTTGAATCAAAGGTTGAAATCAAGATTAATTAATTTAAATTCAGTAATAATTGAAAAATACATTTTAAAAAGTAAACAAGACTTACGTAGGTAGTAGTATGTATTGTAATGGACATTCCGATAGGAATAATTTGAAAAAAAATTTTTTAATAAATAAAATATTAATAAGAAATTTTAATAAATAAAGAATATAGTAATAATAAAAAGAAAGTTATCATCAAATTAAAATAACAATACTACTATGGGAGATTGTGAATTAAATAAATTATATTACAGAAAGTAAAGTGATTAGGAGGGATAGTTCAGAATATAAAAAGTACCGATCTGATCTAAGTTAAATTGTAAATTTCGATTAGCAGCAGCTTTTAGTACACTGAAATAGACAAACTATGCAAAACAAAATAACGAATGACATTTGAGTGGTTGATGAACCATTTAAGATTTTGGAAAAAAATAGAAATAAATAATTAATAGAAATATTAGATGGAGAACCTTAAGTTAAGTGAATCAAATAAAGTCTCAATAAGAAAAATAGGTATAAATAAACATAATAAATTTAATAAGTCTAAATATTTGAACGCATCTTTAAGTGAATAAAAGTTGTACACTCAAATTTGAATTAATAAGATAAAAAAGTGAGCAAACAAACATTAATGTAGAAAAAAAATTTAAATAATTGGTAAATAAATTAATAAAAAAAAGCCATAATAAAAAATAGAAATGAATAGATAAAAGAAAACATTTTTTTTTAGATATTATAAAATTGGGAGATATACATTACATATACACTGAAAATGAAAAGAAAATATAAAAATAACTTTGGAAAATATTCAAAATAAATAATATTTTGAGAGAATATTATAAACATGGTGTTGGAGATAAAATATACGTAATAAATTACTGAATTAGTATATATATATATATATTGTACGAGAAAACAAATATATTGTAATAATCTTAAGTTTAAGCACGAATGAGATATTGGAATTACTAACACTAATATGGAATATATTGTGGAAAATGGTGTGAAATTTGAATTTAATGATATAAAATCATTGTATAAGAAAAACGATTCTTAGCGAAAACGGTCAGTCAGCCTATTATATTACCAAGTATATTTGATGATATTATTGTAACGAACCCAATAATACGCATACTATATTATTGTGATCGTTTCGCCTTAGGATATATTAGGCAACATAAATATTAGCACATAGTATAATTCGACTAAACAAATCAAAGTCATAAATCCTATTAGAATACCTGTGGGAATATAACGAGAGGGCAATGCGATCTTGAACCCGCATTTCAATAGGTCCTACAACCTCGCCTGAATCATAAATCATAAATATATGAATATGATATAATATAATATATATTATTCTTGGAATAACCAGGCGTGGGAATGTATCGATAATAAATTAAACAACGTCCTGTGAAGTCCACGGATATGTCGATGGACTAGAGGGAAGTAGGAGAGCAGGAGGCCCTTTAAAACCAGACCCGAAACGGCCTGTAGATTAGACGTGATTTACCATCGTACATGCGAGCACCTTCGGGAGAGACAGTATAACAATTTTGTCAATTTGGACTTAGAGTATTTTATGAAGAAGAATTTTAAAATATACAACTTAACTTTTCAACAAGTCTAATTATTTTGTCAACCTACCAAGAAATCCATTACCAACGGTCTTGCTACCTGCAAATTATAAGCTAAGCAATTAAACCAATTGGTAGTTTATAACATTATTGAGAATAAAGTAATTTATATATAACCTATTTACGTGGAGCCTAAGAGCCTTGTTTTCAATTTTCAATCTTTAGCTATAAAAGTTGAACATTTTATAAATTATTAACTACAAAATAATTATTAAATTATAAATTTGATAAATTTTGTCAACCTGTGAAATTTAAATGCTTATAAAAAAAAATTGTGCCAATGTATTTTTAATATTTTTTAACTGCTATTAGAACGATATATTAGGAGCCTTATATTAAATTTTCACGCTTTTTGACACATTTTATAAAATTGTATTGATATTTATAGAAAATAAAACTAAAATAATAGAAAACTGACAATGTCCGTAAACGGCTCAAAAGAGTCAAATTATTTTCAAAATGTTATGGTGTATAGAAAATGCTAATGTTAACATTCGGTGAAATTTTCAAGTATCTACAGTCATACGTTTCTTAATTACAACAAAATAAGAAAATCGTTACATGAGATATCGAATGGATATCAAATGTTGTAAAAATATGAATTTCCAACGTTCATAAAAGTTTAATTTGAGTTTCTTGTAGACTTTTTTTTGTTGATAAAGGAAGAAAAACTTATGGATAATCTTGTATTACATTTTCAAATCTTAGATTTAAAATGAAAATTTTATTTGAATTTCTAACTCAAAATAATTTGCTAATTTTTTTGATTTTTCCGTATTTTGTTAAGATTTGAACTTTAAATTCTTATAAATAAAAACTGTGACTAAGAATTTTTAAATTTTTTCATCTGCCTTTGAAAAAATAACCTAGGATCCTTCTATTAAATTTTCAATCTTTTTTACCCAACAGATAAAATTTTATTGATATTTATAGAAAAAAAAACCAAATAAAATGGCAACTGAAAATGTCCGTAAACAGCTCAAAAGAAGTCAAAATATTTGAAAAATGTTATGGTGTATAGAAAATGCTAATATAAAACATTCAGTCAAATTTTCATGTATCTACAGTTATTCGTTTTGTATTACAACAAAATAAGAAAATCGTTACATGTGAAATCGAGTGAATATCCAATGTTGTACAAATATGAACTTCAAATGCTCATAAAAATTAATTTGACTTTCTTGTAGACATTTTTTTTTTTTTGATAAAGTTAGCAAAACTCATGCGGAATTTTATATTATATTTACAAATCATAGATTCAAAAAGAATAATAATTATGAATTTCTAACTCAAAATAACTTGCACACTTTCTTGACTTTTACGTATTTTGACAGGATTTGAACATTAAATGCTCGTAAAAAAAATTGGGACTATGGATTTTTAATATACTTCAAATACCATTGTACAACGATAATATTATGTTAGGTATACGTAATTTCTACAACTATGAATGTGGAGAAGGCTTGAAAACTGTCGTTTACAGTACAAAGTTTGATCATTGGTAACGTGTTATAAAATAATAGTATCACAAAATTAAAACTATGTATTAACTCAGTAGTCGATGGCAGAAAATAGCCTTTTAATCAAAAATATAATATACATTTTTGGAAGCACCCTGGGTAGGTACTGAACTCTAACGGATTTTTAGTATTTGTTGTTATAGCGGCAACTGGAATACATTATCTGTGAAAATTTCAACTGTCTAACTTTCACGGTTTATGAGATACAGCCTGGTGACGGACGGAACCCTAAAAAGCAACAAAATGAAATTAAATGGAGATAGTCAATTTGTAAAATTAAGCTATTTTATCGCATACTAATGAAAAATTCAGTAAGTACCATCTACTAAAAAAAAACAATAAATATGTACTATTTTATGCCAGTTTTTCATAAAAATTGAAAAACACGTGATGATTTATTATAATTTAAAACTTCAAAGTCAACAATTAAGAAATCAAAACACCAATTTAACTCTTTTGGAGACCAGTATATAGGTGTACAATTGTACAGCTGTACAATTTTCGAAGAAAATTCCAATTCATATATGATTATTATCGTAGTATTGTGCCTGTCGCCGCCGCGACAATAGCAATGTACCCACCGACCGACCACACACAGTTATTATTAAGATTATTAATTATTATATAATATGTAGATTAGACCGCAACCAGGTACTGTCCAGCAAGGGCCAGGCGCGGTGCGGCAATCAGTTCGTTCGCTCGTCGCAAACAGTCGACACGTCGTTCCTTTTTTTATAGGCGCGAATCGCCGTAAAAATTGTATTGTGATAATAAATTGTAAGGCGCTAATCGCCATCGTTTTTTATACCGTACCTAGTTGTCGTGGCGCAAATCGCCAGCGTTATTATTATTGTTTTTGGTCGGGCGCGAATCGCCAGCGTTATTATTATTGTTTTTGGTCGGGCGCGAATCGCCAGCGTTATTATTATTGTTTTTGGTCGGGCGCGAATCGCCAGCTTTATTATTATTATTTTTGGTCGGGCGCGAATCACCGGCGCTATTATTATTGTATTTAATTATTGTTACGACGCATTGTGTGTGCCGTCATTATTATTATAATTATTATTAAAAACCATAGGAACCATAGGATTTTATAACATTAAACATTACATTTTATACTTTTTATTTCATTTATAACTAAAATAATTTAATTCAAAATGCCTAAAAAAACACTACTTAATGCCTTAAAAATATGCCCTAAAAAACTTTGAAAATGTTTTTAAAATCAATAAAAACACAATTTTGAATTTATAACTTATAAAAAACACATTATTATGAAAAATGTATCTTATAAAAAATATTTAAATACAATAAAACCTTCTCTTGTCTTCTCAATTATCTTCTGTCCATCTTTTTACCCTAAAAATTATCTTTACCTAATTGTGGGTAATAATGTGTTGTCACTATTGTATGTATGTATATACGTGTGTCTACACGTGTCAACAATAGTTTCGTAATTTCGTAACATAATAAATGTTTATTTTTATTTTTTTAGAATGAATGTTCATACATTTTTATTTTATCCATTCCTATATAAAAATGACTTAAAAACATAAAAATGCACTAAAAATATCAAAAATTGCAAAATAAAAGTTACATTTTTAAATTCCTTGATGTATGAAAATATGAACTTTGTGCTTGGAAAGCAATGTTTTAGAACATTCAGAAAAATATGCAATTTGCATTCAAATCCGTTCCCTAGTAATGAATAATATATCAATTCAATTTAGGTAAAATACCTTAAAATATTTGGCTACTACTTGCGTCTGTATTTTTGAATGAGGCGCAAAATGTATTATTTGCAATAATAACGAGAGGATCATAGCTATAAAATACGGTATACCAGTATAATTGCAATTAACATATTAATATCAACGTTTTTTCGGTGAGCTAACTATTTTAGTCTCTTTTATATTTTCTAATTTATATATTAATTGATCAGTATTATCTATTTTAGGG
The DNA here is from genome assembly GCF_019925205.1 of Metopolophium dirhodum. Lineage (NCBI taxonomy): Eukaryota > Metazoa > Arthropoda > Insecta > Hemiptera > Aphididae > Metopolophium > Metopolophium dirhodum. The sequence continues at coordinate 19,739,840 of NC_083560.1, forward strand.
TTCTGAAATTTCATGAAATATTAATTCATATTAATGAAAGATAGTAAAAAACAAATATAAATTTAAAATTATAGTAGAAAGAACAGTAAACACCTCTACTTAGGTAAGTATTAAATATTAATGAAAATAGATTTCTAGATTTGTATATTCGCTATCTAGATAATATGTTTATGTAGAAATTCAAAGATGATATGAATTTGGTTGAATAATGGTTTTGATTTCGTCTACGTTTATTGAGAAATTTACGGTATTTGATACATTCAAAGAAAAGTGACTTTAAGTAGGTAATTTGAGAAAAATTATTATTATTATTATAATTATTAATTATTCGTATGATATTTAAAATCACGGTTGATGAAAACAATATTAAAATACTATAATCAGCTGTTTATAGAAACGGAAGCCTTCGTCTCCAAAATTACGATTCATTATTATAATATAGATTAGGTAATAAAAAATACTATAGAAATATTTCTAACATAGTACATATTATTATACAAATTACATACAAATTATATATCTTATATAATTATATATATATTATATATTCTTTATATCATGATCCGGAATTAATAATAACTAAACATCTGTATAGCATCATATAGTGCTGATTTTATAAAACATACCAAAAAATTAAATTAAAAAAATTAATATATTTTTCAATATTTCCTACTCATAACCCTAATCCGTTTGTTTCAATTATTGCATATTTTGAGTTTTGTAAGGACAGCTAAATTTACTAACGTAATGTTCTATTATTATTTATGTATTCACATACCTATTCCCTCTTTCTATTTTAATAATTTTCTCTTTTTTGCCGATCACATAATCACTTGATCATTCTATAGTGTTTAAATTATCTGTAATAAATTATAACTTTGAGTTCAGATAATTTATTACGTAGGTACCTATTATATCAAATAAATGATGCCTCTTTAAGTAATAATAAATTAATATTATATCTCTCTTATTATTACTGGCATTATTATTTGTTGAAAAAACAGTGTCAGCCATTTCACCCGCACTTACAATTTCGAAAATATAACCTGCTAGTGCTTGCTTATAATATTGTTTTATTATTTATATGCGTTCGTGTGTTTGTGATATATATCTTACTAGTACAACACTGAACTTCAGCGTATTTGATACCACCATAATAGTCTATTCCTGTAATATTATACGGTAGGTACTGGCGAACAAGCGCAGAGCGCTTCTACTATGCAGGGTGTAACAGATAGAATTGATTTTTGGAATAACTTTTGTCCTAATCAATATTTAAATATAATTTTTTTTATGTATGATTTATAGCCATATGCGCTACACATATATTATTCAAAAAATTATTTTTATGATTTAACACTAAAAATAAAAAATTTAAAATTTGATTTAAATTTTTTGGGTACATTCAAAATAGCCTATTTGTGCAGCTTTGTATAAGAACAATTTTGATAGTCAAAACATTTATCTGAGTCAAGTAGTTTATTTTTTAGAATTATTTGAAATATCAATATTTTTTCTTTCAAATTGTACATATTATTATCATTGATATAGTAAAATATTGTAGATAAGTAGAATATTAAGAACACTTCACGTGGTTTTTAAAAACCTAAATCAATACTTTGGTTGCATACGCCATGAAGGCAACTTAATAATTTATAATAATAAGTGCATATTATACTGGCATGGACGTTGTGCATCGGATATCCCCTTGTGTAAAAGATGGTCTGACACGACGACTCTGTATGACCTGTCGTATATTGCAGACAGTCGTCAAAATAATATTATTTAATTTATAGATTATGTATTATAGATGGGAATATTTTAAATTGTAAATTATTTACATAGGTCAGGCCAGCGAAGCAATATGTGCTGAGGTGACAATAATAATATTTCGTAAATAACATCGCCGTACGCGTAGGCACGGGGGCCCCCGTCATCGCTAAGTGATTCGGCGAGGACGTAGGTACAACGTGCGTGTGAAACGCTGATCGTAGTACGGGCTAGGCGATAAGAATTTTCCAATTGTTTTATTTATGTTTATTTTAACACAAAAGTATACATTATTATAAATTTTATAATAATTTTATATTATAGCAATTGTTTATATTAACGAATGCGGAGAAAAAAGAATTATTTGTGTGGTCATCAAATTCCGGGGTGTGGCATAGTACGGACAAGTGGCGTCGTCACGCACGAACCGTCACCCGTAACAGAAACTGCTTTTGAATACGTCCTGGCGAGGCTTAGGTACACAATAGATTAGACACGAATTAACGCATCGTGCATGGGTGTATCAGCTGGTCATTGGCCGTTTAAGTGGGCGTGTTGAATACATATAGATAGCTAATAAAAGAATGGACAGACCACTCATATACATTCATTTTAAAAAATGGTTCGTGGTCCGGAATATGCGGACAGACAACTTTTATACTACATGCCTTTAAACACACTCACTTCAGAAAAATGTTCACTCTCAAGTTCTAAATATTATGGTGTACTATACAATAGAAATCCATTCTTCTTTTACTATTTACAAATAAATCTTTAGGTATTGTAACACCATTTCATTAACTATATAAAATAAAATAGCATCATTCATTTATGCATAAAACAGTGAATTCTAAATATCTCTCATGGATCGATTTCCACGACTTATATTGGTAGGTACAACTCAAAACAGTGTAGATAGATAGTTACTAGTTATAGGCACTCCGTTATAACTAAAAGTGTTTGTTTTAAATGGTGGTATTCAAACTTTCAACGATTTGGATCCAATAAGTATAAAAACCAAAGTAAAATTTGCCGAACTAAATCGAAAAATTGCACTTGATTATTACCGATAAATTTGTAATGTTTGTGATTATTTAAAAGATATTAAATTATGTTTCAACATACTGCTTTTATAAATACCTACCAAATGTATAACTATAAAATTATAGATATAACCGCTCTGCTGAACTAAGAAGGTACCTACTACAGTAGGAGTGGAATGTACTGCGTAATTCAATAAGTAACTACTGTAATGTATGTATTAATAGTGAATTCAATAGTAAATCATTGCTCAGGAGCAACGATATCGAGCGATTTGTCCGAATGAACAAAAATGAAATCACCACCAAATTATTGCGAATTAATTGCAAATATATAAACAAATAAATAAATCGAGTTTCGTTAATTGCAAATCATCCAGTTTTGAGTAAACTCAAATTCAAAATTGGAGGGACCCCTCCCCCACACTTTGTCAATCGACTTCGAAATACCACTAATCAATTGCAAACTAATTGCAACTAATTGCAAATCGAATTTTGCTAATTGCAAATCATTTTTTATATTTTTTACACACCATTACATTTTCAAAATATTTTGAGTTATTTACGAACATTTTCACTTTCCGTTTTTTTTTAGTTTTTTTTCCTATAAATATTAATATAATTCTATTTGTTGGTTAAAAATGCTTGTAAATTTAATAGAAAATTCCTCATAAGTTTGCCTACCGTTAAAAAAATGTCTACAAGAAAGTCAAATTAAATTTTTATGAGCGTTTGAAATTCATATTTTTACAACATTTGAAATTTACTCGATTTCTCATGTAACGATTTTCTTATTTTGTTGTAATTAAAAACGAATGACTGTAGATACTTGAAAATTTCACTGAGTGTTTATATTAGCATTTTCTATATACGCTAAAATTTTCAAAATATTTTGATTTGTTTTGAACTGTTTAGGAACATTTTCAGTTTCCAATTTTATTAGTCTTTTATTCTATGAATGACAATTAAACTTTATTTATTGCGTAAAAATGCTTGAAAATTAAATAGAAGGCTCCTATAGGTTATTATTTCAAAGGAAGATGAAAAATATTAAAATTCCTTATTCACAGTTTTTTTTATAAGCATTTAAATTTTGAATTTTGTCAAAATTGATCAAGCCTAAAATGTAATAATCATTTTGTAGTTAAAAATGTATAACATATTCAACTTTTATAACTAAGAATTCAAAATTTAAAACAAGGTTCTACGTAAATAGGTTATATATAGGGCTCGGAAGTTGAGGCATTTTGCATTTTTTTTGGAACTCTTTAGACGATGCTCTCCTGGCTACAAATGTGTTTTATTAGCATGTGAAACTGAAAAACTAAATTTTATTTTGCATTTTTATGCATTTTTTGGCTTTCTTTACTTTTAAGTCATTTTTTGACATTTTTAGGTCATTTTTCGACAATTTTAGCTCATTTTTCGACATTTTTAGTCATTTTTACTGATTTCACACTAGTATTCACTTCTTATCGTTTCTTGTCTATGCCGATAACTTAAAACTTGGAATTACCACGGACTAAGATTAGTACCTATTCGATTTTATCTCGCCGATTACATTTTGTCGTTGTCGTATTGTAGTGAATAATATTATACCTACATTTTATTATTTTTTCCTAATATTCGATTAGTATCCGATTTTATCTCGCCGATTACAGTCGTCGCGTCGTTGTCGTGTAAAAGTGAATAATACCTATTATACCTACATTTTATTATTTTTCGTAATATTTTCGAAATGCCGAAAATTAAAACGTCGGTTAGTGCTCGTCTGCGTGCATTTGTGTCGGAATTCGGCGACGATATTTTTTCTTCCGATGGCACAGTTCTTTATTGTAAAGTATGTGAAGTAAAGGTGGCCTCAGAAAAAAAATTTACTATTGAACAACACATTTCCCGTATAAAACATAAAAATGGTATAGAGCGCAAACATTTAAAAGAAAGTCAAAGTTTTATTACTAAGTCGTCAAAAAAATCTACTTTTAATTACGATTTATGTCAAGCTCTTTTATCAGCCAATATTCCCCTACACAAAATATCAAATGAATTATTCCGTGCATTTTTGGAAAAATACACGCACAAAAGTATTCCTGACGAATCAACGCTAAGGAAAACCTATGTTGTTCAATGTTACGAAGACTGTATTAACAAAATAAGAAGTTATTGCGAAAACCAAAAGCTATGGGTTTCTATAGACGAAACCACGGATTCAGTAGGACGGTATGTGGCTAACGTGATTGTCGGTATACATTGGAAGTCGGAGGCCCGGGGAAAATATTTTTGCTCAATTCAGAAATTTTAGAAAGAGCTAACCATACCTCCATCGCCCAATTATTAGATACATCTCTACATATTTTATGGCCTCAAGGAATAAAGCATGACAATATTTTGTTGTTCTTAAGTGATGCCGCTCCCTATATGATGAAAGCTGGCAGAGGTCTAAAAATCCTGTACTCTAAAATGGAACACGTAAGTTGTTTGGCCCATGGATTACATAGGGTTGCGGAACAGATTCGAAAACACTTCCAAAAGTAGATCAGTTAATATCGAACATCAAAAAAATATTTTTGAAATGTCCATCACGTGTTCAATATTTCAAGGAAATGGCACCTAATATTCCTCTACCACCACAACCGGTATTGATAAGATGGGGTACATGGTTAAAAGCTGCTACTTATTTTTGTGAACATTTTGAAATTTTGAAAACTATTATTATGGGACTAAACAAAGATGATTCTACGTCAGTTGAAAAAGCACAGGATCTTATAAGCGATGATAATGTAAAACATAATTTAATTTACATTAACGCAAACATTTTAAAAATATTTTTTTTTGGTTTTTATTCTATAAATATCAATAACATTTTATTTGTTGGGTAAAAAAGCTTGAAAATATAATAGAATGCACCTCATATATTGTTTCTAAGACAGATAAAAAATATTAAAAATCCAGAGTCACAATTTTTTTTGTAAGCATTATAGTTTATATATTGACAAAATAGAATTCTCGATAATAATGTGTAAATAATTTTGGGTTAGAAATTCCTAAAAACTTTTCTTTTTAAATCTAAGATTTGAAAATTTAATACAAGATTTCTTATCAGTTAGTTTACCTTTATAAACAAAACATTCCATTCTGTAAGTGACACATTCGTAATAAACGACAAAAGTTATATAGTATAGTGGAGGACGCTCTACTGAGTCAATACTTAGTTTTAATTTTCTAATACCATTATTTTATAACACATTATCTGCAATGAACAAACTCTGTGTTGTAAATGATATTTTTCCAGCTGTTTCCACATTCACAGTTGTAAAAATTACGTATACCTGACATATTATAGTTGTATAATAATATTTGAAAAATATTAAAAATTCATCGTCACATTTTTAGATTCTGAGCGAAGCGATGAATTTGATTTTACAATGATGTGTGTTTTTTTTTTTATTTTTTATTTTTGTGTCTGGCATCACCTTTTTGGACAGTAAAAGTGCTTGGATTTTCTTCAACAGTAACTTTTCTGATAGGAAAGTGAATCTAGTTGGTACTGTGGGGGGTCAAAAGTAAAAATTTGCAAGTAGTTTTCAAAAGCGACGTGAAAAACAAAAGAAAAATTAAGGAAAAACGGGAATTTTTACGCAAAATCTGTTTTCGAGAAAATCGATTTTGGTTTTTGGTGTAACTCTAAAACAAACGACCGTAGGGACATGAAATTTTGACTGAATGTTTATAATTGCATTTCCTATACAATATACAATTTTGAAAATATTTTGACTCTTTTTGAGCTGTTTACGGACATTGTCAGTTTTCAATTTTTTTAGTTTTTTTTTCTATAAATATCAATAAAATTTTATTTGTTGGGTAAAAAGCGTAAAAATGTAATGTAAGGCTCCTGATATATCGTTCTAATAGCAATTGAATAATATTCAAAATACATACGCTCAATTTTTTTTTATAAGCATTTAAAAAAATCATTATCAAAATTTTGATAACATTTATCAAATTTATAATTTATTAATTATTTTGTAGTTAAAAATGTATAAATTATTTAACTTTTATGGCTAAAGATTGAAAATTTAAAACAAGGTTCCAAATAGGTCATATATAAATTACTTTATTCACAATAATATCATCAAATATACTTGGTAATATCATAGGCTGATTGACCGTTTTCGCTCAGAATCGTTTTTCTTATACAATGATATTATATCATTGAATTCAAATGTAACACCATCCATTAGAGGGATCCACTTTTAACTTACTGTACAGAAGAGTGACATCCACTTGCCCACTTATTTTAAAGTTTATTTCATGATGATATTTATTTTATTTTTTTTTATTGATCATTAAGCCCGCCAACTGTGGCCATTAGCAGTTTGTTTGTTTGTTTATAAGGGAGGGAACTGTTGGTTTGTAAACCCGTGTGTTTGGTTTTGGTAGAATTTCAAATTGGGCACCTATTGTAGGTTTCTGCATGGCCGTTCGGGAGATTTCGCGGCGGTTATGTACACATTGGCCACCGGTATAGCGATACATAAAATGTGCTGCAAATAGGTACTATCTACCTAATGAAAATGTATAAAAAATTCATAGTTTTTTATATATAATATTATTTTCTAAATACAATACAATTTTAAATATATTTTAAATTTTAATTTAGGTACTGCATTTAAGCAACCTATTTATTATTACCACGAACCTCATTTATATTAAACATGGTGTATAGCTGGTATCTATTAACTTATAACTTATAAGTTAATAAAACCTAGGTGTCACCTAGGTAGACTCTGCCTAGTTATTAAAAGTAATAATATTTATAATGATTTTTTTTTATTCGTTTTAGTTGATATTCATAATTAAACGTTCATAATGTGTAAACTTATATTTATTAAGAACAAGATCTTACTAGTGTTTAGTATAAATTGATAACAGGCTACGTGCGATAAAAAAAAATGATTAATATTCAAGTAGGTATAGTTATATACTTATATATTTTATACGTAAATAGTGAAATACGACGAAATTCCTAATAGAATCAATATAAACTGAAATATATTATGGTAACGTTTAAATACAAATAGGTATAATATAACTTACCAGCATTGCCAGCTTTAGCGTCGAGCTTCTGAGATTATTAATGTTACCATAGTATTATGTTCTTTAAATGTCTGATAAAAAGATAGAATTACGTTTTCACGCGTACAAGCGTGTCTTTTGGTTTACAGATGTTGAGAATGTCACGAAACCTTGCTGTCAAGCGATATTTAATATAACATAATTAATAATATTTGAACCATATCTGCCAATAAATATTGTATGATTCATCAGTAGAAATTGTCCACCAACGTCCGCCATTACCTATAGGTATGTCGAAATACGTCTGCCAGTCTCTGTGTGACTTTCTGAGCTAGATCTTGTGGCAATATACAATACACTATTCTTTGTTATTATTATTTTAGTTTTTTTTTCACGCTATAGTTATGTTGGTGAACCAATATAGTACAATAGTAATCTCTGTTGTTCAAATGAAACACGTATGCACCATTTTCTCGAATTCTAGGCATTCTAGCCCAAAATATAGGCAGCCACGGATCTTTTTGACGTAATCGGACTAGTTTTTGATAGTGATAAGTTTCCTCCGTGAAATCACCCTGTAAAAACCATATACGATGAAATAATGGAACAACACATTTGAATCTAATTTGGTTGCCGGTGAGTCAATCATAGGTATTACTATCTTAAAGTAATATATAACTTATATTATTTTACTGAAATCATCTTATATAAAATATCTGTATCTGTTTCAATATAATTATTGTGTCCACATTTTTAATTTAAAAAAAAAATTTGCTACGTCTCTACAATCTAAATAAATTGTTTACTACTGTATTTCATATATTAATATAATTTGTACATTATAATTGTTTACGTAGTTTTGGTTATAAATTACGTCAGCCTATTTCTTTATACTTTCTAAGTAAGTTAGTTAGTTATAGGCTACATTGAAATCATTCGATAGAGAATTTTGCCGATAAGCCCGTATTTTGCGCATAACAAATTATCACCCGAATAACTTATTATTCGAAGGTATTTCGAAATGACGCGTTGGAAAAACATATTATTGTTTTTCGAACGTTCATGTTACGAGTGCAAAAATGTAATCCATAATATTTTATAGATAAAAATAATCGCTGTCAGTAGTAGGTATAATGTGATTATTCAAAGCTAAAAAATTATAGTTTTAAAAAAAAAAAAAAAATGTGTCGGTATGAAAAATTCACACCTGTGGTTATTTCGTTAAAACAAAACTAAATTTAAAGACAATTTTAATTTATTTCTTAAAACCGATGAAATCATAATAGAACCAAGAAAATGATTGTTTATTTAAATAGATTCAGAACAATAAAATGGTTCCACTACATGTTTCTGTTCTTAGATATTCTCTATAGGAACTGGCAACGTGTGTGAAATTGCCCCTCACCTATTGGGCAAATCGATCCGGACCAATTGTAAGTTAAAGATATTCATTTGTAAGTATATGTAAGTTGGTTTTTGGAATTTATAAGTTGGTCCCCGCTGCGTTATCTACAGCCCTAGATATTCACCATCAGCCCCCCCATATCAGCCGAATTGATCCGGACCGATTGTTAGTTCAAGATATTCATTTGTAAGTATTTGTAAGGTTGGTTTTCAGAGTTTGTAAGTAAAACCCCTACCCTTTGGAAAATTTACAAAAATCCAACCCCCCCCCCCTCCCCACTATGTCGGCCAAATCGATCCGGACCGATTGTAAGTTAAAGATATTCATTTGTAAGTATTTGTAAGTTAGTTTTTAGAATTTGTAAGTCAAACCCTTAACCGTTGGTGTATTTCTCAAAATCCGTTCTAAGTGATAACTTCATTATATAATAAATTGATACTTTAAAATATTAAAGAATGACTAAAAAAAATTAACTTATCAAATATACATTTTTTTATTAAAAAGATTTTCTTAATTAACCTAACCTATGGGGGGGGGGGGGGTGCAACTTCACACACGTGAACTGGCAAGTTCCAATTTCGTGTGGTTAGTTTTTATATTACTGTCATATTAGAGTAGATTGATTAGTTATCAAACACCATGACGCTACTGGTAGATGCGCTCTGCTCTGGTTTGCCAGTACCTACCGTATAATATAATATTACAGGTATAGATTATTACGGTGGTATCAAATACGTCGAAGTTCAGTGTTGTACTAATAAAATATATATTACAAACGCACGCATACAGTGATGTGTTAAGGTGTAATGGCACACATATTATTTTGCTGCATCATACCCCATAATATAGAAAAAAATATATTTAAATAATACATACTTCGTCATCTTTTTTCACATCGTTTATGTCAGGTTTTTTGGTATGCTCAGAATTGGATTTCATAACAATAATTAACTAAAATAAAATTATTAACTTTTAAAATAGGTAGGTACATCGTACATGATTATTCGTAATAATATAATATACTCAAAAGTTCAATTCTCAAAACAAAACCTGTTTAAAAAATCAACGTAAATAAATAGTTACAACATTTCATCAATCATCAAAAACAATAATAATAATTTTTTATGAAAAAAAATGTATTATTATACAAATTAAGAGTATTAATCAATTGTACACTTATTATATATTATGTATAAAGGCATTTAATATACTTACCTACTACATTTACTATTTACGTCTGTTGTTTATTCCTGACACGTTAATTAGTGTTAGCCCAGAATTAGTGTTCATTTACATGAAATCCCTGAGCATATTATATTTATTGGAAATAACTATATTTAAGTGGTACATAAAGTATAGTAATTACTAATTAATAGTGACAGGTGAATTTCGGGGTATGTATTGTAGCTAAATAGTATAACTAATTAAAAATAAGTAGTTATTCGTATAAGTCTTTATCACTACTGAAGGCGCAAAAAAAGTTTGAAATTTTTGAATTTTTCGTTTTAACTTCTAACATTAATTTATTGTTTGTACTTTTGCTTTTTTAGATTTTACCTAATTTTACTGTTTTTGAAGACATTATTTTGAAATATCAAATACAATTATTAAATTTGATAATTAATAGGTAGTATTATTAACAATTGTCAAATAGTGATGATGTAAACAATATGCATTTGTTAAGCGACAAAATTACAACCAACTAATATAATAATATAGTAATAATTCCGTTATTTGTAAACAATTTTTAAAAATTAATTAATTTTTCATCATGACTGGATATTGAGGAATTGCATGATTCCGTCGTATCTAAGTATGATATTAAGGATAACTTTTAACTGTTAATAGTGATGATACATATTATTACTACAATAACTGTACGTCTGTAGGTACAGTAATATCTTCGTCCATTGAGTCTCGACTGCTATCCATTGTAATCATTCAATCTGATCAAAAATATATTTTATACATATAATACTTAAATCTTATAACATTAAATTCATATAACATTATTAATCACTGATGAAAAAATTAATTTATTACGAAAAAAAAGAAAAATGTATGAAAAAGCAGTATACGAACCTAACCGGAGGCAAACGTCTCTGCATACATATAATAAATAAAAAATAATATTATAATCAAGCACTATCAGATAATATTTCCGAAATTGTAAGTGTGGGTGAAATGTCTGACACTGTTTTTCAACAAATATAAATGCTAGTTATAATAAGAGAGTTATAATATTCATTTATTATTACTTAAAGAGGCATAGTTTATTTGATGTAATAGGTACCTATGTAAGAAATTATCCGTACACAAGGTTATTATTTATTACAGATAAATTTAACACTAAAGAATGATCAAGTGATTATGTGATCGGCAAAAAAGAGAAAATTATTAAAACAGACAGAGGGAAGTATGTGAACGCCAAAATAATAATAGTGCATTACATCAGTAAATTCAGCGGTCCATACAAAAGATGTCATAATTGAAACGAATATTTAATACTGATAAATTAATATATAAATTAGAAAATAAAAGAGACTAAAATCGTTGGCTCACCGAAAAACGTTGATATTTTGTTAGTTGCAATTATACAGGTGTATCGTTGCTTTTATAGTAACGATGGTACGTATATTATGTAGCGTGTGCTTATTGTATATACCTTAGGACCTCTCGTCGATAATGCGAATAATACATTTCACACCTAATTTAAAAATAAAGACGCAAGTGATTACAATTAGTAGCCAAATATTTTAAGGTATTTTACCTAAATTGAATTGGTATATTATTCATTAAATTTTATAATTTTGTTCAAAATAATATAACAATATTCCAAAGGTATCTACAATATTCATAATAAACAAATATAGGTAAAAAAAAATATATATAGGTATATAAGTAAACGTATGCAAGTATATTATTATATGTAAGTAGGTAGCTATATATAATAGCAGCTATAGTTTCCTTTTATTTTTATCTTAAAAATAAAGGCTTGAGAGTTGAGAAATGCTTGGCCGCATTATTTTCTTTACAAGGTTATATGTACAGGTTGTTCCAAATTTCATGTGACATAATCTGCTGTTACATGCAATTTGTAACACTCTGTATAGGAACACATTCAAATTGCGTGTTAATATAATTGCATTTTCATTGTGAATATAGGTAGTAGGTATTAGCGCATTGAGTATAGATACTATATAGTATATATACTATATATGTATTATGTTTATATATATAAGTATATATACTCAATAGTATTAGGTTTATTAATATATTTTCACCAAAAATAATGATTAGGTATAACTATAGACTAGGTACCAGGTATCTAGCTACGATTTTTATTATATTGTGACTTAGGTATGTATTAATTATGAGCCATTCGTAATCGGTACAATACTACATTGATAATATTATATGAATTAGAATTTTCTTTGAAAATTTTACAGCTGAAAAATTGGAATAAAATAATAAATAATTGTTGATGTTTAGTAGATGGACTTCCTGGATTTTACATTAGTATGAAAAAATAGTTTAATTTTACAAATTGAGTATCTCCATTCAATTAAATTGTGTTGCTTTTTGTATAATTGTTGTCAAATATCTTAAATACGGTCACAAAAATTACATAATTATAATTTTGTATACAACTATTATAATGTAAAGTCAATAATTATGATAGACACAAATACGTTGAAACCATTTTCATGCTGGTCTATTATACTGGATGTCATTTTAGCTATGTAAATACTTAGTGTAACTAAGAAAATATGCTGTAAGTACCTATATATAGCTATATCCATGACATTGTAGTAAGCCAGTTACTACTTAACAACACCATTGTAATATAATAGTAATTATACTATACTATAGATTAGCTATACTGTAATTCGGCATAAATCGGATATTAGAAACGGAAATAGGATTTCCTACTGTTTAGCATGAGAAGACAGGCTCACTGAATAATATAATTACTCGGGGAGTCCTGTGAACGACAATATTCAAATATAAAAATATAAAATAATGGTTAATTTAATTACAACGCGGTACGCGACAAAGTTCAATATAGAAATATAAAAGAGTAGAATGATTTTTCAATTGAATCATAGATTAGCATTTTTAGCAATACGTAGAAATATAAGGAAGTCATAAAATGCGTGGGCCGGAACGCTGGTCACACACATCACATCCGTGAGCCGAGATACAGTATCTATAGGCAGGGGGTACGGGGAACTTCATATATAAGGGAGCCCGAATCGGCCTGTTTTCAGACGTGTACTACCACCCATTAGTGCAAGCACCTTCACGCCACTCTGTACGAGCATATTTTGGACTTAGAAAAATTATCAACAATATAATAAAATTCACAATAAAACAACAACTGTCTTTTATTTATTATCAACCACGACTACAACATCAAACAAATTGTCTGCGACCCGCAACTATAATATCTCGGCAGCCACTTATCTACTATTAGAACTACGATAGTAGGTACCAAGCTGTCGAGAACATTACAACATATTAATATATTATATACCTACTGCTTTATTCTCAAGGTAATCGGAAAAAAATTCACAGGAAAAAAATCCCCGGAAAGAAAATTCAAAATCCTCAAAGCAAATACTTATATATAGGTAATTGAACATCAAAAAAAGAAATTACAAAATCTTATCAGTTTAGCCAGTGTCGCGGGAGGATACTTGATTTGCAGCACACTCTGGCGACACGGGTTCAATTAGCAAGATGAGATCATTACGAAAAGAGAATAGAATATAATCGATTTAATACTAGTCTTGATCATGTAATAAAACTTGAATACAATAGTTTATTGTTGGTCTGGACCTGTAGTAAAAAGATACAATCTAATTACAGTATAGGGATAGTAATATTAACTAGGCATAAAATATATCGATATAGCGATTAATGGAAAATATATATATAGAATCAAACGTAAACGTAGAATGAAAAAAAAAAAAAGAGAAAGTTAGGAACATATTAGCATATATTGGCGTAATTAACATGGTGATGGAATAAGAAATATATTAATCTAACTTATTTAAAACATAATTAACATGGTAATGGAAATAAAATATAGTAAACACCACTATTTTATCATATATATATATATATATATATTGCACGGAAAAAAAAATATATTGTAATAGATTTTAAGAATTCATGTTATATTAAAATATTATTACACATATTATATTAACACTAAGATAAGATTATTGATGTAAACAAAAACAAAAAAAAAAAAAAAAGAATATATTGTTAAATCACATAAGATACTAACCTAGATAATAAGCAAAATGTATACTGTAATATTGTGAATCATAATCTGTATTCTGTCAATAATAATCAATATGGTAAAATGTACCACATAACTATAATGATGTATTCAATGTAAAACATAAAATGTAAACATGTAATAATTGAATGTAATGTAATAATTGATATATGTAAAATTTGTAATCATAGAAAGTGCTTGAACTAATGGAGGAAGTTTGAGTTAATTTTTCTCATTTTAGACGATAAAAATCAACTTTTAAAGGGGGAGATGTAGTAAGCCAGTTACTACTTAACAACACCATTGTAATATAATAGTAATTATACTATACTATAGATTAGCTATACTGTAATTCGGCATAAATCGGATATTAGAAACGGAAATAGGATTTCCTACTGTTTAACATGAGAAGACAGGCTCACTGAATAATATAATTACTCGGGGAGTCCTGTGAACGACAATATTCAAATATAAAAATATAAAATAATGGTTAATTTAATTACAACGCGGTACGCGACAAAGTTCAATATAGAAATATAAAAGAGTAGAATGATTTTTCAATTGAATCATAGATTAGCATTTTTAGCAATACGTAGAAATATAAGGAAGTCATAAAATGCGTGGGCCGGAACGCTGGTCACACACATCACATCCGTGAGCCGAGATACAGTATCTATAGGCAGGGGGTACGGGGAACTTCATATATAAGGGAGCCCGAATCGGCCTGTTTTCAGACGTGTACTACCACCCATTAGTGCAAGCACCTTCACGCCACTCTGTACGAGCATATTTTGGACTTAGAAAAATTATCAACAATATAATAAAATTCACAATAAAACAACAACTGTCTTTTATTTATTATCAACCACGACTACAACATCAAACAAATTGTCTGCGACCCGCAACTATAATATCTCGGCAGCCACTTATCTACTATTAGAACTACGATAGTAGGTACCAAGCTGTCGAGAACATTACACTGGCGCAGTCGAAAAAGGAGGTTCAAGGAGTTTCAAGACGAGGCGAGCAGTCAAAGCGGCGGATTTAAATTTCCAAAGGCGAGTCTAGCAGTCAAGGCGGCTACATTCAACTTCGGAGATCCAGTACCGACGCAGCGGCTACACCACGTCAAGCAGCTCCACGGAGGTAACAGTTGAGGTCAGATCAACCAAGGCGACTCCGGGATCAACGAACAATTCAAGACGGGCCAGCAGTCAATCAAGAAAATGAACACAGCAGTGGCAACAACGTTGTTGTGAGTATATTAATTAAGTGAAGATAGATAATTAAAATTAAAATTGTATAGCTTGAAGTGCACGTCTCACGTTGATACATATATATCAGCGTTTATTTTATACTTGGTGGTGGTGTAAAATATTAGGGAAAAATATTCGAATAAAATTAAATAAAGAAAAAAAATAGGAAACAAGCTTGGGAAAAACTATATACGTATTTTATGATAGACAGCTGTAGACTGATCTAGGGTTTTTATGGTAAATAGACGGCAAGGACCGATCTAAGATTTTTTTATGATAGACAGCTGTAGACTGATCTAGGATTTTTATAGACGGCAAGGACCGATCTGAGATTTTTTGTGGTAGGCAGCAGGGACTGACCTAAGTATTTTATGGTATTTTGTGATAGGCAGCAGGGACTGACCTAAGTGTTTTATGATATTTTGTGATAGACAGCGGGGACTGATCTAATAAATTAAAGTAGACGGCGATAGGCTGATCTAGGAAATTGATGCACGCGCGTAGCATTTTTGAATTATATATGAGAATAATTGATTAAAGTGAAATATTGAATTGAAATATAATTGTTGAGAGAATTTAAGTGATATATATTGAAAAAAAAAGAGATTTTGAATTAAAAGGCAGTAGATGACCTTGTTAAAGTAATTGACGTCAAATTTTGAAAAGTTTTGAAAGAAAAAAAAGGGGAGATTAATTATAAGGGCCCTAGGATAAGAAATAGTATAACATTACTAAGAATAAGTTGATAGAATAATTATTAGAAATCAAAAAAAAAATTGTTAGTGTTTAGAAGATTAAATGGTAAAGCGCGTAAATTAGGAAATTAAATCATTTAGGAAAAATTAGTAATAATACTTTTATAGTCTATAGTCTATAAAAATAGGGGATAGGAAGTCGAATATTATTAGAGGGATCTATGGAGTAGCTAACCGGGGAATTTTTCGTTATAATATTCGAGCGTAGTACGAGCACGTACGCATAAAAAAAAACATCGCGGAACAGGGCGAGGGAAACGGGTGAGGGGATACCGTATCGAAATTTAACACGCGTAACATAGGCGGTCGAATGTTTTACGTGTTATTAGATAGGTACTCATCCATGTCCAACGTACGACGCGCGTTTACGTAATTTCATTTTAATATTTGTGCATGATAATTTATTTTATAAGTAATACATTTTTACGTATTATTAATTTTGGTGACGGTAGTTACGTATTATTAGTTTATAAATCAATAGTAGTATATACATGTAGAGTAAATACTGTTGGTAATTACTCACGCGGATAGGATATTAATAAATTTAGTAGATATAATTTATAAGTACCTAGTAGATATAATTTATTAAAAATTATATATATGTAATGTTTAGATAAATATATGTCAGAATCCGATAGTTCAGATATTGATACTAGTTCTGCGGACAGTTCAATAAAAGTTGAAAATTATAAATCTAGGAAAGAATTAAAAGAGGCAGTTTTAAAAGACGCTGTAAAGAAAGAATTTTTAGAACAAACTAGGAAACACATAGTTAAAACTGTTAAGAAAAAATTAGTAAGAACACATAGTTTAACAGAACAGATAGGTACCGCGCCACGAAAACAAACCGTAGGTCGTTTAGGTACTAGGTCAGACTCAAGCGTAATTCACGTGCAGTTAGAGTCAGTGGTTAAGAAAAATATGAGTAAAATGGATTTAGATAAAGCAATTGCTATGATACCTATTTGCACGGGCAAAAAGGACGTAGCCGAATTTATAAATATTTGTGAAATCGCAATTAAAGAAACAACGGAAGCAGATACACCGATATTATTAAAAATAATTACTTCTAAGTTAACGGGAAATGCATTAGAAGTAACAAAATATCGAAATTTAGAAACATGGGGAGCAATAAAAACAATATTAGAAGGGGCATTCGAACAAAAAGTATCGGAGAGGGCCCTATCAATAGCTTTAAACACGGCACGTATGGCCGAGGGAGAAAGTGTGGCAAAATTCGCTAGTAGAATCGAAGAGTTATATTATAAACTCTGCGCGGCAAGTACGATAGGTCTAGCTCAGGCCGAGGCAGATATAGTGAAAAAACAAACAAAGAAACAGACAATGATCATATTTATGACAGGGTTACCTCATCACCTATATACAGTACTGAAAAGTCGAAATCCCAGTACATTGGAACAATGTTTCAAAACGGCGATCGATGAGATGCTCGAATATGAGTCAAAAGTAGAAATGGATAAATTGCAGAGACAAATCGGTAATGGAAAACAGGCGGACGTCAATAACGAGGAAAAACGACAAAATGGTGGTAATACAAATAACGCAGTTAATCGCGGAGGAAACGGTAATTCAAATCAAAGCAATAGAAATAATAATTTCAACGGGTATAACAACCGATATGTTAATCACAACAACCGCAATAACTATGGGAATAATAATCAGAGCGGATATGGCTCACACATGGTTAATCGCGGCGGTCAACGAGGCGGAAACGGCTATGGACGGAATTTCAATGGCAATAATGTACAACAAATTAATATTAACCGAGGCACCGGATGCTACACTTGTGGTAGATCTAATCACATAGCACGAGATTGCTGGAGCAATCGACCTAATGCGCAGCAAAATACGTATAACAATAATCGTGTAAACGGCACGCGCCATGCGAACAACAACAATAATGTTCGTAGGGACAATAACAATACTCAGGGCGTACTTTGCAGTTACTGCAATAAGATAGGTCATGAAATTTCAAACTGTTATACAAAACAGAAAAACGAAAGAAGCACGTCGGGAAACGCCAACGGACCATCACCAGTGGGAGTCAGATTGGTCCAAGAAATAGTTCAAGACCCACACACAGGATTTTCCACATCACAACCTATATAGACAATACCACGCACCTAGCACCACGTTGTAAAAATATAATTTTTTGCGAATTTATAAATTTTATTATAGCAAATAACAAAGTAGCTTAATTAACACACTAAAGTAAATATATATAGAAAAAAAAAAAAGTAACGCTAGATATTAATAATTAACTAATAGAATACCACAAATAGTAATTTTAATTGCATTAATTTCAGAAAAACAAAAGAGAAAG
This sequence comes from Metopolophium dirhodum, assembly GCF_019925205.1. Classification (NCBI taxonomy): domain Eukaryota; kingdom Metazoa; phylum Arthropoda; class Insecta; order Hemiptera; family Aphididae; genus Metopolophium; species Metopolophium dirhodum. The sequence goes on from NC_083560.1 coordinate 19,758,776, forward strand.
AAATAACATTAGGAATCGGGCGGTAAATAATAGGGGCATATTTTGTCTATTTTATTGGAGACTGACAAATGGTGCACTATTATGCACCGAACGGTTTGACCACTTAAGAGAAATGTTGGAGTTTGATCGTTTGGTGATTGGTTGGGAAAATCGTGTGAATAGCAGATTTTTTTAACGGGATCACCAAGGGACCAAATGGCCATGATAAATCACAATAAGAAATTACAAAATCTTATCAGTTTAGCCAGTGTCGCGGGAGGATACTTGATTTGCAGCACACTCTGGCGACACGGGTTCAATTAGCAAGATGAGATCATTACGAAAAGAGAATAGAATAGAATCGATTTAATACTAGTCTTGATCATGTAATAAAACTTGAATACAATAGTTTATTGTTGGTCTGGACCTGTAGTAAAAAGATACAATCTAATTACAGTATAGGGATAGTAATATTAACTAGGCATAAAATATATCGATATAGCGATTAATGGAAAATATATATATAGAATCAAACGTAAACGTAGAATGAAAAAAAAAAAAAGAGAAAGTTAGGAACATATTAGCATATATTGGCGTAATTAACATGGTGATGGAATAAGAAATATATTAATCTAACTTATTTAAAACATAATTAACATGGTAATGGAAATAAAATATAGTAAACACCACTATTTTATCATATATATATATATATATATTGCACGGAAAAAAAAATATATTGTAATAGATTTTAAGAATTCATGTTATATTAAAATATTATTACACATATTATATTAACACTAAGATAAGATTATTGATGTAAACAAAAACAAAAAAAAAAAAAAAAGAATATATTGTTAAATCACATAAGATACTAACCTAGATAATAAGCAAAATGTATACTGTAATATTGTGAATCATAATCTGTATTCTGTCAATAATAATCAATATGGTAAAATGTACCACATAACTATAATGATATTGTATTCAATGTAAAACATAAAATGTAAACATGTAATAATTGAATGTAATGTAATAATTGATATATGTAAAATTTGTAATCATAGAAAGTGCTTGAACTAATGGAGGAAGTTTGAGTTAATTTTTCTCATTTTAGACGATAAAAATCAACTTTTAAAGGGGGAGATGTAGTAAGCCAGTTACTACTTAACAACACCATTGTAATATAATAGTAATTATACTATACTATAGATTAGCTATACTGTAATTCGGCATAAATCGGATATTAGAAACGGAAATAGGATTTCCTACTGTTTAACATGAGAAGACAGGCTCACTGAATAATATAATTACTCGGGGAGTCCTGTGAACGACAATATTCAAATATTGCTCTGTATACGACAAATGTTCAAATATAAAAATATATACTATATGATTATTTTGATTACAACGCTGTACGCGACGATAGTCATTCTAAAAATATTTAAATTATATTAAAAAGATTATTTCAAATTTAATACACAGAATTATACTGGAAGTCATAATATGCGTGGGCTGGAACGATGTTCACACAAATCACATCCGTGAGCCGAGATACAGTATCTATAGGCAAGGGGTACGGGGAACTTCATATATAAGGGAGCCCGAATCGGCCTGTTTTCAGACGTGTACTACCACCCATTAGTGCAAGCACCTTCACGCCACTCTGTACGAGCATATTTTGGACTTAGAAAAATTATCAACAATATAATAAAATTCACAATAAAACAACAATACTGTCTTTTATTTATTATCAACCACGACTACAACATCAAACAAATTGTCTGCGACCCGCAACTATAATATCTCGGCAGCCACTTATCTACTATTAGAACTACGATAGTAGGTACCAAGCTGTCGAGAACATTACAACATATTAATATATTATATACCTACTGCTTTATTCTCAAGGTAATCGGAAAAAAATTCACAGGAAAAAAATCCCCGGAAAGAAAATTCAAAATCCCCAAAGCAAATACTTATATATAGGTAATTGCACATCGAAAAATTCTCATAACTCACTTTAAAATTAAAAAATAATATAAACCCTATGATATTGCCTAGATAATAATCTTAATTTTAAATTTGATAAGAAGTCAATTCACTTCAGTGGCGTATATAGAAATAATTTTTTGGGTGAGCTATTTTGTATGATTAACTATTAAATGATACTTTAATTTTACAGTAAAATCTAAAGAAATGTGTTACTTATATAGTCGTCGAAATTACCTCCCACTAAATATAAATAATTGCGGTGTTATTACTTTTTTCGTCTTGATAATGTTATAAGTTATGACTCATAACTAATAACATTATCCAGAGATAAGAGAGAGTATTTATTATTTTCTATAGATATATATTCTACAATATAGACTTGTTGCGGTCACCAACTGGTGTATACCACAGCCCACATCCGGACCTCCGACGTTAGGGAGACACTATTTCCAATCTGTTTTTCACATTTTTTTTTTCCCAAAAGTTCTTTTTCTCAATACCATTTTTCCCAAAACTTCTTTTTTTCAATAGGTACTATTTTTCCCAAAAATTCCTTTTCACAATATTATTTAAATAAAATTATATTTCCCCCAATACAAAATTCAATACAAAAAAAAATGAGCATTCACTTTTTTTACGACAACACCAATAAAATCGACCTTCGTTTTCCGAATGTTTGTAGTAGAGATATCCATCAACATGAAGAAGCTTTCCTCTTCCATTAGAATTTATAATTTCGGCCATAATTCTAATGAATACGCTTGGTTGTATAAATACGATTTAATGAACAAAAAATTCAAGTTAATCTACGAAAAATTACACGTTTGGCAACAACTGTCAAAATGAAACTAAACAAGGTATAAATAAGACATTCGATAATCAATATTGAACGGATAAACTTAATCACGCAACAAATGGATCGAACGGCAATTGGGCGCATGCGTTATTTCGACGCATACAATAGGTATTTTGAAGTTTATGATATTTATAATCTATAGATACTGTATAGGTATAAAAAATGTATAGTTGAACGGCAAACGGTAATAAAGATAAAGATGAAATGTGTACCATTTAGGGATGTACGATATAGGTATAGGGATATACAGATATATGGTTCATGGATGTATATAGTCCGATTAAGCAGTGATAGGCACCGAGCACCTACCTAAAATGCGTATACGTATCATAGCGTCTATCATCATATAAGTAATAAAAAAAACGATGTGGTAATGCCGATCAGCACGATAAATATAAATCAAATTGCCGATTTCGTATATTCGGCAACAATGTTGTTTTTTTTTTTTTTTGGAAAAATATTAAACTTGTAAAAATATATTGGGAAAATGTTTTTATGGTAAATATTGAAATTGGAAAAAATGGATTGGTCATATAACATTTGGGAATAGTAAAAATTGGGAAAAATTAATTGGAAAAAATAAATCGGGAAAAACAGATTGGGAAAACTGTACTACAATCCCTCCGACACATTTTTACAGGCCCTAATGGCTGCAGAATTATAAAATATATAATATAGATTTTACATATTACTTTTAGATTCTAAGCGAAGCGATGAATGTATTGATTTTACAATGATGTGTGTTTTATTTTTATTTTTGTGTCTGTCATCACATCACAAATGACAGTAAGGCCATGACATTTTGACTGAATGTTTATAATTGCATTTCCTATACACCATAACATTTTCCAAATATTGTGAGCTGTTTACGGACATTGTCAAGTCTAATTTATAAACCGACTTTTTTTTTAGGTTTTTTTATTCTTTAAATATTAATAAAATTTACTTCTTGAGTAAAAAAGCTAGAAAATTTGATAGAAGGCTCCTAGGTTATTGTTTCAAAGGCAGATGAAAAAAATTAAAAATCCTTAGTCACAGTTTTTATTTATAAGCATTTAAAGTTCAAATACGAAATACAAAATACGTCTATATTTAATAATTATTTTGAAGTTAAAAATTTATAAAATATTCACCTTTCATATCTAAGGATTGAATATTTAAAACAAGCTTCCACGTACATGTTATATAATATAAATTACATTATTCACAATAATATCATCATTTGTTATATCATATAGTCTTCGCTCAGAATCTTTTTTCTTATACAATTATAATATATCATTGAATTCAAATTTAACACAATCCATTGCAGTGACCCACTTGTAATCTATTGTATAGCAGATTAATACCCACTTGCCCACTGTTTTAAGGTTGCTAGTTGTTAACTTTACTCATTTATGCGTTTATGACAGTTAAATTCAAAAGTAGATTACTAATTGATTCAGCCTGTTAATTTGTAAGTATAAACAATAAATAGGGTTTGATTTGGCTTCAATAGTATGTTCCTCTTAGCTATTTTTAGTAAACGACATCAATAATAGATGTTATCAGAACAACACGTAAATATAAAATAATGTTAGAAAAACAGTAAACAGCTAAAAAGATCATTAAAAATAATATTATTTATTTAAAACAAAATCTAGTGTTGTTTTAACTCCAATAAGAGATTACATTAAAATTACAATGTGAACGATATGATAATGTTTATAATATATAAACCAACTGCCAAACCGCAGTAAGCGAAAATCGACATGTTAAATGTGTCTGGCATTGAGAATATTTGAAGTTAATACAACTCCAAATTTCTATGTGCGGTAGTGTACCTATAATCCTTTCCCCGCATATTTTGACAAGATTGAATATACCTAATATTTCTATACTGTGTTATGACGTGTAATATGTGTATATAGATTATACAATGGCTATTTATTTCCAATAGTTACCTATTACTAAATTATATTGTGCCTGTGAATTTTTATTAGATACATACCTAATATCGTATTATATTTTTATTTTTTGACCAAAATCGATTTCTCATTGTTTTTCGTTGATATTATGTAAGAAATTACCACATCAATATTGTTATTATTATTATTATTATTATTGTTTTTGTTGTTGGTTATTTTTAATTTCGACTAGTGTCAGAGGAGCTGCCCATGAAAGTCCACCAAAAAACAATAAATGTTGTGCGAGTGGTCGCCAAAGCCTTCGATTCATGTTGCTTTGCCATTTGGCGTTATTTTAACATTTTATGGTTTTTATGTAAAAATACAGTTACTGCTTACAATTTTATATAAATTTATAAAAAAGGTGAGGAATAATATTCAAAAGCGTGTTATTTCATGACATAGTGATAATAATTACGCATACTTGGAAATTACGTAAAACTAAGTGCATACGTCGCGACGTACGTAAATAAATATATATATTATAGAAGTGTAAAAATTTGATTATTTAAATATTGAAGTATGTAATTATAGGAATACAAAATAAGAGAGTACATTTTGTCTTGAAAAAAATAGATAGATAAATTAAAGTGAATGGAAATAGGAAAAAATATTTGTTTTTTATGATATTAATTAAAGAGAGTTAACTTTGAATAAGGATTCAGATATTTCAAACGTTGAGAGTAATAATTTTACGAAAGAGTCGATTTCAGGAGTAATTAACCGAAAATAATAAATAGCTAATAATAGTCAATAGTGCAATAATTGACGCAGTCTTCAAATTACGTAAATATACGCGCTGTACCGCGTTGTTCGTCAGCAATCATAAATGCGTAAATATGAAAATAAAAATTAACTATTAAGATACTAAAGAATTTATAAAAATACGTGATAGAGGAAATAAAAACATTTTTCTTTTTAAAGAATAGATAAATTAAATTTTAAATTTTATTTTGAAAAAGTGTATGATAAAAAGTAAATAGTATTTAATCGATGAATAAAGCATCAGAGGACTCACAAGTTGAAGGAAATAGTTCTACGGACAATAATATAGACGATAATACAACTGAGAAATTAAGTCTACACGTAGGTGAAAACGAAAAATCGAACGCGAACGTAGAAAATAGAGAGTCTATAAAAGAAGAATTATTAATCGATTTAAATATATCAAAATTAGTTTAATGTTCACAAAATTTTAATAGGGAGTAATATCTAAGTGCGATTAAGGAAGAAGAATCATTAAATAAAACTATTACACATAAAAGTAATTCGAGACGAAGACAGTTTGGGAGAACGGGTTCTAGGTCTGATCCCGGCGTAGTACATATACAATTAGAAAAAATAATTAGAAAACGGGGGACAAAAACAATAATTAAAATTGATATAGATAAAGCCATTTGTATTATACCAGTGTGTACCGGTAAGAAAAATATATCGGAATTTATCAATACATGCGAAATCGCATTGGCGATACATACCAGATGTAGACAAACCACTTTTGTTGAAAATAATAAATTCTAAATTGTTGGAAAACGCGTTAAAAGTGTATAAATACAGAGAATTGAATTCTTGGGAAAATTTAAAGTCAATTTTACAAGGGGAATTTGAACATAAAACTTCAGAAAGAGCTTTAACATTAGAACTAAATACAGCGCGAATGAATGAAGGAGAAAGCTTGGAAAAATGTATTAGTAGAATTGAGGAGATATATTATAAACTCAGTAATGCAAATACCGTGGGATTATCGGAAACTGAAATAAGAACGATTAAGAATCAAACTAAGAAACAAGCTATGATTGTATTTATGACAGGGTTAACACATCATTTATATGTAGTATTAAAATCAAGGAACCCACAAACATTGGAATCAGCTTTTCAAATTGCAATTGATGAACAAATAGAATACCAATCCAAAATAATAATCGATGAATTACAGGATAGGGTGGAACAACAGAATTTCAATAAGGAGGAAACACAAATGGATAACACGGAACGTCAAAATAATAAAAATAATAATTTTAATAGAAGTAATAACGGATATAGTAGTTTCGATAAAAATTTTAATCGTGTCGAATATAATAATCAATATAATAGTTAAAATGTTAACAATAACAATTATAATCAACGTAATTATAGAAAAAATCAAAATAGAAATTATACTGGATGTTATATCTGCGGTGGAACAAATCATTTCGCAAGGGCGCAAGGGCGTTTTACTGTTATCAAAACGGAAATAGACGGTCAGTAACGAATAATAACCGTAAACTCGATTACGGTAATACACATCCACATATGAGTAATACTAATACACTTATATTACACTGTAGTTACTGTAACAAGGTGGGTCATGAAATTTTTAATTGTCTTTCAAAACAAAGAAACGAGGGAAATAATAATATATCAAAAAATTCTAGGGTACAAGATATACGAGTGGCGTAAGGTTTGTGCATGAAATAAGAGACAGGTCGTCACAAGACGATGTTTACACATCACAATAGTATTATAATAGAACAATATTACTTTAAAAGCACCTAACTTTAATACAGAACGAATAAAATTACTAATAAATACAAATAGCGACTCAAAAATTAATAAACTAATGGGGGAAACAGAAATTCATGAGTATAGGACAACATTAATTGACAAATATTAAAAAGAAAATTTATTTTACAATAGGGCAAACCACAATTAATTTAACAATAGAAATTAAAGAATTTAAAACAGATTTTATGTAGAGAAAAAGAAATAAAATAAATTTATTACGAGTAATGGTATATTAGGACTTAAATATTAATTGATTAGTCGCGCAGTAATTGATATTGCAAATAGTAAATTAACAGTAAATTAAAATTAAAAATTACAAACGAAAATAATATATGCTTTAGGAAACCACGCACGGAAACAATAATCATATTTACATTGCATATGGGGCAATATATATATAATAAAAATATTTTAAACAGGCAGGAGTTACCACCGGATGTACACTACACTAATATGTATATAACACAGTCAGAAACAGACAAATAACGATTGCGTATTAAAGATATCGAATGTGGGGCAAAGCATAAATGTGGGTTAAATTAATAGAATATCGAAGGAACATGACATTGACAATGATTTAAACGAATTTGGAAACATAAAAAATAACAACAATGACATTGACCGCGTGAATAAAATAAAAAGTTAGATTAAGAGGAGCATCGAAGAAAATAAATCGATATTACAAATTGTATTTTAAAAACAATTGATGACAATCCAGGATAAATTAGAAAAAAAAGTATATACATGTAATATACGTGTATGGTGAAGAGTAATAATATTTACAACGATAATAATATCAAATGGTATAACAAAGTATTAGGTATAATTAGTAAAAGAAATGCATATTATGAAAAAAAAAATGTTTAGCATTTTGTGTAACATTTTACTAGATAAAACTATAACGGAATAAACATCGCGGATAAATAAATAATACTATAATTAATGGAATAAAATAAATGAAAATAAAAATATAGATATATATGATTAAAGATCACATACATAGAAATAAGTTAAGTCCATTTGGAAGGGACAATACAAATTTTGGAGGTATTATAGATTCAGACAACGCAGTGATATCGCGAAATCGAAAAAAAAGTAACAATGCATAAAAATGACGTGAAAGAGAATTACGACAACAGAGATAAAAGAAACGAAAAAAAAAATATAAATATAAAAAGAGTAATAAGTCACAAATAATAAAATTAGTTAATAATATAAATAAAATAAAGAATAAACACTAAAGTAATGATTATTGATAGCACGTAGTATATAAATATAATATAAATAATAATGTGGAAATTAATAATTGAAGTAGTAATAAGTGAAATGAAGACAAATCAATTTTCTAAATGATAAAAGTCGACGTGGGATATGAACAATGTAGCATTGAAATATGATGAATAATATATATTATATTATAGATTAATTGGTTATGGACGAGGAAAATCGGATAGTCTCGGTGGCCAGATGGTCCCGGAGTACAAATAAGTGTCGGAAGTAAAAAATCTATTATAAAGACAAAGATAGAGTTTCAGGAGGTGTGATAAGAGCAACAAATCATCAAAACGACTGAATAGTTGTAACACAATTTTGAAATAATAGGTGTAATATAGAATCATTACAATATATATATATATTTATATACTCCATATGGAAAAACAACTGGTGATGTTTTACGTAGAAAGGTTACATATTGTAAGAAAAATCATGTACAGTACACGTAAACAAGAAATATGAATGGTATGAACAAGTCAAATTTAAAAACATGGATTACTATTTAACAGTCAATCGGGTAGAAAATGTAAACGACAGGAAGAATAGAAATTCCGAATAATATTAACATATCAATAACTGAGGAAAAGTACTACGGAAATGAGCATAGATTACGAAATCGTAACGATCACAGTAGAATATAATATTACACGAATATTAGGAGTTGAAAACACACATTCAGAAAATGTAATGAATAATACTACGAACGCAGTACAAACAGACCGGGACGTCGAGTTTAGATTTTTACACCACGGAAAGTGAACCGGAAGCAAATGAACACAAGAAGTCACAATATTTTAATAACGAAACCGAAAGTACAAATAAAAAAGAATGAAACAATTGCATATTTACATGTAACCCGAAGAACGTGAAACAGAGTATGAATACATAGTCTACATACAGTATATGTGATACTAGGAGTAATATTAATAATAATTGGTGTAGCGAAATATGATAGATTGGTAAGAAAGGAAAGATACCTATAAATATAAGTATACCTAGTTTAGAATTCGCAGAACAACACGCCGTACGAAACAGAAAAAAATAGCGCTCACGAGACTTTGACGAAAATAATATATGTAGTAAAATAAAATAATAAAATAAATAATATATAGCTATAAAGAATCAATGCGAAATAGATAAGATAATTATAAATAATTGTAAAATAAGGTATGCAGGGTGATACAGTTTCCTTATAGATTAATAGCATACTAATATAGCATGATCAACACTAGAATTATTATAGATCGATAAATAAATAGAAATACTATTATAGGTTTATGATTGAAATAAAATTCAAAGGACAAAGGGCAGAAAATGAAAATTTAATAGGAAAAGTAATAGAATTAATATTCAGAGGCCAATTGGATTTAATTAATGTCACGAAACAAGTAGTTGACGAACTTTATATTCCAAATTTGAACTACGAAAACAGCTATGTTGAAATAATACAAATAAAATGCGAACTGTGCGAATCAAAATATTATAATGAATAGAATTCTAAATAAATCTAGAACATATTATAATAGGCAAACATGTTGTACAATTCAATAGGAGGGGAAAAAAAAATAATAAAGCAAAATATTTAAAGAATGTCGACGGTACGATTGAAGGAGTAAAAAAAAAAAAAAAAATTAATTGATTGTAACAACGAATAACACATTACAAAGAACAACGACACCAAAAATCAATATTTATGAAATTTTAAACAAATATTCAAAAATAGGGGGAGTTCAACAACGTCAGTTGAAGACGATTATCGGACAAATTTTGTCAAAAAGTTTAGAAATTAGTACAGTAATTAATGTTATTAAATCAGATCAGGAAAAAGGAAATGAAATAAATTATACAATGATGTAATACCAGTTATAATAATGTTGATCGTAGTAGTGGTGTTAGTAGGTGTAGAATATAGATATAAATGTGAAAATAACTATATGAAAATAACTATAGGTCAACGGAACAACAAGTAATTGATAATCCGGATGTAGCGACAACGGAATTTTAGGAAAATAATAATAATAAGTATATGAAATTAATTAAATTATTTTAGTTATAAATGAAATAAAAAGTATAAAATGTAATGTTTAATGTTATAAAATGAAGTAGAATAATACAGGACTCAAACACCGTTGAGTGATTATAGTTTGACATTAATTAGATGTTGTATGTAAAAATACAATTATTAATAAAAAATAATAATATTGTAGGGACGAAGTACTATGCAACAGTGGAAGTAATTAATTTTTCATGAAACGAGTCGTTTTACGAAGAATCAGAATTTTGAATTGGCTTAGGTCGAACGAGCAGGCGGTTAATTATTAGTGGTGGTATTGAAGAGGGTGGGTTAATATTATATAAGAGAAAGGGAGTTTTTTTTCCAATTTAGGGGGGCGGAACTAGTCGTACATCGGGAGCGGCATTCATTCAGATCGATTTTTATAAACCAGTATGGTGGACTGGATGGTCTACATACACATAGTTTAGGATATCGAGAATATCGAATATTTATGGTTGGTTGATAGACCTGCAGTTCAGCCTTATTCTGAACTGCCGAATGATCTCGTATATACCGATTCAATATCATCAAACTATAGATCGACCACTGCTGGTTTAGAACAGAGCTACACCATAATATTTAAACAAGTGGAACCACCTGCCGTGATAAGAATGGAGACAGATGAACAATTAAGGGAGTCTATGAACCTGGCACAACGTGTGCAGAATGAATTCTATAATAATATAATGATATTAATGTAAAATCGGGAATAAACTTCATGACATAAGGATGGCTTAAGGCCAAGTAGTTTAGAAAACTCAATCCACAATACGAGGAAAATGAATAATTATGAGTTAGAAGTAAGATATATAAGGGAAAATAATTAGGAAAATAAAATAATTTTTTTTTTGGTATGTACGAAAATATTAATAGTATGACAATACAAACAGTAGTATCTTCTAATACTAATTGTATGATGCAGTTGAATCAAAGGTTGAAATCAAGATTAATTAATTTAAATTCAGTAATAATTGAAAAATACATTTTAAAAAGTAAACAAGACTTACGTAGGTATGTATTGTAATGGACATTCCGATAGGAATAATTTGAAAAAAAATTATTTAATAAATAAAATATTAATAAGAAATGTTAATAAATAAAGAATAATATAGTAATAATAAAAAGAAAGTTATCATCAAATTAAAATAACAATACTACTATGGGAGATTGTGAATTAAATAAATTATATTACAGAAAGTAAAGTGATTAGGAGGGATATTTCAGAATATAAAAAGTACCGATCTGATCTAAGTTAGATTGTAAATTTCGATTAGCAGCAGCTTTTAGTACACTGAAATAGACAAACTATGCAAAAAAAAATAACGAATGACATTTGAGTGGTTGATGAACCATTTAAGATTTTGGAAAAAAATAGAAATAAATAATTAATAGAAATATTAGATGGAGAACCTTAAGTTAAGTGATAATAAAAAGCCATAATAAAAAATAGAAATAAATAGATATAAGAAAACATTTTTTTTTAGATATTATAAAATTGGGAGATATACATTACGATTACATATACACTGAAAATGAAAAGAAAATATAAAAATAACTTTGGAAAATATTCAAAATAAATAATATTTTGAGAGAATACTATAAACATGGTGTTGGAGATAAAATATACGTAATAAATTACTGAATTAGTATATATACAGTGGTGTTTTGGAGGGTATACGCGGGTATACGACGTATACCCGTGAACCAACTTGGTGATTTAGCGTATACCTTATAAAAGTAACGCCAATACGCACGTATACGCACGTATACGCTCGTATACCTACTTCATAAACAGAAAAAAATCCATAGGGCATAGTTTATTTTTAGAAAATTTGTTATTGGTAGGTTAATAATAAAATAATTGATTATTATTTATAGCTATCGATTATCATCTAGCTATATTCATTAGGTATCAAATTATAATAATATATCTACAAGCGGCCGTTGATGTTTCTATACAAGAATATACTAGATAGTGTGGCGAGTGCTATTCCGAGAGCTGACGTCCTGCAGCATTGCTCGTCTTCCGTTATTATTTATTTTACATTTTGTTTCTTGTAATATTTTTTTTTTGTGACTTGTGAAGTGAAGTGTTAGGTGTTGAAAATATAATTTAATGTTAAGTACCTACTATATAAGCATCATCTTTTATTTGTTAATTGTTACCCATTTAAAAAAAGAAAGTTATTTTTATTATTTTTTATTAAAATACTATTAAATTTTGTTAAACTTTTTCCACTCACTTATACAATTTTTTTTTATATATAAGCCTAATACACTTTCAAATAAAACTAGTTTGAAAAAAAAAATGATATTTTTTATTCCTTATTATTATGTATAGGTTCTGTTAAAGTTTTATATTTTATATTTTTTGCAGTTACCTATTTGACTATTACATGATTATGCTTTTATTTTACAATTATATTAATATTTTTTGCCTTTAAAATCGGGCAATTATTGACTTTTCCATAGAAACTTTAAATACTTAGATAAATCAAGAAACAATATGGACATATGGTATAAAATTAATATACATTTTTTTTTGATATAAAAGCTTATACTCGTGAACATGAGATCTAAAAAAAACTTGAATATTCGCGAGCGAAGCGAGCGTCGTTTTAAGTCATAAAATCTGATATGTTTTGATCCCAATAAATACATGATAGTCATTGTCATAAATTCTTCCGCGTATACCCTCCAGTTTTTTTACCAAAACACCACTGTATATATATATATATAATATATATTGTACGAGAAAACAAATATATTGTAATAGTTTTAAGTTTAAGCGCGAATGAGATATTGGAATTACTAACACTAATATGGAATATATTGTGGGAAAATGGTGTGAAATTTGAATTTAATGATATAAAATCATTATATAAGAAAAACGATTCTTAGCGAAAACGGTCAGTCAGCCTATTATATTACCAAGTATATTAAATTTGATGATATTATTGTAACGAACCCAATAATACGCATACTATATTATTGTGATCGTTTCGCCTTAGGATATATTAGGCAACATAAATATTAGCACATAGTATAATTCGACTAAATAAATCAAAGTCATAAATCCTATTAGAATACCTGTGGGAATATAACGAGAGGGCAATGCGATCTTGAACCCGCATTTCAATAGGTCCTACAACCTCGCCTGAATCATAAATCATAAATATATGAATATGATATAATATATATATTATTCTTGGAATAACCAGGCGTGGGAATGTATCGATAATAAATTAAACAACGTCCTGTGAAGTCCACGGATATGTCGATAGACTAGAGGGAAGTAGGAGAGCAGGAGGCCCTTTAAAACCAGACCCTAAACGGCCTGTAGATTAGACGTGATTTACCATTGTACATGCGAGCACCTTCGGGAGAGACAGTATAACAATTTTGTCAATTTGGACTTAGAGTATTTTATGAAGAAGAATTTTAAAATATACAACTTAACTTTTCAACAAGTCTAATTATTTTGTCAACCTACCAAGAAATCCATTACCAACGGTCTTGCTACCTGCAAATTATAAGCTAAGCAATTAAACCAATTGCTAGTTTATAACATTATTGAGAATAAAGTAATTTATATATAACCTATTTACGTGGAATCTAAGAGCCTTGTTTTCAATTTTCAATCTTTAGTGTATAGAAAATGCTAATGTTAACATTCGGTGAAATTTTCAAGTATCTACAGTCATACGTTTCTTAATTACAACAAAATAAGAAAATCGTTACATGAGATATCGAATGGATATCAAATGTTGTAAAAATATGAATTTCCAACGTTCATAAAAATTTAATTTGAGTTTCTTGTAGACTTTTTTTTGTTGATAAAGGAAGAAAAACTTATGGACAATCTTGTATTACATTTTCAAATCTTAGATTTAAAATGAAAATTTTATTTGAATTTCTAACTCAAAATAATTTGCTAATTTTTTTGATTTTTCCGTATTTTGTTAAGATTTGAACTTTAAATGCTTATAAATAAAAACTGTGACTAAGAATTTTTAAATTTTTTCATCTGCCTTTGAAAAAGTAACCTAGGATCCTTCTATTAAATTTTCAATCTTTTTTACCCAACAGATAAAATTTTATTGATATTTATAGAAAAAAAAACCAAATGAAATGGCAACTGAAAATGAACCCTAAAAAGCAACAAAATTAAATTAAATGGAGATAGTCAATTTGTAAAATTAAGCTATTTTATCGCATACTAATGAAAAATTCAGTAAGTACCATCTACTAAAAAAAAACAATAAATATGTACTATTTTATGCCAGTTTTTCATAAAAATTGAAAAACACGTGATGAAATATTATAATTTAAAACTTCAAAGTCAACAATTAAGAAATCAAAACACCAATTTAACTCTTTTGGAGACCAGTATATAGGTGTACAATTGTACAGCTGTACAATTTTCGAAGAAAATTCCAATTCATATATGATTATTATCGTAGTATTGTGCCTGTCGCCGCCGCGACAATAGCAATGTACCCACCGACCGACCACACACAGTTATTATTAAGATTATTAATTATTATATAATATGTAGATTAGACCGCAACCAGGTACTGTCCAGCAAGGGCCAGGCGCGGTGCGGCAATCAGTTCGTTCGATCGTCGCAAACAGTCGACACGTCGTTCCTTTTTTTATAGGCGCGAATCGCCGTAAAAATTGTATTGTGATAATAAATTGTAAGGCGCTAATCGCCATCGTTTTTTATACCGTACCTAGTTGTCGTGGCGCAAATCGCCAGCGTTATTATTATTGTTTTTGGTCGGGCGCGAATCGCCGGCGCTATTATTATTGTATTTAATTATTGTTACGACGCATTGTGTGTGTCGTCATTATTATTATAATTATTATTAAAAACCATAGGATAGCTGGCCAGCTGACCACCGTCGCATTTGTAAGTTTTTCTTATATATATACTTTTATTAATATCTTTTTGTATTATCGGTTTGGTACAACCAGCGCCGTTTATAATTATAATTTATACATTTGTACCGCTGTGGTATTATTATATATTATATTGTGTATTGTCAATATTATTAAATTAAATTTGTGAATTATACAGCAACGCATTTTTACCTAAAACGTGTTACAATTTTCTTTTAATTATATACACATCACATTACACACACATTTACACACCCACCCACAGACTAGCACTCTCTGGTCTTGCTCGGCGACCCCGTCCACTTCCTTTGAGTTGCTACACACACATACACATCTATACACAGGTTCGGTCGGTGTGTGAGTACAGCGCGCGAAGTAAAAAGCGATCGGGCCGTACGGGCTAACTATTGTTCCGTCCCCGGCGCAATCAGTGCCGATTAATTATGGGTCATAAATATATACGTACCTCTACGACATAAGTCATGACGTAATAAAAATCGTAGGTGGGTACGTAGTCTGCAGTATATACTTAATCATAATTTTTGGTGGCAATTTAACTACTACTTATATTTACGATGAAAATACAATATTATATTGTCACGCAATTTTAATGTGTTCCTATATAGTATAACCTTGTAAGGAAAATAATGCGGCCAAGTATAATTGCTCAACTCTCAAGCTATTATTTTTAAGATAAAAATAAAAGGACACTTTAGCTGCCATTATAATATACGTACCTACCTATACCTACCTATAAATTATATACTTGTATATTTTAAATACATATTTTTTTTTGTATGTTTGTTTATTATGAACTTTGTATAGATACCTATGGAAAATTGTTGTAATATTTTGAACAAAATTATAAAATGTAATGAATGGGGCCATCAAAAATAAGAAAAATGTCCTAAAAACAGTGGCGTGACGATGGACTTTATTTGAGGCGCGTGCCTCAGCTTGAAGGGTGGTGGGTGTCCTGGAGACTAGGGGAAATTCACATATAGTAAATAATTTATTAAGTACACACTAAGACTAAGCCAATCATTCTCAGTTACCATTTATGTAAATACGTAATTATTTATATAAATATTTATAATTACTAATATAAATTATTGTGCCTTATAAGTTAATGAAGTTCGCCACGCCACTGCCTAAAAAAACACTACTTAATGCCTTAAAAATATGCCCTAAAAAACTTTGAAAATGTTTTTAAAATCAATAAAAACACAATTTTGAATTTATAACTTATAAAAAACACATTATTATGAAAAATGTATCTTATAAAAATATTTAAATACAATAAAACCTTCTCTTGTCTTCTCAATTATCTTCTGTCCATCTTTTTACCCTAAAAATTATCTTTACCTAATTGCGGGTAATAATGTGTTGTCTACACGTGTCAACAATAATTTTGTAATTTCGTAACATAATAAATGTTTATTTTTATTTTTTTAGAATAAATGTTCATACATTTTTATTTTATCCATTCCTATATAAAAATGACTTAAAAACATCAAAATGCACTAAAAATATCAAAAATTGCAAAATAAAAGTTACATTTTTAAATTCCTTGATGTATGAAAATATGAACTTTGTGCTTGGAAAGCAATGTTTTAGAACATTCAGAAAAATATGCAATTTGCATTCAAATCCGTTCCCTAGTAATGAATAATACATCAATTCAATTTAGGTAAAATACCTTAAAATATTTGGCTACTACTTGCGTCTGTATTTTTTGAATGAGGCGCAAAATGTATTATTTGCAATAATAACGAGAGGATCATAGCTATAAAATACAGTATACCAGTATAATTGCAACTAACATATTAATATCAACGTTTTTTCGGTGAGCTAACTATTTTTGTCTCTTTTATATTTTCTAATTTATATATTAATTGATCAGTATTATCTATTTTAGGGTTCTGAAATTTCATGAAATATTCATTCATATTAATGAAAGATAGTAAAAAACAAATATAAATTTAAAATTATAGTAGAAAGAACAGTAAACACCTCTACTTAGGTAAGTATTAAATATTAATGAAAATAGATTTCTAGATTTGTATCTTCGCTATCTGGATAATATGTTTATGTAGAAACTCAAAGATGATATGAATTTGGTTGAATAATGGTTTTGATTTCGTCTACGTTTATTGAGAAATTTACGGTATTTGATACATTCAAAGAAAAGTGACTTTAAGTAGGTAATTTGAGAAAAATTATTATTATTATTATTATTATTATAATTATTAATTATTCGTATAATATTTAAAATCACGGTTGATGAAAACAATATTAAAATACTATAATTAGCTGTTTATAGAAACGGAAGCCTTCGTCTCCAAAATTACGATTCATTATCATAATATAGATTAGGTAATGAAAAATACTATAGAAATATTTCTTACATAGTACATAATATTATTATACAAATTACATAAAAATTATATATCTTATATAATTATATATATATTATATGTTCTTTATTATATCATGATCCGGAATTAATAATAACTAAACATCTGTATAGCCCCATATATAGTGCTGATTTTATGAAACATACCAAAAATAAAGTTAAAAAAATTAATATATTTTTCAATATTTCCTACTCATAACCCTAATCCGTTTGTTTCAATTATTGCATATTTTGAGTTTTGTAAGGACAGCTAAATTTACTAACGTAATGTACCTACTATTATTATTTAGGTATTCACATACCTATTCCCTCTTTCTATTTTAATAATTTTCTCTTTTTTGCCGATCACATAATCACTTGATCATTCTTTAGTGTTTAAATTATCTGTAATAAATTATAACTTTGAGTTCAGATAATTTCTTACATAGGTACCTATTATATCAAATAAATGATGCCTCTTTAACTAATAATAAATGAATATTATATCTCTCTTATTGTCGACACCAGATAATGCTTTAATTTTAATTGTAAATTGTCGCCACCGTATCCCCATATATCCCTCCACCGACCGGCTCAAACACACTCGCACGCAAACCTGAGTATTGTTTATTTTTATTTTTATATCGGTTAGGTATCGGTCACATAGGCCGCCGCAAATGCGTCAGTACGGTTTTCACCTAATCGAAACACCCATTATTACGTGCGCAAATCGCCGTTTTATAAATTAAATTATAGTTTTTTTGTCGGCACGAATTGCCAGTATAAGATTGGTTATGTTGGCGAAAATCACCACGTAAATTATTATTGTATTTTTTTTTTGATCTGTGTACGGTGCGCTTATTGATATTATTATTGTTTTTATATCCGCGTGCGCTTTAAAATATTGTAGATAAGTAGAATATTAAGAACACTTCACGTGGTTTTTAAAAACCTAAATCAATACTTTGGTTGCATACGCCATGAAGGCAACTTAATAATTTATAATAATAAGTGCATATTATACTGGCATGGACGTTGTGCATCGAATATCCCCTTGTGTAAAAGATGGTCTGACTCGACGACTCTGTATGACCTGTCGTATATTGCAGACAGTCGTCAAAATAATATTATTTAATATATAGATTATGTATTATAGGTGGGAATATTTTAAATTGTAAATTATTTACATAGGTCAGGCCAGCGAAGCAATATGTGCTGAGGCGACAATAATAATATTTCCTATATAACACCGCCGTATGCGTAGGCACGGGGGCCCCCGTCATCGCTAAGTGATTCGGCGAGGACGTAGGTACAACTTGCGTGTGAAACGCCGATCGTAGTTCGGGCTAGGCGATAAGAATTTGCCAATTGTTTTATTTATGTTTATTTTAACACAAAAGTATACATTATTAAAAATTTTATAATAATTTTATATTATAGCAATCGTTTATATTAACGAATGCGGAGAAAAAAGAATTATTTGTATGGTCATCAAATTCCGGGGTGTGGCATAGTACGGACAAGTGGCGTTGTCACGCACGAGCCGTCGCCCGTAACAGAAACTGCTTTTGAATACGTCCTGGCGAGGCTTACACAATAGATTAGACACGAATTAACGCATCGTGCATGCGTGTATCAGCTGGTCATTGGCCGTTTAAGTGGGCGTGTTGAATACATATAGATAGCTAATAAAAGAATGGACAGACCACTCATATACATTCATTTTAAAAAATGGCTCGTGGTCCGGAATATGCGGACAGACAACTTTTATACTACATGCCTTTAAACACACTCACTCCAGAAAAATGTTCACTCTCAAGTTCTAAATATTATAGTGTACTATACAATAGAAATCCATTCTTCTTTTACTATTAACAAATAAATCTTTAGGTATTGTGACAACATTTCATTAACTATATAAAATAAAATAGCATCAATCATTTATGCATAAAACAGTGAATTCTAAATATCTCTCATGGGTCGATTTCCACGACTTATATTGGTAGGTACAACTCAAAACAGTGTAGATAGATAGTTACTAGTTATAGGCACTCCGTTATAACTAAAAGTGTTTGTTTTAAATGGTGGTATTCAAACTTTCTTCGATTTGGTTCCAATAAGTATAAAAACCAAAGTAAAATTTGCCGAACTAAATCGAAAAATTGCACTTGATTATTACCGATAAATTTGTAATGTTTGTGAATATTTAAAAAATATTAAATTATGTTTCAACATACTGCAGCTTTTATAAATACCTACCAAATGTATAACTATAAAATTATAGATATAACCGCTCTGCTGAACTAAGAAGGTACCTATACTACAGTAGGAGTGGAATGTACCGCGTAATTCAATAAGTAACTGTAATGTATGTATTAATAATGAATTCAATATAAATGTAAAATATAAAATAATAAATGTAATATTCAATGTAAATCATTGCTCAGGAGCAACGATATTGAGCGATTTGTCTGAATGATTTCAAATCACCACCAAATTATTGCGAATTAATTGCAAATAAATAAACAAATAAATAAATCGAGTTTCGTTAATTCCAAATAATCCAGTTTTGAGTAAACTCAAATTCAAAATTGGAGAGACCCCTCCCCCACACTTTGTCCAATCGACTTCGAAATACCACTAATCAATTGCAAACTAATTGCAACTAATTGCAAATCGAATTTTGCTAATTGCAAATCATTTTTTATATTTTTTACACACCATAACATTTTCAAAATATTTTGAGTTATTTACGAACATTTTCACTTTCCGTTTTTTTTTAGTTTTTTTTCCTATAAATATTAATCTAATTCTATTTGTTGGTTAAAAAGCTTGTAAATTTAATAGAAAATTCCTCATAAGTTTGCCTACCGTTACAAAAAATGTCTACAAGAAAGTCAAATTAAATTTTTATGAGCGTTTGAAATTCATATCTTTACAACATTTGATATTTACTCGAATTCTCATGTAACGATTTTCTTATTTTGTTGTAATTAAAAACGAATGACTGTAGATACTTGAAAATTTCACTGAGTGTTTATATTAGCATTTTCTATATACGCTAAAATTTTCAAAATATTTTGATTTGTTTTGAACTGTTTAGGAACATTTTCAGTTTCCAATTTTATTAGTCTTTTACTCTATGAATGACAATTAAACTTTATTTATTGCGTAAAAATGCTTGAAAATTAAATAGAAGGCTCCTAGGTTATTATTTCAAAAGCAGATGAAAAATATTAAAATTCCTTATTCACAGTTTTTTTTATAAGCATTTAAATTTTGAATTTTGACAAAATTGATCAAGCCTAAAATGTAATAATCATTTTGTAGTTAAAAATTTATAACATATTCAACTTGTATAGCTAAGAATTCAAAATTTAAAACAAGGTTCTACGTAAATAGGTTATATATAAATAACTTTATTCACAATAATATCATCAAATATATTTAGTAATATCATAGGCTGACTGAGTGACTAACAAATTTAACACCATCCATTACAGTGACTTGTATTTACTGACCATAGAAAAATTCCGTATTGGATAGTTTTCCGTTTTATTCAAGGTCCGCTTTACACAGTTTTCACTGTATATTAAATAAGTCGGTAATAATCAAGTGCAATTTTTCGATTTAGTTCAGGACATTTTACTTTGGTTTTTATACTTATTGGATCCAAAGTTGGATTCAAAGTTTGAATACGACCATTTAATACAAACACTTTTAGTCCAATTCAATTACGTTTCAAGTAGGAAGTACTCAGTATAGTAATTACTAATTACTAATTAGTAGTTATCAGATTGTTATTTAACTTGTAAAATTTGTATTTATTTTCTATTTCTAACTAGGTAAACAAATTATTAGTAACTATATAATTTAATGAGTATGTATAGTAATTTATCAAAATATTTTATATCATTTAGATTTTTCTAAATTTAAATACTTTAAGTTACAACTAATTATTAATTAACCACTCGTTAGAAATTCAATTTATGTAACTAACTTTTTTCAAATGAATAGTTGGTATTGATGTGATATAAATGTAATTCAATAATTTATCATTGCAACTTTCAATTCTTTACGAATAAAACTCTGTAGGTGCCATAGAAATAATAATAATACAAAAAACTAATAATAATATTGAGTTGTAAGTTATAATAGCTAGGTACTATATAAATCTTATATTATTAACACAATAACATTTTAAAAATATTTACGTTGAATCGATTTATTCCGAAAACATTGCATTTATAATATTATGTTATATAATATATTATAATATGGTTCTTCATTTTAATAGTATAATATATTTATATCATGTACCTACTTATCTTTTGACCGTAGTATTTTAGATTCTGAGCGGATGTACCTATTGATTTTACAATGATGTGTGTTATTTTTATTTTATTTCATTTTTTTTTGTGTGTCTGTTATCGCCTTTTAGGACAGTAAAAGTGCTTAGATTTTCTTCAACGGTATCTATTCTGATAGGAAAGCGAATCTAGCAGTACTTTAAGGGGTCAACGGTTCCCAGTAGTTTTCAAAAGTGCCGTGAAAAACAAAAGAAAAATTAAGGAAAAACGGGAATTTTTACGCAAAATCTGTTTTCGAGAAAATCGATTTTGGTTCTTGGTGTAACTCTAAAACAAATGACCGTAGACACATGCAACATATTAAAAATCCAGAGTCACAATTTTTTTATAAGCATTATAGTTCATATATTGACAAAATAGAATTCTCGATAATAATGTGTAAATAATTTGGGTTAGAAATTCCTAAAAACTTTTCTTTTTAAATCTAAGATTTGAAAATTTAATACAAGATTTCTTATTAGTTAGTTTACCTTTATAAACAAAACATTCCATTCTGTAAGTGACACATTCGTAATAAACGACAAAAGTTATATAGTATAGTGGAGGACGCTCTACTGAGTCAATACTTAGTTTTAATTTTCTAATACCATTATTTTATAACACATTATCTGCAATGAACAAACTCTATGCTGTAAATGATAGTTTTCCAGCTGTTTCCACATTCACAGTTGTAAAAATTACGTATACCTGACATATTATAGTTGTATAATAATATTTGAAAAATATTAAAAATTCATCGTCACATTTTTAGATTCTGAGCGAAGCGATGAATTTAATTTTACAATGATGTGTGTTTTTTTTTTATTTTTTATTTTTGTGTCTGTCATCACCTTTTTGGACAGTAAAAGTGCTTGGATTTTCTTCAACAGTAACTTTTCTGATAGGAAAGTGAATCTAGTTGGTACTTTGGGGGGTCAAAAGTAAAAATTTGCAAGTAGTTTTCAAAAGCGACGTGAAAAACAAAAGAAAAATTAAGGAAAAACGGGAATTTTTATGCAAAATCTGTTTTCGAGAAAATCGATTTTGGTTTTTAGTGTAACTCTAAAACAAACGACCGTAGGGACATGACATTTTGACTGAATGTTTATAATTGCATTTCCTATACAATATACAATTTTGAAAATATTTTGACTCTTTTTGAGCTGTTTACGGACATTGTCGGTTTTCAATTTTTTTAGTTTTTTTTTCTATAAATATCAATAAAATTTTATTTGTTGGGTAAAAAGCGTAAAAATGTAATGTAAGGCTCCTGATATATCGTTCTAATAGCAATTGAATAATATTCAAAATACATACGCTCAATTTTTTTTTATAAGCATTTAAACTTCAAATTTTGATAACATTTATCAAATTAATAATTTATTAATTATTTTGTAGTTAAAAATGTATAAATTATTTAACTTTTATGGCTAAGGATTGAAAATTTAAAACAAGGTTCCAAATAGGTCATATATAAATTACTTTATTCACAATAATATCATCAAATATACTTGGTAATATCATAGGCTGATTGACCGTTTTCGCTCAGAATCGTTTTTCTTATACAATGATATTATATCATTGAATTCAAATGTAACACCATCCATTAGAGGGATCCACTTTTAACTTACTGTACAGAAGAGTGACATCCACTTGCCCACTTATTTTAAAGTTTATTTCATGATGATATTTATTTTATTTTTTTTTATTGATCATTAAGCCCGCCAACTGTGGCCATTAGCAGTTTGTTTGTTTGTTTATAAGGGAGGGAACTGTTGGTTTGTAAACCCGTGTGTTTGGTTTTGGTAGAATTTCAAATTGGGCACCTATTGTAGGTTTCTGCATGGCCGTTCGGGAGATTTCGCGGCGGTTATGTACACATTGGCCACCGGTATAGCGATACATAAAATGTGCTGCAAATAGGTACTATCTACCTAATGAAAATGTATAAAAAATTCATAGTTTTTTATATATAATATTATTTTCTAAATACAATACAATTTTTAATATATTTTAAATTTTAAATTAGGTACTGCGTTTAAGCAACCTATTTATTATTAACACGAACCTCATTTATATTAAACATGGTGTATAGCTGGTATCTATTAACTTATAACTTATAAGTTAATAAAACCTAGGTGTCACCTAGGTAGACTCTGCCTAGTTATTAAAAGTAATAATATTTATAATGATTTTTTTTTATTCGTTTTAGTTGATATTCATAATTAAACGTTCATAATGTGTAAACTTATATTTATTAAGAACAAGATCTTACTAGTGTTTAGTATAAATTGATAACAGGCTACGTGCGATAAAAAAAAAATGATTAATATTCAAGTAGGTATAGTTGTATATTTTATACGTAAATAGTGAAATACGACGAAATTCCGAATAGAATCAATATAAACTGAAATATATTATGGTAACGTTTAAATACAAGTAGGTATAATATAACTTACCAGCATTGCCAGCTTTAGCGTCGAGCTTCTGAGATTATTAATGTTACCATAGTATTATGTTCTTTAAATGTCTGATAAAAAGATAGAATTACGTTTTCGCGCGTACAAGCGTGTCTTTTGGTTTACAGATGTTGAGAATGTCACGAATACCTTGCTGTCAAGTGATATTTAATATAACATAATTAATAATATTTGAACCATATCTGCCAATAAATATTGTATGATTCATCAGTAGAAATTGTCCACCAACGTCCGCCATTACCTATAGGTATGTCGAAATACGTCTGCCAGTCTCTGTGTGACTTTCTGAGCTAGATCTTGTGGCAATATACAATACACTATTCTTTGTTATTATTATTTTAGTTTTTTTTTCACGCTATAGTTATGTTGGTGAACCAATATAGTACAATAGTAATCTCTGTTGTTCAAATGAAACACGTATGCACCATTTTCTCGGATTCTAGGCATTCTAGCCCAAAATATAGGCAGCCACGGATCTTTTTGACGTAATCGGACTAGTTTTTGATAGTGATAAGTTTCCTCCATGAAATCACCCTGTAAAACCCATATACGATGAAATAATCGAACAACACATTTGAATCTAATTTGGTTGCCGGTGAGTCAATCATAGGTATTACTATCTTAAAGTAATATATAACTTATATTATTTTACTGAAATCATCTTATATAAAATATCTGTATCTGTTTCAATATAATTATTGTGTCCACATTTTTAATTTAAAAAAAAAATTTGCTACGTCTCTACAATCTAAATAAATTGTTTACTACTGTATTTCATATATTAATATAATTTGTACATTATAATTGTTTACGTAGTTTTGGTTATAAATTACGTCAGCCTATTTCTTTATACTTTCTAAGTAAGTTAGTTAGTTATAGGCTACATTGAAATCATTCGATAGAGAATTTTGCCGATAAGCCCGTATTTTGCGCATAACAAATTATCACCCGAATAACTTATTTTTCGAAGGTATTTCGAAATGACGCGTTGGAAAAACATATTATTGTTTTTCGAAATGCAAAAATGTAATCCATAATATTTTATAGATAAAAATAATCGCTGTCAGTAGTAGGTATAATGTGATTATTCAAAACTAAAAAATTATAGTTTTCAAAAAAAAAAAAAAATGTGTCGGTATGAAAAATTCACACTTGTGGTTATTTCGTTAAAACAAAACTAAATTTAAAGACAATTTTAATTTATTTCTTAAAACCGATGAAATCATAATAGAACCAAGAAAATTATTGTTTATTTAAATAGATTCAGAACAATAAAATGGTTCCACTACAGGTTTCTGTTCTTAGATGTTCTCTATTCTCTATAGGAACTGGCAACGTGTGTGAAATTGCCCCCCACCTATTGGGCAAATCGATCCGGACCAATTGTAAGTTAAAGATATTCATTTGTAAGTATATGTAAGTTGGTTTTTGGAATTTATAAGTTGGTTCCCGCTGCGTTATCTACAGCCCTAGATATTAACCATCAGCCCCCCCATATCAGCCGAATCGATCCGGACCGATTGTATGTTAAAGATATTCATTTGTAAGTATTTGTAAGTATTACTAATTATATAATTTATTATAGCTTACAGTTACTCTAAAATGTCAATATGCATAGTATATTATAATATACGTAATTAAAATTTATGTTAAGTAGGTACATACTATAATATAAAAAGTATAAAATAAATATATCTATGCAAAATAGGTAAAATTCATTATTTCTCATTTAAATATCCAATTTCGTCAAAAGATGAATTTAAAATATAGTACCTAGGTACCTACCTATTGTTATTTTTAATATGGGTAGATGATTAAAATACTCCTAAATCTAGAATGGTACGTATATTATAGCTAAATAGATTATATTTACCTCTGAACTTATCGTTTTTCGAGGTTGAAAAACTCCATGTAAAAATGTTGCCATTTTTTCATATGCAAACCAATCTGGTTTGAATACATCGTCTGCGCCCGATCCAGTTTTTTGCTTGCTCTAACTTTTGCAGCCAATTTTCTGTATGTTGACATCAAGGAATCTTTTTTTTTTTTTAAATCGGTGATTGAAAATTTGACGCTGAGGTTTTCAGATATGTTTTGCCATGAGTCTTGTACGGTATTCCGAATTTTATGTCCAGTACCACTCGGGTTCCATATGGAAGGTTCTTTTTCGTACAACTGCAAAAATTCAATAATTAGTTCATTTGACCATTCCATTTTGAATTAAAATAAAGTACAAAAAACAACACAAAAAACTATAAAATTGGACTGAGGCGCGTTGAGTACACACGCCGTAGGAATGACATATGTGGTTGAATCACGAGCCGCGCCGCGCTTACACGCGCTTACACGAGCCGCACCGAGCATCACCGATCCCACGGCGCGTTTATAGTACCGCGCTATACCACACCACGCGCCGTGGGATCCCGCCTTAATCTGGCCTCTATAAATGTAGTGTGACACCTATTGCCGCTGGTTGGTGTGCTGAATTATATTGACCACATTTCCTTATGTTTCCGCGTGATGCGTGTTGGCTCGGTACCTTTTCATTCGACACTTGTTATGTCCGTTAGATGGCGCGGGCTGTTTGGTATATTCCTATTAATTCTGTCTCGTTACATAGTAATAATTCCATTATTTGTAAACAATTTTTAAAAATTAATTAATTATTCATCATGACTGGATATTGAGGAATTGCGTGATTGCGTTGTATCTAAGTATTATATAAAGGATAACTTTTTACTGTTAATAGTGATGATACATACATATTATACAGTAACTGTACGTCTGTAGGTACAGTAATATCTTCGTCCATAAACTCTCAACTGCTATCCATTGTAATCATTCAATCTGATCAAAAATATATATTATACATATAATACTTATATCTTATAACATTAAATTCATACATTATTAATCGTTGATGAAAAAATTAATTTATTACGAAAAAAAAGAAAAATGTATAAAAAAGCAGTATACGAACCTAATCGGAGGCAAACGCCTCTGTATGCATATAAATAAAAAATAATATTATAAGCAAGCACTATCAGATAATATTTCCGAAATTGTAAGTGTGGGTGAAATGGCTGACACTGTTTTTTCAACAAATATGAATGCCAGTTATAATAAGAGAGATATAATATTCATTTATTATTACTTAAATGTAAGAAATTATCTGTACACAAGGTTATTATTTATTACAGATAAATTTAACACTAAAGAATGATCAAGTGATTATGTGATCGGCAAAAAAGAGAAAATTATTAAAACAGAAAGAGGGAAGTATGTGAATGCCAAAATAATAATAGTACATTACATCAGTAAATTCAGCGGTCCTTACAAAAGATGTCATAATTGAAACGGATATTTAATACTGATAAATTAATATATAAAGTAGAAAGTAAAAGAGACTAAAATCGTTGGCTCACCGAAAAACATTGATATTTTGTTAGTTGCAATTATACAGGTGTATCGTTGCTTATATAGTAATGATGGTACGTATATTATGTAGCGTGTGCTTATTGTATATACCTTAGGACCTCTCGTCGATAATGCAAATAATACATTTTGCGCCTAATTTAAAAATAAAGACGCAAGTGATGACAATTAGTAGTCAAATATTTTAAGGTATTTTACCTAAATTGAATTGGTATACTATTCATTACATTTTTTAATTTTGTTCAAAATAATATAACAATATTCCAAAGGTATCTACAATATTCATAATAAACAAATATAGGTACAAACAAATATATATATATGTATATAAGTAAACGTATGCAAGTATATTATTATAGGTAAGTAGGTACCTAGATATAATAGCAGCTATAGTTTCCTTTTATTTTTATCTTAAAAATAAAGTCTTGAGAGTTAAGAAATGCTTGGCCACATTATTTTTTTTACAAGCTTATATGTACAGTTTGTTCCAAATTTCATGTGACAGCATCTGCTGTTACATGCAATTTGTAACACTCTGTATAGGAAGACATTCAAATTGCGTGTCAATATAATTGCATTTTCATTGTGAATATAGGTAGTAGGTATTAGCGCATTGAGTATAGATACTATAGTATTTATACTATATATGTATATATTATATATATACTCAATGGTATTAGGTTTATTAATATATTTTCACCAAAAATAATGATTAGGTATAACTATAGACTAGGTACCAGGCATCTAGCTACGATTTTTATTATATTGTGACTTAGGTATGTATTAATTATGAGCCATTCCTAATCGGTACAATACTACATTGATAATATTATATGAATTAGAATTTTCTTTGAACATTTTACAGCTGAAAAATTGGAATAAAATAATAAATAATTGTTGATTTTTAGTAGATGGTACTTCCTGGATTTTACATTAGTATGAAAAAATAGTTTAACTTTCCAAATTGAGTATCTCCATTCAAATAAATTGTGTTGCTTTTTGTATAATTGTTGTCAAAAATCTTAAATACGGTCACAAAAATTACATAATTAAAATTTTTATACAACTATTATAATGTCAAGTCAATAATTATGATAGACACAAATACGTTGAAACCATTTTCATGCTGGTCTATTATACTGGATGTCAATTTAGCTATGTAAATACTTAGTGTAACTAAGAAAATATGCTGTAAGTACCTATATATAGCTATATCCATGACATATTAATATATATTATATACCTACTGCTTTATTCTCAAGGTAATCGGAAAAAAATTCACAGAAAAAAAATCCCCGGAAAGAAAATTCAAAATCCCCAAAGCAAATACTTATATATAGGTAATTGCACATCAAAAAATTCTCATAACTCACTTTAAAATTAAAAAATAATATAAACCCTATGATATTGCCTAGATAATAATCTTAATTTTAAATTTGATAAGAAGTCAATTCACTCCAGTGGCGTATATAGAAATAATTTTTTGGGTGAGCTATTTTGTATGATTAACTATTATATGATACTTTAATTTTACAGTAAAATCTAAAGAAATGTGTTACTTATATAGTCGTCGAAATTATCTCCCACTAAATATAAATAATTGCGGTGTTATTACTTTTTTCGTCTTGATAATGTTATAAAATATGACTCATAACTAATAACATTATTAAGAGATCGGATTTATATGCACTTAAAATATTGAAAAGAAGATTCTATGCTCTATAATTTCATCAAAATAATAAAAATCATAAAAATGTATTAAAAACTGAAAAAACAAATAAAAGTAACAGTTTATAAAAATAAAATATGAACTCATTTATAATATAATATTATTTAATTTCAGTATAATATTTGGCAAAATGAGATTCAACTTACTGTACTTTTAATTTTTTTGTTACCAAAAAAGGGCAACTTCTCTGTTTATGAATAAATATTTATTTATCAATATCATATAATATATG